>NC_137459.1:224688098-226026449 GCF_964235325.1 Thermobia domestica | reverse complement strand
GATATATATATTCATAGATTCAGATACTCACAGAAACATTCATTGAAGTAATTTTAATCGAGGAAACTACTTCGCAAATTCATTATTGGAATACTACTATATCAAATATTTATAATGTTTTTGGATGGGTGTTTTGCACCAATCACATTTATAAATATAGAAAAGAATAAACAGAGTGACGTCATACTTATAATGAATGTTATATAATAAATAAGTATTTCAATGTCCAATTAATTCAGGAGGGAATAAAGATATAGTCAAATCGAGATAGCTTACAAAATTATGCTTTAGAAACGGGCTCCTAGGGTTCGAAACTGAAGCTGTGAACTTACCATAGTAACCGAAAAAGTTATGTTGCTTTTTCACCCAACACATTCGAACATCAATATGTCACCTAAGGTGTAAACCCAGCCACAAAAGTATCCCCGCCTCTAAGTGATCTAATTCCTTTACTTGGGGTCCAGGTCATTTGCAGTTGTGAGAACTCCTAGACAGATGCAACCCAACTTACTCGTAACTTTTCTCGGCCCTGACAGCAGTTGGTAGCCCTGATCCAGGTGTTTATCCAGGTAAAATTGTAAAGTAGGTGACTAACGAAACAGTTTTCCATTCTAAGATGAATCTCCATGATTCAGATCGTGTTTTGCAAAGACCACCATACATTTATCTTAATGTTGATGTATATGTAATGCATTATTTCTTTATATATTTTATGTTTAGAGAAATAAAAATACTGACCACCCATAAATCAGTAAATGGTTGAAAGTAGTTTAAAATAACAAATCTAGAACAAATGCTGGAAATAAGTTAGTAAATGATTGCCTTCATTGAGAGACGTTCTCCAATTCTCCTCATTCCAACATCTTTTTTCTTTCTGGAGGAGAAAAGATCTTTCTTAGTAAGATTTGAAGCTTTCCTGGCGGCGTATATGATAAAGTTCTTCTTGAGCACCAGTTTTCACCTGGCTGACCTATCCACCAGTTTTCACCTGGCTGATTGCCCGAGAAGAACTTTATCAAGATCTTTCTTGTCACACTGAGTATGTATTGAAATTAAAATTGAAATATTTGGAAAAGTTTCAACCTGGCTGGGATTCGAACCCGGACAAGCCGAACAGAAGTTCAACAAGCTAACAACTTACCTAACGCGTCACTTAACCTTTTATCTAAATTTTAGCTAGTTAAAATCGTTGCATGTAAGACTATACAAACTACTAAAGCTCGTATGATACGTTCCTTATAGTGTCACAACGACTTACACGAGATTACATTATTTAACACAAAAGCAAGTTGTATAGACCTTCGTCAATGAGGAAAATATCACGAACCGTTCTTCAAGTTGAGGGTATCTCATCATATTAAACTGCTCCGGTTTTACATTACTACTATTCTTTCTCATCATAACTTCTAATTTCCAAAGAAGAAGAGCCGGTAGCATTTACGCCGATCCCAGGAGTTTCAGTGTTCGCACGCTAACCTAGCCATCTGTTGGAAGTTGGTCATGTAAAATGTACAGAAAAATTTGAGCAAGAGAACAGAACCTAACCAAACCCTGCGGGTCTCCTAACCCGTCCCAACTACTACTACTACATATACTACTATTTTACTGCTATTCTTATTATTATTACTTTTACTATGGATCCGTATAATAAAACTGCAAGTTTATTTTAATGAAAAAAAGTGTTATGAAAATTTAAAGAAATCCTTGCGCAAAGTTTGAACCCAGGTCAAAAACTATTTTCATTACTACAACGTTGCCCCTAAAACATTCGGCCAGGAGGGCCGACAGCAGTTGGCCTCAATTTCCGTTGTATGTAGGTCATGTCTTGATGTCCCATCTGTATCGGCCAATAAGATCAGAGGATATCTGAAATTCTTGGAATCCCCAGTACACCAAGGTCTGCGGGGTCGTTAGTTACGCCTCTGGGCGCCTTTCATACACGACAAATTAATTAAGGCGACAATATTGACAAATCTGGCAATAATATACGAATATATATTATTTCCAGTACCCTTAATAATAGGCATTTTTTTACTGAAATGGGCCCACGACTCATTATTGTTTTATTTACCTTTAGTGTGATGTTCTGTTTATGTAATGTAGTGAACTTGTTTGATGATTCACTTCATGATAAATTCATTATCGTATCGTATATGAACAATAAACGATATTTCAATTTTGTCTTATGCCCCCACATATGCAATGGCCCCCCTGCCCCCGGAAGTTACGGCCCGTCGTCCTGGCAATCTTTTTTCTTAATTGGAAGGTATTGTTTACGTAATTGACTTTGTAATTCTATTATTATTATTATTATTATTATTATTATTATTATTATTATTATTATTATTATTATTATTATTATTATTATTATTGGAAAGTCGAGGCTTGGCTACATATTTTATATTTTACTTATTTTCTGATTGGATTTCACGTCTTTTTGTTGAATAATCAACACACTCCACTTTAGGGGGGCTCCCAGGATGGAAATATTACTCTGTTGCTTTTCATTTGTTTACTTGCACGCTACACCAAACCTGGATACTACATTTCACTTTTCTATATCTACGGGAAGTACCCTAAAGGTTGTGATGATCATAAGAGCATAAGTGAATAAGTGATGAGATCAATGAACTTTGCGTATCAATATTTCAAATATCAGGTTGTCAGAAAAGTCATGACGTATTTCGGTAAAATATGACAAATAATGGTTTGTGGATATACTAGAGTTATTCGGTTCATGCAATAGTCTGTCACGAATAGCTAAGATGTTGATAGTTTTGTGTAGTGGTATTGCTGTTTGTTTGGTTTGGGTTGACAGATGTGATCAGAGATGGCGTGAATCAATGAAAACTTGACCCACTCTGACCCATGATCCACCACCCATTTTGGTCCACTGTGACCAACTACCCACCATGACCCATTCCGACCCACCACCCACCATGAACCACTGTCAGACCAAAACACATCGCTATCAACTCTGACACATGATCCACATCCTCTGGTCTACCGACTAAGGATTTATACTTGTAATAAAACCAGGTTGTGAAATTACAGTTTGAATTTCTACGGTCAATCCCTCAAGCACCGCTCTGTTACAATAAAGATGGATCTGACCATTACGTTATAAAATGGTAAAGTGTTTGTCATGGGCAAAATTACGACGAATTTCAATTAAATTATCATGGTCTAATTGTATCGTTGTTGAAATATCGATAGTTTCCAGTGGAGAATCGGATGAAATTTAAAAGTCCCAAATCAAGGTACGTTGACCGACATACAGAATCTTACATTACACATTTTATGTCTGTTTTTCTCACAAATTCATGGGTAAATTGTCCTGTACTCTAAATGTTCCATGAAATAAACAAGCTTTAGTAATTATTACAAAGTGCATGGTAAGCATATATTGATATGTGATACGAAGCAGTGTAATTTTTGTTGAGTTCATTTGAGTTGATTTTGAAAAATGAAATGAAATGAAATCTTTGAGTTTTACGTCCCACGGTTTTGCCGGTTAGACTAAAGGAGACGGTGATGATGAGTAATAAATGAAAATTGTGGAATGAAGGAAGTGGGAGGAAACGGGAAAACCCCGGGAAAACCCATGCACACGGTGTTTGTCCACCACAAAGTTCACTTGACGGGGGCTGGGATCGAACCCGGGACCCCAAGCACCAGAGGTGAACGATCTACCACTGCGCTACCGCGGCCCCAGAGTTGATTTTGAGTTTAACGTCCCTTTCAGCAGCGAGGCTATATGAAACATGAAATAACTATTAAATAACCCATGCCGTAAACGTTGCCAACATCTAGCGGCCCACTTGCGGGTAAACGTCGTTCGTCAATATAGCGACGAGTCGAAGGATTGCCGCTAGTCTCCCACTGCTGGCAGGGTTTCGTCGAGTCGAAACAGATATCTTGGGTCGGGGTTTTGATGTTACCTCCACGTAGCAGCGAGAACTTCGTTTTGGTGCACGTTCCTTCGACTCGTCGCCGAGAATCGACAAGGGACAAACACGAACTATCTCCTGTCATGTGCATGTGGTTATTATTATGTATTATTTTTTCCTGACGAATTGTTCTTAAAGTGAGCTCCGGGGGTCAAGAATAACCTCTGCCTCAACATCATGAAGTGAAAAATCTTGAGTGCGATAATTGTATGAATTTAAATGGCAACTGTCGTCGATCATTAGAAACTGAGTATGGAAGAACTATGAAATAAAATAAATAGTCATGCGCCATTTTATTATAAAATTACATGGCGAACGCATTTTAACTTATGAGAAACAGTTATCGTCTCATATATACGATCAAAAGAGCACTCTGGTTGACCAAATTAAAAAAAAAAGATCTCAAAGACTTATCCCCTTACACGCGACATCTCCTTCGTCACCTCCATGGCGATGTCGCAAGAACATCCGCACAGTAATCATAAGTTTGGTGGTTCGAGCCCTCTAAGGGGTACTTTTTCGGTACTTTTTAAAGTGTTTTTTTTAGACTCACCTTAATGTGAACAAATCACAAATATAGACGATTTAACATATCTTGGGGGAGTAATTTTGTGGTTCATGAATACCTTCGACTATGTTACTTTTTCTTTCCATTGTGGTAATAATAGAAATAATAGTAATAATAATAAAGGAATAGCATAATTACAATACCAATTACATAAACATTATCTTCCCATTCAGAAAAAGCACTAATCACCACGACAGGATTTGAACCCAAGTAGCTGCAATGGGAGTTTCCTGCTTTCATATTTTTTTTAAAACAAATCGCCCCAAACGGCGTATTGTTCGCCACTGGCTCGTCATGTTCTTTGGACGTATTCTAAACACTACAGGAACAAGAACACAGAAATACTTATGACAATTAAAATTCCGACCTTGCTCTTCAGAGGAATTCCAACCCCTAGTGGATTGCGCCTCATGATCAGCAGCCTCATGATCATGTGGCCTCAATTTGCCACAAACTCCTCATATGAACATAAGAAAATAAAGTAATAGTTATGGAACATAAACATAGAACTGTCTACTTCTACACCTGTTGATACAATTTAAAGAATGTGAAAATAATTTCTGTCGTCTTTTCTTCTTTGGAAATTAGAAGATATGGTAATGACGAAATGTAATGTAGACCGGGACCATTCATGCAACCGATGACCAGCGCCGTAACTTAGATTATTTTCTGGGTTAGGGGTAAGCATTAATAAGCTTACTTTGACCCCCTATAAAAAGTTAATATTCTAATTATTGGACCCCCTCTCTCCAACTTTCTCTTAATCTTTATGCCCTACCCCCGGGTAATGTGGGCCTTCCCTCACGGCAAGGTCTGCGGTTCCGTTAGTTTCTGCCTGGGCCCATTCCATACATGACAAAATTATTAAGGGGACAATATTGATAAATATCAAAGCCATACAAATACATATTATTTCTAGAGCCCCTAATAGTAGACATTTTTACTGAATTTACACGAGTCATTTTTGATCTACTGACTTTTCGTGTGCTGTTTTATATATATATATATATATATATATATATATATATATATATATATATATATATATATATATATATATATAATGTAGCTATTTGATGCTTCATTTCTAATTTCATGTTCCTATCGTATATGGAGTAAGAAAATTTTTGTCTGAAAATGGGTTCCCTCGAACGGCGGGGAGCTTCTCTGAGGGGCAGTTGCCCCCTGCACCCACAAGTTATGGCTCTGCCGATAGCGTCGCTTGAACTTGAAGAACGATTCGTGATATTTTTTTCATTGTTGAACGTCTATGTAACTTGTTTTTTAGTTAAACATGGAAATCTCGAGTAAAACTTTAAGACACTCACACAAGTTGCTTATATTTTCTTGTTTTAATTTTTATTTATATAGTGTTTATATTTGTTTGTTTTTGTTACATTTGAGTATCTTGTTTATATTTTTTCCATGAAACCAGTTTAACTAGGTATTAGTTTGGATGGAATCATACGTGGCGCGGTGGTGAGTGGTTAGCGCCTTGAACTTCTATTTGGTGGACCCAGGTTCGTATCCCGGCCATTCTCAGCCTTTTCAAGTGTTTCTGTTTCAATTTTAATTTCAATGCATATTTATTGTGAGAAGCAAGATCTTCTCTCCTCCAGAAAGAAAAAGATGTTGGAATGAGGTGAATTGGAGAGGGTTTCTGAATGGAGGCAATCATTTACAAAGCTATTTCCAGTAGTTATTCTAGATTTGATATTTTCAGCTACTTTCAAGCATTTTCTGATTCATATGTGATCAGTGTTTTTTTTTATTTGATTATACATTTTATAATGAAAAAAAATACATTACTTACACAGCAATATTGAGATTAACATATGATTTTCATTGTAGAACACTCTGTGAACCAGAGAGATTGATCTCAGAATGGAGAAATGTTTCGTGCGTCATCTACTCACAATTTTACTTCTATACGGACTTGACTCAGTGCTACGAACTGCTGTCAGTGTCGAGAAAAGTTACGTGTAAGTTGGGTTGCATCTGTCTAAGCGTTCCCACAACTGCAAAAGACCTGGACCCCAAGTAATGGAATTAGAGGACATAGGGGAAGATACTTTTGTGGCTGGGTGTACATGGAATATAGTCACATCCATGGAATATAGTCATAAAAAATAGTCACATCAGGATCGATGGCTTTCTGCCAACGTTCTGGAACGCCATGGATTTCATCGTGGTAGAAATTGGTCTCCGTGAAGCGAAAAAAGTACAAAGTGCCTTTTGCACCTCTACTTGGGATTTGAACTGACGTCCTCTAAGGTTATTTTCCAACGAATGAAGCAGGTGATAATCGGACAGTGCAATGTCCGGGAAGTATGGGGGGTACAACAGTGCTTCCCATCCAAGATATAGGATAGTTTTCCCGGTCATCCTTGCGTGGGGCTTAAAGTTGCCCTGTAACAGGAGGTTTGAGATTCAAAAGTGCTGGCTCCAGGGTTTTGAGTTTTTCTGGAACACGGCTCAAGTGCTGAATGTACACAGTTGCGTTGATGCTCTGACGAGCTGGTAGCAGTTCCCGATGCTCGATGCTACGAGCAGTCCACCAAAAACACAAAATGACCTTCTTCTGGTGCAGTGTTTGTCTCGGCTGTTTTGGAACCGGTTTATGGGATGCTAACCAATGATGACGACGCCGTGGAGATTCGTACAGGACTCACTTCTCATCACATGTCAACACCGTGTCCAGAAATGGCTCCTTCCTCCGACGAGACAGCAAAGAAACTCAGGTGTCTGCTCGCGTTGTCTTCTGGCCCAAAGTTGAATCATGTAGGACACATCGACCCAACTTGTAGTGCTTCCCAAGTTGATGAAGATGCTGCCGAATTGTTTCTCCACTCGCAATGAATTATAGTCCAAGTTCCTCATATGTCTCTCCACTGTTCTCCCTAAATGCTGGCTGAAGATCTTCATTTTTACATGTGTTGGTCTTCCGGCACGTAATGCGTCTTCGAATGTTCCCTCACCGTCCTTAATCTTGTTAAACCACAGCTGCACTATTCACGTAGTCACGGCATCTTCACCCAAAGGCCTGGCATATCTTCCATCCCGTTGCATCGGCGTTTGACCCCAGTTTGAACTCGTAGATCATACACGCCCTTATGACGCTCTGTGGAAGTTCCATGTTATCTGTGTCCATACGCAAGTTAACTGTGTAACTGAACTGCCATAACCAGGTAGTGTGTTGGACATACCCACACGAACAACTTATCTCTTTTCGTATCTCTGGCCTTATCTCTTTTCGCATCTCTGGCCTTCTCTCTTTTCGTATTCAACTCACGACGTGAGAGACAATTGGACACAGACCTCCACAAAAAGAAACAGAACTTTCTTGGTTACTTTTATATATAAACTAAAGGTTGAGATATCTCCCAATTATACACCTTCCTGAGAGAACAATATAATCCTCTCGAAATAACATGAGAAAATATTTAAGAAACGACTAAATATAAAGGTGTGTTTACATACTCTTGCCAAAAGTGAAAAATCATGATTTTAACAACCTTCTAAGTGGTCAAATAAAATGTAATGTGTGAACGTCTTGTGTTTCAAATATGATTCGTATCCTTACTAGGAGAGATACAAAATCATATTGACTGGAGATTTTGTAAAGAACTATAAGCCACGCGCAAGTGTGAAAAATCTAATTTTTAAATATTTATACATTTACATTCGTGAAGATATCATAAGCCACATTGCTTCAGACAACAAAAAGCTCTTTGAACGGCCCGGATCAGACCCAAGTGTGTCATTTTTCAGGATCAAACAAGTTAAAACTGCAATACCTGATAAATCAAAATATACATACAGGGTGTTTCAAAATAACACCGACAACGTTCGAGAGGTGATTCCTGACACGAAGATAAGGCATAAGTATAGATCAACCTGGGTGCACAAATGCTTCCTTTCGGACTTATAGGCTGCCGAAAACATAAAAAAATGAACTTTAAAGATCCATAGCTTCAAAGCTATGGGGACTACCATAGTCCGGTCAAGACTTTACTTAGGAACTGATATGTGCCCTATCCAAATATCCATGTTTCAGAATCCTGCGGTACTTCCGTAACAAGTTTTATAGAGGGAGTTTGGCTACGGGCATATAATTTGAAGTACTCACCAACTGCCTCTATAAAAATAGTTTTGGAAGTACCGCAGGGTTCTGAAGCTTGAATATTTGGATAGGGCACGTACTAGTTCTTAAGTGAAGTCTTGACCCAACTGCGGTAGGCCCCATAGTTTTGAAGCCATGGACCTTTAAAGTATATTTTTTTCATTTTTTCGGCAGCCTATAACTCCGAAAGGAAGCATTTGTGCTCCCAGGTTGATCTATACTTTTGTCTTATTTAGGTGTCGGGAGTCACCTCCCAAACGTTGTCTGTGTTGTTTTGAAACACCCTGTATATTAAATAGACGCAGTCAACAAACACACACATTCGCCATCGTCAGCCAGTGATTGGATCTCGTATCGAAAGAAGTCTGGTATCAGCAATACGAAGAAACCCACAACCACACATTGCAATTGCTGAATTTGTATAGCTGACTCCACTCAAATCCCATAAGTATATTGTTTTATGTGGTTCTGTTACGACGACACTTCTGAGAGGTTCATGTCGGTCGGTGCTCCCAAGACTCATTGTATCACCAGTATGAAATTTGGCAAACGAATAACGAAAGATGCGAATATTTGTCATTGCTGGCCCAACTGTACTGTTAATGTTTCCTGTGGCTTGCTGTACCAAATGTACCAGTTAGAACCATAAAGGATAAAAATTAAAACTTCCTGCTTTTACATCCTGTATATTTAATCGATGTACGTGTCATATAATTACTCTTGAACATGCATGAGATATTAACATATTAGGTATTGAGTAGTTTTGTGATCTACCTACAAAGGCTTTTCAAATCTTTGTATTGTAATCTGCATAGAATTCACCTTAAACTTCATATTTGGCAAGTGATTTAAGTTACTTTGAATACAAATAATATATATGTCATGAACTTTTTATTCTCTACGAAATCTTTTGGGATTCTTCGATTGATTTTTAATTTTTTTTTCTACTACGGAAAATTAAAATTTTCGGTACTTTAAGCTCGAATATGGGGTGCTAAGTGACCCATAGTTATGTGCACTTCTGCCATAATTTGTTAAATTTAATTATAATCTTTTGATCAGTTTATTTTCATTCTACAAGTAAATTTTATTAGAATTATTGCAATCTTCAATTCAATCGAGACAAAACTCTGATTTATGTTTTACAGTTTTCAAACAGCTCAAGTAAACACATATTTCCTTATTGTCATTACAAAAGCTACCAATAAATGTCAGACTAGTTTCCGTTGCTTCCTGAAATAAATTCCATTCCTCCTAGCCTAGTGTTTCCTCGTTCATTGATAGCAAAATCATCATTTTCTCTTTAAACAAAATCATGGACATGTTCACAAGGGTATTCATCATGTTTGACAGGTGCAGGATCTTGTAAACAAGCATAGTATACCATTGAAGACGATCTAGATCCATATCTTTTGAGGTGCCATTCTGAGGGTTCCTCACCGTAGAAACACTTTGGCAGAAATCAACAACTACGTTTAGCGCAGATTTGAATCAACGCCCTTAGCCGTTTGACAGGATTTGGTTCCAGTTGTCAATTAGCTTTAATTTCTCCAGTTTCCATCCAGAGAGTAGAATACGCCGGAAAGATACATTCGTTATCCCAGACGACAAGGACGACGCGTGTCACCCAGGACTCATCCAGGCTAGTGCTCATCCTTTATTCTCATAACCTTACTTTTTTCCCGTCACCTTTCAAGTTAGTCTTTTTTTTTTTTTTTTTTTACAAAATTGAATCATTTGAATTTTATTTACATTCAAACATAACCCTTTACAGTTAAGTTCCGTGCAGGACATCAGTTTTCTTCCCCACAATTTCCATCCCCAAGTTTAGCATTTAGCAATCATAATCTGAGCTATTAACTGATGTTCCCAACAGGGCACAGTATGTAATCTACAAAAAACTATACTCTTTGAAACTAAAAAAAGGGAAAGAAAGAAATGTCAACATTGGTACAGGTTTGTTGAAGTTACGCGTGAATATGAGCACAATTAAGTCGATTAATTACCATATTAACACTATCAGTTGTGGGGAATGCCACAGTCTAGCTCCACAGTCTATCATTATGTCATGACGAAATTTATGTAAAACCACTGGAAAAGTATACTTAATAAAGAAAGACAGAGAAACATTAATATCGTTGCATAAATACGAGTACAGTAACAGTCAAGGAAATCATAATATATATTATGATTTTCTTGTTTGTTACTGTGTTTCTACCTAGGTATTATGCACTGATGAAAGTGGGTTTGCATCCGGGACGCATTTTTTTTTAAATTTAATATTTTATCGAGGTTCATACTTCAAACGTTTTATTAAATTGAATTAAATGATAAAGTGAATTTGCATTTTTTTAGTTGATTTTTAGAATTCTTCTCTTGCTACAAATGAATTACATGGAAACCTATACACATACACAAGAAAATAAAATACATTTGTGAAGGAAAATTCGTAAGTATACTCAGAAACATACATAACTTTCAGAGCATAATATATTAGAACTCCATATATACAATACAGTTTCGGTGGAGTTTAGCAAAGAACTTTAAAACAATTACCTTGGTCTAATCTTGCTCTCTAAATCCAATTCTCCAGAACGGAGAAAATTGTCTGCTTTTAAGGAACCAGACATTTTGATATTGACTCCTGCCGTTCCAACTGCATTTAAGTTTAGTGGAAGGCCAGCACTTGTGGGAATTATGTACATGGCATCAAGAAACATTGTAGATTTCTCGTAGTTCACTTCCTGAAAGAATGTAAGCGTGTTTAAATATAAAGGTAAAGAAAATAATAATAACAAAATAAAATAAAAGAGTTTAGTGTGCTGAGAAACTAGTTTAAATTAATATTATAAAGCGTTACGGAGATTCGTTGGTCCGTTATGAAAGTTACGTTTTAAGTTCATATTCGAACAAAAACATAAGCTTTAGACATTTGTTTTTTGTTTGTTTTTTTTCAACTATTTCCAATGACTCATTCCCATCATAATTGGACGGGCCGTAGAAGGCTATGCCTTCTCTATGACCAGTATCAAACAATTGTAAGTGTAATGCTTAACCTTGAATAACACATGTTAGGGTTAAATTCAAGTCATTCAAAGCCTACTTTTCTACTCAAAGTCACTAAATTGTATCGAACTTTCTAGGTCACTATATATGATTTTCTTATAATTCACGTTATTAGTGATTGCTTAAACTTTCAAATCTACTATTAGTATATTAACAATAACGAGAATTACCAACAAGTAATTCATTTGAATATTCACGTGAAGAACTTTGGCAAATTGCCTTCTTTTCGATATTGTCTGAAAACGTTCCATGGCATTTTCATATTATTTCCAATAGATAAGAACACAAGAGGTCATTTCAGTTTTATAGTAGTGAATTCCATTGTTGGATAGTAGGATGCCTGACGATTCACCCGAAGTTATTACGGGTAGTTTTTGAAAATGTTATGTGATAACTTGAAAGGAGAACAGTTAATTTGTGTGTGTGTGAGTTGTTTTGCGTTTCTAAAAATTACTTTCTTTTAGGAGAGCAATGTTCTTGATTTTTCTGCCCTTGTTTATCGTTATAGTGAAATAATTGAACAGTGTTCGACAATACATATTCGTGTGTTAAAGAAAGAAAGTCAACTGTGATACATCCCAACGAACGCGGAAATATCAACCGTCCTGGTTTCCCCAATGTTAGGCATCGTTGGTATTGGAAATATGGGCGTACGACCGAAGTGGTGCAAAATGTGCTTTCCTGAGTGCAACATGAGAAAATACTGTCTGAAACCGTGGTCGTAAATAGCGTAATTGCGAAATATTTACATCTGCTAAAGAAGTATAAAATTGTTGTTCATATGACCTACACCTCATATACCATCGAACAGTAGACTACTAGTTCAAAACTTCACAAAGAACATCTTTCAGGTGACAGGTGGAAGTCCGTAGTACATTAGAACGAGACATGAGTGTTTCTGACATATGATAAAATAAAGACAGGTAAAGTTTCAACATTTATCGCCATAGAACGAAACGACATTATATAGCGGCAGGGAATTTTGTGCAATCGGTTCAGGATCAAAAGGAAACAAACCATCACAAACCATAATACTATATCTGAACTAGAAGTGGTTGAAATTTCTAGTACTTTTGGCTTCAACGCTAACCTCCACAGAGCAAAAAGCGGTAAGACATATTGAGATTTTTTTTTTTTTTTTTGCAATCGATTAAACTTCCGAAGAGTACGTTCTATCGCCTTTTCTTAACTCTCTATAATCCGGGAGGTGTTAAAATTAGCAATTTCCAATTTTAACCTTTAGAACCATTGAACAGAAATAGTAATATATAGCACAAATGGTTTTCTTCAATCGATGTAGGCTACAATAATAAAGTACTGTTGCAATCCGTAGCACTTTAACAAAAACGAAAATGGTTGATATTTTCTACTACTTTCGGCATCAATATTGCTTTCCGTAGATCAAAAACGGTAAGAGATATCGAGATACTTTTTTTAAAAAAAAATCTCTTTTTTACCAAAGATTCTGCTTCTCAAGAGTAGTTTTTATCTCCTCCCTTAACACTCTATTCAATTAGGAATGGAATGAAATTAACGTTTTTTTGGTTTCAACATTTATCGTCATAGAACAAAACAGTAGGGCATAGTGAGTAATGGCTTTTTGATATGGACTCAGCGTCCGAGGAACAGGTTCTATCTTTGATCTTATTAATGTATTGTAATCAGTAGATATACATGCTAGCTCAAGTTTGAGTATTGAATTCTCAAACTTTGGTAATCTATTGTAGTTTTACATTGTTTAAAGAAACTCATTTGTCAAATATATTGCCTGAAGTGTTTCGGTATTTATGAGTATTGTTTTATAATTATGTAGTGATGCAATAGAAATGAAGTGTGAAAGAACGGCTGTATTCCAACATAAGCCAACAAGAGATGATTAACTGCAAGTACAACAATAATAAGTTGGTAACTGAACGAAAACTCGAAGCTGATAAGCCAGCAATTGAAGATTCGAATACGCACTACGATAAACTTTTTTGACTGAAATTATTAAATAACTAAAAGAATGGAAGGTTGACAGCAAAACTTTAGAGAAGCCTGAAAGTAACGCCATTAACATAGTGATACAGTGATGCGAATCATTGGCAGTGCTTGCCAGTAGTTAAAATATGACCAATAATACGTAAAATAGGTTAGATCATTGAATGTTTTTTATTTAAAAAAAGATGCTTTTATTAGTGTGGATTTCTCTACTTTACTTCTACGACCATGTACCTGCAAGCGTTTAACAAGGCCTATGCATTTTTGTATTGTTCTCCTATCATCCCCTATTATGTTTGCATCATTAGCATACTCTATATCCCGGTGAATATCATTCAGCTCTAGGCCCTACTTGCTTTCTTAGATTTTTCTTATAACGTACTCCAGTACAAAGTTCAATAATAATAGCGATAACGATAGTAGTTTCAGGCCATTCTCTACCTAAAATCTCCAATAATTTCAACAGCATTTGGGATCAATCTTGCTAATATAACGTACGAGAGGATTTTATAAGAGGTTCACAGAAAAGTAATTCCTGGATATTGGCTATTAAAATAAGTTCTGTCTGCATTCTTGTGAATTGGAATACTGATGATTTGGTGGCTCAGTGATAAAGCGTTCACCTCTTGTGCATCGTGTCCTTGGTTCGATCACAGCTCGCGCCAAGTGAACTTTGTGGTGGAAAAACACCGTGTGCGTAGGTTTTCTCGGGTTTCTTCCGTTTCCTCCCACTTTTTTCCATACCAACAGTTCATTCATTTCTCATCATCACCGTCTTCTTTAGCTTAGCCGGCATAACCATGGGACGTAAAACTTAAAGATTTCATTTCTTGTGCAAATTCTTCCATTTTTCAGATGAGGAGAATTACTTTGTGTATCTTGTTCCACAATTTTCCCCCTCCAGATAAAATTATCTCAGCCACAATTTCGTCTCTCCCGGAAGAGTTTGTTTCTTCAATTTCTTTATAGCAATCTCTACTTTTGTTCGGCTAGGCTCTGAAATATATGGTTCTGCGCTGTACGTTTCGTATTTTCATGGATATTAGTTTTTGACTGTATATTGAGAAAATCGTCAAATAAATCTTCCCAGCTTTCAAGACGTCAGTAACAATTGTTGATTCTGGTTTCTTCAATATATAAGCGCGAGTTTGTTGCTTTATTAAATTGATTGATATCCTTACACACGTCTCGAATGCTTTTATTTTTACTGTTATACCCAAGCTCTTTCACCTCAGTTTTAAAAAAATCGCGTTTCTTTTCCTACATAGGTATCCTCAGTACTAGTGCACTCCGAAACTTCTAAAACCGAGAATCTATTACAAACTTCAATTCGGTATTCCCCTCCCAGCTAGCACTCCTCTAATTTCTTTTCCATATGTTGAATTTTTTTTTATTATTGAACGATAATCTCTCTCTTATTATCGCTGCTACTAGATAGTAATCAGAGTCACAGTCGGTTCTTCTGAACGACAAAACATAAATCATGCTAGATTGTCTTCTTCTATCTACTAAGATGTGATCAATTTGATTATTAATTTTTCCACCTTGTGAGGTTCAAGTATATTTGTCAACATCGCGATGATGGAATTTTGTACTCATCACGATAACGTTTTTATTATTGCAAGCTTCACAAGTCTAACGGTGTTAACGCAGTAGATATCTCTGGATATCCCCTGGATAGACGGCCGAGTCAGCGAAATTTGATCTTGTTTTCCTGGAATTGGGAGGCAAGTTTCGACAAGCCTTTAGTTGTTATGATCATAGCCTTTTACAGCTACCACAGGACCCCGTGGGAAAATGTTGGTTTGCTGTTTCTATGCTCATAGTCTTGGATGCTCATAATCTTGGACGGCTATCGGATCTTCGTGAGAGTCCTATCAGTTATCACGATCGAAGCTTCCCAATTGATTGATTGATTTTCGTCTTTTCGTTATTTTTGTTGTGGGAAACGGGTGTTGCTATGCTCATAGTCTTGGATGCTGATAATATTGGCCGGCTATCGGATCTTCATCAGGGTCCTTTTAGTTATCACGATCGAAGCTTTCCAATTGATTGATTGATTTTCGTCTTTTCGTTATGTTTGTTGTGGGAAACGGGTGTTGCTATGCTCATAGTCTTTGATGCTCATAATCTTGGACGGCTATCGGATCTTGATGAGAGTCCTATCAGTTATCACGATCGAAGCTTCCCAATTGATTAATTATCACGATCGAAGCTTCCGAATTGTTTGATTGATTTTCGTCTTTTCGTTATGTATTTAATAGCTATTTTGCATAGCATAGGTTAGCTATTTTAGACCTTTACCCCAATCCTTTGATATTTAGTGATCGAAGCACTCCAATTTGATTGGTCTTCGCCTTTCCCCTACTCGTTCCTCCTGGGAAACCGAAGAGCATACTTAATGTCTTAAAATATTCAATGCTTTCTCATCGAGAATCGAACCTGAGCCCTAAAGATGGTTTCATTTTGGAAACTCTCTCATTGAAATCGAACGCAAGACCAGTACTTCACGATTTAGAGTTGAATTAATCCTTGCATGAAAAATAAAAGAATTTTACGTATTGATTTTAGCGTAGCATATGATATGTACATTGTTCGAAGCTCTTCATTTCGAAGCACTATAATGCTTTCAAGTGTTCAATGCTCCCTTTCTCTCTCTCTATCAGCGAGAATTAACCTTGATTGTAGCTTCGCTAACTTACGATTCCTTGCATGAAAAAAAAAAAGAATTTCACTTCGTTTCACGACAGAAAGGAACGAATTAACTTAATGTCTTAAAATATTCAATGCTTTCTCATCAAGAATCGAACCTGAATCCTATTATTATTATTATTATTATTTTGGGAGTGAAAAGTGAAACAGATAACTAACCTTGATTGTAACTTCGTTAACTTACGATATAAAGACTGTACACAAAAATCTACTTTGGTAGGGAGCTGGGATCGAATTTGGTACTTCATGATTTTAAAGTTGAACTATTAAAATATTCAATGCTTTCTCTCCGAGAATCGAACCTGAATCCTATTATTATTATTATTATTATTATTATTATTATTATTATTATTATTATTATTGTTGTTGTTGTTGTTGTTATTTTGGAGGTGAAAGTGAAAGAGATAACTAACCTTGATTGTAGCTTCGTTATCTTACGATATAAATGTTCTGTACACAAAAATCCACTTTGGTAGGGAACTGGGATCGAATTTTGTACTTCATGATTTTAGAGTAGAACTAGTCCTTGCATGAAAAAAAAATTTTCACATTTATAGCACTTCGTTTCACGACAGAAAGGAACGAGTTAACTTAATGTCTTAAAATATTCAATGCCCAAACATCCACTTTGGTAGGGAGCTGGGATCGAATTTGGTACTTCATGATTTTAGAGTTGAACTAGTCCTTGTATGAGAAAAAAGAATTTCACTTCGTTTCACGATAGAAAGGAACGAATTAACTTAATGTCTAAAAATATTCAATGCTTTCTCACCGACAGTCGAACCTGAACCCTAAATACGCTTTTATTTTGAAAGTTCTCTCACCGGAATCGAACGCAAGACCAGTACTTAGACGAAAGACGCAAGTTTCTCCAATGGTATACTGAACATCAAAACGATACCTTTAAAATGAAAGAAGAACTCATCAAATATTCTGTACAGGATGTTGAAGTATTACGCCAAGCATGTATTTCCTTTATGAATACATTTGAATCTGAAACAAATGTAAATCCCTTACTTGAATGCATTACAATCGCCAGTACATGTAATTTGGTATATCGTAAAAATTTCTTAAAGGAATATACGATTGGTATCATACCAAAGAACGGGTATCGATGGAAAGATGTCCAATCAGTTGAAGCAGTACAATGGATAGCTTGGGAAGAAAGAACAAGAAACATACAAATTACCAATGCTGCACGTAGTAAAGAAAAACGAATTGCATCAATGAAAGTAGATGGTGTATGGACAGATCGCAACACAGGAAGAATACACGTGTGGGAATATGAAGGCAATTTTACACATGGATGTATCTACTGTTACCCTAACGACAGAGATAAACCCATCTATAGCAATGCTACAGATACCATGGAATTTCGATATGATGCAACAAAGAAGAAAATCCAAAAATTAAAAGATTTTTGCTGTGAAGTGCATGAAATATGGGGCTATGAATTTAAAAAACAATTGGCAGGAAATGAAGAGATGAAGAAGTATGTTAGTAATCATCCGTATACAAAGAAATCACCATTAAATCCTCGTGCCGCTTTTTATGGAGGACGTGTGAATGCCATACGTTTGTATCATAAAGCACAAGAATCTGAAGGAGAAACCATTGAGAATAAATATGTTATTTCGTAGTACCCATATATCTCTAAGACTAAGAAGTTTCCAATTCGTCATCCTACTATCTATCTGCCTGGAGATTCAAAAATTCCCACCATTGAAGAAGTTGAAGGATTAGTTAAACTAAGTATTCTACCTCCAAAAAAATCTCTTACACGCAGTACTTCCTTACAAGTCAAATAATAGATTGATGTTTCCACTTTGTCGTACCTGTTGTGATGAATTAAACCAGTCATCTTGTAATCACAGCGATGAAGACCGAGTTCTATATGGTACATGGGTAGCAGATGAAGTAAGAAAAGCATTAGAAAAAGGATACAAAATAATAGATATTCATGAAATTTGGGCATATGATGTAGTTCAATATGATGAAGGAACAAAAAGTGGCGGCTTATTTGCAGAGTACATAAACAACTTCCTGAAAGCAAAAACGGAAGCTAGTGGATGGCCATCATGGTGTGAAACAGATGATCTAAAGCAGAAGTACATTCAGCAATTTTATGAAAAGGAAGGAATACGTCTCGATGAAAATAAAATTCAATATAATCCAGCACTTAGAAGTTTAGCTAAATTAATGCTACATTCATTTTGGGGAAAATTTGGACAACGTGAGAACATGGGTCATGTAAGCATTATTAATGATCCAAAGGAATTATATGAGACATTAACATCTCATGATATAGACGTTCATCAAATATTTCCAGTAAATGATGATATGATATATGTATATTGGCAATACACAGATAAAGTTCCTGTTTCACTACCAACAGTAAACGTCGTCATAGCCGCATACACAACAGCTCAAGCAAGATTAGAATTGTACAAGTATTTAGAACAAAAGCAAAAAAGAGTATTGTATTTTGATACAGATTCAGTCATTTATACGCAAAAACCTGGTGAAACTACAATTCCAACTGGTGACTTTTTAGGCGATTTAACAAATGAAGTACTCGAGTATGGTAAAGAGGCCTATATTTCAGAATACGTCTCGGCTGGACCCAAGAACTATGTATTACGTATTTTTGATCCCAGTACGAAGAAGGAGTTTCAAGTATGCAAGATACGGGGCTTTTCATTAAACTATGAATCTTCAAAGCACCTAAATTTTGATGTAATGAAGCAAATGATAGTAGCTAATGAAGAGGATGCGGAAGAAGAAGAAGAATAATCTCGTCCCACTGAAGTCAAAATTACCAATGAGAAAAAAATGCCGTAGGAAAGACCATACTATCGTCAGCATGCCCGAAACAAAAATTTATACGATAAATTATATTAAACGACGTAGAATACCAAATTCACATGATACTCTTCCATATGGCTACACTACTTCCAACAAAAGAAAAGGAGAAATGTAATAAGGCCCTTTATAAATATACGTATGAAGAAAGAATGATCATACTCTTTAACATGGACACGACGTGGAAACATCCCTTTCCACGAAAAGTGGTTAGTGGCTATTGTTGAAATTCATTATCCTCATTCAATATTAAATACTAATGAAGAAAATAATACATTTTTTTACAAACCTGCAAAAAGTGATGAATGGAAATTTATAACTATTCCTGTACGTTATTACACTGACATATCAGAATTGATATAGATAATAAATTCGTACAACAGATTCACAAATTTATATATTTCTTATACTCGTGAGAGTAATACCTGTTTTATACGACGTCTTCATAAAAACATAGATGTAGACGTTGCATTATCACCAGGTGTTAATGCGATGTTGGGGTTTGATCGAAACGTTGATTTAAAGGATATGCAACAAGGCCAAAGCATTCCAAATTTACGTTTAGGACTTCCATCTACAATGTATGTGTATTGTGATATAATTCAATCTGTATTTGTTGGAGATACAGTTGCACCATTATTACGTATCATAAATATGAATCCTGTGAATCATACATTTGGAAGTAGTGCTATAGAAATTTTTAATCCTCCGCATTATATGCCTATAGAGAAGATGCATTTTGAACACATCAAAATATATATAAGAGATATTAGAGACTCTCCACTGGCATTCACTTTCGGAACTGTATGCGTTAAACTACATTTTCGACCAGTGCGTCAACATCGACAAATATGATTAATCCATATTTACAATATTATCAAAAACAAGCTCTTTCTGGAACTAGAAACGTTTATGTTGGATCCCCTTATCAAGTTGGACATGGTATTGGAAGTTTCCTTGGAGGATTATTTCGTTCTGTCATGCCACTAGTAAAACAAGGAGCTAAAACTATAGGAAAGGAATTATTAAAATCTGGAGCAAACGTTATTACTGATGTCATCATCGATAATCAACCTATAAACGAATCCTTTCATCAACGAATGGGTGAAGCGAGATCCGTCTTGCAAGATAAAGCAAAAAAAAAATAAACTGAAATCTATGCTAGGATCTGGATATCAACGAAGGAAAAGAAGAATTACACATCATTCCATCTTTAACCCTTCATCATTACACATCATCAAGCGTAAGAAGAAGAAGAACAAGAGGAAACGTACACAGAGAACAAAGAAAAATCAGTCTTATAAGAAGAGGAAGTTATCACACGATATCTTTGATTAAATCATCACCATCATGGCTTTCTTACATCATCAATCCTGCGAGTGTGTAAAATGTGAACTAGATATTTTTTCTGCAAAACCAACGCAAACCAGTATATTGGATAATCATGTTGTTACATACAAACCAATCAGTTCACTAGCTGATTATGCTCCTATAGAGTTTGTCATACCAGGAACAAGTGATGAATACATAGATCTACCACATACTCTTCTTTACATCGAAGCTCAAATCGTTAAGCCTGATGGATCAGCAATTGTTGAACGTGATAAAGCTGTGGCTCCTATTAATGACTTTTTAAATTCTATATTCAGTGAAGTGCAAGTGTATTTAAATAACAAACTGATTTCATTTTCATCTCATAATCATCCATATCGATCATACATTGAAAAACTGTTAAATAATGATGATTCTGCTAAAAATACTCATATTCAATGTGCATTCTGGTTTCAAGATACTGCTGGACATATGGACGCAACATCAAGTAGTAATAGAGGATTTCAACAACGTTATGAATTAAGAAAAAAAGTGCAAAATTCGACATGCTTGGACATCTTCATTGTGATATTTTTAATCAAGATAAATTTTTAATCCAAGGAGTAGAATTACGTCTCAAGTTAATTCCTGCAAAGCCAAACTTTTGTCTGATCGCTAGTGATTCGTCTGTTGAGGCTAAAGTGAATATTTTAGACGCTGCTTTACATATTAGAAAGATTAATGTTAGTCCTACAATAAAATTAGCACATAACACGCTTCTACAATCAACAACAGCCAAATATCCTCTCAAGAGTGCAAATGAACTCATTCGTCATTCCAAAGGATCTTCAATCAAAAACAATTGATATTTTATTTATGGGAGTATTACCAACTCGAGTGATTGTGGCGTTTACAAAAAATGATTCCTATACAGGAACAATAACTTCAAATCCATTTCATTTCAAACATTTTGACATCACTTTCTTCTCTCTATACATTGATGGAAAACCTGTACCTTCAAAACCATTACAGCCAAATTTCTAAAACAACCTCTATGTATCCTCATATCATACCTTATTCTGTGGATCAGGTATTCACTTTTCCAATCATGGCAACAATATTCCCCGCCTTGCCTTTCCTCAAGGATACACTATTTTTGTTTTCGACATTACTCAAGATGAAGAAGCCAGCGCTGTGCAGCATTGGAACCTTATACGTCACGGCTGTGTTCGTCTGGAAGTTCATTTTACGAAGCCTCTACCAGCACCTGTCTGATGCATAACGTATGGAGAATTCCAATCTCTCTTCGAAGTGGATCATCAGAGGAACATCATCATGGATTTTTAAAGGTACGTTATTTAAATATCATATCATATATGTACATGTCTGCATTTTTATACATTATGTCCTCTACACTAGATTTATTGAATGCTTTGCAAACAAATTCTTTATTTCACAATCATTTCATTGGCGTATATGCAACCAACCAATTACCAACACATGTTCCACTACCTGCAGCTATCATCATAAATACAGATCCCTCGAACAAACTTGGCACACACTTGATTTCCGTATATATTCATACTGACGGACGTGCCCACTACTTCGATACATTTGGATTTCCTCCATAAGTAATGCAACATATTCAAGTTCTACGTAGAAATTTTTACTTCTTATACATTTAATAATAAACAAATTCAAAGTGTGAAATCAGCCCTATGTGGTCATTATTCATATCTTTTCCTATGCTTAAAAGCTAAAGGAAAGTCCTTAAATGAATTTCGTTACACTTTCCCATCAACTCCAGAAAAAAATGATCGTCGCTTGCTGTATTTACTTTTACAGGTAATCATGTCTTCATTTTTCTTCTTCGTTTGTTTTGATTACTCTCTTTTCATATTATTGCAGGTAGTCATTTCTTCTTCTTCTTATTTATTATAATGTGTTTGTATATATTATCATTTGTAGTTTTATTTGTTCATGATTATAGATAAAATACATTTTAAGTTGCGTTTTTCATTTTTTTCATTTCAGAGAGTAAAAGATCGTAATCGTGTATATGGACATCATCATTGTACAGTATGACTTCTATCTACGTTTCATCACCATCATCAACAGCAGTAGTATCATTAATTGAACTGTGTATAGACAGCATCAGTGAACAGTATGTGGCAGCTGTGAAGTTATCATCACCTGAACAATGAAAAAAATTCTAACGTTCTTTTTTTTAAAAAAAATGCACTATACTACTATACTTAATTGTGTAAATAGTTTCATCAGCAATAAATACTTTGTATTCTTTTTTTCTCTTTGAAAACAAATGTTTTATTTCTTATTTTCTCCGTTTGCTAATAAATAAATATGTTTTATGATCAATTATACAATTAAATACACATATCATAAAACATATTTTTAAGTCATTGAATTAAAGAATTTCATAGTGTTTTTTTAAAAGATTCTAAAACTGATTTTTTTAATTCAATGATATAATCACATAACTACATAATAATAATGAATTCAAATACTTAACCAGTTATTCTTTCGTAAATTAAATCAAGTATGTGAATTTAATATTATTATTATGATAGGACTTTTGTTTTTAAAATTTTAATATTAATTATTTTAGTTACTTTTTTAAAAAAAATAAAAAAGTTCTATCATACTTAAGACAAAGTTGTATAATAATAATAATAATAATTCCAAATACTAATTTTTATTTTAACATTCATTTCAAGAATTTGAATTCATTATTATTATTATTACTATTATTATTATTATACTATCATTTATAATATACGAGGAAAAAAATATTTTATGTTAGGATTTTTTTTCTTATAAAAAATAAAAATCCTATCATATTGAGGTGTATGAAACGAACACAAAACACACACACACAAATAAACCATTTCACTTTCACTATATATATATATATATATATATATATATATATATATATATATATATATATATATATATATATATAATATTTGATATTACGTTGATTAGTATACATGAAAAAACAAATCAATTTTCTTCTTCTTTATGAAGAGACGTTCACTTCATTGATACCCTCCGAAGGATGAGTATCGGTTTCACCCCTCCATGGCTGTGTTGATACACTATCAAATAAATCAGCCATAATTGAATCTATGAGTTTTGTTTGCAAAATACTATCATTTCCAATTTTAATCGTTCACCATCAAAGTTCATATCACTGTTCTTATCAAGACAGACACTTGGAAAACTGATGTTCATCCCATTAATAGTACTCTGTTCATCTACACAGGTATGTATTCCGGCAAGTCCTCTGCATGTAAGGCACTGCAATTGTACATGATTACGAATAGTATCTGTACGCAAGTCAAAATATTCACGTAGCACAACACTACAAACTTTACTGTTTTTCACAGCATGTTCAATACATGGTAATATTTCCAAGAAATAAAGCCAATCACTTGAAGTTAAGTACACAGTGTTTCGAGGAGCATGAAGTGTTCCTTTCTTCTCTAACATCACTAATTTTTCACCCATTAGTTTTCGCACCACCAGTTCATTTTTTCGACCAAGAGATTTTATAAATGTAATTTCCACTTGAGAGTTTAAATAGTCCGTAACAAATGGGGTCAAATGTACAAGTTTCTCCCACTCTGCCAAATTTAACTCCATTCCAAACACAAGTCCTTTGCCAACACGAATCACTGGTTCAAATGTATCACTATCCAGCCCAATACAAATTAATTTGGTTTTCATTGAATTAAGTCCATATTCAACATTTAACAACTACTCTTTCTTGGTATCCATATTTGATGCACAAGCACTCAAAGACATGTTACTCCAGTCGCTGCCCAGCACAGAATAACGACGCTATGCATACAGATGACTGCGCATGCATGAAGAGGAAGTAAGGCGAAGAGGAAAATTCATGTTTCATCTTGTTTGTACATGCTACCATACACTTACGATGAGTAAACCAGTTCAGTAAATTCAAGATCGTGCATGTTACGTCCAGATACATTAATCTTCATTCCTTTATATATTAAACAGACATTCCCACTTTGTAAATACGTTAATAATGCACCATTATCTGCTTCCAATTTTTCAGTACAGCGTCCAGGTAAAATCACTTTTTCGCCTCCTTCAAATGTCACACTTGCCATCCTCCCATATACCGTTGTAATTATCTCACAGTTTACAATACGAAATGGTACTCCAATCTCCAAATCTCTCATTTTTGTAAAGGGTACCATTGATGGCTTATTAAGCTTATCTAATAAACTCATTGAAGGTGACATCTTTAAATTTTGACGTTTCTTCCTTTGCAACAGCTGCTAACAGAATGATCTACACAAGCACATACGTTCCGCTTACGCTCTTCGCAGGAGGGGTGGTGGGGTTTGGGGATTCAAATTATTAGCCAATACACGACAAGAAAACGAAAAAGACATGTTTTATCTTGTTTTTTTTACATCTGGTAGGCGTAAAAGACTATGAGCATAGCAACAGCGGGTTCCCATCACCAAAATTTTCCCACGGGCTTCTGTGGTAGCCATAAAAGGCTATGAACATAACAACTAAAGGCTTGTCGAAACTTGCCTCCCAATGCCAGGAAATGATATCGAATTCTAGGAAAACAAGATAATTTATGGTGACTTGGCCGTTTATCCAGGGGGATATCTACTAACGCCACTTTATTTATAAAGAATTTTATTCCCTAAAATCGGTTTGAAAGCATTCTCTCGACCTATCTTCTCATTCAAATATACTAATAGAATTTTCATATGGAATCGCAGGAGTTGGTCAAATATCCGTTCTACTTCTTAGTAAAAAACTTTTGTGTGTGTGTGTGTGTCGTTATCCTTATCTTCTCTTGGGGCACCTACATTTAAAGCAATAAAATCATATCATGACCCTTAAAAGTAATAAAATAAATCTATCATGAACAAATTCAATCTGTTTAATTGCTAATATTACTGGTTTGTGAACTGAAAGCCCTGTTCCTAGTTGGTGATTTTTTTTCATTCCCTGTAAAAGAATATGAAATTCCTAGTTTTCACTGCTCCCTTTTCTCCCCATTTATCTTCCAGAACTCCCGCTAAGTCCGTTATACATTTCTCTAACTCATTTGTTGCGGACTTTAACGCGCTTGAGCTATAAAAACAATTTATAATTCATGATCCGAGTGTCATGTCCATATTACTGTCCTCAGACCGTGCTAAGTTATTAGTCCTGGCTCGAGGCTTCTGTGAATATTTGTACAGCCAGCCACAAAAGTAATCCCCACAAGCGCTCTAATTCCATTACTTGGGGTCCAGGTCATTTGCGGTTGTGAGAACGCCTACACAGATAAACTCGGCCACAAAAGTAATTCCCCCCTAAGTACTCTAATTCCATTACTTGGAGTCAAGGTCATTTGCAGTTGTGAGAACTCCTAGACAGATCCTACCCAAATTACACGTAACTTTTGTCGGCACTGACAGCAGTTGGTAGCACTGAGTCAAGTCTGTATGGAAGTAAAATTGTGAGTAGATGACACACGAAACATTTATCCATTCTGTGATCAATCTCTGCGGTTCAGAGCTTGTTGTCCAATGAACATCATATGTTAATTTCAATATTGTTGTGTATGTAGTGTATTTTTCATTATATGCTGTACATTCAAAGGTATAAAAACACTAATCACATACGAAACAGAAAATGCTTGAAAGTAGCTGAAAATATCAAACCTAGAACAACTACTGGAAATAACTTTGTAAATAATTTCCTCCATTGAGAGACGTTCTCCAATTCTCATCATTCCAACATCTTTTCCTTTCTGGAGGGGAGAAGATCTTGCATGCCACACTAAGTATGCATTGAAATTGAAATTGAAACAGAAACACTTGAAAATTTTTGTCTTGCCGGGATTCGAACTCGGGTCCACCAAACAGAACTTCAATGCGCTAACCTCTCACCCTCTTCGCCATTTAAACTTCAACACAAACTAATACATAGGTAAAGTCGTTTCATGGTAAAATATAAACAAGATACTCAAATATATCCCAAACAAACAAATATAAACAAAATATAAATGAAAATATAAACAACAAAATATAAGCAACTTGTGTGTCTTAATGACTTACTCGAGATTTCGTTGTTAAAACTAGAAAAAAAAGTCATATAGACGTTTCTCAATGAGGAAAATATAACGAAACGTTCTTTATTAGTTGAGGCTACGAAATCGGCATTGCCATAATTTATGGGGGGGCAGGGGGCACCTGCCCTTCCCAGAGAAGCTCCCCGCCGTTCGAGAGGCCCTATGTTGAGACAAAATTTTCTTACTCCATATATGATAGGAACAAGAGTTTAGAAACGAAGCATCAAATAGGGCCGCCACATTACATAAAAAAAACAGCACACAAAGTAAGTAGAACAAAAATGACTCGTTGACCCATTTCAGTAAAAAATGCCCACTATTAGCGGCTCTAGAAATAATATTTATCCGTATGGCTTTGAGATTTATCAATATTGTCTCCTTAATAATTTTGTCATGTACGGAAAGGGCCCAGGTAGTAACTAACGGAACCGCAGACGTTCGCATGCGGGAGGGCCCACAGGCTCTGGGGCTCCCATAAAGATTGGAAAGAAGGGCCCCAAGAATCAGAAGAACAACTTTTCCTAGGGAGTCCAAATAAGCTTATTATTGCTTGCACCCCCAGAAAAAATCTAAGTTACGGCACCGGTCATCGGTTGCAGGTATTGTCCTGATTTATTTACATTTCGTCTTTACCACAACTTCTAATTTCCAAAGAAGAAAAGACGACAAAATTATTTTCACATTCCTTAAATTGTATCAACACGTGTAGAAATAGACAGTTCTATGTTAATGTTCCAAACTACTAGTTGATTTTCTTATGTTCATATGAGGAATGTGTGGGAAATATGAGGCCACATGATCATGAGGCTGGTGATCATGATGCGCAATCCCCTAGGCTTTCAAATTCCTCTGAAGAGCAAGGTCGGAATTTTAATTGTCATAAGTATTTATGTGTTCTTGTTCCTGTAGTGTTTAGAATACGTCCAAAGAACATGACGTGCCAGTGGCGAACAATACGCCGTTTGGGGCGATTTGTTTTAAAAAAAAATGTGAAAGCAGGAAACTCTCATTGCAGCTACCTGGATTCAAATCCCGTCGTAGCAGTTTTTAATTTTTCTGAATGGGAAGTTAATGTTTATGTAATTGCTGTTGTAATTATGTAATTTCTTTATTATTATTATTATTATTATTATTATTATTATTATTATTATTATTATTATTATTATTATTATTACCACACAAGGAAAGAAGAAGTAAGTAGTCGAAGATATTCATAATAACAGAAAAGATACAGAGTATGCCAGAGGATTACACATAAAAGCAATAATATTATTACGTTCATGGATTTACACATAGAATTATCATTCTTTGACAACAAGAAATGGAATATAAAGATTTGTTAGCTGATAACAGTAATGCATTTTGCTTCGCCCTTCTTCTAAGTAGAAAGGTGAGTTGACTTCTTAAATATGATCATTCCCGTGACTAGCGTTGTAAGTTCGATCGCAATTTGCAGTTTGTGCACAGCTACGAATAGTTCCTTAGAACTCATTGTTTAACCCATACTACAGCAGCAAGGACGTGTTTAGCTTTTATGTATTCATAAATTCTTGTCCAAACACGTTACTTGCCAGACGGTTACGAGTGAAGTTGATACAGATGATGTAATTTTGTGTTGATGGCATCTCACCTGTAAAGGATGTCGTCTCAACTCTTAGACCCAGAGAAATTGAATATTTTTCATGTTAGCATACGTCAGAAGTATTAGTTTTGTAGATTGTAAAAATTTACTGAACAGTCACACCCGGAATCAAACTCTCGTCCCCAATATTGTGTAACTAAAACTGAAGCCACTACTCTAAGACATCACTGTTCTGAGAGAAGAAAAAAGTGGAGCTGGAGATAATTCAGTAATTACACACTTTTACGATTTCAGTGTAATAATGCTGAAACTTTCTGATTTCATGATTAAATAGTAAACTATTATGCAGAAAGAATAGTTTAGCGAAGTCAACTTTAAATTGACAACTAATATGTAAGGAGGCGCTGCCATATGCTCTCGCCTCGGAATTTTTCACGGCACGATATTGGACAGATACATATATATTGAATGGAATCTGGTGCTTCAGGGCATTGGCTTATTTCTTAAGTTACTTAATTTAACTAACTTGACTCTCTTATGATCACCAATACCTTTAGGATACTTCCCGTAGATATAGAAAGGTGAAATGTAGTATCCATGCTTCGTGTAGCATAGAAGTAAACAAATGAAAGGCAACAGGATGATATTTCGCTCCGCCAAGTTCCCTTCAATGTAGTGTGTTGTTTATTCAACAAAAACACGTGAAATCCAATCAGAATATTCACAAAATATAAAATATATAGCCAAGTCTCGACTTTGCAATAATAATAATAATAATAATAATAATAATAATAATAATAATAATAATAATAATAATAATAATAATAATAATAATAATAATAATAATAATAATAAAGGAATAACAGAATTACAATATCAATTACGTAAACAATACATTCCAATCAAGAAAAATAATAAATACCACAACGGGATTCGAACCCGGGTGACTGTAATTGCGGTTCTCTGCTCTCACACTTTGCTATCAATTCCGCAGACAAAGACAACAAACTAGCAGTTGTGTTAGATAATCATAGCACACACTGTTTCTAGACGTGTTGATATAATTCAAAGAATGTTAATATAATTCAAATAGTTTCTATCGTCTTTTCTTCTTTGGAAACTAGGAGGCAAAGAAGAATTGTAGAAATGGGCACGAGCGACTTCGAGCGAGTTTTCACTCAAACTCGACTCGACTCAAAAAAGACATCTTTGAGCTCGTCCCGAGAACTCAACTCCAAAAATTTCCTCCAACATGATTTGAATTTGACTCGAGTTTCTATTCGAGTCGAGTAAAAACGAAGAAAATCGAGCCAAATGCTGTGTGCATTTTCAAGTAATTTCTTTATTTATCCTACATAAACAATATAATTATTATCAATGATGCTATTACCTGATGCTATCTGGTCACCTTAGCTCTGCTACTATCATACACTAAAAAACATATGCTTCTTCTTACACGTTGTACATTTTTCGTCCTGGTGTATGCTGCATAGGATTGCTCGTTTTAGTACTTTCTGTAAATGTTTGCACTGGACGTTGTTTGTTCAGGCGATAAATCATGGCAATTTTGGTGATAAATAGCTTCATCAGCAACAAGATCAGAACAAGTATGAAGCCTCTCTCCAACTTCCATTCTCCCACGTGTTATTTCCCTGGTGTATACTGCATAGGATTGCTCGTTTTACTACTTTCTGTAAATGTTTGCACTGGACGTTGTTTGTTCAGGCGATAAAACATGGCAATTTTGGTGATAAATAGCTTCAGCAGCAACAAGATCAGAACAAGTATGAAGCCTCTCTCCAACTTCCATTCTCCCACGTGTTATTTCGCCTGCTGCAGTGGGAAATAATACTTCCGCAAATTTGTAGTTTTAGCTATGTAAAGTTTTTGACTTTCTCGGTGATGAAAGTCAGCTTTTTTAAGAACAAAATAAACAACTGGTCTTCCAATTGAACTGACAGATCGGAGGTATTTCCTTTTAAGGGACGGTGTTTGTAGCTTTTTATCACATTCTTAAATTCTGCTACTCTTGGTGTAGTCACGCCAACAGTCTTTCTGCACTTTCGGAACGGCATTAAGTTCCTGAATAGCAATGATTCTATCCCGGATACTATGATCATTCCGACGCTTGCTATATGTTAAAATTGTCTTAAGTCCTTCGGATCCCGCCTTCGGAATCCCATCACATTTATTGGTATCCAGACTACAACATATGATACATATGTCCAGCTGTAGACTAACGTCTGAATATTTTCGGCAGGTAGCCATTTCAAATGACAAATGTTAATTCACAACACAGCCTCAAAAGGTAGAAATACATTTGTAATTTCTGTGAAGGTTGGACTTGCAAAATCCTCTTTGAAAGCACCCTATTATCTTCGCTCAATTAGATATGCTAATGCGAAAGTAGTAGCTTTCGAGGTATTAATGACTGTTGACTGACAATATCGTTAATTTTCACTTAAGGATAGTAAAGTTAAATGGTTTTCACGTTGCGTGTTTCAATAGAACTTAGACTGCTCGTTGATATTTTTCATTCAAAGAACGTCACTTTATTGCGTCACCATGTATATGTATATGGATGCAACATTAAAGCAGCATGTACTTTTGTAAAACTATACAGTCTTCCACATTGGAGGGATTGAAGTCCTCACGTAAGTCTATTTCTTAGTACATTAAGTTATTCTATACAATATTATTTTATGCACTTTAGATGCTTATTTTAGCAACTTTGGAAACCCTGTATACACTACCCCAACTTGGATAGGAGTGGGTTTTTAATGTTTCAATCTTGGATGGATTCTGGATCAAATAAGACCGAAGTCAGCTTTATACCAATTATTTCTATCTCGAATGCTAGTACGCCTGCATTATCAGTGTGGCAAGCAAGATCTTCTCTTCTCTAGAAAAAAAAAAAAAAGATGTTGGAATAAGGAGAATTGGAGAACGTCTGTCAATGGAGACAGTAATTCACAAACTTACTTTCAGTAGTTGTACTAGATTTGATATATACGTCTACATTCAAGCATGTTCTAATTCATGTGCTATCAGTGTTTTTTATTTATTTGAATATACCGTATATGCTAAAATAATACATTACATACACACAACAATATTGAGATTAATATATGGTGTTCATTGGACACCACGCACTGAACCAGAGTGATTCATCTCAGAATGGAGAAATGTTTCGTGCCTCATCTACTCACAAGTTTACTTGCCTAAAGACCCGACTCATTGCTACCAACCGCTGTCAGTGCCGAGAAAATTGGGTTGCATCTGTCCAGGAGTTTTCACAACTGCAAATTACCTGGATCTCAAGTAATGGAATCAGAGTATTTAGGTGGGGGGGATACTTTCGTGGTTTGCAGTACATGTTCATACTTGGTTATCATTGCTACGCATTCACAATTATTTGACCTATTGTGCTCATAGTTGTCTCAATTAAAAGATAAGGAACCAAGTTTTCGCCCTAGTAAATATGCTAGCCAATGCAGATCGCTGTTTTCCTATACAGGATTATTCTCACCTTCTCTGCGACAGTCTTTGTAGATTGAATTTCTCCATTATATTGATGCAAGTTTAAGAATAAATTAACAGGAGAAACAAATAGAAGACCGATACAAACATCACTATATAATAAAATGAGAACAATTGCGAATATTCGTTTTATTAACCTGGTTCATATTATCTAAATTAATCAAACTTCATTAGAAAAAGAGGAAACGTTTATTTTCCATCTGCATATCAGCTTTCATCTGCAATTATGTATAAACAGGTACGTATTAACTATTATTAACATTATTAACTATTTGCTTTTGTCTTCTTTTCTTGGGAAAGTGCATAGAATAAAGCATTTTCTGCCCAAGGATGCATGATATATGGTTCCCGAACAATGGGAATTACATGAATTGTGTTGTGGGTACAATTTGTATAAGAATCCTGGACCGTAAAATTGAATAATAATATACAAAACATACAGCTTTTCTCATTACAACAAAGAGATTACACCTCGTATAGTAATGAATTTGACACTTTATCTTTTAAATGTCTTTATAAACAAGATAATTGCTTTTCCTATATATTTTAGAGAATCTTCCGTAATCAATATTTTACATTATACATATATATATATATATATATATATATATATATATATATATATATATATATATATATATATATATATATATAATGTAAAATATTGATTACCGAAGATTCTCTAAAATATATAGGAAAAGCAATTATCTTGTTTATAATTATATATATATATATATATATATATATATATATATATATATATATATATATATATATATATATAATTCATTTTATATCCATTTACTTCCATTTCAAATTAATTATTATTAAAAAGAAAAAAATGATTCTTCATAAAATAGTAGTGCAAGCCAATATATGTATATGTAAATTTAAGATTTTTCATATGTTATCACCAAATTAGTCGTACATTTATATGTTGTAATAGACGTAAGTGTAAATCATTACATAAGCAAAGATAGTGATTGTTTAGAAGTAAATCGGTTATAAGGACACAGAAAATAAAATTACACACATTGTTCGAAACCTAATCTATGATATACATACTTGTAAATCAAAGGAACCTTAAGAGATTGGTTAAAACTACTAACAGAAGATGATAACCAATTAGGAAAACTCAAACAAATTAAAAGGAATTGTAATTAAAATGACGTTGAACATGATATTCACGGAATATTACACTGTCCTTTCCCATATGCTTCACCCTGACAGTCAATCTGAATTGTTAAAATTACACAAAATACTAGAACGAAAACATTATATTTAAAGATACTAAGAATAACACAATGCTCTAAAAGCTGGCCTATACTTAAATTAACTTTAAGTTCATATGGTTAGATGCATTCAAATAATTATAATGAATGTAACTTCCCATACAATGGATAATGATCCTTATATTCTGTTACAATCTGTTCCATGTACTTAAGTTGTTCCAAGACGTTATTAGGCATAATCATGCATGTGAAACATTTCCTTACAATGGACTTTCGGAACTTTCACTTACTTTCGGAATGAAGTAATTACTTGTTTTTTTTTTTGATTCCTTGTTCCATTCTTCATCTAAGCTTTCGTTCCACCAACCTGTTAATATTATATGAGCCTTTAAGTGGTTAATGGGATTTTCTTCTACCAAGCACAGCTTCATCTCCTGTTTTCCACGATACATACAATTGTCATCTGACGTACTAAGATTTCCAATTCTATATGTCATAGTTTTTATTAAGAAAAATCCTGACTCCTTGTCACAAATTTCCGGAGCAACTTTGGTAACATTGCAAGAGCAAATACATCATTCCCGTCTCGTCGAATGTTGTATATTCTTCTTACTGCAGTTCTGTGTCCACGATACTGATAATGCGTTGGAGTCGATATTACATATCCACTGTTTCGACAAAAGAAAATAATCGGACAATCTAGAGTTGCTGCGAAATTAAAACCTGCGTGTCAATCACCTTCACTTGCTGTACCGTTACCAAAATATGTAATGACACATTATGGTTTCTTACCAAGTTTATAAGCATAGCTAGAACCCGTAGCTTGCGCAATATTAACATTCAATGACGTTGATATTGTTAACAAATAAAGTTCATATGAACCATAATGGACAGGCATCTGACGTCCATTAGTTGATTCCAAATGATTTCCAAGGCATAGGAATTCGTAGGGCAACAAAATAGAATTGAAGCAAAAATTCGCAAGTCCGGTTGATATTCATTGAGTGCTTTAAGATCACTAAAAGCTGACACTACAAAATTTACAACAGTTTTGTCAATCGGAGCATCATATTTGCGACTACGAACTTGAGAACCTCTATTGGCTAAAACAAAGTCATTTTCAAAATTTACTAGAAGAGCATCTTTAAAATCCTCGTGACTACGTAACAATCCTTTAATAGCCTTGTACCAAACAGAACCAGTTGGTACTAGTACATGGGGAAGCATTTTCAAATAACTAGCCTTACCTACGCCGACTAATTCGCATTCCTCCTCAAATTTTTCTAGAAACATGCTTGCTGGCATATCATCAACACGAACACTATATTTGGTAAACGACTGGATATCACTAAATTTGATAGATAATATCCTTTTCGTTCTCTCCTCCTGTATATGCTGATCGGTGTCTGTATGGGGCAAAACTACACCATCTGATGCAAATACTGGTACACGCGCCTCCTTCATACGATTTCTTGTCCTGTTTCTAGTATTATCTTATTCTTCATTTAGAACATTTGGTGTTCTAAGCCCTTCCTCTACAGGTATTCTGGGTCGCTATAATCATTATTGCCAACGTGATTATGAGTCATCTTCCTTTCGATTGTCTGTATCTGTTTCTACAATATAGCAATTTGGTTATGATCTGTATGCACTTGTAATTCAGGCTCTTCCAACTTATCCTTTAAAGACAAGACATCTTCATTAAAGACTTTCTGTATGTTTTCTAGTGAACGTTCCATCTTTCGAAAATGTCCTTCAATTTTATCTTCTGTCCTGGCTCTGGACTGTTCCAATTATTGAATCCTATTCTCTAGTCTCAAGTCTATATTATACTAGGCAATTTTTTATCCATCTGCATAAATTGTATTTACATTTGTCTGGTTATAGTTTGCAACATCATCTCGAATTGAGTTGCCACTCTTTCAGCTCCGGTAATAGGAGTGGATAGATTTCCTACACGTTCAGCACCTGTTGGCATTGATAGACGATTAGCATCCATTTTAACGTATATTTTATTCTTATTTCCTTATAATACATAATTCGTGGTGACGGAATGTATTTAAAGAAATCACACAAATTTATATTGGTAACCTATACTAAACTTCAGATTATCGAAGTCCCGGTAGACCGCACCTTATAAAACGAGAACAATTGCTATTATTCGTTTTATTAACCTGGTTCGTATTATCTAAATTAATCCAACCTCATTGTTTTAAACTATTTTCGATCTCCGGCTTTTCAGCTTTTATCAGCTTTCCTTTGTAATTATGTGTAAATAAGTAACTAATACATTATTAACTATTTCTCTCTTCCTTCTTTTCTTGGGAAAGGGGAAAGGTTAAAGCACTTTCTGCCGAAGAATACATGATGTTATCGTTGTAATAATTATATGGAAAGTATTCAACCCTTAAGAAATAAGATTTAAAAAAACATAGTTTTATGCCGAAATATATGATATTCAATTAAAAGATATAATTGAAATTTTTAAGATATCGCTCTTAAAACAAATAAGTTAGATTCAACATGGTATTTCACTAGTTAAGGATTCTGTTTGGATGTAATGCTAAAAATGACATAACAAAATTCAAATTATTAAAAATTATTAAGAGATAATGAAAAATTGTTATATATATATATATATATATATATATATATATATATATATATATATATATATATATATATATATATCGAAAAATGTTTAAGGAGGAGAATGACATAACCAAATCGTTTCGTAATGGTAAAAACAGTCTTTATGGATTTATGGTGAGGCACTTGCATATCGTGTTCAAAAAGACGGAAATATTAGCAATGGAAGAGTCATGAGATTCAACAAAACAACAGTAAATGATTTATGTTTTAATATAAAATATATTTGATTCTTTGAACTTACTGTACGTGACAACACACAGCTCATTTGCAACACAACTGAAACTGTACTGCAATTAAAGTACAACAGCAACGAAAACATCCCGTAACAGGAATGTAGCAAATCAGTTTGCAACGCCGCACAAGAAAATTAGGCGGAACAGAGGGTATACTTGCATGCATTAAAGCATTGGGTTTTAATTTAATTTCTCCAATAGATTTATAAAAGTGAAATGTGGACAGAAATAATTTGATTATGATCTTCCAAAGGATGGTATCTACGCAATGACTTCATTGTTGCTTTTGTTCCAATTGGGGTTTCAAAGCAAAAGCATCTCGCAGCAATGCGTAGACACGTAACCCATCTCTCTGAGCATCACCCAGTACTTACTCTACCCACGAGCTACTCCTAGCCCTAAAAAAATAAGATGATATATGCCGGTTGTCCTTCTTTAACTAAGCATTGATAAAACATAGCATGTATTCCAAATACACCGTGTATACGAGCACGGAGAAGCGCCAATCCTCAACAGCAACGAAGCAGGATTAATATTTGTTTTGTGGAGCTTTTGGGGGATATTACTGCGATCTCAGAAATCATAACAATGGCATTATGTAAACTGGACGGAAATCTTGGTTTCACGACTGCTATGATTCAGGTAGCATTCTTAACCCTTAACAGTTCACTACCTTTAAAAATTATCAAAAAATTATGATATTTGCATTATGTCGTCTATTTGGATTGTATATCATTTGAAAGTAGTTTTCTAAATTTTCCCGCCAATAGTTTTCGAGAACTGAGTTGTGTCCAAATGGTTACATTGCACAGTTTTCCGCAAAGTGATTTTTGAGTACTTGTAGCCATATAGTAATAAAGAAAAGTAGTCTCATAAGAAAGGAGAAGTAAATGAAATGGGTAAGAGTTGTTTACTTTATAGGATTTAATATCTCAATCTCGAATATTAATTTATAAGAAAATGTAAGGTACTATCTATGAGTCCACATAGAAAAAATAATATTTACATTTCGCTGAAAATACAAATTGAATAAATATAATATTAAAATATATGCGTAGTTTTATAGAATATTCTTCATTTTTTATATCATTTTTTATATTTTTTTAAATTTGAATATATCAACGTAGTGTAACAGTGACTTAGGGGTCTAGAAAGGATATCAATTACCAAGTGACAAAACATTCCTTATCGTGATACATATACTTACAGATGGAACTGCATAAAGGAATTCTTTAGTGAGATTGTTACTCCCGACTTACAAAAACGACATCTTCCCTTAGATGTGTAGGTTGGCCAGTGAGCAACAAAATCTTTCCTTGTATCATCATATGGTCACGTAGCAACAGGTCGACATATTTTCACTTTAGGTTCGCCCAAGCTTTCTAAAGATAGTCTCCCTCGTTTAGGCTTTCTGCATGATACTAGTGCAGATGCAATATCAGCCTGAAATACTTTAAGATGATTTCTGGATGATTTCCCAAGTACGTTACACTCTCTTTTGTAAGGTAACCAGCTGTTTACAACAACTAAATCTAGCATGTACCCAAAAATTCTAAAACACCATCATTTTGATTTCATTGGTGTACGGCAGAGTTCTATGAACATGTTTGACTTGTCTACACTTCTCATGTGTTTGCCTCAGAAGATAAGAAAAAAATATTATATTCTGCCTGATAAACGATTTTGTCTCATAGTGGGTAGAGTTGAGATTTTCATTACATCCTTCAAATATTGCATTAATTCACACTTGTAAAAAGTTATCAATGTACACGACTAAAAACTCAGACTCCTCTCTCTTGAATGAGGATGGTGATTTCCCATAATATTTCAGCAAGACTGAGCTCCAACTCACTATGCCTAATGTTCACGCCAATGGCTCGATAGACCATTTCCGGGACATTGGAATGGGCGACGGAGACGGATAGAGTGGGCCAGATTTTACGCCACTAGAGCTCTTCCTCTGCTATCATCTGAGGAACCTTATTTATCAAGAACCCATATCCATGATATTCACCATCTGATGCAGAGAATTTTGCAATGTTGTGAAACCTTTGACATGCTGTTGCGAATCCATGCGGATTGGCAGAGGCGCTTTGCATCTTGCCTTACTCAAGGATAGCACATAGAGCAAATAATGCTGTAATTCCAAATTTTCACACTTTGTGGCAAAATAACTTCTGAACCAATAACGGTAGGTGAAATAATCTGTATCACTGTTTCCCTGAAATTGAGGTCGTGTCAAATGATACCCCACATATCCCCTTCCATTTAAAAATCCACTACTGTTGGATCCAAGATTACGGCTTCCAAGATGGCCGCCAGGGCAACCGTGTCAAAAAATATGGTCTATTACCCACCCGAAAAGCATATACCATGAACCAAATGTGAATGCCAAGATGTTCCTGTGCTACAGGAGTCTTAACTGACTGATGCCTCACTCTGCACAATATCTCAGGTATATAATCTGGATCTGAACCACTGATAGGAGGATCAGGTTCTGAATCCGAGGTTCCGAAATCCGATAGATTAGAAGAGAAAGAGATCACTACTGTTGGCCTTATGCTTAGTTTCCTTCCATAGGATATATCAACGGTGATATGTTCTTCACCCATTTTTGACGAAACACAGTCACCTGCAAAAATGTAAATAGTCTATCACAATATTTCTCCTTTGCATCTGACATGAGATTTCACAGTAAAACTTATTTATACACACATATACATTTACACACACACACACACACACACACATATATATATATATATATATATATATATATATATATATATATATATATATATATATATATATATATAGAGAGAGAGAGAGAGAGAGAGAGAGAGAGATCTATATATTCCATACTGAGCCTCTGTATGAAATTTAAAATTTGACTAATATACAGAGTACTATGTTTATTTTTCACGTTAGATTTTCTATAAAAATATCAAAAGATACACCAATATAAGCTAGTCCAATATTTTGTATTTTTTCCTGTACAAAGTATCCGTTTGATCTGTAATGAACAATGTAACCGAATGGTTACGTAGTATATTTTTATCGTAAATAGTAATCAATTTTTGACATTATGCCGTTTTCATACCTGCACATTATTGGGCAATGACTTACAAACAAGAACATATCGAGAAAAATAAAAACATAAACTGCTTACCTTCAGTATTTAATATTTTCTGTCTGCTTCCATCACTGCTTGCAAAACAACAACATATCCACACACTACTTCCCGCATAAAATTCACCAGAGTTGTCACAAGGGGGCAATAGCTGCTCTCCCATCGCAGAAAGTATGTACACAAATAACTACAACGAACAATACCGAAATATAACACTCTTCAACCCAATAGGCAAAATAAAAAAATGTGTAACCCAAATGGTTACGAAAACTCGTTAAGGGTTAAATGTGCTTTGTGGACATTATATGATGCCAGTTACACGACGCTATTTGAGTTATACAATGCTATTTGACTCTAGCGAATCGTAGTGCTCTACATGACATACAATTAGTTTACGTTGTTTGCAGTAATGGTAGGGCTAAAATCTCAGTCACGAGCTTTAATTTTGTAAAATATCGAGACAGAAAAGATATTTACAACAATGTTGTTCAATTTTCATGAGAAAATTTACTTACTTAAGACAATAACACACTTTCCCTGTAGTTAACAACATATTCGCGTCATTTCCGACACGTCTGGCACAAGCGCAGTGTTGTAGTCGTTGTGAACCGTAATACTTCTGTTCCGCATTGGATAGAGCGAAGAGATCCCGACTTGCACTTGTAAATTTTACGGTTCCATAAAAAAAACTGAGTACAATAGTAACACGTTAAATTAGTGGCATTATTTGGTGTTACCTTAATTAACCAAACGGCGATTATGGATGGGCCCATAAAATTAATAAAATCATTCTTTAAATCAAAGCTATGGCCTTAAACAGCAGGCCTAGGCCACTTTCCATTGTACTCTCTCCTCTTATGTGCTGTTAATCAAAGTTATTTTTATCTTATCCACTCTTACAGATGGTTATTACCACAATGAAGTATTGTGCAAAAAACGTATTGATACTTTGACTTGATAAATTAATTTATATGCTAAAGGGACACGTGAACTTACATAATTAAACAACGAACTTTTAAATTACTATTTATATGTCCTTCGGACAAACGAGGGTAATACGAAAAATGAGATACTCAAAGGGGTGGTGACGCAGGGAAATTGTTTGTACGGTTGCTAATAACACTGTTATCTTTGTTGTTTCCCCTCACTCCGAAACAAAATTGCGCGCGCCTCGCTCGGATAAAAAGTCTTGACTTGGTCGTGAAGTGCGAAGTAGAGAGCTCGGACAGTTATTCGGTTTTTAACAGAAAAAAAGTTCGCCGGATTGAAATTCACTGCCAGTTGAGAGAAACATGTGGGGAGTCGTGCATGGATATCAAAATCAACCACAAGTGAGGAAAAGAGTTTGAAGCTGGTCGTACTGAAAGTCATGACGGAGAAAGGAATGTGGTACCATCAATTTCTGATTAGACAGTCGCGAAGGATGAGTATTCCACCGACTAACAGCAAACAAAACTAGGTGAAAAATGTGGTAAACGCTTCCTCAAATACATGGGCGGCGAGCTGATATGTCATGGAGATGCAATAATTGTCTCAGTACCTATAAAAAAGGATCGATTGAAATGGCGATTATGTATTAAAACAAACAAATACATAAGACAATGTAAATCAATAGACATTTTATTAAAGAAAAAAACAATAAGAAATCTTACTTTTGGGATTACCCTCGTATATTCTTAGACGTTAATGTACTGCGTGTGTGTTCTAGAACGGAGTTAATATTAAATTGATACAAGTTATATATAAACTCTATCACGACAGTTAAACAGAAGCATGGACAACTTCATATGATTTCCTATGCATGTTTGGAATGGAGTAAATCTGTGAGTTTTACGTTCCACACTTATGTCGGCTAGGCTAAAGGAGACGTGGTGATGAGAAATGAATGAAATGTTGGAATGAAGAAAGTGGGTGGAAACGCGAGAACCCCGAGGAAACCCACAAACATGGTGTTTGTCCACCGCTTGGAATGAAGTGTTACCAACATTAAGTGATATGTTGTTCAAAAGTTTGAAATTTGGAGTTAAATAGTTATAAATATAAAAATTAGCATGTAAATGCAGATGTAAGTGCATATTTTGCCAATTACATAAATACGTTAAAACCATATTTCAAAGTATATCATTTTCATTATGTAAGACCACATTAACCTCATTTCCGTATAGGAATTTATTCTTATTTCTTCATCTCCTTCAAGAATAATTCTAGTAATAAATATTAATACGGATCGCATTTATGTTTCTTTTCTCGTACAATGAACCATGTCATAATTACCTGTCCAAATAAATTCTTCAATTTTCTTATTGGATCAACACTAGCCAAAGCTTCTTTAATCTCATTTCCAACAAAACTGCCATACTTCAGCTCGTTACCAAACATTTTTAGATATAGCGATGCCTAAAAAGAAAAACAAAGAAGTGAAATTTAAATGTAAAATATAATTAATGGAACGTACATCCTTAAAAAAGATAATTTCATACTTCTTGCCAAAACAGCGCACTTTTATACTAGATATGTCAATATGTAAAAGTATACATAAACATGGAAATAATTGTGAGGAATGTGTGTAAATCATGAGACTTCATGTTTCTAAAAGTATATGTCTTTTTCCTTTCAGACCATTAGGTTGGAGTTGTTATAAAGCAGTGATGCTATTAGGTTTTGGCAAACGGAAGGTTTTGATAGGACAGAGTGGTGGAATTCAATGTAGTCAAGAGGAGGTTCTTAAAAATGTACGAAACATTACAAACGAATTCCAGAAAAGTTAACTTGACATGCAATTAGAGAAATGGAAATGGAATTGTTAAAGGTCCACAACATTTTACACTTCGGATTGCGCTTAAAGCCTTACAAGCTAGAGCCTCTCTCGTAAAGGTTGGCTGCACTCTTTATTGCTGTTTTGGGGCAAAATTTTTTAAGTCCAACTTTGGGTATCTTCGGAAAATGTAAACCAGGTTCAAACCTCCAAGCCAACATTTGCAATCGGGAAAAAAATTGCAGATGTGTTTTTCTTCTTTCAAATATAATAAGACTTGATACCAAATGTAGAAAAAAGCAACATTGATTGAAATACTTAATGATACAATATTTCTAAACCTTGTATGAATGTCAGCACATGCTTATTTGCCATTTAGCTCTCCATGCGCAAGAGAACATTTCCTCTCCGTACGTAAAGAAATATTTATATATGTAAACGAATACAGAAGGTTAAGATATATAACATAATTCTCGCTTGAGTACTAAAACAAAAGTCAAAGTCAGCTGTCGCTGAGATCAATGGTGAAACTCCGATCGCATTAACTTCCAAATTCACCCCTTCGGCTGCGGTCTGGGGATCACCGGGGATGGGGGATACCGAGACATGTAAAACATAATCCAAAATGACCGATATTAGTGTCAAATCAATAGTTTTCGCGGTCTCTGAGACCAATGGTGAAACTTCCATTAGCGACAACTTTCAAATTCAGCTACCATTGCATGCGGGCCGGAGGTCAGCGGGGGTATACGAGACGTGAAAATAATCCACAATAGCCGATATTAGTTTTCGCGGTTGCTGGGATCAATGCTGACACTTCCATTAGCGATAACTTTCAAATTCAGCCACCACTGTTTGCTGGTCGGGAAGGGAACTGCGGAGAGGGGTACCGAGACGGACAAAAGTCATTGAAAATGACCGATATTTGTCTGAAAGCCATAGTTTTGCCTACATTCATGTTGTTTTATTTTTCTGTTTAGTAATAGATCGTTTTATTGTGGTTAAAAACTGGTTAGTTAATGGTTGTATTAAGTAAAATACATGTTTACTTTTAAAGTCACCTCAATGGAAACACACATCTACGCTGTCTGATATACCTATGCATTGTCACAAAATATATCTCTTTTTAGAAATGATTAATTGTTATTTCATTGTTCAGTTTGTTTACATAGATATTTTCTATGACCCGTGCGAAGAACGGGCATAACAGCTAGCATATAATCAAGTATATGCAAATATGTATTTGTGTGTGTTCCAAAATAATTCTGAAATGCCTAGGGCAAAACGGTCGATATTAGTATTGGATACATAGTTTTGGAGTGGCTTAGGTAAATAGCTCCACTTTCAATTCCGCTTAAGTCAAATTAGCACCCGGGGTGGGTACGCAGGTACGTAAAAATATCGGAGCTGACCGATATTAGTGTCGAATCGTAAGTTTTCAGCGTCGGGAAATTAATTGTTAACAGTTGTAATGCCATTTAAGACCATATATACCCTCAAGGGTGACAATAACCATTTAGCCGTCCTAGGAGAAATGGGAGATGCTGGCATAAAAATGATAAAAGAAGATCGATATTCGTGTCGCATCCACAATTATGGGGTCGCTTAGATAAAAAGAGGCTCTCTGGCTGCCATGTAAGTTAAGCCTCTATTAGCACCCCGAAGAAGTGTTTGAAATTGTGACATATAAATGTATTGAATAAGACCAATATTAGTGTCGAATCCATACATTTCGGATTCCCAAGTTCATTGGAAGTAGTTTTGAGTACTTTTAAGTTCATCTTTTAGTAGGAGTAACATACCCTAGCACATCAACTATGAAGAGTCGAAGGGAGTAACATATACAATGATTCAAAATGACTGATATTAGTGTACAGCACATAGTTTCGGGATCACCGAGATAAATAGCAACACTTCTGGTGTCATTTAGCCATGTCAGCTTGATTTAGAATTAACAGGAGCAGCATAGCTGTAGATATTTTAATGTACATGTATAAATGTATATTCCAGCGTAACTCCGGAATGTCTGGAGCAACTTTCAGCAAACGTCGTAGACATATTACATTCAATCTAAGAAAAATATTGTGGTCGTAAGATGCAGCAAGGAATGGAACTTGGGAAGAGCGACATGTAAAAATAACGTAAAACGAGTGATCATAATGTGTTAACCATAGTTTTGTGGAGCCTTGAGATGAATAGTGTTTCACCCAATGACGTTTACGTCCAAATACATCCCCATCTTCAGAGGATGAGAAGCTGGGAAACCTGAAAAATAAAATGTAAAAATTCCTGAAACATTTGTCGAATTTATAGTTTTCGGAGACGAAAAAGCATTTCTAATAACTGGAAGGTAGTTTATATTTACTTCAAGATGGACTTCTTAATCATATCAATTTGCCAAGAGAAACACATCTGCAATTTTTTCTCGATTGTAAAGGTTGCCTTGGAGGTTCGAACCTGGTTTGCTTTTTTTCCGAAGATACCCGAGGTTAGACTTAGATTTTTTGCCTCAAAATAGCAACAAAGAGTGCGGCCAAGCTTAATGAGACAGGGTGTACAAGTTGTGCAGAAAATCAAGTCTAGTGACTAACCAAAATGCGAATCACTCACAATCGTTATGCTAATTTTGCGTTGTGGATTGTAATAGGCTAGACTGTAATTGTACACAATGCTTCCAAGTGAGACCACCGTGGAAAGTAAATCAACATAATGAATTAATTTGTGGTTTATTAACCTTCAAGGCATTCCAAGTATTCGGAGAACGCATGTGAGGCATTCAAAAAGTAACATTAGGTATAGTATTACTATCAATGAAATTCTGAACCACAAATCAAAAGAAGCCTGTTACCGCCAATTCATACTTGAATACTTTGTGGAAATCACATACAGCACATGTGTAGCTGACAATAATATTTCAGTAGAGTTATACCCCACTATTTTGGAGCTCTGATGTCGAATATTTATTTTTTTTAATTCACGTTCTTTGATCACTGAACTCCACGATCCTCCCACATTGTTCTGTACATTTTTTTCTTGCTTCGGTACTTCAGAAATAAAGTGCAATCTGCAACGGTTGAAAAAATATTCAACTTAGGTTATTGAATGAGATGGTAATAAGAGATACAGCTGGTTAAGGGAGTAAAAAGTGCCCTTAAACAGATTTCTGTTATGCATATGCCAAATATACCTCATATTTAAGATAAATTTGGTCAGAAAATCAGATTCCTTCGAACTTCGAGGTTATTGTTGAAAATTCGAAAATCAAAAATTGTTCATATCTCGAACACGACATAAGTTACGAGGATGAACCAGATTTGATAAACTTTGCTTGAAGATCCTTACCGAAAACAATATACAACGTATTTCGCCCTTTCAAATTTCTGGCGAAAATATTCGAATTCGTATATTTTTTTTTATGTTTGAACGACCTCTTTCAACTTTCCACCATAGAAGCATCGCCAAAGAAATATATATTTTGTCGGTGATTTAATACCAGCGGTGCAGCTTGGTTTAAAAGGAAGAAAACCAAAGTCTGATATGCCTGGAAGATATGCAACTCACCTTGCGCCATAAACGTTTTGACCGCAACGAATACGGTCAGAAGTCAAAGATGGTTAAGTCTGAGTTTCTGACTAGTCATGAATCGTTCTATGTGGCAATATAACTCTCATAATCGTATTTCTTCCAGAACAGCGTGAGAGCACTAGTACCATTGATTTTCAGTCTGCCTTAGTAGGATTAGTGATTTATGGAAAACAACATAGTTGGTTATTTCTACATATAATGTATACCCATATATAATGTACAAAATATTATAATGCACAAAGATGATGATAATACAAAAATATCCAAAATATTTTGGCAAAGTGGTTCCTATATTAGAAGAAAGCAGAGGGAAAATGAAGGGCATGGTATATGGAACCTTCAATCTAAATCACTATATGCGTTTATTACTTGAGTGATAAAACCATAAACACATAATTTGCTTAAAATTGCTGGAGGTCGTAGGTTTTTAAGTATCGAGCACTTAAAAGGTAACAAATGTTTGCAGTGAGATATGAATAACATCAAAATGTTCGCTTCCCATGTGCACATTCACTATAATACAGATTTAGACCCGAATAACCTATTGCATTTGGAACAAAATCAATATAACACCTATATGCCCTCCTACTAATATGTCAAGATCGTACATCGAATTTAACAATGCGGATATTTTCTTTCAAGAAATGGAGATAATTGTTGTCAGCTTTGTGCATCATTTCATGAGTTGATTTTAAGTTTAACGTTCCTTTTAACAGCAGGCTAAATGGGACGTGGAGTGTCTGCTTACGTGCAATCCAAACCATATGATCTCCGCCGGGAATCGAAAGCGGGTTTCTCACGCCGAAGGTACGTACACTAACTGCTTACCCACGAATAGAACTCACGTTCATGATTTCAATCTAGTAGGAATCTGCACGAGATAATTGATAGATACTTGTAATTTTTTTAGATCTCTTTGCGTTAACTCCTGTCCAAGATGTCCACGGATGTTAACTCTAGGATGTACCCAGATGCGAGTTTGGCGAAAGACCGTGTACACGTGTTCCACCCATGCTCTTCTACTTCTAATCCTAATGTATTCTCTGAGATTTGCTGTTGTTCCATTTGTTGAGCTCCCTCGTAGAGACCATCGTCAGAATAAAGACGATTACCAAAAGCATTATGTAAAAAAGAAGATATCAAGCATAACAATCCAAATTGAGGAAGAAACTCGTTTTCCAATTGATGACGTAAAAAACAATACTTTGTCCAATAATACTATGAAAGACCTCAACAACCAAGCAATTTTTTGTAACATAGAGGGAAATGTTCACCTCAGCCGTAGTGAATCGTCTGCGTTTACCTGTCAGTATAAGCATTAAAACTGAAAATCCTTTCTCTTCCAAATATTCAGTTGTATCCCTAAAGCCGTCATCTGAACAATAAATATCACCTTGTGCCTTGAGAATTGCTGACCGTTTGAATTTTCAGAACACACATTTTACTATTGCTGGATCATTGGTGATTGTAGTATATGGCCCCAGTATATCTACAATCTATCCAGTAGTAGTATAGATAATAAATGGCTTACATAGATGCAAATCCTTTCGTCCAGGGTAAGATTTTTTCTTCATAATCTTTTTTGGGCCTCTTGCCGTGTCGAATATAGCTTCCATCGAAGATTGGTATGAAATTGTCAATACAATTCTGAAGTTTCGTTGCCAGAATAGCTTTTTGAATTGTTATGAGTTTTTCTTGCGAACAACACGACTCCGAATAGGCTAACATGTACTCTTTTACCATTTTTTTTCTTCTTTTTGGAAGGAAGTCTTCATAGATTCACACATATCCGAAACTTGCTGCTTCCTTTCCAGCCCTAGAATTGCAGCATGAACACTGTTCGAATTGACAGTGTACAATCTAAAGAAAAATGTAACAGTAATTAAATGACAGTTCGATTATCAGCGGCGCTGTCACTCTCACGAGGCATCTGTAAGAGGTATGAATATGGCAGTTAGGCCTATATTGCCATGTACATACATTTCTGACGAGTCAGAAGCTCAACTTGACCACCTTTGACTTCTTACTTTATTCGTGGCGGTCAAATCATTTATGGCGCAGCGTGGGTTGCATATCTTCGAGGCATATCCGACTTTGGTTTTCCTCCTTTTACACCAAGCTGCACCGAGTACATGAAACCGTGGTCAAAATATTATAGGCGAGTTTGTGGTGCTTCTATGGTGGAAAATATAACGTAGTCACTTAAACAAAACAAACACATTTGAATTCGAATATTTTCAACACGCTTTAACCTGGGCATTTAAAGGGCAAAATACATTGTTTCTAGTTTCTGTTAAGGCCCTTTAAGCGAAATACTACTACTACTACTACTACTACTACTACTACTACTATTACCACTACTACTACTACTACTACTACTACTACTACTACTACTAATAATAATAATAATAATAATAATAATAATAATAATAATAACACATACATATATACATACATATATAAATTAATGTTTTGTTTCACCCTCGTAACTTAAGTCGTTTCCAAGATATGAACATTTTTTGATTTTCGAATTTTCAACAATAACTTCGAAATTCGAAGGAATTTGAAGTTGATTTTCTGGCCAAAGTTATCTTTGTGCATGAGGTTCTTTAGTATAAATATCACAGCAATCCGTGTAAGGGCACTTTTCACACCCTTATCAAGTTATACCCCTTTGTCATGATAATAATTATGCACAATACATGGAGCGTAATTGTCCACGGGGTAGACATTTCTCTTACCACCAAAGCTGTCCGTGTGCAAGTGTACAGAACTTAGGTATCTTCATTTGGATCGCAGTAAAAATGTTCGAGTCATATTACCATTAACACGTATGGAATGGAGAAATGTTTTCCTTCCCGTACATTTGTTTGAAATGTGAGGATATCACACTGTACATCCTGTACATAGATTAAAAAGACTAACTGGATGTACTATAAAGAAGAAATGAATAAGATTAAAGGATTTGGGTTAATATGAAATCTGTATTAAAATATATTTACTCTATGGAATAACTGGATAATTGTTATATAGAATAGGAAAATAACAGTTGATTAATAAAAGAAAATGGGAGTATTTTAAAGTTAGAATTAAATTTAAAATAACTTATATAATTTTCAGTACTATTCTTGAACATTCGAAATGAAAACAAGGCTAATATATGTATTTCAATAATAATAATAATAATAATAATAATAATAATAATAATAATAATAATAATAATAATAATAATAATATGAATACACAAAATCATAACCTTCTTTTGACCTAAGAGTTGGTGTTCAGAAGCAATATACTACTAAAGTGAGATTACAGATTTATCCTGTATTTGTCGTACTGTTCGCAGCACAGAAAATGTTACACTAAGTTTCAGTTCAAATCACTACCAAACTCTTCCTCCGTGTGTTTATGCATTCAGAAACACACGTCTCGATCTGATATCTGCTTCGGGTGTTCTATGCATCTCTCCCTTCTTTCCTTATCTAAAGCCGTCTGTGTTACGTAATATACTCTTTCCATTCAGACAGAGAAAAACATGAATCATATTTACAAGCCTTCTAGCTATAACACCGCCTCTTTCACTCGTTTGTTCAGAAATGCCTCTGTAAATCCTGAATAAAGAATAATTTCACAAAATGTTGCCATAGGTTCATAAACGCCTATATTTGCATAATTTCCCTTCTTCAAATACTACATATCACATCCAGCTAGGCAGATGATCCTTATGAAATATATGGAAATTGTCAATCACAATGGTAGGTTTCGTGAATCACAAAGTCTGTAATGCAGGCGCACAGCTCTAAAAGCTACTAAGCCAAATGAGTGTTATACAATGATTAATTTCACTTTGTTTCCCAGTAATTGCAAGCAAATGTTTTCGGGACGTCATTTGAGCAGGACAGGATGCTGTAACTTCCCCCTCCGTTGAATGTGATAAACACATATTATTTGATCAAATCTATAGTAAAACATTGATACAAAAGGTGAACTTTTGATGTGGGCGGAGAATCCTTACCCCCTCCCCAAACAAAGCCTAACATGACGCTGCCTTTAGCAACAATCCTATACAGTTACGACTTCACATTACATTTGGCTTCAAGAATCGAAAGTTTGATCCCAACCACGAGCGTTCATATGGATGCCATTGAGAGAGAGAGATTCCCATACGGAGACAGAAATGGATAAGTTACATATGCATGTTAAGAATTGAAGAAAAATGATCCGTCAGCATCCATATTATGACGAAGTTAGTGATTTTGTGAAACAGAAGAAGGAGTGTTTCCGAACTGCGAGGGTCACATCAGGCAGTTGCAGAATTAAGTTGAAAAATTCTTTTTAGAGCCTCAGATGATTACGAAAGAAGAGAAAGATCTTAAGATCTGCGGAATTAAGAATTAAAAAAGAAAAAAAAACAATCAAACCAGAAATTAACAAGAACAAATCAAAATCGACACGGGTTTCGAACTACGAGCCTTAGCCATAGAGAACACTACGTAGTCATTTATATACTGTTCCTTTAGCTACATTGAAAAACTAATAGAATGGAATATTCCAATAATTGACTCAGTGGGGGAGCAAAAGTTTGTTACTGCTGTATTTATTGAGTTATATTAGATAGAACCGTCCGTTAAAGTAGTGCCAAATACTCAGACATAAATCACGTTTTGCGAAGCTCTAGTGGAAAATAAAAGTAATTGAAGACTTTCAGGCAAAAACTCGTTAAGTACAAAAAGTGAATAAGTAAAGGCGGAAGCTTCAGAAGGGTTTCTCGTCATCCAATTTTCTTCAAACTTAGCACATGTATACTAGACCAAAAATTAATCGACATATATTTTTTGTATCCATCGGAAAATAGGTCAAGGGGGCAAAGGGACCCTTTTCAAAAAGGGTTATGTTGATTAAAAGGGCCACATTAAAGAAACGAAATTTTCCCGATGCAAAGATGACTTCAAAGTAGGGAATACGGGTTTTGTCATTTTTGAGAGAAAAGAGTTTCAATGGAGACAACCACAGTAGTAGAAAATGGATAGATCTGGCTCATAGTAGCTCATATTAGAACATATGAGAACAACTCAGGAGCCCCTGGGAAATCGAGCACCTTGAATCGTCCACCCACAGTCTTTTACGACCTCCATTTTAGGGGTGTATTTGTTCACTTTTATGAACACTTTTTAGGGGGTGTACTCGTTCTTTTTTATGAGTACATTTTAAGGGGTGGACTCGTTCCCTTTTATGATCACTTTTCCACCCCTATTTGAACATAGCAGATAATACATAAGACTACGTAACATAGCAGTGATGTATTCGTTTCCTTGTATGATCACTTTTTCAACCCCTATTTGAACATAGCAGAGACTACGAACACATAGCAGAGCAGATAATACATAAAACTACGTAAAATAGCATGGATGTATTCGTTTTCTTTTTATGAGCATTTCTTAGGGGAGGACTCGTTCCCATTTATGATCACTTTTTCAACCCCTATTTGAACATAGCAGAGACTATGAACACATAGTAGAGCAGATAATCTTTTATGAGTACATTTTAAGGGGTGGACTCGTTCCCTTTTATGATCACTTTTTCCACCCTTATTTGAACATAGCAGATAATACATAAGACTACGTACTTTTTCCACCCCTTATTTTACAATCGAACGCCCTGAAATAGTGGGTGTATTCGTTCTCTCTTACGACCACATTTTTAGGTGTGTACTTGTCCCCTTTTATGAGAACTTTTCTCAACCCATATTTTACCATAGCAGAAATTACACAGAGACTATGAACATAGCAGATCGATAACACATTCTCCAACCGCCTATTTAACATAGCACATATTACATAGCATGGCTTATTTTTCAACCTCTATTTTAACATAGAAATTGCACAGAGACTAAGAACGCACCACTCCTATGTAATATACCAAAGACTACCAACATAATAAGGGGATGTACTCGTTTCCAAAATAGCAAAAATTACATAAGACTATTTAACATAGCAGGGGTGTACTCATTCTCTTTTATGATCAATTTTCCAACCCCAATTTGAATATTTTACCATAGCAGAGACTATGAACACATAGCAGAGCAGATAATACATAAGACTACGTAAGTAGCAGGGATGTATTCGTTTCCTTTTATGAGCATTTTTAGGGGTGGACTCGCTCTCTATTTTAACATAACAGAAATAGCAGACAATGAGTACATTATAACAAAGACTACCAACATAGTAAGGGGTGTACTCATTTCCAACATAGCAGAAATTACATAAGACTATGTAACATAGCAGAGGTGTACTCGTTCCGAACCCTATAGCAGACAATGAGCACATTATAGCAAAAATTACAACCATCCACCCACGGTCTTTTACCACCTCCATTTCAGGGGTGTATTCATTCTCTTTGATGACCACTTTTTCCACTCCTAATTGAACATAGCAGAGATGTATTCGTTCTACATTATCCTCCCCTTATTATGTTGATGGCTCTTTTTCAACCCCTATTTGAACATAACAGAGATTATTTTCTTTTATGGGGAGACAATATTCATTAGCTTTTTAAAGATTGCAAAGGAATGCAGACTTCCGTGGTTTGTTATCAGTTACATACTAACTTCCGCCATATGTAGATAATTCTCATTACATCATTCAAAACATACAATCGTATTGGCCTGGAGAGTACAATTTCAATGAAAAAGTGCTGACATAATTTCACAATCGTCTCGAAATTATGACGTTTTTTCCTCAAGAGACAATACTAATTTAATATTATGTGTTGATCGCTCGCGGTATGAATTAGAAATTGGAGACGCAAGGCTGCTAGTTGTTTTCTATTTTCATTCAACGATAGGATTATGTGAACGGTGACATCATCCCTATTGCGCAATATTATGCAATGCAATCAGAAAGGTCTGTGTTTATCGCTCGCGACCTGTCTTGTCATTCAACGATAGGATTTAAAAAAGGGGAAACCCCAACCGTGACTCGGTGACATCATCGCTATTCCGCAATATTGCGCAATGCAATTACAAAGGTATAAAAGACTGACCGAGAAGTTCTGTTTTAATCAGTTACTTGTTGGTGTTTAAAGAGTAAACTTCATATCGGTGAAGCTCTGTTTAAACGTTGATTTTTTTCTGTGTATCAGTGTGTTTTCCTTAGTTCTCTATAGGTAAGACATCTTATAACGATAATATCATATTATAAAAACTCACTTCTGAACGTATTATAGTAACGTTGTGCTATCTCAGTTCTCTATAACGATAATATCATATTATAAAAACTCATTTCTGAACGTATTATAGTAACGTTGTGCTATCTTATAAAAAACACACCTTTGGACGTATTATAGACATGGCAACATTAGGTATGATAAAGGTTAAACCAAATACTACCAATTTACCAACTGATACTCTATTTAATAAAAATTAAAAAAATCATTTTAAAATGTGATAGTGCTTTAAATGAGGATAGTGGTTGCTTTTTAAATAATAAAAGAAAAGACTGTTTAGATATATTAAAACAGGAACAAGATAATACATCTTTCAAAGTAAAATTTTCTTTGGCTACAACTTTTGTAAAACCAGTAGATTTAGAAACATGTATATTCTTTGTAAATAGTGGTAACGAAATCATTTTACCGAGTACAGATGTGAATGCTATAATTGAAAAACTATTTAATAAAATTTTAGTTGAACAAGAAAACAGAGCAATTAAGAAAGCAGGGTGGTCTCTATGTTTTCAACTTAACCATCTCTTAGAAATTAAACACACTAAATATGATCCATTGACCGCGTCATCTTATATAAAATTGCCTCAATGAATTTTATCTAAAAAGAAATGTGTTATAAAGATTGAAAATAACGATAGTAGATGTCTTATGTATTGTATTCCGTAAACAATTATCCACATCGTGTAAATAATTACATACAATATATTAATACTTTATTACCGTTATTTGAAAAAACGAATATAAAATTCCCCATCGAAGTAGCAAACATAAACAAATTTGAAAATATGTATAATTCCGTATTTACTAAGGAACAAATTTCTATTAATATATATGGTATTAGTTGTGATAATGAAACAATTTTTCCGTTATGTATAAGCGAAAACACATCCGCAGGTAAACATATTGATTTTTTTGTATTGTGAAGAAAATTTCAATAGTCATTATTGTCTTATGAAAAAATCTCAATGCCTTATTTAAAAGTCATAAAAAAACATATAAAATTGCCTCAATGGATTTTATCTAAAAATGTGTTTTAAATACTCAAAATAACGATAATAGATGTTTTATGTATTGTATTCTAGCTGCATTGCACCCTGTAAACAATAATCCAAATCTTGTAAATAACTACATAAAATATATTAATACTTTATTACCGTTATTTGAAAAAAAAACTTATATAAAATTTCTCGTTCACGTAGGAAATATAAACAAATTTGAAAATATGTATAATTCCGTATTTACTAAGGAAGAAATTTCTATTAATATATATGGTATTAATTATGATAATGAAACAATTTTTCCGTTACGTATAAGCGAAAACACATCTGTTGGTAAACATATTGATTTATTGTATTTAAACTCTCATTATTGTTTAATTACAAATTTAAATGGTTTAGTTAGACATCAATTAGGTATTCATCAAGCATTTATTTGTAGACGATGTTTAGTATCTTTTTATAACAAATCAAAATTAGATGAACATGAGAAATTATGTAAAGAACATACTCCAACCAAAATTTGCATGCCGAAAGAAGGAGATGTTTTAAAATTTCGTAAACTAAAATTATTATTACAAAATGATGTCAGAATTGTTGCAGATTTCGAAAGTTTACTGAAACCTGCAAATAAACAAATTGGATTGGTTTCGATTAATAAACAAATTGGATCCAATACGAAACAAATGCAGGAACATATGCCATGCAGCTTTAGTTATATTGTGTGTTGGAGTTACCAATATATAAAATCAGACCTAGTTATTTATGGTGGTGAAATGTATCGATTAATTTTATGTCTGCTATGGAGAAGGAATTAAAAAAAACAATAAATACATTAGATCAACAAAAAACAATATCATTAAATAGTTCTCAGTTACAGGAGTATAATCTATCCGCTGAATGCTCTGTTTGTGATAGTAAATATATGAGTAACAATAGAAAAGTTAAACACCATAACCATTTAACTGGGAAATATATTGCCACAGTGTGCAATAATTGTAATTTGCAAACTAACGTCAGGGTAATTTTATCACTGTATTCTTTCACAACTTATCTGCATATGATTCACATTTATTCGTGAAAGAACTAGGTTGCACACCTGGCAATGTATCTGTAAATGCTGAAAGCACTGAGAAGTACATCACATTCTCCAAACATTTTAATTTTAATGGTAGACCTATTGACTTATATAAATTTCTTCCGTACAGTCTCGATAATTTGGTGTCAAAATTAAAACCTGAGCAATTCGTATATACAAAGCAAATTTTTTCACAAGATAAGTTTCCTTTAATTCTCCGTAAGGGAATTTATCCTTATGAACACATAACAAACAGATACATTTAAAGAAACTGAATTACCTGGAAAGGAGGCGTTTAATTGCAAATTGAACGGAACACAAAATTTCCGAGACCGACTATAAATATGCAAAACAGGTTTGGCATACGTTTAATTGTCAAAATTTAGGGGACTACCATGATCTATATTTAAAATGTGATGTACTTCTCACAGCAGATGTATTGGAAAATTTTCGAAAGACGTGTTTAAACGCTTTTAGCATTGACCCAAATAATTGTTTTACTGCACCTGGTTTAGCATGGCAAGCCATGTTATATAAAACAAAGGTTGAACTTGAACTCTTATCAGATATCAATATGTATATGTTCGTAGAAAAATCGATTCGTGGAGGCATCACACAAGCTGTATTAAGGTATGCCAAAGCTAATAATCTTTACGTACATGATTTTGATGCGGAAAAAGAAAAATCCTATTTACTGTATATTGACAAGAACAATCTGTACGGACTATCAATGATTGATTATTTACCATATGGTGGTTTTCGGTGGGAGGACAAAATTGACGATTGGCAAGACAAGAATAAAATTAACAATTGGTCCACTGATAGTGAATGTTTTCTTTTCTAGAAGTGGACTTAGAGTATCCAAATTATTTACACGAATACCATTCTGTTTTCCGTGTGCTCCCACTAACGAAATTCCACCGAATGGTAAATACTCAAAATTACTATTAACACTTAAATCGAAATCGAATTATATCTTGCATTATAGAGTATTACAATTTTATCTCATATTTAATATTGGTAAAAGTACATAAAATATTATGGTTTCGTCAATCTAAATGGCTTGCATCTTATATAGAAGAAAATACTAAGCGTCGTGCAAATTCTACAATTGAATTTGAAAAAGATTTCTATAAGTTATTAAATAATTCTGTATACGGAAAAACAATGGAGAATGTACGAAAACGTATTGATATAAAATTAATTAATAATGAAAAAAGTGTAAAAAATTAGTATCGCAAGATCAGTTTCAAAATTGGGTAAAATTAGGAGAAAATCTTGCATTATTCCATATGCTAAAAAAATCTGTAACTCTAAATAAACCGATCTATGCAGGAGCTACAGTTTTAGAATTATCAAAATTAGCAATGCAAGAATTCCATTATAATGTAATGAAACCTCGATATGGATATAAGATTAGTATTACTTACATGGATACTGACTCTTTCATTTACTACATTAAAGCCGACGATATTTATAAAGATATAAAAGACATGAATGAATATTTTGGTACCTCAAATTATCCTGAAAATCATGCTTTACATAATAAAATATAAGCACGTTTTAGGTAAAATGAAAGACGAATTAAATGGACTTCCCATCATTGAATATGTTGGATTACGAGCAAAAAAATATGCAATAAAACTGTTGAAAATAAAGAATTGAAAAAATGTAAAGGGATCAAGAAAAATGTAGTTAAAGAACAAATTACGTTTGACGATTATGAATCATGTCTATTTTAAAACGAAACGATTCATAAAACTCAATTTGAATTTAAAAGTAAATATCACAATTTAGCAACAAATCAGGTAACAAAACTAGCGTTAGATTCGTATGATGATAAAAGAAAAAAAAATGAATGATGACATACACACTGTTCCTTGGGGGTATCATAATAAAGATTTAACATGTGGGATTTGTATATTATAAATATGATATTTTAGTTTTTGTATATATATTAGTGTAATAGAATTGGTAAACAAAAATATGTCACAATCAGTTCGAGAACAAATAGTTGCAGAATTACATAAAGGTGCAAGACGAAACTATCATCGAATACCCGTTATAACGAATGGAATTCATGATCTATGGCAAGCTGATTTAGTTGAAATGAATAATGGAAACTTGAAAAGTCTAGCAAAAATTAATCGAAATTTCAAATATTTATTAATTGTGATAGACACATTCCCTAAATATGCTTGGGCTATTCCTGTGAAAAATAAAACTGGGAAAGAAATTACACAAGCAGTTATAACAGTACTGAGGAAAACAAACAAAAGTCCCAAATTTTTACAAACTCACAGGGGTCGAGAATTTTATAATTCAGAATTTCAGAACGCGATGAACCAAAATAACATTAAACATTATTCCACGTACAGTGATGTGAAAGCAAGTATTATTGAAAGATTTAATAGAATATTACGTGGACACAATTTACACTGTAAGGAAATTATAAATGGATTGGCATTCTGCAAGAATTACTAAATAAATATAATAATAGTATTCATTCCACTATTAACATGAAACTTATCGACGCTATTAAAAATGAAAATGAAAAACATCTATTGACAAACATCTATTCCAAAAAGTTTTCTGTGATAAAAAAGTAAATTTAAGGTAGGTGAATATGTAAGAATTAGTAAACTTAAGCGTCCTGGTTTTGATAGAGGTTTAAACACTATATGAGTACAGATTTTTTTCGAATTTCTAAAGTTTTCTTCACTAATCCTCCAACATATCACTTAGTAGACTCAAATAATAAACATATTGAAGGAAGATTTTACGGACACGAATTACAATTAACGAAATTTTTAAAAACATATTAAATTGAAAAAGTTTTGCGAAAGAAAAAAATAAAGCCTATGTTAAATGGTTAGGTTTGCCAAAAAGTGAAAATTCTTGGATTGATTTGAAGCATACTCTATTGTAAAAAAGAAAATTCAAGAATTTATAGGTGAAGCATGTCGTCACGAGTATAATTTCTAAAAGGTGAATCTTATATTTTAAATTCTAGCAACTTTGTAAATTTTCGTTGTTTAGTTAAATTGTCATCATCATCATCACGAGGTATATTAAATCAAATTTGTTCTTCAACAAACGCTGTGTTTTTATGTAAAGAAGAAAATAAAGCAAAATATTTAAAAACGTTAATTGTGATATATCTGTAATAGAGAGAGAGAAAAATATGAAAGGGAAAATTCCTTTTACATGTATGGTAGCAGGTCCTACAGGCTGTGGAATATCATATTTTGTTAAAATATTTCTTGACCATTATAGTAAATTATTTAAAGATATTGTATGGTGTTATGGTGAATGGCAGCCGTTGTATGATACTTTTTCAGGCTGCACGTTTAAAGAAGGTTTACCTCAAACTAATGAATTTCAAGCGCACGAAGGTCCTCATCTTGTAATTATTGATGATTTAATCCGTGAGTGTGACCATCGGATTGTAGATATTTTTACTAAGGGTAGCCATCATAGAAATATAACTGTAATATTTATAACACAGAATATTTTTCATCAACAAAAAGGAATGCGGGATATTTCGTTAAATTGTCATTATATTGTATGTTTTAAAAATCCTAGAGACCAAGCTCAAATTAATTACCTGGCACGACAATTGTATCCAGGTAATACAAAATTTATTCAAGAAGCATATCAAGATGCAACTCGAATTGCACATGGTTATTTCTTTTTTGATTTAAAACAAAATACTCCTGATGAGCAGCGAGTTCGAACAAATATCATTCAAACAGATTCTTTTAATTATGTTTATGTGCCTGTGAAAAAAAAATGCAATATGGTTTATATTCTAACAACTATTTGTGCTATAATAGCCGTAAAAATGATTAGTAAAGAAAATGCACATTGTTAAACCTTTTAGCAAAGTCAAAACCGAAAGCACATAAGGCAATTTTACAAAGTGCAAATCCTGATTTAATTCACTCCATTTGCGAATGTTCCTATAAAGTATTGGAAGGAAATGTTCCGTTAAAAAAAACAGAGATAAATAAATTTAAAAAATATAAAAGGGAACTGAGATATTTGGTGAAAAAGGTCCGTCATTAAAACAAAAGAAAAAACGAATAATAATACAAAAAGGTGGTTTTCTTACTGCATTGCTTGCACCTATTTTAGGAGGTATATTATCAAGTTTAATTAAGTAATTATGCAAAACACACAAAAACTTATTTTAATCTTACAAGAGAAATTACATCATTATCAAACGATATCTAATCTTGATGATAAAATGAAAGAAATTTTAAATAATAAAAGCTTAAATGCAGAAGAAAAATGGGTACGAGATAAAAAGGTCTTACAAAAATATTTAAATATAATTCCAAAACCGGCAGCAGTTACAACAGCAACAACAACTACAACTATTGATAAAGAGGAGAAGGAGGAAGAAGAGGAGGAGGAGGAGGAAATAATATCTACTCTCCCTGAAATTTGTAAACGTAAAGCAAGGACTTTATTACGTAAATTGAAACAAAATCCTAATATTCAATGGGATGATAATGGAAATGTGAATATTAATAATAAATTAATTCCAGGTGCAAATATAGTGGATTTGGTTTCCGATTTTGTTAGATGTAAGAAAAATATTTCAGTTGCCGGTTGGAAACCTTTTGCTACATTATTAGCAAAAGCCAATATACCCTTAGAGTACATCGGTAATCCTCAACGAATAGAATATATTAGAAAACTCACACAAGTAGAAGGTAGGGAAGATGACGATGATGATGATGAGAACGAAGAGGATGGTCCTCCACCACGTAAACGTAAAGCTATCAACAAATGGCGTACTTATAAGCAATGATACTAAAATTCTCTTGTAATCTATTGATATATTTGAGTATATAGAAAAAAATATGAATAACCCGTATTTTCGTTATTACAACAATCAAGCAGGAGGTGATTACAATGTATATAAAGGTACAGCATATCAAGAAGGTTATGGCATTGGTAGTTTTCTAGGAAGTTTAATCCGCACTGTATTTCCTTTATTAAAACAAGGCGCAAAAACTGTTGGTAAAGAGTTGATACGTACAGGAATTAATGTAACAGCAGATGTACTAGACGATAATAGAGCTATTGAGGAGTCTTTACAAGATCGGTGGCAAGAAGCTAAAACAAATTTAAAAAGCAAAGCTCAAAATAAATTAAATCAGGTGTTGGTAGGATCTGGAAGAAACAGAAAGTTAATTTTACATCAACAGGTTGTGGTGTGAAGCGGATAAAAAAAATCCAAAGATATTTTTGTTTCATTGATTATGGAGCAAAGTGATAGTTTTTATTCCTATCAATAGTTCTATGGAATATTTTCTTTAAAATACTCTTCCTTGTTATACTACTAAATTATATCATCCTATTGTACTGGAGAAGGGAGTGTGGGGAACAGCTGTTGTTGAAGTACATTATACAAGTTCATTTCAGAATGTTTCCAATTATACTAATAATATTTATTACCGTATCATGAATACAAAAATCTGAAACGTAACTAAAATCTTACCAGGACACTATTATCATGTTGATGATATTCTATCTCAAATTAATCATAAAAGTGATGTATTAAATTTACAATTAAAAGTTAAAGCATCAGTAAAACGAATTGAGGTTAATAGGGTAATAAAAGATCAATAGAAGCATATAGAAGTACGTCTATCTCCTGAACTAGCCAGAATACTAGGGTTTGATCATATACAACAGGAAGATATTGCAGTTGTTCATCATGCTCGTTATCCACCTGATTTACAGAAATCGCTACCTACACTTATGTATATTTACAGTGATATTGTAGAACCACAAATATTACTGGTTCTACATAATATAATATAGGTAGGTGATACTATAGCTCCATTGTTACGTATTATAAATACAAATATTACAGAGCATGGTATTAATAATGTACATATTTTTTACAATCCTCATTATGGGCCCGTGCAACGTAAACAATTTGATCAAATTATTATTGATTTAAGAGATAGTACAGGTAATCCACTTCTTTTCCAATATGGTAGTGTATGTGTAAAATTACATTTTCGTAGACGTAATACAGTATTGTAAATTTTAACTTGTGTGAATATTAATAGTAAGAAAAAAATGCAGTGTGAGTGTATGAAATCAGAATTAGATTTATTTGCTGGTTTACCCACTCAAACTAGCATTATAGGTAATAAAATAGTTTCATATAAGCCTGTGGCTTCAATATCTGATAATGCGCCAATAGAATTTTTTGTCCCCGGTCACGGGGATGACTATATGGACTTACCGCACACAATGTTATATATTAAAGGTAAAATTACTAAATCAGATGGTTCTAATTTTACTTCTGCCGATAAGAAAATTGGTCCTGTAAATGATTTTCTCAATGCAATGTTCAGTGAAGTGCAATTATATTTGAATAATCAACTTATTTCCTACTCTTGACATACATATCCATATCGATCATATATTGAAAAACTACTAAATTATAATGCTAATGTTAAAACAACGCATCTTCAAACATCAATGTGGTTTAAAGATACTGCAGGTCTTGTGGACAGTGTGGTCGATGGTAATGTAGGATTTAAACAACTTTTCCTTCTCACTACTTTAAGTCAGTCATTTGAATTATTGGGTTATATTCATGCTGATATATTTAATCAGGAGAAATTTTTACTGAATGGTGTACAACTGCGTATTAAACTAATTCCAGCTAAACTTACATTTTGTTTAATGGGTGACGCAGATGCTGATGGAAAAGTTGTAATTACAGATGCAACATTGCTTGTGTAAAAGGTTGATGTATCACCAGCAGTTAAAATAGCAGAAAATAAAGTATTACAAAATCCTAAATTTAGAATAAAATATCCTCTAACAAAAGTGCAGGTGAAGACAGAAATTTTACCACAAGGAATTATGGATAGTACCCTTCCAGATCTGTTTTCAGGCATAGTGCCTTAACGTATTATTACTGGTTTTGTTACTAATGCTGCTTTCAATTGTACTTATCAAACAAATCCATTCCATTTCGAACATTTTAGTATGTCGTTTTTAACACTGCATGTTGATGGATCGCATGTACCATCCAAACCATTAGAACCTGATTTTGATAATAAGCTATATATACAAGCATTATCTACATTATTTACAGGTTCAGGTATTTATTATTCTAATCAAGGTAACGATATTTCACTTGCCGAATATCCTAATGGTTATACTCTACTGGTGTTTGATTTAACTCCCGATTCTAACGCAAGTGCTGCATTTCATACTAGTCCACAACGGCAAAGAAGTGTACCTTTAGAGGTTCATTTTAAAGAAGCACTGCCATCTCCTGTAACAGAAATTATATATGGTGAATTCTCCTCAGAATTAGAAATTGATTTCCGGAGAAAAATATATATTAATTAAAAAATGTTATATACAATTGAACTTTATGAGGCACTACAACAAAATTTCCCTAAAGATCATTTTATTGGTGTGTATGCTGCAGATGAGCTACCGCTGTTTATGCATACGTTTCCAGCCGCCATAATTATAAACACTGATTCTAGTGATAAGCCTGGAGAACATTGGGTTGCTGTTTATATATCTAATATGTGTGTGGAAGAGTATTTCGAGAGCTATGACATACCTCCCTATATACAACATCATATATGGTTTTTAGAACGAAACTGTCTGTATTATACATGGAATAATAGACGTATTCAAGGTGATTTGTCTCAATTTTGTAGACATTACTGTTTTCTATATCTAGCATGTCGTGCATCTGGTTATTCACTGCGCGATTTCTTAAACAAATTCTCATTCACCACTATTGATGTTAATGATATTATGCTTTATTCATTTATCAGAGTATGATGATGCTCACTGGCCTGAGATTAAGTTCTTCGTAAACTAGACTTGTTAGATGTTGTTGTTATTTTTTAAACTCCGCCATTGCCGGTTCCAAGCCCTGGATGAGAAAGGAGGAGGGTTCGGGGTTGCTACCCCGTAAAAGAACCATCTCTGTTATGTTTAAATAGGGGTTGAAAAAGAGCCATCAAGATAATAAGGGGTAGATAATGCGGAACGAATACATCTCTGCTATGTTCAATTAGGGGTGGAAAAAGTGGTCATCAAAGAGAATGAATACACCCCCTAAAATGGAGGTCGTAAAAGACCGTGGGTGGATGGTTTAATCTTTGCTCATTGTCTGCAATAGGGGTTGGAACGAGTACACCCCTGCTATGTTAAATAGTCTTATGTAATTTCTGCTCTGTTGGAAACGAGTGATCCCCTTATTATGTTGGTAGTCTTTCCTATGTTACATAGGTGTGGTGCGTTCTTAGTCTCTGCACAATTTCTATGTTAGAATAGAGGTTGAAAAATAAGCCATGCTATGTAACATGTGCTATGTTAAATAGGCGGTTGGAGAATGTGTTATCGATCTGCATGTTCATAGTCTCTGTGTAATTTCTGCTATGTTAAAATATAGGTTGAGAAAAGTCCTCATAAAAGGGGACGAGTACACCCCTAAAAAGTGGTCATAAGTGGGAACGAATACACCCCCTATTTCAGGGTGTTCGATTGTAAAATAAGGGTGGAAAAAGTAAGTAGTCTTGTGTATTATCTGCTATGTTCAAATAGGGGTGGAAAAAGTGATCATAAAAGGGAACGAGTCCACCCCTTAAAATGTACTCATAAAAGATTATCTGCTCTACTATGTTACGTAGTCTTATGTACTATCTGCTCTGCTATGTTCAAATAGGGGTTGAAAACGAATACATCCCTGCTATGTTACGTAGTCTTATGTATTATCTGCTATGTTCAAATAGGGGGGGAAAAAGTGATCATAAAATGGAACGAGTCCACCCCTTAAAATGTACTCATAAAAGAGAACGAGTAAACCCCCTAAAAGTACTCATAAAGGGAAACAAATACACCCCTAAAATGGAGGTCGTAAAAGTCCGTGGTTGGACGGTTCAAGGTGCTCGATTTCCCAGCGGCTCCTGAGTTGTTCTCATATGTTCTAATATGACCTACTATGAGCCAGATCTATCCATTTGCTACTACTAACCATACATCATTGACCGTTTGACCACTTAAGGACCACGGTTTTTTGACAACAGCAGAAGGTAAGTCTGTATTTCAGTGGAAGTTTTTGATATATTATAGATATTGTGATCCTCAGCAAACGTCTCAATGGATACAACCACCAATCACTGACCATTTGGCAACTACGGGACAACATTTCCTAAAACAGCATAAGGTAAGGATATTCTGGAATTTAGGTGGAGTTGTATGAAGCCACGAAAAGTCCTATCCAACAAACTGGAAAAGTGATGGAAAGAGTAGTGTCTAACATCGTTTAAGCGTAGACAACATTCCGATGTTCATCTTAAGGGCCAAAGGAAAACCCTGGAAATCAGTAGACAATTTTTCTCAGGATCATGATATCTACAACGTATCACAGTTTCATTCGTTTACACCGTAATAATATATATATATATATATATATATATATATCGTTATACCCGGTTGTTTAAAAAAAATCTGGACCTGTAGTGGCCATATGGTAAGCAATTGATGGTTGTGTCCATTAAGACTTTCTCTCACGATGAGAAGATCTACAACATATCTCAAATTTACTCATTATTATAGAAATCCAGAACATCGTTATTCTTCGCTGATTTCAAGAAATAACCCTGTGGTGACCAAACGATTAGTGACTTGTGGTTATGTCCATTAAGACTTTTTCTCAGGATGACAATATCTACAACATATGACAGTTTCTGTCATTTTGACAGAAATCCAGCATATCACTATGTTCGGCTCGGCCGCTTTCATAAAAGTGGGCTCGTACTGGCCAAACAGGCAGTAATTGGCAGTTTTGCCCATTAAGATGATTTCTCAGGATCACAATATCTACAGCATATCGCAGTTTCAAGTAATTCCTCGCCGAAATTCAGAATACCGTTACTTTCTGCTCTTTCTTTTGAAAAAAAAAAAAGCTCTGGAGCGCTCAAATGGTCAGTGATGTCACTGTACAAATCGAAACTTTTTTTTCTCAGGATCGCAATATCTACAACACATCACGGTTTCATTCATCTTCACCGAAATCCGAATACCGTTACCTACTCTGTTTTCAAAAATATGGCCCTGTAGTGGCCAAACGGTCAGTGATTGGTGGTTATGTCCGTTAAGACTTCTTCTCAGGATCAAAATATCTACAACACATCACGGTTTCGGTCATTTTTACTGAATCCAGAATATCGTTATCTTCGACTGTTTTTTTTTAAAAGTGGCCCTGTAGTGGCCAACAGTCAGTGATTTTTGGTTGTGCCCAATTTTCCCGCACCGATTTCAATGATTTTTTTTTAATGAGAGGACATGTATTTATTACTTGTGATGACAGAATTTTTTGCCATGGTACATGTTTCCTATTTTTCTATAGGGGCCGCGGAGGCTCAGTGGTAGAGCGTTCACCTCTGGTGCTTGGGGTCCCCGGTTCGATCGCAGCCTCCACCAAGTGAACTTTGTGGTGGACAAACAACATGTGTGTGGGTTTCCTCGGGGTTCTCCCGTTTCCTCCCACTTTCTTCATTCCACCATTTCATTCATTGCTCATAATCATCGTCTCCTTTGGCCTAACCGGCATATGCGTGGGATGTAAGACTCAAAGATTTCATTTCATTTTTTCTATTTTTGTATAATTTTTTAGAGTTATGATGTGGTTAATAGAGATTTCTGCAGAAGTCTCTTACTACCCTTTGTAAACGGAGTGTTAATGAAAGAACAACTATATAGATACATATAAGGCTTAGGAGAAGTCGTATGGTACGTATGACCTTGATGGAAGCCATCTCGAAATCCACCATTTTGAATTGTGTAATGGAAATGGAAAAGGCTGAAAGTGCCACAAAGTAAAATTTCCAGTATTCAATAAAAACATCCTAAAACTGTACTTTTTCCTTTAAGGTGCTGCTCCTTGCGAGTGCTCTAGAAACTAGTAGGAATTTTTCTGGCACTTTGGACCTTCTCTAGGTTATTGGCGATGTCGTTTACAACACATTCCATGCAAAAAATCGATTCTTTATTTTTTGGCACTTTCAGCCTTTTCCATTTCCACTACACAATTAACGTCAAGTTTTTTTAAATGGGAATAGGGTAATATGATACAAAATTTCGGGCTAGAATTTTATCAGGAAGACAATGGCGAGGTTAGTTTTAAGATACGCCCATTTGGGGAAAAGTTACAGGCATATTAATTGTTTATACTCACTGTGTGCGTAAGTACCTCCGCTTCTAACCCGCGTATTAATGATAATAAGTGGATAAAAGCTTCGGTAATACATACTATGCCTAGCGTGAAGTAATACGGTAAGGGTATCCTTGACGGCAGGGATCTTGAAATAAGCAATTTTGAATTAAAATGAAGTTTGAAAAATGAAAACATAATATGTGACACCTCATTTTAATAGCAAATTTTCCCAAAAAGCCAATGGTATGCTTATTTTCATTCTATAGTTAAACAGTATGAATTTAAGATTGCTTCTAATGTGCACCAAAACGTCCATTATTCAATCTTTCAAATTGGCAACATTCCTAAATTTCACCGCATGTTTTAAGATTCCAACTGGCACTTTGCAATTATTGCCAGTAAGGGTTCGTTTATCATTGCGAGATTTACTCTTGCAGATGCTATTTTAATCATATAATGCATTTTTTTGACAAGTTGTATTTCCAATGCGACTGATTCATATGGCTTCGAACTGTATGGAAGAATAACCCACCTTGGCTGTTCAATTTTATTATTCTTGCACATGGATATACAAAAGAGCGCAAAGTGTATCATGCTATGTAAATTATCTTACTAGTTATCATTCCGAAGGGCATAAATCATAAGATTCTATCACAGTATATTTTAATTTCATATGAAATATGTGTTATTCCCATTCACATTTACTAGCTTTCAAAATCATATATTTGGTGCAATAGGGCTACCAAAATGAGTCTCACTAGCATACCACGCTCTTCAAAACGCTGCTTCAGCTAAATTGAGTTGGCCTATGTATACGACATGCACATTTATAAGAAAGATTTATAAAATTGAGTACAAATCTTCAGAAATTTAGATTTAGTAAAGTATAATATATTAACTAAACTTTCAGAAGTGTTGACACATGCGCCTATTACGCTTTTACCTCTTCACGGATATGGCATAAAATGCTAAAACATATTTGTCGGGAAAATAATTAGATTTTTTCTTTCACGAAGAAGAGTGCGAACTGAAGATAAGTAAAAATAATATCCTGAAACACTTGTTTTTACTTATCTTCAGTTTGCACTCTTCTTCGTGAAAAAAAAAAATAACAGATTATTTTCCCGATAACTATATGGCATCGTTTGATGCCATATCCGTCAACAGGTTAAGGATAATTTTATTTTGACATTTCCTTTTAAATAGTATTCTCGATATATAAGAGTACTTAGTATAGTCAGTATGTAATAGAGTATAAGAACATTATTGTGTGGCGATTTCTCATTCGCATAGCGCTGCTAGGAGTGAGTGAGTAAAACATGGAAGTATATAAGAATGGTGTGCATTTGGTGTTTAGAAGCAGGTCCATCATGAAGATCAGATAGACTAAAACAAACTTGGTGATATGCTTGAGACAAACAGAAGAGGAAATAAATTGAGAAGCGAAAATAAATCTAATTAGCAAACTTGGAGGATGAAGTGCAGGAATTATGGAAAGAGAATATCAAGTTTTAACTCGGAAAAGTTGATAATATCCCAATCAAAAATATTTATTATTAATAACTTATTCAATATGAACATTTGAGTAAAGTTAAAAGGTCTTTGTGCCTATTATTTTCAAGCATATACTACATTTTCATACAAAATCAATATACGAGGGCTATCCAGAAAGTAGATTACGTTTTGGAATAAAAAATCAACAAAGTATAGGAAACAAATTTTATTATATACAGATGAAAGCCACACACAAATACTACTTTTCGACATAATCACCATTCAAATTAAGGCATTATCGTAGCGATGTACGAGCTTGGAAATTCCTTCGTCGAAAAATTCGGCCGCCTGCGACTTCAACCACTTCGTTACCTCTTCTTGCAGCTGTTCGTCGTCATCAAAACGCTGCATAGCCAGCCACTTCTTCATTGCTGGGAATAGGTGGAAGTCGCTCGGTGCCAGGTCGGGACTGTACGGCGGATGAGGAAACAACTCCCACTGAAAAGATTCAAGAACTTCACGCGTGACATTTGCCGTGTGGGGCCGGGCGTTGTCGTGAATCAACAAGATCTTAGAGCTCAACATTCCTCTGCGCTTGTTTTGAATTGCTCTTCTGAGGTTTTGCAGAGTTTGGCAATACCTTTGAGCGTTTATTGTAGTGCCTCTTCCCAGGAAGTCCACCAAAATCACACCTTTTCTGTCCCAAAAAACAGTCGCCATCATCTTCCTTGCCGACATTGTTTGCATGCATTTCTTGGGTTTTTGGGGAGAACCTGTGTGCCCCCACTGCATTGATTGCAATTTCGTTTCACAGTTCACGTGTTTCACCCATGTTTCGTCACCAGTAACGATGCGATCGAGTAAAGAGTCACCATCCTTATTGTAGGCGTCCAAAAAGTGCAACGCTGCAGCCATTCGCTGATTTTTGTGGTCCTCTGTCAAGATTTTTGGAATCCATCTTGCACAAAACTTGTGGTAACCAAGCTTTTCGCTGATGATTTCGTGCAACAAACTTCGCGAAATTTGTGGAAAACTCAAAGAAAGTTCCGTTATTGTGAACTTTCGATTTTCACGGACTTTAACATCGACTTTTTCGACAAGTTCGGCAGTCACTTTGCTGGGTCTCCCACTTCGATCTTCGTCGTGAACATTGGTTCGGCCATTTTTAAATCTTATGACCCACTGTCGCACTCCACCTTCAGTGATAATGTTGTCCCCATACACTTCACACAGCTGCCGATAGATTTCTATCGGTTTACAGTTTTTTGCTGTCAGAAACCTTATTACTGCACGCACCTCGCAGCTCGCGGGATTTTCAATTAACGCAGACATTTCAAACCGTCACAGTATCTTAACGGAGCACAGCACGAACCTCTCACTAGCACGGCTAGATGCCGACTGAGCTGCGCAACGCTCTGACCCCAAGATGGCCGCGCTAGCCCCGCCCCTAGCGGACACAGACGAAAACGTAATCTACTTTCTGGATAGCCCTCGTATAAGAGAAATAAGGTAGATTTTTCTTGAAGCGACCACAGTATAACTTCCGATTTCTTTCACTCTATACCGCTGTTACCAACTACCAAAGATAGCCAGATTACTTAGGAGGTCCACGGTATATGTGCAGCTAAGTAGTGTTATGCTGTAAGGGTCATAAAACCACATATTTACAGAATAAAAGAAGCAGTGCATGGTGACAATAATCAATCAGTGCGAAGTATGCAGTAAAGGTGAAATACGATTTAAAATGGACGAGAAAATATATAAAACGATGAGCAATTCGGCCAATCTCGCTACTCCCTAAATCCGAACAACATTACGCGTGTTTATGAAGTGATGAAAGTTGATCAACGTGTTCATATATAAACAATTCCCACGAAGCTTGATATCTAATGGGGAAATTGTTTGACAATGTCCACGATTCTTTAGAATACCGCAAGACGCCCTGTCGATAGGTTTCTTAGCTTCTTAATGATTTTTGTTTAAAAAAAGAATTATTTTGCAAAATTATATCAAAAAAGGGCAATAGTTTCTTGTACTTCATTGTCACTGGCAACGAAGCATGGATATTGCACTACACACCCGAGCTCATGGTGTGGAATCATGGGGGATAGCCACTAAGATAGAAATTCAGAACAACACTTTCAACTGGTAAATTGATATTAACAATGTTTTGCCAAGAAATTAAATCATTACCGTAGAAAACTGTTGTCACACACTTTTCCATCGATTAGCACCAACAAGGGAATAGCATTATTATATACGAAATGTTGACGTTGTGGTCTCCATGACAACACAAAACCGTACGTGATGAAGAAAACAAGCGCCAAATTTCATTTCTCCAGGGGGTGATTATGGAGAATTTCATTTACAGTCCAAGTATTGCACCGAGTGATGACTTTTTTTTTTCTTGTACACTAGCATATATTACCCGCTTCGGCGGGTTGAAATACTTAATTTAAATATACATCTTTGTATGCCAAAGTTCATCTTAGAAACCCCCAAAAATATCTACTCAGCACTAATATCGGTCATTTTCGATGATTTTTAAATATCTCTTCCTCCTCCATCCCCCAATTTGCGGGTGTGAATTAAAAAAAAAATGAAATCATTAAGTTTTACGTCCCGTGAAACCGTGATGATGAGAAAAGAATGAAATGGTGGAATGAAGAAAGTGGGAAAACCCCGAGAAAACTCACGAGCACGGAGTTTGTCCACCACAAAGTCCACACGGCGAGAGCTGGGATCGAACCAGAAACCCCAAACACCGGAGGTGAACGCTCTACCACTGAGCCACCGCAACCCCAGCTTTGAATTTGGATTTAAAAGAGATTGAAAGTATCACTGTTTTTCTAAGGGACCCAGAAAACTATAAATTCGACATTGATGGTGGCCATTTTCTATCATTTTACATATACATATATATATAGACCCTATATCTCCTCCTCCTCCAAGTGGCAGGGCTGATTTTGGATTTAAACCGGATCGGAAATGTCACTATTCATCTGAATAACCCTAAAAACTATGGATTAGACACTGATATTGGTCATTTTCGATCATTATTATATATAGCTCCCCCTCCCCTCCTCCGTGCTGCGGCACACGGCATCAGAATTGTTACTGGTAATCTCAGCTACTCCTAAAACTATGTATTCGACGCTAATATTAGTCATTTTTGATCATTTTAAAATGTTTATCCCTCCCCAACTATCAGGGCTAAACTTGGATTGAAGCAGCATAATAAGTGTCGCTGTTTTTCTCATCGACCGAGACAACTATTGATTCAATACTAATATCGGTCATTTTTTATCATTTTTAAATTTCTTTCTCCCTCTCCTCTCTATGTTGCATCGTCAATGTGAATAGCCTAAAGTAATTTCTGCGCCTAAACTCATGAACGTTGAAAATTTGATTGAGATCGGTCGGGTGATTCAAGAGTGATGAAGTCAAGAAAGGCAGTCATTTTTATTTTATTTTTACATATATCGCCCCCTCCCCCACCCCTACATTGGCTCTTCAAAGTGAAATGATAAGAAACACCTCATATATGGGCCCGACCCTCATATATGTTGAAAATTTGATCAAGATTGGTTGGGTGATTCAAAAGTTATTAGGTTTTATTAGTTTTTATTTAAACGCCTCTTCCCCTCCCCTAAGATCTACCGTTAAAGTGACATTACAAGTATATTTCCAGATCCAAACCTCATGTTTGTTGAAAATGTGATTGAGATCGGTAGAATAGTTCAAGAGTTGTTAAGTTATAAAAATAGTCTTTTTCAGTCTTATATAAATTGATTTTTTTTTATATCTCCCCTTCCGTCTCATCTCCCACGTTGCTCTGTCAAATTTAAATCACAAAAGCAATCCCAGGCCTGAAACTCATTTATGTTGAAAATTTGATCAAGATCAGTCGACTTGTTCAGGAGTTATTAAGTTTTATTTATTATATACCCCGTCCTCCTTTCCCCCACCCTTAGTTCTACCATCAAAGTGAATAGCCTAAAACTAGCCGAGCCCCGAACCTCATCCATATTACAAATTTGATCGAGATTGGTCTTATGGTTCAGGAGATTTAGAGTCACAAACATAGTGATTTTCAATTTTATATATATATAGATTGAAATTCTTGGCAGGACAGAGGTTAACAAACGACACCGTAGTGTATAATGTTCTTCGTCATTGGCTATGTGATCAGCTGGCCGCCTTCTACGTAGAGGATATAGAAAATCTTATGGTACGATGGTACAAATGCCTAAACAGATGCGGTGATTAGGCGAATAAACAGGCATACTTGCCTTGAATATTCATGCATATAGTGTTTTTCTCATTGTGTGTAAACTGGTAATAAATTAACACGAGAAGTGACTGACTAAACTTGTAGTCTGGCGTTGTAGAAATATGAAATAGGATATAAGAGAAAAACACAGTTGCATAATAACGAAGGTATACTGCAAGAAATTGAGACTATAATCCAGAAAAGTGAGTTATGGAAAGTAGCAAAGTCAATCTAAAGACAGTTAATCCAGGAGAGTCCGAGAGAAATTTATTGCTGAATATTGCATAATGAAATTGTAAGAAGGAATCAATGGAATAGCTCTGAGAACTAATATATTTAATCAATTATACCTATTATTAAGCGTGATTACGTAAATTTGTATATTGAAGTACCATATTTGTCAAAATGTGTTATAGAGTTCGCAACACGGAAAATGCTACAAAAAGTTCAAGTCGAAATTACTAACAAATTCCTGCACCGTGCTCTTATTCATTAAGAAACACACATCTTGATCGACAGTCTCATCCTGGTATTCAATCCAACACGCCCTACTTTCCTTTTCTAAAGCAGTTTGTATGACGTATTGCATTCAAACGAAAGAAATAGGAACCGGGTTTGCAGGCTTTCTAATTCTAAAGCTGTCTCTTCGTTATCATAGGTTTCTCTGCGAACCCGAAACTTATGAATTTGACACAAATATATTTCGTATTATATTACTTTTAAACTTCACGCTCTCCTCTCCTATAAATGGTTTTAGTGTCTTACACCCACAGTGAATTTTTTTAACGATATTTTATTCGTATAATAAATTCGTTTGAAATTCCTCCAGGAGTCCGTGTTGCACCGTACAGTCCACTATACGTTTTTCTTCGAACTTAAAAATTTCTAACTATATGTAAATGTATTACAATAACAATGGAATATTGTATTGCCACCCGACTGTCGTCGTTGTACAACAATTCATCAGGATATGACGCAGAGAAATTACTTAAAGTAAGGTTGTAAGATTTAATATCAAAGTTGAATCATCGCAAATTTCATGATCATGTAATAACAAACCTCGTATTTGAAAATGATTTCTGTTTAAACTAACTGTGACCACATTGAATTGAAAACTGAAGTTCTAGAATGCATAGTATAAGTGTAGCTAAAAGAGAAAGATAACAACTGTCGGGATTCGCACCTAGAACCACCTAAGTAAAAGCCCCTTACTCTAATCATTCATCTAACACATAATGACGTAAACGCACTGTTTCATAAAGTTATAGGTCAGCATCCAAGTTGCACTCTTATGTGCATTTCCATTGCTTTTTTAACTTGCACTTCAAAAGTCTAACATGTTTACGACAATTGAAGACTTCGGGGCAAAAGTCGTTAAGTCCAAAAACTGAAAGTGTAAAGGAGGTAGCTTCACAAGGGTCTCTCGTCGTCCGATTTTCCTCAAACTTAGCACATATATTCTAGACCGAAAATTAATCGAAACGTATGTTTTTGCTTTCTTCGGAAACTAGATTAAGGGGGACAAAGTGACCCTTTTGAAAAAGGGTCCCCTTGACTAAAAGGGCCACATTAAAGAAACGAAACTCTCCCGATTCAAAGATGACTTCTAAGTAGGAAATACAGGTTTTGTCGTTTTTGCGAGAAAACAGTTTCAGCGGCCATGGCTCCCTTCGAAATGACAAAGGACCCGCAAAATCCTTATGGAAATCGTGATATGTTGTAGATATTGTGTACCTGACAAGGGACATCACCCAATTGTCCGGCTCCGATTTCAATGTTTTTTTTTTTTTTGTTTGGCTCATAGAGGACATGCATTCATTACGTTTGATGACAGAATTTTTTTTGCCATGGTGCATGTTTTCTGTATATATATATATATATATATATATATATATATATATATATATATATATATATATATATATATATATATATATATTAAAGGTTGTGATGTGGTTAATAGAGATTACTGCAGAAACCCTTACTACCCTTTGTAAACGGAGTGTTAATGAAAGTGTTCGTAACGGCGTTGCAACGTTCAAAACGAAGATAAAATAAGTTAGTCCCTGACTAGTCGTGTTTCTCCTTGAACATTTTTCAACTGAAGACGCACATTCACGAATGTATTATCTGTCAGGAAAGTAAATGTACACCTATTTTTCGAGTCTGGCATTCCTGCGCTCCATCCGTGGAGAGTATGAGAATTAAATCAATCAAATGTTTACTAAGGGACAAAAAGAAAAGTTTAATCTGAATAAGACATTGCAGAGGGGCACAAGCTTTGAATACGAATAGTGCATAGTGTAAATAAAGGACGACACCGAAAGAGAAAGCCAGAAACAGCTGTTAAACTTAGAAAAAAAGAGTAAAAATTGTCGAAGTGGGAACATAAAACACAAATACAACAAATACGGAGACAACTAAACATTCACCATGCCATGATCTTGATGTAGTGGTTAAGGTGCTGGTTTAAAAATGCAAAGGTCGCCAGTTCAAATCCCCGTCAAGGACATATTAAAAAATTTTTGTTAATAATACATACAGCTCATGAGAGGGCAAAAGAGGTCATATTTAGTTTTTCGTAGCAATTATTATTGGTAATGTTTAGTACTGATAATACCTTTTGTCTTTGCGTATTGCTTTTATTCTTTTCTTCATTTCGAAACAGAAGAATATCCGAACAAATGCCACCAAAATTTCTCTTATTTTCAATGTAAACGCCATTTGCAATTAGTGAAGAATAAAAATTGAACGTTCCGAAGTAGCTGCAAGAAGTAAAAAGAAAAACATGGAAGTGGACCATACTCATGGTTACTAAAAATACAATTTCAAAAGGCCTTAGACTTCCCGACCACGTTTCTACGTTAGCAAGTAAGAGGCTTGTGTTTAGGTTAGGCTGGTCAATACGTTTTGCAAAGGGGCCCGGTTTAGCTCTGACGCACCACAGGTGCGAGAAGGGAGCAAAACACTTTTCCTCTCTCCCTCTGTGTGTCTATTTATCTATCTATCTGTATATATATATATATATATATATATATATATAACGCTATTTGTGAATGCCAGAACCACCCTAATTTTCAGCGGATTGAGACGAAAACTGGCACAAACATTAACTTTTGAAAAATCTTGATGAGTTCGTTAACCAGAATAATCAGATGAAAATGTTCAAAATGGCGGCCCTTCAAACTCTTAAGAAGTTCCAAGGGATCCAAATTTCGCCCATAAATAGGTATTCAGCAAGTTTGAATAACTTTCCCTCTTTTACTGAAATTTTTGTGTGCAGGGACTTATTGAAATATTGGGCCCGATTAATCGCCTAAAGAAGGTTCACGCCCTATCGCTACGGTCAGGCTCTTTTATTTTGCAGGAGGGGGTTATTTTCCTATGGGAACAAGATGTTTATTAGTGATGATATGGAATTACACATAGAAAGTGAAGAAACTTGTGAAACGTGTTATTTGAAAGAATATAATAAATGTGCTTTCCCCTAACACAGAGAACTGTAAATCTTTAAAAGATATACGGTTTGTATCTGAATAGTAAAAGCTAATTGTCGCTCTCGGTCGTCGAATAGTCTTCAGAAGGCAAGGACATAGGTCACGTTATGGGTTTGAGTTCCGAAGGGCCAAGTATACGGGCTCGAGCCAAAATTGTTAAAAGTTATAGGTTTCAGCCAAACATGTTCAAAACAGTTGGGACCGGTATTAGGCTTCTCAACGGCTCGAGCGGTTCGGCTTACAGCTCATTCACTATCGAACCGAACCGAGAAGTGAGCCGAGCCAACAGCTCACCCAACAGAACCGATTTGAGCCATTGGCATAGTTGAGCTGAGTCGAAACGTTGCGATGGACTAGTTTCAACTTAGCTGGCTCGAACCGGTTCACATCAGCCGAGTAAGTGACCCATCCCAACCGAGAAAGCTCGAGCCATCGGCTCAATTGAGCTGAGCCGATGGCTCGTTCCAACTGAGCCGGCTCGGGTCATCGGCTCATCTCAACCGAGCCGACTCGAGCTGTTCGCTCAGTTGATACGAGCCAAGCCGGTTGATATCACTACCCGAGTTGGTCTTCTGCTTGGGCTCAATAATTCGACCGTGCAGGTCTCAGCCTTGATTTTAAGAACTACAGTATACACTTATATTGATGATTACGACATTTGAGGCTGTCCCGTAATAATAATATTAAAAAACCTCTTGTCTTCTCGTTAATAAACTAACAAAACGAATAAATTAACTACGGCATGCACTTTGGTGGAAATATCATTACATGAACATGTTTGGAACGAACCAATAATGTTCCTGTAATGGTATTTCCGCCAAAATGCATGCCGTAGTTAATTTATTCGTTGATCTGGAGACAATTTAATGCCCATTAATAAACTAAATAACATACAATGGAGTAAAATTACAGAAATGATATCGTATTATACAGTAATTTCGCCCTGCAAGTTCAATAGTATAATAATAATAATAATAATAATAATAATACATTTGCATCGGTCCTGCGCGGAAAGTGAGAATTAAATCAATCCCATGTGTAGTCAAGGTAAGGAGAAAAGCCTAAACTGAATAAGACATTGAAGCGGGTCACAAGCTGGGAATAAGATGAGTTGAGTTGATTTTTGGTTTAGCGTCCCTTTCAGCAGCGAGGCTATATGAGACGTGGACCTACTGATTAACGTGGAATCCGAACCATATGAAAGCTGGGAATAAGAATAGTGCATGGTGTAAATAAAGGAGGACACCGAAAGAAAAATCCAGAAACAGCAGGTAAACGGAGAAAAAAAGAGTAGAAATTGTTGAAGTGGAAACATAAAATACAAATACGAATAGGGATAAGCACGAGTCGAGCTAAAATTCGACTCGACTTGAGTTCAATTCAAGTCGAGTCAAAGGTAATTTTCTTGAGTTGAGTTCCGAGCCAAGTCGCTGTTTTCGAGGTCGAGTTTCGAGTTGAGTCGACTTTGATAATGACTTGCTCGCTCGTTCAGCTCGTTTTAACTCGTTTTGAAATAATGGCCTGATTAGACTATAAAGCGAAAGCCATGAGAAATGTAAGCAGTAATGTGGAATACTTTAGTGTTGCTCACGTCAGGGATGCGTCTCGTCTCGTAATTTTAGTGCATCTCGTGGGACAATTTTAGTGTACCTCGTCTCGTCTAGATAACGAGAAGACAAGAGGTTTTTTTAATTATTATTACGAGACAGCCTCAAATGTCGTAATCACCAATATGAGTATATACTGTAGTTCTTAAGATCAAGGCTGAGACCTGCACGGTCGAATTCTTGAGCCCAAGCAGAAGACCAACTCGGGTAGTGATATCAACCAGTTCGGCTCGTATCAACTGAGCGAACAGCTCGAGTCAGCTCGGTTGGGATGAGCCGTCGGCTCGGCCAAATTGAGCCGGTGGCTCGAGCTTTCTCGGTTGGGATGGGTCACCTACTCGGCTGATGTGAACAGGTTCGAGCCAGCTAAGTTTAAACTAGTCCATCGGCACGTTTCGACTCAGCTCAACTAAGCCGATGGCTCAAATCTTCTCGGTTGGGTGAGCTATTGGCTCGGTTCACTTCTCGGTTCGGTTCGGTTCGTTAGTGAATGAGCTGTAAGCCTAGCCGCTGGAGCCGTTGAGAAGCCTAATACCGGTCCCAGCTGTTTTGAACATGTTTGGCTGAAGCCTATAACTTTTAACAATTTTTATCGCGAGCCCGTATACTTGGCCCTTCGGAACTCAAACCCACAACGTGACCGATGTCCTTGCCTCCTGAAGACTTTTCGACGACCGAGATCGACAATTAGCTTTTACTATTCAGATACAAACCGTATATCTTTTAAAGAATATACACGGTTTTGATATAATAATAATAATAATAATAATAATAATAATAATAATAATAATAATAATAATAATAATAATAATAAAAGTTTTAAACTTGCTCTGAAATTTGGCAAAACTTACTTAAAAGTAGGTATTTCGGGGAAAGGGTTCCGTACCTTCAAGACACACCTACTCTGCAACTTCCAACATTTTAAACTAGAACGTTCCATTGAAGTGTCATGTAGAAAGTATTGTACTGTATGTTTTAAGGAAAATAATTGTAATAAATATAACTGAATATCACGCAACAGTAAGGCATATAATAAACTAATTTTTAGGACATACAGAGGTAAATATAAAAGCTGTGCTATAAAATACCTACACAGAGCATAATTCAATGAGCTCTGAAATACAATGTAATGAAATAGCCTATGAGATTCAGTCTACAGAGCGATGTTTAGTAAAAGAATGGACATACACTATTTCGAGAATCGAGACAAGACGGGAAATGTTTACGATACTTTTCGTCTCGTCTCGATTCTCATCTCCAAAGAGAGACGAAAATTTTGAGTTAGCCTTGACCTGTCTCGAATGTAAAATGTAATTCTCATTTTATTTTATTTGTTTTAGAAACGAGATGAGAAATTCCTCTTCTCGTGGGCAACATTAAACCAAACCGAAATATTCTTTCCAAATGTCACGTTTCTGCTTGTAATGGTATGACCTGGGCGATAATTAGCTCCTAGCTTTTAATCTTCTACGAGATAATAATTATTAATATTAGTTTATTATTATTCCTGAAGTTCAAGTATTGAAACATCCAAGTATTCAAATATCTGAATATAATAAAACGTATGTTATCGCCGATCGATCGCCATCAAAAATCCTAAAGTAAAAAAAAATACAACGTGCATTCGCACAAGCACCTTGACCACTGAACCGCGATCGCTACGCGGTAAACGATTCGTTTTTAGTCTGGTTACGTTAAGTTTCTTTGTCTCCGCTTGCAAACTTGTACGTTATATTTCTTCGATTCAAAATGTCTTTCGTATTTCTTTTATAAAGTCGGCAAAGTTTACATTAATAACTTGAGTTGTTCTTAAGCCGTTGGTTCACAAGTTTTTTTTTCTCCACACGAAACTACAAATATGACAGATTGAATTCTCATACTCTCTATGTCTTTCAAAGCAGTCGCCATTACCTGGTCAAAGACTTATTTCCGCCACTATTCATATTAACCAAAATAAATTCATTTTTCGGAAGCGGAACTTTCACTTTCCGGATTTCGGAAAATTATGGAATTCAGTTAAACTCCCTAATTCAGAAGAATTCCGGAACTCGGAAAGAATCCGGAATTTAGAAAATTCCGTAATTGAGAAAAACTCCGGTTATCGAAAAATCCGCATTTTTTCGAATTCCGGAATGTTAACGAAATCATAAATGTCTAAATTCCGGATTTTTCCGAATTCCGGAATTATTCCAAAATCGGAATTTTCCATGAGGCCCTTCATACAGAATATCTCCGGAAAAGCTGGTGTATACGATAAGTTTAGAATCGGTCAAGTAGCGTTGCAATTGTCGCAATTCTTCCACAGATCCCCATGATCTAAGTTCACTGACGATCTGAACAAACGTTCATGTACGGCAGGAAGAACAACACACTTTCTCTGGTCCTGATATTGTCTGTACAGTTTCTTGTTCGTATCCTTATATTTCTCTAGGCCAATAACAATCACAATCGCATAAGCTAAACATTTCTTATCGGTGCTTTTTACTCGTAGGATGCCATTTTGCGTTTTAGCAACTCCTTGTTTGATAAAAGACCTTGACGCAACAATACAAATCCACGGGGCACATCCACATGATGAAAATGTACAATGAACGGTTTGTTCACAAGAAAACTATCGTTACTTTGAATAATGCCATCACAGGAAGCCCATGAAGTTTCCAGTGTCAAATTACTTGCACGCCTAAAAGATAAATACAACAGCTTGTTCTTCTCATCATGAGATAAAATCGATAATCCAACCATCGATGATTCGTCGACATTTTCCAATAAGTAACCCAACATCTGTTGAAAGGAGGCCTGAACCCACTCAACAATATCGGTGTCACTGTTCGGAGCATTTATTTGAATTTCAAGCATTCGTCCTTCAAGATTAAAACGCCGATAATGTATTAATTTCTCGCAAGGCAGTAAACCCAGAAGTAGCCATATTCAAACAGGAAAAGGTAAGGTAAAACAAAAAAAGGAATAGGCAAAGGAAACAAATATCTAAAACGAGAGAGAAAGAAAAAACACGAATTAAAATTTAATTCTCAAAACAGAGATCACTAACACGTTTAACGGTATCAAAATGATTAGACGATCAATCCTAAAAGAATTATCATATCTCAAATGGTTCTACTGTTAAAAAATTTTATTGTCGTCATAATGGAAATCAAACCCGGGACCAATATCAACATATAACTGACCTGCGATTCTGTAGTGATAAAAATATGTATGAAATTGTTTTCTAACTGTACTGCGAGAATCATTGTAGTAAGCATGAAACTACTCATGCTGAACACTGAAGTTTGAAACGTATCACGAACATGAAACGGAAACAAAATCTCATACGTCTGCTTTTTCGAGCTAGACAGTAAGACAAGGAAGACTTGGGTTCAATTCACGGGGAGAGATTTGATCCCACATTAAACAATAGATCCACGTCTCACTGTTAAACTTTTTCGGGGAACAAATTCGTGCGTAGTTTTTGAAAACTAAAATTTTGTAATTTTAAAATTACGTTAATAGTAACTTTCAGAGACTGAGCTTCCTCATAGCTAAGTTTTTAGTATATGCGGTTTAACACCCAGTATGCGCTCAGATTCAACATTAAGCTGTATTCCTAGCCCCACTATTGAAGGGACGCTAAACCAAAATCAACAAACCATGTCATTTCTCGTGCTTAGTTTTAGAGAACACGATACTTCTAATGTGTGAATCCATACTCCGACCCCCGGCCAAGTAAGCATGAGTTTATTCAGAGTACTCTCACTAATTCGTTCATGATTATTCATTTTCCTCATAGTCTAATATTTCATGCTAAAAGTAAAACAGTGATAACAATTTTATCATCATGCGTAATACGGTTTAAAAGCACTCCATTGATATTGAGTATAAACATGTCTAAGGATAGAATCTCAACAAACGTACCTTAAATCCAATGAACGGAGTAAAGTAACGCTGTCACTAGGGGTACACTTTCGTTCATTCACGATCTTCGTGGAAATAGGACTTGAAAATGAAATTTAGAATTTTATTTAGGTCAGAAACATGTTCAACTATAAAGTGACGTCATCTTCAACCAATCAGAAACGAAACGACATCACGGAGAACCAATGAAAACACAGCTTTCATAGTGTATCATTAGCCGAAACAACATGTAACAATCGATCGTGACGTAATTCACGTTTTTTCCTGACATCAATAGTTACGACATCTAGTATCGCAATTCTGATCATGACAGCATCCCGTTAACAAAAAATATGCTTTCGTTAATTTATTACGACATTCAAATTAACACATCTAAAAAGTGATTCATTTTCCTTAAACTCGATTAAAAAATGTAACACTCATCGATAAGTTACGAAACTGTTTTTGACAAAAATGTAAAGATGAGTTTCAAAGTCCGTCAGCTAAAAAAAAATGCTGATGTAGTAAAAGCAGATTCTGCAATTTCACAACAAACTCCTATGCGTAACAAGGAGCAGAAATGTCTAATGTAACATAACCTGCTTTTTACATATCATATGTTCATTGATATGTAAAACTGCTCGAACCGAAACCTAAAACGTCTCAATGGAGGACGGTGGTTCAGCGCTTGCCTCTAATGTGTGAGGTTTCTGCTTCAATCCTCAGCCAAGTAAGTTTATGATGTTTTCTCATTTCACCATGTCTTATCATGATCGTTTAACTTAGCATCGAGGGGACGTTGAATTCCAAATTTCCTAACACTAGCACCCAGAATCGAACTCTGAACGATTGCAATATCTATAACATAGTAATCAATCATTATTCAAGAAGAACGATATAAATCACGATATCTTACATTAACTTAAACTGGTAAGGGTGAACAATACACTTTTAAGGTATTTATGTTCATCCCTGAGGTATATTTTAAGGAACGAAATGGATCGCGAAGTACTTTTCAAATTTAAGGGAATGATCTTAAGTACACCTCCAAATAATCAAATAACGTAATAAGGTCCCAATACCAATCATTGATACTCATCAAAGGGAACAAGATGACTCCCTAATTTAAGAAGTGAACGATCATACTCAATTATATAACGAAAAAGTCTCGTAAAACATAATAGGATAAGTTTAAAAAACTTCCGAAATTGATAATTTTATACTCATCAAAGGGGACGAGGTCCTATACGCCCCCAACTCATATGTGCATCAAGGTGATCTTATGTGTCCTGAGTGATTCTATGCATTACCTGGCCCCTGAGTAAGCATAAGCAAATTTTCAGTAGCTAATGCTTTCCCGGACCAAATTACCTCTAACTCATTCGCACTAACGCTTTGGGGCATGGGTCCCAACATGATACATATTAAGGTCCTGTGCTATAATACCGAATGCTTAAATTGGTAAATTTCCAAACTTGACGGGGAGGATCAATGTACCCCTCCCAAAAATTTTAAAGGGGTGCACAAATCTACCTATATCTTATGATAGGAAATGGATCCCTATACATGACCATATAAACATATAAGGTAATAGGACTTCATCAAAAGGGATAAAATGGGCCAAAAACAAAATACGTGGTACAACGTATTGCTTACGTTTATATTTTGGCAATTTTGTACCCCTAAAAAGGAACGAGGTGGACCACCCAAATTTATAGTGATACATACTAGGGTCCTATACTATTATACCAAATGTTTAAATTGGGCAATTTCCAAAACTGAAGGTGTGGACCAAAGTACCCCTCTCAAAAGTTTAAAGGAGTGTATCAATATACTCATACCTTATGCAAGGGAATGGACCCCTGTATACGGCCATATAACAATATAGGGTAATAACACCTCATCAAAGGGGCTAAATTAGGTCTAAAAACCCCGAAATTTAGCATTTTGGCATTTTTTACCCATGAAAGGAAACCAGATGGACCACTAGTACTAATAGAGATACATACTCTGGTCTTAGGGTACCATACGGAAATTTTGGATTTGGCAATTTCCAAAATTTAAAGGGGGTGGTCCTTTGTACCCCTGCTAAAATTAAGGGGGTGGGACAAAGTACCCCTTCCAAAATCTAGAGGGGATGGTCACAAGTCCCGCTAGGTCATTGACTCCGGGATTTGGGCCCCTCATTGAGGATAATCAAAAACGTGATGAGGTGGGGCAATTACTACTCCTGAACCTCTTCCCTGAAATGTACAGCTTGGGGGAGGTCTTTGACGAACACAGCGGAAGGTTTCACCAGCAAATAGCTACTATGGAGGGGTGCTACAGTGGTAAATGGAGTGTGAATATGTTGGCAGTCTTCTGTTGGAATGTGACACGCAAGACACCCTGTAGTAGTTACGAGAGGAGTAGGAAAACCAAGTGGCAAGTAAGTGTTAAACTTTAACTTTTTATGCAATTTTATCTGTATAATTTATATTGATATTTAAATTATAAGGTGCAAATTATTATGGGTGGAGAATAGCATCTTTGGGAGGATATTGAAGCACCCCTCCTCCATGAAAACTGGTACGTCCTGTAGAAAAACGGGTTACGGATTCGAACTCAGGAGCTCGGAACCTATAGGAGTCACCCATTTTCGTTAGTGGTAGCGAAAAAAGTTCCATTTTGCCGACCAAATAATCAGGTCATTCTGAAAGTCCCCGATATGATTTCCAACTTCATTATTCATTGCAATATCTCTTTGCGTACTTTTCTGGGGTTCTCAGCCAATATGACTCGGAAGGGCATCTTAGATCAGTGTCAATGTTTAGTCGGGCGATTCCACAATCTGATTGGAGCAAAAATATTTATGAACTCGAACTGAAGGCTCTCTCTTTATCTCTTGAAAACTTCGAATATTATTTAGCAAATCCCTTTGTGATTTATACACATAGTAAAAGTTTAATTTGGTTGCTTAATAATCACAAAACACAAAGGAGGTATGGAAAAATGTTAGAAAAATCTCAAGGTTAAAATTTCGAATGGTTCATATAAAACTAAAGTAAATTGTATTGCCGATTTCCTTTCTAGGGCTGGTAACCACTTAGAATTTTAGACGAAATATGATAGCACAGTAGAAGTCGTAAAAGATAGTTGAAAACTGCAAATTTTTTCTTTAATTAACTCTTGTCAAAATCCTACGTTTAACGTGCCTCTTGCAGATCGCCAGAGGAAGGATCCTAGTTTACAAGGGATCTCTAAGTGGAAAGAAAAGAAGAAATTCTTCAGTACGTATTAAGAAATACGATTTTATTTAAACAAAATAAAGGAAAGGGGAATAGCGGATTTAGAATAGTAATCCCTTCTCCTCTAATCCAATTGTTTATTAAATATTCTCATTGTCTTATAATAAATGGCGGGCATATGACATATCGGAAAACCACTGCTAAAATTACTGAGAAGTACACCTGGCCTACTCTATATTCTGATATAAAAAATTTTATGCGTTTATAACATTTGTGCAAACCTGTGAAGATTCCAACCGAAAACCTAAGGGTCATTATTTTACGAAAAATGTAATGCACACGAGTACACCTGGTTTGTTGATATTGCGAGAAGATTGCCTAGAAACTCTGAATTTGAGTAATTTTAATTCTTACCGATCCCTATACTCGTTTTGTATACTTAGAAACTTTAAAACTTCTAACCTTAAAAATCATCTGTAATAAAATAAAGGAATTATTTTTTTAGAAATAGATTTCCTGGGAAGGTTCTCCACGAAGGAGTTGCATATTTTGCCAGTGATTACTCTATAAAATTCTTACACAGCTATGGTATACAAAGTGTCAAATTCTTACCATATAAACCCTAATCTAACACAGCGGAAGGCACGGTGAAATAAGTTAAAATTTTGATTCTGCAATTTCACAACAAACCCCTGTACAGGAACTGTCAATTCCTGTATAGTTTCAACTTGTAAGGCTCTTTATTTTCTTAGGAACGATATTGTGTAGCAGCTATCATTGGTACTCAGCTCCAAGGATATGCGTTTCAACGATGTCTTTGGACTTTGCAACATGCTTTCCTTCATGGACTGAATCACATCAACACTGGTTGTTGGCCTTCCGCTACGAGGCAAGTCCAAGACACTTCCGGTAGCTAGGAAATTATCGTACCATCTCTTGTTACTTGAACCTGCAGGTGGTTGTTTCTGATATTATTGTTGGAATTTTCTTCTCACGAATACATTGGATTTTAACTCACAAAGCCACGCAACACACTGAGCTTTCCCTTGAGTAGACGCCATCCTCTTCACGTGATATACGGTTACCACGTCAACGTTTACACCCGCTCATTGTTGCCAACAAAAATGTTAGCATTTCCACTAAAAATTACAAACAAAATACAAAATTGTAAGTAGTACTTTCTAAGTTACAGCATTTTAACTTTTTGGAGTACTTTTGGAAGACTCTGTATAATAGGTGGCTATTTTCCATTGGACTGAATCGGGCTCGCTCTCACTAATCTCACTTGGGCTCGCGCTCGGGTTCAGTTCCCTCAGTTATGCTCGCGCCCACGTTCACTTCTTTTCAGTTGTGCTCGAGTTCAATCACGCTCATGCTCATTTATTTCAATAGAGTTCGCGCTCAGTTGCGCTCAGACTTACTTTGTTTACTTGGGCTCGCGCTCGGGCTCACCTCCCTCATTTGGGCTGACTCTGACTTACTTCATTAGTACTCGGGCTCCCTAGTGACGATCTCGAGTGTTTGGACGCCTATGTGGTAAGAAAGATTTGTAAAAAAAAAGAAAAGATTTTTACTATTTTTAGGATTCTTGGATATCTTATGATCAGTTGCTGTTGACAAGTTTGCAGAAATGGAGAGTAGGTGCCCTAAATATCACAAGTGCTGTTCTCCCTTCATTGATTGTTATGGTAGTGCAGCTGGCCAATTTTGCTTCATTTTTGGGAACAATACGTGGCTTAGCACTATATTGCACCAAGCCTTTCATATATATATATATCCTGGGACCTCCAATAGTGTTCCCAATCATACCGTGCACCTTCTAACTCGACCAGATTATTTAACGTTAATTGTGTCGTGAGCTACGTTAAATATGTCCTGATTCTAAATGTTTATGCAATACACAAGATTATCTGCAATAACTCAACACAGTAATGTTCTTCAAATATATATTATTATCCTTCAACTTATATCTTGTTCGACACCTTAAAATATTGTATATTTAGATTACACAAGATGACTCCTCGTTACATCTACATTTTCTACTATCCATTTCATAAAGATAGGCCCCTGACTTCGAGGTGCTGCTGTGACGTCCAGTCAAAACTTATACTGCATTGTCGTACCTCGTTGGAATTGTTGGAATGTTGTATTTTCAATACTTAAGACATACACATTTTCTTTGTACTGTATAATGAGAAAAAAATAGAAATTAATGAAAAAGTGCGTATTTTTTCGTACTTTTTTGGTAAATCAATGTTTATAGGACTATATCTCGGAAAGGAGATAACATGAAATAATTTCCTGTGCAAGATATGTAGATGCATATATTACCTGCAAGCTCTGAAAATGTCATTACTCAACACGTAGTAATTTTCTTGTTATTCAGCAAAAAGTGAGACATCATTATCTCTGAATTGCTGCGGTGTATTAACAATCTGAAAAAACTTTTAGAAAGATCTTAAAGTAGCTTTTCCAACCAAACTGTTTTGACTTGTTTTAAAAGGTAAACAATCACAAATATGACATTATGATTTTCTCTGCTTTGCGCCCTTCGCTATCGCAGTTTATACGGAGTGCTACGTTGCCACATTTTCCTGACGCGTATACACTCTCAGCCGGACGGGTATTTAAACTTGTCACGCACACTGTCCGGCACTTTTTAGAGATATTTTTAAAATGTAATGTCTCCACAAATTTTAAACCAATTTCTTAGAAATTAACAGGATATACAGTAAATGTACTAAGTGTTCAAAATCAGAAAAGCGAACTCTTATCTTGTTTGGATTTGCATGTGATGATCCTCGAAAATTTGTTGCTTTTTGTCAGTTCTTTACTTATTGTACGCAGTACAAAATACACTTGCACAGAAACAAAAACACGCACAAATATTATTATATGATACAACCTTAGTCGATATGTAATATTGAGTTTACATTTCACAGAAAATCTGTTTTCAGATCTAAGAGCTCCAAGCTACATTAGAATCTGCCTTTGAATAGGAATGACGCGTTTTTGTTTTCGGCGCAGCCTCAGGTTTACTTGAAACAGTTACTATCTTGTTCACTCCCGAATACGCCACTGAGCACAGAATAATCAATGTCCTTACCATTAATTACTAACTCATAGCCGTCTGAATCGGAGTCATTCATCAGTTCTGCAATTTTATTATCGCTAAACATTTTGCCTCTTATTTTTGTAATACCTCCGCTCGTGAAGGAATATACATTTTTTTTTAAATCAAAAAGCACAAGATATACTCACGAAAATATAAATGCCCATTCGTCCGTCTCGTTGCAATGAACCCATATGATATGAGTGCGTGTGTAAGTTTTTGACGCCTACGAACCGAAGGGAAGTGTTGAAGACTTAATCAGTGCGACGTGATTAGACGCAAATGCAGCCCTCGTCACCTACTCAATGCATTGTTTTCTTTCGTTGAAAGAAAACAAAGGACCTATTATATGTTACTGTACATTCGGCAGGGGAATTGATCGCAGAACTTGGGTGAACACGTGATTGCCAAGGCTACAGTACATTTCTTTTTAACCTTTAACATGTTCGTAAGCTGGAGAGTGTGTATACTGATAGAACTTGAGGTAGAAATAAGGCCCTTGTTTATAAATATTAGGGAAGATAGCAGGAGCAGCGATGAGTCAACAAAGCCATGACGAAAATGAATGAAGTAAATAGATTAAGAGATGAATTCTTAGATGTGTTACTTTAACGTTTTATTTCGATTACATTGAGATGTGAACACTCATGTCCAAAATTATTGTCGCATATCTATAACTGTCTTCTTGTAAGAATATAATTTGATAATGATTTTGCAGGGTACTTTTAATACTGATACTATATGTAGAGTCGGGAAATGTATATTTGTGGTAAATTTCATAGGAAAAGAATACGAAAATTAGCATGAGTAAAACAAAATGTTGCTAAATGGATAAGAAAATTTTAGTTTCGTTTTATTGTTCTTATTTACTGCTCTTTTGACATGAAATTTTCCACACAGCCTACATGTCTGCCGATTATAACATACTAACATTATAAGAAATACCAGGCGAATTCGTTATCAAATTATATTCCTACAATAACATATTTATAGACATGGGACAATAATTTTTGGACATGAGTGTACATGCATTAATATTTTTATGATGATGTGAAAGATTATAATAAATACTTTTCCTATTACATTCTTATGAAGTAGGCTTCGCGCTACAAGCTTCCTGAACACAACAACACTGCACGACAACGTTGCCGCACTTCTATTTACTGTATGTTGTTTCTTCATATAAGCGCGGGGAATTTAAAGATTGGGCTGCAAATTGGCTCACCGCTTAACGCAGAGAATATGTTGAAGTAAACATTTTTTTTAATAAATACTCTACCAACTAAACCCTTTTTTGTTAATAGTTCCAAATATTTAGAACACTAGACTTCCAAATTTTCGAACATTGTTTTGTATGTTTCTCTACCTACCATGGTAAAGGAGATCAGAGATTATACATTTGTTTTAATTACACAAAAAATATCAAGTGATGAAAATTGAACTTTTCACAACTTATAGTTAATGGATGCATCTACATATTGTACACAGGAAATTATTTCACGTGATCTCTTTTTTGAGATATAGCTCTATAAACATTGATCTACCAAAAAAGTACGAAAAAATACGCACTTTTTCATTAATTTTTATTTTTTTCTCACTACATAGTACAAAGAAAATTTTTATCTCTTAAGTATTGAAAAGACAACATTCCAGCAATTCCAACGAAGTACGACAATGAAATATAAGTTTTGACTGGACGTCACGGCAGCACCGCGAAGTCAGGGGCCTATCTTTATGAAATGGATAGTAGTTACTGTACCAACGACATTATAATAGATAAACAAATCGTCCTAGCAACAGCAACCAGCAAAATCTCAATTAAATACAAAATATTTAAATTATTTCTTTGTGTATTTTTTATTCTTCTTCTTGATAGCTTTTGCCTTTTAAATAGCTCCTTTTGTCCGTAAAATAATACTTAAAAGCATATAAGAAAGTACATTACAGTTGTATAATGGCTCCCAAATTAATGAGACTTGTTTACATTGATCACAATTTAAGAAGGAATCCTGGACCGTTAGACATTTCGTATACAATAGCTACCTTAGGTTTTGAATAACCCTCGTATACATAAAAATTACAATTCATAAAATATTATTTTGATTTTATCTCAATATCATTTTTATATTTATTCCATAATCAATTTTAAGTCTATAAAACTACCGACGACAAGGAGATATTGAAAATGCGGTATTTTGTTATTTTAGGTCCCAAATACATTCTTTAATTCGATGCCATTTATACATATTAACAATAAAGTTGACGTAAGTTAGGATACAATATAACATGTTTCATTTATTCGGGCATAGTTAGCCTAAATTTACTACACAATATTTGTATTGATGCGTACATGTAATTCATAGAATATGAGCTAAGCAAAACTACAATGAAATTAGAACAAAATTCAAAGTGAAACAAAACAAAAACCATTTAATATCACAAAAAGTATAACACTTCAAATATATATATATTATTTGTTGCTATTATTTAAATGATTTGAAACATTGTCATTTAAGATTAAATTACTGTTTTTATATTCATGCGAATAAATTGCTAACGTGGTTTTAATCCAATCCACTTCAACCACATTTAAGTTAAGTGACGTTACCAAAATATTCGATTAGGTTACATTAAACAGCACAATCTTGAGTACAGTCCTGCGTGTTCTTTACTTCACTAATTCTTCGGTTTCTATTTCGAAAATTTCTGCCACCTATTTAATTATTATGAAATCTGGGTTTTCGTGAGAAATTAGCTCGATTATTTACATTATTTCTAGAAACGGTACTATTATTATTTCTGTGTCTTCTTGAGTTAGGTTTTGTCGTGTTGTCATTACGAGTAAATCTAACATTACCTCTTGTACTATCATTATAATTCTCTCTAACATGTATATTTCGAACAGGAATATAGTTATCTTGATTTCTTTTACTATTATTTTGCAATCTAATCTGACGTTCATAATTTTGAACACTTCTAATTTTGAACAATGATTGAAATTTATACATTGCGACGAAATCCATACTTGCTGAAGCTTAAACTGTAGCAATATTCTTACCGCTGTGATAATACGTGACTCTTGCTGGTAAGCATTGATTTGTTTGTAGCCATTTTACGCTGCGATTACAAAATCGGTAAGACTTTTATCGACTCTTGGATCGAAACGTCGATTCCTTGTCTGCGCATCCCTGTCTGCAAACATAAAGTCATTCTCGAAATTAGCTAAGAATGCATTTTTGAATTCGGAATAGTATCGCAAACCACCTCTAATTGCTTTATACCATACAGAACATGGTGGTAACAAAATATGCAGTATTATCTTAAGGAAATTGCCTTACCTATGTCAATTAATTCGTATTCTTCCTCAATTTTTGTCTACAAACATACTTGCTGGGATATATCCTGATCTGCCACTGAATTTGGATAATGACGTTATTTCACTGAATTTCAACCGATGCTTTAGATGTCGTTTTACGTGCGTGGTAGTTGAGATGGTGTCCTCCATATCAGCATTGATTTCGGATGAATTGTTGTCTTCTTCGCAGAGTCTTAACTCAGGTCTCTTATATTTATCGTGCACAACATTGAGGACAGAATCAGGATTACAGTTGACCGCACTGATATATCCTTTAATATAATGGATTTCTTCCTGCAGTCTTCAAATTTGATTGGCAAGTTCATTGACTTGGGTTTCGACTACGTCAACAGTACTTGTCACCAATGCAAACCTATGAACAATCTGTTCCATCCTATTGTCAGTTATTTCTAATTTGGTATTTATTCTTTCCAGTCCGGAATCCAATTGATGTCCTATTTGTCGTGTCACTTGTTCCAACCTGGTGTCAAAGTTTTGTGTCACTCGTTCCAAGTTAGTGTCAATATGTTGTGACATGGAATTCGTTTGTTGTCCTAGCTGTTGTAAAAGTTTAATTACATTTGTTGAAGTTTCACTTCCAGGAAAATCAACTTCTTCAACTCCGGTATTCACATTCATTATGGGTCTTCTGTAAATTTATCTTTACTTACTAAGCAATAAATAATTCGTGATGCTGAGAACTAGTTTACTAATACTTTTAACTGATGTCCAAGGTCCACGGTTTCGGCAACATTAAAATATGTAACGTTAATTCTGTCGTGAGCTGCGTTACATATGCCCTGATTCTAAATATTTCTGCAATACACAAGATTATCTGCAATAACTCGACACAGTAATGCTCTTGAAATATATATTACTATCCTCCAACTTATATCTTGTTCGACACCATAAAATATTGTATACACAACTCCAAAAGTGCATTACCACCTGCAATTCTCATTTTCCTGCAATAGCAGGCAACCCAAAAAGCTCGGCGGTTGGGTTGGTTCCGAATTCGAAAGGCGTTGGACCAAACCTCAATTCTCTTAAAAATATATCAGTGTGGCAAACTGTAAAATAAGGAAATAAAACAAATTGTTAAGAATGACAATTTTATTATCGTAACGGAGTTGGATGACATCAAAAGTTACAAAATGATATTACTTAAGCACCTCAAAAAAGATGAATGGCAAAAGGCACATATCAGAAAAAACATTTCTCTCCTTCTCCCCCCCAAAAAAAAAGAATTTTAAAAAAGAAAAAGTTACATAAAGGAAAGGTTTAATATAAAAGCCTCACCCAAAATTTTGAAAACTGACACGCGAAAGGCAAGAATAACTGAACCGAAGTGAATAAAATTGTGCAGATATATTGCAGACGTAAAATGTGGGAATACAGGCTTCATATTTTCCTGAAAAAAAAACGGTAGGGTGGGGCACGCACCCCCTCCAAACCCTTGATCACGAGATATAAAAAATGCTAGTAACAGTATGTCAGATGTGTGTAAAGGACATGAAGAATTGTAACGAAACTTTTTCTATGGAAAACTCACAAAAAAAAGGAATACGAGTTTTTACTGTTCTGCGGAAAACAGTTTTAGGGGGCAAAAGCCCCCACGAAAAATTTTGAAATTTGACGCCCGAAAGGTAAGAAGAAGTGAACCGAAATGAATGAAATTCTGCAGATATTATAAACAAAAAATGAGGGAATACGGGTTTCTTATTTTCCTTTAAAAAACGGCGGGGTAGGGCACGGACCACTCCAAACATTTGATCACGAAATACCAAAAGTGCTAGTAACAATATGTGAGATGTGGGTAAAGAACATGAAAAATTGCAACGAAACTTAGTGTATGGATAATATACAACAAACATACGGATACTGTTTTTTTTAATTTTCTGCGTAAAAATGGTTTTACGAGGAAAAGCACCCACCCAAAATTTTGAAAGTTGACGAACGAAAAGCAAAGTCAAGTGAATCGAAATGAATGAACTTGTGCACACATATTGTAGGCGTAAAATGAGTGAATACGGGTTTCGTATTTTCCTGAAAAAAACTGTTGGAAAGGGCACGGACCACTCCAAACTTTTGATCACGAAATATCAAAAAGTACTAGTAACAGTGTGTGAGGTGTGTGTAAAGGAAATGAAGAATTGCAACGAAACATTTTGTATGGAAAATAACCATAAAATAAATCAATGCGAGATTCTTATTTCCTGCGGAAAAACTGTTTTAGGGGTCAAAAACTCCCACCCAAAATTTTGAAAGTTGACACCCGAAAGACAAGAAGAAATGAGCCGAAGTGAATGAAATTTGCATAAGTACTGCAGACGTAAAATGAGGATAAGGATTTCGTATTTTCCTAGCGAAAACAGTTGGGTGGGGCGCCGACCCCTGCAAACGTTTGATAACGAAAAATCAAAAATACTAGTAATAGTATGTGAGATGTGTGTAAGGAAATGAAGACTTTCAACGAAATTTTTTGTAAATACGGGTTTTTCATTTTTACGGAAAAACGGTTTTATGGGGTAAAAGATCCCATCCCAAAATTTTGAAATTTGGCGCCAAAAGGGAAGAAAAAGTAAACCGAAGTGAATAAAGTTTTGCGCAAATATTGTAGACATAAAATGAGCGTATACGGATTTCGCATTTACCTAAAAAAAACGGTTAAGTGTGGCACGGACTCCTCCGAATCTTTGATCACGAAATTTCATAAGCGCTAGTAACAGTATGTCAGATGTCTGTAAAGGACATGAAGAATGGCAACGAAACATTGTGTATGGAGAATACGCAGAAAGAAAATGAATACTTGTTTCTCATTTTATGCGGAAAAATTATTTTGTGGGCAAAAGAACCCACCACAAAATTTTGAAAGTTGACGCCCGAAAGGTAAGAAGAATTGAGCCGAAGTGAACGAAATTGTGCACATATATTGTATGAGGGAGTACGGGTTTCGTATTTTCCTCGAGAAAACGGAAGCGTGGGGCGCCGACCCCTCCAAACCTTTGATCACCAAATATCAAAAGTGCAAGTAACAGTATCTGAGATGTGTGTAAAGGACATGAAGAATTGCAACATATCTTTTTGTATGGACATTACGCAAAAAATAAAGGAATACGGGTTTTTTATTTTCTGCGGAAAGACTGTTTTATGGGGCAAAATAACCCACCCCAAAATTTTAAATTTGACGCTGGAAAGGTCAGAACAAGTGAACCGAAGTGAGTGAAATATTGCACAGATATTGAAGGCTTAAAACGAGGGAATACGGGTTTCGTATTTTCCTGGAAAAATGGGTTGGGTGAGGCACGGACTCCTTCAAACATTTTGATCACGAAATATCAAAAGTACTAGTAACAGTATTTGAGATGTATGTAAAGGACACGAAGAATTGCAACATAACTTTTTGTATGGACAATACGCAAAAAATAAAGGGTTATGAGTTTCTAATGTTCTGCGAAAAAACGGTTTTAGGGGACAAAAGACCCTATCCAAAATTTTGAAAGTTGACGCCCGAAAGGTAAAAAGACATTAGCCGAAGTGAATGAAATTCTGCACAGATATTACAGACGTAAAATGAGGATATAAGTTTCGTATTTTCCTGAAGAAAAATGTTGGGTGAGGCGCCGACCCCTCCAAACCTTTGATCACGAAATATCAAATGCGCTAGTAACAGTATGTCAGATGTGTGTATAGGACATGAAGAACTGCACCGAAACTTTTTTATGAATAATGCGCTGAAAACAAAGGAATACTTGTTTTTTTTTATTTTTGCGGAAAAACGGTTTTATGGGGCAAAAGAACCCATCCCAAAGTTTTGAAATTTGATGCCCGAAAGGCAAGAAGAAATAAGCCGAAGTGAATTAATTTGTGCACAGATATTGTAGACATAAAATGAGGGAATACGAGTTTTGTATTTACCTAAAAAAAGCTGTTATTTGGGGCCCGGACTCTTCTGAACCTTTGATCACGAAATATCAAGAGTGCTATTAACAGATTGTCAGGTGTGTGTGAAGCCCACCAAGAATTCCAAAGAAACTTTCTGTATGGACAATACGCAAAAAATAAAGGAATACGTTTTTTTTATTTTCTGCGGAGAAACAGTTGTAGGGGACAAAAGAGCCCACCCAAAGTTTTGAAAGTTGATGCCCGAAAGGCAAGAAGAAATAAGCCGAAGTGAATTAATTTGGGCACAGATATTGTAGACATAAAATGAGGGAATACGAGTTTCGTATTTTCCTGGGGATAACGGAAGCGTGGGGCTCCGACCCCTCCAAACCTTTGATCACGAAATATGAAAAGTGCTAGTATGTCAGATGTGTGTAAAGGACATGAAGAATTGCAACACAACTTTTTGTATAGACAACACGCAAAAAATAAAGGAATACGGGTTTTTTTATGGTCTGTGGGAAAACGGTTTTAGGCGGCAAGAGACCCACCCAAAATTTTAAAAGTTGACGCCCGAAAGACGGCAAGAAGTGGACCAAATTGAATCAAATATTGCACAGATACTGTAGGTTTAAATTGAGGGCATACGGGTTTCGTATTTTCCTGACAAAAACGGTTAGGGGGCAGTGGACCCTCCAAACCTTTGATCACGAAATATAAAAAATGCTGGTAACAGCATGTCATATGTGTGTAAAGACCACGAAGAATTCCAATGAAACTTTTTGTATGGACAAATACGGAAAAAAATAAAGGAATACTTTTTTATTTTCTGCAGAAACCAGTTTTAGGGGGCGAAAGAACCCACCCAAAATTTTAAAAGTTGACGCCCGAAAGACGGCAAGAAGTGGACCAAATTGAATCAAATATTTCACAGATATTGTAGGTTTGAATTGAGGGCATACGGGTTTCGTATTTTCCTGAGAAAAACGGTTAGGGGGCAGAGACCCCTCCAAACCTTTGATCACGAAATATAAAAAATGCTGGTAACAGTATGTCATATTTTTGTAAAGGCCACGACGAATTCCAACGAAACTTTTTGTATGGACAAATACACAAAAGAATAAAGGAATACTTTTTTTTCTTTTCTGCGGAAATACGGTTTTATGGGGCAAAAGAACACACCTCGAACTTTTGAAAGTTGATTCCCGAAAGGTCCATGTTGTCTCAAAGGTCGAAGGCATTCTTTATTGCTATTTTGAGGCAAAAATTTTCTAAGTCCAGCTTCGGGTATCTTCGGGGAAAAGTAAACCAGGTTCGAACCTCGAGGCCAATCTTTGCAATCGGGAGAAATTTTGCAGATGTGTTTTTCTTCTTTTAAATATAATAAGACTTGTTATTAATTGTATAAAAAAGCAACATTGATTGAAATACTTAATAATACAATATTTCGAAACTTTGTATTAATATCAGCACATGCTTGTTTGTCATTTAGCTCTCCATACGTAATGAAACATTTAGATACGTAAACAAATCTTTCCATATGTGAAAGAATGCAGAAAATTAAGACATAGAACACAATTCTCGCCTGAGTACTAAAATAAAAGTCAAAATAGAACAAAAACAGCGTTTGCAGTGGATATGAATCAGAGCCCTGCAGGGGCTGGGCGTGTCCTGTTCGGCCCGGACACAAACGCTATAGGGCCGAACCGGGTGCATGTATTTCCGGGCCGAGCCACGCCGGCCCGTCTCGGCCCGGACACACAAAGACGGGTTGGAAACTAATGTGGTCATTTTTTTCCTTAAACGTCCTCCACTACCCCTTCCTTTGCCGTGTTCGTACGGTCTTACTGTCAGTCTATGTTAATCGTAGTGTGTTTGAGAAACTGACTCTTTATTCAAGACTGGAAAGTACTTTAATACTACTAATATTACTACTTCTATTACTACTACTTCTATTATTACTACTACGACCACAGTTAATACTACTATAACTGCTACGATTTCGCGTCAGAGTTGACATGTCTGGTGGTACAGAATTTACCTTCTAAGTTCAGTATTTTATAACAAGACGTTTCAAACAGGGGTTTCAAACATCCCTATTTTCGTTTTCCAACCATTTTTGAACATACATCGACTTTTGCGAGGTGAAAAAGGAAGATACGACAGAAGGAAAACAAAATTAATGTAAAAGCATTATCATCAATATTTTGCATTCCAAAATACGAAATGTTTCTTAAAAAGACATAACTTTAAAAGAAATATCTTCTAAAATGAAAGAACAAATCATAGCATTTTAGGCGTGTGCGTAACAGTAATATACAAAATAAATAAATAAATATCACAATACTTTTGAGGGTCTAGATCATTTAGATTATATATCGGTATTCCAAAGGGAAACAAATGAAATGTTTTTTTTTACTTTTGACTGAAAACGTCATTTTGAATATATATATATATATATATATATATATATATATATATATATATATATATATATATACAGACTGTTCCATAATTCGTGTAATTTTCTACAGCACTGGGAGAAGATGAAGTTTTCACACCATTAATATAAAATTTGGCACTCTTATTGAGAAGTATCTGAATTTTTCGAATTTCTAAAAGAAATAGGAGAAAATTCCTGTTTAGCCCCCCTTTTGGGAGTGTAAACACAGAAGTTCATTTTCCTTATGGGAGATTCAATGTTAAATTTTGGAAGCAGTTTTTTCCAATAATTATTCGTAAAGATCTTGGGGCAAATGAGTTGTATTTGTTACGAAATGCAAAAACACTCATTCACAAAGCTAGTAAAGCAGTCTCAAACATTATCTTGGGAAGCCCCCCTTTCGGGGGGCAAGGGGCGTAAAAAGATGGTGGATGATGTGTTATCAAAATCCCAAAATTTATTTTCGGAGTACCAGTAAACGTCAGATTAATCACGAATGTCAGAATCAATGCTCCTTACATGTAAGAGTGACTGATAATGGGGCTACAGCCCCTTTTCAAAAGTAAGAAAATCACCATAAATATCCTTAGTAGGGACATACGAGAAGAAGTTATTTTTTGTTAATTATTGTGAAATTTGGCGTCATTGTAGCAAAAGGGTATGCATTTTTGAAATCTGGAATGCTATTTTGGTAACGCACCGCCTTAGGGGGGCACAGGGGACGAAGCATTAGATGATGTATCTTTATAAAAATTTAAAATTTTGTTCCGGAAATGCCAGTGAGTGTCAGATTTTCACAAATGTCACAGAATTAATATTCTAATGTTCCTTGCATGTGCCAGTAACTTATGTGGGGCTATAGCCCCCTTTCAAAAATAAAAAAAATCACCATTTATATCCCTAGTAGAGATACGAGAAGAAGGTATTTTTAGTCAATTAATGTGAAATTTGGCGTCGTTGTAGCAAAAAAGTGTGCATTTTCATATCTGGAATGTTATTTTGGTAACCACCCCCTTATTGGGCACAGGGGGCGAAGCATCTGATGATTGATCTTTATAAAAATTCAAAATTTTGTTCCGGAAATGTCAGTGAGCGTCAGATTATTCTCAAATGTCACAGAATTAATATTCTAATGCTCCTTGAATGTGCCAGTGACTTATATGGGGCTATAGCCCCTTTCAAAAATAAAAAAAATAATCATAAATAATCATAATATCCTTAGTATTGACATACGGGAAGAATGTTTTTTTTCTCAATTAATGTGCAACTCGGCGTCGAATTAGCAAAAAGTTATGCGTTTACCAAATCTGGAATATTATTTTGGTAATGTACCGGCTTAGGGGGCACAGGGATAAAGCATAAGCTATTGGATCTTTTTAAAGTTTCAAATGTTATTTTGGAAAATCCAGCGTGTGTCAGATTGATCGTAAATAATGCAAAATTAATATTCCGATGCTCTTTGCATATGCCAGTGACTGATATTGAGCTACAGCCTCCGTTTCAACAATTACATTAAAAATTTATAATAAATATCCTTAGCAGGAACATACGGAAGAAGCTATATTTTGTCAATTAATGTGAAATTAGGCGTTGTGCTAGTAAAAATCTGGGATATTATTTTGGGAATAGGAGGCACAGGGCACGGAGGGTAATTTGGTACTTTTGGGGATCATAGGGAGGGGGCTGATAGAAATTCCAAATTTTATTTTGGGAGTGCTCATGAGTGTCAAATTAGTTGCAAGATGCGCAGAATTAATACTCCGTAGTGCTTTTATGTGCCAGTGACTAGTATGTTGCTACAGCTATCTTTGAAAATCATCATAAATTCAATATGATTATTCTTACGCAAAGACCTACTGGCAGAAGCATTTTTTTTTTTTGCAATGTGAAATTTGGCATTATTTTTTAGAAAATAAATGTTTGTGACAATAAGATAATACTCATATGTGGATTTATTTTAGGGGCGTGGACTCAGAATTTCTTTTGCCTAATGGGAGTGTGACATAGGTAAATTTGCATTTTTAGTTAGAAAATACAATAACACTCTTTCGCTTGTATCTATGATGGTGCATGTGTCTGGAATTTTATTACGTCCATTCCTCCTTATTGGGCAACATAAAACAAAGAATTGTCCAGAGCATAGTCATCCATATGTTGGAGAAGGTGTTCACAGTGGCTCTAGTAAATCGCATGAATTCATTCATGTCTTGCTCGTTTACGAGAGCACGCCGAATAAAGTAATTTCATTTTATCTGTCTTACACTTACATTAATGAAATATTTAAGCAATTTAGTTAATGACAACGGAGCCAAAGAAAAGTATTGTTTTTAGAAAAGGGTAATATGTTTTCTTGGATTTAAGGTATAGCCTGACTCAACAAAATCCTTATCCCTCGGGAGACATTTGTTTTTACTATAACCATGTGTCCATAGTATACGATTTCCTGACGTGCTTACATGTGCAGTATACGAGTAGGCTAGTGCGTGGAAAGTGGGATCATAAACTTATTGTGGAAGAAGTAGGGAAAAGATACGCTTTTTCTACGAATAAAGAAAACAATATTTTATTTTTTAAAATATTACTTGTCTTTTCGTTCGTGGTACCTGCGGCATTTTCCATTGTCATTTTGTGTTCTATTTCGAGCTGGTTTGCTTAAGTGTGCAAAAAATATGCTGGTAACTTTATGTATGATTTTATGCTATAAGAAGAGAACAATTTAGTTTTTAAAAACGCAAAATTCTTTGATTATATTCCAGTGATGCCCCCCCCCCCCAAAAAAAAACGAAGCTATATCCTCAATCTGTTACACTGACAAACGATATTCATTAACACTAGATTCGAAATTTAAAAAGAAATTAAAACATTTTTCTACAATAATGACAAATTGCACATTAATTGTAAAGCATATTTACCTCCTTCCCGTAGTTCCTACTAAGGATTTACCGTAAATTATGTGATTTTTGGAAGGGTGGCTGTAGCCTAATATCAGTCACTGGCACACGCAAGGAGCATCGGAATATTAATTTTGTATTATAGTGATCAATCTGACACACATTGGATTTTCCAAAATAAAATTTGAAACTTTAAAAAGATCCAATAACTTATGCTTCACCTCATCTGCCGTGTCGTGACAAAACGCTGTAACTTTGGCAAAGAAGTTTTGCGAAAATGAGCCTTAAAGTTTTCATCCCAAAAATGTGATCTGTATCGTGTAGAAATAGTGTATCTTGACTTTGGAAACACGTGGTTACATGTAATGTTATGTAAATGCATGTTGTGTGATTAAATTTGGTGAAAATTGATTGGTTGACCATTATTGCCTAGTTACACTGGTTCTACACGATACAGATCACATTTTCGGATTAAAACTTTAAGGCTCATTTTCGCAAAACTTCTTCGCCAAAGTTACAGCGTTTTGTCACGACACGGCAGTCATGTGCCCCCTAAGGCGGTACATTACCAAAACAAATATTACAGATTTGATAAATACATAACTCTTTGCTAACCCGACGCCGAGTTTCACATTAATTGAGAAAAATCATTCTTCTCGTATGACTACTAGGAATATAAATGGTGATTTTTTTTTATTTTGAAAGGGGGTTATAGCCCCACATAAGTTACTGGCACATGCATGGAGCATTAGAATATTAATTCTGTGACATTTGTGAAAAATCTGACGCTCACTGGCATTTCCGGAACAAAATTTTGAATTTTTATAAAGATACATCATCTAATGCTTCGTCCCCTGTGCCCCCCTAAGGCGGTGCGTTACCAAAATAGCATTCCAGATTTCAAAAATGCATACCCTTTTGCTACAATGACGCCAAATTTCACATTAATTAACAAAAAATAACTTCTTCTCGCATGTCCCTACTAAGGATATTTATGGTGATTTTCTTACTTTTGAAAAGGGGCTGTAGCCCCATTATCAGTCACTCTTACATGTAAGGAGCATTGATTCTGTGACATTCGTGATTAATCTGACGTTTACTGGTACTCCGAAAATAAATTTTGGGATTTTGGTAACACATCACCCACCAACTTTTTACGCCCCTTGCCCCCCGAAAGGGGGGCTTCCCAAAATAATGTTGGAGACGGCTTTACTAGCTTTGTGAATGAGTGTTTTTGCATTTCGTAACAAATACAACTCATTTGCCCCAAAATCTTTACGAATAATTATTGGAGAAAACTGCTTCCAAAATTTAATATTGAATCTCCCATAAGGAAAAATGAACTTTTGTGTTTACATCCCCAAAAGGGGGGCTAAACAGCAATTTTCTCCTATTTCTTTTAGAAATTCGAAAAATTCAGATATTTCTCAATAAGAGTGCCAAATTTTATATTAATGGTGTGAAAACTTCATCTTCTCCCAGTGCTGTAGAAAATTACACGAATTATGGAACAGATAGATAGATAGAATAGCGGGGGTTAATGGGGACGTCAGCAACGAGGAATTATGGAACAGTATATATATATATATATATATATATATATATATATATATATATATATATATATATATATATATATATATATGTGTGTGTGTGTGTGTGTGTGTGTGTTTGTGTGTGTTATAGTATTTTGACTCAGTTCTCTGACCACCGTTACGTTACTTCTTAGGAATCTACAATTGCGTCACTTTTGAACAAAGAGACGTTTATTCTTGTTTTCCCTATGTAGTTCATAACACTTCATAATTTTAGAGAAAAATACCTGTAATGTGTATCACTTCTACTCTGCTGATTTACATAAAGAACCAATTATCGGTTGGTCGCAAACTGGAATTATTATTTTCCGCTGAGGAATCTTATCAAACTCTCAATCACATTTGGCCGACACATGAAAAGTAATGGCCTTGTCGCAGAGGAAAGATCACAAATTGCATGAAATCAATAAAAGTATATCCACAGAAAGCTATATTGGTCCGTTTATCCACTCAAATTTCTTGATGATTTGCGAATGAAACATCGCAACCAATATCTCACGGCCCAGAATCTCGCCTGGCGAAAATCTCACATAAAGAAAATCTTGAAAGACGAAATCTAGCCTGGCTAGATCATCGAGGGATAAAACTTAGCCATCTAAACTCTCGCGGGACCAAACCTTGCAGTGACGATTTCTTCTGTATAGAAAGTTTAAAATATATATTTAAAATATTCACTGTACACTTTGAAAATAGTAATAATTATCATAAATAAACTACAAGACAGAACATAAGTGATTTTATTAATTTTTAAAAGAGGAAAAGAAAGATAGATAAGTAGTTACTTCCCGGCTTATTAACACTTGCGTCGAAAATAGATCTTTACATTTCACGCTCACCAAATAATTTAATTAAATAGAGAGACAGAACAAGAATTAGGTGGCCACTTGTTTTGGAAAATTTACGGATAAAACCCGTCAACTCAAAAACGAAGAACTTATTTATGTAGGCGGATAACTTGTAACTCATGTAACTGAGATACAGCAGTAGAAAGTTTGTTCCATCACCATGATATTGTTCTATATGAACAATCCAATGAACATACGTATTTTGTAAAATTATGAAGTGAACTTGTATTTATGGACTAAAAATTATGAAAAAATCTTTTGATCAGTGGCGTATTTAGGGGCTATCGGGCTAATACCCACAGAAATAATTTCATTATTACGTTTTCGCATCATACGTACAACACAAATGATGATATAAAAGCAATATGAAGAGCATTTATCTACGTTTAAAATATCCTAGTCATTACCCAATTTACTCCAATAATAAATGTGGTTTAAATGTTCTTATATCACACTATTCGTGGAACAATCGTGACGCGGAACGGTTGTGAAAACTCCTAATTGAAATTAAGAAAAAATAAGACATAAATTTTTTAAACATAAATTAACAAAACTCAGCAATAAAATTTCGAGACAAGAGCGAAAAATGTTTTCAGTGATCGAGACTAGAAGAGACCTATTAAACTTAGGAGACGAGACGAGAAAATCTTACTTCTCGTCTCGTCTCATGAGGAACATTATCTGAACGAAGCAGATATCATTCTTGCTTGTAGTGACTAGCTGGGAGATGTTGGTGCATTTTTTGCATAAATAGTCGATTTTATGGCATATCAATTTCCAAGCATATCATCAATCTGTACGCTATTATTGGTTATTAGCCAAGAATAGAACGCTGTAGAATGCATTAGGTTATTATTTAGAAATGAAATGAAGTCTTTTAGATTTACATCCCATTCTTATACCGGATACTAAAGGAGACTCTGATGATGAGAATGAACACGAAATGCTGTAATGAAGAAAGTGAGAGAAACGTGAGTACCCCAAGAAAACCCCACACATGGCGTTTGTCCACCACAAAGCTTACTTGGCGCGAGCTGAAATCGAACCTGGAACCTCATACACCAGAGGTGAGCACTCTACCACTGAGCCACTATGGTCCCCGTTATTATTCAGGGCATAATAATTGATGCAAAAAGAATTCTTGAAATTCCCATATTTTTAATCTGCAAGAAAATAGATTTAATAAATAATATTTCTTCTTTCTGTGTTTATTATACTTCCAAACTATGTTATGCATAAGTATTGGAAGTCTAATAGAACGGCTCTGCCTATTGACAGGTATCAGACCAAAAGCGGTAAAAAAATATTGAGAAGGGTTTTCCGGAATAGATTTAGCGTCATAAGAATAGGTTCCATCTCCTCCGTCAATCTTCTATATAAATCGGAAGTGATAGAGATGGACTACTTGCGGGTCATAATACCTAGCGACAAGCAAGTTTAGGGAATTGATTCAATGTCCCTCAAAAATGTGCCATTTCTACCCCTATCTTTCTATCAAAACCGGAACTGGTAGAAATTTACTACTACTTCCAGTTTCAATATTGATTTTCATAGAGCAAAGACGATAAGATATACCGAGAAGCAGTTTTCTGGAATCCATTCAGCACCCCAAGAATAGGTTCTGTGTCCGTCTCCTCCAACAACCTTATATTTAAACCGTAAGTGGTAAAAATCGACTACAACCAGTTTCAACATTAATGGCCATAAATCAAATACGGAAATAACTAGGGACGAGAGGATTTCGGAAATCGATCAAACGTCAAGAAAATTTACCACCTATACCCTATCTCATTATTAAAACCGGAAGTGGTAGAAATTTACTACTATTTCCGGTTTCAATATTCAGTTTCATAGAGTAAAAACTGTCAGAGAGGTCGAGAAGTGTTCGGGAATTCAAACAACGTCTCAAGAATAAGCTTTCTTTCTTCCGTTAATCCTGCATTGAAATCAGAAATGGTAGGAATAAACCGTTTTCGTTTTTAAAATTTATCGCCATAAAAATAAATTGGTAGTAGATAGCGACACTTTTCGAAAATCGATTGAGCATCTCAAGAAAAATACCATCTTCACCTATTTCTCTATACTGAAACCGGAAATGGTAAAACAATTTTACTCTTCCAGTTTCAATATTGATCCCTATAGCTCCATAGAGCTCCCTCAGGCCTATGTGGATAGGATACGCGTCTTTCGTGCGGGAAACCCGGGTTCGATTTCCGGTGGGTTCGTATTCCCTCGCTGTAGGTCCATGTCTCATATAGCCTCCCTGCTGAACGGTACTCGAAGCTGAAATCAGACTAAAATCAAATCCATAGATCCATAGAGCAAAATCAATAATGGATATCAAGAAACAATTTTTTATTATTATTAAAGTTCACCCACAATTTTCTTCTGTCCCACCAGGCGAATATCACCAGGATGATGTAAATGAAATCTTTGAGTTTTACATCCCACGGTTATGCCGATTAGGCTAAAGGAGACGGTGATGATGAGTAATGAATGAAATTGTGGAATGAAGAAAGTGGGAGGAAACGGGAGAACCCCGAGAAAACCCACGCACACGGTGTTTGTCCACCACAAAGTTCACTTGGCGGGGGCTGGCATCGAACCCGGGACCCCAAGCACCAGAGGTGAACGCTCTACCACTGAGCCACCGCGGCCCCCAGGATGATGTACTCCCCACATATGCTCTGCCTGATTTTTACATTTCTTTGCCTTTGTTATTAATGTTTCGGTATAAAATGGCCTTTCGGCTCCATTTGACATTTCGTTTTCTAAAATAAATATTAATTAATTAATGCATTTAAATTTACTCGCCAGTTGTGTGTGTGTCTAACACAGCAACGGTCTATTTCTCAAAACTACTCGTCTTGTAATGTTTTTTGAGAATCCATCAAATATCATGACGCAGAAATACTAGAATAATAGTAAAATTCATTTCTAAGTACTATTGCTGACAATTTTAATTTGCCGCTTTTTTACAGTATATACAAGTGTAAAATATTTGATTTTGAGAAGTTTCACTAACATTACAAGACTAGTAGTTTTGCAACGTAGCCCCTGTAGTCTCAAGTTTGATTTTTTAAAAAAGGTTCTCGATGTCATTCAAAACGCAGATATGTAAATAAAATATATATAGTAAAAGAATCGTACGGACCGTTCTTTATTTTTACTCATTTCTAGATTTATTAGAAAATTTTGATATAAATATACCTAACAGACAGTAAGTACGAGCATTTAGTATGTCGTCCGTTTTTCCTAAGACTTCTCTTTGATCTGTGTGTAAACTTTTGTCAGTTGATGCAACAAATAAGCGAGTTTGCTCTACGCTCTACAGTTCGAAACTCATTTTATAAGATGAATAGACTTCCCTCACTTGAAAACAACATAGACAGACTTTCTGAAACTGTCGTACCTTGTTAGCTGCAATATTCATGTACAGGTAATTATTCGCGGAGATGTTTACGTAGAATCAAGGAAATCTTTACGATCTATGAAGAGAGACAAAACACACTTTGCTCTTATCTGCTGTCAATGTGCATTCCATCAGTTTCTTTTTCTCCGCGGACAACCCTAAGTTCACGCACGTGACCTAGCGAGGGCAGAGAAAGAAAGAAATCTACCTGGTTAGCTTCCTATCTGCTGTTCTGCACTGTTGCAAAATGCGGCCAATATCTTAAACAACTTTTAAATGGAAGAAAGTTAATCTTTTAATTAGCGCGCTCTAATATTACCTTAGCAAGAAAAAGTAATAGTTATCATGCAATATTAATACTAATAAGCATTTGGCCGAATTTTGAACTCTATAAAATAAGTAGATTTTATAAAATTTTGGAAAGAAATATGCTATGTTTTTATATATATATATATATAACGTTCCCATCGCGTTCCCCCTAAGTTTTACCCCCCCTATATATGAGAATTAACATTTCAATTTATACTTATTATGGAAATAACAAAATGGATACTCAGAACAGTTTTGGTTTTCAAACACTTAATGCCAAGAAGCAAGCATATCTCCATGAAACAAGCATATCGTTTTGTTTATTTCTTTCTTCACTCTCCTAGCTAGGTATCTAGTCGATCGCCTGAAGGCAAAACATCGTACAGCAAGCAAGTTGATTCGACACGTGCCAACGACAGAACGAAAGTCTTGGATGCCCGCAGGCTTCGGTGCCTTGTAACATTGTGCTAAAAAAAACAGACACATGGTCAGTTGTGAGTTCCTTAGGTGTGAAACACCTAATAAGACTTTTATACAAATCGTTGTTGTTTGAAGCCTCTTTATTCCTCATAAAAACAATACATCCAGATTCGCGAAAGCCCACAGGGATTGTATTAGAAAGTTAAAAAAAATATATTTATCATTCAGATCCTTTATTATTATTATTATTATTATTATTATTATTATTATTATTATTATTAGTAGTAGTAGTAGTAGTAGTAGTAGTAGTAGTAGTAGTAGTAGTAGTAGTACCACATAATAGTTTTCGTTAGTCCTTACAGCAATTAATACTTAGCAGCAGAGGTAAAAGTGCTTGGGAATGCAGGGGACGCCGTCCCGCACCTCCAAAAAATGTGTACGGCGTCCCCTCAGTTCCTAAGAAATTACAATGGGCAAAGATAGGCATGGGGGACGGCGTGACGTCATGCCGCTACCTACCGTTCCCCTACCTTTTCAGATTCACTTTATCTTTGCTTAGCAGGAAATCGATACAAGAGTTAGTAGGACAGCTACTCTTTATTGATAAAAATCGTAATTTGGAGGTTATTAAAAACAATATTTCTGTGTCTAGAGGTAGAAGAGAGGGGACCATGAAAGTTACTATTGCCACATACAAAAATGAAACCTGTATTCAACACTGACTACGTATAATTCAAGATTTTTTTTAAAAAAAAAAAAGCAAAATGCTTACACATTTTCAAAAGTAAAATTAAAATAATTACTAAGAAATACATTCATTGAAAAACTCAGAGGTGGCAAGTCAACCGTCTTAAATCCGCTTGAGGGGCCGCGGTGGCTAGTGGTAGAGCGTTCACCTCTGGTGCTTGGGGTCCCGGGTTCGATCCCAGCCCCGCCCATTGAACTTTGTGGTGGACAAACACCGTGTGCGTGGGTTTTTCGGGGTTCTCCCGTTTCCTCCCACTTTCTTCATTCCACCATTTCATTCATCACTCATCATCACCGTCTCCTTTAGCCTAACCGACATATCCGCGGGACGTAAAACTCAAAGATTTCATTTCATTTTTTCATTTTTTCTCAAATCCGCTTGAGAGCGCTCGATTCCAAATTCAAGTAAAGTTAAAACATGGAAGACCCAGGTTCGATTCCCGGTGGGAGTTCATGTGATTCGGATTCGACGTTAATTAGTAGGTCCACGTTTCATATAGCTTCGCTACTGAAAGGGATGTTAAGCTCAAAATCAACTCAAGAAAAGTTATAACAATGAAAATGTTTTCTACTGTTTTCTATGCAATTCTACGTTAAATAAAACTACATACACTATTTGATAATGGAAGCATTGTCAGAAATACAGTATCCAATAAATCAAACTTTTCGAGGAGGGTTTATCTGAAGATACATACACATATTGAAAATAGTTTAAAAAGATGCATAATGCAGAAATACTATTTTATCGCGTATGAACTTGAGGCTTCTAGAACAGCAAGTTCTGACCAGATATTAACACCGCAGAACCAGGATATGATCAAGGGATGGACTAAACCATAGTTTCCAATTTTACCCAGTGTAAATAAAGTAGGATTGAAACCCACTCTATCCAGTGTGTACCTAAGCGTCATGGGGGGGGGGGGTCTGTAGACACTATAAAATTACTCTTGGATCCGCACCTGTTGAAACCAATTCATATTTCATAACTTCATACACGGCACGATCAAGCACTGAATCTATTGAAATCTTACTATGTAAAATAATTATCTAGTGTCTACACTTTTTCTATTAAAGCTCATAGTATATTCTATCAAAATATAAATTGTCACTCATGTAGTGTGTGCTAATGTAACTAGGGATGCGCACGAGACAAGATTTGTGGCTGTCTCGTCTCGAAAATGTGCTGTAAAAGTGATGTCTCGACTCCAAAAATGTATATTTCTCTATTGGAAGTGCCGTGTCTCGACTCGAATTTTGTCAGGAAAATCCTGTCACGATTCGTCTCGTGCGCATCCCTAAATGTAACTCATGACAAAAATGTTTCGTTTTAAAACAAAATGAAACGGTTGAGGTGGACTCTGCCGAGTAGAAGACATCCAATTTATTAAATCGCCTCGCAACCCACTTCGCCGCACACTTAGGTTACAGTCGTCACCTTTTTCCCATGCTATCTAAAGTATTGGCTAATCTTAAATTTGCATTGCGACTCGGGTTTACTAACAAGAATTATTATGTTCCAACTTAATTTGGATGTGAAATCCTGACTTAATTAGCATTTAAAAACTTCGCAGTGTGCATTAAAATCATGACAGAAATATAGTTAAATCTCTGTTTTAAATTTCATGTCTACCTTGCATCCAAATACTTGTGCTGTCATTTCTTTCAATGTTGGTAGGAGCCGAAAGTTCCAATTCATCCCAATTTCTCGCTTTAATTCCCTCTATTTGTTCATACAATTTTGAAGAAATATTATTATTAACAAGCAACACTTCTGAAATGTAACACTCCGATTTTGATAAAATTTGGAAGGTAGATACTACACATGGAATAAACGAATACGTGTTTCTTATTTTCTGCGGAAAAACGGTTTAAAGGGGCAAAAGACCCCACCCACAATTTTGAAAGTTGACCCCCAAAGGCAAAAACCAAGGAAACCGAAGTAAACGAAATTTTACACACATATTGCAGACATAAAATGAGGGAACACGTGTTTCGTATTAACCTGGAAAAAACGGTTAGGTGGGGATCGGACCCCTCCAAAACTTTCATCACGAAATATTGAAAGTGATAATAACAATATGACAAATGTGTGTAAAGGACACAAAGAATTGCAACGAAACTTTGTGTATGAACAACATACCAAAAAATAAAGGAACACGTTTTTTTTTATTTTGTGCTGAAAAACGGTTTCAGGGGGCAAAAGCTTTCACCCAAAATTTTGAAAGTTAAGGCCCGAAGGCCAGAGGAAGTGAACAGAAGTGAATGAAATTATGCACAGATATTGTAGACATAAATGAGGGAATACGTTTTTCTTATTTTCTAGAAAAAAAGAAAACCGTTTAGGTGGGACACACACACCTCCAGAACTTTGATCATGAAATATCAAAACTGCTAATAACAGAAGTGTTTGAAGGACATGACGAATTGGAACGACACATTGTGTAGAGACAATACGCAAAAAATAAACGAATACGGTTTTTCTTTTATTTTCTGCGGAAAAAAACGGTTTTAGGGGGCAAAAGCCCCCACCCCAAATTTTGAAATTTGAGGCACAAAATGCAAGAAGAAATGCACCGAATTAAATGAAATTGTGCGCGGATATTGTAGACGAAAAATGAGATAATTCGGTTTCGTATTTTCGGGAAAAGCGGTTGAGTGAGGCACGGACCTTCTAACCTTTGATTACGGAATATCAAGAGTGCAAATAAGCATACGCAAAAGTTCCTAAAGAATATGGAGAATTGCAACGAAACTTCGTAAAGGGATTATTTGCAAAACAGTATATGAAACATGTTTTAATTTTTGCGGAAAAACAGTGTTGGCGCCTAGGTCCCATCCGAAAAAAAGAAAATATTACCGTAATAGCTCAGAAAGGAGTGGACCTAAGCAAATCAAATTGTGTGTAGATATTATATGTAAAATAAGGGCTCTCGTGTTTTTCAAGTGTTCCTATCCGTCTTGCTTCAAATTTGGCATATCAATAGCAAACTGGATATGTGTTTTTCTTTATGCTGAAAAAACATTGCAAGGATTAAAGGTGCCTCCTGAAATACTATAAAATACGCTATACTGTTTGTGTTTGCTGTTACTTGATCTGCCAAATTTGAAGAAATCGGATGGAGGCACGACACTTGTGAAACACGGAAGGCCATATTTTACATATCCAATATCTACATACAATTGCTTTCGCTTCGGTCCACTTCTCCCGCAACTCAACGCCTCGATTCACTTACAAGTTTTTTTTTCTTTCAGGAAAATACGAAACACGTATTCCCTCACCTTACCTCTACAATATTAGTGCACATTTCATTCACTTCGGTCCACTTCTTCTTGTCTTTTGGGGTCAAATTCCAAAATTGTAGACGGGAGCTTTTGCCAACCAAAACCGTTTTTAACCAAAATTTAAAAATGTATTCGTTTATTTTTTGCGTATTGTCCACACACGCAGTTTGATGCAATTCATCATGTCCGTTACACACATCTAATATACTGTTACTAGATATTTTGATATTTCGTGATGAAGGGTGTGGAGGGGTCCGTGCCCCACCTAACCGTTTTTCCAGGAAAATACGAAAACCATATTCCCATATTTGTGTCTACAATATCTGTCCAAATTTCATTCACTTCAGTTCACTTCTTCTTACCTTTCGCGGGTCAACTTTCCAAATTTTGGTTTTGGGTTCTTTTGCCCCAAAAACCGTCTTTCCGCAAAAAAGAAAAAAAACATATTCCTTTATTTTTTGTCCATACAATAAGTTTTGTTGCAATTCTTCATGTCTTTTACACACATCTGACATATTGTTACTAGAATTTTTAATTTTTTGTGATCAAAGGTTTGGAGGGGTAGGTGCCCCACCCAACCGATTTCTCCAGGAAAATACGAAACCCGTATTCACTCACTTTATTTCTACAATATCTGTGAACATTTTCACTCCCTTCGGTTCGCTTCTTTTTGCCTTTCGGGAGTCAACATTCACAATTTTGTTTGGGAGGTTTTGCCTCTGAAACCGTTTTTCCGCAGAACAATATATATATATATATATATTTTTTTTTTGCGTATTGTTAATACACAAAGTTATGTTGGAATTCTTCATGTTGTTTGCACACATCTGACATACTGTTGGAAGCACTTTTAATATTTCGTGATCACAGGTTTTGAGGTGTCCATGCAGCACCCAACCCTTTTTTCCAGGAAAGTAGGAAACCGTATTTCCTCATTTTACGTCTACAATATCTGTGTAGAAATTCATTCACTTCGGTTCATTTCTTTTTGCCTTTCGGGCGTGAATTTTCAAAATTTTGTGTGGGAGCATTTGCCCCCTAATACCATTTTTCAGCAGAACATAAAAGAACCCGTATTGCTTTATTTCTGGCGTATTATCAATACAAAAATTTCATTGCAATTCTTCATGTCCTTTATACACTTTCTACATACTGTTATTAGCATTTTAATTTTTTGTTATCAAAGGTTTGGAGGGGTCCGTGCCCCACACGACCATTTTCTGCAGGAAAATATGAAACCCGTATCCTCATTTTATGCCTGCAATGTATGTGCACATTTGCACTCACTTCGGTTCACTTCTTTTTGCCTTTCGAGCTCAACTTTCAAACTTTAGGGTGTGAGCTTTTGCCCCTAAAAGCGTTTTGCCGCAGAAAAAAAACCCTTCTACATTTTTTGCGTATTGCCCTTACATAAAGTTTCATTGGAATTCTTCATGTCCTTTACACAAATCTGATATACTGTTACTAGCACTTTTGATATTTCCTGAGCAAATGTTTGGAGGGGTCCTTGTCCCACCTAACAGTTTTTTTTTCAGGAAATACGGAACTAGTATTCCCACATTTTATTTTCACAATACGTGTGCAAAATTTCATTCACTTCGGTTCGTTTCTTCTTGCTTTTCCGGCGTCAAATTTCAAACTTTTCGGGTGGGTTCTTTTGCCCCCTAAAACCGTTTTCCTGCTGAACATTAAAAAAAGTATTCTTTTATTTTTTGTGTATTGTTCATACACAAAGTTTCGTTGCAATTCTTCATGTCCTTTACACACATTTGACATATTGCTACTAGAACTTTTCATTTTTCGTGGTCAAATGTTTGGAGGGGTCCGTGCCCCACGCGGCCGTTTTTTCCAAGGAAATACGAAACTCGTATCCTCATTTTACGTATGCAATATATGTGAAAATTTTTATTCACTTCGGTTTACTTCTGCCTTTCAGTGACCGTGGTGGCTCAGTGGTAGAGTTCACCTCTGGTGCTTGGTGTCCCGGGTTCGATCCCAGCCCCCGCCAAGTGAACCTTGTGGTGAACAAACACCGTGTGCGTGTGTTTTCTCGGGGTTCTCCGTTTCTTCCCACTTTCTTCATTCAACCATTTCTTTCATTACTCATCATCACCGTCTCCTTTAGTCTAACCGGCATAACCGTGGGACGTAAAACTCAAATATTTAACTTTTTTCTTCTGCCTTTCGGGCGTCAACTTCAAAAATTTTGGATGGGAGCTCTTTCCCTCTAAAACCGTTTTTCCGCGGGAAATAAAAAAACAATATTCATTTATTTTTTTGTCCATACATAAAGTTTCGTTGCAATTCTTCATGTCCTTTACGGTTACTAGCACTTTTGACATTTCGTGATCAAAGGTTTGGAGGAAATAGTGCCCCACCAAATCGTTTCTTCCAGAAAAATATTAAACCCGTATTCCCACATTTTATATCTACAATACCTGTGAAAAATTTCTTATACTTCGGTTCACTTCTTCTTACTTTTCGGGCGTCAAATTTCAAAATTTTGAGGTTGCCCCCTAAAACCGTTTTTGCAAAGAACATAGAAAATCCTGTGTTCCTTTATTTTTTGTGTATTATCCATACAAGAAGTTTCGTTTCAATATTTCATGTTCTTTACACACATCAGACTGACATACTGTTACTAGCACCTTTCATTTTTCGTGATCAAATATTTGGAGGGATCGGTGCCCCACTCAACCGTTCTTTCCAGGAAAATACGAAACGCGGATTCCCCGTTTTGTCCACAATATCTGTGCAAAATTTCATTCACTTCGGTTCACTTCCTTCTGCATTTGGGGCATCAACTTTCAAAATTTTGGGTTTGAGCTTTTTCCCCTTAAAACCGCTTTTTCACAGAAAATTTAAATAAATGTTTTCTTTTATTTTTTGCGTATTGTCCATACACGCAGTTTGATTAAATTATTCATGTCCTTGTCACACATCTGACATGCTGTTACCAGCACATTTGATTTTCCGTGATCAAATGTTTGGAGGGGTCCGCGCCCCACCCAACCGTTTTTTCGAGGAAAATACAAAACTCGTATCCTCATGTTACGTTTGCAACATCTGCGCTTAATTTAGTTCACTTCGGTTCACTTCTTGTTGCCTTTCGGGCGTTAAGTTTCAAAATTTTGGGTGGGACCTTTTGCCCCTAAATCCGTTTTTCCGCAGAATATTTAAAAAGCCCGTATTCCTTTAGTTTTTGCGTATTTTCAATACAAAAAGTTCCGTTACAATTCTTCATGTCTTTTACACACTTCTGACATGCTGTTACTAGCATTATGATATTTCGTGATCAAAGGTTTGGAGGGGTCCGTGCCCCACCCAGCCGTTTTTTCCAGGAAAATATGAAACTCGTATTCCCTCCTTTTACGTCTACAATATCTGTGCACAATTTCATTGACTTTGGTTTATTTGTTCTTGTGTTTCTGGTGTCAACTTTCACAATATAGAGTGGGGCTTTTATATTAAAACTTTCGTAACTTTATGTAACTTTTTCTTTTTTATGAGATTCTTTTTGTTTGAGGTGAGGAGAGAAATGCTTTCCTCTGATATATGTTTCTTGCCATTCATCTTGTTTGAACTGCTTAAGTAAGATCATTTTGTAACTTTTGATGTCATCCATTTCCGTCACGATAATATTATTGTCATTTTTAACCATTTGTTTTATTCCCTTATTTGCAGTTTGCCACACTGATATATTTATTACAAAATTGAGGTTTGGTCCAGCGCCTTTCGAATTCGGAACCAACCCAACCGCCGAGCTTTTTGGGTTGCCTGCTATTGCAGGAAAAGGAGAATTGCAGGTGGTAATGCACTTTTGGAGTCGTGTATACATTGAGATTACACAAGATGGTTCCTGGTTACATCTATATTTTTCTAGCTGCTATAGCAACAATACTAAAATAGGTAAACAAATCGTCATAGCAACAACAACAAGCAAAATCTCGATATAATACAAAATATTTAAATTATTTCTTTATGTAATTTATTCTTCTTCTTGATAGCTTGTGCCTTTTCAATAGCTCCTTTTGCCCGTAAATAAAAATTAATACTTAAAAGTTCATAATAAATATACATTATCGATTTAATTATATTTTTCCCTTATATTGAAGCAAGAAAACTTATATTTTAACTGCGTGACTTCCCTCAAGGCCAGCCCCTACTCTTAATTATGTGCTTGAGAACATATTGTCCTGCTAGAATACATTAAATATGAATAATTCTTAATTTAATTCGAATTTAATAGAAAATTTGAAAGCGTGAGTTGATTCCTAAAACAACAGCAATTAAAGTGAACGAAAGCTCAAGTAAGATGTTTGTGAATATGAAATTTATGTCATAACACTACTTTGAGTCTAGAAGTTATATATAATAATTTTAAAAATGATAAGCATAATGTGGTTCTAGTTTTCGATTTATCTATACTTTTCTTTAAGTATATAAAACCCGGATTTTAAGTTGCATAATACAACGGAAAAATAGTACATTATATAAAATGAGTTAATATAAAGGACTAAGTTAAAAGACTAATGCAATTGTCAATTTACGTAGCTATTGGGAAATTTAGGATATTTCGTGTTCATTTGAAGCTACATATTTTTCAGCAGCGAGATTACATGAGACTTCTTTCCTCCCGAAGGCAAGAACACTCACCACTTATTCGCAAGGAAGCAATACGAACATAATTGCCCTGCAACATTTAGCTGTTTAGTCAGATATGTGCTAATCTTTACCGGAATAAAAACTGATATATCCTCAATTAAAATATTGTGACAAACAACACCAAAATCGAGTTGTGACAAAGGACACATCTTTTTTTAGAGTAGGTTTCGAAAACATACTTTAATGAAAGGAAGGGTGTGGTGTTTTCTTGGATGTTGGCTTGCCACCTTTTTTTCTAGTCTATTGATTTATATGAGAAAATATTTTTTTAATGTACGGGATTTAAATTATTTGAATTTACTAATTTCGTCTTCTGGTCTATTTAAGTGCCCCTCACCCTTAGTCGACTCAATCGATTACCTCACCCTCAGCGAACCCCACCCTCAGTCGACTCCCTCACCCTGAATTGACTTCCTCTGCCATCATCACCTTCAATCGACTCCCTCACACTCACAGTTACCTTCATGTACTAAATAAACATTAAGTAAGGGTAAATATGCTTTTGATTCAAGTGATTGAAATCTATATATTGTATATACATAGATATACATTATATCTACGGCATAGTATTATTGATATTTCATATACTTGTATATACATGCACACACACACACACACACACACACTCACACACACACACACACACACATATATATATATATATATATATATATATATATATATATATATATATATATATATAATAGATGGCCATTTTGCACTGGGATCGCTCGCGCTCACGATCACTAACCTCACTTGGGCTCACGTTCGGCCTCAGTCCCCTCAGTTAGGCTTCCGCTCCCGCTCAACAGGACAAGAAAGAATATTCCATCTCTCACTGCTTACATCAAAGGGTCGCGGACATAAGCTCACCGGCTTTAAGCTCGCCGGACATGAGCTCACCTTTGTTAATGCAAGAGCGGACAAGAGCTCCAGGGACATAAGCTCACCTCTAACAACATAATTGTATTATAAAATAATGAATGCAATAAAGAATACAATAATGATAATTAAATACATTTATAGGTTAACTAATTTAATTGCAAAGGAAAATAAACCTGAAGAAATAAAAAAAAACAACGGAAAAATGGCAAACGGAAAATATGGCAAAATAAAAACCAGACTTTGAATATTAATATGAAGAAGATTTTGAATATTAAAATATAAATTGAAAGCAGATTTGGACAAATAAAAATACTACTTTCTTTTACAGAAGAAAGTAGCCCAACCCCCTCTCCTGAGCTGAAACTTTCGGTGCAGGAAATTTTGCAGCACAAAAATATCGGTAAACGAAATTTTGGTGAAAGGGCTTCTCCTTGTTATATTTTATTCCACTGTGGCTCAAAGTAACTCAGATATATTTCATTTTCCTTTAGAAAAACATATTATGGGTATGAAGAGGTAGTAAAAACTAGACTTTAAGTAGTAGTAGGCTTAATTCAGTAGAAAATAGAGCTACTAATGCTATATATCAGTTGTCAGATATCAGAATAAAATAATAGGAATGTTGCAGGTTTCAATGTGTTAAATGTGAGTTGGCTTTAAGGAACTTGTAGTAAAATGCTTCAGATACTTAAAACTGGGCTCTGACTACTAGTAGGCCTACGTTCTCAATAGAAAGTAGGCTATATAACTAATGTCATATAGGAGTTATCAGACATCAGAATAAAATATTGTGAATGTTGAAGAGCTCAAGTCTTAAGGGTGTCATTATACTTGTAGACCAATACTCATCAAATAAATTTATTTCTTATTTTATTTATTAAGAACAATCAAACAACTTATGAACCAAAAAAACGCTTAGAAAATAAGAAAGATATTTCTTTGAGTCTGAAAACACGAGGACAGCACTAAGAAGCAAGGCCTAAATACATTTAACAAGGGACGTGTTTCGGTTCGAACGCGAGGATCAACATAAAACTTGGTAGACGTATAGAGGACTAAGTACTGACCACTGTATTATATGTCATTCCCGTGTAAAACACGTTTTTCGCCGACAGCGCCACCTATCCTTCGAAACACTAGCAGTCAGATTCCACGTTATAGGTACTGAGTGAAGATCAGTCAGGTGCGTCAGTGCGTTGTAGTAAGCTCAAATTAGTGTTAGGTGTGGTAGTCAGTGTGGAAAAAATGGAACGGACTGCTGGCATTAATCTCCTTCATGTAGTTGAACTGTTAAAAGACGAACTAGAGCGCAGATTTAAGCATCAAACGTCAGATGGAGCGGAAGATAAGTCATTGGCGACATGTTGGTGCAATTTAATTATCAATGAGTAAGAAAATGAATTAGAAATGATACACACATCGACACTCGACAGAGATGATAAAGAAAATGCCACGGCACAGTAATATATCTATGATAGCAATTCAGAACGTGATGAAGTCAGCAGTCCAGAGCGGGAACCAAGAATCGGGAAATGAAACTCCAAACAATGAAATGTGAAATAATCAGATTATTTAATAAAGGTGGTAATGGTTCGTGAAATAATGCCTGCTTATATCTGAAGATTTTCAATGAAAGTCGGCTCCGTTTAGAATTGCGATAAGCCAACTTCTTTTATCGCTTGGAGAGCCCAGCACTGTAAATACCAGTAATGCACTGATGTTCCATGCTCTGGCGCCTCGTCAAATAATCTGATGATTTGGCACTTCATTGTTTGGAGTTTCATTTCCCCATTCCCTTTAAATGAAGCGGAGTTCGTAGACAGTGCATGTTCATAATCCAAAATAGGTTTGCAGTTACTCAAAGAAATAATTTTCTTGTGTTGTGTCAGAAAATTCCTGTACAAGTTGTATTCTCCTTCATGATAATCTTTGTATATACTCCGGATTTCCTCGTCCGTAAACTGCGATAAAATATCTGTTCCTTTCAGTTTTCATGCTGAAGATACGTCGTATTCGCTTTGACTAATGCCTTGTTCCCGCTCTGGACTGCTGTCTTGTTCCCACTCTGGACTGCTGTCTTCTTCCCGCTCTGAACTGCTATCATAGATATCTTTCTGCGCCGTGACATTTTCTTTATCATCTCTGTTGAGTGTCAATATGTGTATCATTTCTAATTCATTTTCGTACTCATTGATAATTAAGTTGCACCAAAATGTCGCCAATGACTCATCTTCTGCTCCAACTGATGTTTGATTCTTAAAGCTGCGTCTTAGTTTGTCTTTTAACAGTTCAACTACATGAAGGGGGTTAATGCCAGCAGCCCGCTCCATTTTTTTCCACACTGACTATCACACCTAACAATAATTCGAGCTTACTACCACACACTGACGCACCTGACTAATCTTCACTCACCACCTATAACGAAGAATCTAACTGCTAGTGTTAGGTGGTAGGTGTAAGGATAGGTGGTGCTGTCGGAGGAAAACGAGTTTTACACGGGAATGAAACACCATACAGTGGTTAGTACTTAGTCCTGTATATGTCTACCAAGTTTTATGTTGATCCTCGCGTTCGAACCGAAACATGTCCTTTGTAAGTATGATGAATTCGTAAAAAGAAAAGTCTCAAAACAAAATCACGAATTCTGTTAGTAAGCAAATTCTATTGTATAAGTATTCATGCCTAATCATGAAATTATTTTAATGCAGTGATGAATTGTTCGGCCTATAAGAAAAAATTGGTTCCAAAATGTTCTCGAAGAAAATTAGGCCTACTGTTGCCCATGATTAACACCTTAAACTTCCAACATCTCTATTTTATTCTAATATCTGATAACAGCTGTACGACATTAGTAGCTTTACTTTCTACTGACTTATTAAGCTTATTTTTAATTGTAGTCAAAGTCTAGATTTTAATATCCAGGGTATTTTGTTACAAGTTCCTCAAGGTCTGCCCACGTTTAATACAACGCAACTCTCAAGCGTCCTTCTTATTTTTTAATACCTGATAAGTCATATACGATAGTAGCTCTATTTTCCACTTAGGAAGTAGTCAAAACCTAAATTTCAATATTCGGTTAATTTTATTACAAGTTCCTCAAGGGAGATTAATTTTGCTATAGGTGAGCTTTTGTCCGCCCTTGTAACATAAGACTGCCGGTGATCTTATGTCCGGCGAGCTTTCTGCCGGTGAGCTTATGTCCGGTGAGGTTTTGCCGGTGAGCTTATGTCCGACACTCACAACAAAACTTTATTTAGATCGCAGTGGCTCAGTAGTAGAGGGTAAATCTCTAGTAAGTGGGGTCTCTGGTTCGATCACAGCTCGTGTCAAGTGGGTCCTGTGGTTGACAAACACCGTGTGGATTAGTTTTCTCGGATTACCCCATTTCCTCCTATTACTTTTTTCATTATACCACTTTGTTCATTGGGGGGCGCGGTGGCTCAGTGGTAGAGCGTTCACCTCTGGTGCTTGGGGTCCCGGGTTCGATCCCAGCCCCCGCCAAGTGAACTTTGTGGTGGACAAACACCGTGCTCGTGGGTTTTCTCGGGGTTCTCCCGTTTCCTCCCACTTTCTTCATTCCACCATTTCACCCATCTCTCATAATCACCGTCTCCTTTAGCCTAACCGGCATAACCGTGGGATGTAAAACTCAAAGATTTCATTTCATTTTTCACTTTGTTCATTATCATCGCCGTCTTCTGTACCATAGCCTACATAGTACACAGTATAAAGTTCGAAGATTTAATTTTCTTTTATTCAGAATATACAATGCAACAAGACTAAGTAACATATGTAATTTTTATACTCTTAAATCTCCATTATTTTGTATTTTCCTCCCGAAGATGTATTTTTGCGGACAACCTTCGCAAGAAATACTCGAAGTTTAAATAGAAAAAATAAAACTGGGAGTAGTCGGTTTCAACTTCTATTCGGGGTCACTTTGCACCGGCCCAAAATAACCCCTTAGGAAATTATTACTACTGGCACCTACTGTCTTCAAATTTTAGGTAAATTTCCTATGCAGGTAGATGCTAAAATGGATTTATTGTTCGAAAATAAATAACGGACAATGGCAGATCCAGAAATAACAGTTTGAGATGGGCTTCACGAAGAAAGACTTAAAAAAAAGAAAGAAATCTTGGACGTTTTTGGGGGCTTGAAGTTTATACGTATAGGAATTATTAACATTATTAAGAAAAGGAAAAATAAATTTCCTTTTCGGTGGGATTCAGCCTGAAAACCCCAAACACTGTAAATCTTCCAATGATTACCGTTGAGATCATATTCTTACACTCAAACAGCAATCAAAGGAAATAAGTTCACGGGGATTTTTTTTCGTACCTGATTTGACATTTTTTTGGGATATGTGGTAAACTATCAGAATGTGGTTCCTATTCCGGTACAAGAAAATACATAATTTTCTTTACAAATATCGATAATTGATACAAAGTTCTGATACCAGTACCATAATTCTAATATTAATATTTGCAGATAGTATGCAGTTTTGTGTGAAAAGTGAAATGTGTAAATACTGAATGGAAAAACATTGCACATAAACATTATGTTCGTATGTTTGACGTATTTTTGTATGTGATGCAAAGTATCCTCACCTATGAGGTTAATTTACACGAAAGTTTGTGTTCCAAGAAAATTATTACTACTAGCACACGCTGCCTTCTAATTTTAGGTACATTTCCTATTTAGGTAGATCATGGAATGGATTTATTGCTGGAAAATAAATTACAAACTTTGGCAGATCGAGAAAAATTAGTTTGAGATGGGCTTCACTCAGAAAGGCTTCGTTTTTTTTATTAAGAAATTACTGGATGTTTTGGGGGCTTACCAACATTAATTTTTGATATAAAAGGAATCCAGCAATTTGGGTGGGCTACTGATACCAGTACAGTAATCCTAATATCAATATTTGTAGATTGCGTGCAGTTTTGTGTAGGAAGTGAAATGTATAAATACTGAAGGGAAGAAATTGCACAGAAACATTAATTTCGTATGTTAACATATTGTTTGTATGTGATGCAAAGTACCCACACCTATAGGGTTACTTTACACCAAAGTTAATATTCCAATAATCACGGCCATACTAAATGTTTACTAATGCACTTCCACGAATGTTTTCTTAATACAGAGTTCCGAAACAACACAGACATTTGGTAGGTGATTCCTGGTACCGAGATGAGACAAAACGTATAGATCAACCTGGGTGCACAAATACTTCCTTTTGGATTTATAGGCTGCCGAAAACACAAAAAGATGAATTTTAAAGGTTCATAGGTCCAGAACTATGGGACTTACCGTAATCGGGTCAAGACTTCTCTTAGAAACTAATGTGTGCACTATACAAATATCCCTCTTTCGGAATCCTGCGGAACTCACGCAACATTTTTATAGAGGGTGTTTGGCTACGAGCTTGTAATTTCTAGTACTCACCAATTACTTCTGTAAAAGTTGTTTCGGAGGTTCTGCAGGATTCCGAAACTTGGATATTTGGGTAGGCCATATACTGATTCCTAAGTGAAGACTTGACCTGACTACGGTAGGTCAAATAGTATTAGAGCTATGGACCTTTAAAATTCATTTTTCCATGTTTTCGGCAGCTATAATTCAGAAAGAAATCTTTTGTGAACCTAAATTGGTCTATACTTTTTGTCCTATCTTGGTGACAGGAATCACTTCCCAAACTTTGCCGGAGTTGTTTTGTAACACCCTGTATATCTAGCTATTATATGCTGCAAATACAATGTTCAAAATCATTACGTTTATAAGTTACATGCGATTTTCTTTAAAATTCCTTACATTTGGTGCAAAGTAACCAAGTCTTACCGTACTGGATGATCTTTGTTATAAACAAAATCACCTACTCACGAAGCTGTACTCATTTCGTGGGAAAACCGTTTGAATGAACATTCTTTTAGGGTACCCAAAGAAAAGCTTTTATCTGCAGCTATAACGGCTACAGTTAACATATGACTCGAAACCAGGACGGGCTTCTGGGAAGGTGTCAGTGAAACATATCTCCGATTATCTGAAGCTGCCGCAAAATGCTGTCGCAAGATGGGAGGGGCGAATAACCCTACCGCGGTGATTTTAGCAGACATTTGTTCGCAGACAAAACGGAAATTCACAGGGTTGCCAGTATAAATTCATAAATATATATTATCAAAATCAATTACGCTTTATCTAGTGAGAAGTTAATAATGTGTCAACTTTTGAATTTAATATGCATATCAAAGTGGCATGTGTACTATCTAATTTAATTTATATGTATATATGTAAGGAGCAAGGAGATCATTTTTTCAAAAAAAAAAAAAAAATAGCAAAATATTCCCTCATATAAAGCTTGAAAAAGTTCAGTGCAAAGTTCAAAACTAATAAAACAATTACTGTATATTCATCTACAGGGTCCCCACTTTCAATTTATCAGCATATAAAAGTGAGCTATGTATATCTCCTTACAATATGAACAAGGAAATGACAGTATTTTTATGAAAAAGAAGAGCAAAATATTCCCTCATATAAAGCTAAAGAACTGTTCAGTGTCAAGTACAAAACTAGTAAAATAATAATTTTATATTCATCTACAGGGACTCTACTTTCAGTTTATCAGCATATAAAAGTGGGCTGTGTATGTGTCATTACCATATGTACGAGTAAAGGATACCAATACTTCGGAAAACACGAGTAAAATATTCCCTCACATAAAGCTAAAAAACGTTTAGTGCCAAGTTCAAAACTAATAAAATGATAATTTTGTATTTATATACAGGCTCCCCATTTCCAGTTCATCAGCATACAATACTGGACTACGCATATCTCATTACCACATGACCGTCAAAAGGACGACAATTTTCCGAAAATGATGATCAAAATATTCCTTCATATAAAGCTAAGAAACGGTAAGTGCGTTGTTCAAAACTAAAAAGTAATAATATTATATTCATCTACATTCTCCAAACTTTGAATTTATCAGCATGTGAAAGTGTGCTATGTATATCTCGTTACTAAGTTTTCGGAAAAATATGAACTAAATATTCCCTCATGTAAAGCTACAGAACGTTAAGTGCCAAGTTCAAGGCTAATAAATAAAAAAATTTATATTTATTTACAGGGTCCCCACTTTCAATTTATCAGTATATAAAAGCGGGTTATGTATATCTCATTGTCATATGTGCGAGGAAAGGACACGCATTTTTCGGAAAATGATGAGCAAAATAATCCCTCATATAGTGGTAGAAAACGTTCAGTTCAAGACTTAAAGCTAATAAATTTAAATTTTATTTTCATCTACACGGCCCCAGTTCTCAGTAGATCACTATAAAAAGGTGGACTATGCATATCTCATTACCATATGTACGACTAAAGACATTAATTTTTTTCCGAAAATGACGAGCAAGATATTCCCTCACATAAAGCTTCAGAACGTTTAGTTCCAAGTTCAAAGCTAATGAAATAATAATTTTATATTCATCTACATTCAATCATCATTCTATTTATCAACATATGAAAGCATACTCTGAATATCTCATAATCAATTCTTCGGAAGAAAGAGAACAAAACATTCCTTCATATAAAGCTACACAACGTTCAGTGCAAAGTTCAAACTAATAACGTAATAATTCTGTTTTCATCTACAGCGTTCCCATTTTCAGTTCGTCATCATAAAAAGTGGCTATGTATATCTGATTACCATATGTACGACTAAAGTTACACAAATTTTTCGGGAAATGATGAGCAAAAGATCCCCTCATATGAAGCTAAGGAACGCTTAGAGCCAAGTTCAAAGGTAATAAAATAATAATTTTGCGTTAATCTACGGGATCCCCAGTTTCAATTTATCAGCATATAAGAGTTGGTTATGTATATCTCATTATCATATGTACGAGGTAAGGGGACTTATTTTTCGGAAAAAAGACGAGTAAAATATTCCGTCACTTGAAGCTAACAAAAGTTCAGTGCCAAGTTCAAAATTAATAAAATAATAATTTTTTATTATTCTAAGTTGTCCTCACTTTCAGTTTACCAGCATATAAAACCGTGCCATTCATATCTCATTACCATACGTACGACTAAAGTACACTAAGTTTTCCATTAATGATGAGCAAACTATTCCATCATATAAAGCTAAAAACGGTAAGTGTGTTGTTCAAAACTAATAGAATAATAATATTATATATATCTACATTCTCCAAACTTTCAATTTATCAGAATGTGAAAGTGTGCTATGTATATCTCATTACCAATTTTTTTCGAAAAATATGAACAATATATACCCTTATATAAAGCTACAGAACGTTCAGTGCCAAGTTCAAAGCTAACAAAATAAAAATTTTATATTTATTTACAGGGTCCCCACCTTCAATTTATCAGTATATAAAAGTGGGCTATGTACATCTCATTGCATATGAGCGAGGAAAGTACACGAATTTTTCGGAAAATGATGAGCAAAATAATCCCTCATATAGTGGTAGAAAACGTTCAGTTCAAGGCTTAAAACATTTAAAATTTAAATTTTGTTTTCATCTACACGGTCCCCATTCCCACTTTATGAGCATAAAAATGTGGGCTATGTATATCTCATTATCATATGTACGACTAAAGACACTAATTTTTCCGAAAACGACGAGCAAAATATTTCCTTTCATAAAGCTTCGGAACGTTCAGTGCCAAGTTCAAAGCTAATGAAATAATAATTTTATATTCATCTACACTCTATCAACTTTCTATTTATCAACATATGAAAGCGTCCTCTGAATATCTCATAACCAATTCTTCGGAAGAAAGAGAACATATCCCTTCATATAAAGCTAAAGCACGTTCAGTGTGAACTTCAAACTAATAAAATAATAATTTTATTTTCATCTACAGGGTACCCACTTTCAGTTCGTCATTATAAAATGTGGGCTATGTATATCTCATTACCATATAAACGACTAAAGAACACTATTCTCTCCGAAAATGATGATCAAAATATTCCTTCATATAACGCTAAAAGACGGTAGTTGCGTTGTTCAAGACTAAATAGTACTAATAATATATTCATCTTTTGGGAAAAGTATCAGCAAAATATTACCTTATATGAAGTTAAAGAGGGACATTGCCAAGTTGAAAACTAAGAAAACAATAATTTCATAATATTCTAAGTTGTCCTCACATTCAGTTTATTACCATATAAATGTTGATTACGTATATCTCATTACCATATGTACGAGGAAGAAACACGATTCTTTTCGCAAAAGGATGAGCAAAATATTCCCTTATATGAAGCCAAAGAACGATCAGTGCCATGTTCAAAGCTTATAAAATAATAATATTGCGTTCATCTACGGGATCGGCACTTTCGATTTATCAGAATGTAAAAGTTGGTTATGTACATCTTATTACCATATGTACGAGGAAAGGACACTAATTTTTCGGAAAAAGACGAGTAAATTTTCCCTCATATGAAGTTAATAAATGTTCAAAACTAATAAAACAATAATTTTATATTATTCTAAGTTGACCTCACTTTCAATTTATCAGCATATAAAATATGCTATGCATATCTCACTACCATATGTAAAACTAAAGAATACTAATTTTTCCGAAAATGATGAGCAAAATATTCCTTCATATAAAGCTAAAAAAGGTAAGTGCGTTGTTCAAAACTAATAAAATAATAATATTATTTTCATCTATATTCTCCAAACTTTCAATCTATCAGCATTTGAATATGTGCTATGTATATCCCAATTTTATATTCTGCTACATTCTACCAACTTTTGATTTATCAGCACATGAAATTGTACTATGCATATCAAATAACCAAATTTTCGCAAAAGGATTAGCAAAATATTCCCTGATATGAAGCTAAAGAACGCTCAGAACCAAGTTCAAAACTAATAAAATAATAATTTTGCGTTCATCTACAGGTTCCCCAGTTGCATATTATCAGCATATAATAGTTGGTTTCGTATATCTCATTACCATATGAACGACGCAACAACTCTAATTTTTCGGAAAGATATTAGCAAGATATTCCCTTATATGAAGCTAATAAACGTTCAGTGCCAAGTTAAAAACTAGAAAAAAAAACAATACCATCATATTATTCTAACTTCCCTTCACTTTCAGCTTATCAGCATATAAAAGTTGGTTGTGTATATATCATTACCATTTGTACGAGGAACGGACACTAATTTTTCGGAAAAGGATGAGCAAAATATTGCCTCATATAAAGTTACAAAACGTTCAGTGCCAAGTTAAAAAGTAATAAAATAATAATTTTATTTTTATCTACACGGCCCCAGTTCTCAGTTTATCACTATAAAAAAGTGGGCTATGTGTATCTCTATTGTGGGCCGTGTAGATATTCTCGAAAGTGTTCGAAAGTGTTCGAAATTCTCGAAATGTTTGAGACACTCGAAGTGTTCGATACTCTCAAAATCCTCAACACACTCAAGGTGTTCGAGACTCTCGTAATGTTTGAGGCTCTCGAAGTGTTCTGTACTCGAAGTATTTGAGACATTCGAAGTGCTCCGGACTCTAGAAATGTTAGAGACACACGAAGTGAACTGGAGTCTCGAAACGTTCAACACTCGAAATGTTTGAGATGTTCGAAGTGTTCGAAACTCTTGAAATGTTGCAGACGCTCGAAGTGTACGAGATTCTCGACATTTTCGAGACACTGTAAGTGTTCAAGAATTCCCAAGTGTTCAAAACACTCGAATAGTTCGAGACACTTGAAGTGTTTGAGATTCTCGATATCTTCAAAACACTCGAAGTGTTTGTGACTCAAAATGTATAAGACACTCGAAGTGATCTGGACACTCGAAGTGTTTATGGCTCTCGAAATATATGAGACACTCGATGTGTTCGACACTTCCCAAATGTTCAAAACACTCAAAGTGTCCGAAACTCTCGAAATGTTTCAGACATTCGGAGTGTTCCGAAGTGTCGAAATGTTCAAGATGCTCGAAACTTCAATACTTCGAAATCTTCAACACACTCGATTTGTTCAAGACTCTCATAATATTTGAGACACTCGAAGTGATCGAGACTCTTGAAATGTATTATACACTCGAAGTGTTCGACACTTCTCAAATGTTCAAAACACTCGAAATGTTCTAGACTCTCTAAGTGTTTGCGACAGTCGAAGTGTTCGAGACTCTCAAAATATTCAAGACACTGGAAGTTTTATAGGCACACGAAGTGTTCTGGACTGCTGAAATGTTCGTGAATCTCGCATTGTTTAAAATCAGCAGATCCTGAAAGATCGGAATTTATCAAGTCGTTATAGTATGTTGAGAATTTCGTGATTATCGGAGTGTGTCTGGAAGAAATAATGCAATCAAAGATATTCATAGGTGTACTTAATGTGTAGTAAGCTAGTGGCAAGAATGCTTTCGGCCAGTTGGCGCGTGCTTGGCTTTTGGCTTTCTACACTTGCAATTGAAACGCACGCTTTTCTCTTGTTGATATTCACATTTAAAACACAACATTAATTTTCCAGTTTGGCACCCTCTTCACCTGGCGCCTCTTGCGAACACGTAGCTTGCCGGATTCAAGATCCAACCCTGCCCACCATGGCCCACCGAAACGCATCATCATCAACTCTGACACATACTCCATGTCCTCCTCTCCATTGACTAAAGAGTTTACACTTGTAATAAAACAAGCCTCAAAAATTATCACTAATCGAAGTTTGAATTATTACGGTCAATCGCTTAAGCACCGCACTCTTAGAATACTAGTGGTTCTGATCTTTACGATATATAATGGAGAAATACTTGTCATGGGTCAAGTGACGATGACTTTTAATTCAATAATCATATATAATTATTTCCTTGTTAAATTAGAGATAATTTTCAGTATAAACTAGAATGAAATTTGAAAGTCCCAATTCAAGGTAAAGCATTGCAACGTAATAATAATAATAATAATAGTAATAACAATAACAATAATAATAATAATAATAATAAATATTTTTCATATAATTAAGCATACAGTACAAACTTAAATTTTCCAAGCATAATAATAAAGCTTGCAGTACACATTTTATGTCCATTTTTTCTGGCTTCATTGCCTTGTGCTCTAAAGGCACCATATAACGAACACAAGCTTCAACAATTATAATAGAAAACAGCTGAAATCCACTATCGCTTCAATTTCGTATTTGGATAGGGTGAATGTGCGGTTGTCTTGCCACTGCCAGTAGTCAGCTATTTACGGACTGCCCAAACAAAAATAAGAAAAAGATACAAATGTCCCTTAGAAATATGAATTATGGCTTCAAGCTATTTGTCCTGTAGTCAACCGATCACGTTTTCCCCAGAAATGCCATTTATTGTAAAACGAAAGAGACGCTCTGTTGAGATGCATAGATCAATTTTTTACCCCGTCTGCGTTTGAAAGATCAATGGCTATAACGGGGCCTATGGAGAGCTTTAGTAATTTCCGAAAATTTTCAAGGTTAAAACTAACCATCTCACCTAATTGGCCTGATGATTTATTAATAGCTTGTCAACAGGTAGCAGCAGTTATGAGGCATAAGATTTTCTCAAAGCATGTTTTGCTCCAGGGCAAACACTTGTATGTAGATCATTGACAACAGCTGGTTATGTTCAAAAATGGAACTGGCATTTTATATGCTGTCCTGCTGTCCATAATCTATATTTTTTTATTTCCTCCTTCGTCTTCCCACCATTCAGTTAAATGCGCTTTTCTGTGCAAGCTCTTCTCAGAGAAAGACCCAATAAATGTTTGTTTCTCTGGGTGAGTGTGATACATATTAGTCATTTTCAGTCATTTCTTTAATTGCATTTCCTGAGGTATATCTATGAAGGAAATATGTACGTTTAAAACCTTTTTCCAGTCAGTGTAAGAAAATAATCATTAGTTAAAGCAAAGAAGTGAACATTTTAATATTCAAATAAACATTAGGTATATGCAATGTGTGCAATATGTTTCAATGAAAATTAATAAAATGAAGTTTACATTCTAGGTAGTGCTGTAATTATTGCACAAAAAAAATCCAAACTAACTTAACATTATATTTCTACAAAGGGAAACATTGCTTCATAATGAAAGTCCGTTTTACATCTACTGTTTTGCACCAAAGTCTAGGCCCTAACCATCAGGCTACATAGAAGCACATTTGTGGAATTTATTCACAGAGGGAAGCTTATAGTTAACTGGCAAATTTACACTGGATAAAATAACTTTATTGAACTTGTACTACTTAAAGCGGCATTAAGAATCCCTCCCTCTACACACAAACACGCATACACTTAAAATTCTATAAATACCACACTGAATATATTGGTATAATTCAGCACCAATTTAGACTTAAACAAGATGATTAAAAACAGCAACAAAGAAATAAAATGAACTTTCAAAGCTTTACGTCCCGCGACTATACCGGCTAGGCTAAAAAAGATGGTGATGGTGAGAAATGAATGAAATTGTAGGAAACTGGAGAACCTCGAGAAAACCCACGCACACGGTGTTTGTGTACGACAAAGTTCACTTGGCGCAAACTGGAAACAAACCAAGAACCACATACACCAGAAATAAACACTCTATCACTGAGAAACAGCAGCCCCTAGCAACAATGGTTTCTACTTTTTATTTGTATGTTGGACTAGAATTTCTTATATTATTTTTATGGTGAGAAGTAAGTCGGTCAACGATTAGCGTTCTATCTTTTTCGGTATAAGCTACCGATGCACAGTGGTTCAGGACGAATAAAAACCTGGCCAAAACCTATAATTGGTTATAACAATGTACAAAATGCTTCTAAAGTCCCAAGTATGCAAGAATTGTATATTTATAATACTAAGAATCAACGAACACGTTTATCGTTCGGTTGCACCCGCCTTATCTGAAGGAAAGAGTTATTAGAAAATGTTTGTAAACACTGATGAAGTACTGTGTTTTGGTATGCATTACGTCAGTACACTCAACACAAACAAATCTGCGCCACATTCACACTAAAATTTTTCATTACACTCACACACACAAACGAAAAAAGAGAATTGATTTTGTCAACCACATCTGTACGTCAATCATCACTGTCACTGTCAATATCGCTGAATGCAGATGGGATGCCTTCTTATTTCGGCTGCTGGACGTCGCGTTGGCTTCTTCCTATCCACGCTGCGATGTCTTCAACAGCAGTCGTCCTTCGTGTGACAAGCATAGTTTTTTTCTTCCCCTTAGCGACGTGCCTAATACTCAAAAGAAAAGAATGAGAAGTAATAAGAAGCATATGCAGCATATCCTGATTTGTAATAGTGCGAGAGAATTTGCGCGAGTGATCTTCCCTAAATATTCGTAAGTCTTTATTCCGTGTCTCTTTAGAAAGCTTAAAATGGCATTCTTTATCACAGCCGATCTATGAACAAGAATTTTATGGACACTAGCAGAAATATAGAACCAATTGTAAAGATGAACAAAGAGTTTGTCTGACCCCAGTGCATAACTGTCCAGAGCGTAGGGATCAACATCAAGCCCAGAGTTGATTACAGATAGTATCATCGAAGAACTTGTAATCAGTTGTTCAGAAAGCTCCGTTATTTGTAAAGATTCATGCGAGTCCGCAAAACATCTAACTGTGTTTCTACCCTTGATTATTCCACTATCTCTTGCCTAGGGTCTATCAACATGAAGGTCTATTTTTTTCTCTAAACTTGCTTCCGAATCTCATGTTTTCGTGATTCCAATAGTTCCTTGTGCTTCTTTCGAACTTGCCATGTCTTGAAATTAAGTCTATATGGAATATGGAGGCGGCACTCAAAACATCGTATGTACGCATGTAACACTGACAAACCAAACCGAAATGTGGTGTGTTTACGTATTCCATAGAAACTCTCTCTAAATTGTTCATTTCTTTGGGAGATGTTTTGCAAATATAACACTTTGGAGGAGATTTGTTGTTCATGAGTGCATTACACACTTTTCCATCGACTATAGTGAGAATGAGCTCGTGAAGCACAGTAAATTGGGTTCCATTGACGTTCACAGTTGATGGGTGGAGATCTTGAATCTGCTGTTCGATGCACCTGACTTCATGTGTTGTCACGTTTTTTCTTGCAAAACCGAAATCTTATAGGACAGTAGTATCTCGTTGATGACGTTCGAGGATACTGATACATTACAATCTCCTCGCCTACAACTGATCGAATTGGCACGAAAGACATAAACAGCAGATCTTCCTCAAACATAATGTCATGTCCTGCTGAAAGTTCTACTTGTATACGCTGTGACCTGTACTTCCATCACAATCTCAAAAATGAAAGCGTCTCTTCTTTGGTGTAGATTTGGGTGAAAGGCTCTGGCCCTTTGCGCTCATAAACGCTTGTCTCACAAACTCTAGTCGGTGTTATTTATGTCATCTCACGAAGTTCTTTTGCTGCATCTTGTTGTCCTGATGCCCGAAACCTCATTTTAGCAGCAAAGGCCAGTTTCGATGTACTTGCAGATGTGCGTAAGTCTTTCGTTTTCCTCCGTTTGTTTCTGTCAATAGATTCTCTGGAATCCTTCGATGGACGACCACCAGGATTTGATCGACGTTCCATGTGTCTCTGGAATTTAAACGTCAGTTTCCCATCAAGCAATTCTGTATGTGTCTTCAAAAGATGTCATGACTATTGCCACTCTTATACAGTTTTGGTACACTTGGCTGCAAAACTTGGAAACAGTTCGTCGAATGTCTTCACTAACGTAGGCTGGGTGATCACCAGATCGAATAGCGTCAAAACCCATTTCTGGACATGCCGTGTTTGCTCCCTCTGACAATGTTCTTCCATTTCTCTCATTTTATCATGTGTTTTAGCTTCATTATGAACTATAGACGTCTTGTAAGTAAAAAGTAAGAACTATTAACTTCGGTGTCCTGTCACCACACACAAAAACAAAGAAACTTGTATTTCACAAATTCTCACATATTCGCACCTAAACTTCCTGAAAAACAATTAATAAAGGATTATTCTTTCAGGCCATTTCAATAACTCTACTGGGGAACGCTGGGCGCTATACTAAAGTTCTGCAGTTTTGTGGACCTTCTGCTAAAACAATTTAAATTTTGCCACATTAACATATTTTGTTCGAGGAAACGTATATATGGAAGATACTGCATAATCACTATGGACAGTTGCAGTACTTGAGAGGTATGTTGGTGTCATATATAGCAAATGTTTCTTGTAACCACATATTCTCAGATACCAGGCCATGAACTTGAATGACAAATACTCTATTTGGCAATTATTTCACAGACATGTTCACAATGGTTAACTTCCACCACTTCTAACTCGCACATTACATGTTACTCGTGTTAATTGTTTGTATATAGGAAACTATGGACATTCGGTAACCCATACACTAAACCTGTGTCCTTCTAACGCATTTTCAAAAAATGGGTTTTGGCCAGGTTTTGCTTGTCCTGAACCACTGTGCGACGGTATCATTTCGGAATAACACCGCATTTTCTTGAAGCAATAAATTAAACTTTTAGATGATGTGGTTTTCCCTTTGTTACAACGTTGTTGATAGTGAGGACTTCCAAAAGGTTTCAAAAACCAAAAATGATGTGTTACATAACCAAATACCAGTAAAATAAATATTTGAAACTTGTTCTAAGAAATTAAGTAATCGTTTATAACTCGACAAAATGCAGTTTCTATCATACACTGTGATTCTTTCCCCCACCCCATGTTTATAGAAGAAATTTATCATGGTACACTTCATTTTATGTTCAAGAATCGAAAACATTACATTTCTTGCAAAATAAATATTAATTATTCTAAATATTTGAAGACAATTGGAAATATTAGTTTATTTTCACTGTAAGAGACTGGGGAGCAGGCCCCTGGTGCCGTCCTAAAACCGTTATAGTATATAACCATTCCATATGTGATGTAGTTTTCAAAGTGAAGAATTCAGTGCACTATAATACGAATTTCTACAAATTGTGTATATATGTTGCTATTTTATGACTGTTCATTGCTTTTATTCTTGTGGTGGACTAATATTCAGGAAGAAATACAATTTGGCAAAGCACACAAAGGCACACTCTGGCAAAGAGGATTACAATATTTTCTCAATTAACAATAAAACCGAAAGGGGTACTAGATATCAATATGGATGTGAAATATCTTCTAGAGACGTTTAACTGATTACAGAAAAAATCTACCGTTTTTACTGTATTGCTAGCAACGTTTAAACAGAAACTCATTGATTTCTGCCACTTCCGGTTTGAATAGAGGGCTAAGAGGAAAGAGTTTTAGAACGTTAATTTGATTCTAAACAAGCGTTTCTCGCTATCTCTTATAGTTTTTTTTTCTATGTAGATTAGAATTGAAACCGAAACTGGTAGTGTATTTCTATCATTTCCTGTCTCGCTAAAGAGCTAACGAAGGGGGCGCAATATGTTCTTGGGGGACTTAATCAATTACAGAAAACCGCTTCTCGATATCTATTACCGTTTTTACTATATAGCAGGGATTTTCAAACTTTTTGCAGTTGAGACTTCCCTCAACCACCAAAATTAACGAGCCTAACCTGACAGAAATGAAATATGTCAACAACATAAATACGTGTCCCTAAAAGAAAGACTATCACTATGATAAACTATGTTTCATTTCTATTTAAGCCAACGCTTAAAGGGACCACCCTGATCGTATTTGGAACAGAGGTGATACAAAATCTTAGTTCGCTAGGTATCACTAAAGAAGGTTGCAGACTTAAGTATGCATTGCATTATAAATATATTCATTTGTAGGATCTTTTCTTAAAACTCCTTGCACATCCCCTGACAATCTTCGGCGACTCCCCAGGGAGGCAAGCCGCACAGTTTGAAAACCACTGCTATTTAGCAATCAAAGTAAAAAACAAAAGTGGTTGATTTCTGCTATTTCTGGTTTGAATACAGGGATAACAGTAAAGATCGTACTTATCCTTAGAACGTGGAATCAATTGCAGGAAACAGGAAACAGATTATCGCTATTTCTAGTAGTTTTTGCTCTATGCAGATTAAAATATAACCGGAAGTTGTAGTGAATTTCTACCATTTCCAATTTCAGTTGTGTTAAGGATGGAGAAGATATGTATTTTGCAACGCTTAATCGATTGCTGGAAACAGCATCTCGAAACCTATTAAACTTTTGGCTCTATAGTAATAAACGTTAAAACTGGAAATGGTTAATTTCTACCACTTCTGTTGGGTGGATCACCTTTCTTAACAAACCCCTTCGAGATAATTACTCCAGCGATCGATTGCAACAAACATATTGTAAAAAATATGCTTTCGCTCCTGAGATATTGTGCTGAGTAACGGACGGACGGACTGACTAATATTAAAGTTCAATTGCATAATAAAGATGTAGATATATTGAACGTATCGTATGATTTAGAATATATATGTATCATTTATTATTGAAAATTCATTGACAAGCAATACTAGAAGTTCTAACAATACAAAACACGCTGATACATATTATAATTACATAGTACATAGTCCACTATTATATAAATATTAATTAAAGTGGGAAAATCTTTAGATGAATATAAAATTTTTATTTTATTAGATTTTAACTTTACACTTAGAGTTATATACCTTTTCTGGAGTGAGAATTTTGCTCATTCTTTTCGGAAAGAGCTCCTCCGTGGCTAAGCGGTTAGCGTACGCGCCTTTGGCGTGGGAGACCCGGGTTCGATTCCCGGCGGGAGCTCATGTGGTTCGGATTCCACGTTAATCAGTAGGTCCACGTCTCATATAGCCTCGATGCTGAACGGGACGTTAAACTCAAAATCAACTCAACTCAACTTTTCGGAAAAAATAGTATTTTTCCAAGTACATATGGTAGTTACATATTACATGGCCAACATTTATGTCGATAACCTGAAAGTGGGGTCCCTATTGATGAACATAAAATTCTTATCTTGTTAAATTTTAACTTGGCACTTAGATTTATAAAGCTTTTCTGGATGGAGTATTTTGTTCATCATTTTCGGAAAAATTGTACTTACAAGTCCATATAGTAATTAGATAGTACATGACCCACATTTATGTGGACATTAACTGAAAGTAGCTACCCTCTAGATGAATATAACATTCTTATTTTGTTAGATTTTAACTTCGCACTAAGAGTTATAAAGTTTTTTTGAAGGGAGTATTTTGCTCATTTTTTTCTGAAAAATTGTATTTTCCAAGTCAATATAGCAATTGGGTATAACATGGTCCACATTTATATGAGCATCAATTATAAGTAGGAACCAACCAGATGAATATATATTTCTTATTTTGCTGCATTTTTACTTGGCACTTGTAGTTATATAGCTTCTAGGGGGAATAATTTCCTGGTCATTTTCTTAAAAAATATTAGATTTCCAAAACTAATATTATTTTGGAAACTTTAGTACTTTTGGTAATTAGATAGTACATGGGCCACTTCTATATGCTTATAAACTGAAAGTGGTGACTCTCTAGATGAATATGAAATTGCTATTTTATTAGTTTTGAACTTACCACTGATGGACTTTTCAGCTTTATATGAGGGAGTATTTTGCTAATCTTTTAACGAAAAATTAGTGTCCTTTCCTAGTACATATTTTAATGAGATGTACATAAAACACTTTCATATTCTGATAAACTGAAAGTGGGGACGCTATAGACGAATATAAAATTATTATTTTATATAGTTTGAACTTGGCAATGAACGTTTTTAGCTTTATATGAGTAAACATTTTGCTCATCTTTTTCAGAAAAATTCGTGTCTTTCCTCGTACATAAAGTGACGAGATATAGAGAACCCACTTCTATATGCTTATAAACTGAAAGTGGTAGCTCTATAGATGAAAATAAAATTACTATTTTATTAGTTTTGAACTTAGCACTGAACGTTCTTTTAGCTTTATATGAGGGAATATTTTACTCACTTTTTCCGTGAGCTCCTCCTTGGCTAAGCGACTGGCGTACGCGCCTTTTGGCGTGGGAGACCCGGGTTTGATTCCCGGCGGGAGCTCATGTCGTTCGAATCCCACGCTAATCAGTAGGTTCACGTCTCATATAGCCTTCTTGCTGAACGGGACGTTAAACTCAAACACAACAACAAACACATCTTTTTCCGAAAAATTAGTGTCCTTTCCTATTGCATATGGTAATGAAATATACATAGCCCACTTTTATAAGCTGACAAACTGAAACTGGGGAGCCCAATGTTGAATATAAAATTGTTATTTTATTAGTTTTAAAGTTGGTACTGAACGTTTTTTAACTTTATATGAGAGAATATTTTACTCATCGTTTTCCGAAAAAATAGTATTATTTCGTCGTACATATGCTAATGAGATACGCATAACTCACTTTCATATGCTGATAAACTGAAAGTGCGTACCTCGTAGATGAATATAAATTTATTATTTTATTAGTTTTGAACTTGGCACTGAACGGTTTTTATCTTAATATGAAGGAATATTTTATTCATCTCTTTCAGAAAATGTAATGTTTTTCCTCGTATATATGGTAACGATATAAACATAGCCCACTTTCAAATGCTCATGACCTGAAACTGGGGAGCCTGTAGATGAATATAAAATTATTATTTTATTAGTTTCGAACTTGGCACTGAACGTTTTTATGTTTATATGAGGGAATATTTCACTCATCTTTTTCGGAAAAATTGTGTCTTTTCCTCATACATATGGTAATGAGATATACATAACCCATTTTTATATGCAGATAAACTGAAAGTGGGGACCTTGTATATAAATATAAAATTATTATTTTATTGGTTTTGAGCTTAGCACTGAACTTTTTTAGCTTTATATGAGAGTATATTTTGCTAGACTTTTTCGGAACAAATAGTCTATTTTGCCTTAGATATATACTTGAAAATTATATTAAATAGTACGCATGCCATATTTATGTGCATATTAACATAAAAGGGTGACCCGTTGTTGACCTTGCACTAGAGATATCGTGATTGATTTTGATTTTCAACACTAGTTCACCCAAGTCTTAGATTATAAACATAATTTCACTGCTAAATGATCCGTATATAAAAGCTGTAAATTATAAAATTATTAATACGAACTCAATGAAGTGCATTTCTGAACGTGTCAAGATACTCAAATCATTACACAACATACTCCAATAAGAAATATGGTTTAAATGTTTTTAGATCATACCCTTCTTATATATCTCGTGAAGTAGAAGGAATCTGGGAATTTGTAAGTGAGGGAATGCATTTTGTACAGAAATTTACAGAACGAGACGTTAAGTGAGTTCTCGAGAATCGAGACGAAACAAGGCGAGTCTTCTACAAAAGTTACGAAACGAAATCGAAAGATGTAAATGAATCTCTATTCAAATTTCATCTGATCATATTCATGGTAATATTAAGCGTGGATTGGTCAATGGTTTCACTAAATAGTAATAGGTATAATTTTGGGGTGTGTGGGTTAACTGCGAATTTTACTAATCGGTTTTCAACTTAGAAATCGGTAGCGCACTCAAAACTATGGAACTCATATTTTTCTCTCCAATTCCAGCCTTTTTATCTAAATGGTGGCGTATCAGAGCGGAATAAGTTTGTTCTTCCTTTATATTGCCTGAGCTCCTAATGCTACTCACGTCAGGGTTTCTTCCAGATACACTTCGCAGGCGAAATTGGGGAATGTCCCTGGAACTAAGATAAGTTATAAATTGCGAACATATGTTACTTTTCTGAACGTATGATCCTACTAAAATAGGATATTCGTAAGTAAGTAATACTCATACTCAATGTCTCGTACATTGGCAGATGAATTAGATATTTAACATTTGTACACTCTTTGTTATTCAGAAGTTTGAATTATTTTACTTCTCGAAGTTTTCTTGCTTACAGCAGACTAGGCTTTGAGATTTCTAATCAACAGAAGGCTGATAATTAGGTGTTTTAAAAATTGTTGCTCATCACGTGAGGGGAAATCTCAAACAAGGCAGCTGGTATTAAACGTGGTTGTTTTCTTCAAATTTCCTAAATACTGATCGCATTCTGATTACCATCATGCCTACTACAGAAAAGTCGATAAGTTTACTTGTGTGAAGCCACATCTCCTTTTTAGTACTGAAAAAATATTATTTTGGAGCATCTTCTATCTTGGAGAGCAGAAACATGTTATATTTATGTTTTGTCATTGAATGCCACAGCAGTAGATAGGAATACCCTTTCCAAATTGGATGGTTTGGCCTGGTAAGTGGTGCCACTTCAAATGATCGTTTCAATCATCGAGACTTATAGTTTAATCTGAAGTAGAACCTTATTTTGGGATCTAGTCTCCATGATTTCTACCCGAAATACATAGATGATTATGTAGAAAATTATGGAGCTTTAGTAAGTGCTTCCTGTTCATTATCGTATTAAGATTATCTCATATCTTCTTTCTTATAACATTCAATGTATTTTTTCTTAAGAGAAAAGTAAAAATATCAAACTTAGATGTTTATTAATAATCAATTTATAAGAACTAGCAATGATTTTAATTAATATCAACTTCCAAACTAAATTATTTTTCCTTCTACAGACGAAGTTGTGTGATCACAAGTGGGGAGTCATCTGATTCAAATTCCAATTTAGTATAGAGGTTCGCCTTTCACAAACCTCGTTAAACTTAATCAATCAACTAAGCTTTATTAAGCTGAACGAATGTAACTTATGCATCCACTGTAAACGTTTATTTACAGATAATTCTCTCGAAAATATTTTGAGTTATATAGATCAAATTTAGCGCAATCATAGTGATCGTGCATGTGGTTTCAAAGTTAACTGGATGCAAGTCCCATTTATGGGGTGTATGCCAATTTGACACCGACCAATGTGCAACAAATTTGCTTAGACCGGAAAATGTGCCACCTCCATCCTGGGAATTTGCAGAACTGAGGTAATTTTGCTACCAAAGTATTAGCATGTAAGTAATTTCGTGACCGGAAATTTTTACTCTAATTTCGCCATCGGTTAATTTATCACCATAGTATTAGCATATAGGAAACTTTGTCACGCTTATTTTCTCCACTTTCTTGAACTACACAGCAAAAAATGGGGTGTTGAAATAACACAAAATAATTACCACTTTAGCATGTTACTTTTGTGTTAATTCAGCGCCACGTCATCGCCATGGTCATGGTCACGGTAATGTTGAATTTTTATGTAGAGTATACGGCCAAAGCCCCTGACTCCATGAGTAGATTGAAATAGATCAGAAATACAGATGTACAGGTGAAAAGGTGGGTATTACTATTGAGTTGGTAGGTATGGTAGGCTACATCTGCAACTGTCGCAGAGTGGCTGATGGTGACTTTAGGCGAGCTTTAGAGAGTTATTATATGCGAGACATGCGACGGACGTTCCGGAGATCGCATTCGGTGCCGATATTAGCAATAGCTGGGTTAATATGCCTGGGTAAGGTACGCCAGAACTTACAGTGGAGATGGCGTAAAACTTATCTAACAAGGGGCAGCTTTAAGTCTTCCAGAATTTGGAGGTTGCGAATATATCTGTCGTGACCAGTGATGATACGACCGTCTCTAATTTGCATACTTTCGAGTGTCTGAAAGTGGCTGTATGAGGCATGTTGCCAGGCAGGGCACGCATAAGAAAGTGTGGACAGGACTATCACCTTGAATATGTTCACTCGGGCCTCATGAGAGATTGAACTGCAGCGTAAAATGGAATATAATGCTGTGATTTTGTGTTATTATCTTTGGTTTATGTCCTTGATGTGCGCAGCGTTCGTTAGCCCACGGTCTAAAATCACTCCCAAATATTTAGCATGTGTGGCTTGAGGAATGTATGCGTTTTCACATATTAGATTTCGACGGGCGCGGATATGTCTTCCACTGTGTATAACAGTACAACTTTTGTCAGTATTTACTTTTATCCTCCAACATCTGGCCCATTCCTGAAAACTGTTCAGTTGACGTTGCATATAGATATAACACTGTGCAAGTGAACTGCTTGTTGTGAAAGAGGCGGTATCGTCGGCGTACGTTGCTAAGAAGCAATGTGGTAGGGTTGGAAGATCGGCTGTATAGAGATTATATAAAAGTGGTGAAAGTACAGCGCCCTTTGGAACACCTGCTTTAATTGTTCTAGATGAGGATTTGACAAAATCAACAGACACATTAATTTTTTTTTGCCAACGAGGTAAGAACAAAGTAAATGCAGAATATTATACGGAAGACCTTGGGCGTGTAGCTTATATAATAGTCCTACTAACCAGACTTTGTCAAAACCTTTTGAGACATCCAGGTACACTCCTAGAGTACGTTGTTTTCTGTTGAATGCCACTGTTAAGTGATCTACTACTCGTACGAGTTGTGTAGTAGTACTATGTTGAGCACGAAACCCAAACTGATGGAAGGGTAGAATATCACCATTGTCGACATGCTGTTTCAGTCTCCAGAGGAACACACGCTCAAATAATTTACTAAAATAGGACAGAAGACTTACCGGCCTATGCTTTTCTGGAAGCAGCGGATTCTTTCCAGGTTTGAGGATGGTGATGATACATGCTTCCTTCCAGGTCCTTGGTGAGTAGCAAAGTTGAAAGATGGCATTAAATAAATATGTCAAAAAGACCAATAATTTTCGGGTTGGATGTTTCAGTATCTCACTTCGAATCCCATCAGGCCCAGATGCTCTTTTTGCAGGCAGACACTTGATATGGCGTTCTATTTCATGGTGGTGTTACTAAGGTGATATCATGTGGAGGTCTTTGAGTACTCATGCGATATAATATGGTTATGACGTGCTGTCGGAAATAGGGCTCAATACGAGCTCTATTGGGCTGGAACTGTGCTTCCAGAGAGTCAGCGAATATGTCCGCTTGCGACTGAGGGTCTTGAGTCAGTCCTTGTGGTCCTTATAGGACTCTATCTCTGGAAGCATTTGAAGAACTTTGAAACGATTTGGAGTACGTCCAAATTTTATGATCATTTACTGTGACATTTATACAAGTGTCTTCCCATTACTCTAGATTTTGTCGCTGAGTCAGCATCTTGAGCTTCGAACGCAGTTTATTCAACAGAGTCTTGTATGCAGGATGAAGTGCGTGCTACCATCTGCATCTAGCCCAACGTTTTAAATAAAGATAAAGTTGCAGATGTAGACTGTCGAATTGAGCTGTGTATGTTGGTGAGATTCTGGCAGTGGAGCTCACTGCCTCTGCTGTACGAAGTGCTAATGTGATGTGAGAAACCGCTTGATCGATGTCCTCAATGGTGGTGGGCCGATCTCGTAGGTCGAACATAGTGTTTAGTTCTTGTTTAAATACACCTCAATCAGTTTCTATTTGCTTGAAGATAGGGGCAGAATGGGCGATGCTTGGATGTGAGATGTGAAAAACAACTGGATCGTGATCAGAGTCCGAATTCGAAATAACATAAGGATGGACAGTAAAAGACACATCTTTGCAAAGAGCGACATCAAGCACATCGGGCTGCCCGCCTAATTTTGGGTGATGAGTATGATCTAGTGGCGCACTGATGATGAAGTTGGAAGTCAGTAGATACTGGTGTAAAGCTTTTCCAGCTGTGTTTGGAGTAATGGAGTTCCATTCTCCATGCTTAGCATTAAGATGTCCAGCTAAGATGACTTTTGGCCCTAAGTTAGCGATGATATCAAAATCTGTGGGTTCTAGTTGTGTAGCCGGGGACCTGTACCCGGTGACCAATATTCACGGAACTCCTGGAGTTATAAGCTCAAAAGCAAATGCCTTAAAAGCAAGTAAAGGAGGTATTGTAATCAACCTGACTGGGAATGCCTTTTTGATTAATAATAGCAATCCTTCTTTCTATCTACCCACTCTATCCTGTCTGTACACAATGTAATTTTGTAAGTGCCAGTAGTGATTCGAGCAGTAAAGTGTGTTTCCTGTATGAACATGACATCGACTCTGTGTTGGGTTAGAAATCTGATAAGCATATGATTTTGCCCCTCGACGCCATCTGCGTTCCAAGAAGCAAAGATAAGGGTGTGATCTTAGCCTTGGAAGCTGAGTCTGCAGCTTGTCGAAAACGAGTAATGCCACGTTTGATATGCGTTAATATTTTGCGGAAAGGTAATCCCTTCAGTAAAAAAAGAACGGACTGTAAGTCCAGGTCTTCTTTAGAACTATCTTGTTGAAGGGTAGTAATTGGCAGGGTGTGGGGAGAAGTAGAAGCTTCAGTGTCTTCAGTATTCATTATCACCGGATGGATAGTGTCAGCAGCGGGAATGAGAGTTTGTTCTCCTGATAGTGTATGGAAACTTCGTTTGGTTATATCCAGTTGTTTCTTTGGCTGCTGTGCCGGCAATTTGAGGGCTTCGGAAAAAGATTTGAAGACAGGAAAGCGACGGTTGTTTGCCGGATGATCTCCTTGACAGTTTGCGCAAGTGACAGGCGTGGAAGTGTCTGTTTTACTGCAAGACTGCGTGAAATGAGATTGCCCACATTTGAGACACCTCGGATGGGCCTGGCAGGTGTCTTTCGAATGCCCCAAGCATTGAGCGCCAAGACATCGCTTTCCGAGTCTATCAGAAATAACTAGTTACTACCTGAGAGAATTTGCATTGGCATTTATCGTTTAATATGAGCAAAGCTTTGCAAATAATATTTGCCACTTATGGCAAGTAACGAATAATGTTTTATGTTTTCTGTAATCAGTCACAATAATATTGTAAACCTGGGAATCGTCTAACGACAGTAATATAGGGAACAGTTCTGCCATCTTATATTGATATATGCTGTGACACAAGAATAACAAATAAAGAAAACAGATGGAAGCACAGCTATTTGTGTAACTGCTGTCAGATGATTCACAGGTTTACAACAATATTATTGTGACAGTTTACAGAAAACATAGAACAATATTTGTTACTTACCATAAGTGCCAAAAATATTTTGCAAAACTTTGCTCATATTAAACGATAAATACCAATGCAAATTCTCTCAGGTAGTAACTAGTTATTAATGATATGCTCAGAAATCTATGTGTTGGTGCTGACATACTCAGATCGATACTGTAATCGATCTCACCAGCTGTGGATGTACCATACGTCTGAAAGCTGTATTTTGTACGCTTACCTTCCTATTCCTCATCCCGGGTACTCTGTCGTTCCTTGTCAAGAAAACACTGACGTCAGACTGATCCAGCCAAGGGCGTCTGGTTCTACTGTGAAGGCAACGGGAGCTCTTCAACCTAGACTACTATCCAAACGGATAGTCTAACCTTTGTTCATATTATCATCTCACCATCACACAGTTAGGCTCACACTGCTTTGTTTACGGCCTTCGGGCCAAAGATCGGTATCATGTCCCTTGATACTTCACGGGACCTAGGGCATCATCAAGCCCTACCTATGGTTGTAGCTGCTCCTTCTGCTACTGCTTCAGGAGCAAAGCGAAAAGGTGCCACCAATCCAAGTACGAGTCGTGAAACCAGTCCTGCTAGGTCGTTAATCGGGAAACCCTATACTGACCATCATAAGTCACCGCCATCAAAGAAAATTCATCAAGGCGACTTGTCAGACACAGCCAGTGGATCAGGTCTTGTAATGGACCTCGAGTATTTTCCCGAATTAACAGAGACCACTCGTCCACAAACTTATCAGTTTCTGCTTACTAACTTTGATTCAAAGTACTCGCAGGCACACCATCTATACAAGCAACTAGTTAAATACATGCCACGAGCTAACATAACTCAAATCATACCTACACGTAACGGCACTATCTTACGGACTCCCGATCCCAACTTTCAAACTACCCTGATGAACAAACATGGATTCGAAATTTTTGGGAAAGGAACCACACTCACTAGGCTCGCAGAGAAACCGCTAAAACAACGGCCCCCACCACGTAAAGAGCCTTTGCTGTCAGTTGTAATTCGAGACGTAGACACTGATATTACTGACCAAGAAGTCACTGATGAACTTATTCTAGAAGGCTATACCATATCCAAATACATTAGCATTCGTAACAATAACGGCTTAACATACATGGTGAGAGTGCTCACACACTCTCAAGAGACCATCGACGATCTTCAATCAAATGGGGCATATATATGTCGTAAACGCCATAGAGTCGAGCCTTCTAGATCTCAGCCACCACTACCCTTACGCTGTGAAAGATTTCAACGATATAATGCTAACTCTACTGATAAATGTCCGAACCAGCCAATCTGTGGGTACTGCTCCGGACCACACAATACAAGACAATGTCAAAACCTTGCACAACCTCCAACCTCTTCAACCTGCCATGAGTAACATCCAGCATTCAGTTTCATCAGCGACCTCCTCTGGAACCAACCAAACCTGAAATGACTGTTCCTTTGCAGCATCACACCAAGTCCATTCTGTCTTCTTCCATACCAACTGACAAACACCAAGCCGTCACTTGTTGAACAACTCCTTGCTTTCATCACACTCACACTTCAAAATATTCATCCTTTTCACCGGCCTCACATCCTACAACAACTCCAATACTCAACACGTGCAATCTTTCATATCAACTTCCATGCTACCTACAGCGGACACAAAGTATACTTTCATGTCAGTCCACTTAAAACCAAAGTCTAATTCCACCTTCCTTTTCTTCCGAACCATCATGACATTATCCTTTATATTTCTTAACATCAGTTCTCTCACCCAGCACAAACCACTCTTCGTACATCTACTGCAAGAACACCGCACTTCAGGTTTTCTTGTCAATGAAACTCGCCTTACACCTCGAATCTCCTGCAAAAAATCTGGATTTTCCGTCACAAGAAAAGACAGTAGTATGTTAGCTAGACATGCTAACGGCGGAGTTGTAATAGGTTTCCCCCCTTCTATACCGTGTTGTCATTACGACCTTCCACAGCACAATCTTCAAGAGTACCTAATAACAACTCTCTACTTCAAAAACTTGTATATCACGCTTGCTACAATTTACGTTCGACCTGGTCATATTATTCCGATAGATTTCTTCCAGTATATTTCAAATAACTTCCCATATTATATCATAATGGCCGACATCAATATCGACACCTCAAGAGCGACAGACTTTTCTCAACTTCCTCACAACTCACACCACTGGTACTTTTCAGCACCTACCTAAGCACACTCGACCATCATCTCAAACCACACCTGATGTTGTAATGACGTCTACAAACTTACTACCTTCCTGTACCGTAGAAGTGCTGGATCCAATAGGCAGTGATCACTTGCCAATCAAGCTTACCATCAACCGCTCGCATCCTAATACCTCCAACCACAAAAGTTTAACACGCAAATCTCTCAACTATAACAAAGCAGACTGGATCGGATATCGAAATTTCATAACTGCAAAACTTTCTAACATTCCCGAACCAACATCAGAAGACGACATGTATAACTCTCTTAATCTCCTAACCAGTACAATCAATCAGACCACCAATAACTTCATTCCTACGTCCAGTTCAAATCCTTACAGTCCAAAATTACCTCCGCACTACCTTCCGCTCATACGTAGATCTCGTCAGTTCTATCGAGACTACGAGCGTACGGGAAACCGAGAATCATTAGTCACCACCGATACATGCAACGCATCGTCAGCAATTAAATCACAACATATAAACATCGGCAGTGGGTTAAAACTTGTAATACGCTAGCTGATACTTTCCATCCAACGCAGTACTGGAAAAGGTTCAATCAACTCAGCGACAAACGTAGTATCACCACATATCCTATTCTTCTTCATAATCAACCGCTTCAAACTGATACTGACAAGGCAAATGCTTTCGCTACTTATCTGCAGGATATATTCACAGAGCCTTTAACGCATCCTTATCCTCGACATCCCGTCGAACAAATTGATTTTCAATCTCCACATCTCCAGCCCGCATTCAGTCACACATTAGGTCATAATCAAGAACTTACATCACAGACACAGTCGATAACATTGTAACTGTCACGAAACGAAAGCGCAACAGTGCACCTGGCATGGACAATATCTCTTACCGGCATATCAAAGAGGCCCCTTACTGCGTCCTTCATTTCCAGGCTATACTGTTCACATTCATACTCCTCACAGGTTTCTTTCCTATCACATGGAAAAATGTCCACCTTTAATGTTCCGAAACCGCACAAACCTACCAATATTGTTTCTTTCTACCGCCTCATTCAGTTAGCCAGTACACTCAGCAAAATCTTGGAACGAATTCGCGTTATTCGCCTCCACGCTTACTGCACCGATCATCGCCTGTTACCTCTTTATCAAGCCGGGTTTCGCCCTCCATTCAGTATAAATGATCAACTACTTCGCCTTGTCAACCATATTTACAATCAATTTCTCTCCACGAAACCTTCTTGTCTGGTTCATTTCGACTTAGAGAAAGCTTTTGATACTGTTTGGCACCACGGACTGGTATACAAACTTACTAAATATAATATGCCTCTCACCTACATACGACTTTTATTTAATTTTATCACTGGACGCATAGCCTACATCTCCATTAACAATGCATTATCTCATCCAGTGTTTTTACATTCAGGCGTCCCACAGGGGTCTGATTTATCTCCGCTTCTTTATCTTCTCTATATGGCAGATATTCCACCTTTTCCAGCAACTATCAGCACTTTTCAATACGCGGACGACACTCCATTTATGGCACTTGGCAAAACCATACAGCACATCAACAAACATCTTCAGGAAGCTATCGATCTATTCACATCCTGGTGTTCCGAATGGTGACCTAGGATCAACGCTGACAAAACTCAAGCAATTGTTTTTGTGCCTCGTGGCAAACGCACTAGAGTCCACCGCAACCCAACACTGCTGAATGTTTACGTTCACGGAACAAGAATTCACACTTCCAACACAGCCAAATATATAGGACTTCTCTTGCACAAACATCTCACCTGGAGACCTCACTTAAAATATATTTTGTCCAAAGCCTATAATCGAATTAACCTACTTCGTCGCTTGACTGGCACCAATTGGGGTCTGAAGGCCTCTACAGTTCTCACTACGTATAAAGTCTTTCTCCGACCAGTACTGACTTACGGATTCATAGCCTGGATACCTGCAGCACCCTTCTTTTATATATAAAAAGAAAACTACAAATATTAGAACGTCATGCCTTCAGAATCGCTTACCGTATATCCTTACCTAGCCCCACTGACGACCTCTATAGTCGCATTACTTTTCCCACACTTCTTTCCCACATAGAACATATTCGCTTAAGATATATTACTGATCGACTGGCAATGAACCACCCTCTACTCTTGGACACAATATATACTGCAGCCGACTTCGTTACTCTCACACCATTACGCCCCACCCCTCTGTCTCTGCTTTTTACCCTTTATCGATACACTGTCCCTCCGAATCATCCCGACATTCCTCTTCTCGATGCATTTCATCTTGATATTCATTCCCATTTCATCTTTCCATCACATCATCCACAGTAATCCTATTGTACTAACAGGGCACCAACTGTCTTACATCAATGCCCCGCGTTGCCCCAGGGTGAGAAGATAACCTCACTTGTTTTTCTAACCTCACTTATGTGTTGTGATGTGTATTGCACGTACTCATTACTTGCATACCACATAATCATTCCGTATCTACCTATGCTAATGTTTATGATCACAAGATCATAAAATCCAAGGACAATTAAATGTTAATAAATAAATAAATAAACCAATATCACTTATCCCACACAAAAGTAGTCCATATTCCCTTTTCCTGATTACCTCTTCCCGAGTCGAGGGCTTAACCCTTGGGTGGGGCTAGCTTTGGGCTAGCAAAAAAGTGGTGCTGAGTTAACACACAAGTAACATGCTAAAGTGGTAGTCATTTTGTGTTGTTTCAAGACCTCATTTTTTACAGTGTAAGTACTGACAAAGTAAACGACCGAACTAGCTTACTTCACCTTAACCAAAGTTCGAAAACAACTCAGTTGGTGTTATATTATTTCAATTTATTCCTACATCCATATTTGTCTATGTATCTGTATAAATAGGATGTGTACGTTAGGAATTGTATAGAAACGACATGGAACTCAATGCATTCTAAGTCTCGTATCTAGTTAGAAAACGTTTCAGTCTCGGTGTCGTTTCGATCAGTATATGAAGCTCCTTCGTAACTAAGTGGTTAGCGTACGTGCCTTTGGCGTTGTAGATCCGGATTCGATTCCCGGCAGGTCATGTGGTTAGGATCCCACGCTAAACTGTAGTTCACATCTGATGTAGCCTCGCTGATATAGTCGAAACTGACGGAGCAACAGACATTTTGCTTGAGATATCATCGGTATCAAAAATCAACATTGAACAGAAAGACACTATACTACTAGCCAGAGCACGTGCCTTGGAGGATGTGGTTTCAGGTTCGAATCATGGTGGAAGGTCATTGAAAAGTTTCAACGCATAACGGTAGCTTAGATTGCACCTTAAACCGTAGGTCGACATCTCGTATAGCTTCGGTGTTGAAAGGGACGCTAAATTCCAAGTTAGCCGACTATTAAATTTACATCTTGATATTTTTAATCAAATATCTGGTTTAATCTGATAGCTTTCCTCTTCCCATGATCTTGCCTTATTCTGAAATTCCTACTCTCTACCAATCTTAGCATTTTATTCTCAGTTTCAGAACAAATTTGATACAACACGAAAAGTTGCAGTAAAAAATAAAATAAAATAAACATATATTTAAAAGGAAAATTTTTAAGCTGCGTGAAAAGAAATGTTTAAGAACTGAAACATTATATGTTTGTTTTACAAAACTAAGTTTCGGAATATTTTAGCAACGTAGGTTTTCGGTCATTTTAAAGACTGGAAAGAAAATAAGATATATTGAATCCCAATTCAAATTATGTGTTATTTAAAACATTTTCCTTTATATTTAAATACCAAGCTATTAGAAGTGGCATTTTATCCATCTCTCTCGTGCACACGTCTGTGACTTAGACCAAGTTCCACCAACTAACATATAGCATAATAGTACCCAATTTTGGACAAGGCATGTAATTTCAGTAATTTATGTTAATTTCGATACGAGACCAAGACTTTCGAGATTGAGCTTGGTCTTGTCTCGGCATGTCTCCAAATATAACTGTCTGTCTCCTTCACGGTTTTGTTTCGGACTCACGACTAAGGCTCGATATTTTGGATCTTGGCCTCTTTTCGATTTACTAAAGTTTGTCTCGCACTCGGGGTTGTCTCGAAATTTCAAGACGAGAAACAATATACTTGGAGTAGTTTCGTTCTCGGTATCATCCCTAGAGTGTGTAGTGTATGTTCAAACATAATTCTGGAACGCTAGGAGCAATTTCAATCGAGTTTGATACAGATATGACATATGATCAGAAAATAATATTTTAGGTATAAAACATCTCCAATCCCCCTAGCGGTGGATAGAAGGAGTGACATATAAAAATAATTAAGAACGACCTACATTCATGTCGAATCCACATTTTTAAGAGTCTCTAAGCTGATTCGTTAGAGTCCGGATGATATTCAAGCTCAAGCTTAGTCTAATAGAACAATATATCTCCGTAGAACCTTTGATAACTCCTGGAGATGAATAGAACTATTGAACCTACCAGAAGATTCTGATAACAAATAAATTTCTCTTCAAATATACCTTTGGAATATTTTGAATAAACCTCTTATTCTTCCGTGTATACAGTTCAAAGACTAAACCATATTCGATTGCTCATTAAATAATAAAAATATCTTAATTTCATGTCTCACCATTATGGTCTTTCGGTTGAAGGAGATAAATGATTCATGAAAGTGAGTGAAGATGAAAAATTAAACCTTGTGCTCTCCTACCGGGAATCAAACCTGGAAACACGTATAATAAAGGAAATACGCGCTAGGCACTACACCAGCAGATAGGACTGCATATTGCAATCGTTCCGAGCATCCCTTTGAGTACCAAGGTTATACAATTCGGCGACCTTCAATTTAAGGTAGAATCGTAAGCAACGTAATACGGTCAAATTTCAAGGCTCTTCTCATCAGGACTTGCACCCTGGACACGGTGTAAAGAAGACGCACGTGGATGATTGTAAATATTTTGCCATAATTTAAAAGTAAATTATGGAATATTCATGCAATTTTTGGCCAAGAATGGGGAAAGAATGGTTGTATGCTGCTGTAGTTTTATTCGTTGCTTATAGCAGTTTCAAATTCTTAAAAAAAAAATCTTCCACTGAACTCTAGCTACATATATTAATCCATACTATCCTTTGATATGGACAGCAAAACCATGTGCAAAAATGCTACTGCTCTGTGAAAATATATATCGATTTGTGTCACTCCCCTCTATGCAGTGTGCTTTGAACCGTAAAATACAAGCATCATATGATCTCTTCATCTTTAGGAATAATGGGAGAATTTTGAAAACGTTATGTCTCATTCAGAGCTTAGGAAGTGTTAAGCTCGTTTGAACTCGCGAAATTCAAGAGAGATCGTGGTACGAAATTAGGGATGGGCATGAGTCGAGCTAAAACTCGACTCGACTCGAATTCGAGTCGAGTTTCGAGTCGAGTCACCGTTTTTGAGGTCAAGTTTAGAGTCAAGTCGTGTTTGATAAATGGCTCGCTCGTTCAGCTCGTTTTAGCTCGTTTTGAAATCATGGTCTGATTAAGTGATTAGACTGGAAAGCGAAATATATGAGAAATGTAAGCAGTAATGTGGAATACTTTTAGTGTTGGGTCCAATTTTCGAGCCCAAGCAGAATCTCAACCTGGCTAGTGATGTCAACCGTCTGAACCCGCTTCAACTGAGTGAATACCTCGAGCCTGCTTGATTGTGATAAGCCATCAGCTTGAGTTGACCCGATTGGGATGAGCGGTTGGCTCGCCTCACTTCTCGGTAGGGATGTGAGTCAAAATTTAAGACGGTCTCTACTCGTCTCGAGAAAACGCTGTCTCGACTCGAAAACATATTCCTGTCTCGAGTCGACTCGAAAATGGAAACGAGACGTATCGAATTTCGAGTCGAGACAAAATGTACAAGGTAATATAAAAATATATAGTAATAAATAAAATGTAGGATATTTGCAAGATTTTAGTTACCTTGCAGCAATTGTCACGAGCTATGACAAGAAGCAACTGACACTTCGACAACACATAGTTAATGAGTCAATATTTTTCCGGCTTTAGAGTTTTCCAACTTTCAGTGCTAGAAATATTTTGTCATGTGAAATTTTGATGTTTTGATGCTTATCTGTCGCGCCCCCATTTTTCTACAGTTTTCAAAACATTTCGAAATTTAAAATTAATACTAAGATTTCTTTGCTTATCTTCGATGAATTTAATGTATGCATGTCTTCTGAAATTGCATATATATGTTGTTTCAACCAGACATATAAATAGGAGTTTTCTGAACTGTAAATCTAATGTTTTTACACTACTTCCTCAATGCCAATATTGAGGAGTTTGTTGGAAGTACAAATTTTTGCATCCACGTTTGAATAGTCATGATTTGATGTAACTAAATATGTTCGCCTCTTATGATTTGCCGGTAAAGGAGAAAAACATCTTGTTATAGAGTCCAGTTCCAATTTCCAGTTTCCTCTTACGATACAGAGCATTATCTCTACTTTTATGTATAATATTTAAGAACAGTGCGAACATTTGTGACAAAACCCATGAAAATGCTAAAAGGTTACGCATCTACTGTTTTCCAGCTACGGTAGAGCTTTCGCAATGAGATAATTTTAGAAAATGTTGTTACGTTCTAGTATTAACATGAAACAGTTGGAGGAATACATATACACACATACCGGTTGAGTTGATTTTGAGTTTAACTTTCATTTTAGAAGAGAGCCAATGAGATGGGACCAACTGATTAAGATGGAATCCGAACCACATGAGCCCCCGTTGGGAATCGAACCCAGGTCTCCCACGCCATGCACACGTACCTGTTGAGTTGAGTGGTAGATGCTCACTACGCTCGTTTCAACAATCAGTTTTCGTCTGATAATTTTCTTTCTTACTTTATGTCATATTCAAAATCTTAGATAGACGTACGGTACACTCAAACACAAAAGTATATCCCCCCTAAGTACTATAATTCTTTTACTTGTAGTCCAGGTAATTTGAAGTTGTGAGAACGCCTAGGCATATGCAACCCAACTTACACGCAACTTTTCTCGGCACTGACAGCAGTTGGTAGCCCTGGTCCAGGTGTTTATCCAGGTAAAATTGTAAAGTAGGTGACTAACGAAACAGTTCTCCATTCTAAGATGAATCTCTATGGTTCGTATTCTGTTTTCCAGAAAACATCATATATTTATCTTAATATTACTGTGTATGTAAAGTATTCTATTTTTATATACTGTATGTTTAGAGAAATAAAAATACTAACTACGCGTTAATCAGAAAATGCTTGAAAGTAGCTGAAAATGTCAAATATAGAATAACTGCCGGAAATAAGTTAGTAAATGATTGCTTTCATTGAAAGATCTTCTTCAATTCTCCTCATTCCAACATCTTTTTCATTTGTTCATTTTAGGATTTTCCTGGCCAGTCGCCTACCAGGCAAGTGATCTGTCTTCCTCCAGAGTTGAGAATAAAGGGCGCTGCTAATGTACCCCGGAGGGGGGATTTATACTTGTTTATTCTTGTATTTCTTTTATCGGCGAAAATTCTGTGAAACATGGTTTGACAAATAAATAGAAAAAAGAAAGAGAGATTTCTCTTTCGGTAAAGAAACGAAAAGATAGACATGACAAAATTGAATCTAGATGCAAGCCCTGCACAGTTGGAGAGTTTATTATTTTATTTTAAATTAAGATTTCAGTAAACGCAAAATTTTAAGACAGTTTTATGTAAACAAAATATGTAGAAATCATAGAAATATGTAATATTGGTCAAAATTGAAACTTGAGTTGAAGCACCGTACTCCGCGTGAATCACAAACATTTAAGGATTTGACGAACCTACATATGAAGGAATAAATATGTAATTACATACAAATCCAGACATTATTAATAAACACCTGAATAATTACAACAGGGATGATTGACATCTCAACCCACAAATGCCTAGTTGGATTTCCCTCGCTTTGTCAAGTATACAATGTAGTTCTTCTACTGTGTTAGTCCCATCGTGAATAAAGTCCTCAAAAGGAACGGGTGCCACCATACGCAATCCTCGCACTATTTTACCCATACTTTCCCGGATAGCATGTTTTTCATATCTTCAAATGCTGACTGCAAATCCTTCAAACTGCTTCCTTTCAAAAGATATTCAATGGATCCAATGAATGACATCAGTGTGTGCATCATACGTGGCCTAGCAACAAGGTGATACCAACGCTCAACATCAGACCACTTGATTTTCCTTATAATTTTTGTATATTTGCATGTATGCTGTGATATATACGTATATAGGGATATTTTTCTCTCACAACTTCTTTCACATAAAACATTTTAAAAAGAGTGTCTGGATGGGACGGTGGTGAATCAATAATTGTCCCAAACATATTATTTGTTGGATTTGACGTATAGTTTGCTTGTCTGGCAATTATGTTAATGTACCCTGACCGTTCTATATCGCCATCAATCAGAATATTTTGCAACCACTGCATGTCAATTTCTAAGGCGTGAGAAATATTCTCTGAAGTTTTGATGATATTATCGAGAGATGGACCTTCCTGATAGCCACAAAGGCATGGTTCCTTTGGCATAGGTGGGCATGGTTCCTTTGGACCGCAGTAATACACAAGCGTTACTTGTAACAAGTCGCTGAGTTTGAGATTATACAAAGATAAACTTTCAGACGTGATATTGTTAAACCACGTGATCGTCTCGTGTCATCAGGTATACAAAGAGAAAAAATGCATGTGGCGTACGTAAAATTGTGTGTTACATTTGTAAATCCCGTAGTCCTTGGACTTAACGTACAGCAAAAGAATAACTGAAAAGCAACAAACAACGAAATGAAATCTTTGAGTTTTACGTCCCACGGTTATGCCGGTTATGTTGCAAGAGACGGTGATGATGAGAAATGAATGAAATGGTGGAATGCAAAAAGTAGGAGGAAACTGGAGAACCTCGAGAAAACCCACGAGCACAGCATTTGTCCACCACAAAGTCCACACGGCGCGATCCGGGATAGAACCAGGAAGCCCAATCACCGGAAGTGAACGCTCTACCACTTCTTTTTAATATTTTATTCATGATGTCCTGAAAATACACAATCCAGGTTGCAATATTACATAAGAATCATGGATTCTAAAGCAGTACGTAAATATGAATCTATATCTATACATGAAAATTATATGGAAAGACAAAGTGTGAAAACATTGTAGTTGCAAGTGTAAACTAATGGGCGACAAAAAACAATTCGCAAGGGGCGACAAAAACTACTAATCAAATATGACATTTAAAAAATTCGAGAAATATTTGTTTCCCTTGCCACTACGCCACTTGTCGCAGGACACTTGCCGCAGCTGAGAAGCTTCCATGCTCCACAGTCCTCCGCTAACCTCTTTGTCTTCGCGTATGATCTTTCTGTTTTAATGCCATCCATTAATTGTAGTCTCCTTCGCCCCCTCTTTCTCTTTCCCGCCACCATACCCTCTAGAACGTCCCTCATGATACAATCTCTTCTTAGGCAATGTCCCAACCAGTTTCTCTTCCTCTTCCTAATAATATCTAAAAGTGTCCTTTTCCCACCCACCATTTCTAACATTCTCTGATTCGTTTCCCGCTCGACCCAACTAATTCTCTCCATTCTTCTCCACACCCACATTTCGAAGGCTTCCAGCCTTTTTTCATCACTTTTACGTAATGTCCACGTTTCCGCCCCATACAGTACAACACTCCACACGAAGCAAATTATGGGTCTTTTTCTCAACTCTTTATTGAAGGTCCCACAAAACAGATTTCTTCCTCCTACAGGCTTCTTTTGCTGTTCCTATCCTTGCTTTTATTTCACGTTCGCACTTCACGTTATTACTAAGAATACTGGCCAGCTATCGAAAACTATCGAATACAACTTATTCTATTTTCTCCCCTCCTACTTTTATATTTGACACAGATCCCTTCGTTCCAATCATCATGGCTTTTGTCTTTCTAACATTTATTTTCATTTCATATTCTTCAAATCCCTTTCTAATTTTTTTCTAACATTTTATTGATTTTCTTTTCAGATTCTGCAAGAAACGCCATATCGTCTGCAAATGTTATGCATCTCATCATTTTACCTTCTACCATGCCGTCATCATCATATAGGCTCTTTTTCAATATCTCTTCTAGATAGACATTAAATAGTGTTGGCGAGAGGCAACATCCTTGTCGAACTCACTCTCTTCCGTCAGTTTTTCCCCTATCCTAACACTTACTTGTTGGTTCATGTATAAGTTTCTTATGAGTCTTCGATCTTTCCATTCCAACTCCATCTTCGTTAGAACTCCCAACAACAATTCCCAATTCACGCGATCAATAGCCTTTTCTAGATCAATAAATAAAACATACATCTCTTTCCCTTTTTTCTATAAATCTTTCACCGATCGCCCTTAATAATCCAATTGCATCTCTTGTGCCCTTGAATCTTCTGAACCCGAACTGCTCCTCCTCATCTTTATCTGTTATTTCATATAACCTTCTGTTCAATATTCGGAGCACAATTTTAGCTGCATGAGATATGAGACTAATAGTTCCCTAATCGTCACATCTCTTTGGGTTCGATTTCTTAGCCATCGGTATCATGATCGTTTTCAGAAAGTATTTTGGCCATTCTCCTGTTTCATATATTTCATTGCATAATCGCAATTTTTTTTCTTTTCCTTGTCTCCTATATTTTTAATGAATTCGATTGGTATGTTATCTATTCCGGTTACCTTTCCATTCCTAATCTCGGATATAGCCTTTTCAAACTCATCCCGAAGAATACTAAATCCTTTATCATCCTTTCCTACTTCATTTTCTACTTCAACATTTAGGCTACACGGTCTATCCCTACTCTCATATAAGTCTTCACCATATTCTTTCCACCTTCCTATGACCTCATTTCTCTCGCTGACAACCTTTCCATTCTTATTTTCTACTGCCATCATAACACCCCCGTGTTTCCTCCGAATTTACATAGATTTCACCTCCTTGTACATTTCCTCATATTTCCCAACTCTTTCTAATTATTCTATGTTCTCGCATTTTCTTTTGTAAAACTCTTCCCTCGCTCTGCCCTCTTCGTAATTCATTATTTAACTTTCTGTACATCTTTCTCCCCTCTTCTGTATCAACCTATTTCCACATCTTCCTCTCCCTCATTTTCTGCAATATCTGCTCTGTAACCCACGGTTTCTTAGCAGTTTTGTGTTCGCGGTAACCTACGGCTCCTTCTGCAGCCTGCTGTAAGCAACGTTTAATATGATCCCACCGTGCGTTACTACCTGCGCCTATCCTTTCCTCGTTTTAACTTTTTTCTTCGAATTTTTAACGAAAAGATTTCTTATTTTCTCGTTTTTCAACTTTTCAGTATTCAACACTTTGTTACCTACTTTTCTTCTTCCTACATTTTTCAGTTGAATATGTACTTCGACCAGCACAAGATTGTGACCAAAGAAAATATCAGCCCCGGGAAGGGTCTTCGCGTTCTTTAAGCTATTCCGATACCTGTCCTGAATCATAACATAGTCTATCTGATATATTCTGCCTTCTATTGGTGATTTCCATATATATATCTTCTTCTCTTTTGCTGATTGAACCAAGTGTTCCCAATTACTAGTGAGTTCTGTCTACAGAAATTCACCAGTCCCTCTCCCCTTTCATTTCTTTCGAATAAACCATATTTGCCTACGATACTACGTTCCTGTTTTTCTCCCACAACTGCGTTGAAATCTCCCATTAGAATTATGCATGAACCCTTCTTCCCCCTATCTATAATTTCTTCTATTTTCTCATAAGTTTCCTCTACTTCTTCAGTTGCTTGCGAAGTCGTCGGTGCATCTGTCTGTATTACAACTAGATCCTTCGTTTTCCCTTTAAGTCTTAACATCATAACTCTATCATCAATAAATTCTACTTTCACTACCCTCTCCTTTAAGCACTTTCCAAGTATTATACCTACGCCATTATGACCGCCCTTTTCATTACCTGGGTAAAACATTCTATATCCTTCGCTGTTCAAAACTCCATTAACTTCCCACCTAAGTTCAGAAACGCATACCAAATCTAAATTATTTTGTTTCATTTCTTCTTAACATTTCTAATTTTCCTCCTGTAACATAGTACGTACGTTTCATGTCCCTATCCTAAAGCTTTTGCTCTTCCCTGTCTTTCTTTCTCTGCCTGTCTTCCCCCATTATTACTTCCTCGTCCATTAGTTCTTCCCAAGCCATCCCATTCCCGGTGATCTGAATGGGGGGATATTTTACCTCCGGAACTACATTTTGACCTGCGAAAAACCATTGTTCATATGTTCTATTTTTTGTTGCCAGCAAACTAGGGTAAACAGAGTGGTGATTCCCGTTGCCTTCTACCCCGCAGTATCCCAACCGTTAAAGTCACTCTGACCACGCCTGGGACTAATGTCCAAGTTGCCGTACCAATTACTATGATTTCCGCCAACTATGCTACTGGATAACTACTGCCTTCTCCCAGAACACTCTTCGTCTCGCTACTCCATTAGGCCAATTCGGTAGTGCTGGCCCTTCTGGTAGTGAACTACCACCGAAACAGCTCGAAATTTCACTGTAGCACGCAATCCTCCCCAGCCGACACATAAGTGTCTTCGTAAAGGTGGTGTTTATAAAATATAGCGGATATAAAATATATATGCAACTTACATACTCTATAATAGTCACGATTTCCAAAAAAGTTTTAAAACACATTTTAAAGAGCAACAAAAGGACAAATCTCCCTGTCATTTCTTCTAGTTCTGCTGTCACTGAGTCACAAGCTTCAAACACAGTTATTTTGGTTTTAGTTATTTTTCAACCGGTTTTAAAACTTCTAATTTAAAACAAACATTTCTTGGTGTTCTTTCCACCATCATCACTTTCATAGCGTTTTTTAGGTACAGAAAAGAAGTAGGAAACCACATCCGCAACTTTATCCGCTGTGCGCACAGAAATGAAATATATATTCGTAGATACCCGTTTTGATGCGGATGTCCGCGGGTATCCACATCCGCGCAGACTTCTACTCATTTCAGACACATTGTCCTTGTTGTGTATCAATATTGAGAAGTATTTTCCTACTCTTCAGTTTACTTTAGTTGACTGGGTGAGGGACTCCTTTGCGCCTTCTGTCCTACAGTCAGCAGAAATAAATGTACTGAAAAAAAAAAGTGAATTGGTTGATTGTGCCGTAGTGATCTTTACATTGGTATTATAGAGTAAAATGAATGAAAAAGGGATTTAATTTAAGATTAGAAACAGCGCTGTTTCCTTCTATACTGTTTCCTTCTATATTTATTATTATTATTATTATTATTATTATTATTATTATTATTATTATTATTATTATTATTAATATTATTATTATTATTTTGGTAACCTATTCACCTTCCTTTTTCCTTCCTGTATTCCTCTACAGTATATTTTTGCGATATAGAGTTTGGTGTTTTCTTAATTTAAATGATCTGGTATTATGGTTAGTCTTTTGTCAATGTCATGTGATTGCTATACTTAAATTTGATTGGTTGTTTATCCTTCCGATGAAGGAGCTTTGAAATTAAGTGATTGGGCCCGTCACTTGTTCTCTTCGCTAGGTATGTGTTACACCATATGTAAAATTGTGTATAGTATATTTTATTTTGTGAATTTAAAGTTATTCTGGGTTTTTCCGTGAGTATATATATATATATATATATATATATATATATATATATATATATATATATATATATATATATATATATATATATATATATATATATATAAAAACATGTAGATAGAAAATTGATAAATATTCTAATTGAACCATCAGTTCAAATATTGGTATTGAATTTCTATAATATAAATATGTGTATTTCAAATATGGTTTATGCTGAATATGTCTTGTGATAAGGCAGGAGCCATCTTGGACTTTTACTTCATGCAACATGTGCCTGATAAATTTTTCAGTAATTATAAATTTCTTGTGGTTTTTGCATGAATCGAAATTGTTTAAATCTACTAGTAGTTGAAAATATTTTTCAAAATCGGACAAAGTTTTACGAACTTTACAAATTCGTTGTTAGATTCAACATTACGTTTATTTTTTTTAACAATAATAATAAAATTTGTTAATACTATCGGAATTCTTTTTGTGTTGTTTATCAAGTAGAGTTATGTTCCTGCAACCTTTGAAGACTTATTATTATTTGTTGAACTTTAGCATACCATTCTCTTTCAGTAGCTTACATTTTACGTGCGTTAAGCGGCGTTGTAAACCACATACCTGGCCCGGGAAACTCTTCTCGGAGGGGCTACTTGTTTGAGTAGAGGGAAGGGAACGTAAAACTTTCTTTCCTGATTTTCAAAGATTTAGTTTTTCTGGGAAGGGACGGTAATGGCAACATTACCCACCTTGTGTAACGAACCTTGAGCCGAGGATTGCTTGACACCCACCTTAATTCTATTTAATACAAATAAGCAGTGATTAAGTTTAGCCAAACTATCATTTGACACGGTTCTGATATCTGGCATAATAAAAAAAAAAGAATCCCCCAAGTAATGCAGGCTTCAAATCTCCCAAACGAAAATGCAAGGTTATCAAGATTACAAATATTAAATATTATTTTTAATAAAAGAAAATATTCAATTGGCTTTTTATTACAAATAATCAAATATCAAGGAAATGAATACAAATTAACAACAACAATTTTAATTCTGTGAATGAGCTTCTTAATATGAAGAGTGAAAAAGTAATCTAATTGCAACTGAATAATAGGTGAAAGTTACTTGAAAAATAGTTAAATATACTTTGATAAAATGAATAATTCCAAACAAGAACAATTCTAACGCTATTAACAATTTCAAAAGTTAATAAAATTTACTCGGAATAGAAAGTGTCGAAACTTAGTCAAAAGCGACCGCGACTCGATCAAACAATTTTAATAAAAATATATATAACGCGAAAACTATTAAACTCTCAAAGCAAGAAACAAGAAAAATTTAATTCGACGTCGAAATCAATCTCTCAAATAGAAATATCAAAAGATTAATGGGACGCTAAATGCAATATTCCTTTAGATATCAAATTACGAATTATTTTCATACTAAGTTAAAAATCTAATAATTAATAGTCTAATAGCTACTTCTACTGTTAGCAGGAAAAAGTATTAGTCAAATTGTTAGTCAAATTAATCAAACCAAGGTTATCTGGGGTTTAGGTTCTAGAAACTACAGCTAGGTTTGTACTTACCAATTTTCAAACTGCTCTAATCGGTCACTGGGATCGTCTGTCCTCAATCACCTCTACTCGATTCTACTGTTCCCAATTATGCAGTTAATAGAAGAAAACTTGGTAGGAAATCTGAAGATTTTAGAAAACGCCAAACCGAATTTAATAATAACTTCGTATTATTCCGACCCGTTAATTCAAACGAAGAAAAATTCAACTTCAAACTTTCTATTCCTCCGTCCTCCGTTAACATTCGACTAAATACAACAGTCAGGTACTTCCAGAAGGACAATCCAGATGGACATTCCAGATGGACATTCAGCGCAGCAACTAACCTGGCTCACGGCTTTCGCTCACGAGCGAGGCAGCTGTCTACGCGCAAACGACCAGACATTACGTCACGAGATTTAACCTTGAGTTTGTTGCAAACAAACTCGCTTCTACAACCTTCGCTCTTATTCTCATTACCTACAATTTTTACTCTTTTTCTTCTTTTTTTTTTTAAAAAAAAAAACGTAAACACAATAGATTCTCTTAATCGAGGAAATACAAAAATAGGAGTAACTTATACAATCAGATATAATACATTTTTCTTTCTTTCTTTCATATTCTTGTCATTGTCCATATTTTAGTTTTACTTCCAGAGACCAGCATATACAGAGTGTTCCAAAAATACAGGCAGCTCCAACTCAATGTAGCTGAGCATGCTACACTTGGCTGTTACAAAAGAAGAGAACAAGTCTTATTTTTTTTATGGTATGCTTTAGAAGTTTAAAGTCAGTTATAGTCTTCATTGGTAAAATAAAGCAGGCGGGATTGAACCCAATTCTTGGCACATGTTAGTCAATATCCTTGCTTACTTGTTTATAGTCATCATGGCTTTTGGTGGTGATAGTTCCTTTTTTATGGATGAGATACCACTTTTTAAGGAAAATGAAAATGTAGAACACGCAGAGCAAAGAAAGGTCGAATCAATATTTTTGAAAGAAATTGTTACAATGAATCCAATTGACCAAAGACAGGTCGTAGAAACGTTATCAGAAGGAGAAGCAAAATTACTACTCTATAGATTCCTTGCAGATAAAACAGCTGACCCACAGTCGTCTGTTGACCTTGATAAGCAGGAAGTAGTTAACGTAGCACCTGTGAGTAATACAAACACGGTGCCTGTTGTACCAAGTGTTCATTCACCTTTTGCTGGCTCGCTAGTTGATAAGAATGTGCAAGGTCAGGAATGTAACTTAACTTCTTCTTCGAATGCTTGTTTTTCGAAACTAGAACAGAATTCCGCAGCTTTGGTACTTCGATCTTTCTTTGATAATTTACCAAGTTGTGATGGATCTAACCCTATAGTGTTATATGAGTTTGTTAAACAAATAGATGAGTTTTATAATGTAGACCGTTTTCCTTTTCCGGCATTACTGTATTCTTTAAGAGGAAAAGTATCAGGTCCTTTAAAAAATGTATTATTGGAATTGCCTAGTCAGCTTCGTACCTGGGAGCTCACGCGAGATTATATTTTCCATAATTTATTATCGGAATGTGCTATACAATCTATAGTTGTTGAATATATGTATAAACCTCAAGGCCAAGCAGAGAACTTGAAAGACTTTGTTAAACGTTTAGTCACAGTGGACCGCTTGCTTAAATTAAATTGTGGTGATGAGAGATTAATAAGTTTCATTACCAGTGGCGTTCTGCCTAGAATTAAAGGGAGGTTATTTTATAATCAGAAACCTAAAACTATGAGTGAGTTACACCGACTGGTTAACGATTACACCTTTCATGAACTCTATTCTAAACAATTTGATTTTAAGGTGCGCTTTCAAGTAGGGTTGCCAGTTGTGAATAAAAACTTTACAAATAAACAAAAACAAAAAACTGTTGCGTGCTTTCTTTGTGGCGGTCCGCATTTAAAACGGAACTGTAGTTTAAATAAAAATTCGTCTTCATCTATGTCGTTTGTTGTAAATAATGAAAAGAAAGTGTGCTCTGAAGAAGATAGTGGGGGCGTTGCCTTGGTGAACCTTAAAGTTGGGGATTTTTCAGTCGTCTCTGCCTTAGATTGTGGGTGCACGGCTAATTTAATTAGTTTGGACCTTTTTAATAAAGTTAAGAACTTAGATGAAGTCCGTGTTAATTATAAAGACTGTTTTCGTGGAAAAACTATTAACAGAGAAGCATTAGTGTTACGTCCTTCAGTGTTGCTACCCTTGGTTATAGATGGATATAAGTTTCAGTGCAAGTTTTATGTGATGAAAAATCTTGAATATCCAATTCTTTTGGGACTCGATTGTTTTCGTCGAGAGGGATTATGTATTGACTTTGATAAAAACACGTTATATTGGACCAAGTCAAAAATAGAAGTTCCCTTAGTAAAATCTTCTCCCCCCTCCCCTCTTACTTATAACAAAAGGAAGTCTGTTGCTGGTTTTTATCCTTCCAGGGAGGGGAGTGTGAGCGAAGCTGCCGCCAAACTTTTCTTGGGAGATTCTTCGCCTCATTCCCGTAGGCCCTGGACTTGTAAGAGAAATTTTGACAACGGAAGTAAACATCCTAGTAGGGAAGATTTGGATGCGACCAGTGCACCGCAGGTAAGAAGCCGTAAGCCTTCTAAACCGACCAGGAGCGACACAGTGGGACTACATGCTTACAGGTACTCTTGCAGCGAAAATTTTTCTTCCAGGACATTTCATTTGCCTTCATCAAATTTAAAAAGAAAAACAAATGTTACTTCGGACTATAATTTTGAAAATAATATTTCAATGTTAGAAAATGAGCCCGTGCCTGGGCCTTCTTCGCGACCTGATACTTGTGATGTAGTAAATGACGATAACGTCTGTGGGAAACGTGTAAATTGTGATGTTAATAATGTCAATTATGATAATGAAATAGGGGGCGATCCATTGTTATGTATGTTACAGTCAGGTGATGAGAGTAAGTGGGATATTACTGTAGAAGAGAGAAAGAAAATTATTGATGGTATAGATAAAAAGTTATTGGAACAAGATAAGAGTTTAGGGGCTTATGTAGATAGGTTATTGAGTAAATATGATAATGTGATCACTCATCGTATAGGCTGCATTAGTGATTTTGTATACCATATCCAAAGAAAATCAGATGAAGTGATACGTGAGAGACAGTACCCTTTTTCTAGAACTCAGCAGAAGGAATTATCCCATATTATTGAACAATTATTGGAAAATAATGTTATTCGTCCTTCACTCTCTGAGTTTAGATCTCCTTGTTTTCTAGTTAAGAATAGGGATTCATCTTCCAGGCTAGTAGTAAATTTCGCTCGGGTGAACAATATCATTTGTGGAGATGGGGTCCCGTGTCCGAACCTCGACGAGTGTATTAGTTCGCTTTCTGATGCAAAAATTATGTCAATATTTGACGCTCGTCGAGCTTTCTTCCAGGTCCAGCTGTCCCCTGAGAGTAGACAGCTCACCGCCTTCGCTGTACAAGACAAATTATATGAGTACGAACGTGTACCGATGGGAATCTGCATTGGGACACAGGCTTTAATGAGGGCTCTTAACGATATATTGGGAGACTTGAGAGGAAAGGGGGTTGAATTCTACGCGGACGACATTGTCGTATATGGACGTTCTATTGAGGAACACAATTCCATGCTTGAACAAGTTCTCTCTCGTTTTTCGAACAGAGGCCTCACTCTCTCTCCCGACAAATGTAAGATATTGAGGACAAAAATTGAATTTTTGGGCTTCTTGATCGAGGATGGTGAGATTAAGATGTTACCCGAAAGGCTACAGGCGATTAGGGATATTAAACCCCCTCAAAACCGACGTGGCCTTGTGAAGATTTTGAGCTTTTTAAATTTCTATTCTCGTTTCTGTAATGACTTCGCGGGCCTTATCGAACCCTTATCGAGAATGCGTTCTCCACGTGAGAAATTTGTTTGGGGTCCCAGAGAGGACTCTTGTTTGGAGCAAATAAAGCAAGCTTTTGAGGAACAGATTATTTTGTCCATCCCCAATTTAAATAAAAGATTTTATTTGCATGTAGATTCGACGTTGAGATCTCAAGCCGCAATTTTGTCTCAGAAAACGGACGAGGGCTTGTTGAAACCAGTTTGGTTTTTCAGTAAGACTTTAAAACCCGCTGATTTTAATAGAACAATATATCAATTGGAATTGCTTGCTATATATAATGCGGTAATGCGCTTTCGTTCATTCTTGAGTAACGAATTTACTATATTTACAGATAATAATGCTCTCGTACACATGTTACGTAATCCGAAGAATTTAGGTCGTTATGGTAATATAGTACAGAATTTATTTGAATTTAAATTCAAAATAGTGCACATTTCGAGTGCGAAGAATTTTCAAGTGGATTTTTTGACGCGGATTTATGAAATTAATCCTACGGATGTAGATGTTGATCCTTGTTCCATTAATTCCGCGGAGAATTGTATGTTTAGTCTATGGAGTTTACCTCTGTCACATACCGATATTGTACAACATCAGCGAACAGAAGCTGATACTAAAGATATCTATCGGGAGGTGGTTGAAAATAGTGGGGAATACCAAGATTATAAGATTGTGAAGGATATCTTGTATCAAAATACTAAGGCGAAATATTCACCTTATAAGGTTTTGGTTCCCCGTTTACTTGTCCCTATGTTATTAAGTTATTATCATGCGATGTTACCCAATGGGGCTCACCTTGGGATTTTGAAGAGTTACAAGAAAATTTCCAAGTATTTTACTTGGAAGAATATGTACGATGAAGTTCGAGAGTATGTGAGAGGGTGCCATGAGTGCCAACTCTCGAAGGCTCGAAATTATCTACCTCAAGGGCAGTTGATCTCAGAATATTGTTCTGAGGTGAATGGCCATAACTACGTAGATTTGGCTGGGCCTCTCCCGTGTAGTTATGGATATCGGTACATTCTACTTTGTCTCGATAATGCGTCTCGATTCCTTCATTTAGTTCCTTTACGTAATGCAACGAGCAAGCTTGTTATCAAAGCCCTGAATGATATTTTTTGTCGTTTCGGATTTTGTCGTTCTCTTACGAGCGATAGGGGTCCGTGTTTTTCTTCCGTAGAATTCAAGAATTTCCTTTTTGGAAATGGAATAAAACATATTAGGAGCTCTCCTTACTTTCCTGGTGGAAATGCAGTCGAGAAATACGTGAGATTAGTAAAAACTAGCCTGAAATTCTACTTGAATGGAAAACAGGAGAAATGGGCATATTTTATAAACCAACTGCAGTTTTCTCTAAATACTGCTGAACATTCAGAGTTGAAATTTTCTCCATTTAGATTGTTTCTTGGGAGAGATCCTATAGATACCTTGATGGTTAAGTGGAAAATTTCCTCTAAAGATATTGATGGCCCTAATAATGCCACTATATGGGAGCAAGCTTTAGAAAACATGCACAAAGCTTGGGAAGAGAGACGAAGGATATATAATAAGCGTACTGTTCCTGTCACCTTTGCTGTCGGTGATCGTGTTTTGATCAAATCACAGCAAAAGTCATCCCTACAGGATAAGGTTACAAAATCATTAGCCTTTAATTGGTGGGGTCCTGTTACTGTGATTGCTAAACCTACGGCAAATACATTAAAATGCAAAACAAATGATAATAAAATAGTCGTGACACATACTACCTTAGCTAAGCTCTACAGAGAGCCCAGAAATGTGTGTGGTGGAACCATGTAAGGAAAATTGTTGTTTCTTGAATTGTATATTTATTGTTCATGTTCATCATCATTCATTCGCTACTAACCCTTTTCATCATCATTTCATCTCATGCTCATTACTATATTGTATTGTACATATGTGTTTTGGTTTAAAATGAAAAATATTCTGAAGAATTTTTTTTTTTTGGAGGGGGATGTTGTGCCGTAGTGATCTTTACATTGGTATTATAGAGTAAAATGAATGAAAAAGGGATTTAATTTAAGATTAGAAACAGCGCTGTTTCCTTCTATATTTATTATTATTATTATTATTATTATTATTATTATTATTATCATTATTATTATTATTATTATTATTATTATTATTAATATTATTATTATTATTTTGGTAACCTATTCACCTTCCTTTTTCCTTCCTGTATTCCTCTACAGTATATTTTTGCGATATAGAGTTTGGTGTTTTCTTAATTTAAATGATCTGGTATTATGGTTAGTCTTTTGTCAATGTCATGTGATTGCTATACTTAAATTTGATTGGTTGTTTATCCTTCCGATGAAGGAGCTTTGAAATTAAGTGATTGGGCCCGTCACTTGTTCTCTTCGCTAGGTATGTGTTACACCATATGTAAAATTGTGTATAGTATATTTTATTTTGTGAATTTAAAGTTATTCTGGGTTTTTCCGTGAGTATATATATATATATATAAAAAACATGTAGATAGAAAATTGATAAATATTCTAATTGAACCATCAGTTCAAATATTGGTATTGAATTTCTATAATATAAATATGTGTATTTCAAATATAGTTTATGCTGAATATGTCTTGTGATAAGGCAGGAGCCATCTTGGACTTTTACTTCATGCAACATGTGCCTGATAAATTTTTCAGTAATTATAAATTTCTTGTGGTTTTTGCATGAATCGAAATTGTTTAAATCTACTAGTAGTTGAAAATATTTTTCAAAATCGGACAAAGTTTTACGAAATTTACAAATTCGTTGTTAGATTCAACATTACGTTTATTTTTTTTTTAACAATAATAATAAAATTTGTTAATGCTATCGGAATTCTTTTTGTGTTGTTTATCAAGTAGAGTTATGTTCCTGCAACCTTTGAAGACTTATTATTATTTGTTGAACTTTAGCATACCATTCTCTTTCAGTAGCTTACATTTTACGTGCGTTAAGCGGCGTTGTAAACCACATACCTGGTCCGGGAAACTCTTCTCGGAGGGGCTACTTGTTTGAGTAGAGGGAAGGGAACGTAAAACTTTCTTTCCTGATTTTCAAAGATTTAGTTTTTCTGGGAAGGGACGGTAATGGCAACATTACCCACCTTGGCTGTCAACCGGTTTTAAAACTTCTAATTTAAAACAAACATTTCTTGGTGTTCTTTCCACCATCATCACTTTCATAGCGTTTTTTAGGTACAGAAAAGAAGTAGGAAACCACATCCGCAACTTTATCTGCTGTGCGCACAGAAATGAAATATATATTCGTAGATACCCGTTTTGATGCGGATGTCCGCGGGTATCCACATCCGCGCAGACTTCTACTCATTTCAGACACATTGTCCTTGTTGTGTATCAATATTGAGAAGTATTTTCCTACTCTTCAGTTTACTTTAGTTGACTGGGTGAGGGACTCCTTTGCGCCTTCTGTCCTACAGTCAGCAGAAATAAATGTACTGAAAAAAAAAGTGAATTGGTTGATGTGAGGAATGACCGAGGTTTAAAGCTCCTGCACTCACAAGAAGACAGGTCATCATTCCGGATTTCTCTCTGCAGAGACTATCCAGCTATTTCTACAAAGTTCATATTTCCTTTTCTGCATCCTACTTAAGTAAAGTAGGACTTTCTGCAATGAACACAATCAAGTGTAAGAACGAGTCACAACTGTTAACTCCGGAACACGACATGAGAGTGAGTTTAACAACTTTCAGTCCACAATCAAAGAGGATTATGAAAGAACATCAAGCTCAAGTCGCACATTAATTTTGTTTCGTGCACCAACTTGTTTCACTTATTTTTTAAAAAAACACTGTAACCTTCATATATTATTTTTAAACAATTGCAATCTTCATCAGATGTTACTGAAATAATGTTACATTACTAATATTATTGAACAATTCTAACCTTCGTAAAATATTTTTTTTTAAATATAACGTAGATCAACGATGTTAATAAATTATAAGTTTCATACTCTGTTACTTTTCTGTACATTTTTAACGTTGAAAAAAGTATTTGTTATCATTGTTATCACCAGTACTGCTTCTTTATTGTTGTAGGTTCTTTCGAAACTTGAAATTTTAAAATTTCATTCTACCCTTTCGCCAAAGCAAACACTCACACAAATTACCTCTATCTGTTTTAAAAATACAAGAGATTTATTTGTTCGTTTGTTATTTAGTGATTTTCCTTCTTAGTGAAAGGTTGGATACAGGTTTCGAAAAAGAAAGTGTAATTTTAAAAACCTGAGTCCTATATTTCAGTGCAATTGTTCTCTATTTTTAAATTAGAATGAAAAATAGGCATAATGATTTACCACAGGGAAAAACCAGCGATCGAGCTTTCTTCCCTGTGAGATAAGCATTCACAGAAAAAAATACCACGGTATTTTATATTATATATTATATTATTTACAAATGAAATAATAATAATAATAATAATAATAATAATAATAATAATAATAATAATAATATCTATGAGTGTGCCGCGAGAATTCAAGTTACACCCGTAGTATGCCGCAATTTGAAAAAGGTTGGGAAACGCTGGTGTAAGGTACCTCTGTGTACACAAATAAGACATAAGTCTGTTGTACTCCGATGAATGTCGTATAAGCGTTCATTGGTAGAAACAGATTACGAATTGCTTGGTACCACAGACATTTAACTTCACTTGGAGGAGAGTATAATTCATATTCTGCCAAATCGAGGGCCATTCGTGGTGTGGTTGGTGCATGATGATAGGAGCAGTTTCTGAATTTTCGTGCTGTTGGAGTATGTTGTTTAAAATGCGTGTATTGCCGGCCTGTTCTGGGGACAAGGGGCAAATATGCCCAGGTTAAGATGAGGTCACGAAGATAGGATGGACAATGTTTTTCACCAAGTAAGTTAGGAGGGTTATTTGCATGAAGGCTGACTGTCCAGCACGTTAACCACTGTGCAGTGTGTGAATGTGAATTTAAAGACTGTACATGTATGTTTTTTTTAAAGTAGTGCTTTAGCTTTCAGTCGAATGTTAATCAAATTGAGACCACCGTGAGTATATAGGAGGGACAGAACCGGCCGTCGTACTCGCAAAAGGCATCCTTTCCATAGAAACCACCCAAGTCCATTTTCTTGGCATACATTTCTGTTAAAGGAAAATTTTGTGAAACATACCAAAGTTTGGAGCAAAGGTAAGCGACATACCATACCCGTTGATACAAGGTAAGTGTGCGTGGTTTATCTGCTTGACTTTTTATACGCCTTTGGGTTATGATCGGGTCCTATATATGCTACTGTTGATTTTTGGCATCATTTGTGAATGTAATACCAAGAATTTTAAGAACGGCGAAAAACTGCACGTTCCAAAAGGTCAGCGGGGAATCTGAACATTGCCAGTTATGAAACAATAATTGCTTAGATTTATGTGTATTGAGCATTTCTCCATTCATCAAGGAATGCTGCTCAACATGCTTAATTGCCTTCTGAAGATCAGAAGATTTAGTACAAAGCAGTGTAACATCATTTACATATGCTTGAGTATTAAGCTTGTGAAAATCATTTAAAATTGGATCTTGATCCCTCGCAATTTTTTTGTAGTAGGGTGTCAAGTCCGAGACTGAACAAATACATCGAAAGTGCGCCACGTTGTCGAATATCATGTTTAAGGTATATAGAATGTGACAAACGACCATTTAAATGAATTTTGAAGGATGCATTTTTGTATAACGTAGTAATGAGGTTAATGATGGGTGGAGGAAACGCATATGCCTTTAGTACCTCAAATATTTATTGATGGGCCATTCTGTCAAATGCTTTCCGAATGTCAAGTGAGATTTCACAGGCCGGAAGACGTTTAAACTGGTAATATGAAATAACATCCTACAGTTTGGATAGTGCTGCTTGCATATTATACGTAAGATTAAGTCCAGCTTGATCGGGGAGGATGAGCTGACTACAGATGGATTTTAAGCGGCTAGCAATCATTTTCTATAAATATTTTAAGATTGGTATTTAGAAGCGTAATAGGACAAAAGTCTTCAAAAGAAAATCGTCTTGATTTTTTTTAGGATGTAGGATCCAGATCCCATCATTGTGTAGAATACTAGTTGCGTGTAATAATTCATCCATTATTTCAAGTATTGTCTGACCCACAATATCTCAATATAGTTTATAGAATATGTGAGGCAGTCCATCAGGCCCATGGCTGGAGATATGTGATTTCTTCAAAGTGCTCGTTAATTCCTCTACCGAAAACGTGTGCGTGAGGGAATCCATGGCGTCGGGAGGGGCATGGAGTAAAGGGAAATCTATAAAGTCTTTTATGTCGATCAACGTATCCTGAAGTGTCATACATTTGCTGATAATAACGAACAAATTCATTTTGAATATCATCAAAATCGTAGAGAGTTTGTTCCTCACCGACATCAAGACAATCTATACATTTGGAGGTATCACGTTACATATTACGCATTTTCATTTTCCAGCTGTTCACCAAGGTATGTGTGGCTTTACAACTTAGATAAAAGTTGATGTTCCACTTGAAGTAATTTTGCTTTGATGTGGTTCATGAGAGTAAAATTTTCCGGCGTGCTCCGTTGAGACCATATGTCATGCAGAATTTTGAAATAATATTCCTGTGTATGGAGAAGATCGGTCTTTGTTTTTTGAGCTTGCCATTGAAAAAATGAAGTAATTTTATGTTTAGCTTAAGCTATCCACCACTGATTAAAGCTGTGGTAATAGCGTTGTTGTTTAAACCAATAATGCAACATATGAAGGAAATATTTTTAATATTAGGACGGTTTAAAAGTCGAGGTGGCAATTTCCAATGTGAGCGACCATCAGATCGACTAACAGTTTGTGGGAAATTGCAGGTAATGGATATGGATACATGATCAGAAAAAGAGGGGACGCCCATGGCCGCTTCAGTAATACTATGCCGGGATACTTCATATATATAGATCCTATCTAAGCGTGAATGTACTCGGGCGGAGCGGTACTTCATTTAGCGTTCTGCCTGACATAAGAACCAAACGTCACGTAGGTAAAGCTGTGAGATAAAAGTTTGCATAGCCTCACATGGTATATATTGTACTGACGTGTCTAATGGTGATTCCACCGCATTCCAGTCTCCTGCCATGATAAGTTTGCCCGGTAATGCTCGTAGCAACGTCACTATGTCTTCATTACTGTTCTCTGCGTAAGTGGTTTTCGTCCTAGATGGTGAATACATGTTAATAATCGTCAACCCCTCGGAGCGGCAAAGAATAGCGGGGTTCTCATTATCGGTATAGTCTCAGCAACTTGCACATTCGCATATCGCCTTATAGATGAAAGTGTTCTTTTTAAATATTTCTGTCATTCGGAGTTGCTTCAAACAAAGGGCGCGATATCGAGACTCGAATTGCGCAGTAAGAGTTGCATATACTAAAAGAGAATCAGGTAGTTAGTAAGTTACCAAATTATTAGCTGCAGTCCGCCAGTAGGGAAAAAGTTATGGGACTGTAAAGTTCAGAGCCTGGCGTACGAAAACCTCACAAAACAGCATTTTGCTTGTTCCTCCTTGTATTGACAAGAGATAATGAACTCTAACGTATTCCCATCACCGACCATGATGTTTGACATAAGAAAATATGTATGAGAAGAATTGTCAGTGTTGCCATCCATAGAAATTACAGTGTTGAACGAATAAGAATACCGCGAAAAGCTTGGTTTGCTGTGAATGAAAGAGTGAACACAACGGTGTTTTGTGACATCATGTTTTCGTGGTTCGTACGGAAATACGTTTTACATAATACGTTATTTAGTTTGTAAGAATCAAAGTAGTTATACTTGTATTAACATTCCAGAATATTATTTAAACAGAAGTGCAAAAGCTACCAAGAGAACATTAGTATGAAGGTGCTTCGCAAAGTAGACCTCACGATAAACCTGTGAAAATGTCATTCGAGTTCGCATCGGTTTGTTCGTTGGGCATTTATCGTGAGGCATACCGACAAACAGACAACACAAATGCCGAGCATCGCGAATCGTAAAACTCGGTTCGTGTTTCCAGTGATATATCATCCAACGCCGTAATATATCATCCAAGCGGGATAGATGGACATCGCACCGGAAGCATTCCAGACACCAATTCAGTACTGTTTTGAGTTCCTTACCACAGAAATGTGTTATCGCTGCGCGTCGCTGGCTATCGTCCGATGTGCATATTGTACTAACTGTTTTTGTTTGGATCACTCGATACTGATGCTCTTCATATCAATTGTGTGGCTTAGCACTGTCATTTATATAGCTATCTCCCCTTACCAAACAAATACAATTTCCTATTGCACACACAAACAGGTTATTCCTTCTGTTTGCCATAGACTCTCATGTTCACTTTGCAGCCCCATAATTTTTCCCTACTGGCGGACTGCAGCTAATAATTAGGTAACTTACTAACTATCTGAAGTTCTTTCAGTATATGTAACTCTTATTGCGCAATTCTAGTCTCGATATCGCGCCCCTTCCTTGTCAGCATGCTGCGGTGGGGGTTATCTTACATTTCTCTTCTTTGAGCAAACTGACTGGACGTGTGCGGGTGAAGCGCAGATCCAACATGTTGTTTGTTGCCCCTAGTACATTACTGTGGCTTTAAGGTTTTAAAAAAACACTTTGGATGGATTTTTGTCAGTAACATGGAAATAATACCCACTCCATTATAAATAGGGTATGGGAGATACGCAGGTCATTTTTCGTGAGTAACGTTATGTATACTTCCATATTCATTTACCCAGTCACTACTACCTCATCCGGCAATTCCATAGGCAAATCCAAAACTCGTACGCGAGTCAATGCAGAGGCTGCGTCTGAAATTCGTGCTTCACTTATGAGTCCATCACTATGGCGGAAATTCACTGTTCCTGGGTTATTTGACATGAATACGTTAAACTTATGATCACCGATTTTCACATATATACAGTATTCCTCGTTATGCAGTTGTATGACCGTTGTCTCAGCTAATAAGGGTGCAAAGTTCTCACTTAGCCATTTATGTATCTCAAGTGCTAATCGTGTGCTCTTATTGAATTCGTATTTCACGGTATTCGTACGAATATTCTGGGACATACTGATATCAATGCAGTGTATGCAGCACCAACACAGAAACAAATCTATACATTCCTTCTGTTTATCTATCTATCTATCTATATATGTATATATACAAATAATTAAATTCACTAATAGTAGATCAATAACCAGTACTACGTAGATCAACCGACTAATACCACAAAAACGGCACCAGAGACAAAGCACGTCCTCGCGGTATGAAGGATCGCAGCGAACTCCTCACGACTGAGCCACCGCGCTTACATAACTGAAACGCATGCTTTACAATACTTTCTCTATGAGTTTTCCATCTGTACGTACTTTCACTATGAAACAATATAGGCGGTCAGGATCTCACATACAAATGGACGTATATAACATATAGCTGACGAAGGTAAGATACATATATGTATATAATATAAGGAAGATTGTTAGGTATCAGACATCCTGCAACGACATGATGTAACATCTGAGGGCAGTGCCTATGTAGCATACGGATAACGTATGCTCCGTACTGATTTCTGTAGTGAGTAACAACGTTTGTACACGTCCCCGGCAATGCCGGATCCGGTTCCGACAATGCCGGCGATGGAATCGGCGGCAATGTAATCAAATGGTAGCTTGCACACGCTTTCCGAACCGGCAAAAAAGCCGGTGCAACTCCCGGCACCGGCAAATGCAGCCGGACTAGCCGCTGACATGTCGGTGTTGGCTCCGGCTGCGGTTTTGTCGGCGGCAATGTTTTCTTATGCGTGGATGCACACGCAGCCGGTAAAGACGGATCTTTTTGATTTAGTGGATTGTAGACATGCAAAAAAGCCGGCTTTTTTGAAACGATGGTTTTTTCACATAAAAAGCCGGCTTTTTTGGAAAAAAACGAGAATTTTGGAAATTTTGGCTTTTTTCATTTTCATGATTTTTCTACCTAAATAGCTTTCTTATTGTATATTCTATAGTTAGATAAGAATTCCATGACCTAAATGTCATATTTAGCTCTGTAATTCACCATCAAGATGAATGGGCACGTGTTTTACGAATTAAAGCTAACATGAAGAATGTAGTATTTGAGGGCAATTTTACATGCTACTTAACTTTATTTTAACTTTTGAGTTATCGACATTTTTTTTTTCTTCTCTAGATTATTTTAGTTTGTCATCCGTGTTTCATTTCTAAGAGCTTAGTACTCTAGCTTCTAGCACAAAAGTTAAACTTACGTTTTTCTATATATCCGTCAAAGCATACGTTTTGCAATATGTCCGTCAAACCGTACTTCCACATTTCTGTTATACTGTAGTTGTGCAATGATTTAGCAATAATTTTCCGGATACAACCTTGAATACCAATTTAGATTGTAGCGGATTTAGAAAAGTACTTTGGGAGGGGTTTCTCTGATTGTTTCGTTTTCTAAAAAGTCCCAATTTTATTTGGAGGTGCTTGAAGTTTATGAGTACAGGCATAACTAATATTTCGTTTCGTTTATATGTTTAGCAATAATCTTCCGGATACAACCTTGAAGATAATTTTATACTGAGAATCAATGGCGAATTTAGAAAAGTATTTTGGGAGGGGTTTTTCTTACTAATGTTTAGTTTTTCTAAACATTCGTACTTTTTATTTGACGGGAGCTTAAAGTTTATGAGTAAAGGCAAAACTAATAGATATTTTGTTTGTTTTAGACATTCCGCAACTTTGGGGAACAGACTTCAGTCCGAAAGATCGACCCCCTAACCTTCGCATCACTGCTGGTAATTAGTAATAATAACAATTTAAAAATAATAAGAAAGGAAATCGGCCAATAGAGACCTGCACGGGCCGAATTTTTCGGCCTGAGCCCAATCCAGACCGAATGTACCTAGGCCCGGCCCAGCCCGGGCCCGAAAATTTTTTGGAGATTTTCGGCCCGAGCCCGGCCCGATAAGTATTTAAAATTCTTGGCCCAAGCCCGGCCCGAGCCCGATAAATTTTAAAAATTTCATTTTGTAACATTTTTCACGGGCACACTTCTTCAACGTTTGCCTTTCATCTAATTATCGTTGAACGAAAGTCAATAATTATTAAAGAATTGCAATTAATCGGCCCCAGCCCGGCCCGACCGGAAGAAAAATCAGTGTCGGCCCGCCCAAGCCCGGCCCGGCCCAAAGAAATAACAGAGTCGGCCCGCCCAAACCCGGCCCATGCAGGTCTCTATCGGCAAACTCCTACACTCCTAGTCGGCCAGTATATGAACTATTTCTACATTCACAGATGGAATGAAGAAAAGCTTTGTCAAATAGTCGAATGCTGGGTTGAATCCCGGACTTCCCGATAGAAGCGCAAAAGCTAACGACTGAGTCATGTTTGTTGTGCAGTTGTATTTAGTTTAAATATATTTTGTAGTTCTTTTTTTAGGTAGGGGGAGAGTTCCGTAATGATATGTTGAATCCCTCTTGTTAGAAATTCAGAAAACTTGAGGATTGGGTAAACCGTGATGGTGGTTATATAAAACTTAACTGTAGAATTTCAAGAATATACAGAACCAAAAGCTCTAGATGTGCAGCCTTTAAGTGTATTGTATAAATCTTTCTCTTATGTTTTATTTTAATTTTATTGTGTTTCAAAAAGAGGGTTTGGAATATTTTGAAGTAAAAATACTACATACAATTTTGCTAATTATTTGTATATTTTTTAAAAAGAAGTTTTTACTTTTAGGGTTGGCTCGTTTACACCAACTGTTTTTTTTTTTAAATAACTGGTTTAAACCAAAAAATAAAAAGAACAAAAATGCGAACTTCATGGTGACGTTTCCACATGTCAAACCATCTGCATTAGTCTTATTTCCTTTTCACCTTTTAATCAAGGTGTCCCATGTTTAATTCTCGGTCGAACCACAACCCTTCTTTCATGTGTAAACCAAGTAGCGGTTTGGATGTCACTTTAAGCGAAAGTCTTCTCCTCGATAACCTCGGTATTACATAAGGATGTTAAGCCTAAACATACGAAACGAAACCAAATTATATATTTCTGCATGCCTGTTGTTTTATAAAGAAGCCAAGGTTGATTAAATATATTGATAGAAATTGGTAAAGTTTATCGATTGCCTACGTAGCTTCCAACATTAGCTTGGATTGGACTTTCAATGATATCTACATACTAAATTTTTAATTTAATACCTCAGTTTTAGCGTACTGATTATGATACGTTGACATTTAAATTTTACATGGAAAGCAATAACAGGATTTTCCCGTTATTGTTTTACATTTAAAATAATGACAGGATTTTCCCGATGGCTTGGGCGGGAGTTTCTCAATTTAAGAAATTTACTGACCGGACTTCTTTAAGCTTATGGGACCCCTTCCAGCATAATCCCGTTGTTGCGTAATAACACCAAGGAGAAACAAACTTATTTCTGTCAATATGTAATATAAATACATAAAGCAAAATATCTAAATAAAAAAAAACAGGTTTAAACCAAAAAAAAAAAAAACAGGTTTAAACCCCCCCAAAAGAAACGGGTTTCTGGCATTTTCAGAAACAACCATGGTTCTTGCCAGCTCTACTTGCTTTTGTATATAGGAGGTTTAAAAAATATTATGTACATTGGTCAATCCTTTGGTATTTATAATGTAAAAATGTTGAAGTAAAATGGTTTTAAATTTCTTTTCGAAATTCATGGTTTATTTTCGAGGTTTTATATTATTATCGGCATCAACCACTAATTAAATGACTTTTTGTGTTATAGGGAAGCGAAACAAAGTCTGCTTTATCAATTTAAAGCAGAATTTTGAACATAGCCCAAAATTTCCCAAGCAAAAAAGCGAAGCAGAGAAAAACGAGTTTTTTTTTTAAAAAAAAGCCGTTTTTTTTTCGAGCCCTTGCATCTCTAGTGGATTATTTCCTACAGTGCACTGAAGTCTTGCTTCAGTGACAATTCATTTCATCGTTAATCGAGTGGCAATGATTAAAGTGTTTCACTACGATGTTATGAATTTCATTGAATTAGCGGAAATAAGACCTTGTCTATGGGACAAAACTACAGATTCATATAAAGACAAGGTCGAAAAGCAGAAAGCCTGGAAAGAAGTATTACAAACCTTGCACAAGACATCGACACTATGGACAAAAAGAAATGAGAAGGGAGAGGTATGTATAGGATAATACAAAGCAATGGTGATTCAAACGCTTTCTGTTTACTTACAGTTGATACATAAAATGTATATTATATGTAAATGAAAATAAAATGCACAATCGAAGACATAGAAATGGGCCACTTCGATGTTTTCTTCGGGGTACGGACAATTTACCAGCGGTCAATTTGCCACGAAAATTCGACAAAGCGGACAATCTGACACCAGTTTTAGCAAATTCTTGACAATTTGACACTATTGGATTGTGGGTTTAAGTATAGGGTTACTACCTATTGTGACTTGTGAAAATTATTAATTTAGCCATGATTTTCTGCGAATGCTTTTAATTAGGCCTATATACGGACCAATTTACAATATACCTTTGTGTACTAAAGAAAAGATATTTGCGAATTTAGACGTTAATGCTCCTACGTCACTTGATTGAAGTAATGCAATTAACCTTCTTCTTTGCATTGAGCTATTTCTCAGATATTGAACGACTCTTTCATTTATTCATGTCAGTTTGTAATATTACACGGCTCTTGCACAGCGCTGAATATGATTACTAATTCGTTGTACTAAGAAATCGAACGTTTGTTTAGACATGCGAAAATAATTAATTAAAAAATTTCGAGTCATATGTCTGCAGCTTTTCATATAATGTATAAAACGAACCTTCCACATGACGCACTGTCAACAATGGATGGATCCAAATCTTTCTAGTGCTGCTTTGTTTCCTCTTTCTTCGCCGTAAGTACAACAAGGCAAGGAGATATCGTTTATTTATTGCTGGACTCATGTTCTGTCCTTTACTTTTGAACTCAAACTACCTTTCGGCACCGGCATTACCGGGATGTGTGTGCAAAGCAGCGCCGGTACTGACATTGCCGGATCCGGCACCGGTTTTGCCGGCTGCGTGTGCAAAGCAGCCCCGGTTTCGGTTCCGGCATTGTTTGCATTGACAATACTGGTGTCCGGAGAACGGATTTTTTTCAGTGTATATGATTCCTATACATTGTACATATTAGCGTAACATAAACACCCTTATCTCACTTTTTATCTTTATACAAGTTTTACTGTAGTGCTTTCATGAGTAAGAAATGTTTATTTTACATTTCTGTTTGCCATTTTCTTTAGTTTGGTGCAAATTGTTTTAATACTTTGTTCATATCGAATTATTAAAATGTCTTTTTTAAACGAATATTTTTTTCCAAAATTGTGAGTCACTACATTGTTTTTATAATGGAAATAATAATCAAAATGTTCCAAATTGTGGAGAGGTTTGAATACGTGTATCCTGGAAAAATTGTATTTCTACTATGTATCTACGGTTGCTAAGTTATTGAAATTTTAACTCATCCATCAGCGTTTACTGCGTAAATTAGAGATGTGAAGCAGTGACCTCATATATGACCTAACATTGAAAATTGCTCAAGGATGTCATGGTGGTATCAATCGGAATTTGAAAGAGAACATTCCATTTCATAATAAAAAGCAAAGAAAAATCTTTATACCATGTGGTACGGTATGACGAATTTTACTATTGCTATCTTCTCGTCTACAGTTTGTAATTCAACATACATCAGTTAGATAGCCTAATTCTTGGCAAGCTCTTTTTTAGATCAGAGAGTCAGGAGATCCATCTTCTTCTTAAATGCTTTCTCAAAGTTCAGCTAAATTGTTAGGGAGGGGTGACTGATACACTTGGATTTAACGTAACTCTAACTTTTTTGAAAATTCCGTTTCACAAGAAAGCAGAGAAATAAAAAAAAAAGGTTGTTCTGTCTTCGTTTCCTGCTATCTGGATTTACTGTTATCCTAGTTACGGAATGAGTAACTACACATAACCTTTATCAGCCAGGTAATGTCTTTCCGTTTTTTTTTTTCCAAGAACTTGATAAATTGATTATAGTGAGCCCCTTGCCTCTCACGACTTGCTTGTCTAAAATTGGCAGATGGACAAAGTGTGACTGATCCTTCACAACATCTGCTCAAACTGCACACCTTTCTTGGTCTGACAGTGAGAAATTCGATAGTAAAACACAAATATTGTATTCCTGATGACGTCCAGTTCAATAAGTGCAACATCATCAATATCCCTTTGACGAAGATTATCGAAAGTGGGTTTTTATACTCGCATTGCTTGATATACTCGGAGTTTTAGATAAACCAAGAAAAAGTACCCTAGTGGCGATAAATCAGGGGAACAGAGAATGAGCGGGCAACCCACTGCCACCAGTTAATTTGGAAATTCCATGTTAAGAAATTGCCGCATATTTACGCCATTGTGCGGTCCTGCACATCTTGCTGAAAACATCTGTGATCAAAACTGTCTTCTGGAGTGTCTCTCATTACTAGAACTACTTGATTTCGAAGCATCTCCTCACACAGTTCAGAAATCAAATTGTTATTAATAAAAAGGGAGCAATTGTTGTATATTTAGCACTGCCGCCCAGATATTCAATATTTCAGGATGTAGAGTGTGTTTGAAAGGACCTATGAGATTGCTGTCGAATCAAAACCTGCAATTATGTCTATTAATGGAACGGTTAGTTGGTACGTGCCTTCATCAGAGAACGCAATGCTGATAAGAAAAGTAGGATCATCATTGATTTGTTTCATCATATCATCACAAAATTCTACACGACCATCAGACCTTTTCACTCAGTTGATGTATTAGATAAATTTTGCATGGGTGGAACTTAATTTTCTTTAACATTCTTTTCGGAGACATGTGACTAATGTCATGTTCTTCAGAAGCTTTATGAATGCTAAGTTGTGTATTTTCAACAAATGACTGACTGCAACATCAAGCTGTTTGTCACCGATTTTGGTCGACCAGGAATGTTACCGTCTCCTCGACGCGTCTTAGGATGCACTGAACAGTAGATCTCAGAATGGGATTGCGTGGAAAGCGATTTTTTTCTTAAATATTATCCTTAATTTTGCACATGACCTTTGGTGATTGCCTCATCCTGGTATCATCTAGAGCGTTAGCACTTTACTTTGAGAGCTCTAATACAAACTAGTTGAAATACAGCTTGAGTGTTCAGAGGTTCTCTGTAATAATGCTTACTACTACCAATATGCAATGACTTCTGTGTTCCTGGATCGTAATTTACAATCAACCATAAGTACATGGCATAGGGCTGACGCATACGTGTCTTCTTGTCAAACGTTATTTGTTCCACTAAATTTATAAAAGCACATTTGCTCTCTTAGATCTTGATATCAACTTTAGATATTCATATTTACTTTCACTTCTTAGATGGAATTTTATGCAGTTTCAAATCAAATCGTAATTATGCACATCTACATTACCATAATAACGGAATTATGATGTCCTTTTAAACTTTAATAGATCCATCGATCGACTGTATGTGTTCGCCTTCACTTTTACCTCCCAGGTAAAATCACTTGGTCTATATTCGAATCAAATCATCATTAAACATATCTACATAAACGGAAAAAAAAATAATAACTCCATTCTCTTTCGACACTATGTCCGATTAATAATTGAAACTTCATGCCCCAATAGAGAGCTAGAGTTTATCAACCTGCATAGTGTCTACAAGCTCACAGAGAAAATCTTTGTTTTTGACGAATATTATTACAAACGTGTTCTATCTTCATTTGTTTGAAAGTCTTAGAACCAACATCACACAGCATGTCCAGTTCTGGAACCAGCTTTTCATTTATCAATCTCAGGTGACGTACAATGATATTATTATTATTGCGATTTATGTGTTATCTAGGTGGACAACGAAAAAATACTGAACCTAAAAGATGCGTATTTTCAGTCGCAGTATCTGAATCTGCATTAATGTAGAGAATTTCAACTGGGAATTTTGGGAAGATGAAGACAACTTCATTTTATGTTAGCTGAATAGATCTTTTAGAATGTTTGGACACGTATTTAAATTGCAAATGTATTTCTCGAGATATTTAGTTTATCATCAGCCTTAGGTGATGTACGTGCGTATGATGATATTCATTATTTTGCTATTACAGCTCCATTTATTAGAATAACGAAAACGTGATTCAAGTAAAAGTTGCTCAGTTTTGATCGCAGAATCAGAATCTACAATAAAAAGAGGGGGTTTCTATTTAAAATTTTGAAGCTTGCCCCTGGGGCCTTATGAGAATTTTATAGGCCTCTGGCATGTGTACATTCTTACGTAAATAGATTTGTTACATTTTTTTGTCATTTTTGAAATATTTCAGGTCACAAAGTTATGTGAGACATTCTGTATATATATATATATATATATATATATATATATATATATATATATATATATATATATATATATATATATATATGTGTGTGTGTGTGTGTGTGTGTTTATTGTTAATAACACTGAGCACTAAGGATGGGCATCTTCGTGTTTTCTAAAATTACATCCAGGTTTATGTAATTATCAGATATTGATATTGAATGATTAGTTCCTCAAATTTCTAAACATAAATTGAAAGCAGAATATCACATTTAAAATCAATAAAAATTACTAAAAATATTATTTAAAGTATTCAAACGAGATATCCCTTGTGTGTTTTACAGGAGTATCAACAATGACGTCAGTCTCTCACAAAGGCAAAGGTCTCATTCATTATTATATTTGCTTATATCAGATGCCACTATGGACCAATAGCGGGCTAGAATGAATAGTTAATTGACATATACATATACACTATTTCTCAGTCTGGGAGACCTGGCTTCGATTTCCGACAGGAGGTCATGTGGTTCGGATTCCACGTTAATCAGTAGGTCCCGTCTCATATAGCTTCGCTGGTGAAAGGGAAGTTAAACTCAATATCAACTCAACACAACTATTTCTCAGTCAGCAGAATATTTTGAGTGTCATCGGGAAGCCTTCGTCCATTTGTTTTATACTATATAGGTCGGATAGAAAAGTAGGGACAGCACTTTTCTTATGTTAAGTACTAGTCTCAGCAGTAGCAAGAGTTGCGCAAGTGATAAGGGAAAGTGAGAGGATAAAGTGTCGCGAGTGGTAACGACTAGGTGTTATTCAGTCAAAAGGTGCGGTGTCGTACGTAGAGGAGAAAACTGGAAGCGCCGTAACAAAGTGTTTCAGAGAAAAACGAAAAAGTACGTTTATCAAGATTGAAATGGTATATAGAGGCAGTGTACAGCAATGTTCTCAAAAATTTAGTAATTAAGTCTTCGCCAAAATGAAGGAATTAGTTTGCAGGAAGTACCATGACACAAGAGAAGCTAATCCGCGTCACATGACTGTCCTTGCAGGACATCGAAAAATATTGACGGTTACGGTGTACTACGCCTATCACACTTGTGGCAAAATTCATAGAGATGAGAGCTGATTACACTGAATGAATGTATTAGGTATGTTCCTGTCCATAAAGCTAGGTACATACTATAAAAATGTAGCCATTAATTTTTATCGAGCTTTTATATTTGCTGAAAATCTTAATTTTGTCGCTCGGTGAAATAAGAATGAGACAACCAATTTCACTTGCATATCTACTACGATACAGAAGACCCTGAAATACAGAGTGCTTAAAAATTACTGTCACAAATTGACACCAAAACAGTGCATTTGAAATATTAAACACTCTGTATATATTTCACATGAACTGTCGACTGTTATAAACCACTTTCGGAAAAGAAAACTATACACAAATTTTGCATTTGAAGGCAACAGTATCTGAATGTCCATTATATATATATATATATATATATATATATATATATATATATATATATATATATATATATATATCAACATCAATATAGCACTTTATACAACAAATTAAGTATATTATCAATATCTGCATAGTGATGTCATAAAATAACAAAATAAAAAATATAAAAAATAAACCTCTTCAATAATTACATTAGAAGAAAATAGGAACTTGGTTCTGTATTAGTGCTGAGTTTATTTGTTTCTTTAAAACGTTAAACATGTAATCTTTCCTTTAGTTTAAATCAATCTCAATCATCATACAGAATCGGATTGCATGAAGAACTTGTTCCGTTTCACACCCATACGCATGACTGAGGAGAAGGAAAAGAAACCTACAAAAAAAATCATTGTCTGTTCAATTTGCTGTTGTTAGATGAAAATAAATTTAAAAAAAAAAAACGATCATTTGGATTTTCACTCACAGAACACGCACATACAAACACAAATAAACGCAAAAACACACACTTATATATATATATATATATATATATATATATATATATATATATATATATATATATATATATATATATATATATATATATAAGTATATGATACAAATCTGTGCTATAACTCTGATGTCAAATAAATTTATTTACACAATTTAAGTGTTTCATTTCAGGAACCTACAAAATAATTGAAGTTTGAGACTTACTCTTACGTCGTGGCAGGAAACTCGTATCCTTACCTTAGGTTGATCGTAATTTTCATCTACGAAGTTAGGTATTTTTTTAATTTCATTTTCAATTTCATTGATTGGACTAACATCCCTTGCAAGTCGTACATTTTCTAACATACGTTTCACAACATTGCTGCTTAGAGGTCCATTTGGCCCAAACATAGATTCAGCATAGCGCTCAAACCCTTCCATTCTTCCACCAACCTTGAAGGAAAGAACAAAACTAGATTTCAGTGTTGAGACACATTAAAAATAAGGTTTAATAACATGATCGAAATCATAGGCGGTGTAACAGTGGGTGCAGTGGGTGCAGCTGCACCGACAATAACTTCGATTTTAAGATTTCCTACAATAATCCTTTCTATTTTGTATATTTCTTGTTTCCTATGTTTGGATATATTTGAGTAACTTCTTAAGTCTATCCTAAGTTACTTGCTATCATACCATGTTTCTCGATTTTTTTAAAATAAAACTTCGGGATTATTTTTGAGATCTTAAGGCTCAATAGTCCAGAGCGTTCTGCCAACAATGTTAGGATGCGTTGTCGCATAATAGCCTACATTACCAAAATCCTGGCGCTGCCTATGATCGAAATCAAGGCTAAGCAGTTTTATTTCCTCTTTTTCTACAATTGAAGTAACTTCTAACACGAAAAAAAAAATGAAATACTGCATCAGCGCTCTAGTCTAAAGGAGTGTCGTGCTAATGGGCGAATACTCATTCCAAAAAAAAAGGGAAGAAAAGAAAAGAAAAAGAAAAGAAAAAAAGGAAGAAAGAAAATAAATTTAGTTATTCCAAATTGATGAGACTTTGCTCCCGCACTTGTCAGTTTTGCTTCCCTTCGTTTTGCATACACACGTCCCATTGTTATGACGGCTAGCCTAAACGAGATGGTGATGATGAGAAATGAATGAAATGGTGGAATCAAGAAAGTGGGAGGAAATAGAAGAACCCCAAGGAAACGGAAGAACCCCAAGGAAACCAATGCACGGTGTTTGTCCACAGGAAGCTCACTTGGGGAGCAGGGTTTGAACTAGAGATGCAAGGGCTCGGAAAAAAACCGGCTTTTTTGGAAAAAAAACGGTTTTTTCTGCTTCGCTTTTTGCTTGGGAAATTTTGGGCTTTTTTTCAAAATTCTGCTTTAAATTGATAAAGCAGACTTTGTTTCGCTTCTCTATAACACAAAAAGTCATTTAATTAGTGGTTGATGCTGATAATAATATAAAACCTCGAAAATAAACTATGAATTTCGAAAAGATATTTCAAACAATTTTTCTTCAACATATTTACATTATGAATTCAAAGGATTACCCAATGTATATAATAAGAATGTTTTAATCTCTTATATACAAAAGTAAGCAGAGTTGGCAAGAACCATGGTTGTTTCTAAAAATGTCAAAAACCCGTTTTTCGGGGGATGTTTAAACCAGGCTTTTTTGGTTTAAACCAGGCTTTTTTGATTTAGATTTTTTGCTTTATGTATTTATATTACATATTCACAGAAATAAGTTTGTTTCGCCTTGGTGTTATTATGCAACATCGGGATTATGCCGGAAGAACTCCCATAAGCTTAAAGAAGTCCGGTCAGTAAATTTCTTAAATTGAGAATCTCTTGCGCTAGCCATCGGGAAAATCCCGTCATTACTTGGAATGTAAGACAATAACGGGAAAATCCTGTTATTGCTTTGCATGTAAAATTTAAAGGTCAACGTATCATAATCAGTACGCTAAAACTGAGGTATTAAATTACAAATTTAATACGTAGAAGTCCATTGAAAGTCCAATCCAAATTAATGTTGGAAGCTACGTAGGCAATCGATAAATTTTGCCAATTTCTATCAATATATTTAAGCAATCTTGGCTTCTTTATAAAACAACAGGCATTTAGGCATGCAGAAATATACAATTTGGTTTCGTTTCGTATGTTTAGGCATAAAATCCTTACGAAATACCGAGGTTATCAAGGAGAATACTTTCGTTTAAACTGACATCCGAACCGCTACTTCGTTTACGCATGAAAGAAGGGTTGCGGATCGACCGAGAATTGAACATGGGACACCTTGATTAAAAGGTGAAAGGGAAATAAAACTATTGCAGGTGGTTTGATATCTGGAAACGTCACCATGAAGTTCACACGATTCGCATTTTTCATTCCTTTTACTTTTTTGGTTTAAACCAGTTATTAAAAAAAAAGTTGGTGTAAGCCAGCCAACCCTAAAAGTAAACACTTTTTTAAAAAAAAATACACAAATAACTAGCAAAATACTATGTAGTATTTTCACTTCAAAATATTCCATACCCTCTTTTTGAAACAAAATAAAATTAAAATAAAACATAAGAGAAATATTTAGATTTATATGGTATAATTAAAGGCTGCACATCTAGAGCTTTTGGTTCTGTATATTCTTGAAATTCTACAGTCAAGTTTTGTATAACCGCCATCACGGTTTACCCAATCCTCAAGTTTTATGAATTTTAACAAGAGGAATTCAACATATCATTACGGAACTCCCCCCCCCCCCCAAAGAAAAAGGACTACGGAATATATTTAAGTTAAGCTAAATACAACTGCACAACAAACATGACTGAGTGATTAGCTTTTGCGCTTCTATCGGGAAGTGCGGGATTCAACTCAGCATTCGACCATTCTGACAAAGCTTTTCTTCATTCCATCTGTGAATGTAGAATAGTGCGTGTACTGTGAGTTGGCCGACTTCCTTTCTTATTGTTTTTAAATAGTTATTATTACTAATTACCAGCAGTGACGGTTTTGCGAAGGTTAGGGGGGCGGTCTTTCGGACTGAAGCCCGTTCCCCAAAGTTACGGAATGTCTGCAAGAAACTAAATATCTATTAGTTATGCCTTTACTCATAAACTTTAAGATACTGTCAAATAAAAATTACGAATGTTTAGAAAAACTAAACATTAGTAAGAAAAACCCTTCCCAAAATACTTTTCTAAAACCGCCACTGATTCTCAGTATAAAATGATTTTTAAGGTTATATCCGGAAGATTATTGCTAAACGTATAAACGAAACAAAATATTAATTATGCCTGTACTCATGGGCGGCGATTAGGGGGGGGGGGCAAAGGGGGCAGTTGCCCCCGCACTTTTTTGATGTAACCCATTAATGTATATAGTTTTATTTAGAAAAGTAAAATTTTTGTATGTATTTACTGGTTCATAGAAAGAAATGGTGCCATATATTTGCCGTTCCGTGAGTATGTGTTGGTTGTCTTCACGTGGATTAAGAAAACTACAGGAATTGCATTTTAATTGCCACAGATTATAACCCCAAAATTAACCAATTGGAGCACAACAATTTCAGCATACTTTCACTTCTTACAAGGGCTCGATATATTAGTCAGCCGCTTTGAAACTAACCAGAGAGCATTTTGCGAAAGGAAAAAAGTCTTTCGCAGGTTATTTTTTAATTGCACAAAAATTGACAGTTCCTAAAATGTCTTTTCTTATTTCTAAAGTAAGGGGGAAAAACGTAATAAGAAACAACTTCTATCTTTTCCATTGTTTTGTAGTGCAATATATGAGTGAAGTTGTGTGTTAGGGGTGTACGAGTGTATATACAATTAAATTTAGTGAATTCAACATGATTCTAGGTTTTAGTGTTATTTTGTATAACTGGAGTATGGAGTGATTCTAAGTATTGTTGTGTTTTGATGTGCTCCCTGAGAGTGAAAACTGCACCTAATGGCAACAAACGTGTTTCGGAAAGTTGCAAAAGCAAATATTTCTTTAAATGTCGTAACATATACTTGTAGTATTTAGTGTCTTTCATTTTCTAAGAGTAATAACATACATTTAATAGCATGTGAGGAATTAAAAATTAAGTTGTTCATTAATCCCTGTTTGAAATTGACTTTTGCAAAACAAGCATCATTATTTATTACTATGATTAATATTATCCTTTCTATTTATTTGTTTTGCAAATTTGTTATTCAATAATCTGATCACACAGCTTCCCAGACAGAATTTTAAGATGTTCATGAGCAAGGAATCAAATCTCTTCTAACACTTTTGTTTTTAAGAGTACAAAGGGCTACTACCTACTGGCGTTGCTCTTGTCAATTTACTTAATAAAATGTGAAATATTATATACGGTATTTTAACTAAAAAAAATATATAGTATCCCATTAGCTATACAACCTTTTGTCAAACAAAATATTAGAAACAAGCAGGAAAACTAACATTTATATACAAATATTCAGATCATGTCTTGACCCCCCACTTTTAACCTCCAACCGCCGCCACTGCCTGTATTCATAAACTTCAAGCACCTCCCAAATAAAGTTAGGACTTTTTAGGAAACGATACAATCAGAAAAAACCCTCCTAAAGTACTTTTCTAAATCCGCTACTGATTATTTGTATAAATTGGTATTCAAGGTTGTGTCCGGAAAATTATTCCTAAATCACTTCACAGTTACAGTATAACAGAAATGTGGAAGTACGATTTGATGGATATATTGAAAAACGTACGCTTTGACGGATAAATAGAAAAACGGGCAAGTTTAACTTTTGCGCTAGAAGCTAGAGTACTAAGCTCTTAGAACTGAAACACGGATTTCGAATTGAAATGATCTAAAGAAGAAAAAAAATGTCGATAACTCAAAAGTTAAAATAAAGTTAAATAGCCTCTAAAATTGTCCTCAAATACTACATTCTTCATGTTAGCTTTAATTCGTAAAATATGTGCTCCATCCATCTTGATGGTGAATTTCAGAGCGAAATATCGCATTTAGGTCATGGATTTCTTATCTAACTATAGAATATACTATAAGAAAGCTATTTAAATAGAAAAATCATGAAAATAAAAAAAGCCAAACTTTCCAAAATTCTCGTCTTTTCCCAAAAAAGCCGGCTTTTTATGTGAAAAAAAACATCGATTCAAAAAAGCCGGCTTTTTTGCATCTCTAGTTTGAACCCATGACCCATGCACCAGAGGTGAACGCTGTACCACTGAGCCGCCTTGGCCTAAATTGAACATACAAAAGTAACCAAGAAAATTCTGTCGATTTTTGTGGAGGTCTGTGTTCAACTGGCCCTCACACCGTGCGGATGGAGATAAGGCGAAGGTCAGTTGTTGGTGTGGGCGCATCCAACATACTACCTGGTTGTGGCAGTTCAGATAGACCATGAACTTGCGTAAGGACAGAGTAAACGGGACCTCCACAGCACGTCAAAAGGGCGTGTATACCGGGTCATTAGTGAGGGTGTCGTGGTAGTTAGTTAATGTCTTGTATGGGGAGATGGATTGCAAAACATTATATTTTCAAACGTGAATGTCGTGATGGTAGCACCTGCATATAGCACTATGGCACTGGACTATGGCTCTATGGCACTGGACTAGGAGGCTACTACAGTTTGCTTTGTCACGTGGGCTCAACACCGGATGTTGTGGTGTGGAATGTAACTGAATTCCGTACCTGTTTGTGCCTCATACGCACTAAATGACATTTGACCAACCAACGATGCATTGACAAGGTACTGGTTTATTAGTGCTGGATCTGCGAGACACTACATTGCTTGTAGGACAACACGCACCCTTATGTTGCACGTACTGTTGTACACCTTCTGATTGCACATGTTCTTCGTCTCCTTCCTTGGCCAGCAAATATCCAGATCTCCCGCCGTTTGTAGAGGTATAGTCAATAGATACACAACGCTACTTACATCTGCGAAGTCCACCAGCTGCACTTAGTGTGATATAGAATTGTGCCGAATACGCAGACATGGAATCCACAAGAGGGAATACAAGGGCTCATCCACTGTATGTCATTCCGTGTTACAGCCGTTCTGAAATTCTCTGATAGATCCAGGGAATACTGAGCTTCGTCGTAACTGCTTCACTGTCGCCACGTTGTCACGCGAAACAGAGCGATAAGTTTAATGATTTGCTAATTGTACACCTGTGGTAGCAAAAAACTAGACTCCCTTCTAGAGTCTAATTTCAAACACTTGAACTTACATCTTTACGTCTCCCGGATCTGCTTACAAATTTTCTTCCAATATGTTACAGAGCAACACGCTTACGTGTATTCTCTAATAAAAATAGACAATCTGGACATTGCCTCGAAGCAATTACTCAATTGGTATGTAGAAAATAACCATAAAATACTATAGAAAAGAAGATAGACCTCAAAATCTGACATAGTACCTGACTAGTATATGATCAAGCCTGTTCAAAGTACAATGTCAACCGAATACTAACCAAAATAAACGTAGGAGGCTACGAGACGTACCAGACATACTAGATATCTAATCTGTCTAGTAGATAGCATATTAGCCTAATAACATTCATTTTAATATCCGGTCTATACAACCTTGTGTAATAATAATAAAACTGCATTTTACTGAGCATTTCTGTTTGAATGTAAAAAATGTGTCATTGTGAAGGATATCGACAAAGATTTGCAGAATTTCTTCGCAAGAAAATAAAAGCATGTTGTCGAACCTATTTGCAGTTTTACCTGACAAATATGGCCTGAGAATTCATAGTTCAACTCATCCAGTCCTGATTAACCTAAAGATAACGTCATGAACAACCGATACCTGGGAATCGACCTCTTTTCTTAAATGAAAGTATTTCAGCCATAGCAAATATTCCGTCATACCGTCCTAGGTTGTTTACTACATTATTTAATTTGTGAGTGGTAAATACCGAACAAGAGGACAATCCTAATTAGACTTTTTCTAATCACTGTACATAGAAAATAGCATGGTACTTGGTTCACTATTTTCTCTTGAACTCAAAATCCAGTGTTTGGGTTTTATGTAGGGGTATAAGTGAAACGTCTAACCACTGCAGCCAGTATACTGGATCGTTTCGTAACTTAGATTGAAAAGTAGTCTTAATTGAACCAGCAACGATTCAAAGTATACTTACGTCCATTCATCTTGTTGAAATACAACTAGAAGGGATTAAATGGCTAATTGAGAATCTAGTTGCCTTGAGTATGACTGCGGGTATATTCAGGTATCACGCTCAGTGAAAACAATATGTTTTCGATAAAACTGAAAGCAGACATGACTGCAAATAATAAGCATGCGACGCGTTTTAAAATCATATATGAGAACAGGTTCTTATGAGTCTAAATGCAAAGAAATAAGAACTATTCGTAAAAAGAAGAGGTGACGATGCTCTTAGGATGTCAAGACCACAATTACTAAAAGTGTTTTTATGCATCCACAAGTGTATGCGAACAATTGTTTATATAAATACTAATATGTTTTACATTAAAAATGATTTCACAGTTAAAAAAAAAGAAAACAAACTAGAACGAGAGTTTAATGTAATGAAACCCTAAACAATAAATGTGAGAACTGAGGAAAAAAAAAGTGAACACTGTGACATCCTAACGCATGTAACAAATGTCGAACTGCAAAATAAATAAAATAAAATAAAACTATTCAAATTCTACAGTGCAAAGAAACTCATGAAAACATGCGCAGGAATAATGAAAAATTGAACCAAGAACGCATTGCAGCATGAAATGCTAATTTGTTTATCTTGTTTAGGGCGGTATTCATATCACAAACTAACATAATGTTGCGGTGTAACTCATCAGCAAAATAACCTCATAGAGGAATATTGCAAGCGGGTGCGGAAAATAACGCCGATGATTCTACAGTTCTGATCACAATAAATGGGACTGCCTTCCGGAAACTAAGTGCAAGAGAAATAACCCCAGATTCTTAAGACTTCCCTGTAGCTGAGGTTCTTTCACCGTGCATTTTTGTCGCAGTCTGGACTAGAAAATTGAATGATAAAATTGCAGTATGCATACGATAATTTCGTTATAAAGAAATAAAATAGCTACACTATAGAAAATTAAGGTAATAATAAATCCCAAATGTGAAACATTATTTATTAATATAGAACGATTAAATAACTCATGAAAGTAGGTTAATTATCGTAACTATAAAGAAGCCACAATGATATCCGTCTGCTTCATGCGATTTACTAATTATTTCATTGCCAATTCGAGTTTTCCAAAACATGCTACCTTTGTCAAGTTATCTTTCTCAGAGCAAACAATATCAAGTAATTTATGAAAAATCCAGTAAGGCAACAGGTTAAAAGCAATAATATTTGAAAGCATTCTGCGGTTTTCTAGTATAACTTGTGATTCATCCGAGACATTTTTTATATAGTATGTTGAGAGGGAACTATATTTTAGGAAACAAAGTTAACTAATATTTACTTGAAAAAAAAACCAGTGTTACAACAGAGCAGAAAATAAACTAAAATATGAGTAAGTTTTGTTGCGTATAAGACGAGCGATTTTTCCTTGTCTTCCTTTTAAGCTGGTCTCTTAAAACGATATTTTTGCCAAGAAAGAATATAAAGATTTTTGTAATTTATTTTCTGTAAAGTCTTTCAGAAGGTAACTGTAATTAAGTATTCAACCTAAACATACAAAGACGACGGATTTTTTTTAATTATGAAGTTTTAGAAAATATAATGATTTGTTAGTTACTTCTATATCTGGTACATGTAGTTCTTAGATTTTATCGTGGATACACACAAAGAGCACTGGTTTTCCCAGAGTTATCTCGTTCATCTCACTTTCTTCATTCTACCATTATCTTCCAAATCATAATCATCGTCTCTTTTAGCCTCGGGGATAAACGTCGGAACTAAACAGAAATATTGTTTTGTTTTTAAATTAGATACCAAAAACTATTTTAACCTAAATTTCACTCCAATTCTACCTTTTGTCAGGAAGAGAAAATTGAATAATAATTCTGATGTTTCATTGTGTTAAAATAAACCTTACGCATCTTAAATTAACATTTATCTGGCCAATGAAAGAGAGTAGAATTCTTATAACAGCATTTCTTATTATAAGTTCAGTATTTCCGACTCATATATATCTACGTCATTCCTCACTTAATAACGACCCTACATATGCCGGTCAAAACAAATAAATTACGTACGTTTTCTTCTCGTTCCTTTGCTTTTCTTAGGTACAGTAGACCAATATTAAACTAAAATCAACAGCTGCATTCATGTTTAACTTAACAGTTACCTCTATCTGCTTAATTGTCTCAGACTGGTGTATCTCCATCATATTGTCCATATATATATCCTAACTTAATCCAATGCATAACCCTGTTTGAATCCGAAATATAATTTTCAACCCTGAGATTATCCGAACTTAACATTTGAACATTATTTCATTACTTTTTAACGTTTTTTCCTGCCATGAAAGTATATTAGACGCCATGGTGCAGTATAATAGCAATATCATACATTGGGTTTGCATACATGCACTATGTGATCAAAAGTAACCGTACACCTGGCTGATAATTACTTACAAGTTCGTGGCACCCTCCATCAGTACTGCTGGAATTCAATATGGTGTTGGCTCACCTTTAGTCTTGATGACAGCTTCCACTCTCGCAGTGATACTTTCAATCAGGTGCTGGAAGGTTTCTTGGGGAATGGCAGCCCATTCTTCACGGTGTGCTGAACTGAGGAGAGTTATCGATGTAGGTCGGTGAGGCCTGGCACGAAGTCGGCGTTCCAAAACATCTTAAAGGTGTTCTATATGATTCAAATCAGGACTCTGTGCAGGCCTGTCCATTGCAGGAATGCTGTGGTCGTGTAACAACTCCGCCACAGGCCGTGCAGTATGAACAGGTGCTCGATCGTGTTGAAAGATGCTATCACCATTCCCTGATTGCTCTTCAACAGTTGGAAGGAAGAAGGTGCTTAAAACATCAATGCAGGCCCGCGCTGTAAGAGTGCCAAGCAAAACAACAAGGGGTAGAAACCTGCTCAAAGAAAAACATGACCACACCATAACACCACCACCTCCGAATTTTACTCTTGGCAGAATACACGCTGACAGATGACATTCACCGGGCATTTACCATACCCACACCCTGCCGTCGGATCACAACATTGTGTACCTGATTCGTCACTACACACAATATTTTTCCACTGTTCAAGCGTCCACTCTTCAATAGTCTTACACCAAGCGAGGCGCCGTTTCGCATTTATTTGCGTGATGTGTGGCTTATGAGCAGCCGCTCGACCATGAAATCGTAGTTTTCTTACCTCACGCCTAACTGTCATAGTACTTGGAGTGGATCCTGCTGTAGTTTCGAATTCCTGTGTGAGGGTCTGGATAGATGTGTGCCTATTACGACCTTCTTCAACTGTCGGCGGTCTCTGTCGTTAACAGACGAGGTCGGCCTGCACGCTTTCGTGCTGTATGTGTGCCTTCACGTTTCCACTTCACTATCATATCAGACACATTGGACCTAGGTATGTTTAGGAGTGTGGAAATCTCGCGTACAGACTTCTGACACAAGTGACACCCAATCACTTGATCACGTTCGAAATCCATGAGTTCCGCAGAGCGCCCCATTCTGCTTTCTCACGATGTCTAATGACTACTGAGATCGCTGATAATGAATACCTGGCAGTAGGTGGCAGCACAATGTACCTAATATGAAAAACGTATCTTTTGGCGGTGTCCGGATACTTTTGATCACATAGTGTATGAAGTAAACATTTGGAAAGAGCTTTAAAAGCGCAAAGCAAACGTTTCACTCGGCTCCTTCTGCATGAGCTACTTAGGAGAAAATATTGCTCAGTGATAAAATAGTCGACTCGTAAGTTTCGTGGAAAATACAAGAATGAAAAAACCCAAGATCGGTATTTCGAACTCTCTCAACGGTTGATGATATATCAGAGAAACATTTCATATTGATGTAATCTACATCAAGAAACACCCGATTCAATGCAAAGAATGGTCCACACCATGAATCAAAAGAACTTGATTACTTTCTAGATTTTATTGCTCCAGGTTGTAACGAGCAAAGCAAATGCAAGACGCTGTAGATAGCTAAATGTCAAATAATAAAAAAACACTAAATCACGAAGAATGTCTAGGAAAATTAAAAAAAAAATTAATATGTTGTTTGCGACTTTTTTTCTATTGTTAAACTTTGTAGCTATATTTGCTTTTTGAAATTTTGCTTTGCTTTGTGAATTATTTTATTTACCTGAAACTGTATTATATGAAACATGTAAGTAGAAAATTTCTTTAAAATCATATTGTTTTGTAAAAAGTGATAATGTACATCATCAAGCTTTTAAGCGATTGAGATGTAATTTTGTTAAAAATGTTCAATTATTACATATGTGTTCAGATTCTATCTATGTATCTATATTTGTACTCCCACAACTTTAAAAGGAAACTAGCTATAATGTCCGTTCTTTGCAGGAACAGATTGGGCTTGTGGAAAATACATGAACTCTCTTCCACATTAAGAAAAAAAAAACAGTTCAATAAAAGTGTAATTATAAAAACCTTTAAGGTACTCAATATTTGAATTATATTTTCAACTTCTCTACCCTACTGAGATGGGTTCCCTAATCAATATGACATGAGAAAATCCTTGAGGCAGGAGTTATATTCATATTTTCATTTTAAAAGGGCAAGCAATTCACCATGATGTATTCACAAACCTCAAACGTTTGCTAATGTGGCGAGAAATATTTAATTTTTTTTTTTTTTTAAAGTGGAACTTTATCCTTTAAAACTGGACTTTTGAGAAATGCTGGTTCACGTGTCCGCTTATTTGTAACGAAATGTCCATACATGTATTTCATCTTCATAACTTGAAGGGCTCATGATATATCCTGTTTACCTCATTCATTTTGACCCCTATACTCCTTTAAATTAAAATGAATTGAAATTAAACCTTCCAGGTCTACGTCCCACGGTCATACTTCTTTAAGATACGTACTTACGTTAGTCAAAGTAGCGATTAAAACCTAGCTCGGAGATAGATACTAAATATGTTCCAAATTAGTTTGAAAGTTTTCAGCTATTTTCCCGCGATTCGATTACAAATAACGGACAGCGTTGCTTTCAATACGAAGAAAAAATATCAGAAAATACATCTTTCTTCTTAGAAAGGAGTTCTTGAAAAACGTAGCGACGCGCGTACGCCTATTTTTAATGAGGAGCTTTATCCCGCGTTTTATTTCCCTAAATTCATTTTTTTAAGATACTCTATTCTGGGTAAAACATTTGAATCACATTCCCACCTTCACTTCTCTTATCATACTTATTTTGAAAATATTCTTTCTTATTTATTACTCTCGTAATAAAATGAATTTCCTATCTATGTATCACATTCCTACATATATAACAATGGCCTGGATTTTCAGTGAATCAACTTCATCCTTCCATAGACTCGTACATTTCATCACTTCCTCTTCAACAAACGGAATTTTCGAAAACGTTGAAATACATGTTTACTTGATTTTTATTTACGAGATTGCATATAGAATTTCACATTTGCAACTTAAGTGAATTCTCACATTTAACATTTTCTGAATAGATAATGGGAAATCTTAATATTATAAAATCGGCTCCTTACCCTTTTCAAAAATAAAAATTTGGCTCAATCTGAAGTATGTATTTATTTCTTAAGATTTTATATATCGATTTCAACATCTCACATTTAAGCAAATCCTTACAATGGATTTCTCAATAAAGAAGTATAATTTTATATGCTATGGAATACACTCCAATTTTCCCTCTATGGAATTTTCGAAAACGCTGAATTAATCTTTCGTTTACACTAGTCCGCATGGGTATTGTTTTTTTTCTGAAAACTTCACATAGATTACATATTTCTGAGGTCACTCATTCAGAATGTGGCATTCGTTTTTTTCTGTCGCCCTAGAATTACTAGCAATTCACTAATTACGCTCGAACCTAATAGTATCTGTTTGCTCTGTAGTTCATCAAACGCTCCCTAGAAAGCAGCAGTGTGTCAGTAAGCACTCATACAGCTGATGTAGGTATGGGGAAAGAAAATTAGTTATAAATTTAATCCATATCTTGGAAAGAATCCTTGTCCGTCGCATGCACGACCATCTTCACTCACATAATCTTCTTCCAATACACCAAGCTGGATTTCGACCAAATTTTAGTACTCAAGATCAATTATTCCGTCTCACCACAGCTATTTACAATCAATACAATACAGGTTTTCCTTCTTGCCTTGTAACATTTGATTTGGAAAAGGCTTTTGACAAAGTTTGGCACCCTGGCTTACTATATAAACTTCGTAACTATCTCCTGCCAACTTCATACATCCGCTTCATACACTCCTTCTTAATAGGACGACTAGCTTACATCTCAATCAATGGAACGCTATCTCATCCTATCTTGCTGCAATCAGGTGTACCACAAGGCTCATCATTGTCTCCTTTATTATACTTACTGTACGTCGCTGATCTTGTTATTCCTAATAACACCACAATATTTCAGTTTGCTGACGACACTGCTTTTTTCACATCTGGCCGCACCGTACAATCACTTAATAAAACCATGCAAGTAGCCATTGATTCATTTGTGCGATGGTGTCATGTTTGGAGGTTAAATATTAACTCTTCCAAAACACAAACCATAGTTTTCTTACCACGTCGACGCCGTTCACGAGTGCATCGAAACCCGAATCTACTTCGCCTTCAGGTTGATCTTACGCCTATTCCAGTTTCAAGTACTATTACGTATCTCGGTGTCATTTTTGACACTCATCTTACCTGGACTCCACACCTCACCAAACTCATAGGTCAAGCGCAAAATCGACTTAATCTTCTCAAAAGATTAGTGGGCACAACCTGGGGATTAAGGGCACGTACCGTTCTCAATACCTATAAAACCTTCATGCGGAGTACATTAACCTACGGACATACAGCCTGGGCATCTGCGCCATTAAAATTCTATCAAAAACTTGCTATACTAGAACGCCATGCTATACGCCTAGCATACCGCATAAGCCTACCGCATCCAACACGTTTACTTTATGAGATGATCGACTTTCCGCCATTATTAACGCATCTTGAACAACTTCGTATACGTTACATCAGCAAACGTATGGCACAGCCCCATCCTATGATACTTGATATACTCCGCTACGACCGTGACAACGATGCACCACCAACTTTCATTGACACCCCTCTCCAACACTTCATGACATTATATCATTTACAGTTAGATGATGACATCTTGGACCCCGAAATCTATACAATCTACCGACCGCACGAACTTTCATCTCACATCTATCCATCATATGCACAGTAATACCTATTAACAAGGGCCTCCTTCGTCTTCATCAGTTCCTGAATCGCCCCAGGAACAGAAGATAACCTCATTCGTCTGAACTAACATAACCTTGTGATGTGACGTCCAAAGCACTGCATTTCATCCATTCATTACAGTTGTTCATTATATTACTGCAGCCCTCAACTTTCTTTCCTCTTAATTAGTGTTTATGTAATAAATGCCAATATTGTCTTCTTGCCATTAACCTATCAATGTTTGTGTTATATATATGTTTTTTCTCTCCTGGAATCATTTCAATCCATGTATGTTTAATATTAATGTGATGAATAAAGAAATAATAAACCTGGCAACCCTTAGACCACCTACATTTACATAGAGACAATTGATCTACATTACAGCACTTACCCGAAGAAAGGGCACAACCCTTTAAACGGGACGACGAACAAAAAAAAAAAAAAAAAAAAAAAAAAAAAAAATAATCCATATAGTTGACATTTATTTTTATCTACAAATTAAATTGTAACGTGCATAACAATGTCCCAGACAACCTCTGGTATAAATTCTTTTGTAGGTCATAGATTGATTTTTTTCAGTTTATGTATGAACTAATCAAGTTGCTTAACATTAAGATTATAGTTGCATTTGCTTCTTCTGTGATCCTGTGCTCCTGTGCTGTAGACGAGGAAGAAATGGTACGTCGTGGTTGTAAATATAGTGCGAATGTGTTTTGTTATATTTGCAGTGAATTTCTTTCTAAAAGACAACGGCAATCCCCTTCGGAATTTATTTAAAAATCATATTAAGCTTATTTTCATATCAAACTTGGTGATCAATCAAAATCATAGGCTCCACATAAAGTGCGCCATTCTTTTGTTGAATATTTGAGAAACTGGAATAAGGAAAATCAGGTGTCTATGGAGTTTGAAATTCCTATGGTTTGTAGGGACTGAAGTATCATATTGACGATTGTTACTTCTGATGCTGTGAAACTATTGGCCTTAATGCTAGAAATAAACACAAGGTAGTTTACTCAAATATTTAATCAGCTATAGGACTTGCAGGTCATGATTCAGACATTCCTATTCGAAAACCTTCATCATTGCTACAGTGTGTTGGTGATTCTAGTTCCCCAAACCAGAGACGTGACATAGAACATGACAACTTTGAACCACCTAGTGGTTCATCTCAGCCTATACTTTTTTACAAAATGATCTTAATGATTTGGTTCCGGACTTAAATCTGTCGAAGGGGTCAGCAGAAGTTCTTGGCTTCACACAAGGAACCCTCTGGCATCTGGAACGAGATTTACTCGGTACAGAGAAAGAAAATTTTCTCTTTACTTTGTACAAGAAATCGATGTGTACCGTTACGATTATTGGTTGTGCTTAATAAGTTGGATAGTCTTAGTTAATAAGTTGAATTAGCTGGAGAATGTGTGTTGATTCGAAAAAAAAAATAATAATAAAATAAAACATGTCCTTTTACACAATGAAAATAAACACACATATGTACCTATTGCACATTCGATTTCAATGAAAGAAACGATGAAACTAATTCTAAAGAATATTAAATATCTAGAACATGCGTGGGAAGTTTGTGGTGATTTCAAGATTTTAGGCATTTTACTACGACAACAATTTGGATATATGAAGACACCATATTTCATTTGCGAGTGGGATAGTAGGGCAATTAGTGAGCATTGGGTAAGAAGGGAATGGCCGTTATTGGTACTTTGGAATCCAGGATCTAAAAATATTTCACATGAACGTTTAGTTCGTTAGGATAAAATATTACTTCCACATCTCGACATTAAGTTGGAACTCATTAAACAATTTGTGAAAGCACTTGACAAACTGGGACAGCGTTTCAAGTTTATATATAATACATTTCCATCCTTGCCCTATGGAAAAGTGAAAGAAGACATATTTATTGGTCACGATATTCGAAAACTTATGGAAAACAGAAATTTTAAAGCAACAATGAGTCCAGCTGAAAGAGATGCCTCGGTGGCATTCAAAAGTGTAACAGAACTTTCTCGGAAACTGCAGAAGTCCAGATTATAAGAGCATTGTAGAAACTACAGTATACGGCAAAACAAACAGTACCGTACCGAAATCATATCGTTGACATTTATGTATCTATTTGTTGTACAGTAAGAGACACTTCTGGATGGTACAGCCATATGGAGATTTACCGCAAGAGTGCTCCACCAGTTGAGTCCAAAGTATTTGCCGGGAAGTATTGCAACCGAATTAGCTTTAAAAGAAGGCGGGTGGCATAATCGCCAGGCACTGAACATTCCCGTACACTTGGGTGAAATTCCCACTGCCGTCTACAACATCATTTCTCCAAAATGAGATGAATCTTAGACGTTTAGTTCTTATGCCAAACATACTATTTGATATTCGTCCTATTCGTGAAGATAAAGTGCAACAAAAAATGAAAGTCCAATCCTGTTGCTATTGTAATGAACTCTCTTTAAGTCGTTTGATCTGAAATGACTTCAAAGAACCTGAATAAATAATATGTCACTTCAGGGGGAAGGGGGTAGGAAGAGCGAATGCTCCTCTCCTAAAGTATGAAAACATATATTTTTAATCAAATGCTTAGCGAGAGTGAGCCCATTGGAATAGCGCTTTTATGATTTGAAATCTTGCTCCCAAGTCATCTTTTGTCATACCTAACAACATAGGAGAACGGAAAATGCAAATGTAATGAAGGAAAAAACACTCACATGTGCAAATTCAGAATTGGAGACAAAATGATAGGATAGCATCCATATTTTGTCGCAAATTTTGATTTTGTAAGTAGACATGTAAAAGCTCACCCAAACCTAAGAGCATCCCATTACCAATTGCTGAATTCAAGTGGAGAACTCAGTTGAGAGCATCAGATGATTAGAGAGGGAGAGAAACATCTTAAGATATGGGGAACGAACAATGGAAAAAAACAGCATCTTCCCCCGAGCGGACTCGATCCCTCAACCCCGTGAGTATCAACACACGCCTTAGCTCACTAGTTTTATTATTACCTTCTTGAAAAATACACAATGGACTCAACTAGCTGAGTCTAAACAAGAAAAGCACTAGACATAAATACAAAAATCACCAATTCTGGGTCTACAACTATAAATGCAGAGAACTATAAATAAATAAATGCATATTTAAACAATAATAATAATAATAATAGTAATAATAATAATAATAATAATAATAATAATAATAATAATAATAATAATAATAATAATAAAAACGAGAGAGGAACGTTAGTTCATGACAAAATCACTTCTAAAAACCTACTAAAAGAAATCCTTTCCTGCTGCGGAGAATAACATTTCCGGCGTGTACGTTGAAGAAAATCAAAGTAAGTGCGTGCATCCAGTAATGTGATATGCCGCTGGAAATATAGTAAAGTGCTGGCTAGCAGGAAAAGCACTGTACGATGCTTAGTGGGGGGGAAAAAATGAAAGTCCGGCAGAAGCAAATGATTAATGTGAAACTGTGCACTCGGACGACGAGTGATACGACCCACCATCACTTGCAAGGCGTTCCATATCACTGGCGCTCCCTCACATGTTGTAAACCGATGAGCCAAAGTGTCCTCAGAACGACATATAGTACACAAAGCATCAGGTGCTCGTTGTATAGCATAAAGCCGCGCACGTGTTGGGGTAAGTTGATGGACTACTTGAAACCATAACACTTGCATATAGGAAGGTAAGATTGGGTTCCAAATGTTAGCCCAAACTTGCTGCCACTCGATATGTGGAAACTGTTGTACTACTCGTAACTGAGTCGACTGAGAGGACAATGTGAAGAGCACAGAATATAATGAGCGAGCATTGTGCTGCTGAGGGACCAAAGGCACCCCGGCATAAATCCAATATCGAAGAAAGATCAAAACATATTTCGGACACTGATCGGCAAATTGAATAAAAGGGGGATTGACAGGGTGAGCGTACTCCGGCCAAAAACAACTAAACCAATGGTTCGTAATAGAATCGACGGATGAAAGACCCACGCACGAATCTGCCATGAAGAGAGTTTGACATTTGAGACGGATATGAACTAAACCGAGACCACCGCGGGAACGTGAGAGATAAATGGCAGTTCTGGGGATGCGAAAATAGTAACCCCTCCATATGTGCCAAAGGAACAGAGATTCAAATCTTTTGGCGTAAATCTCAGGGAGGGGAAATACCCGAGCCCTATATCACAATTTAGTTGCCATGTAGATATTGATAAATTGAATGTGATGCCATAAATGAAGTCGACGAAAGCGGAGGGTGAAGAACAACCCTCGAATTTGCGCTAGGAGAGGTTGCCAAACTTCTTCATAATGGGGATTGGGAAGGGACGTGAATGGAATCCCTAAAATTGTTAAGGATGTCACATGCGGTATAGGCTGCGTACCTGGGGTAGGAGAGGGTAACTGAAAGCCGTGAAATTGTAACACTTGAGTTTTCTTTGCATTAAACTGAAGGCCAGAGCAACGCGAGAATCGTTTGTGAACCGGAAAGACACCCTGAAGAGCAACTGCGTCGACCCCTGTGATAGTCAGATCATCAGCGAAACAATAGATGTTTTGACAAGTAAAGAGGGTAGGGCCTGGGGAAGACACTAGCGCCAAACGATGGAGAAGAGGGTCTATAACTAAGGAAAACAAAATAGAGCTTAAACTACAGCCCTGGCGCAAACCTCGTTTTAAGGGAATGAGGTCAGATAGATGTCCATTAATTTGGAGACGAAACGTGGCTGTGGTGTATAAATTCGAAATTACTTGACAGAAAGCTGCGGGAAAACCCCAAGCGTCGAGGGTTAGACGAAGGAAATTGTGATCGACACTATCATAAGCCTTCTCTAGGCCTACTGCTAACGCTCCGGCTGGGACACCGCGAGACTGAAAGTATGCAAAGAGGTCTCGAAGAGTACGAAGGGTAAATTGAATGTTATTCGATTCGTGCAGGGCTGCTTGATAGGACTGATAAGTTTCTGTATGATAGGTCGTAATCGGGCTGTAAGAACTTTAGTAAATAATTTCAAATCAACTGGCAATAAAGAGATAGGGCGGTAATCAGCCACAACCTTCGCCTTGGACGATTTGGGTATAAGTGCGACAACCGCAGTATTAGAATGAAAGGGCACATTAGACAACCAGGAATTAAAAAGTGTCACAAGGGTACCACGAAGAATAGGCCAGTAATGACGGTAAAAAGATACACTCAAGCCATCTATGCCGGGAGAACTACGTCCCTTAGACTTATTGAGAACCGCCAAGATGTCTTCAGCCGTAATTGGGCGCAATAGAGCCTGACAAGCTTCTGCAGGCAGCCTCTGGGGAAGGGCTGATAGAAACTCAGGAGCAAAAAGAAAATCCGAATGCGATGCGCTCGTGAAGGCTATAAAGTGTTGCGTAAATTTTTGTAAAATCTGTAAAGGGTCAGAAATGGTATCGCCGTTGGCCAATACTAACGATTCAATACATGTAGCTCGTCGCTGTCGAAAAAGGCGATCCACATGATACAAGGAAGACGATTCTTCCGGAAAACAATGATATAGATCGTCTGAAAAATACGCCTGCAACGATACTCGAGTATCGATTTGACGCATTCTACGTTTAATATCGTTAATACAAGCCAGATTAAGTAGGGAAGGCTGTGCAGCCCAGAGGTCACATAGTGCCCTATAATAAAATTCATATAGCTGACGATCGTGCTGTTGGGACAATTTCCCTCTCCATTGAAAGAAACTACGGAATTTTGGTTTACAATAAGTAGTCCACCACGCAACCTCCGTTGGAAAATAACGTTGCATTTTACGCCAGTACTTAAAACGCTCGTTAAACTCTTCAACAGTGTCTTCTCTTAACAGCACTTCGTTGTTGATTTTCCAGAAGGAACGTCCCCTTCCCGCCGGAAGAAAAAAAGGCAGCTTAAAATAAACTAAGACAGCTGCATGATTTGTGAACGATACAGGCCTTGTATGAACAGCGAGGACAGCCTTACTTAAGCGAGCATCGACGTAAATCCTATCCAAGCGACTTCGTGTCGTAGTACAGGTGTACGTCATTGCATGCTTAGAGTGAGATGCTAGAAGAGCATCATGGAGCTGAAGAACTCTCACCAACTCAACTAAGGCATGACAGGGAGGTGATGGTGTGAGCGAATCACGTGCGTCGATCACCGCATTATAATCGCCGGCGAATAAACAATAAGTAAGACCGGGAGGTATTAACGATGGAATGACACTGGAAAAAAAATCTTCCCTCTCTCGTGTTTTAAGAAAACCACTAGGGGCATATAAACAAATAATACATATACCGTTAATATAGCAACGGATGGCTCTCCCATCCGGAGATAGCATAACCCTATCATAATGTAGACCCTTTCGTACTAACATCGCGACACCAGTGGTTTTTTCGGAATTCACTATAGTATTATAGTCAGAGAGAAAGTCAAATGTATGAAAAGTTACTTCAGTTAAACAATAAACGTCTGCACGATTCCGTTCAACAAATTGTTGTAATAACACTAAGTTCTGTGCAGAACTAATTCTATTAATGTTGAGAGTAATTAAAGTAAAAGCATTGATCTGCGCCATACTTCCACACAAAACACTAACAGCAATACATACAAAAACTTACTTGTATCACCCATAGAAAGACACTGCAGTAGACAAGAAATGTATAGCACATAAAAACTGGAAAAAGAAAGCTTCTTCTTGCTAAACACACAACTCAATGCAACTAAAAAAACACTCGTGAACTGAAGGCGCAAAAAAGAAAAAACAAACACACAATGCAGGCACGCTATATCTCGGAATCGGACGTTGCACGGCTTTTGAGGCTGTGATCACGTGACTTGGACTGTATTGCACCTTGAGAAACACCAACAACAGCTGTATGTTCTTTCTTTTTTGTAGTCGATCTAGATACCCTTCGGCGTTTTTGTTGGGAAGCCGGATCAACGGCAATCATCGTAGCACTGGGTGAGATAACGGAATTGCTAAGAGGATCAAGACCCTGCGAGGGGGGGGGTTCACTTGGACACATGGGCACATCTACATTCTTGAGATTCTCCGAATGTATCGTAGAAACCAGAGACGACTCGGAGGGCTGTTGCTCAGACACCAAGCTTTTTTTCGCCTCCAATACTGACGACATGGTTGGTAATGGTAAAGGCGCGACGGAACTCGTTGGTAAAGTAGGAAACTGAGACTCATCGGGAACACTGTTATCCTTTGCAAACCCAGTCTTAGATAAACTTGGTTCGTCACTTACATGATCGGAAGAAGCCGGAAGCGGATTAGATCGCCATACCTTCCCCAATTCAGTCATAACCACTGGCGGCGGGGTCGGTTTCCCCCCCATAGTACTATTTTTCTTCTTCAAATGACAATTAGACACGGTATGCGACGTGCTCTGGCAAAAAAAAAACAAGTAATTGGCTGACCTTCATATGAAACATTCACTTTGTAACCTTGGACGATCAATCTAGAGGGAATATGCTTAGTTAGCTCAATATGTATGACCCGCACACCACTGTCAATGCCTGTAGGAAACGATGCCGCCCAATACTGTCGTTCTACTCGCCTTACCATTCCATAGGCACGAAAATGTTCTTCCAATAATTGCACTGGAGCTTCCAATGGAAAATCATAAACTCTCACCAATTTCACAGGGTCTTCTGCTGGCAAAATTCTTACTGTACTTACGTTACCGTCCATGCGATTAAAGGTCACAGTCTCAGGCACTGTCAAGGCAAATTGGTCATAATCTTTGATTGATTTAAACTTAATATAAATAGTAAAAGTTTCTTCATGAAGTTGAAGAGCACAAATCTGGTCAAACAGGCGAGGAAACTTCTCCAACAGCCATTGGTACACTTGACTGGAATTAGGTCGAGAACTTCGATAACGCTTATCAAACATGAATTTGTATTGTAATTCTTTCTTATAAGACATGACGTTCAAATTCTCTAGACACAGAAATTGGAATCACCACAAATATTAAACGTACGAGCCTAAATAGGCAAGAAAAAGATGCCACTAAGTTCACCACACTACCAATGTGTGAAAATCGTATGAAGTATGCTCCCAGCAGGCTTTGCGATCTGAACTGCTCGAAAGCACGAGCACGAATGGTCACTCATCCACGGAGACACGCAGGATGACAGACAGTCATACGTCAGGTAAAAAAGTACGTTACGACCGGCGATTTATTTGTAAGGGGAAGCTAGAGAAATTCCCTGTCTCTAGTTTTTCTTTCCTTGGCACTAACTTAATTACTGTTGTCCCAGCATGAGAATATTATTTTCCACTTCTCTAGAAAATTTCCTTACAATTTGCATACATTTTTAGCAACACAAAACATTTATTCATCAATGTTCTGCATAATTATACTTATACAAACGAATTATTTCCAATTCTATGAATTCCCGTACCAAGGAAACAGAAGTACTGAGTATGAAATTCTATATCTCGCGAATAGGTTTGCAGAAAATACCTAAACTAAATTTTCTATTGCGAACAGGGAGAAGCACACACGCAGGGCTTAGGAAGCAGATTGCGCCCATAAGATTTGTTTTGGTCAGTAAGGGACATAAATTTACATTCAAATGGCAAAATTACTCCTTTAATTATACCATAATTTTGCTTTTAAGAGCGCCAAAAACGTAGAACGAAGGCATTCTTCTTGGCTTGGAAGAATAAAATTATGGCTGAAATTGGAAGTGAACATATTGATTATGATCAGGAACAATGGATGCTACCAAGCAGTGGCGTATCCAGGAGTTTTGGAACGCCCGACATTTGTAGAAGTTGTTAATATAAGACCTAAGATTGCGGTTTTATTTAAACTTTTTCCCGGGGTGAACCGCCGGACATATCCCAAATGAACATTTAGCCAGCGGTCCTCCTGAAATCAAATCCTGGGTACGCTCCTCCTACCAAGTGATGTATTCTCTGTCACATAAGAAAATGCATGTTTTCCGTGGGATACTATCTTTTCCCCATTACTATTAGAATGAAATCGCTACACTTTCCTTGCTACCATATCGCGATTTAATTAAATGTTTTAAAAGTTTTTAAAGCTCAATCTCTAACCAGATCAATAACTGCACGATCTATCTCTTTGCAGTTCACCGAAGACACTATAGAAATGTCGTAAAACTTAATAAAAGGAAAAAAAGTTTTTTCACAGCGTGAAGCTTACGATTATAGCCATATATTTATAGCGTAGATGTTTCGTGTACCTTATTCCGTAGCTCATTGGATCCGTGCAGAATTCCCATTCCCGCGACCCGTGTTCGAATCTTCGCGTCGCTATGTTTTATTTTAATTTTATTATTGATCAGGTAGGACTCCAGTAGAAAGAAACATGTGGTTAAAGTTCAAGGTGTCATTCGATATTCTGCAAGTATTTATTTATTTTTTCTTGTCAAGCGAAAAAATGAAGTAGAATTTTACAAGGGTAAAACTTCTAGATTTGACTGTTAACAAAAACTATGAATAAGTTTACAGCTCAAAATAAATTGAATATGGTCAAGGAAATGGATTTCAGCTGTTTTGTGTGATCAACACATTGACTTCCATCATCTCTATTTCTGGAACTAAATAACATTATTTTATTTCGTTTTTATATAAAATTCTCATCTTTTAGTCCTTAACAAAACAGAGATTATTGTTCAAACTGTCACTATGGGATTACATTTCATTATATAATGAAATGAAACTATATATAATGTCAAACCTTGATGACGGAGAAACCAAATGAGAGAGAGAAGCGAAACTTTGCACGAAACAACTATACAAAGGGGCACATTGGTAGACGTATTATTTTACATCACCGGATGAACAGTGTTGCCAACCCAATATAAAGTTATGATTTTTTAAATGGAATGACCAAAATTGTATTTCATAATTGAATTCAACACTAAAGAGGAAGACGAAAGATATGCCACCCGCAGGTCAGTGTTGCAAATTTCTCGAGAAATAACGTTGAATATGTGTCACATTTAAACGCCTTTTGCACACACAGGGTGTGAGGTACTCACTAGTTTTGCACAATAATTTAAATATTGGCTAGAACGGTTTAAATTGACACCAAGTTTAGATGGGTCCGATAAACAGTGTTGACATAACAGAAAAGACGAAAGTCGAGTTTGGATATGGTGCAATAACTCGAAAAAGGCCATAAGTACATTACGGTTTAAAATTTATAGGACAATTTGGTATGTCATAAGTAGCATTCTCACATTTATTTGAAGTCAATAAATCAAGTACTTACCGAGATATTCGGAATTGTGTAAAAACTGAGAATTTTGCGCTGTAGAAGTTGGTAACGCTGTCTTCTTTTACAAACTTCCGAATATCTCGGTAAGTACTTGACTTATTGACTTCAAATAAACGTGAGAATGCTAATTATGACATACCCAAATTGTCCTATAAATTTTAAACCGTAATGTACTTATGGCCTTTTTCGAGTTATTGCACCATATCCAAACTCGACTTTCGTCTTTTCTGTTATGTCAACACTGTTTATCGGACCCATCTAAACTTGGTGTCAATTTAAACCGTTCTGGCCAATATTTAAATTATTGTGCAAAACTAGTGAGTACCTCACACCCTGTGTGTGCAAAAGGCGTTTAAATGTGACACATATTTAACGTTATTTCTCGAGAAGTTTGCAACACTGACCTGCGGGTGGCATATCTTTCGTCTTCCTCTTTAGTGTTGAATTCAATTATGAAATACAATTTAGGTCATTCCATTTAAAAAATCATAACTTTATATTGGGTTGGCAACACTGTTCATCCGGTGATGTAAAATAATACGTCTACCAATGTGCCCCTTTGTATAGTTGTTTCGTGAAAAGTTTCGCTTCTCTCTCTCATTTGGTTTCTGCGTCATCAAGTTTTGACATTATAAATAACGCACCCGGTATATATATACCTAAAATATCGAAAATAATATGACAAATATTATGAACAATTTTATGATGGAACTCAGCAATGTTTTATAATACAATAAACTGAATGAAATGCAGGGTATTTGCAGTTAGCGATAATATTGCCAGTAGATTCTGAAATACAAGTTTCTTGAACAGATATGGACACTTCACCTTGAAATATACACCTTGAATTTGATTGTCGATAGGAGTGTGGAATGTCAGATAGGAGTGTGCGGCAAATATTACACCAGGTCATACACTTCCATCCATTCAAAATTCAGATGATTTACAAGTTGTTTCATGAGGATTTTATTGCTTGCGTACAATTATGCAATATGCTGTTGCAAATGATTAATGAGAACCCAAACTTTATGCGGAGGTTAATCATGTCCGGCGAGGGTCCTTTTCACATTCATGGGTGTGTAAATAAGCAAAATTTCCGTTATTGGGCACCCAGAAATCCAAACATGTTGCATGGAGTACCCCTTCATAGCCCTAAAATAACAGTATGGTGTGGTGTTTATTTTGATGGGATTATTGGACCATACTTTTCAACGACGAGGATGGTAACACTGTAACTGACATGTGTGCTCGGTATGTGGACATGCTCGAGAACTTTTTACTCCCAGAACTACGAAGGCGTCGCTTTAGACAGATGTGGTTCCAACAAGACGGGTCCACGTCACACACAGCAATTGCATCGATCAACATTCTTAGGAGGATGTTTACAGGACGGGTTGTCTCTCGTCGCGGCAATGTTCCTTGGCCTGCACGCTCGCCCGACCTATAGACATGTGACTTCATCCTATGGCGTTACTTGAAGCAACAAATGTATCCAACAAAACCTGCAACATTACAGGATTTGCGTGAATCCATTCAACATGCAATCCACCAAACCCCGCTGGACATGGTTCAACGAGCTGTGAGTGCTGTGAGGCGACGTGCAAATATCTGTTTGAATAAGCATGGTGCACACCTCATTGACATAATTTTCAAGACGTAGTTACCATATGTAATGCTTTTGTATGTACACATTGTCTCAAAAAGGTTGAGCACATTCTTTATTGCTGTTTCTAGGCAAAAATTTTCTAAGTCCGACTTCGGGTATCTTCGGAAAAAGTAAACCAGGTTCGAACCTCGAAGCCAACCTTTGCATTCGGGAAAAATCTTGCAGATGTGTTTTTCTTCTTTTAAATATAATAAGACTTGTTACCAATAATATATAAAAAGCAACATGGATTGAAATTCTTAATGATACAATATTTCGAAACTTTGTATTAATGTCAGCACATGCTTTTTTGTCATTTTGCTCTTCATACTTAATGGAACATTTAGATACGTAAACGAATCTTTCCATATGTAAACGAATAGTGAAAGTTAAGACATAGAACATAATTCTCTCCTGAGTACTAAATTAAAAGTCAAAGTAAAACAAAAGCAGCGTTTGCAGTGGATATGAATGTAATTATCAGGGCCCGGATCTTGTTGACCTAAAAAAAAATTAAAAAGTGACCTATAAAATGACACTAAAATTCCTATAGAATGGCCCTAAAATCACAAAAAATGACCTTAAAACTTACGTTTTCTCAAATTTTATTTCATTAAACATTGACATCTTTTAATATCCATTGGATATTGATTAACATTTCTCACTCATATTCAAAAAGTTTTGTTTCAGTTAGTTGCAGTCCATTGATCATTTATGTCCATTGATCAGTCCATTGTATGGCATTGTAAGTATTGAAAGCGTCAGTTCACTTCCGAGTTGAAACTAGGAAGCACTCTTAAACAATAAAACTTAGCAAGTTTAGACTACATGAAAATAATATATAAAAAACACGTTTAAAGCCTTTGTACGCCTTCTAATGCATTTTTAGTTATTCACGTGATCACATTCTTTGTGGTCAATAACCCAAAACTATCTGTTCGGCCACCTACCAAACCCCGCCTTTTGTTAACCAACTACAGTTTAGTTTTCATTAGCTTGTTAAGAATGCAGTTTTTCCACTCCAATAGTCAGGAAGTAAGAAAAGAGATTATTCAACTTCGTCTTTTCCACATCCGTAAACCGTTTAAAGATTCTCTTATGTAGAAAAAAAAGAATAAAAAGACCATAAGTGACCTAAAAGTTACCTTAAAATATTGAAAAATGACCTGAAATTTCAAAACAGCAAAAAGAGACCAAAAGTTGATACTAAAAAACTTTATTTTTATAAACTAGAGTTGATGGATAACGTTTTTACTTGAACTTGCCTTCTCCTATTCGTAACAGAAGAAAGTTGACTTGTAAACAAGATCCGGGCCCTGGTAATTATTATCTTAAACACTAAATATATCGCTAGAAGTAGTCTCTGAAAAGCGCTTGTGTTAGCTCAGTGGTACGCCGTTGGATTTCAAATCGTGAGGATGAGGGTTCGATTCCTATCTGAGTCAAAGTTTTCTTTTATGAAATTCTATGCTTTTATGAAATTTTCTTTTATGCAATGCATGAAAAATTATATAAAATAATTACATTAAAATACGTCAGTTGTATATATATAACATATAATCATTGCAGAACTTAGTGATTATTATGTTTAAAATATAACAGGTGTTCACAGTACGTTGGTATTCTATGATATATGTGAATGTTAAATTCAAATTAAGAAAATATCTTCGCAATAAATAAATTATGTTTTGTATTTATTTGCAACTATTTGTCATATAGAGGTTACTTATCAACATTCGTATTACGGCGTGTCATTGATATTCTTGAAAAAAATATCGGAGGCATAAAAAGAGGGTATAAACAGAGAATCCAAAGTCGGGACGGTCGCAAGAAATTCACGAACCCCAAAGGTCCCGTGAGCAGACTGGAATTGTCCTTATGAAGCATGCCACAGCAGAAGGTCTTTACATAGATTTTCAATTCAATACCTGATATATGCTTTTGCAATGTGGAAGTGGTGATGCCTTTGGTCGCTCTCTCTCACTTTCTCGCTCGCTCACTCTGTATTTATATATATGAAAGTGGATGTATGTGTATGTTTCGACATAATTCTGATATGTCTAGAGCAATTTTAACCATATTTCTTACAATCTGGAAAAGAGTACTGTCGGGATACATATCAAGAATGCTAGAAGAGGATCGATATTAGTATCGAATCCATAGTTTCGTGGTCGCATAGGTAAACAGTTCTACTTTCAATTCAAGTCCAATTAAGCTCCCATTAGCACTCACGGTGGTTACGTAGCGACAAAAAATATCGAAATCAACCGATATTAGAGCCGAAGCGTAAGTTTTCAGTGCCGCATTTCCCATTAGTCCAACTAGGCCCGTGCCTAGAGGGCAACATATGTAAAGAGTGCAAAGTTTAAAATATTATTTTTTTCGTATTAAGAAGTTTTAAAAATCGAGAGCAAATATACTATTTCATAAGCAATCCTCTTTTACTATTCTTATGTATTGAATGATAGCGTAAGAAATCTGAAAATAATTCAGAACATGTTTCCCATTTATTTTTTGTTACATAGTTGTAGCTGTAGCATCTAGTGAGTGGTATTTAACTGCACTAAATTCACTAATTAAGCATATTCGAATTAAGTTTTATTTGTAAGTTAGGGATCAAGGGGCGGAGAAATATGTAGTTATTGGGGGCGTCAGTCTTCTAAATGCAGCACTGTTCGCTAAATTAATTGGTAGAAATTTTAATGCCGTTTAAGACCAAATTTAGTCCTAGCGGTGGCAGTATCCGTTTGCTGTCCTAGGAGGAATGAAAGGGGCTGACATCAAAATTATAAAAAAAGGCCTACATTGTCGAATCTATAATTTGGGGGGTCTCTTAGATAAAGAGTGGCACTTCCGAAGCCATGTAAGTTAAGCTCTCATTAACACAATGAAGGAGTTTGTGAAATTTGTGACATGTAGAAATAATTGAAAATGACAAATGCTAGTATACAACCCATATCTTTCGTGGTCCCAAGTTCATTGGGAGCAGTTCTGATGACCTTTAAGTTTAAGTTCAACTTCCAGTAGGAGTAAGATTTCCCAGCACGTCTAATAAGGAGAGTCGAAAGGAGTAACATATACAATGATTCAAAACCACCGACATTAGTGTAGAGTTCATGGTTTCGTTATCACCGAGATAAATAGCAATACTTCTGAACGAACATGTCAGCTTGATTTTGAATTTTTCAAGGGCAGCATCGAAGGCATTGCTCGCACAGCTCTATGTATTTTAATGTTCCTGTATAAGTGAATATTCCAGCGTATTTCTGGAATGTCTGGGACAACCTTTACCAAACTTGAGGGACATATTACTTTCAATCTAAGAAGAAAATATTGTAGTAGTATGAAGTTACAAACGTTGGGAGGTGTGACATGTAAAAATAATGTAAAACAACTGATCTTAGTGTTTTATCCATAATTTTCTCGGTCGTTGAGATAGATAGTGATGCACCCAATGGAGGTTACATCCAAATTCATCCCCATCTTCACAGGATGATGGCCTGAGAGAGCTAAATAAAAATCTCAAAAATTACTTAAATATTTGTCGAATTCATAGTTTTCGAGGTGAGAAAGCGTTTCTAATAACTTTGGAATGTAATTTGTACCCACTTCAAGATGGGCTTCTTATTAATACCAATTTCTCACCTTAAGAAGAAATTACCATTACAACTATGATATTAAGCCAACCTTCGCAATCGATGAAAAAATTATGTTGATGTGTGTTTCGTCTTTTAAATGAAACAAAACATGTTAAAATAAAAGGTGGAGTGGGTCAGTGGGTCGGTTGGTAAGTGGGTGAAATGGGTCAAGAGTTGTGAGTGGGTCAGTGGATCGTGGGTCAAAAGGACGTGACCTACTGCGAAATACCACTCACCGTGACTCACACTAGCGCACCGGGTGTCCACCCTTTAATCCAAAGATATTTCGTCCAAAGAACATTTCGTCCAGAGACATTTAATCCAAAGACATTTGGTGCAAAGGACAATTCGTCCAAATGACATTTCGTCCAAAAGACAATTGGTCCAAAGGACATTTCGTCCAAAAGACAATTGGTCCAAAGGACATTTCGTCCAGGGATGTTTAGTTCAAAGCGCATTTCGTCCAAAGAACATTTGGTCCGGTAACGCTTGGGAGTCAAAGGTTTGTTTCTATTAGAAGAGTAAAAGTGATTCATATAACATTATGACTCAGTATCTTCTTATTTCTAAAGGAAATTTGAAATAGAGTTTTATTCCGCAATTTCCATTTCGACAGAACCAATAATGCTGAGATATTCAGAAAAACGTAAACTCCTGAAAAGAAGATGGCCGAACAACAGGAGTGAGGGAAAGGTTGCAGTGTGAACTATGTTGCTGTAATAACAGGTAACTAAAATTAATTGAGTTTAAATTTGAGTAAAGTTAAATATTAGGTATTCAAACCCTTGTGTTAGAAAAGTAAAAAATTATGTGTCAAGTATATTTGAAGAAATACTGAGAATAGAAAACTACACATGTGTGAAATATATTCTTAGTCCAAAGATAATACTCTTAAACAGTCACATTCTTGGCTGCAACATTGTGAAAAGTGATTGACAAATATAAGATGAAAGTTGGAACATTTCGTGTAGAATATACGTATCTTTTCAGGTTAACCACAAGTCTGGTTTCTATTCGTAGACTATTGATAGTGTGTAACTTCGGCAGACGTTTCTACATAATTAGTGACTTGTATGACAAACCAGAATTGTTAACTTGTCTTGTATTTTTATTTCAGTGTTACTCCTTATGCAAATATAGTGTATAGTTTTGGTTTCATGTAAATTTTCTCGGTACAGCAGAGTACATTTAAGATATCCATTGCAAAGTCTCAAACCAACTACAAGATTCACATGACCATGCGGAGGCAATGTTGTCCGCAAATGAAGAGGGAGTATGCTCTTCAAAGGTTTGTTTATCATTTTGGGAGGTGAATTCCTTAACCAACGAAAGTACAACTGTATTTCTGCGAAACTAAAACTATATTTTTGTAAAATTATTAATGAAAGCAAAGAAAGGTGGCCATTTAGTTTTCAGGCGTTTACGTTTTTTCTGAATATCTCAGCATATATATTTGTTTTATCGAAAAGAAAATTGCGGAATAAATCTCTATTTCAAAATTTCCTTTAGAAATAAGAAGCTACACAAGTAACACTTCCCAAGTGTAACACTCCAATTTTGATAAAAATTTGGCAGGCAGATACTACACATAAAATAAATAAATACGTGTTTTTTATTTTCTGTGGAAAAACTGTTTTAAGGGGCAAAAGCCCCCACCCAAAATTTTGAAAGTTGTCGCCCGAAAGGCAAGAAGAAGTGGACCGAAATTAATGAAATCGTGCATAAATATTGTAGACGAAAAATGAGGGAATACGGGTTTCGTGTTTTTCTAGAAAGAATGGTTGGGTGGGGCGCGGACCCCTCCAAACCTTTGCTCATGAAATATCAAAAGTGCTAGTAACAGTATGTCAGAAGTGCCTAAATTTACATGAAGAATTACCACGAAACTTCGTGTATGGACAATACGCAAAAAAAAATAAATGAACATGGGTTTTTTATTTCCTGCGAAAAATGGGTTATAGGGTTCAAAAACTCCCACCCAAAGTTTTGAAAGTTGACGCCCGAAAGCCAAGAAGAAGTGGACCGAAGTGAATGAAATTGTGCACAGATATTGTATTTTCCTGAAAAGAAAAAAAAAACTGTTGAGTGGACCGAGGCGTTGAGTGGCGGAAAGTGTGGACAGAAGCGAATGAAATTGTATATAGATATTGGAAACGTAAAATAAAGTCTTTCGTGTTTCACAAGTGTCTCCATCTGATTTCTTCAAATTTGGCAGATCAACAACAAGCACAAACATTATAGTGTATTTTATAGCATTTCAGGAGGCACCTTTAACCCTTACAATGATTTTCCGCATAAACAAAAACAAGTGTCGATTAATTTCCTGTTTGCTGTTGATGTGCCAAATTTGAAGGAAAGCGGATAGGACACTTCAGAAACACGAAAGACCTTATTTTACATAGGGACTCTAAAATGTCTACCCACAATTTCATTTGCTTTGCTCCAATACTTCCTGCGCTATTACGGTAATATTTACTTTTTTTCGGAGGAGGCCTAGACCCCAACATTGTTTTTCCGCACAAATTAAAATACGTTTCGTTTATTGTTTTGCGAATTGTCCCTATACGAGGTTTCCTTGCAATTCTCCATACTCTTTAAGAACCTCTGACGTATAATTATTTGCACTTTTGACATTTCGTAATCAACAGTTTAAAAGGTCCGTGATATAAGCAACCGCTTTTTTTTAAGGAAAATACGAAACCCAATTACCTCAATTTACGTCTACAATATCTGTGCACAGTTTCATTCAATTCTGTACACTTTTTCTTGCCTTTTAGGCCTCAAATTTCAAAATTTTGGGTGGGGGATTTTGTCCCTTAAAACCGTTTTTCCTCAGAAAATAAAATCGCATTCGTTTATTTTTTGCGTATTGTCCCTACACAATGTGTCGTTCCAATTCTTCATGTCCTTTAAGCACTTCTGACATACTATTATTAGCACTTTTGATATTTCACGATCAAAGTTTTGTAGGGGTCTGTGTCTCACCCAAACCTTTTTCTTTTTTTTTTTCAGGAAAATACGAAACCAGTATTTCCTCATTTTATGTCTACAATATCTGTGCACAATTTCATTCACTTTGGTTCATTTCTTGTGACCTTTCGGGCTTCAAGTTTCAAACTTTTGGATGGGGGCTTTTGCCCCTAAAATCGTTCTTCCCCAGAAAATAAAAAAATACGTGTTCATTTATTTTTTGCGTATTGTCCCTACTCAAAGTTTCGTTGCAATTCTTCATGTTCTCTACACACATCTGACATACTGTTATAAGTACTTTTGATATTTCGTGATCAAAGGATTGGAGGGGGTCTGTGCCCCACGTAACCATTTTTCCAGGAAAATACGAAACACGTATTCCCTCATTTTACGTCTGCAATATCTGTGCAATATTTCGTTCACTTCGGTCCACTTCTTCTTGCCTTTCGGGCGTCAATTTTCAAAATTTTGAGTAGGGCTTTTGCCCCCCTAAAACCACTTTTCAGCAGAAAAACACGTATTCGTTTATTTTATGTGTAGTATCTACCTGCCAAATTTTCTCAAAATTGGAGTGTTACACTTGGGAGGTATTACTTGTGAGTCATAATTTTATATGCATCACTTTTACTCTTCTAATAGAAGCAAACCCTTGACCCTGAAGCGTTACCGGACCAAATGTTCTTTGGACGAAATGTGCTTTGAACTAGACGTCCCTGGACGAAATGTCCCTTAGACTAATTTTCTTTTGGACGAAAGGTCCTTTGGACCAATTGTCTTTTGGACCAATTGTGTTTTGGACGAAATGTCCTTTGGACCAGTTGTCTTTTGGACGAAATGTCCTTTGGACCAAATGTCTTTTGGACGAAATGTCCTTTGGACCAATTTTCTTTTGGACAAAATGTTCTTTGGATAAATTGCCCTTTGGACCAAATGTCCCTGGACCAAATGTATTTTTACTAAATGTCTCTGCACGAAAATTCTTAGGACGAAATATCTTTGGACGAAACAACCCCCAACCACCCACCGTCCCATTCTGTTCAGCGCATTGTAGACAGCATTTTCTGAATACTGGTGAGCTTGTCTACGTTTTACTTTCAAGATCTCCATTTTTCTTCTTTTTCATTTGTTTCTAATGAAAAAAAGTTCAGGCATTTTTGGATTTTGATATTTGCAATTGTAAGAGTGGCAATAGCAAGAGGAGTTCAATTTTGAGATACAGCTTGTGAGCGTTTAGAGGAGCTAACTGCTCCAAAAAAGTTTTTGAATCACCTGTAATATATCAATTAATATACCTAGTATAAAAAACTGAAAGTAACTATGCGTGATTATCACAGTCAAATTGCAAAGCCAAATGAAATGACATTTGGTATATAATCAGGCCCCAATCCCAACTGGAAATTTATCATACGCGTATCACTTTCATTATAACATATATCCTTAGTGGGGAGTAGGTGTCCGAATTTTTGCGAAAAACTGAGTATCTTACAAGTCGTTCAACTTAGAGAGCTGAAATTCAGTATATAACTCTTTATTAAAAATAAACGTGTCCTGGCATTTTTTAAAAAATGTGTTTTATGAGCGGGGATAGATTTTCTATATATTGGAAATTGGTAGTGGGTTGATTTGTAAAAATTATCAAAAACGATTGATATTAGTTGAGAAACTAATTGAGGAATGAAAACTGCAGTCATTTGCATTTTATACCCACTGCTTTCTATTATAATAGTTGCTGAAGCTGGTGTTTAATATATGAATCGTTTAGAGCATAAGGGAATCAAACCATAAAGTTGTGAGGAAATTGGACATAACATTTGTATTCCAAGCGTAATTTCATGAGCATTTTAAATTAGTACGGCATGCTTAATTATATGGAAAACTAGTTTTTCTTTCCTTTTTCTTACCTTGGTCTACTTTATCTTGATTTGATACTTTCAAATTTCATCCTGTTTTCTACTAAAAAGTATATATAAGCCAAGAAAGAAATAATTATATATGATAAATTTAAATTCATATTAATTTGGAAGATGAGAAACACTTTACCATTGTATATCGTAAAGGTCAGATCCACCGGTATTGTAACAGAGCGGTGCTTGAGCGATTGACGGTAGGAATTCATACTCCGATAAGTGAAAATTTCACAGTCTTATTTTATTTCAAGTGTAGTCTCTTTAGTCAATGGAGAGAAGGACGTGGATCATGGGTCAGAGTTGATTACGTTCGTGGGTTGGAGTTGGTCACAATGGTTCTGAGTGGTTCATAGTTGGTGGTGGGTCCATTCTATATTCTACCATTAATTTCATAATTAGCAATCACCCTGTCGTTTAGCTTAAAGACACAATCGTGGAACGTAGAATTTAATATTAGTGATGTAATAAACCCATAATGGGTCGCTTCTTGTTTTACCTTGGTGCATTATACTTTTGCAATGGTAAGACAAGTGCTTATCTCTTCTGGATAGTTTCACATTTGTAGAGGTGGTCACGGAGTTTCCAATGAAGGATTTATTACCATCTTGAACAGTCGCTATTTTGCACAAGTTAGCATAAAGGCTCGAGTCTCTTACCATTTTTTATAAATTTATTAATACTTTTAAATTACATACTACTTGATTCCGCTTGTCATTTTCAAATTTTGAGTTGCACCCCCCCTGAGACCCTCCGGGGAACCTTGGGGCAAATCTTTTTCCTCGACACGGGGTACCTTTGAAATTAGAAAATACATGTTTTCCGGTGTTGACATTGTTTCATCGTTTCAGACTTTTATTAGTGTCAACGGGCTTCATGGATACCATGCTTCTTTATTCTCTTACTTTTTAGATACAAGCCCCCATGCCGTAAGCGTCAGTGGACCACCGATGCGCAACTGGCGACTTTTCGCCAAATGTTGGTGATCCCGCAGCTACGATCCGTGGTGGCCCCACTTCGGTTTTCAAAATTATACCACCAGCGCAGACACTCGACGAAGCGCCAACGAACCACAAAATTCCTCCCACAAAATATGTTAAATCGCCCATATGCTTGATTTGTTTATATTCAGGTGAGTGTAAAAAACCCTAAGGAAAAAAGCAATTATCCCAAGTTGGGCGCGAACCTTCAACCTTAAGTTTACTTGCCGCATATTCTTCTGACTTCGCCACAGAAACGATGAAGAAAATCTCGCTTGAGGAAGGATAAATTATTGAGGTCTTAATTTAGCCAATCAAACTAATCCCTCTATCTCGAGTTCTGTGAGATGATACTGTGAACCGTTTTGAGATTTATTGCTTTCTCGTGGGGTACTATCTATGTGCAAAATGTGAGAAAATTGCCGACGCGCACCTTCGGAGACTCTCCTCTTTAGTGCAATGTTGACCAGAGATGGTGTGGGTTAATGAAACCTGGATCCACAACATACTGACCCACCACACATCGTGACCAACAATGACTCAACACTGAACGTGACCCATTCACCCAACATCACCCACTCTGACCCACCACCAACTATAAACAACTCTGAACCATTGTGACCAACTCCGACCCACTAAAATACATCGTCATTAAGTTTGATCCATTATCCACGCCATCCTCTCTACTGACTTAAGAGGTTATATTTGTAATAAACCAATTTTTTCCAGTAGTTAGCTTCTCTAAAAACTCATAGCCTGCATCTCAAAAGCCAAGTAGTAAGTCCTATTGCCATTCTTACAACTGGAAATGTCAACATCCAAAAGAGCCTGAACTTCTTTCTTCATGAAATGAAACCAAATGAACAAAAGAAGAAAAATGGAGGTATTGAAAGTAAAACGTAGACAAACTTGCCAGTGTTCAGAAAATGCTATCTAGAAGGCACTGAGCAGAATGGGTTGGTGGGTCAATGGGTCAGTGTGAGTCACAGTGATGGTGTTTCGCAGTGGGTCACGCCTTGTTGACCTACGATCCACTGACCCACTCACAAATCTTGACAAATTTGACCCATCGATCAATTCAAACTCTGATTTTACATTTAGTATATCATTTAAAAAGACGAAACATACATCTACACATTTCTCTCGATTGCGAAGACTAGCGTGATACATATACTAGTTGAGATGGTAATTTCTTCTTAAGGTGAGAAATTGATACGATTAAGGAGCCCCTCTTGAAGTGGTTACAAATTACATTCCAAAGTTATTAGAAACGCTTTCGCGACCCCAGAAAACTATTACTTCGAAAAATATTTAAGTAAGTTCTTACATTTTATTAATCATATCTCCAAGCCCCTCATCCTGTGAAGATGGGGATGAATTTGGATATAACGCCATAGAGTGCCTCACTACTCATCTCAACGACCCAGAAAACAATGGATAACGCTCTACAATCAGTCATTTTACATTACCTTTACATGTCACTCCTCCCAACTTCCATCACTTGAGGTATCTGAATTCCACAATATTTTTTTTCTTAGATTGAAAGTAATAAGTCTCCCATGTTAGGTGAAAGTTGCTCCAGACATTCCGAAGTTTCGCTGGAATATACACGTATACATGTATCAAAACATTTAGAGCTGTGCGAGCAATGCTTTCGATGTTGCTCCTGTAAATTCAAAATCCAGGTGGCATAGTCGCTCATACCAAAACATGGCATTAAATGACATTGTGTTTGTAATAGTGTCACGAACTCAAATTGTGGATTTGATACTAATCTCAGTCACTTGAGACATTTTATTTTTCATCCTTTATCGCCCGCTATAATAATGGGTTTTGAATCGATTGAATTGATTTTGAGTTTAACATGCCGTCAGGAGTGAGGCTATATGAGACGTAGACCTACTAATTAACGTAGAATCCGAACTACATGAGCTCTCGTTGGGGGCCGAATCTGGGTCTCCCACGCCGAAAGCGTGTACGCTATACGCTTAACCACAGAGGAGCTTTACGATGAGAGTTAAATTTGGAGTTTAACGCTTTCGGAGTTGTAATTATTAATACCTCCAACAACGAGAACTATGAATTCGACACTAATATCGATCGCTTTTATTTTATATATAACCCCCTCCAACTCCCAATAGAGTACTATTTTAGACTGTAAGCACTATATGTAGGAAGTTTGTTTACATGATGGAACATACACACTATATATATATATATATATATATATATATATATATATATATATATATATATATATAGATATATATAAGGGGCGGAGAGAAAGGGACCACATCCATATACAGATTATTGAACTGAAACCCTTTGGAAAGAAATCCTATGCTGCCTTCTTTCTGGAGTATAAATAAGTCTCTTAGACATGACTTCGTGTTCGTAAATTTCCTGTTTAAATGGTTTTGGGGAGCGGGAGTTTTGTGTCTGTAAAGAAGATTGGAGTTTGTATAATAATTTCCGTTTATACCCGAATAGTCTCTTTACCTTTCAGAAAGCGTAAATCACTTGTTGCAATGAGAAAATTCAGAAGTAACTTCTGATGACAAATAGCTGCAAATAAATACACTACATAATTTATTCATTGCAATGATATTATTTTCTTAATTTGTATTTAACATTCACATATATCATAGAATACCAACGTACTGTGAACACCTGTTATATTTTAAACATAATAATCACTATGTTCTGCAATGATTATATGTTATATATATATACAACTGACGTATTTTAATGTAATTATTTTATATAATTTTAAATGCATTGCATAAAAGAAAATTTCATAAAAGCATATAATTTCATAAAGGAAAACGCTGACTCAGATGGGAATCGAACCCTCAACTTTACGATTTGAAATCCAACGTCGTACCACTGAGCTCACACAAGTGCTCCTTGGAGAATACTTCTAGCGATATATACCGGCATTTAAGATAATAATTACATTCATATCAACTGCAAACGCTGTTTTTGTTCTACTTTGACTTTTATTTTAGTACTCAGGAGAGAATAATGTTCTATGTCTTAACTTTCACTATTCTTTTACATATGGAAAGATTCGCTTACGTATCTAAATATTCCATTAAATATGGAGAGTAAAATGACAAACAAGCATGTGCTGACATTAATACAAAGTTTCGAAATATTGTATCATTAAGTATTTCAATCAATGTTGCTTTTTATATATAATTGGTAACAAGTCTTATTATATTTAAAAGAAGAAAAACACATCTGCAAGATTTTTCCTGATTGCAAAGGTTGTCTTCGAGGTTCGAACCTGGTTTACTTTTTCCCGAAAATACCCAAAGTTGGACTTAGAAAATTTTTGCTCGAAACAGCAATAAAGAATGCGCTCAACCTTTTTGAGACAAGGTGTACATTCTGGACATGTAAAACGTTTGTTCAAAAAAAGGTCATTAAAATATTTAATTTGCAGAAAAAAACATCGTCTAACTATTTCTGCCCCACCCTATATATTAAAATAAAATGTGACTAAACTAAGTAAAACATTTACTCCGAATACACTCTGCAAGTAATTTGTAGAAAATTGTCAGAAATAATGATCATAAACTATTATTTGTCAATTAAAAGTGTAGCAAGTGATAGTTCTAAACTCAAGTAGAATATTCATTCTGCTTCATTTAAATAATAAACATTTTACAAAAATAATGATCTTTTGGCTGTATCGTAAATATATTAGTAAATAAATAAATAAAATACATATGTACAATTTAATCATCGCAACTGGATAGCTGATTCCGTGGGTGAAGATAATGAATATTACTACAAACTGTTACAAAGGTGGGGGCCGCAGTGGCCCAGTGGAAACCAGTGGGTGTAGCTAAGCAGCCTGAGGTGTCAGCTTGTAGTGCTGTCAACGGCTCGAGCGACTCGGCTTACGACTCAGTCACCACCGAGCCGAACCTTGAAGTGAGCCGACCCTACACCTCAACATATCGAACCAGTACGAGATTCATAAAAGTGATTAGATGCTAATACAATATGAAGTATATGTTTTATAAGCCTTTTCCACAATTCTACTGCTTGGGGCTGAAATCAGTCAATACCGAGGAAGTTAATTATTCGTCCCTGACTGAAAACTGTTCCGCGAAGGTATCTTTAAACAAATCCCATATTTATGGAACTTAGTGAAATTGATCAAGAACAAGCGCTACAATTCGACTCAACTGACATTTGTGTGTATGTGCGGCCGTTTGCCTGATCCACAACTATATTTTATTGATTTGGTTTCATTTTAATGAAAATTGGTTTATGGTTTCAACTAATAATCCTATTGTTTGGGATTTAACTCTATCAAGAATAAGGGGTGAAAGCTAAAACACTCACCCTTTGCACATACACATATAAAACAATTTGTGTTATAGGCGAAACAACTTGAAGATCATTTGATTAGACAAAATATAGCCTATTTTTACTTTAAGCCATCCGCATCATTCGAATTGGTTGCGGGTGAAATTGGCAATGGATAAGCGCGTAAAAGGGTCCAAGTTCCTCTGAACTTCGAAACTTGGTTATTAAAATATTATAATAAAATATTTTAAAAAATAACTTCCACCATATTGAGTCAATTTGATTCAATATGGCGTATATTTTCTTTGGGGCTTCTCGATCATCCCTATTAAACGAAGTCAATTGGGGTCAAGAGAAAAATGAAATTAACTTTTTCAATTTTATGTTCAAAGATTATGCCCTGTAGACTAAGAGGGACGATGATTGAGGGATGTGAATTATGATGGTAGGCTTGGTGGAATGATTATGTGGGAGGAGACGGAAGTACGCCGGCTATCAAGAATTAGAGGTTGAATTACTTTACCCTGCCGTTTTAAAAAGATCCAATATAACTTCTGTAAAACATATTTAATTTTTAAAGAATATGGTGCGAATGTAATTTGGAGTTTATGAACAAGCCACACTTTTAGGGGTAAAATCAGTCAAGAATGACCAATCGCCCCCTGCCAATCATGTTACTTTACAAAATTACAAACATTATTTTGTAGATTCCCAATTATCTCCGCTGTTTGGAATTGGTCAATAATAAAGGAGTAAATTTCATTCCTCTTGTCATGTAACAAGAAATATTTCGTGCAAATTAAAGTTTTGTGAAACATAATGTGTTTTGTTTGAAATTACAGGTATAAAGTTATTGTTTGGAGTTGAAGTTGGAGGACAAAAATGTGAATTAATTTCATTTCGTGAAACTGTTAACATTTTTCTCTCCAAAGTTCCAAATTTCCATGAAATAGTAGGTATGTTTTCTTTCAGGCTGTAGTTAGGTCTATTGTTTATGCCGTTACGCATGAGAGTTGGGGGAAAGTAAGCCAATTTCAAGATTACATTTTACGATAACTTCTGTGCTTTTGTTAAACCTGATTTCATGAAGCAACTTTTATTTTTGAAAGTGTAAGAACTACTATTGTTGGTATTGAGAGAAACTGATGAAGAGAAAGATAATGTAAATGTAAAAGTTGATAAGAAATCCGCTCGCTTCTTTAACACACAGCACAAGTAGTGGTGATAAAACGTTATTTTGTAAAGAAGAAATAAAATATATAACTCTAGCCCCAAATGTCCTTTGAGCATTAATTAGGAAAAAAATAAAATTATTTTTTTTCTAAAAGCGAAATAAAATATTTAACTTTAGCTCCAGAGGTCTCTTGGACATTATTTAGGATGAAAATAAAATCAAAGTTGAATTTGATGAAGAAAGCGTAAGACATTTAATCCTGCTTCAAATGTATTTTAGGTTAATTGAGAACAAAAATGAAATGTATAAGTTCTTTACCATTGAACAAAAGAAGAAAAGATCAATAAAAGGCAAATATTTGGAAATGAAAGAATTCTAGTATTTTGTCTAGTCACCTTCTGCTTCTATAACGTCACCCAAACGATTAGGTATACTAGCTAGAAGATTCGAGAATATAGTTGAATGTTGTTGGAAATTATTCCAGAGTTCTATTACATGTGTCTCAAGAATTCCTTTGTTACGGTCTTGTCGACGTTCTTTCCATTCTTGAACCATTAACGCCCAAAGATGTTCTATGGGGTTAAGGTCTGGCGATCGAGGAGGCCATTCTATACATATTAGCTCTGGATGATTTTCCAACCATGCTTGAGTTTACCTCGAGGTATGAACACCACTGTTGTCTTGCATAAACACGAATTCCTCTTGTTCTGGAAATTTTTCGTGTAGAGACGGAAGCAGTATATCCTCCAGTACTTGGATATAAGTCGCACTAGTCATTCGTCCAGAAACAGGAACGATCTCGCCCGGACGTTCAGCTGTCATATAGCCCCAAAAATGAGCTGAAATTCGTCTTGAATGTTCGGTGCGAATGACATGTTGTGGAGGATATTTGTCCCGCGTGGCCTGTATAATATCATTCTCCCTTGCAGATCAGAGAGGAACACCTTCTCATCAGACCAGATGACGAGATCCCAATAGGCTTGTGGAAGACTCACTTCTTCTTAGCCCATTCTGAACGCCTTTCTTTGTGGTAATCTGTCAAAATAGTTCTCATAGCTGGTGTGCGTGATGGAGTCCAGCCGCAGTAAACCGTTGCCTAACTGTTTTGTGTGAACATCCTAGTTGAACAGCTTTGTCTCTCGACACAGACCGATGACGCAAAGGATGGTTCCGTACTTCTTCAACGAGAGCTTCATCTTGGGTCTTTGATGTTGCCCGCGGTCTTCCACTTCTGGGTCTTGACTTAGTCCATTCTCTGTTTCCCTGCTCCCTATGACGATCCAGCCACTTTCTCACGGTTCTAGGATCACACCCAAAATCTTTAGCAATGAGAGACAATTTCTCACCATTAGCAGCACGGCCAATAATCTCGCCTTTTTGAGCGGCAGTTAACTCCAAAACGCCTTTAGTTCTAGGCATTTTTGCTGACACTAGAATCACAAACGAAATACTCCACAGGATGTATGAATGTGAAGGCGTGTGTTAAGGATCAGAGTAATATTGTGTGTTGATTTATTTATTGATGCATGTTCTCTGTGGGTATTATTAATTTTATTTTTGTAAAGAAGCAAGTTACTACCCGCAAATATAAATATAATTCTAGCTATACTCTTTTTCTATTTTTGACAAAATAATATGAGGAGTGTGGATCTTTTTATTTGTTTTTGGGTGTGAGACTGTTGACCAGGGTGAAAAAAAATCATGATTTTTTTTTTAAATATAATTTTTCTTAATTTCTTTTTTACTTAAATCGATTTTTTTTATTTAAATCAAAACTTTCTTCTCCTATAATACCAGTCGCGAACTGCAGAAAAGGCATTAGGAATTAGTATTAAATGTTAATTATGTCATTTAGGTGCAAGTATTGGGATTTAATTTCGAATTAATCCCCAGTCGTTTACCTATTTCTATCCCAAACAATGTGTCTCAAGCATTATGGAAAAAACTTACAGCAACGTTTATCAATATAACCCTTTTTTTTCGCGAAAGTTACTGATGTTTGGCAGGGGCATATTTTTTTTTTAAATCGAAACTAGCTAGCCGCACGAAATACATATAAAGTCCATAAATTTCGCCTAAAATTAACTAACTCTATGGCATATGGAACCCGGAGGATCAATTCAACGTTCACAAAAGCTTTCGCTGACTTCTATCCTTAGCCAACTGGATCCAGTTTCTACTTTGTTTTCCTATATCTGCGAAATCCATCTAAAAGTTGTCCTCCCATCTGCGCCTAGGTCTTCCTAATGGTTGTTTTTTTTAATTGGTCTTCCAGTTAAGACTTTGAAAGCGATCCTTCTTTTTTCCATCCTGGCTACATGACCTGCCCACCTGAGTCTCCTAGACTTGATGACCCCAACAATGTTTGGTAAACCGTAAAAATTATGTAGTTCCTCGTTATGAAGTTTCCGTCATTCTCCATTCCCGTTCCTTTTGGGTCCGAATATTCTTCTCAGGATCTTGTTCTCAAATACTTTCAGTCTATGCTCTTCCCTCATAGCAAGCGACCGTGTTTCACAACCATACAGAACAACAGGCATGATTATCGTTTTATATATTTTAAGCTTCAAATTTCTGGACAGAATTTGCGACGACAAGAGATTTGAACTAAATAATAACACGAATTCCCTGCTTTTAGTCGGCATTTTATTTCTTCGTGAATATCGTTTTCGTCTGTTAATATTGATCTTAGATATTTGAAAGTATTCACTTTATCAAAAGTGTTATTCGATATTTTAACGCATCCAAAATTTGCCGTATTATGATCCCGAATAACTTATATGTATTTACTACATAAATTTCGCCTGAAGTTTTAAAATCTATTATTTTTTTATTTATTTTTTCGCAGAGGGGATCGAGCTTTCCTAAATACGACCCTATTACCTGAAAACAAACAAATAGACGTGGACACAAAAGAACTTTCGTCTTAAATTTTCATGATGATTTCTCCGTTGGAATAGTTTTAACGATTTAAAAACCCTGTGTTACAAAGAGAAGAAAGCAAGATTCACCCGTTATCCGTTCAAAACGGGATTTTCTCTAATCATCCTCTGCATGATACTCGTTTTTATATTGGGGGGCGCGGTGGCTCAGTGGTAGATTTAAATCAATCCACCCTGCTGTTGACCCAATGAAATTTCCTTCAGTGGTAAGCAACTACTTATTCAATGAGTCATCACTAAACACTATAGGCAAAGAAAGGCAAAGCAATATCGTCTGAAGGTCGTTTGCAATGCGTGTCTTGTCTTTGGTTTACCTGTGAAGTGAAGGCACTTTGTTTCTTCTACTAAGTTCTGACACATTTTGTCAATGAAATATTGGTCTGTCTGTGAAAACAGAGAGGAAAGAAAAAAATATGAGCTATCCGCGTCAGTCTATTAGATCTTTAAGCATGTTGGAAAAATAAACCATGTCCTGTATTTAACCAAAATATGGTTAATAAACTAGCATTATTATCATTAAAGACCGTATGTGTCCTTTAACCTTGTATTATACCTGGATAAGTTCGTGTCAGATCCAGAGGAAATGTAACATTTTATGATTATGCAACGATAAATGAAAAAATGGAAGTACACTCTGTCTTAGTGTTCGGTGCGGAAGACCTGGGTTCGATTTCCAGTGTGAGTTTATCTGGTTTGGGAAAACACGTTAGCTGTAGGCCGATGTCTCATATAGTCTCGGTGCTGCAAATTAAGTTATGCTTCTAACCATCCAACCCATCAGTCTTAGAGCTCATAGGATTATGAGAAAGTGATTGGTGTGATCCGTGATGCGTTGCAATTAAAAAAGCCACAATGAGAATCACAATGCTGGATACAAAATTTGATCTCTCGCTGAAGCAACGTGACTTATAATTAAATTTCAGATTTTCATCTTCTAAAAATTGGGCCTATGGGTTCCTAATATAAGCTTGGCAAAGTAGTTAAATATATTCTAAAACTCATGAAATAGAATCAACAATTAATTTAAAGTTATTGACTGAGTATAACTGTAAACCCAGGGTGTAAAAAGAAACATGTAAAAATAATTAGACACATAATTGCATTCGTCTGGATTTTCAAAGCACGTTTTCACTGTTCACATCAGTTTAAAAATTATCAACCACCTAATTACAATTTCCATTCTCCACACGAGAAGAATAAGTGTACGAAAATGTTATTTGGGAAGTATTTAAGCCCCTTTCCTCCCCCCCCCAGAAAAACAGCGAATGATAAAAGCTATCCCAGTCAATCCACGTGTTAACTACGTATGTTCAAAATTCATTGTAAAAGTTAAATTACTTCCTTGCTTTGACCATTTAATTAGGATCTTGTAGCAGTTACTACGTACATTCTACACGACAAATTTTAATGGCAATTGATTTAATTTTGACAATCCCTTAAAATCAAATAACTTATCTTTTCTGTTATTTTCAAGCGCTTATACTCTTACAGAACTTGCAGTTATCATGCAGTGTAACGTTTTGACACGCACAGACGCACACATCAAACAAGAAAGGCAAATATAAATTTACTGAGAAGAGAAAGCAGAATCGTGTTGTTATAATTCCATTTAAAAATTAAATGAACATTAATGAAAAATTAGTTTCACGTTCCACGATAAAGTCCTTTAGGCTAAAGGAGACGAATCATCAACGAAACTAATGTTTCTTAAAGTAAAGTTTTAATAATCTCCTAACGGAAATCGAATCCGAGACTACACGAACCACAGGCGCACATGCTACCCACTAGATCAACAGGATCGGTTAGGGCTTCTTTAACTGTGTCGTAGACACTTTCATTTCCATCGTATCCAGGTTTGTTCGGTCATACCGGATCCAGGTAATGAAATTCTTATCTAGTTTCATTACTTTTTCCCAATAACAAATTAATTTCATTTTTCTCTTGACCCAATTGATTTCGTTTAATAGGGGTGATAGAGAAGCCCCAAAGAATATATACGCCATATTGAATCAAATTGACTCAATATGGTTTAAAACTATCACTTGCTACACTTTTAATTGACAACTAATAAGTTTATGTTCATTATTTCTGACAATTTTCTACAAATTACTTGCAGAGACTATTCGGAGTAAATGTTTTACTTAGTTTAGTCATATTTTATTTTAATATATTTTAAATATATTTTTTATTCTTTTTGTTTAATAAATATAATTATATTTTTCTTTCTTTTTCTATGGGAATTAACAATTCTCATTTTTTTCTGTTTATTATATGAATAAGGAAAAATATTCTGAACAATTTTAAAGTGCTTAACAACACGGCTTAGATAAATATGCTATTTTATTTTGTTATCTGTGATATATATGAGATATATTTTTCTTCCTTATATAGGAGAATTAGCGTTTCCTTTTTGTCTCCTAAGGAAAGTAGAAAAATGGATATTCATAACAGCATTGGTTTCAAACACTTAATGTCAAGTAGCAGATAGGCTATTCTATTTTGTTGTCCCCATGAAATAAGCATAACTTTTGCTTTCTTTCTTTCTATCTTCATGGTGGCCCTTAAGACTTAGATAGTCGATAGCCAGTAGTTTGCCTGAAGGCATAACGTCGCGTAGCAAACAACTCGGTTCGACACGTGCCAATATACCTACTTTGTGAATAGAGTTGGAAGTCATTTTTTTTATTTTCATAATTTCATGGAAAGTTATATATATATATATATATATATATATATATATATATATATATATATATATATATATATATATATATATATATATATATTCGCTTCTGTACTACTTCCACCAGTACTACTTATCTCCCCAAAAGTAAGAAAATCGCCTTTTTGAGTACTCTTTTCATCATATTTTATTGAAAAAAAAAACGGGTTATGAACGATTTTTAAAAAATAGAAAAAAATCGTTCTCCCGGGTTGGAACTCACGCCAAAACCAATTCTTGTTCCCAGCCTACAACGCTAGCGCGCACGACCACGGGGACCGATAGCAACAAGCGAATGATTTCTGTTATATACATAGGTATAGGCTACGTAGCAAGATACGGATAACGCCAACCAGAATCGTGTATTTAGTTACTACTTCCGGGAGTGCTCTTCCGAGCAAAATCTCAACAACCTAGTGCAAGCTAGAGGTTAACTATGTCAATAAAATTCATTTCAAACGGTTCAGCCATTTTTCTTTATGATAGACAACGCATTTTTCATTTATATACTATGTTGATATACGTTAAAAGTATTGTTACCATATTTTTTTTTATTTAAGTTATTTATTGATATAAAAAATGATGTATTAATTTTAATATTTAACAGTATCATACAAATTCATCGTGCGTATGACGACGCGTCGTTGTCCCCAGGTCTGTTCCGGTCATGCCGAGACACGAGTATGATTGCTTTCAGGTCACGAAATTCGTAACCAATTATCACTGCTTCAAAATACCAGTATAATAATAGGGTATGTTCTAACCCCAACGGGTAGGAACTGACTGTGGTTAGATTTTTTCCTAAAAACGGACCTAGATTCTCAGTAGAACCCTATGGTTTCGGATCCCACGTTAAGCTGTAAGTCCATATCTCATATAGCCTCGCTGCTGAATGGGACGCTAAAGTAAAAGCAACTACTACAACTAATAACAGACATTCTACAAAGAGCTCTGCAGACCATTTTCTTCATAATAAATATCTTTTTCATATCAAACAGAGCAACCATAAATGTATAATTACAAGCATTCTATGAAAATCTTCCGAGGTATTCAGAAACCTAAGAAAAAAAACAAGAAACAAACAAACAAAAAAAAAAAGATTTGATGTATGAACTTCTACCAAACATAAGTTCTAGCAAGCGAAGTAGGTTATTTTTAGCATTAGGCCCTATTCAATTTGATCAAGTGCTATATTTGCTAATAAAAAGCTGACGTCAAATGTTCTCCCTGAAATATACGCAAAGGAGAAAATACTTTTTGATCAAAGATCCGGCTTTAGATTGGTTGATTTATATAAAAAGAGTGAGTTTGTAACGACACTATTACAACCATGGGATTCAAACTTGTGTTGCGTTATTCAAGGTTTAAAGTTCTTAACATATTTCAGATTCTATCGAGAATCAAATTCAAGGTGTATATTTCAAGGTGAAGTTTCCATATCAGAATCACTTGTATTTCAGAATCTACTGGCAATATTATCGCTAACTTCAAATACCCTGCATTTCATTCAGTTTATTGTATTATAAAACTTTGCTTAGTTCTATTATAAATTTGTTCATAATATTTGCAATATAATTTTCGATATTTTTAGGTATATATATATATTATAAGTAACAGCATAAGTATATATAGTATATATAGTATATATAGTATATATATATATATATATACATATATATATATATATATAGATAGATAGATAGATAGATAGATATAGATAGATAGATAGATAGATAGATAGATAGATAGATAGATAGATAGATAGATAGATAGATAGATAGATAGATAGATAGATAGATAGATTCATTTCATTATATAATGAAATATAATCCCATAGTGACAGTTTGAACAATAATCTCTGTTTTGTTAAGGACTAAAGGATGAGAATTTTATATAAAAACGAAAAAAAATAGTGATATTTAGTTCCAGAAATAGGGATGATGGAAGTCAATGTGTTGATCACACACAAAACAGCTGAAATCCATTTCCTTGAACATATTCAATTTGTTTTGAGCTTGTAATCTTATTAATAGTTTTTATTAACAATCAAGTCTAGAAGTTTTACCCTTGTAAAATTCTACTTCATTTTTTCGCTTGACAGGAAAAAAAAGTAAATAAATACTTGCAGAATATCGAATGACACCTTGAACTGTAACCACATGTTTCTTTCTTCTGGAGTCCTACCTGATCAATAATAAAATAAAAATAAGAAATAGTGACACGAAGATTCGAACACGGGTCACGGAACTGGGAAGTCTGCACGGATCCAATGAGCTGCGGAATAAGGTACACGAAACATCTACGCTATAAATATATGGCAATAATCGTAAGCTTCACGCTGCGAAAGAACTTTTTTTCCTTTTATTAAGTTTTACGATATTTCTATAGTGTCTTGGGTGAACTGCAAAGAGATAGATCATGCAGTTATCGATTTGATTAGGGATTGAGCTTTAAAAACTTTTAAGACATTTAATTAAATTGCGATATGGTAGCAAGGAAAGTGTAACGATTTCATTCTAATAGTAATGGGGAAACGATAGTATCCCACGGAAAACATGCATTTTCTTATGTGACAGAGAATAAATCACTTGGTAGGAGGAGCGTAGCCAGGATTTGATTTTAGGAGGACAGCTGGCTAAATGTTTATTTGGGATATGTCCGGGGGGTTCACCCCGGGAAAAAGTTTAAATAAAACCGCAATCTTAGGTCTTATATTAACAACTTCTACAAATGTCGGGCGTTCCAAACCTCCTGGCTACGCCACTGCTTGGTAGCATCCATTGTTCCTGATCATAATCAGTATGTTCACTTCCAATTTCAGCCATAATTTTATTCTTCCATGCCAAGAAGAATACCTTCGTTCTACGCATTTGGCGCTCTTAAAAGCAAAATTATGGTATAATTAAAGGTGTGATTTTGCCATTTGAATGTAAATTTATGTCCCTTACTGACCAAAACCAATCTTATGGGCACAATCTGCTTCCTAAGCCCCGCGTGTGTGCTTCTCCCTGTTCCCAGTAGAAAATTTAGTTTAGGTATTTTCTGCAAACCTATTCGCGAGATATAGAATTTCATACTCAGTACTTCTGTTTCCTTGGTACGGGAATTCATAGAATTGGAAATAATTCGTTTGTATAAGTATAATTATGCAGAACATCGATGAATAAATGTTTCGTGTTGCTAAAAATGTATGCAAATTGTTAGGAAATTTTGCAGAGAGGTGGAAAATATTCTTCTCAGGCCGGGACAACAGTAATTAAGTTAGTGCCAAGGAAAGAAAAACTAGAAACGGGGAATTTCTCTAGCTTCCCCAGACGGATAAATCACTGGCCGTAACGAACGTTTTCTCCTGACGTATGACTGTCTGATAACCTATGTGTCTCCGTGGGTTGGTAATCATGGGGTTGTGGGATCGAGTCCGGTCGGAGGAAGTTGGTATTTTTTTCCATTGTTCGTTCCCCATATCTTAAGATGTTTCTCTCCCTCCCTAATCATCTGATGCTCTCAACTGAGTTTTCCACTTGAATTCAACAATTGGTAATGGGATGCTCTCAGGTTTGGGGTGAGCTTTTACATGTCTACTTACAAAATCAAAAATTGCGACAAAATATGGATGCTATCCGATCATTTTGTCTCCAATTCTGAATTTGCACATGTGAGTATTTTTGTCCTTCATCATATTTGCATCATATTTGCATCATTATAATACTGTCTTTACAAACTGAATGAAGAAGCGATAAATCCAGGGAGTAGCTCACTAAACTCCTTCCTGTTTCCCGATTATTATTATTATTATTATTATTATTATTATTATTATTATTATTATTATTATTATTATTATTATTATTATTATTTAGAAATCAACATAACTATATTATTACAGCATTTCTGTGTGAAGTAAAAACTTGTTTCTTTCTTCCCTTTGCGCATATTTCAAGGTTTGTTCCTTTCCTTTCTTTCCTTTGTTTCTTTCCTTTGCGCATATTTCAGAGAGAGCAAGTAACGTCAACTTTCCGTCAGGAAATGTAGTAACTGCATGAACTTAATAATGATTAAAAAAGTCTACTTTGATTGTTAAAACTCATTTATGGAGAATCCCCTATATCAAATAATTTTTGAGGTTTATGAACATCTTCAAGGTATTACAAACTCTTTGTTCTTATAATAGGCGTTGGCTTTGGTTGGCCTGAACAAAATTTCATTATGAAGAAAATTATCTGCAAAGCACCTTCTTTACTAAATATCTATTTTTAGTTGTAGATGATTTCAGTTTAGCGTCCCGTTCAGCAGCGAGGCTATATGAGGCGTGGACCTAAAGCTTAACGTACGTTCCGAATGACATGAGCTCCCGTTAGTAATTCAAGTCCGTTTTCAGAAAAATGTATCAGACAACAATCAGTAGTTACTCGCTGGGGTTGCAACAAATGTTTTATTATATTTTATATTGGGAAGCAGTGATGCAACTTGTTATAAATTTCGTGAGCTGGAAGCAGTCCGTCCCGTGATCCGGTATGATTTAAGCAGACTCAGTAACGACGAAACTTCATTATACAAATGGATAATTTGTATGAGGCTGATAACCTAATGCTAGCCCTTCCCACTAGTCTAGTGGCAAATGCGTGCATCTTTGCAGTAGTGAGAGGCACAATCGCTATTGTTTTATTCATAAATAACTTACAATATATTGCACAACGTAAGTGCATATCTAGTAACTGTACTCTTATTTTATGGCAATCACACGTGACCCACTGAAAGTCAAAATAGTTAATTGCTTACAGTAAAGGTTTCAAGATTTTGTAAGTTTCCTTCATATAAACTGCGTGATTAACCGGAATGAAAGGGACTTTCTTTTCAATATGTAAAAACATGGATTTTAAATTCATCGATGAAGAATCTATGAAGAGTCTTGATTCTCTTGGTCGTAACTAATTTTGAGAGATTTTATGAACTCATATATGTCCACACATTCCAAAAGTGGACCTTTAATAGAAAAAATATTCAAATACACTCAAATATTTTTGCAGTATATCGGGCCCATTTCGAAATATGAGCGTTGTTTTGAATAGCATGTCAAATTTTAGGCCACAAGCTGTTTGTAAGAAGGTAGCTGAACTAGTCTGATGTTGGAAATCCCACTTTATTAGTCGACTAGTTGACACAGGCGTGTTTCTTATAGTCATTGACCGTGTGTAGGTCTAATTCCGGGCTGTTGCCGGTTTAGTTTCGTTTTAGTTTCACTCTATTTCCGGTTTACCCCATATGTAGTATTCATTTCAGATGATTTTACGGAAAGTAGATAATTGCTTCCAGGCAGTGTTGGGCAAATTTCAATTGAATTAACAATTAAAAATTAATCTGTAAATTCAATTGTTAATTGCAATTAACAATTGAAATAAGTAATGGTTAATTGTTAATTGCAGTTGGCCATTAATAATGGAGAATCAATTGCAATTAATCAATTGATTGAAAGTAATTGCAGTGGAAAGTAATTGCAATTGAATTCAGTCATTCAATTGGAATTGAAATTAATTGCCAATTAATTCAATTGCAATTGATTTCCGCAGCAATTACTTTCAATTGATTGATCAATTGCAATTGATTTTCCCTGATTAATTTTCAACACTATAGTTCAGAGAGGGCGTGGGGCAATGAAAACTTTAGCCACGACCAATTGACTCACCACTCATCGTGACCCACAACCCACTGTGACCCAATCTGACCCACCATGAACCACTCTCAACCACTGTGACCCACAGACCCACCAAAACCCAATGTCATCAGCTCTGACCCATGATTCACGCCCTCTTCTCTACTGACTAAAGAGTTTAAACTTGTAATGAAACAATCCTATGAAATTATCACTCATCGGAGTTTGAATTTCCTCGATCAATCGCTCAAGCACCGCTCTATTACAATAATGGCGGATCTGACCTTTCTAATATATAAAAACATGAAATCTTTGAGTTTTACGTCCCACGATTATGCCGGTTAGGCTGAAGGAGACGGTGTTTATGAGAAATGAATGACATGGTGGAATGAAGAAAGTGGGAGAACCCCGAGAAAACCCACGCACACGGTGTTTGTCCACCACAAAGTTCACTTGGCGGGGGCTGGGATCGAACCCGGAACCCCAAGTACCAGAGGTGAACGCTCTACCACTTTTTTAATAGTATTTATTGAGCACTTACATAATAGTTACAATAATAACAATTAGAAAAATGCAACTAATAACAAGAAATACAAAAAAAAACATACCAGTAGTTAAAGCAAAAAAAACATAAAAAATAAAATAAAATAATAATAATAATAGATCGTCTCATAATACTGAGCAAACCAGCGATGACGTTGGGGAACAGGTATAAGCAAAAGAGAATAAGATAACCAAGAAATGTATAAATCCGGGGAGAAATCCGTAGAAAGATGAAGAAAGAGATCAGCCGTTGTAATTGTCAACCACACAACAAAATTATGTTTAACTGGAGGGAAGAAAACAAAATCGGGGCGCAAAATCATATTTTCACAAGTTATATAGTCGGTACTAGTGCGAAGGATTCTGGCAAGAATCTGAATATATTTTTGCCAAAGAGGGTATATCCTAGTACAGGTATGAAAACGATGTGAGAGGGTATCAGTTTGTCCACAAATATGACAGAGGGAAGCAGGAGAGATGCCCAGGATATAAGCTCGTGCATTTGTTAAAATAAGTTATGCACCAATAAATACCAAAGCGAACGTAAGGGGGAAGATAAAACTGGGGAACCAATGTTACGCCAAATTTTTAGACCAGTTATTATTAGGAAATTTACGTACTATAAGCGGGACGCAAGAGAGCGAAGCATAATATTGATATAATTGTGAAACGGTCATATCTTCAAGCCGAGCCCGTGCGATAAGGCCATATGCAATATCGAGAACTACCGTTTTTAAATAAGGATAGGTCTGTGACCATCCATGAACGGAGACAGGAGCAGTAAGCGTCACGTGACTCAGGCAGCGCATGATGTATTGCGACGAAAAGAAATTGCTAAAAACACAAAGCAGTTTACAGGTTCTATGAAGAAAAAGACATCTGGCGTGTAAAGCAATGTCCTTGATACCAAGGCCTCCAACAGAAGGTCGACTGGAAACTACCTGGCGATTTACCCGTACAGTATGTTTATACCAAAGAAAATATAACATATGTTTGTTTACTTTGTTAAGAATAGCAACCGAGGGCGGGAAAAGTTGCATAATAAAATATAAAAGACTAAGAGCATAAACCTGAATAAAAGTGGCACGTTCAAAAAGGGTAAGATTTATTGTTTTATGTTTATAGAATAAAGTAACCAACTTAGAAACAACAAGATTATAATTTACCGAGATGGTATGTTTAACGGATGGATACCAGGTAATACCAAGAATTTTATGACAAGAAACAGATTTGAAGGGGGAAACAAAAGACGTATGTGCTTGGTCGGAAAGGTATAACAATTTGGTTTTCTCAACATTGAGGGTCGCACCTGAGGCTTGACTAAATAAGAGCAAATTATATTGAATCGTATCAAGGTCACTTTGAAAATTAAAAAAAAAGCTAAAATCATCAACGTACGTTTGTAGTTTGAGAACCGCCTTATTGAGACAAATGCCATCAATTTCACGATAAATTTTACTAATAAAAGGTATAACTGCAATGCTGTACAAAAGGGGGGATAAAGGACACCCTTGGATTAGACCACGTTCAAGCCGAAATGAAGAAGTAAGCGCTCCATTAAGTTTTAATTGAGCCGTACGATCTCGATAAAGAGCACGGAGCATGTTAAAATAACTGATGCCCAAATGTAATGCTTCCAAAACACGAAAAAGATAGTCATGATGAATTTTATCAAAGGCCTGGGAAAAGTCAGTACTTAATATTGCTGTGGCGCAAGTGGGATAACGCTCAAAAAAAGCGATGGTGTTACGAATATTTGCTAGTGCCAAATATAGGGGGTGTTGGACATCATGACCAAATTGGGCAAAATGTAAAATATTTGGGAGGAAATTACTTAAACGAAAGGCAAGAACCTTGGTTAAAAGTTTATAATCACAGCAAGTAAGACTCATAGGCCGGTACTGAGTCACATAAGGAGACTGAGACTGCTTCGGAAGTAAAACTATAATACTATGCGTAAGAGAGGTCCCTAAACGTAAGTTGACACGAAAATCATTAAAAAGTTCGGTAAAAATGGGAATAAAAATATCAGCAAAAGTTTGATAAAATTCATAAGGAAATCCATCCACACCACTAGATTTATGTTTTGGCGTGGTCATTATAACATGCTTGATTTCATTTTCATTAAAAGAGACATTCAAAACATCTTGAGCTGCAGTTTCTAAAGGAGTCAACTCAGAAAACAAATCATCAGGACCCGGAGAAGAAGGATGTCGGCTATAAAGACGGGTATAATAACGGGTAAAACAAGGAGCAACATTGGTTCCCAACCATAAACCACCCTCCTCATCTTGAATCTTACCGATTAGCCGTTGTTTGCCCCGACGTCTTTCAGCAGTTACTTGAACCAGACCGGGAGATTCAGTGGGCTGACTCGAAATAAGTTTACTCCTCACACTAATACCGGATAACTTGGTACGATGTAATAATAAAAGAAAAGCTTTCACCTGTTTAATTTGTGATAAAACAGGAGCCCCTTGTTGATAAGCAAGATGGTACTCATGCAAAAGTCGGTAATAATAATTATACTGCTCATGAAAGGTTTTACTTCGCTCACGACAATAGTCTCGACAGAGACGTCTAAGGGTAGGTTTACCCCGAGAGTCCCACAACTGCATAATGTTACGCTTACGTAAAGATTGCTTACTTATTTCATTCCATTTTTGTCGAAGAAGTGCTTGAAAGGATGGATCAGACAAAATACTAGTATTAAGATGCCAAACAAAGATTTTCGTAGGTATTGTGTGACAGGTAAATTAACAGTTAAAATAACAGAATGATGATCAGAAAAACAGACTGGGACCAATTGTATGCTCTGAACATAAGGAATCAAGGATGCAGAGATGAAAAAAGCATCGATGCGAGATGCTCCTTGAGAATGAACATACGTATAACCCGGGTCGTGAGGGTGAAAATGACGCCAAACATCCACGAGACCAAATTGAGTAAGAACATGAAGCAAATTTGTGGAAGGGGCACGGTTCTGTAAGGAATCTTAAGAACCGAGAACTTCATTGTGATCGCCTCCCCAAATAATAGATCGAGTACCAGCATGCAATGCAGTAGCAACGTCATCGCTGAAAAAATTATTACGTTGAATACGGTTTTGCTGCCAGATGGACTATAGGAATTACAAAGGTGTATAGTTTCCAAATTGCCAGTAATAATGCGGCCATCAGGATAATTATGAACCTGATCGAGGTGTAAATCACTGCGATAAATAAGTGCAGTACCTGTACCTGCTACAGTTTCATTACTAAGAAAAGTATAATTATATAAACCGTGTAAATCAGTAATTTTAACCTCTTGGGCAAAGAAAATATCAATCATTCTAGTATTAATAAAGGCAGCAACTGCATCTTGTTTCGGTGCGGAAGAAAGTCCGTTAAAGTTTATAGTACCAATCCTAACACCATACATAATATGGAAAATAGAAAAGTAAAAATGTAAAACATAGGGGACTAATATACAAAATGCAAAGCCTATGCACGAAGCAGAAAAATTACCACACCGCAAAAATTTAAACCCCCCAAAAATTAACCAAAAATTAAGTTGGCGTTTCAGCATTTTGGTTGGACGAAAAGGAATGTTCATTAGGCGCAGAGGGCACCTGTGGTTGCGAAAGTTGTTTAGATCTCGTGCGGAGAGCAATACTAGGTTCATTAGACAGAGAGGAGTCAAGCACTTTTTGAATTTTAGGAGCTTTACTATCAAGGAGAGGGCGTTTCTTTTTCTTCGAAGTATCCAAAGGTACCATTTTAACATTCATCACACTAGGCAAATTTGCGGTAGGAATAACAGAAACACTAGGAGAGGTAACAAGTTCCGGACTAGATACTGCAGCTTGTTGTTCATGTACTGAGTGGTCACTTGAAACGTTCACTAAGGGCGTTGAAAGAGACGAGTCCACTACTAACGACATCGCAGCAGCAGCCTCTAAAGTATCATCCGAACTTACCTGATTTAATCCAGATGAAATAGAAGGTGGTGTCACACCTGTGTTGGAAACATCATCAAGCGAAATAGTTACAGAAGGTTTCTCTAAAGAAGAAGCTCCAAGGGTACTAAGAGAGGGATCGTTATTCTCCACATCACCATCAGCACTAGTATTCTTGACTAGGGAAGAAGTAGAAAGTACAGGAAAAACACTGAAGTTAGTAACATCTAGAACAGCTTTAAGTTGCACTGGAGGCGGAGCCAAACGTGAATTTGACTCGGGAGGTAGTCGAGAACCTCCAGAAACCGGAACAGTCACAGGAGCACGTTTAGGCAGTCGTTTATCACATTGCGAAATCAAATGCTGATCACTATTACATCGCGCACAAGTTTTAATTTGTCCAGGATATGTCACCCACAAACGAAGACCATGAACTGTGACATATGACGGAATGTTCTTTTTGAGAACGATCTTAAGTAATTTCCGCCCGGTACGCACCGGGTAAAAATGTCCAGTAGAGTAGAGTTCATCGGTAAGACTTAGAATTTCCCCATAGGAAAGAAAAACTTGTTTAAGGTGTAAATCGGAAAGTTCCATTGGAACCGCATGAATGCGGACCAATTTAGTCAAATATGAAGCCGAATCAATAGGTAGGTTATACGAACCTACCGCATCAGAATACTTAACAGTATCTGTAAATACATTTAAAATACATTCACAATCTTCCTGAGTTTTTAATTTAATATATAACAGCTTACGTGGAAAATCCATTTCTATGCTGAGCACAGTTTCCAAGGGTAACCCAAAGGTATCCCTAATCGACTCATGTAAAATAATAGAAGTCGGCACAGTTACCACACTTTGAAAACTGATACGAAGTGTATTGAGGCGAATCGTGTTCATATCGAACGTAAGTCAGAAAACTGAATCCCCCCCCCAAAAAAAATACTATGTGATAATATTAAGAACAGGTGAAAAATACAACTAAATTCAGTCAGATAACACACACACAAGACACTAACCGACACACTACACTAGCAGTAGTAGTTGTTCGAAAGAAACACCAGTGACTTCGAGCGAACCACGCTGAGAACCCACCACTGAGCCACCGCGGCCCCCTTTCTAATATAAATAAAATACTTTGTTTGTGTCTGTCTGTCTATCATTGTGCGTCCTTTGGACCAGACGAGTGAACCGAAAGTTTTCAAAATTTTGTGACGGGTAACTTGGTCTAGGCCCCAGATCAAGACGAAGAGTTTTTTTTTATTTCGAACTTGGGGGTCTCAGGGGGACGTTTACCGGGACCGACCTAGGGACCAGACAAGTTGACCGAGAGTAAGCAAACTTTGGTCACCGGTACCTTGGTCCAGGTCCCACGCCAAAGCGAAGCGTTTTTGACAAAATTCGAACCAGGGGGTCTCAGGGGGCGTTTACCGGGACATGTAAAAGTAGTAGAAAATGACCGATATTAGTGTCGATTTCATAGTTTTCGCGGTCGCTGAGATCAATGGTGAAACTCCGATCGCATTAACTTATAAATTCACCCTATTCGGCTGCGGGCCGTGGGTCAACGGTGGGGGGGGGGTGTAATTCCGAGACATGTAAAAATGACCGATATCAATCTGAAATCCATAGTTTTCGGGGTCGCTGAGCTCAATGGTGAAACTCAAGACCGCGTCTACTTTCACATTTAGCCTCCATCAGCTAAGGAACGGGGGCACTATAAAGGGGATCAAGAGACATGCAAAAATAATCCACAATGACCGATGTCAAATCCCTAGTTTTCGCGATTGCTAAGATCAATGGTGATACTTTCATTAGCGATGATTTTCAAATTTGAAATCGCCGGGAGTGGGGAATTGCGAGACATGTAAAAATAATGGAAAATGCTCGATATTAGTGTCAAATCCATAGTTTTCGCTGTCACTGAGATGAATGGTGATACTTCCACAGGCGTTGACTTCCAAATACAGCCCCCCTCGGCTGCGCGCAGAGGCGTTGTTTTTTCAAAATTGGAACCAGAGGATCATACGGGCTTTTACCGGGATATGTAAAAAGTAGTAGAAAATGGCGGATGTTAGTGTCACATTCATAGTTTTCGCGATACCGGCTGGGGCCAGAGGAGATTTTTTCCACAATTCCAACCAGAGAGGTCTGAGGGGGCGTTCAACGGGACATGAAAAAGTAGTAGAAAATGACCAATATTTGTGTCTCATACATATTTATCGGGGTTGCTGACATGTATAGTGACACCCCCGATAGTGTTTACGTTCAAATTCAGCTCCCATCGGCCATCCCAATGAAAACACGTGTACTTTGTTGGATATATATTCACACAAAATATATCACATTTTAAAAATGTTTCTTAATTGTTCTTCCGTTGTTCAGTTTGTTTACATTGATATTTTATCTGATCCGTGCGAAGAACGGGCATAACAGGTAGTACAAAATGGTAAACTGTTTGTCATGGACACATTACAACGAATTCAATTATATAGATAATTATTATAATTATCATTCATAATTATTTCCTTGTTGAATTATAGATACTTTTCAGCGAAAAGAGAATAAAATTTGAAACTCCCAAATCAACGTAAAGTAGACAAACGTAAAGGGAAAATGTATAAAATTTTCCAAATAATTAAGCGTACCGTACAAACTTAAACTTTCCATGTAATTAAGCTAAATTTACATTTTTATGTCGTTTTGTGCGTCTATTTCTACGTTTTGTGCATCACCGGTAATGGGTCAATGTTATCCTACAAATATGACGGAACAAGTTAATGCTTTTCCGTCAGGAACGATTTTGAGGTCGTTTCCTTCACATCGTCTTGTGCGTGTTTTCTACCGTTTTGTTACCCTATTTCCACGTTTTGTGAATCAATGGTAGTGGGTCAAAATGGGCATTCAATATGGGCAGAAAAATGACCTACTCTTCCACCAGTATCGAATTTTGAGGTCGCTTTTTCTGCATTATTTAGTGCATGTTTTGCACCGTTTCTGCGCATATTTTTACGTTTTGTGCGCTAAAGAAAGTGGGTCAAAGAGGACCTACAAATATGGAAGAAAGACGTATTCATCCCACTTTCAAGGCCCATTTTGACCCACTTCCACTGCGACACAAATCATGCATAAAAATGTGAAGGAAACAACCTCGACATTCGATGGTAACGGAACAGCATTAACTTATTCCGCTATACATGTAGGCCATTTTGACCCATATGCGTTGTCGCTCTAAAGTGGAAATAGGAGCACAAAACGGTACAAAACAGGCACTATACGATGCGAAAGAAACGACCTCCAAATTCGATAGTGGCGGAACAATGGCTCTTTTTCCTCACACCTTGATGGACCATTTTGACGCATTTCTGGAAGTGCAAAACTTGGAAGTAGGTGATCAGAACGGTACAAAATACACCGTAAACGATGTGAAGGAAACGTCCTCCAAATTCGTTTGTGGCGGAACAGCATTAACTTGTTTCGTTATATTCGTAGGTCCATTTTGACCCACTTCCGGTGACGAACAAAACGTCCAAAATAGGCACTAAACGATGCGAAAGAAACGACTCCGATTCAATAGTGGCGGACCAGTGAGCTATTTAACTCCCACTTTAAAGGACCGTTTAACTCACCTCGGGTGATGCACAAGACGTGAAATAGGTGCAGAAAACTTAGAAAAGGCACTAAACAATGCAAAAGTAACGATCTACAAATTCGATAATGACGGAACAGTGTGTCATTTTCGTCACACCTTGGAGGCTCATCTTGACACAATTCTGGTGACGAACAAAACGTAGAACTAGGAGCACAAAACGGAACAAAACAGGCACTAGTCAATGCGAGAGGAAGGACCTTGAAATTCGATAGTGGTGGAGCAATGGGTCATTTAACTCCCACTTAGAAGGCCCGTTTAACTCACTTCCGGTGACGCACAAGTCGAGAAAGTAGGCACAGAAAACTTTTTTAAAAGATAGGCACTAAACGGTAATTTTCGTCCCATCTTTGAAGCCCACTTTAACCCACTTCCGGTGACGCACAAAACGTGGAAATAGCGGCACGAAACGGCACGAAAATTCACTAGTCGATGCAAAAGAAAGTACCTCGCAATTCAGTAGTAGCGGAGCAGTGCATCATTTTCGTCCCACCTTCGAGGCCCATTTTGACCGTCTTCCAGTGACGCACAAAACGTCGAAATACCTAAGAAATTACTCTTGTCCAGAGGCGGATCTACGATGGACATATGGACATCTGCGGGCTCGGTGGTTTGTAATACTGATATTTAGAGCTACATTTAAGAGCTCCAAACTCTGGAATGCGTTTTATTTATATATAAAATAAGAAAGATTCCCCTTCTTGGAGGCAATCGCCGAGATAGCCCCCTGGATACGCCCCTGCTCTTGTGAAGCAAACTTTGAAGACATTGAGTGCGTGTCTGCTCCTGACACTGCTGATCCTGCTTTCTAGGGATGGGCAAATGCAAAGCTGAGCAAGTTTTATTTGAAACTTGACTCGAAAAAGGTTCTCAAACTGAAGTAAAGTAATTTACTGTCACTTACATTTTACCGCAATAACTTTGTTTCCCTTATGCATTTTTTAGGGTGTTCATAAGAGAAGGAACTTACAAGTAACACATCCGAAGTGTAACAATCCAATTTTTATTAAACTTGGCAGGTAGATACTACACACAAAATAAACGAATAGGTGTTTTTTTTTTATTTTCTGTCGAAAAACAATTCTAGGGGCAAAAGCCCAACACAAAATTTTGAAAGTTGACATCCGAATAGTAATAACAAGTGAACCGAAGTGAATAAAATTGTGCACAGATGTTTCAGACGTAAAATGGGGGAACACGGGTTTCGTATTTTACTGAAAAAAAAGGTTGGGTGGGGCACGAACCACTCCAAACCTTTGATTACGAAATATGAAAAGTGCTAGTAACAGTATGTCAGATGTGCGTAAAGGACACAAAGAATTGCAACCAAACTTTGAGTCTGGACAATGCGCAAAAATAAACGTATGCGGTTTCCTATTTTATGTGGAAAAACGTTTTTTTTTCTTTTTTTTTTTTTTTTGCTGGGCAAGAACTCCAACCCAAAATTTGAAAGTAGATGCCCGAAAAGCAAAAAGAAATGAACCGAAGTGTATGAAATTTTGCACGGTGAAGGAATGCAGGTTTCCTATTTTCCAGAAAAAAACGGTTGGATGGGGCACAGACCCCTCGAAACCTTTGATCACGAAATATAAAAAGTGCTAGTAACAGTATGTCGATCTGTGTAAAGGACATAAATAATTGCAACCAAACTTTCTGTATGGACAATGGGCAAAAAATAAACGAATACGATTTTTATTATTATTATTTTCTCCAGAAAAGCGTTTTTAGGAGATAAAAGCCCTTCATCAAAAAAAATTTAAAATTTGACGCCCGAAAGGCAAGAAGAAGTGAACCGAAGTGAATTAAATTGTGCACATATATCGCAGACGTAAATTCAGTGAATACGGTTTAGTAAAAAAAAAAAAAAAAAACGGTTGATGGGAGCACGTACCCCCCAAGCATTTGATCACGAAATATCATTAGTGCAAGTAACAGTATGTCAGATGCGTGTAAACGACATGAAAAATTGAACGAAACTTTGTGTATAGACAATATACAAAAAATAAAGGAATACTGGTTTTCTACTTTATGTGGGAAAACGGTTTTCACTGGCAAAAGCCCCCACCGAAAATTTTGAAACTTGACGCCCGAAAGGCAAAAGGAAGTGAACTGGAATGAATGAAATCGTGCACAGTGAGGAAACACGGGTTTCGTATTTTATGGAATCAACGGTTGGTTGGGCACGCACCCCTGCAACCCTTGATAACGAAATATGAAAAGTGCTAGTAACAGCATGTCAACTGAGTATAAAGGACAAAAAGAATTGGAACGACATATTGTGTATGGACAATATCCTTAAGATAAACGAAAGCGTTTTATATTTTCTGCGCAAAAACGGTTTTAGGGGCCAAAGACCAGACCCAAAATTTAGAAAGTTGACGCACCAAAGGCAAGAAAAAGAGAACAGAAGTGAACGAAGTTGTGCACAGATATTGCAGACGTAAAAGGAAGGAATACGGGTTTCGTGTTTTCCTGGAGAAAATGGGTGGGGCACGGGCCCCTAGAAACCTTTGATCACGAAATATGAAAATTCCTAGTAACAATATGCAGACGTGCGTAAAGGACATGAGGAATTGGAACCAAACTTTGTGTATGGACAATACGCAAAAATAAACAACTACGGTTTTCTATTTTCTGTGGAAAAACGTTTTCTGGGGCAAAAGCTCCCACCCAAAATTTGAAAGTTGATGCCCAAAAGGCAAAAAGAAGTGAACCGAAGTGTATGAAATTTTGCACACTGAAGAAATGCATGTTTCGTATTTTCATGGAAAATACGGTTGGATGGGGCACGTACCCCTCGAAACTTTTGATCACGAAATATGAAAAGTGCTAGTAAGTGTATGTCGATCTGTGTAAAGGACATAAAGTATTGCAACGAAACTTTCTGTATGGACAATGCGCAAAAAATAAACGAATAATGTATTTCTTGTGTTCTGCGGAAATGCACTTTTAGGAGACCAAAGGTCTTCACCAAAAAAAAAAAAATGAAATTTTACGTTCGAAACGCAAGTAGAAGTGAACAGAAATGAATGAAATCGTGCACACAGAGCAAATACGACTTTCGTATTTGATGGAATAAACGGTGGATTGAGCACCGACCCCTGCAAACCTATGATCACGAAACATTAAAAGTGCTAGTAACAGTATGTCAGATGAGTGTAAAGGACATGAAGAATTGGAACGACATATTGTGTATGGACAATATCCTTAAAATAAACGAAAGCGTTTTTTTTTTTATTTTCTGCGGAGAAATGGTTTAAAAGGCAAAAGCCCCATCCAAAATTTTGAAATTTGACTCGGTTAATTGGAGCACGTACTCCTCCAAGCATTTGATCACGAAATATCATTAGTGCTAGTAACAGTATTTCAGATGTGTGTAAACGACATGAAAAATTGAACGAAACTTTGTATATAGACAATATGCAAAAAATAAACAGATACTGTATTTTCTTATTTTCTGCGGAAAAACGGTTTTCTGGGCAAAAGATCCGAACGAAAATTTTGAAAGTTGATGCCCGAATGGGAAAAGGAAGTGAACTGAAATTAATGAAATCGTGCACAGTGAGCAAATACGGGTTTCGTACTTTATGGAATAAACAGTTGGTTAGGCACGGAACCCTGCAAATCTTTTTTCACGAAACATTAAAAGTGCTAGTAACAGTATGTCAGATGAGTGTAAAGGACATGAAGAATTGGAACGACATATTGTGTATGGACAATATCGTTAAAATAAACGAAAGCGTTTTTTTATTTTCTGCGAAGAAATGGTTTTAAAGGCAAAAGCCCCATCCAAAATTTTGAAATTTGACTCCCCGGAGGCAAGAAGAAATGATCCGAAGTGAATGAAATTGTTCAGGGGTATTGCAGACGTAAAAAGAAGGAATACGGGTTTTCTGTTCTCCTGGAGAAAACGGGTGGGACACAGCCCCCTCCAAACTTTTGATCACGAAATATCAAAAGTGCTAGTAATATTATGTCAGGTGCGTGTAAAGACATGGACAATTGCAACCAAACTTTATGTATGGACAATACGCAAATATAAATGAATACGGTTTTCTATTTTCTGCGGAAAAACGATATTTCGGGGCAAAATCTCCCACCCAAAATTTTGAAAGTTGACGCCCCAAAGCCAAGAAGAAGTGAACCGAGGTGAATGAAATAGTACACAGATATATGAGACGTAAAAAGAAGGAATACGTTTTTCGTGTTTTTCTGGAGATAACGGGTGGGGCACGGACCCCACCAAACCTTCGATCACGAAATATGAAAAGTGTTAGAAGGAGTATGTCAAATGTGTGTGAAGGAAATGAAAAATAGGATCGAATCTTTATGTGTGGGTCATATACAAAAAATAAATGAACACGATTTTTTTTATTTTCTGCGGAAAAACGGTTTTAGGGAGCAAAAGCTCCCACCCAAAATTTTGGAAGTTGTCGCCCGGAAGGCAAGAAGAAGTGAGTGAAATTGTGCACAGATATTGTAGAAATAAATTCAGGGAATACGGTTTTCGTATTTTCCTGGAAGTTCATTTACCAAAGTCTGGTTTCTTCTTTTATATCTATTCCGGGCTTTGAAAAAAGTAATACAAGATAACAAATTATAAGAGTGACAGTGTGACATTGCTCCGTACAATCGGTAATGTATGGGATTCTAAATCCAAAGATCGTTAATTCAAATTCTGTTATGGGATACTTTTGAAAACGAATTGTGCATCGCTACTTTGAGTTTTCTGAGTTATTCGTCGTTTCTTTTGCTGAAATCACATTTAATGAAATAATAATAATAATAATAATAATAATAATAATAATAATAATAATAATAATAATAATAATAATAATAATAATAATAATAATAATAATAATAATAATAACAACAACAATAATAATAATAATAGCGCCTCTCATTACTATTATTCGCATGGAACAACACAATCCTCTTCATTGTTTTTTTCTTCACTCACTTAAAATTAGACTATATGAAACGCACATCATCAAATTTGTTACATTTGTATATTAGGTCTCCTTCGGTATCTGTACGTCTAGCCGACTCTCCAGTTTCGCAACATCGCTGTATCCATCGTTGAGCAGTCTTTGCAAAGCCGTAGCAAGGGGACTGCAGCTTGGTGGTTACTCCGGGCGCTAATACCAAGAGGACGCCGAACGAGCAAGAAGAAAATAAAAATGTTGGAAATGAGTAAACGACGAGTCGTTTCAAAAAGATATTGGCATCCTATTAAATAAATATTGTCGATTTGCAAAGAAATAGATTTATTAAAAATTTTCCTGCTCGGTTTGCTCGAAACCCAAACGTTGAGTCACAATAAATTTTTACTTTTTATTTAAAGAAAGTAATTATATGATTTTTAATGACGATGTGATATACAATGTGCCGAGAATTTTTTTTTTTATATATATATTTTACGCATGAGCATTCTCAAAATTAGAAACGGTCAAAGTCTGAAATACAGTACATGTTCAGCTTCCTCATGGTGATGTTTTGCTTAGTTAATCACACTTCTCTATCCTATCGGATTAATCACGACGGTGAGAATGAAAATATGAAGATGAGAGTGAAGAGATATAAGTAAGCTTCTATTTGCGCGGGAATGTTAGAATTGTATATAAACAAGGGAAATGATAACATTTTCAAACTTGAATCAGTTGTAAAAGAGAGGCTTAAGGTGTCACAATCAGGGACGTACTCAGGGGCGGGTCCTGGGGTTAAAACGCCCTGAAATTTCAATTCTTGTGTGCATTTAGCCTAATTTTGAGGGGCAATTTTAGGAATTTTAATATGAAATACCCTCATATTGAGTTTGGACCTCCGAAATAAATTTCTGCCTACGCTACTGGTCACAACTTAACGAATTTCGTCTTTTCGAAAGACTGGCCACTGACAGTGATTTTTTAATTCCGTTCGTATATGAAATGCTTCCAATCTGAATGAATTTATTGGGATGATTTCTGCAACAACTACTGTATCACCAGGATATTTTTTGTGAATATATATTTAGTTGCGTGATGCCTTTATCTGCCTACATACATACAAAACATATACACATATGTGTGTTAGTGTATTTTTAATATGTTTATTAATAATAAGTAACCTTAAATTCAGAACTTTCATAAAAATTTCATTCATTAAGAAGTAATTACTATAATTTCAAATATATGCAGTAGCCAAACTATATTTTGGATTTTAATTACAAACATTAAACATATTCATGTTCACTGATCAATATTGAGAAATTCCCAAAGACGGTTCCTTCTGAATTTCCTTCTGAATAAAAGACCATAGTTTCTAATATATTGAAATTCCATTTTTTATCGATAGTATGGAATGTTGTAAATTGTTTAAGCAGCATGGAGATAATTACATCAAAATTCTCCTGCAGTAGTTAAACCGTGTTAGACATGGAATTGTTGCACGCTGGTAGTGGCGTTGGAAAGTTCTGGAACTCCTGAGCACATTGGTCATGTAAGAAACCGGCTCCCGGCCATGAGGCCCCAGAAACGTGGTCCCAAAATTTTGAGTATGGGTCTTTTCTATGCGCCTTTTAAACATGGAATTGTTGCACGAAGGTGGTGGCGTTGGAAAGGTTCGTGTCGTTTGAGCACAGCGGTAATATTAGAAATCGGGCCATTGCCTCCAAATGGGCCTGTGAAATGTTGGCCTCAGGTTCATTCTATTTCTACTTTAAGCATGAAATTGTTGGATGCAGATGGAGGCGTTGGAAAGCTCTGGACCTTCTTAGCACATAGGTGATGTCAAAGATGGAACCCGGGACCTGAGGCGGAGAAATAAGGTCCAAAAATATGGGCTCGGGTCTCTTCTATTTGCCTATTAAACACGGAGTTGTTGTAACTACGGCGGTGACGTTTGAAATGTCAGGGTCGATTGAGGACAGGAGTTATGTCAGAAATCAGGCCTTGGATTCGAATCCCTGGAAATGGGCTCACAAAATTATGGGTTCGGGTCTCCTATATTCGTCTATGAAGCAAGGTGTTTCTGGAAACAGGTCGCTGACTTGGAGAGGTCTTGGTCCCTTAAGCATTGCCGTGATGTCAGAAATCAGATCCTGGTGCCAAACATTTGTGTTGTGATGTAAACCTTTGCTGTGGTTCAATCTCAGTATTTGATTACGCGAGATAAAACCACCAATACGGCTATAAATATTGTTCTATCTTGCGCAACCAGGTATTGAGATTGAGCCAATTCGGGACCTCATTTCTGGAGCTCTGAGGCCAGGATCCGATTTCGGACATTACCCTGTGCTCAAACGACAAGGATCTTTCCAATGTTACCATTCGCGGAAAGCAACTCAATTTTTAAATGGGAATCAAAGGGGTCCGCGTCTAAAACATCGGGACCCCGTTTCTTGGGATTCAAAGCTAGGGATTGATTTCTGACATCACAGTTGTGCTCAACGGATCAAAACCTTTCAATTACCACCATCTTCGTCCAAGAACTTAATGTTTAATAGGTGAATAGAAGGGACCCGACCCCATAAAGCCAGGACCCCATTCCTTGAGCTTCGTGGCCTGGGCCTGATTTCTGATATTACTACTGCACTCAGGGGACCCGGACCTTTCCAACGCTACCACTCGTGTCCACCAACTCCAAGTGTAACACGGTCCCCCTGACGTATGAAAATCGGCTCCATTCTTATTTCATAATTATTCTCCAAATGGATTCGTATAGAAGGTAGTTTTGTCAAGTTTATCAACAGGTCTAAAATAAGCCCCTTGAGAAGGGCTCTTATTTGCTAAAGAATACATAACGATCGCTTTTGGCTTTTGCAATGGTCTGTCCAAGCAGCTTGGTAAAAACATCAGCGTAGCATAAAAACAAAAAGATGTTTCTCTTATATGTTAAAAATAAAAGCACAGAGAGGAAAAGTAAAAGCTTGGCAAAGTGAGTGTCGGGGGACACCTAATTTTACTTCGCCCCGGGCAACGAAATTTCTAGCTACGGCTCTGAGCTCCAACACTTATCAGTCTTTCAGAGTCTCATCCCTTACATACAACAACGTAGTTTGATTAACCTGTTATACCAAAACGTTTAGAAAGAACCTGTGAATGTGACTTATTGATAGCTATGCAATATATTGACAGAATGATAGTCTTCTGTTTAGCAGCGAATCTGCCCTCAGGCGAATTATCTCTACTTTTGTCTGTCCCTTGTTAAACGTAACATTTTGTTTAAAGGCAAACAGAAACAAGGTCAGTTTAGTTCTTTGTAGAACAACTGATACGACGTTTTTGTCTTTTACAGAAATCATTTTTGCCAAATTGCTGTTTGAAGGCTTTTTACATTATACATTATAAAACAACGTATCCAGATTCAGAGAAGCCCACAGAAATTTTAAAGAAGGCAGAAAAATATCTTTATTATTCAGATGCATTATTATTATTATTATTATTATTATTATTATTATTATTATTATTATTATTATTATTATTTACTAGAGTTAGTAAAACAGCTTATCTTTGTTGATAAAAATTGTAATTTGGCATTTATTAAAAGTAATATGACTGGGTCTAGAGACAGAAGAGAGGGGACCTTATTGTCAGATATAAAAATGAGAACTTTTTTCAACAATGACTACGTATTAAATAAACAAACGTGTTGATTGCACGTTTTTAAAAGAAATATTAGTATAATTACAAAAAGCGCATACATGAAAAATCTATGGGGTAGTAAGTGCACCCCCTTAAATCCGCTTTAGATCGTTTGGGTCCAAATTCAAGTAAAAGTAAGGTGTGGGAGAGCCGAGTTCGATTCCCAGTGGGACCTCATGTGATTCGGATCCCACTTTAATCTGTAGATCCACGTCTCATATAGCCTCGCTGCTGAAAGGGACGTTAAACTCAAAATAAATTCAACTTAAGTAAAGTTAAAAGAATGATAAAATTTTGAACTGTTTTGGCGTATGATTTTCTACGTTAAGTGAAACTACATATCTGATAATGGAAGGATCGTCAGAAATACAGTATCCAATAGAGCAAGCATTTCGTGGAGGATTTCTCTCATGATAAATAAACCTATTGCAAGTTGTTGAAGAAGGTGCATAATGCAGAAATGCTGTTTTATTTCGTGTGAACTTGAGGCTTCTGGTAGCGCAAGTTGTGACCACACATATTCGCATCCTTGATCACCATAAAATAAAAAAAAAACAATGTACATTTCAAAACTTCAGAGACGGCACGATCAAACACTGAACCTATTGAAAACTTACTACGTAATAATTAATGTGTGATTGCACTTTTTCCTTTAAAGCTCATGGTGTAGGCTACCATAATATAAATTGTTACTCATGTAGTGTGTGCTAATATTTAGAAAGATGGATTTCCTTAAGAAGATTGAAAGGATTACGGTGGTCTCAAACTGCCGCGTTGAAAATATGTAATGTATTAACCTGTCTCGCAATCCACTTTTTCTCTAAAATAAATTGATGCACCAAACGTGCCTCATTAACTTGCTTATTTTCTTATTGGTACGTTTCTACTCACTTCTACTCGCTTTTTACTTGTTTAACATGATTTTCAAATAACCTAGAACGACTGGGACACACACAAAAAACATGGAGGACAGTTCAATTTCGAAAGCTCTCCCACACGGAATCGAACCCGGGACCCCGTATACCAAAGGCTCACGTACTAGCCAATAGACCACTCGGCAACAGAGTTAGGTTATGCTCTTTACACTTTTTCATGTTATCTAAAGTATAGGCAAATCTTCAATTCACATTGCCGATTTGGGTTTTCTAATAAGAATTGTCATATTGCAATTTAATTTGGATATAGAGGGCCGCGGTAGCTCAGCGGTAGAGCGTTCATATCTGGTGCATGGGGTTCTTGGTTCTTTCCCAACTCGCGCCTAGTGAACTTTATGGTGGACAAACACCGTGTGCGTGGGTTTTCTCGGCGATACTCCCGTTTCCTCCACATTCTTTATTCCACCATTTTCTTCATTTCTCATCATCACTGTCTCCTCTAGCCTAGGCGGCATAGACGTGGAACGTAAAACTTGCAGATGTCATTGAATATAATTTGGATGCAAAATCCTGAGTTAATTAGCATTTAAGGACTTTGCAGTACTATGTTGGTAGGAGATGAAAGTTGCTATTGATTTCTATTTTACGCTTATTTCATCTTCATTTCCCATTACTTTTGAATAAAATGTTAACGAAATATTAGTTACTAACTTCATTTTCCGAAGAACACTCAAAGAAACATATACGTAACGGAACGTATGCGGAAAGTATGTTACAGTATATAAGCATTTTTTTTTCTTTTTAACACAGTTGTACCTGGAAGATCTAAAATAGTCCCCATCAGCATCGACGAAATTATGTGAACGTTCTGGAAGGCCATGGATTCCTTCGCGGTAGAACTTGGTGGACCGTGCAGCGAATAACGTATCAAGTGCATTTTGCACCTCTATTAAGGATTTGAACTGGCATCCTCTAGGGCTATTGTCTAAGGAGCAGTTTTACTAGGTTAATTATAATGTATTTCGGATCAGTAAATTTAATGAACACTACTGAATTTGCAACCGAACCACGCGGAAAGAAAGGATATGTGTTAAACTTTTGGCATGATCCTAGATGTGTCTCGGAACTCTACAGTGTCACTGAAAATTGAGTATTTAATTTGACCACCAAGTGTACTATTCATTTTAAAAGTGACGTAATGAATCTTTCAAGCATTCTCTATATATTTCAATACTTCTGAAAAAATGTTAAAAAAAAAAAAACAAACGCTATTTCCATATTACTGATGGACTTCTGAAAACGGAACTTTCTCATCTTCTTTTACTACGTCGAACATTTTTATCTGTGGTTACTTTTTTCTCTTCTTCTGTCTCCTTTTTCTCCTGTCTCACTTCTGTACCTTTAAGAGATATCTACTCGTTTAAAAATTTTTCGTTGAGAAGTGTTTAAGTTTCTCCCTGCACTAATTATGAATCTCGTTTCGTCTCATTTTTATTCTTTCACTTTATTGATACTATTACATGTATATTTTGAAATTAGAATTGTGCTCATCTTGTTGCTGATTTTAATACGGGAGAAAGGAAACGAGAAGAGAGAGGGTCGGTCTTTTTACCAGACACGATTATGGGATAAGAAGAGGTATATCGGATGGGCTAGCTGCACGGTGTTAACTGCCACACATGTTTCTTTTTGGTGTATTTAAGTTCAATACTTCGGCGTGAATAGAATCAACCAGAAATGTTTTTGTAATGAAGAAATGACAAACATGAAATGTGAAATCTCTTTTAATAAACTGTTGAGATTTGAGAGTCGACAAACTTTAGACTTTCGGGTACTGGTTACCTTGAAACCCCAGTAGCCATAATTATCCCGGGATAGGGAGCTTATATCTGAATGAATGATCTTCTCAACAAAATGCAGAAGTCTTTTAGTCTGAAAGAAAAGAAGGAATGAAATCTTTCATTCCTAGTTCTATCAGTCTTGTAGCTCTGAGTCTGTGGCAAAAGTACTGATAGAAATAAGGACAATTAATTATGAATATTTTGTAGAACATTCCACTTTAATATCATAGGAGTTTCATCTTCCGGTATGGTTAGTTCTGAAAAAAAATATAGAGTATATTGCTATACTATGTAAAGTACCTGTACTGTCGCTGATTTGTGATGACAATCAGAAACAGAAGTAAAAAGTAAATTACAGTAATGGTCTTGTATTAATAGCTTTCCACTAAGGGGGAAGTACAACTAGTTTTATTTTAACAATTTTTTTGCCTTAAAATGCTTGTCCAGGTTCATCCTCTTCCACTTCAACCTTGAGACGGAAATGGAAGAACATAATTAGATTTTGATTGTTGATTCTGGTATATATCAAGCATAATTTCTTGGATCTAGGCCTGTATGATATGTCGATATATCGATATCGTCGATATCGATATTAACACATATCAACGTTTGATATCGTAAATATATCGATATCAATATATCATAATCCTAAATTATCGATATCGATCTTCGGAGAGCCGAGATACAGGAAGCTCATAAGACTTGCGACGGATGAAGAAATGAAACTTCATTGTTACGATAATGTCTTCTAATGACAATTGAAGACTTTGGTGCAAAAAACCGTCAAGTCTAAAAAGTGAAAGTGTAAAGGAGATACCTTCACAAAGGTTTCTCTTCATTCGATTTCTTTGAAACTTGGCAAATATATACGAGACCGAAAATAAATCGACAGGTATTTTTTTTTTGTTTTTTTTTTCTCGGAAAATAGGTTAAGGGGCAAAGGGTTTCTTTTCAAAACCGGGTCCCATTATTTAAAAGGACAACACTAAAGAAACGAAACTCTGCCGATGCACATATGACTTCAAAGTAGAAAATATGAGTTTTGTCGTTTTTGCGAGAAAAGGGTTGCAGAGTCAATGCCCCTTCGAAATGTCAAAGACCCCGCACAGTAATGACAGAAATTAGATTTCGATGGAACTTCTTGAAACCGTGGTATGTTGTAGATATGGTGTTCCTGAAAAGAAGTCTTAATGGGCAGAACCACAAATCACTGAACCTTTGGCAACTACAGGGCCACATTTTTGCAAACAGCAGAAGATAATGTTATTTTGAATTTGGGTGGAATTGCTCGAAACCGTGACATGTTATAGATATTATGATCGTCAGAGAGAGACTCAATTTGCACAACCATTAATCACTGACCGTTTGACCAGTAAAGGATCACTTTTTTAAAAGAGCTGAAGGTAACGGTATTCTCAATTTCCGTGGAATTGCTTGAAACCGTGATATGTTCCAGATACTGTAATTCTGAAGAAAAGTCTAAACAGGCGCAGCCGCCAATGAATGACTGTTTGGCCACAGGAGGGCAACTTGTTTTTTTTTAATTAGGACAGAAGGTAACGACACTCTGGATTTTCGTGCACTTGCTTGAATCTGTGATATGTAGTAGATATTGTGATCTTGAGAAAAACTCTCAATGGACACAACCACCAATCAGTGATCATACGGTATCCACGGGGCAACATTTTTTTAAACAGCAGAAGGTAAGGATACTCTGTATTTTTTGTAGAATTGCATGAAACACTGAAAAGCAGTATCCCACAGCCCGGAAAAGAGATGGAGAGAGTAGCGACCAACATCATTTAAGAATAGACAACATTCAGATATTGATTTTGCGGGACAAAGGAAAACTCTGGAAAGCCCTAGACAATTTTTCCTAGGATAACGACATCTACAACATATCACAGTTTCATAATTTACACCTACCAAGCTGTATTTAAAAAACTGGATTTGTAGTGCCCAGACGCTCAAAATTCGATGTTTGTGTCCATTAAGAGTTTTTCTCATGATGAGATCATCAAGATATTTTAGTTTTACTCAACCTTACCGAAATTAAGAAATCGTTATCCTCGGCTGTTTTCAGGAAAGTAGCCCTGAAGTGACCAAACGATTAATGGTATGTGGATGTGTCCATTGAGACTTATTCTCAGGATGACAATATGTACAACATGTCATGGTTTCTGTCATTTTGAACGAAATCCAGAAGATCAACATTTTCGATTACTTTCCAAAAAGTGTCCTCGTAGTGGCCAAACGGTCAGTGATTAGTGGTTGTGCCTATTAGGTCCTTTTCTCAGAATCAAAATATCTACTACATATTACAGTTTCAGTTAGTTTTACCTAAATCCAGAACATCACCATTTTCGGTTACTTTCAAAAATGTGGCCTCGCAGTGGCCAACGGTCAACGATTAGTGGTGCACCCGTTCAGACCTTTTCTCAGAATCACAAGATCTACAACATATCACAGTTTCAGTCATTTTACCGAAATCCAGAACATCACCATCTTCGGTTAATTTCCACAAAGTGGCCTGGTTGTGGCCAAATAGTCAGAGATTAGTTGTTGTGCTCATTAAGACCTTTTCTCAGAATCACAATATCAACACCATATCACAGTTTCAGTCATTTTTACCGAAATCCATAACATCACTATCTTCGGTTACTTTCAACAAAGTGGCCTGGTTGTGGCCAAACGGTCAGTGATTAGTTGTTGTACCCATTAAGACCTTTTCTCAGAATCACAAGTTCTACAACATAAAACAGTTTCAGTCATTTTTACCGAAATCCATAACATCAACATCTTCGGTTACTTTCAAAACAGTGGCCTCGTAGTGGGCAAACGATCAGTGATTATTGGTTAAGACATTTTCTCAGAATCACAATATCTACAACATATCACGGTTTCAAGCAATTCCAATGAAATTCAAAATAACGTTAGGTTCTACTGTTTGCAAAAATGTGGCTGTGTAGTTACTAAACAGTGAGTGATTGGTGGTTGTGCTTATTAGACTTTTTCTCAGGGTCACGACATCAACAACATATCACAGTTTCAGTCGTTTTCATTGAAATCCAGGATATCACTATGTTTGGCTGTTTTCGAAAAAAAGTGGCTCTGTAGTGGCCAACAAATCAGTGATTGGTGGTTATGCCCATTAAGACGTTTTTCGGAATCACAATATCTACAACATCACAGTTTTAGTCATTTTGTCCGAAATCTCGAATGTCTTTTTCTTCATTTTTTTTTCTAAAAAGTCGCCTCGTGGTGGCCAAACGGCCAATGATTTGTGGTTATGCCCATTGAGACTTTCTCTCACTAACATCATATCTAAAACGTAACACGGTTTCAAGCAATTCCACCGAAATCCAATTTCCATAAAGATTGTGCGGGGTCCTTTGTCATTTCGAAGGGACATTGCCTCAGCAAAACTTTTCTCTCAAAAACGACAAAACCTGTATTTTGTACTTTGAAGTCATCTTTGCATCGGCAGAGTTTCGATTCTTTAATATTCCTTAAGTTAAGGGGGCCCTTTTTTGAAAAGGAACCCTATGCCTCCCTCAACCTGTTCTCCGAAAGAAACAAACAAACAAACAAAAAAAACATGTGTTCATTTATTTTCATTCTAGTGTGTCATGTGACAATTTTGAAGGAAATCGGATGAAGAGAAACCCTTGTGAATCTCCTTTATTCTTTCACTTTTTGGACTTGACAGGTGGGTTGTCCCAAAGTCTTCAATTTCTTTATGATCTCAAGTTGCATTGTAAGTAAATGCACTTGCAAATTAGCAATAATATATACTGTAATTTCTTAGCCGATACAATTTTCTGTCCCCGTAAAACAAAAAAGCATCTATCAAAACCAAATATTCGAACTTTCTCCTAGAATTTATCATAAGAAAGTATTTTGTTCCTCTCTCTCAGAGATTTGCATCCCTTTTGGCCTTTAGGACCACTCATTGACAAAAAGTGTATACATGACCGCTATATGCAGACATGCTCTTAGGTAGGGTTAGAGATTTGGAAAGTAAACGACTTTAATTAATTAATTATTATTATTATTATTAATAATAATAATAATAATAATAATAATAATAATAATTAGGTAGTAATAATTAGGTAATAAGTAGGTTTTATCGGGGTTGCCGTGTTTCCAAATACTATATTCAATCCGCCATTGCGTTTATTTCTCATTATCACTGTCTCCTTTAACCAAACCGGCATAACCATGGAACACAAAACTAAAAGATTTCATCTCATTTTTCATTACGATCAGTTGCGGTGTTTTCCCGATGGGAGCTCATGGTTCGGATTCCACGTTAATGAGTAGGTCAACGTCTCATATAGCCTCGCTGCTGAACGGGAAGTTAAACTCAAAATTAACTCAACTCAGGTATGGTGTTTATAAGTGATAGTTTAAACAGTCTGAAATTGTGTGTTATTCTTTCTATTATTATTTTGTATATTGTTTCTTTATGACTTTGTTGCACTGTTTCTCGAAGAAATTTAACCCTTATCCGGGCAACCGGGGCCTCCCAGGACCAGTAGCTTCATTTTTCTAAAATTTCTCAATAACCATACATATTTCGAAGACATAAAATACTGAATTCTTCTATCTTTCGTCGAAGTTAAAATCATGAACATATCGTGTTGGTAAAGGTTTTTTTTTTTTTAAAAAAAAAAAAAAGAAAATCTTTTCCTGACGTAACCGGGCAACCGGGGCCTATGAGGCCCCGTATAACTTTAGTGAAATTCCTGTCAAATATTAGATCAAATTGTCACATAATTATATATTGAACACGTGACTATTGTAACCTTTAGTCGGAACAGTACGCGGCAACAGGCATAGAATTTTGAGTGTTCTGCACTTAAAATATATACTGAGCCTGACAGGCCCCGGTTGCCCGTTTACGTTACAAAAATGTCTTGACCGGATTTGCTATTCTGCTTGGTCGGCTTACACGCGTGACACGAAGTTTCGCTACTTGACAAAAATATTTACCGGTACATTCTAGACTAGTCTGAACAGTAAGTGACAATAGGCATTGATTTTGTGTATTCTGTACTTAAAATATATACTGGGCCTCACAGGCCCCGGTTGCCCGTTTACGTTACAAAAATGTCTTGCCCGGATAAGGGTTAATACTAACAAATCAAAAACAGCCAGAAAACGTATTGTGGTAGCGTTACTTTATCTATTTGTATTATTACTCTTCATCCACTAAGTATAGTTTGATCCCCAGTTAGAGTACACTAACACTGTGATTTGTTTTAGTTGGTACTGTAGATCTGCCATGCTTGTGTATAGCTCCCTCGTGACTATATGATTAGCAGTGGAGAATTTAGGGGGGCTTCCGGCCTTAAGCCTCCCCGAAATCTTATTTATTGTATTAAATTAAATGAAATATTCACATTTCCTGGACGAAAGATAGTAAAGCCCCCCCCCCAAACAAAATCGAAAATACGCCACTGATTATTAGCGAATATGAGCTTTCGGTGTAGAACAGAGATGAACTGGATCAGTGGATCATGGATCAAGAAGATCAAGATTTGTGAGTGGGCCAACATGATATGAACCACTGCGACCCAGTACCCAATAAACTACACTAACCTACCATGACCTACTGACCCACTCTAACCCATCAACTCACTACTACCCACCGACCCATTCTACTCACAACGGAATGGTCCCGATCTGACGAGTCCTAGTTGGACGAAATTTCGTAAACATACTAACTTGAGGTCAATGAGTAACGTGGTAAATCATTCGATTCACGTTTGCATACTTTGCGAGATATATAGCGTGATTCAAAAAATGCAACATAAGACAACTATGTATTCCGTGTCCAAGTTGGGCGAAAATTCGTATAGATACTAGCTTGAGGTCAGAGAATAGCGTGGAAATAGTCATTCGAAACGCATTTGCGCACTTTATAAGATATACAGGGTGATGCGAAACAATGCTAAATAAAACAACAATGTAATCCGATTCCGAGTTCGATGAAGTTTCGTATAGATATTAACTGGAATTTGTTGAATAACTTGGGAATAGTCATTCGATTCGATTTTGCGTACTTTACGAGATATACAAGTCGGGAAAATAGGCAAGTTGAGAAAAGTAACGAAACAACACGTGGAAAAATAACTTGTGAACATGTCAATTCCTCATGTTACGGATGACATGTTACTGCTATTAGATTCCTATAGCGGCCAGACTATGATATTTTTAACGACCAACAAATACAACAGATGTTACACATGAAAACGCTTCCAATAAAAATTATTCCTCCCTTGACTACGCGATTTGTGCAGCCAGTTGACGTTTACATTTGCCGGCAGTGCAAACTTTTATTCGGAGAATTGAAAAATACTTTCGACACAAGATTAGTCTATACTTGAAAATAGTACAGAAAAGTTTTATTTTATAATCTTTATAATGAAATTTCATTCGGTGGTCTACCGTCAATACTGTTCCCCTGCACTACAAGACATGTTAGTGGAGGGATTTATTTGTAGCCTGGGAAGCCTGGGTATTTTCCCCCTTCTAAGTTTTGGTTTCCTTGTCTCTGGGTTTAATTCAATCTTCCGAGCCTGGGAAGATATTTTATATCTTTCTTACACTGAGAAAAAAATTGCAGGTGGCGTACCTAAATGATAGGTTACATGGTTAGGCTACATTCCTGTAGTTTTTGGACTTAACGTACTCCCATGCGCAAAAAATATTGCGCGTATACTGTAACTCACAATTTTTCGCAATTATTTCATTTTCCATATGTTTATTGGTAAAATTTAGTTATTAGTAAGTGGAGATAATAGAAAGCAATCCATCTAAGGAGATATTTCCAAAAAAATATAATAAAATAATAAAAATATAAGCAAAAAACAAAATTATGTTCGGTTTTGTGTATACTGGCAATAATGTTTTCGAGGGAATTTTTGGAGTAGCACAGCACGATTGCAGAGGGAATAACAAGATTAGTAGGAGAAGACCTGAACCAAGGAATGGAAATTGGAGTAAAATATTGCATTTATTGGCTTAAATCTAGGGTGTAAATTGTCTGCCAAATATAAATTAGCTTCTGTAAGCAAGATGTTATGCGAAAATATATAAACAAAGAGAAAAACTGTTGTCTTAAGTTTGGAAGTGACATGCTCTATAGCCATGAACATTTATTTCTTAAGAAAAAGATAGGCAACAAAAGAAAATCTGTGTGGTCAAGTGGGTAGTGTGACGGACTAGTAATTCTTATACTGTTTTGACACCAGATCGAATCCCATCCGGTCCTGTTCAATTTTTTTTCTTTACAAAACATTGTAGAAAGTGTATAATTTTTATGTTGATAAAACTGAAACAATACAATTAGGAAATATCTTTTTGTTTCCTCTGATGACGTATTTATTTAGAATTAGTGTACTATTAGTAATACCGATTGCTTTCAGTTTATGGTGTTGTATAGCTTCCTTTATCATCCTCTTTTCTTGAAAAAAAAAATTATCTCCAATAAAGTATGAAAAATATATATAGTCAGAAACAGACATCTTAGTATCAAACGTGATTTATCGTGATGAAATGAATAAGTTTCCCGTTATTAAAAAAGAAAACTATAGAAAATCATTGAATTTGGTCTTGAGGTTTTTATTGTGCTATATATATTATTTATAAGACTATACTTTATAAGGGAAGATGAGCGATCATACCCTCAAATTTAGCTAGTGAGTGAAAGATGTTTTCGGCATAAATATTTTACAGGTTTAGGTGCATGAAACACCAATACGCCATGGTCTTGACCTTCGTTTATTTCACATTATTATCCGACATATCATAGCAGGTAAAAAGCAGCATCAATCGGCAAGAAGAACTGCAAGTTGTGGTCTTAGTCTGTTTTTGATGCTCCGGACTCGATCGCCTAGCACGCTCGTCTATACCTTGACTCATACGTCTATCATTCAGTGCAGGCACATATCCAACTTTTCTTTTCGGAGGGGACCCGACACGAATCCTCGTAAGCACGTAATTCTAATGTTTCAAAAATATCAATAATAATAATAATAATAATAATAATAATAATAATAATAATAATAATAATAATGCAACAGTTCTGTATTTCTCTTAAACGTTTCTTACTTGTCATTTATGAACCGGTCAAACTTAATTCTAACTCACACGAAATCGAAAAATATTTTCTAGAGACATGTAAGGAAAACTGTCTGCTACGTATATCACATAACAAAAATAGCAAATGGCAATGAGTGTATCGTTCTAATAAAGTAATGTTATAAACAGACCGGAAACGAAATTGTAATCCCATTTAAAAGTGTTCTTTAATTCCACCTGGTATCAATGGCATTACGGTATATTCTTACAAGTAACACTTCCCAAGTGTAACACTCCGATTTTGATAAAATTTGACAGTCAGATACTACACATAAAATAAACGAATACATGTTTTTTTATTTTCTGCGGAAAAACTGTTTTACGGGGGCAAAAGCACTCACCCAAAATTTTGAAAGTTGACGCCCGAAAGACAAAAACAAGTGGACCAAAGTGTACGAAATTGTGCACAGATATGGCAGACGTAAAATAAAGGAATACGTGTTTTGTATTTTCCTGGAAAAAACGGTTAGGTGGGACGCAGACCCCTCCAAACCTTTGATCATGAAATATCAAAAGTGCTAGTAACAATATGTCTGATGTGTGTAAAGGACGAAGAATTCCGATGACACTTTGTGTATGGACAATACGCAAAAACTAAACGAATGCCTGTTTTAGGGGACAAAATCCCCTATCCAAAATGATGAAAGTAGACGCCCGAAAGGCAAGAAGAAGTGAACCGAAATGAATGAAATTGTGCACAGATATTGTAGACGAAAAATGAGGGAATATGGGTTCCGTATTTTCCTGAAAAAAAAAAAAAAAAACGTTTCGGTGGGACACAGACCCCTCCAAAACAGTATGTCAGAAGTGCTTAAAGGACATGAAGAATTGGAACGACACATTGTGTAGGGACAATACGCAAAAAAAAAAGGTTTATTTTCTGCGAAAAATTGGTTTTAGGGGGCAGAATTCCCCCCCCCAATTTTGAAATCGTGCACAGATATTCTAGACGTAAATCGAGGTAATTGTGTTTCGTATTTTCCTGGAAAAAAGCGATTGAGTGGGGCTCGGACCTTCTAAGCTGTTGATTAGGAAATATCAAAAGTGCAAATAAGTATGTATACGTCAGAAGTTCCTAAAGAGTATGGAGAATTGCAACAAAACTTCGTATAGGGACAATTTGCAAAACAATAAATGAAATGCATTTTAATTTGTATGAAAAAACAGTGTTGGGGCCTAGAGCCCCTCCCAAAAAAAGTTAATATTACCGTAAAAGTGCAGGAAGGAGTGGACCGAAGAAAATGAAATTGTGTGTAGATATTGTATAGACTGTATGTAAAATAAGGACTTTCGTGTTTTAAAGATGTCCCTATCAATTTTGGCACATCAACAGCAAACAGGAAATTAATCGGCACGAGTTTTTGTTTATGCGGAAAAACATTGTAAGGGTTAAAGTTGCCTCGTGAAATACTACAAAATACGCTATACTGTTTGTGCTTGTTGTTGATCTGCCAAATTTGAGAAATCTGATGGAGACACTTGTGAAACACGAGGGCTTTATTTTTCATATCCAATATCTACAGACAATTTCATTCGCTTCGGTCCAATCCTTCCGACATTCAACGCCTCGGTCCACTCAAAAGGTTTTTTTCTCTTTTCAGGAAAATACGAAGCACGTATTTCCTCATCTTACCTCTACAACATTTGTGAACAATTTCATTCAGTTCGGTACATTTTTTCTTGCCTTTCTTGCGTCAAATTTCAAAATTCATGGGGGGGACCTTTTGTCCTCTAAAACCGTTTTTTTCGCAGGAAATAAAAAAGCCGAATTTGTTTATTTTTTGCTTATTGTCCTTACACAAAGTTTTGTTCCAATTCTTCATGTAAATTTAGGCACTTCTGACATACTGTTATTAGCACTTTTGATATTTCATGATCAAAGGTTTGGAGGGATCTGTGCCCCACCTAACCGTTTTTTCCAGGAAAATACAAAACACGTATTCTCTAATTTTATGTCCGCAATATCTGTTCACAATTTCGTTCACTTTGATCCACTTGTTTTTGCCTTTCGAGCGTCAACTTTCAAATTTTAGGTGAGGGCTTTTGCCCCCTAAAACCGTTTTTCAGCAAAAAAAATAATAATAAATAAATAAATAAAAAATAAAAAAGCACTTATTTGTTTATTTTATGTATAGTATCTACCTGCCAAAATCGGAGTGTTACACTTGGGAAGTGTTACTTGTTAGAATTATAACAACAACGCATTGTCCACAGTTTGGACACTGACTCAAAGTAATCTGACATAAAAAAAAAAAAAACTCAAAAGGGAAAAAGTAGGTTTATTAAAAAAGTGCTTGAGGTTTGGTAAGGGACAGCTTCCAGGACCTCACGCTGGATATCACTGAGTCAATGCATTATATTTGTTTCTTGCAAAGATGATAATTAGATGCGTAATGTGTAAAATTATATCATAGTTTGACTTTTTATAGGTCTTTCCTTAACACATCCATATTATCCGGCGTTCTGCCTGCCTGTTTTATGTCGGATAAGCGAAACCTGTATTTTCAGATAGCATATACACAGGAGCTAGAGGTCTGCACGGGCCGGAATTTTTAGAACGGACTCGGCCCGTCCCCTTTAATTTATAATCTATAGGCATTAGCGGATTAAGGGCAGAGCCAATGGAGCCCAGGGCCCCCAGCTCAGGGGGCTCTTTAAAATCCCTCTGTTTAATACTTACGCTCGCGGTATCGCTAGATTTAAGTCTTTGCATCAGCAGCATTTATCTGTTAATAATGAATGCAATTATTTAATTGTTAATAATGAATTTAACTAAACTAATTATTGTAAACTTGGAGCACATTCAAATATTACAGCATAGTTCTCGGTAGTTCCATAAGTAATTTCAGAGACCACGGTGTTTCAGTGGTAGAGCGTTCACCTTTGGTGCATGGAGTCCTTGGTTCGATCTATGCTCGCGCCAAGTGAACCTTGTGCTGGACAAACACTGTGTGCGTGGGTTATCTCGAGGTTCTCCCGTTTTATCCCACTTTTTTCATTCCACCATTTCATTCATTTCTTATCATCACTGTCTCTTTTAGCCTATCCGGCATAATCGTGGGACGTAAAACTTAAAAATTTCATTTCAAATCATTTCAATCAAAAAACGGTTGCAGGAAGTACCGGTATGTAATTTCGAATAAAACAAACTACTATATACAATTCTGAGTATATTATTCTTTTATGAAATTCTCGCGAACCTTATTTCTAAATTGAAGGGTAAGAAGACTAAATTCATTCTCTTATTATTATAGATCCATTTCAATTGAAGCAGTTGGAATAGTTGAAAAAAAAAAAAAAAAACATACCCTATATTCCAGTGTGCCACAATCGGTATAACGCGCCACACTGGTGTGTCCAGCAAAGTGAACAGTGTGACGCAAACTTTTTCCTATTATTTGCAAGAATATTTGTCGAGTTCCTGTTATTTATTATTATTATTATTATTATTATTATTATTATTATTATTATTATTATTATTATTATTATTATTATTATTATTATTATTATTATTAACGATTTTTTCATGGATCAGCTGTCTGTATACGGTTAAGCAACCACAAGTATCACATTGAAGGAATGAGTGTAATTATTTACTTTAATAGTAATACAAAAGTCTATTTGCCGGTAATAACTGCATCCGTCTAGAAAGCTAGGACTAACAACAAAGGGATACCAAGTTGTGACCACACACCGCCCCAAATCGTGGGTGCCACAAGTTCTCTTCTACGCCTTAGAACAATAAGGGCTGTAGCGTTCAGGGAGAGAGAGAAACAACTTAATTCCATTGCAGTTATATGCTTATTAAATGTTAACTTATATTTATAAATTGTGTAAGTGATCGTATCGTTTTCTGTTTATTATTATTATTAATAATAATAATAATAATAATAATAATAATAATAATAATAATAATAATAATTCTTATTATTATACATTTCTTAATACGTTGATTGCCATGTGTATGGAATTCCATACACACGGCTGTCCTGTACAGTAGAGCGTGATTATTTTCCATACGCAAACAATGTAGATATTCGAAGTTTGTTGTGTTCGTTCTATAGGTGTGTATGTAATTAGATACATATGGCGTAGAAATCAAAATTTAATGTCCATGCCACGTATACAAAACCATACACAAAGACATTTATGAACAAAGACATTGAGTTTGAGTTTAACGTCTCGTTCAGCAACGAAGCTATATGAGACGTCGGCCTACTGATTAACGTGGACTCCGAACCACGTGAGCTCTCGCCAGGAATCGAAGCCGGGTCTTCCACGCCAAAGGCGCGTACGCTAGCCACTAAAGAGCTTATGACTGAGACATTTATGAGCTAAAACAAAGACGAAAACAAAGATGTGTGATGTGATTTTGAGTTTATCGTCCCTTTCAGCAGCGAGGCTATATGAGACGTGGACCTACTGATTAACGTGAAATCCGAACCACATGAGCTCCCGCCGGACGAAAACAAAGACCTTTGGAATTGACAATTGTTTGGACATTCCAGTCGAACCTACCTAATATTAACAACGTTTCTACGATAATTTCGTAACTTGTATTATTTCTTTTGTTGATTAGCTTGGTTAGGCTTATTTAAACACTTGCTTCTTTGCACCGACGTGTCACATCTCTTGGATGAAGATACACTAGCTCTCACTGGAAATCTAATCCAGAACCAATGCACTTGAACCATTTGACCACAACAAGGCACATTTAAAAAGAAGTTTCGATTTTGTTCGGAAAATTGCGATTAGGTGTAACATTTAAAAATATATTTAAGAAAGGGTACGGAGTAAACGCACTGTACTTTCTCGCTCGAATTTTTTACACTGACTTATGTTAGGCTGCAACTGTTATTGAAACATTTATTTGGGAAATTGCGAATAAAATAATGTTTTGGAAAACTTTGCTAGAAGAAACTTCAGGCCCAAAAGTAAAGTACCCATTGGTCATATTTCCGTTAGAAATAACTTGATCCATATATTAGAATTATAAAGGATATAATTGTATGTGAACTATAAGCAAAAGCGTCTGAGTAATTTCTGAGAAAATTATGCAAAAAGTCATTCCCCAAGAATAAATTATCCCTTGTGGATCTTTTCAGTACAAACGAGCTATGCTATACTGTTAGTGTTTTCATAAAACATTTATTTATGAAATACAAACACAATCGCCTGAGTCGTTCTTGAGAAAATCGCAGGGTAAAACTTACTGTCAAAAGTAATATACCATTTCTAGATTTTCCGGATGAGGGAATTATACCATATAGCTAGGTTATTTATGTAACACGTATTTATAAAATATGAACAACAAACATCTCCTGAGTTGTTTTTAGGAAGGTCATCGGGAAAAGCTTACCCCCAAAGGTAAACTCTTCTATCTGTACTTTTGACAGTATATCGAGTAATTTTTAAGCAAATCGTCGGGAAAAATTTCACTGTCAAAGTAAACTATCTCTTTTGGATTTTTCTTTTCGGAACAAGCGAGTTATACCATATTGTAAGATTATTACAGAAAATATTTTTACTGAAATTAGAACAAATTTGTCTCAGTTATTACTGAGACAATTGTCCAAAAAAAATCAACCCTTGAGAAAACCACTTCTTCTGTATGTTATCGGAATAAACTATTTATGCTCTATGTTAGTTTATTAATGAAATATTTCTTTACGAAATATGAACAAAATTGCCTGAGGCGTTAATGGGAAAACCATCGGGGGAAAGCTCACCCTAAGATTAAGCTACTCCTTCGAACGAGTTGTCATATTGTTAGGTAATTAATGATACGTTTATTTATGAAATGTGGTTGAGAAAATTGTGCAAAAAGAACGCATACCATACAGTAAATTACACCGTATATATTTTTTCAGAAAAATTATTCATATGTGGTGGAGATTTGTTAATAAAATATATATTTATCAAAAGTAAATAAAATCGTCACAGCTTTTTTTTATTTGAGAAAATTGAATTATTTTAAATTTTAATCCTTCAGTAAATTACCCTTGCTTTTAGGTGTCGAAGGACATAAAATTCGAAAGATATTATGTTATTAAAACGTTATGTCTAGAATTCGGTGCAGATACGTTGAACAGTATGGCCTCTATTTGAGTGCGTGTAAAAGCGTGACGAACCGAGAGACAAATAGATGGACAGACATCGAAAAATCATTTTTTTCCATATGTAGGAGCCATGTAACTTGAATTTATTGAAATCTAGTATTCGGTTTTTATAACTATCACCACACTTTCTTCTTTCGTCGCTCGAATGTGAAAACGAATAGGCCTACACCGACACGTACTGTCATAATTTGTAATCTCAAAAATTTAATTTGTTACGTTTAATGTGTGGTTACTCTAGAAAAAAAAGCTTATGCATGTTACATCATTTTATTATCAGTTTTTCATGCTACTGTATAATTCGGTACGATTATAGTTAATATTCATGGCATCTTTTGGAAGCATTCGCGTTCCTCACAAAGAGAGCTGTAAAATTTAATTTGTTTAAAGAAAGCACTCTTGATTTTTTTTTTCACACAGACTTGCATTTGTTGCACTTGTGGATATGAAACAAAAGGAGAGAGAGAGAGAGTCAATACTTTAAAAAGAAACACACACACAGAAACACTAGAACAATTTTTTTTCTTCATGACAACGAGCTATCGCTGTGACTGGGTTCCTCACGCTGTGTGTAAGCTGCAGGTTGCTCTTGTTTTGTTTTTTTCTGTTCCTGACTCACAGACACTCGCAGTGAGTTGAAGCTGTGTGTAAAAACGGAGAGGGAACGGTTAAGCATACCATACCATAAACTAAAAACAATCGCTATTAGTAATAAATAGTAAGCTAATTCTGAAAAAATACGTCATCAGAAAAACAAAAAGTTATTTCATTATTATATTATTTCGTTTCTTATTAACATAAAAATTATACACTTTCTACAATGTTTTGTAAAGAAAAAAAAAATGAACAGGACCGGATGGGATTCGATCTGGTGTCAAAACAGTACAAGAATTACTGGTCCATCAATCTACCCACTTGACCACACAGATTTTCTTTTGTTGCCGATCTTTTTCTTAAGAAATAAATGTTCATGGCTATAGAGCATGTCACTTCCAAACTTAAGACAACAGTTTTTCTCTTTGTTTATATATTTTCGCATAACATCTTGCTTACAGAAGCTAATTTATATTTGGCAGACAATTTACACCCTAGATTTAAGCCAATAAATGCAATATTTTACTCCAATTTCCATTCCTTGGTTCAGGTCTTCTCCTACTAATCTTGTTATTCCCTCTGCAATCGTGCTGTGCTACTCCAAAAATTCCCTCGAAAACATTATTGCCAGTATACACAAAACCGAACATAATTTTGTTTTTTGCTTATATTTTTATTATTTTATTATATTTTTTGGAAATATCTCCTTAGATGGATTGCTTTCTATTATCTCCACGTACTAATAACTGAATTTTACCAATAAACATATGGAAAATGGAATAATTGCGAAAAATTGTGAGTTACAGTATACGCGCAATATTTTTTGCGCATGGGAGTACAACAGACGTATAACTGAAAATGCATGTTTTATAATACTTTCTGTATAAGTGTTCCATCTATACGTACTTTCTGTATGAAACAATGCAGGCGGTCAGGATCTCACATACAAATGGACGTATATAATATATAGCTCACGGAGGTAACATAAGTATATGCATGCGATATACGGAAAACTGTTAGATTTCAGAGATCCTGAAATGGCATGATGTAACACCTAAGGGCAGTGCCTATGTATCATACGGATAACGTATGCTCCTATCTGATTTCTATAGTAAGCAAGAGGATACCGTATATTTGTATACACGACTCCAAAAGTGCATTACCACCTGCATTTCTCGTTTTCCTGCAATAGCAGGCAAGCTAAAAAGCTCAGCAGTTGGGTTGGTTCCGAATTCGAAAGGCGTTCAACCAAACCTCAATTTTGTAACAAATATAACAGTGTGGCAAACTGCAAATAAGGAAATAAAACAAATTGTTAAGAATGACAATTTTATTATCGTGGCGGATTTATATCACATCAAAAGTTACAAAATGATCTTACTTAAGCAGCTCAAAAAAGATGAATGGCAAGAGACAGATATCAGAAAAAATCATCTCTCCTTCCCCCCAAAAAAAGAATTTCATAAAAAAGAGAAAGTTACATAAAGTAAAGGTGTAATTTAAAAGCCCCACTCAAAATTTTGAAACTTGACACCCGAAAGGAAATAAGAACTGAACCGAAGTGGATGAAATTTTGCACAGATATTGCAGACATAAAATGAGGGAACACACGCTTCGTAATTTCCTGGAAAAACGGTAGGGTGGGGCGGAACCCTCCAAACCTTTGATCACGAGATATCAAAAGTGCTAGTAACAGTATCTCCGAACTGTGTAAAGGACATGAAGAATTCTAACGAAACTTTTTCTATCGACAACACGCAAAAAATAAAGGAATACGTGTTTTTTTAATTTTCAGCGGAAAAACAGTTTTAGGGGTCAAAAGTCCCCACGAAAAATTTTGACATTTGACGCCCGGAAGTAAAGAAGAAGTGGACCGAAGTGAATGCAATTCCGCACAGATATTATAGACAAAAAATGAGGAAATACAGTTTTTTTTATTTTCCTTTAAAAAACGGTTGTGTGAGGCACTGACCCCTCCAAACATTTCATCACGAAATATCAAAAGTACTAGTAAAAATGTCTGATGAGTGTAAAGGAAATGAAGAATTGCAACGAAACTTTTTGTATGGACAATACGCAAAAGCTAAAGGAATAGTTTTTTTTTTTTTTTCTGCGGAAAGACAGTTTTGTGGGGCAAAAGAACCCACACCAATATTTTAAATATGACGCGAGAAAGGTAAGAAGAAGTGAACCGAAGTGAATGAAATATTGCACAGATGTTGTAGGCTTAAAATGATGGAATACGGGTTTTGTATTTTCCTGGAGAAAAGGGTTGGGTGGGGCACGAACCCCTCCAAACATTTGATCACGAAATATCAAAAGTTCAAGTATCAATATGTCAGATGTGTGTAAAGCTTACGAAGAATTCCAAAGAAAATGTCTGTATGGACAATACGCAAAAAATAAAGGAATACGGTTTTATAATTTTCTGCGGAAAGACACCATTAGGGCACAAAAGAGCCACTCCAAACTTTTGAAAGTTGATGCCCGAAAAGCAAGAAGTGAGCCGAAGTGAACTAATTGTGCACAGATAGTGTAGAGATAAAATGATGGAATACGGATTTCGTATTTTCCTGGGGAAAATGGTTGCTTGGGGCGCCGACCTCTTCAAACTTTTGATCACGTAATATCAAAAGTGCTAGTAACAGTATGTAAGGTGTCTGTAAAGGACATGAAGAATCGCAACATAACTTTGTGTATGGACAATACGCAAAAAATAAAGGAATAAGGGTTTTTTATGTTTTGCGGGAAAATGGTTTCAGGGGGCAAGAGTCCCAACAAAAATTTTGAAAGTTGACGCCCGAAAGACGAGAAGAAGTGAACCGAATAGAATGGAATTCTGCACAGTTATTGTAGACATAAAATGAGAATACTGGTTTCGTATTTTAATGGAGAAAACGGTTGGGTGGGGAACGGACTTCTCTAAACCTTTGATCACGAAATATCAAACATGCCAGTAACAGTAAGTCAGATGTATGTAAAAGACATGAACAATTGCTACGAAACTTTTTGTATGGGCAATACGCAAAAAAATAAAGGAATAGGGTTTCTTTATGTTCTGCGAGAAAACGATTTTAGGGGTCAAGAGCCCTACCCAAAATTTTGAAAGTTGACGCTCGAAAGACGACAAAGAATGCACCGATTGTGCGCAGATATTGCAGATGCAAAATCAGGATATGGGTTTCGTATTTTAATGGAGAATACAATTGGGTGGGGAGGGACCCCTCAAAACATTTGATGACGAAAAATCAAAAGTGCTAATAACAGTATGTCAGATGTGTGTAAAGGCCATGAAGAATTGCAACGAATTTTTTGTATGGACAATACGCAAAAAATAAAGGAATAAGTTTTTTTTTTGTTTTCTGCGGTTTTAGGGGCAAAAGAACCCACCCCAAAATTTTGAAAGTTGACTCCCGAAAGATACATCTTGTCTCAAAGGTCGAAGGCGTTCTTTATTGCTGTTTTGATGCAAAAATTTTCTAACTTCGGGTATGTTCGGGGAAAAGTAAACCAGGTTCGAACATTGAAGCCAACATTTTTAATCGGGAATAACTTTGCAGATGTGTTTTCCTTGTTTTAAATATAATAAGACTTGTTACTAATTGTATGAAAAAAGCAACATTGATTGAAATACTTAGAGGAGAAGGTCTAAATATGGGCTACCATTTTTATTTTTCGAATATCAATAAAATGTTCTAAGGAATGTACGAAATAACAACTCCAAATATGTTGAGAGACGTTAACTTTATAACAGAGTTACAAATATAGCTGAAAATTCCAAGACCAACAACAATAAACACAGTTTACTGAGAGAAGCCATAATGTTAAGTTTTTAAAGTATGGTCTAAATATGGGCTACCTTCGAAATTTGCTACAAAGAACTTAGAAAAATGCTTGAAGGTACAAAATGAGGTGAAAGAATAATGTAGAGGTGATGACTGTCTATTTACAAAAGTCACAGATGTAGTCTTCCTTTTCCGCACCAGCACATTCGTTATGTGCCCACATTGAACACATTATACATGTAACCCATAGCTCCCCTTGTGTATCTTCAGAGAATTTCCTATCGCAGGATATACAATTTGCGTATTCGTCATCAGGCTTTTCGTGTCCAACAGGCATATCTAAGTTAGTATCTTCATCATCACAAAGGTCTAAGTCAGAAATCACCATTCTACATTCTTCTGAATCTGATTCTTGTCTTGCAAATTCCAGAGATCCTTGTCTTCTTTTCTGTCCAGATGTATTCCTTTTTACATTTGCAGATTTGTGGTCAACGGTAGTCAACGATAATGACTTCTTGCATTTACGGGACGTTTGTACGGAAGTAAGAACTGTTTCTTTGTGAGGAGTACCTGTTATAACAGTAGCACGTGCCGGTTGCTGAGTATTTTTTTTTAATTATAGGAACTGTTGAAATATAAAATGGACTTACTAGATTTGCCAGGTACTGTGTTGTGAGTATCTTGAGATGTAAGGCAGGGAAATTCTTCAAACGATGGTGTAGAAGGGAGAGGATCTTGGGCATTGTTGTTTTGGCTCGAATCTTGACCCACAGTAGGTTTAAGGGTTGAGTTGCATGTTTTTTGTGCTTCTATTTCAGAAGTTATGAAATCTGCATCACTAAAAATATTTGGATTCAGTGGGAAAATTCGTGTGGACTTAAAGGTATGCTCTTCCAAATATCTCCATAATGTCATAAGGTGTAACTGGTCGTTGCGAATGATGAAGCCATTGCCTTAATTCCTCACTATAATAAGCCTTTAGGGCACCCATAAAGGTCTTGGCTAGTGGCTGAAGTTTGTGAGTTGTGTGCGGTGGCAATGAAATTATGGTAACGTGATGATTACGTGCCATCTCAATGACGTCAATATTTCGAACGTGACTATAGTGTCCATCAAGAATTAGCAGAACCGGTGATTCTTCAATCGGACGAACTTTCTCAACAAAATGAGAAAACCACTTGGTGAATAAATTGGCTTGTACTCACCGACTAGGATGCGCTACGCCAACGGAACCTGGAGGACTTCATTTCGTTAACTGACTACTCATATTTGTTCGCGGAAATATTATCATGGGAGTCACAAATTGTCCAACGGCATTCATAGAGGCAACATTTGTGATTGTTGCACCTTTCTCTGCAGAAGTTAGAGTGGCATATTTGTCATTTACCTTTCCTTCCAATTATAGACGGAAATTTGCTTTGAACAATTGTAAGGGCCGTCTCATCCACATTGTAGACATTCTCTGCAGGATATTTGTATTTTTCATAAGCATCTTCGAACAGACGAAAAAACTGCTGAACCTTTTTCATTGTTGAAACCAAAAGCCCGAGCAAAAGACGTTCCACATGGTTTACGAAGTGAAATAACGTTTTTGTGCCGACGATGGAAAAGATCAATCCACGATCTTCCAGCCTCTGTGTCCCTAAATGGATGTTGAAGACCATTTCGTGATGCTAGTTGATACCCCATACGTTGCAAGTCGCTCCTGGTGTATCCAAAGAAATTTTGCTCCATGAGGAGTATATATTCTACCAATTGTTTTTCAAGCTCGTCACCTAATATCAGTTTTCTTCCAAGTTTTGTCGTTGCTGCTTCAATGGGAGTTAGATGGTGTTTCTTGCTTAACGTTTGCAGAGTTGTACGTGGCACATTTAAAGTCTTTGCTGCTTTCAGCGTCCCCATGCGGTTTTCTCTTACGGCACAAATAGCACTCGCCATGTCCTCTTGCTTCCACATCTTTCTCTTGCCTTTTGGAGTGTACTTGGGTTTCGATCTTGGCATCCTGAAACAAAATAGATAGTTTTGAGCATTTTACAATGATGGTCCAAATATGGGCTACTAGCTTATATTTAGACCTAGCAAGGTAGCCTGTATTTAGACCATTCGTAGATTTTCCTTTGTCACGCAACAGTACTCATACACAATATTATTTACCTTTTGTTTTCTACTAACTACAAGTGCTATCCCTGCATAATACACCTTACCTGTTACAATTTTTCAAACTGAGTTTTCTTATGGTCAAAAATAACATAAAACACATACCTGATAAAACTTTCCCGCGATTGAACACAGGCAAAACACACAAGTTGATCAACCAGACCCAACTGTTCGTCGCCAACTGAACCACGCCACCACCTTCGTCCTTGAATAATGCTTTCACACCTTTGTCAATAGGTGGTAGCACTACACAAGCATTCAGAAGTCTAGAACGTCACCTAGCCCATATTTAGACCACAGCCCGTATTTAGACCTTCTCCTCTAATGATACAATATTTCGAAACTTTGTATTAATGTCAGCACATGCTTGTTTTTCACTTAGCTCTCCATACGTAATTAAATTTTAGATACGTAAACGAATCTTTCCATATGTGAAAGAATGCTGAAAGTTAAGACATAGAACATAATTCCCGCCTGAGTACTAAATTAAAGTCAAAATAGAACAAAAACAGCGTTTGCAGTGGATATGAACCAGAGCTCTGCACGGGCCGGGCATGCCCGGTTCGGCCCGGAATGTGCCCGGGCCGACCCAACCCTGCCCTGACCGTTTCAAGTAATATCAAATTAGACCGGGTCCTAACTGGACCGGCACATTCCGGGCCGAACCGGGCAGGACACAAATACTATAGGGCCGAACCGGGCGCATGTATTTCCCCGCCGGTCTGGCTCGACCCGGTCACTGAAAGACGGATTGGAAACTAATATTGTCATTTTTTTCTTAAATGTCCTCCACTACTCCTGCCTTTGCCGTGATCGTACGTACGGTCTTACTGCCAGCTTATGTTAATCGTAATGTGTTTAGGAAACTTACTCTTTATTCAAGACCGCAAAGTACTGTAATATTACTAATATTACTACTTCTTCTACTAGTACTTCTTCTATTATTACTACTACGACCACAGCTAGATACTGCTATAACTGCTACGATTTCGCGTCAGAGTTGACATGTCTGGTGGTACAGAATTTACCTTCTTAGTACAGAAAAAAAAACAGAAACGCTAGTTATTATGGCCGGTTTCTACAGAATGTGAAGCGATCCTTGATCTACGAGGTGCAACGGTGGCTCAGTAGATAAAGCACTCACATCTGGTGCTAGAGGTTGTCGGATCAATTCCTGCTCATGTTATGTGAGCTTTGTGGTGGTCAAACACCGTGTACGTGGGAGTTTTCGGGGTGGTCCCGTTTCCTCCCACTGTTTTCATTCCACTAATTCATCCCGTCATCATCCATATGGCCTGAGCCGTAGTTACCTAAAGAACGTATGATGAAGCCAAGGACTTGACCAACTAAATAAATTTGGTACGCTACCATTAGACCACGGAGGCCGAAACCGTGAACTGACGTGTTCATAAGATCAGTGCAATGTGTAGTAATGTTCAATTAGCAAGGCAAATACCAAATGGTGTTACATGTTCGTGTATTGTTTATAGTTTGATACTACAAATATAACAAAATATAATGACAAAATAAATCACCAAGACGCCAGGGTGTATTAGGTGTTCCTGGAACGTGGCTCAGTGGTTGAGCGTTCATTCTGGTGCATAGGGCCCCTGGTTCGATTCCATCTCGCGCCGAGTGAACTTTGTGGTGGACAAACACCGTGTGTGGGGGTTTTCTCGACGTTCTTCCGTTTCCTCCTTCTTTATTAATGCCACCATTTCATTTATTTCTCATCACCACCGTCTCCTTTAGCATAGCTGGCATAAGTGTGGGACGTAAAACTCGAAGATTTCATTTTCATTGTTTTGTTTTCGTATTACTAGTAATAGCTGTAGTGGTATTCGCTGTCGTATTGGTTTAGCACTGAGTAGTAGTAGTGGTAGTGGTAGTAGTAATATTTGTAGAAGTGACAGCAATAGTGGAATTAGCACTATCATTCGTAATAGTAATAGTAGTATTAGCAGTAGGAGTTGTAGTATTAGTATTATATACACTGTAGCAGTTTTACATATCTTCTCTGTTACTCGTAACGCAATAATGAGTGTAGTACAACACTTTTACCTCCATGAGCTGTATTATTGTATAATAAACATGGCTGGACAGAGCAAGTACAGATAACAAATAGACAGACAGAATAGAATATAGAAAGTAAACCTTGGGTAACCTTTCAAACGATTTTCCTAATCAAGAAGGACAAAATGACATCAATATTATGACGACACATTTCTCATTTTCCACTGGGCAAGGCCGGATCGAGCCGGGCACAGAATACAGGTCCATCCGGGCCGGGCTGGCTGGGCCGTCTTCGGGACTGGGTTTGCAGGACTCTAATATGAATGTCATAATTATCTAGAGAGCCGAATACACGTCTAGAAGCACGTTCCGAACAGTGCGTGCGTTGGCTTAGTGGTTGTCGGTGGGTGTAGCCGAGCGGTCTGAGGTGTTAGGCTGACATTCGTTAGGTGAAACCCATTGGGGGTTTGAATGCCTTTGAATATGAAGGGTGGAATTGTAACTGTCCTCGCTGTTTCTGTGTTTGTGTCCCTGTCGAGTCTAGTAGTCCTGAAAAGTGGTGAGAGTAGAAAATAACTCTGGAAGTTTCTTTTTTTAAAAAAAGTGGCAAGCTGTTGGATTTCAAATTATAAGGTTATGAGTTCGATTCTCATCTGGGTCTTGCTTTTTTTGAAATTCTATTTTCTGCAATGCATGAAAAATTATATAAAATAATTGCACGAAAATACATCAGTTGTATACATATATATTTGGTCTAGGAATTAATTCGTGCGGGTGGACAAGAGATGGGGAACGAACGGAGCGTCCCACAATTCCGTGTATCCACACATGTGTTGCAAACCCCTGTCATCGCGTATCGTTCGTAGTATAGGGCAGTGGATTAAAGCGTCAACAACACCAGTTTGTAGTTAAGTGAACATGGCGCAATTTGTGCCTGATAAAGTGTTTTTGCGGGGTGTCCTGCTGCATTACTTTAAGATGCAGAAAAGTGCGACTGAAAGTCATCGTATTTTGGTGGAAGTGTATGGTGACCATGCTCTAGCTGAGCGAACGTGTCAGAAGTGGTTTGCACGGTTTAGAAGTGGTGATTTCGGCTTGGCAGACCAAGAGCGAGCTGGACAGCCAAAAAAATTTCAAGACGAAGAATTGACAGCATTGCTCGAGCAGGATTCGTGTCAAACGCAGGAACAACTTGCAGCAGCATTAGGCGTTGATCAAACAACAGTCTCCAAACGCTTGAAAGCCATGGGAATGATTCAAAAGATGTCACATTGGGTTCCACATGAATTGAAAGACAGAGACGTTGAAAGACGAAAAACCATTTGCGAATTGCTGCTTCAACGACAGAGCAGAAAGGGGTTTCTGCATCGAATTATTACGGGTGATGTGAAGTGGATCCATTACGAGAACCCTAAACGAAAAAAGGCCTGGGTGAAACCAGGTGCACCAGGTCCATCACAACCAAAACGAGATATTCACTGTGCAAAGGTTATGCTGTGCATATGGTGGGATATGAAAGGTGTGGTGTACTATGAGCTGCTGCAACCGGGTGAAACTATGAATGGAGAACGTTATTGACGACAATTAATGCGTTTGAAGCAAGCTCTGGCCAGAACACGACCAGAATGGGAGAACAGACATGATAAACTTATTGTTCAACATGATAACGCTCGCCCACATGTCGCAAAACCGGTCAAAACCTATTTAGAAAATGTCGGATGGGAAATTTTACCCCACCCGCCGTATTCACCAGACGTTGCTCCTTCGGACTACTACTTGTTCGATTGCATGAACAACGATTTGATTGGACAGCGGTTTACTTCTTCAGAAGATACCGAAACATGGGTCTCTGACTGGATCGCTTCCAAGGATGAGGACTTCTTTCGCCACGGAATCCGTACATTGCCTGACAGATGGGCGAAAGTGGTGGCTAGCGATGGACAATATTTTTCTTAAGGTATTTATGTATTTTGTGTTTGTACTACAGCTTCAATGTGTGCGTACCAACCGCACGAATTAATTCCTAGACCAAATATATATATATATATATATATATATATATATATATATATATATATATATATATATATATATAACATAATCATAGCAGAACATAGTAATTATTATGGTAAAAATATAACATCTGATATAAGTGTTCACAGTAGGTCGGTATTATATATGAGAATGTAAAATACAAATTAAGAAAATAATACCATAGCAAGAAGTAGGTTATATAGTGTATTTATTTGCAGCTATTTGTCATATATAGGTTACTTCTCAACATTCATGCTACAACATGACATTTATGTTCTTGAAAAATTATCCGAAGCATAAAACGATGGTAAAAAAAGAGAATCCAAAGTCGGAACGTTCGCAAGAAATTCATGAGCGTCAAAGGTCACGTGAGCAGACTGGAATTGTCCTTATGAAGCATGCCACAGCAGAAAGTCTTTACATAGATTTTCAATTCAACACCTGATATATGCTTTTGCAATGTTGAAGTGATGATGCCCTGGGTCGCCCTCTCTCTCTCTCTCTCTCTCTCTCGCTCGCTCGCTCGCTCGGTATATATAATTCTGATATGTCTAGAGCAATTTTAACCACACTTCTTACAATATGGAAAAGAGTACTGTCGGCATACATATAAAAATGTCCTAAAAGAATCGATATCAGTATCGAATCCATAGTACGCTTAGGTAAATAGTTCTACTTTCAACCCAAGTCCAATTAAGCTCCCATTAGCACCCAGAGTGGTTACGTAGCGACATAAAATATCGGAACAACCGATATTACATTCGAATCGTAATTTTTCAGCGTCGCTAACTGTGCCGTATTTCCCATTATTCCAACTAGGCTCGTGTCTTGAGAGCAACACCTTTGAAGAGCGAAATGTTTAAAAATTAAATATTTTCATTTTTCGCATGAAAAAGTTAAAAAAATCAAGAGGAAATATACTATTTCATAAACAATCCTCTTTTGCTATTCTAATATGTTTAATGAAAGCATAAGAAATCTAAAAATAATTCAGAACATATTTCCCATATATTTTTTGTTACGTAGTTGTAGCTGTAGCATCTAGTGAGTGGTGTTTAACTGTAAATAATTCACTAATTAAGCACTAACTGTTTTATTTTTAAGTTAGGGATCAAGGGTCGGATAAATATGTAGTAATTGGGGGCGGCGAGAGCAAAAGTGCGTAGGGACGCAGAGCTTCTAAATGCAGCACTGGCAGCTAAATTAATTGGTAGAAATTTTAATGCCATTTAAAACCAAATGTAGTAATAGCGGTTTCAGCATCCGTTTGCTCTCCCATTAGCACCCTGAAGGAGTGTGTGAAAAATGACATGTAGAAGTAATTGAAAATGACCAATGTTAGTGTCGAATCCATATCTTTCGGGATCCCCAAGTTCATTGGGAGCAATTCTGATGACCTTTAAGTTCATCTTCCTGTCGGTGTAAGGTTCCATAGCACATCTAATAAAGAGAGTTGAAGGGAGTAACATATCCAATGATTCAAAACGACCAATATTAGTGTAGAGTCCATAGTTTCGTTATAACAGAGATCAATAGCGACACTTCTGAACGAACATGTCAGCTGGATTTTGAATTTACAGGGGCAGCATAGAATGCATTTTAAGTATTTTAAGTACTGCTCTAAGTATTTTAATGTTTCTGTATAAATGAATATTCCAGCCTAACTGCGGAATGTCTGGGACAACCTTTATCAAACTTTTGGGACATATTACTTTCAATCTAAGAAGAAAATATTGTAGTAGTATGGAATTTTGGAAGTGGGAGGTACTTTTTAATCGTATCAATTTCTCACTGTGAGAAGAAATGACCATTTCAACTATTAAGCCAACCTTCGCAATCGACGAAAAAATTGTGTGGATGTATGTTTCATCTTTTAAATGAAATAAGACTTGTTAAAATATAAGATGGACTGGGTCAATGGGTCGGTTGGTAAGTGGGTGAAATGGGTCAAGATTTGTGAGTGGGTCAGTGGATCATGCGTCAAAAGGACGTGACCTACTGCAAAACATCACTCACTGTGACTCACACTGACCCACCGACCCATTCTGTTCAGTGGATTGTAGACAGCATCTTCTGAACACTGGTGAGCTTGTCTACGTTTTATTTTCAAGATCTCAATTTTTCTTGTTTCCAATGAGAAAAGTTCAGGTACTCTTGGATTTTGATATTTACAATTCTAAGAGTGGCAATAGCAATAGGAGATCGATTTTGAGATGCATCCTGTGAGCTTTTAAAGGAGCTATCTACTAGAAAAAAATATTTTTGAATCACCTGTAATATATGGATTATTATATAAAAATTGAAAGTAACTATGCGTGATCATCACGGTCAAATTGCAAAGTCAAATGAAATGACGTCTAGTATGTAATCAGGCCCCAATCCCAACTGGGAAGTTATCATACGCGTATCACTTTCATTATAATACATATCCTTAGGGGGGGAATAGGGGTCCGAATTTTTGCGAAAAATTGAGTATCTCACAAGCCGTTCATGTTAGCTGAAATTCAGTATATAACTCTTTATTAAAAATAAACAGAACGTTTCCTGGCATTTTTTAAAATTTTCTTTTATGATGGGGGAGGGGCATTTTCTATATATGGAAAATTGGTAGTGGGTTGGTTTGTAAAAATAATCGAAAACGATTGATATTAGTAGAGGAAAAAAGTGAGAAATGAAAACTACAGTTCTTCGCATTTTATGCCCACTGCTTTCTATTAAAATAATTGCAGAAGCTGGTTTTTAATATATGGAGCGTTCAGAGCATAAGGCAATCAAGCCATAAAGTTATGGGGAAAATGGCCATAAAATTTACATTCCAAGTTTAATTACAAGGGCATTTTTAAATTATTACTTCATGCTTAACTATATGGAAAACTAGTTTTATTTTTTATGTTGATCTACTTGATCTTGATTTGAGACTTTCAAATTTCATCCTTTTTCTGCCGAAATGTATCTGTAAGCCAACAAAGAAATAATTATATATGATAAATTTAAATTCATCTTAATTCGGAAGATGAGAAACATTTTACAAATGTATATCGTAAACGTCAGATCCACCGGTGTTGTAACAGAGCAGTGCTTGAGCGATTGACGGTAGGAATTCAAACTCCGATAAGTAATAATTTCACAGTCTTGTTTCATTACAAGTGTAACCTCTTTAGTCAAAGAGATGAGGACATGGATCATGGTTCAGAGTTAATGACGATTGGTTTTGGTGGGTCGGAGTTGGTCACAATGGTTCAGAGTGGTTCATGGTTGGTGGTGGGTCAGAGTGGGTCAATGGGTCATTTGGGTGATGGATGATGGTGGATCATTGTGAGTCGTGGATCAAATTTTCATTGACCCACACCATCTGTGGTTAAAATTGTACTCAAGAGAAGAGGCACCAAATTATGCTCAAATTTTGCACATAAATTGTGCTCCACCAGAAAGCAGTACATCTGAAACAGTTCACGGTACCACCTCTTAGAACTCGAGATATAGGGGTTTGTCTCTTTGGCTAATAAGACCGCAAAGATTTATCCTACCGCAAGCAAGCTTTTTATCATCGTTTCCCTTAGGAAGTCAGAATTACACGTGGCTCGTAGTCGTAACGTTGATTGTTCGCGCCCATCCCGGGATATTTGTTTTAGTGTTTTTTTCTGATTCACCTAAATATAAACAAAGCACGCATATAGGAGATTTAACGTATTTTGGGGATGTAGATTTGTCGTTTGTTGGCGTTCCGTCGTGTCTCTGCCGCTGGTGTTATAATTTTCAAAACTGAAGTGGAGCAATCGCAGATCATCGCTGCGGGGCCGTCAATTTTTGACGAGAGATCGTTAGTAGTCCATCGGTGATCCACCGACGCTTACGGCATGGTCCGTTGGCACCTCTAAAAATCTCATACGGTGAAACAGATATGAAAATCGGAAAACACGTATTTAATATTTTCAAACGTACCCCATGTCGAGGTAAAACATATGCCAAAGGGCCCCTCGGATGGTCCCAGGTTGAGTCCAACTTAAAATTTGAACATGGAAGGGGAATTAAGTAAATCATTTGAAGGTTTTGCTAGAAGAAGGAATATTTCGAGTCTCTATGCTAAAGTTGGGCAAAATAGCGAGTCTTCAAGATGGTAATAAATTTATTGAAAATTCCGTGACCATCTCTAGAAATGTGAAACTTTGAAACCGATATCAGAAGATGTAAACACTTGTCTTGTCATTGCAAAGTATAATCCACCAACGTAGAACAAAAATTATAATGCACCAACGTTCCTTAAATTTTTGTATTCTACCATTAATTTCATAATTCACACTCAACTTGTCCTTTAGCCTAAAGACACAACCATGGAACGTAGAATTTAATATTAATGATGTAATAAACCAACAATGGGGCACTTCTTGTTTTACCTTGGTGCATTATACTTTTGCAATGGTAAGACAAATGTTTACTTCTTCTGATATCAGTTCCACAGTTTCACATTTCTGGAGGTGGTCACGGAGTTTTCAATGAAGGATTTATTACCATCTTAAACGCTCGCTATTTTTCACAAGTTTAGCATAAAGACTCGAGTCTATTACCATCTCTTATAGTTTTGGCAATACTTTTAAATATACTACTTGATTCCCCTTGCCATTTTCAAATTTTGAGTTGCACCTCTCCTGGGGACCTTGGCGCAATCCTTTTACCTCAACAATGAATACCTTTGAAATTATAAAATACGTGTTTTCCAGTTTTGACATCTGTTTCATCGTTTCAGACTTTTAGGAGTGCCAACGGGCTTCATGCATACCATGCTTCTTTATTCTCTTAGTTTTCAGATACAAGCCCCCATGCCGTAAGCGTCAGTGGACCACCAATACACAACTGACGACCTTTCGCCAAAACTTGGTGATACCGCAGCTACGATCCATGGTGCTCCACTTTTGTTATGAAAATTATACCACCAGCGGCAGAGACTCAACGGAACACCAACGAACCACAAAATTTCTCCCCCAAAATATGTTAAATCGTCTATATGCCTGATTTGTTTATATTCAGGTGAGTAAGAAAACAGGGATGGCCAGAACCGGTTTTCGGGTCTGAACGGATCCGGTACTCGAACCGGTTCTGAAAACCGGATCTCCGAGAACCGGTTCCGCCGGAACCGGAAGTTTGTGGCCATCCCTAGTAAGAACACTAGAAAATAAAGCAAGTACCCCAAGTTGGGCGCGAACCTTCAACCTTAAGTTTACTAGCCGCGTATTTTTCTGACTTCGCCACGGAAAGGATGAAGAAAATCTCGCTTGTAGAAGAATAAATTGTTGAGGTCTTCATTTAGCCAATCAAACAAATCTCTCTATGTTGAGTTCTGTGAGATGGTACTCTGAACCGTTTCGAGATTTCTTTCTTTCTGGTGGGGTACATCTATGTGCAAAATTTGAGAAAATCGCCGACGAGCACCTTCGAAGCCACTCCTCTTTAGTACAATGTTAACCAGAGATGGCGTGGGTCAACGAAACCTTGATCCACAACATACTGGCCCACAACACATCGTGACCCACGACCCACCGTCACCCACAATGACTCACCACCCAACGTAACCCATTCACCCAACGTAATCCACTCTGACCTAGCACCAACTATAACAACTCTGAACCATTGTGACCAACTCAGACCCACTAAAATACATCGTCATTAACTTTGGTCCGTGATCAACGCCATCCTCTCTACTGACTAAAGAAGTTATATTTGTAATAAACCAATTTTTTCAGTAGTTAGCTACTCTAAAAACTCTCAGTCTGCATCTCAAAAGCCAAGTAATAAGTGTCATTTCCATTGTTACAATTGCCAATATGAAAATCCATCCTCATTTTATGTCTACAATATCTGTGCACAATTTCATTCACTTCGGTTCACTTCCCCTGGCCTTTCGGACCACAACACTCAAAATTTTGGGTGGGGGTTTTGCCCCCTAAAACCGTTTTTCCGCAGAAAATTAACGAGTACGTTTTTCCGTATTCGTTTATTTTTGTGTATTGTCCCTAAAGAATGTGTCGCTCAAATATTTCTTCAATTTCTTCTGACATACTGTTATTAGCACTTTCCTCGCTTCACCGAAGCAAAAATGATTCTTTGAACGTCATTGAAGGTGTTCAAGATCTGGTTATCTCATTGAAATCTCAACCAAAAATGATAACTCATTATTTGTTTTCGGAAGTTACTAAGCAAACAATGCTTTATCTTGCTATTTATATGACTTCAGTGACACCAGAAAGATTATTTTCGGCTTTATGAAGAATGAAATCTTATCTTCGGAGCAGGCCTACCATGACCCAACATAGATTAACTACTTGATGAATCTTCATTCCTACAAAGATCTTCTCGAAGAAGTTATGAAATAACCCATTAACATTGCCAAGGAGCTCATATTAGTTGATGTGATTTTGAGTTTAACGTCCTTTGAGCAGCGAGGCTATATGAGACGGGTCTTACTGATTAATAGTGAAATCCGAACCACATGAGCTCTCACCGCGGTCTCACGCCATCGGCGCGTACGCTAACCACTTAGCCAAGAAGCTCGGAGCTCATATTAGTGAAGAAGAAAGCACATTATGGTAATTTCAGTGCAGACAACTACGTACGATGACTGTTAAATGAATATTTGTTATCTTGAATATATTGTGATAATTGTCAATCTTATTTGAGATCATTTATTAAAAAATAGCATTCTCATTTCTGTAACTCACTATAGTATACAAGTTAAATTTCACACATTGTGCAAAAGAGGGGAAGGGATTACAACATACAGTCACGAAAAAAATAAGTCAGGTGGGCAAGAGGAGAAAATATTCCCAACTCTATTCACGTGAGTTAACTTCTCCGAGAGACTTGCTGCTTTCACGCGAGGTCTGTAGGCATCTTTCCCAAACAAATCCAGTATCTGTTGAAAAGCAATGTTCTTTTCGATACTAAGCTTAGTGCTTTTAGACAGAGAAGGAAAACAGTACTGAATTTGTTTTCTAGGAAAACAAATAATTCATGCATAGTAGTTTACAAGTGCCAGATTACCTATTATAATTAATTCGGCTTGTGATGTGTAACAAGTCGTTCATGTTACTCTAATTGTGACGGAAAGGCGCTCCCGATTCCGACGTCGATTGGTTGGGTGGTGGATTGATTTGGAGTTTACTATTCTATTCAGAGCGAGGCAATTTAAGACGTGGACCTATATCTTAACGTGGAATCTGAACCACATAAGCTCCCACCAGGAATCGATCCCGGGTCTCCCGTGCCGAAAATGAGCACTCTAACTATTACGAGGGAATTCTCCACGGCTCAGTGGTGCTATTCAGCCGGTTCGCTAGAACCGGTGGTTAAAATATTTTCAGTTCGCAGAACCGTTTGGTAAACCCAGACAACAGTAAATGTTACCCAGTTACCCCCAGAAACAGTAAATTTTTGTTTAACTATCTTTGTTTTTAGAACTTCTTACAACTACAGGGTTAAACATATGATCTCTCAGAACAAGGTATAAGCGTTTATTTATTAATCTTCAATGCCCAGATATCAAGAATGAGAACTGCGATTACATCAGTATAGTTGTGAGGGTTATTTATATTCGAAACGTATACATACCATTATCAACAACGACGTCAACTTCGTGATTTTTGCTAGTGTTGTTCACGAAGGGGAGCTCTCGTCTCGTGAAGTATCATGGAAATTAAATTTTGTTTTGAAAAAGGTTTAATTATTTCTATTGAACGATGTCGTCTTGTGTCGTTTCCTCAGCAACTACTTTCTGCACACAATAACACACACATCAGTAAATAGCATGTGTATCAATTTTCAGTATTATAGCGTGTCGTTTACTCGTCATGCATTGCAATCAAAAGATCTTATAGTTGTAGCATCTAAACTATCGTATAAGTTGTTTTTTAAATATCCTAATCATCTATTGCGTAATTGCTGCTCGTGAAATTTTCACCAATATTGTTTCACGCGTTTAACTTAACAGGTTTTATTATTTCTCTTTGTTAAGGAGGAAGTTTGGATCACAAATTCTTTATAAGTGAGATTAAGAGATTAAGAAAGACTCGTCCTTAGTCTTGAAGGAAGTAGTAAAAAAAACCTTAGGTAACAGGAAAAAGACCCTTAGATAACAGGAATAAGAAAGACCTTGAAGTTGAATATTATGCTGCCCACACCAAACGAAAAATTTTATTTTCAGATGGACAATGATCCAGACATCTTCATCTTCCATTAAATAATCAAGAATCAGATCTCATGTAAACGCTCCAAGAAGACTGTTGATTGAAAATGCTGAGAAATAAGAGGTTTCATTCACTATGTGTACGGGGACACTTGGTCGAAAAGGTGTAACAGATTTTTCAGTCCAACCATTCTGAGTGAGGTGTTTCTTCGGTTTTCTTCATTCATACCAGGCAAATGCCGGGATGGCACCTAACATACAGGTCCCAGTTCACCTCCTTCCTTTTCCATTCCTGTCTTCCTTAGTCACTAATTCATTCCATGCCGCCTCGAATGAATGCGGTGATAGATAATATTGGTTCGTGGACACACTATTAGGTTTAAAATTATAAGATTTTTATGTTTATTGAAGACTGTTTTGTTCAAGACTAATATTAGTTTGAAGTGTTTACGAGCAGAAGGGAAAAAATAGTTCTAAGCATTTGGAATTGCAAAGACATACTGAAATATTTTATCTTGTTCTTTTTCTTTAATAAGTGAAATTATATTTTTTTCTTTTTCGATAGGAATTATTTTTAATTCATCATTTTTCTATTGGAGTTAGGAAAACATTCTGAACAATTTTGAAACACACAAGGCCAAACCGAACTTAAGTAGAATATTTTATTTTGTTATTTGTGTGAAATATATTTTTTTCTTTCTTTCATCCTATATACCAGGGGTAAAAGTGGATCTGAAAAGGTAGGGGGAGGCATGAGTCACGCCGCTCCCCGTGCCTATCTTTGCCCATTGTAAATTTTTAGAAAGTGGAAGTATGCCTCAGATATTTTCTGGAAATGAAGGGGCGACGTCCTCCGACGTTCCTCCTCAGTTTTACCCCTACTATATATGAGAATTAACATTTCCCATTATCATATTATGGAAATAACAAAATGGATATTCAGAATAGTTTTGGTTTTCAAACACAATGCCAAGAAGCAAGCATATCTCCATGAAATAAGCATATCGTTCCATTTCTTTCTTCTTCACTCTTCTATCTATCTAGTCGATCACCTGAAGGCAAAACATCGCACAGCAAACAAGCTGATTCGACACGTGCCAACGACAAAATGAGTCTTGATTTTAGTACTGAAGCTGCCTTCCAGGCAAAAGAAAAAGAAAGCAAAATGCCCGCAGGTGTGGCTCTGTGACTACAACAACTGATAAGACTTTTTTTTTTTATTATACAGAAGATTGTTGTTGAAGCTTCTATATTCCTTATAAAAACAATATATCCAGAATCACGGAAGCCCACAGGATAGAAAGTTGAAAAAATATCTTTATCATTCAGATCCTTTATTACCTGTATTATTATTATTATTAGTAGTAGTAGTAGTAGTAGTAGTAGTAGTAGTAGTAATAGTAGTAGTAGTAGTAGTATCACATAATATTTTTCGTTAGTCTTCACAGCAATTAATGCTTAGCAGCAGGGGTAAAAGTGCTTGGGAACGCGGGGGGACGCCGACCCCTATCTCCAAAAAATGTGTATGGCGTCCCCCCAGTTCCTAAGGAATTACAACGGGCAAAAATAGGCATGGGGAACGGCGTGACGTCATGCCGCTACCTACTGTCCCCTACCTTTTCAGATTCACTTTATCCCTGCTTAGCAGGAAATCGATAGAAAAGTTAGTAGGACGTAGGGTGGTCCTTAATTTTTGATTTCCGAATTTCTTTGGACGAGACCCCCAAAAATAGTTCCATGTGCGACTAAGTTAAGCCAGGAGAAAAGTTAGCTCCATTGAATAATATTAAATGGTGCCTCAAGCGACCTAAACTTTTGAACCCGATTACAATACATAGTATATGGGAAAAGTATGGAATAAACTCTTGTAATTTAGAAACGCTTTAAGGGAATGCGAAAATACCCTTGATAATGGGACCAGAGGAAGAGATACACCTAATTTTGTATAGTATTGGCATGGCGGCCATCTTGAAGTCCGCCATCTTGGATTCAGATCAAAATTTTTAAATAGGAAGAGGATTATGTGATATATCGTTTTGTGGTAGCGTTTTACCAGAAACACAAATCTGTCAGTATTGTAAAGATAGCTTTAGTCGTGTAAGAATTATTACCTATGAAATGATTTCGGGAATGAAACTCTTAATTAAAACCAAAAAAATATTATTTTAGTTCAAATGTCAGGGTTAATATTTGAATATTTCAATTTTCTAGTTAGTTTTAATGGAATAATGCAAGCTGCGGATACAACCATATTATATGTCGAAAAGGAATTTATTTATTTGGTAGTACCAATGAACAGATTTTGGGAAGTAAATTACCATCAAACAAGCAAGTGTTGAGTGTCTTTTTCTACAACTTGAGAACGGTAAATATTACAGTGAGGGAAAATGCACGATTAGCTGTTAAAGAAACTGAGGTATTTTGGCAAAAGGCAAGGATCTCGGTTAAGGATACCCAACGCAGTGTTGACAAGCTGATTGTATTGTATGAGAAATAATGAGCATTACAGAAGAACAATGAAACGTCGAGTGAAGTGCAAAGGCAAAAAGAAGTAGTCTTCTCAAATATCTTGCCTGATTCATTTGATATAGCACACACTAATGCTCTAGGTATAATTGAAATCAAGAAAGATAGAGAGTTTCTTTTGTCTCAAAGACAGAAGGGACGAGGTCAACGGTGCTTGCATTCTGCTAAAGCAGAAGCTCAAAAAAAAAAAAAAACTTATATACCTTCCTTGTAGACACCACATTTATGAATTAGTTTTAAAAGGTGTATTTGATAAGTGTTGTGTTTGGTTTGCAGCTGCACCGAACGTTCCTCTATTTAAGCGTTTCTCAGAACGAGTGGTATAAAATAAGTTGCACTAACTTTCTTCCAGGAATTGACGATGATGATGTAAGGAACAATATTTCCGATGGAAAAAATGAAGTGTTTAATTTTGGTATAAAACTTGTAAAACCAGGACACCACAGGAAGATTACTGGGAATTTTTAGGACTGGTCATCATATTCTTGGGTGGTATACCTCCTCGAGGCGTTTTCTTTCGTTTGCCTGGAACAACTCACCATGCAGGGTGGAAGGGAAAAGCAATCTACTGTTTAAAAACATTTCTCTTTCGCTAACAATTTCGTTTAACAAAGCAAATACAAACGGGCCTTCGCAGAGTATGCATTTTTCTAATACGACTATATGTGCAAGCTTGCTTTAAATGTGATTGAGCATCCCATTTACCAATACAAGACCTGCAACTTTTGAAAGGTTTGTACAGTTATAAACAAATAGATGCTAAATTCTCTCTCTAAATTTTCTCGCTGTCTCTGGTACTTGGCGAAGGAACACGTAGTTTTTTATGTAGTTAGCATTATGAAAAAAATGATTGACAGAATTAAAACCGTAAGGGGAAACCGTGAAACAGCAAAGAGGCTTGATTCAATAGATGATACGATAAAAATTATTGTGAAAAGAGAAATCAGTCGTTTTGTTAAAATAAACACAAATTTTCCTCGAGAGATTTAAAATACCTAAAGGGTTTCTTTAGTGTCATAAGGTTTCATGGTCAAATAATAATGACTATTAAATTCAGTCACGTATCAAACGATGCAGCAGAAAGAGAAGTGAAACAAATAGAAGATTACAACAACGTTCTTACGAAAAATGAGGAACAGAAAGTTTCTTTTGCGGATAGTGAAGGTCCACAGATAATCTTTTCTTAGATGTGTCCAAAGTGAACTGTGTATCAAATAAAATTGAAAACTTCTTCCAAGTTATAATTTTTCTCTTTCCTCATAATGGTATATGAGTCATCTTGATGAAAACTTATTTTTAGTTCATAGCGAAACAAAGATTTAGGTTTCTCTAGCAATTTGTTTCACTTTATGTTAAAAAAAAAATTCAAAATTCTTACAAATATGTTGTCCATAACTACAATAAGAAGCATTTCGTTTTTCATGTGTAATAATTCTTACATGACTGTGTAATAACGTATCTTGAAAATAATGCCAGATTTGTGCTTCTAGTAAAACGATATGTCCTGTGACCCTCTTCCTATCTAAAACTTTTTCCTAAACTCAAGATGGCGGATTTCAAGATGGCCGCCATGATAATGCTATACAGGATTAGATTGGTCTGTTTTTCTAGTTCCATTATTCAAGATATCTTCCCATTTCCTTAAACCGTTTCTAAATTACAAAGGATTCTTCCAGATTTTCCCGTATACAATCAAAACTTTAGGTCGCTTGAGGCACCATTTAAAATTATTCAATGGATCTAATTTTTCTTTTGGCTTAATTTAGTCCCATATGGAACCATTTTAGAGGGCTCGTCCAAGGAAATTCCTAAATTTATTTTTTTTTTCATATAAATAAGGACCACCCTAGTAGAACAGCTACTCTTTATTGATAAAAATCGTAATTTGGCAGTTATTAAAAGCAATATTTCTGTATCTAGAAGTAGAAGACAAGGGACTATGGAAGTTACCATTGCCAAGTATAAAAATGAAACCTGTGTTCAACACTGACTACGTATCATTCAAGAATTTTTTTTTAAAAAAAGCGAAATGCTTCCACCTTTTCAAAAGTAAAATTAATATAATTACTAAAAAATACATTCATTGAAAAATTCAGGGTTAGCAGCACTCTTAAATCTACTTGAGAGCATTCGAGTGCAAATTCAAGCAAAGTTAACGCATGGAAGACCCAGGTTCGACTCCCGTTGGGAGTTCATGTGATTCGGATTCGACGTTAATTAGTAGGTCCACGTATCATATAGCTTCGCTGCTGAAAGGGACGTTAAGCTCAAAATCAACTAAAGAAAAGTTAAAACAATGAGAAAGTTTTCAACTGTTTTGAAATATTCAATTCTATGTTAATTAAAACTACATACACCATTTGATAATAGAAGCATCGTCAGAAATAAAATATTCAATAAAGCAAACTTTTCGAGTAGGGTTTGTCTGAAGATATATACAAATATTGAAAATAGTTTTAAAAGGTGCATAATGCAGAAATACTATTTTATCGCGAATGAACTTGAGGTTTGTAGAACAGCAAGTTCTGACCAGGTATTAACGTCGCAGAACCAGGATATGATCAAGGGATGGACTAAAGCATAGTTTCCAACTTTACCCAGTGTAAAAAAAGTAGGATTGAAACCCACTCTATCCAGTGTATACCTGAGCGCCATAGGGGCTGTAGCCCCTATAAAATTCATCTTGGATCGGCGCCTGTTGAAACTAATTCATATTTCATAACTTCATACACGGCACGATCAAGCACTGAATCTATTGAAATCTTACTACGTAAAATAATTATCGAGTGTCTGCACTTTTTCCATTAAAGCTCATTGTATATTCTATCATAATATAAATTGTCACTCATGTAGTTTGTGCTAATGTAACTAGGGATTCGCACGAGACAAGATTTGTGGCTGTCTCGTCTCGAAAATGTGCTGGAAAAGTGATGTCTCGACTCGAAAAATGTATATTTCTCTATTGGAAGAGCCGTGTCTCGACTCGAATTTTGTCAGGAAAATCCTGTCTCGATTCGTCTCGTGCGCATCCTTAAGTGTAACTCATGATAAAAATGTTTTGTTTTCAAATAAAATGAAACGGTTGAGGTGGACGCTGCCGAGTAGAAGACATGCAATATATTAAATCGCCTCGCAACCCACTTGGCCACACACTTAGGTTACACTCTTCAACCTTTTTCCCATGGTATCTAAAGTATCGGCTAATCTTAAATTCTCATTGCCGATTCGGGTTTTCTAACAAGAATTATTATGTTGCAACTTAATTTGGATGTAAAATCCTAACTTAATTAGCATTTAAGAACATTGCAGTGTGCATTAAAATCATGGCAGAAATATAGTTAAATCTCAGTTTCAAATTTCATGTCTACCGAATACTTGTACTGTCATTTGTTTCAATGTTGGTAGGAGCCGAAAGTTCCAATTCATCCCAATTTTTCGCTTTAATTCCCTCTATTTGTTTGTAAAATTTTAAAGAAATATTATTACTAACAAGTAACACTTCCGAAGCGTAACACTCCGATTTTGATAAAATTTGAAAGGTAGATACTACACATGAAATAAACGAATACGGGTTTCTTATTTTCTGCGGAAAAAACGATTTTAAGGGACAAAAGACCCCACCCACAATTTTGAAAGTTGACGCCCGAAAGGCAAAAACCAAGTCAACCGAAGTAAACGAAATTTTACACACATATTGCAGACATAAAATGAGGGAACACGTGTTTCGTATTTTCCTGGAGAAAACGGTTAGGTGGGGAACGGACCACTCCAAAACAAAAGTGAAGGCCCGGAAGGCAAGAGGAACTGAATCGAAGTGAATGAAAATGTGTACAGATATTGTAGATATAAAATGAGGGAATACGTTTTTCTTATTTTCCTGAGAAAAATATAACCGTTTAGTTGGGACACAGAAACCTCCAGAACTTTGATCGCGAAATATTAAAACTGCTAATAAGAGAAAATGTCAGAAGTGCTTGAAAGACATGAAGTATTGGAACAACACATTGTGTAGGGACAATACGCAAAAAAACGAATACGGCTGTTCTTTTATTTTCTGCGGAAAAAACTGTTTTAGGGGACAAGAGCCCCCGCAAAAAAAATTGAAATTTAAGGCCCAAAATGCAAGAAGAAGTGCACCGAATTGAATAAAATTGTGTGCATATATTGTAGACGTAAAATGAGATAATTGGCTTTCGTATTTTCCGTAAAAAAGCGGTTGAGTGAGGCACGCACCTTATAAACTGTTGATTACGGAATATCAAAAGTGCAAATAAGCATACGTCAGTAGTTCCTAAAGAATATGGAGAATTGCAACGAAACTTCGTAAAGGGACTATTTTTAAAACAATATATGAAATATGTTTTAATTTTTGCGGAAGAACCGTGTTGGGGCCTAGGCCCCATCCCAAAAAAGGAAGATACTACCATAAGAGCGAAGGAAGAAGTGGACCCAAGGAAATCAAACTTGTTAGTAGATATTATATAGAACAGGTGTAAAATAAGTCCTATCGTGTTTCTCAAGTGTCCCTATCCGGTTTGCTTCAAATTTGACAGATCAAAAGCAATACGGAAATAAATCGACACGTGATTTTGTTTATGCGGAAAAACATTGCATGGGTTAAAGGTGCCTCCTGAAATACTATAAAATACGCTCTACTGTTTGCACTTCTGTTACTTGATCTGCCAAAATTGCAGAAATCGGATGGAGACACGACACTTGTGAAACACGGAAGGCCATATTTTAGATATCCAATATCTACATACAATTTCATTCGGTTCGGTTCACTGATACCGTCACTCAACGCCTCGGTTCACTCAATAGTTTTTTCCTTTCAAGAAAATACGCTACATGTATCCCTCATCTTACTTCTACAATATTAGTGCACATATCATTCACTTCGGTCCAATTCTTCTTGCCTTTTGGGGTGAAATTCCAAAATTTTTGACGAGGGATTGTGATCCAAAAACCATTTTTCCCTTGAAAATAAAAAAAAGTGTATTCGTTTACTTTTTGCCTATTGTTCATACAAAAAGCTTCGTCGCAATTCTTCATGTCCTTTATACACATCTAACATAATGTTAGTAGCAGTTTTGATATTTCGTGATTAAAGGTTTTGAGGGGTCAGTGCCCTACCCAACTGTTTTCTTCAGGAAAATACGAAACCCAAATTCCCTCATTTTATGTCTACAATATCTGCGAAAAACTTCATTCACTTCGGTTCGCTTCTTTTTGCGTTTCGGAAGTCAACTTTCAAAATTTTTTTAGCGAGCTTCTGCCCGCTAAAACCGTTTTCCTGCAGAACATAAAAAAACCCGTATTCATTTACTTTCTGCGTATTGTCCATACAGAAAGTTATGTTCCAATTCTTCATGTTCTTTACACACATCTGACATATTGTTACTACCACTTTGATTTTTCGTGATCAAAGGTTTCGAAGGGTCCGTGCCTTACACTATCGTTTTTCCAGGAAAGTACGAAACTCGTATCCTCATTTTACTCTCCAATATCTGTGCACAATTTCATTCACTTCGGTTCACTTCTTCTTTCCTTTCGGGCGTCAAATTCCAAAATCTCTGGTGGGGGCTTTTGCCCCATAAACCGTTTTTCCGCAGAACAAAAAAAAACGTATTTCTTTATTTTTTGCGTATTGTTAATACACAAAGTTGTGTTGCAATTTTTAATGTCGTTTGCACACATGTGACATACTGTTACTAGCAGTTTTGATATTTGAAGATCAAAGGTTTGGAGGGGTTCGTGCCCTATCCAGCCCTTTTTTCCTGGAAAATAAAAAAACGTATTCCCTCATATTACGTCTGCAATTTCTGTGCACAATTGCACTCACTCCGGTTCACTTCTTTTTGTCTTTCGGGAGTCAAATTTGCAAATTTTGAGTCGGAGCTTTTGTCCCTAATACCGCTTTTTGAAGAACATAAAAGAACCCGCATTCCTTTAATTTTTGCGTATTATCCATACAAAAAGTTTCGGTGCAATTCTTCATGTACTTTACATACATCTGACATACTGTTACCAGCACTTTTAATTTTTTGTGATCAAAGGTTTGGAGGGGTCGGTACCCAACCCAACCGTTTTCTCCAAGAAAATACAAAACCCGTATTCCGTTATTTTATGTCTACAAAATCTGTGCAAATTTTATTAACTTCGGTTCAGTTCTTTCTTCCTTTCGGGCGTGAACTTTCAAAATCTAGGGTGGAAGCTTCTACCCCTAAAACCGTTTCCCCGCAGAATATAAAAAACCCGTATTCGTTTACTTTTTGGCTATTGTCCACACACAAAGTTATGTTGCACTTCTTCATGTCCTTTACACATATCTGACATACTGTTACTATCAATTTTCATATTTCGTGATCAAAGGTTAGGGGGGTCCGTGCGCACCCAACCCTTTTTTCCAGCAAAATACCAAACCCATTTTCCCTCATATTGTGTCTACAATATCCGTAAACAATTCCATTCACTTCGTTTCACTTCTGTTTGCCTTTCCGGCGTCAACTTTCATAATTTTGGGTGAGAGCTTTTGCCCCTTAAAACCGTTTTTCTGCAGAAAATAACCCTTACTCTGTTATTTTCTTCGTATTGCCCGTTCATAAAGTTTCGTGCCAATTCGTCATGTCTTTACACAAATCTGACAAACAGTTAATAGCACTTTTGATATTTCGTGACCAAAGGTTTGGAGGGGTCCGTGTCCCACCCAATCTTTTCTCCAGGAAAATATGAAACCCGTATTACCTTAGTTTGTCTACAATATCTGTCCAGAATTTCATTCAATTCGGTTCACTTCTTTTTGCCTTTCGGGCGTCAATTTTCAAGTTATTATTTGGGAGCCTCTACTCACTAATGCCGGTTTTCCGCAGAGCATAGAAAATTCCGATGTTCCTTTATTTTTTTGCGTATTATCGATACAAGAAGTTTCGTTTCAATAATTCTTGTCCTTTACACACACCTGACATACTCTTACTAGCATTTTTCATATTTCGTGATCAAAGGTTAGGAGGGTCCGTGCCGCATCCAACCCCTTTTCCCAGCAAAATACCAAACCATTTTCCCTCATTTTATATCTACAATATCCGTGGACCATTTCATTCACTTCGGTTCACTTCTGTTTTCCATTCCGGCGTCAACATTCAAAATTTTCGGTGAGAGCTTACGGCCCCTAAAATCGGTTTTCCGCAGAAAGTAAAAAAAAAAAAACGTTGTCCTTTATTTTTTGTGTATTGTCCATACAAAAATTTCTTTGCAATTCTTCATGTCTTTAACACACATCTTACATACTGTTACTAGCACATTTGATTTTTCGTGATCAAAGTTTTGGACGCGTCCGTGCCCCACCCAACCGTTATCTACATTAAAATACGAAACTCGTATCCTCATTTTACGTCTGCAATATCTGTTCACAATTTCATTCACTTCGGTTCATTTCTTTTTGCGTTTCGGGAGTCAAATTTGAAAATCCTTTATACACATCTGACATAATGTTAGTAGCAGTTTTGATATTTCGTGATTAAAGGTTTGGTGGGGTCCGTGCCCCACCCAACCGTTTTTGCAGGAAAATACGAAACTCGTATTCTTTCGTTTTACGTCTGCAATATCTGTGCACAATTTCATTGATTTTGGTTCAGTTGTTCTTGCCTGTCGGGTGTCATCTTTCAACATTTAGAGTGGGGTTTTTATATTAAAACTTTACATTATGTAAGTTTTTGTTTTTTTAGGAGATTCTTTTTTTGGATGGGGAGGATGAAATGCTTTTCTCTGATATCTATTTCTTTCCATTAATCTTGTTTGAACTGCTTAAGCAAGATCATTTTGTAACTTTTGATCTCATCCAACTCCGTCACCATAATAAAATTGTTATTTTTACAATTTGTTTTATTCTCTTATTTGCAGTTTGCCACACTGATATATTTTTTACAAAATCTAGGTTTAGTCCAACGCCTTTCGAATCCGGAACCAACCCGACCGCCGAGCATTTTGGGTTGCCTGCTATTGCAGGAAAACGAGAAATGCAGGCGGTAATGCACTTTTGGTGTCGTGTATACAATATACCGCTATCCGGAGAACGGATTTTTCTCTGTGTAGGCTATAGAATTTGCTTTAAAGTACAATAATTCAACTCCATATTTAAGTAACAATTCTTTACTTTTTTAGTATGTTTATAGAAAAAAAACATAAGGAAAGAACAAAAGGAAATGGATATTAGATATATTTTAAGAAAGGAAAAGCTCGTGACGATTAAAAGGCAAGTAATTCCGGTACATAAAGTAAGAGGCTTTCGTGTTAATTGTGAATGAAATTCGTGTTAAAAAGACAACTGTGATATTTAGAACTGCCTATGTTATTGCCAAAAATCATCTGTCGTTTACCGTGCATCTTATTAAATAGTAAGAAGTAACTGGAATGAACCTCGAACAAGTTCTCTACTCTAATGTTACGTGTTCAAATATTATTGACTTTCTAGCTACAGAAATGAACGAAAAATTACCCAGTATTTTGCGAATTGCGATGAATCCTTCGCGCTAATGATTTATGAATCCTCCACTGTGTCTCATAAATCTGTTGTCATTGTGTATATGCGTACTGTAGTTAATCAGGTGTGTAGTAATATATTTTTAGGTTAATTTGAGTTATAGGTAACAACAGGCAGAGAGTTTTGTGATTCCATAGGTAAAATATGTGAAAGTATGAATCTTTCCAAAATGATATTACGGGAAAGACTTATAGTAGTTTGTATTGATGGCGCAAATAACATAAAGGCGAAATATATGGTGCTGTTTCTTTACTCCAGCGAGAATTAGACACCAATTTTTTCGTGTTTTACTGCATGAGTCGTAAGCTGAAACTGGCTGTTTACAACGTTGTAAATACGGTTTCAGATATGGTTCATTTTCAAAGCCTTGTAGAGCGATTACACAGTGTTTACTCAATGTCCCCGAAGAACAGGAGAAAAATCGAATTAATATCAGGAGAACTAAGTATTTGGTTCTATAATATTACTAAAGTTTTTGATGTACGGTGGTTAGGCTCTTCATACCGTTCAGTGGAAGCATTGCGGAAGTCCTACCCTGCGCTAGTGGAACACTTTCGAGAAGCTTCTACAAATTTGCAGAGAAGCTTTCAGCAGCGTGCAGTATTTTTAGATCTGTGCGTAAAACTCAAAAATGGAATTTTGTTTATGAAATGTCCATGATCCGAGGTGCGCTGGAACCTCCACACATCCTTAGCCTGTTTCTACAAGAAAGGTCTGCATCCCTTGTACAGGTAATAATCAAAATTGAAAATCTGTAAATGGTCTGGAAGCGTTGAAAGAAAAAGGCGGCATGTCCACGGAACAATTACGTCAGTTTGAAGAAACTGGTCAGTTTTGTGGAGTCTCACTAGCAAAACCCTTAGACAATTCTCTTGTGAAATACCAGAAAATAAGATTGCAAGGTTCTAGCAGATAACATACGCTCGAATCATTCAATGGGGCCGAGGTTTTTCTACAATCCAATTGTCGAGAAGAATTGTCTGCAAGACAAGAAGATACGGCGATAAAGAAGTAATGCAAATTTCGAAAATAAAATAAAGTAAAAATAAAAGAATTAAAATTTTCCTTTGATGATTCAGCCAAAAGTCTGCAGGAATTTCGAGATCATAAAATGAAACCTAATATTGGCCCAAATCTACAAAATCTTAACATGGAAATCAGTGTTCTTCCAGTTTATTCTGCAGAGTGTGAGAGAGGCTTTTCCAGCTTACACTTCCAGCATACACAGAGAAAAATCCGTTCTCCGGACAGCGGTATATTTTACAAATATACGATATCCTCTTGCTTACTATATAAATCAGTACGGACTATACGTTATTCGTATGCTACATAGGCACTGCCCTTAGATGTTACATCATGCCGTTGCAGGATGTCTGACATCTAACAGTTTTCCGTATATCACATGCATATGCTTATGTTACCTTCGTGAGCTATATATTATATACGTCCATTTGTATGTGACATCCTGGCCGCCTACATTGTTTCATACAGAAAGCACGTATAGATGGAACACTTATACAGAAAGTATTATAAAACATGTGTTTTCAGTTATACGACTGCTGTACGTTAAGTCCATAAACTACAGGAATTACGCATGTAACCTATCTTTTTAAGTACGCCACCTACATTTTTTTCAGTGTACTGATACTAGAAACCATTTATCTTTAAAAACCCTCTAATTTATTCTTTTCATAAAGGTTAATGGACCAGATATTACCTTGTTCAATGCAGAAAAGTATGCCATCAGCTAGATAAAAAATGGACATCATGACATAATGCTACTACCAACAAACTAACTGGGAAAAAGACGGTATCCGATGTAAAACAACCTGGTATTGCTACACTATTCTGCGTATTGCTAACGTGTGGTACGGTGTGAAAGTATTGTTAATTTCTAAAGACAGTGCTAGATAACATGTTGTAAATCATGCTTCAGCTTAACCCTGTCTTTGTTCAATTCTGGATTCATTTTAATGCCAGTATGTTTTGTTGGCCAAAGTTTACTTTTAACAGAATATTGATAGGTGCACACACCCACTGAATCTAATTTTATTAAGTACAAGTAGCAAAATGGTACTAAAACTTATTTATGATAATGAGGAATAGCGTCTTACCCCTTCTCTTTAATAAAATTATGCTCAAGTACATGTGCACCTAAAACTGTTCTGCCCAAAGTAAACTCTTACCTTTTGTTGCATTTATTGTTTGGGCGGGGAGGACCAAATTAGAACAGACTAAAGAATTACTTATCATAACAAAACCGTTTTATGTAGGAGTGTGACACTTGTTATGACAAGGTGTGCAGATTGCAATGCAACTGTATGCTCTACACTTATCCTCAGCAGTAGGACAAAAAGTGGTAAGGTAACTAACGCATGCAATCTAATCTGCCTAATCTTATCTAACATACCTATCCGTATTTATCATATAATTGTTTTTAAAAAAGTTTAAAAAAATGATGAACTTGGGGTTTCCTATCAAACTAGTACCATAATTTCAAAGTAGGTAGGTTTAAAAATAACGTTGCCCCACCCACTTCAAGGTTGTTCTGTTATACAGAACACAATCTTGCATAAATATTCCTCCCTTCTACTAAATCCACAAATAAAGCACTGTGTAAGTGTATGCGTGGCGGAACACTATGTAACAAAAGAACTGAACAGTGGTTTCTGAATGGATATTATGACAATATGGCCTTGTGTTCATCTTGAATAAAGAAAAATACAGCTTTCTTACAAGGCTGGCTAGAATATTTATTATAAAAAATAAACTAGAAAAGTAACGGTTTCGGAAGTATAGCGCTTCCTTCCTCAGACTACACTCTATAACTGAAATCAGAAATTAAAAAAAACACAATAAAAAAGGTAGATCATTAGTTGCATTAGTTATAGATTATATTTATGTATTCTTTTATATTCCTTTATTTACTAATTTTATGTTTTCATTATTTACTTCTGGTTTTTCTGCATTTTGTTATACTGTTGAAAGGTCACAAGCTTTTTAATTTTTGATTTTCTTTAACTCTTTATTTCAAGGAGGTGTTTCCAAGGTCTTGCTTTCACGAATTTTATTGTTAGAAAGATGTTTCCGGCTATTAACAGTTCATAGCTGTTTGATATGTTGTTACTCATCAATTTTGCCAGGTAGAAGGCAGTTATGTTCGCTCCCGGAATGGAGGCAGTGTTTTTAAAAGAAAAGTGAATTTTTAATGAGTGGTGATTCCTCATTGGTGGAAAGAATTAATGATCTCCTTTCTTTATTGCATATATTTTTTTTCTGATTTCACTTGTAGAGTGGGCAAGGTTCTTGATTACTGGCCCCCCTTCCCTGGATGCGGGTTACTGATATAGATGATCCAGAAGACCCGAAAACCTTTATTATTAGATGACCAGAAGAAAATAATACATTTTTTTTGGATCTTCCGGGTCACCTATACCACTGACCCGCATCTCCCTAACCCCCACCCTAACACAATTTTCTATACAAGTATAGCATAACAACCTTCGACTATTAAAAAAAAAAAAACTAAAGTATTCTTATTTCACAAGTTCAAAACCGAAAGTTCAATACTTCTTCAAAGCATAGGGGGGCAAGCCCCCTAACCCCCCGACAATATGCATTTCTACACACATATGAAGCAAAACCCTCTAACCCAAAAAACAGACATATTTTTTATTTTAAAAACGTAATATATTCTCCAAAAAGGGAGTAAAAATATTCTTCAAAAATATAGGGAAGCAAGCCCCCTAACCCGTACAATAATAAAATATTCATTAAAAAAAAAACTTTTAAAAATCACATGACAATGACGTATATACTCCACCAATAACAATATTACGAACCCACACACAATTACCCACAGAAAAACTCAAGACATACCCAACTCATTCACAAAATAGTCAGTGCTAATAAAACAGCAGATTACATCGAAGATCTAACATTTGTGAACTTCGGGAAAAAATTCGGAACAGATAGCAAATGCATAGAGTTCTTCCAAAACAGGATTAATACCAAGTGAAAATCAAACTTTCGAATATGAAAAGTGCAGAAACCTAATGAAATCTGTAAAAAGACAAAACTGTAACGCTAGGCTACCGATATACTGTAAATGCACCAACCGAAAGCATAAACACAATTAAGAAGGGTGCACAAATTCTATAAACCAAACATATAATACCTGGCTGTACCACACGAAACAAAGGGGAACCAGTAATCTAGAACCTTCCCTGTAGAGTGTAGTCTGAGGGAGGAAGTGCTATACTTCCGAAACCGTTACTTTTCTACTTTATATATATATATATATAATAAATATTCTAGCCAGCCTTGTAAGAAAGCTGTGGTTTCCGAAATGTTCTTCAAACTCTATTTCAAGTTAATGATGATATATGTGCAACAGAAGATGATGAGAAAGCAGTATTTCTTACCTGCACGTACTGTTGCATGGCTCATTGTTCAACTCACTTCGTTTGCTATCCACACTACCATCGACAGGTTATGTATCATTATAACTCCTATTCGATATATTTCAACCTTAGTTTCTTTCATTTGTGTGCTATTATGACACGCATTAGCACAAAGCATAGATCTTTAGCACTTCATTCTTACATAGTTGTATTATGTTGAATTCTGTTTTGCATCACCCTGTATATCTCGTAAAGTAGGCTAAAGTGAATCGAAAGACTATTTCCACGTTATTCACCGACCTCAAATTAGTATCTATACGAATTTTCGTCCGACTCGGATAACACAGTTGTTTTATGTTGCAGTTTGTTTCACATTACCTAGAATATCTCGTAAACATCAATAATGTTGTGTGCATTTTATACATGTGGTGGCACAAACACACAAACAAGTGTGGATTACGATAAGCAATCTTGAAGAAATAACGCTCAGAAAACATTTACTCTTGTTTTTTTTTCATTTTTTTTATTTTAACCCATTAGTTTCAGTGCATTTTTCTATTAGAATACTAAAGACTGCTTTTTCAACATTCCACAGGCTATTAAATATCATAGCATACAGTCATATGTGGTACATTTTTTTTAGTTCTCCGTAAATTCCTGGAAAGTTTTCTACCAGGAGACTTGAAATATCGAAGTAAATTCCAGTAGACGTTGAGTAAAATTTCTTACGTTTATTTTTTGGATTTACAGTCAGTTATATAGTGCATTTTCTTTTCTAGATAATCCGATCGTAGATGAAGAAGGCCAGTGGCTTCAGAACAGCATCGAACCATGAGCACTAGTTGAAATAAATTAGAACGACACAGTTCTTTATCGCACGAGAGAAGTCAAAGATGGTGCAGGAACTATAGTGAAATATTTTAACAGATATGCTGCCATGCAGCAACCTCAAGGATTTAAGTTAGTAAGTTTTGTACGTTTAAAAATAAGAAATTAATCTTATTTTCAAAGTGGGTACATGATGGAATAATTAATATTGCTGAAGAATGCATACATACTTCCAGAGATCGAGACCTAAATCAACAAATTTCACACTACGTAGGGCAAGTTCGAGATAAGGAAAGTACCATTTTATTTTGACATTTGGAGTAAAAACCTGATGAGAATAGCGTTTCGAACCGGGGCAATCACTATGTTACCCAGTTGTCTCCAGAACAACCAAATAGGCACTGTGCTTGTATTAACACAAAATGTTTATACTCCAGCAACGTGATGTAGAGCGTTCAGTCATGTAGAGAAAATGACAGCAGTTCAACAGCTTGGGTTGATCTGCTCACAAGTAAGCAGTATATTTTGATTCACAGGCTTCTAGGAAAAGCTTCAAAAGCATGAAAAATATTTGATTTTTGGCAGTTTACAACACTTTAAAAACAATTCCTGTCTAGGGAAGGAGGGGGTGGTGTGGTAGTTAGCCCACAATGGTATAAACTAATTTTTTAACATTGCCAGTAACACTTAATCATTCATTGAAAAGTAATTTAATTTCATCTAAAACTGAAATGAAATGCAAAAGTTAGTTGATCCAATCATGTACAATTATTATGTTTCTCCCCAACATTTGTATGGCAGTTGTTAAATCTTTCTTTTAAATTACGGAATGTGAACTAAATTATTTATTATATTATTTATTTGTATTCTAGTTAGAACTTTGAAATTCAAATAAAATTACCTTGCATAAATCAATAATGTTGGTATTGTCTCCAACAATATGCAGCAAAACTAAGGGTACTGCGGGTGATGGTAGTGTATAAAATGGAATGACAAACGTGGTAGAAAACGAGGGAACTCGATAAATCCCACGTTCACTATGTTTTCCACTACAAAGCCATTTGGCGAGAGCCCTCGCTGCTGGACTAGTGATTATCGAGTGCGCCTTTAGTCAGGGGCGGATCCAGGACCGACTTCTGGGGGGGGGGGCGGTGGGTTGTAATACTGCTACTTTTAAGGGCTCCAAATTTTGGGATAGGTTTTATTTATATATATAAAATAAGAAAGTTTCCTCTTCTGGGGGGGCGATCGCCCCGATCGCCCCCCCCCCCTGGATCCGCCCCTGCCTTTAGTGCACGTTGTGCCGGCCTCAATTTCCGGTAGAATAACAAAAAGTATAGCTTCAGAAACATTAATTTGCTCTCATTGTTCGTCTCCTTTAGCCTAAAGGGCATTGCCGTGCAATGATAACCTAAACAAATATTTAAATAACATATTTGTATGTAAAACATTGTTACGAAATTATCATCAGTGTATAGAATAAATAATGACAGTCATGCAGGGTATTAATGAACTTTGACAGACAAAATGAAACAGGTGATTCTTCACACCAATTAAAAAAAAAAAAATCATATGGACCTGTGGTCACAATTGCTAGGTCATTGCAAAATCGAAGGAAAATGAATTTTGGGGCTAATATCTTCAAAGCTATTAGCTATTGAGCTGAGGCGGCATTTTATTGTCTTAGACTTTTAATTTACTCTATCTAAAAATGCATCGTTCGGAATCGTTGAGTGGCGGCGCAAGGGAGTCCTTTATATTACGGTAAGAAAGATGGGTTCGATTCAAGACAGATGGAGCGACGTCCCGCCAAGTAACAAATAATAGTCATCAGACCATTCATATTTTGAACAGAAGCAAGATTGTGTACGCTGTTTGGTGTGATGTGCATGATTGTATAACTAGAGCAGGGACTGAATATAGTGGATAAAATTAAATTAAATAAAATCATTACTTCTGCAGATTCATGACCTACAATCATGTCTCGGATGCTAAAGGAGACAGTTGGTGCAATGAGAATTTTCGAGAAAATAGGAGTATTCACTTCAAAAAAGAACAATTGATGCAATGTTCATCACAAACTCACTTGGTCGTGGATCTATAGTGGGATTCTTTACCATATAGGTACACACCACCACTCAGTTACCATGAATCCCTTTCCCCCTCCCACGTAGCGAACAACATATTGTTAGCAACATATGGGAGATGATGACACAGAACAGCAATAATACTGGTTAGGTAACAAAAGGAACGAAAAGTCGTATTATTAAGCAAGTAGATATATTTGAGAAGAGTTGGTAACTTATCCTACCAGATTTGTTTTAAACATATTAACATTCCACAGTGTTGCCTCTTGGGCTAAAAGATGCGGATGATTAAAGAAATATGAAAATAGTTGAGCGAATGAGAAAATGCTAGGCACTGAGGGAACCGAGAGGAAACATATAAGCACTCCGGGTATATTGGTGACCACACCAAACAGACCAAAAGAGCCTTCACAATATTTCTTCCGTTCAAAATATGAATGGTCTGTCAACTACTTTTTGTTACTTGATGATACGTCGTTTCATCTGTCACGAATTGGGCCGATCTTTCTCAACGGAACTCCCTTGCGCCTCCACTGAATGCGTCCGAAGGATGCATTTTTAAATACAGCAGATTACAAACCTAAGGTAATAACATGCCGCCTCAGCTCAATGACTGATAGTTTTGGAGATATTTCCTCCCAAAGTTCATTTTTCTTACGATTTTGGATGTTTCCAACTCTTAAACTATGCACTTGAGATCACAAGTCGATATGAATTTTTTCCTTACTATGATATGAGAAATCACATGTTTCAGATTGTCGGTCTAGTTCATTACTACCCAGTGTATTTAGAAAGTATTATTTTGACATCTAATGTATTTTCTAAGCAGGCAGTTGGTATAAAATGTGTCCATATTAAGTTTTTAGTATGTGCAGATATCGTAATGCAATCATTAGCAAACGAACTGGAATTAAACAGTAAATGAGTTGCACCATCATTTCTACAAGTAACAAAATAGCTTAGTTTTACACAAATGTTAATTGACTATCTAATTTTGTATTCAAATGATAGTCAAATTCAGTTCCGCCTAAACAGTATGATGATATATATTTGTGATAAAAGTAGTTATTAATTATTTGTAATTTAAGGTATTTATCACGTTTTTGCGTTGAAATCATTCAATAATAATATAACATTAAGGAGAGTAGGTTAACCCTTTCGGACCCAGGCAGCCAGAGTGGCACACACGAGTATGTCACATTTTTAATCTGCTACTGTGTGGGCGTTAATTCAGATATCAGAATAATTTTCTTTGGCCAAATTTGATTGGACCGTAGTTCATTATATAAGTTTCTTTTTCTTCTGGCTGTCGAATTTCCTTCTCAAATTTCAGCCTAAACTAAAAAAATCGAGAATTTTCTTTTTTTTCTGTTTTCCCTTGTAACTTCCTTCATTGTAGAGATCTCCTTAAGACTTGTCAGGTACATACCTCGGATGGATACCTAATTGTTGGCATCAATTGTACCGGCCGGCGCGCAGTGTTGCCAACTAGGGAAATTAAAATTTGCAAAAAAATCCAAATATTTGTTGTAAATCCGTACCTATACATCCGAGCGCAGATAAACTTACGCCAGTCTAACGTTAGTCCTTACTGAACAAAAGCGGGTACAGATTGGTACAATGGAATAATTAGGGGACGCACTAAAATTAGTATTTAGGTTTTAGCTCTTAATTTTTCTAGCTTTCCTTGGTTTACCGTAATCTTTTTTTTTTTTTTTTTGTATTTATAATTAGAAGCTTTGTTTCTTAAATACAGCCATGATACTTGTAGGATATATTAGTGGTGTTCCAATGTTCATTTAAAAAAAAAAATATTGCGTCTGTCTGGTAGCGGTGTTACCAGCTACAGAAAATCTTAATTCCTTATTTTTAAGGGAAAATTTTGAAAAAAAAACAACTTGTATTTTGTCTATTGTTGGCTACATTCAATCAAACTGTCTGAAAGCCTCTTCTAAGCCTACACAACACACTACAAAAAGCTTCAGTACGATAATGAGGGGAAATGGATAGTTGGGGTTCATAATAAACCATGTTCTGTAAATGGTAAGAAAATAGTGAATTTTGAGGTAGAATGAGATATATTTTAAAATTTCATGCTTGCTTTGTTAAATATCGCCATGATACTTATAGGATATATTAGTTGGGTACCAAGATTTTTTTTCAGATAGTTTGCGCCTGTCTAATGATAGTGTTTCCAGAGAAAAAAAATAATTCCCGATTTTAGGCGAAAAATTCGGAAAATTTCCATTTTCTGTCTATTTCCCTCTTGCTGGCTTCATTGGAACAAATGTACCACTATTCTAAAGCCGCCTCTTTAGCCTTCAGAACACACCATAAAAGTTGCAATGGGATAATTGGGGAAGCTGTAGCTCCGATATATCTGTTGATTTTTGCTTCTGAGGTATACAAAGCGTCAAAATGTTGTGTGTATGATCAGAGAGAATTGTTTCCTTTCCCTCTGTGTATGGAAGCCAGCGACTTCAGGTTTTTCAATGTACCTTTCCAACAGTGGTGCAACCTGCAAAACATCTTAAAATTCGGTTAGGTACTATTTTTTTATTTTCACCCATACATTCGTCTCAATAATTTTCCTCTTTTTGGCAACACTACAGTGTAACTTACACTAAAAAATACCACATTGTTCTTCTAAAAGCGAGGCACTAATCATATTATTCGGGTAAATAGTTTTAGAGCAATAAGTCAGTAACTGAAAATGACGCGCAGGAACTCATTGTGGTCAGAAGGAACTAAATCCAACATCGTAGACAATATTTCAAACCAATTTGTTGGTGAATGAATTACAGAAGACAAAGAAATATATTTCGTAGTAGATCAGACATTATTCCCTGCACAGTGTAATCCAAGTTGTAAATGTAGCTTTTAAAGTTTTTCAGTCTGTTGGCGTTCAATAATCATAAGAACTAGCTGATATTTAGCTCATTATACAGAAAGGGTTTTACAACAGACACAAAATTCGATTATATGAATCAAGCCGTAAGCAACCCACTAGTTCATGTTTTGCCTCTTAACTATTACATAACATGTATATGCACTACAAGTGTGCGAAGAAATTCACTGCAGTGTCTCACTTAATAAAGCACTTGAGAATTTACTGGTACGAGGGATTTTCCTTGGGGGCGAAACAGTCGACTCTTTTCAACAGCAGTTACTCTCAAAAGACACTTACTTAGGATTCATTTAACATGTACTTCGTTCACATCATTGATTTTTGATTACCTTTAGTAATTATTCCTGTATTTCTCGTCAATTTACTATTTTCTTATCCAAAAAAAGCTGATCACATTACTAATTTTTGAGGAATTCCACAACATGTCTTTAAAGTGTTTTTTTTTAGTTATGTTTGTCTAATCATTAAATCCACTGGTGGTTTAACACTTACATTTTAAGACAAGGGTATTTCGAAAATAATTTTGCTTGTGTAGTTTGTCAACACGATGTCTTCTGAAAGTTATTTTTACTTTTTATTGACACCTCTTCGATTGGAAATGTGATTCAAAGTGGAGCAATGTGTCCAGTTCCAATGTTTGGAGTACTGTAAATGTAATCAGGAAACTATTTTTGAAATTTTGTTAGACTCTTTATAAGATTGGCAATCATCTTAACGGTATAGTTGTTTAAGTTGGAATGATTTGTAATAAAAATAAAAACATATAATATTGTTCTCTAGTTATATATTTCATTTGATATGTTTATTATGTTACACCATCTGTGGTTTAGATTGAACTTATCTAAGTTGAGTTGGATCTTATGGACTTCTGGTCTTTCGAAACATTTGCAAGATACAAGACATAACATAGAACACCATGTTCCAATGTGTTACACCTTTGTTTCAATATTACAGAAAGACATATTTTTGAGTTGTATTCCAACAGGCCCAAAAGATCCAAACTCAGACTAGGGCAATCTAGTCCGGAGATGGAATAACACTATAAATATATCAAAGGAAAATCTGTAGAGCAATTCTCATTTATATTTTATTGTATAATTATATTTTTGTTACAGATCGTTTCAGTTTACATACTTTTACCATTAAGATTATCAATTTTATAAGGAACTTAAACAAAATCTCAACAAGTATTTTCTGCTAATATTAATATTTACATCCCTTCAAAAATTCAATTTGGAGACATTGCTTGAGTTGGAATCGTAATGTCAGTCGAAAATGATTCATAAACTCACCTGGTGCCAAAGAAAAAGTCGAAATAGCTCTCAGAAGGGATCTTACTGACAAACTGCGCAAGGCAAATTTAATGTTCAGTCACCCTTGTTCAAACCGCGAAGGAGAGTAATGTTTACAAAGAAAGAAACAAAGAGGAGTAAATACATAGATCACAAAGGAATATTGTGTAATTCCATAAAAATTAGCAATATGAACAGAGTTTCTGAAAAAAAAAATGAATTGACGATAAATATAGAGGCAATTAATCGAAATCGAAATTAAATCACTGAATACTTTGCACTAATTGCTTCTTAAAGAGAACAAAACTTACAATAGATAAAATCTTCTAATACAGTAATAAAAAATGGTGCTGACGATGTTCCCAGAAAGAAAAAAAATTATTCATTTAAAGTAATATGGAAATACAATATTCAGTAGTTCTCATTCTAGGGTATAGCATTTCAGTAGCAATAGCAAATATCTAACTACAATGTGTTGTAGTATTTATGAAATGGACAAAACACTATAATAGTGTTACCTACTTCCTATTTCACATATAAACTTAACCCTTTCACAGAGGAAGTCGACTTTTGTCGACAGAAAGAAAATTTCCTTAACATGCGAATGTCGACTGTAGTCGACATGTTAAAATTTATTTGTCCGTATCTTGGCTTTGTCGAGAGTAGTCGCCAAAGTTGTACCGTTCAATTTTTTGTGTTCTATTGTTTTCGATAAACAATAGAAATCACACAGAAAACCTTTGGCGACTACAATCGACAAAACCAAGATAGACAAATTTTAACACGTCGACTATAATCGACATTCGGAGGTTAGGGAGATTTTCTTTCCATCGCCTTCCACAGTGAAAGGGTTAAAAGTACACTATTTAAGACTATATAAAGAAATAATTTCTTTTACAGATATTGCATCCTCTTCCACAGGCAGTTATTATTATTAAAGTGCTACATCCTAAAATGTAATCTACCTAACGTCTTCACAATTTAGCTTAGAAAATATGTTAATGATGTGTGTTCGTGTATTATGCCGGAAATATCGATGAGAAGTTAAAAGTAAAATTGATCATTAATATAGGAACATGTAAAAGTTGGTAAAGTGTAAATATTGCATTTTATTTTGATACTGATTTGGAAGGAAATGGATCTGTGAATTCCGGAAATTTTACGTTCTTTTACGGGAAAGGAAATGAAAATCACCAGTTAGGAACAGGTTTTTTTCGTTCACAAACGAATATTACCAGCAATTAAACGGGTTGAATTTGTTACTGACAGACTCTCTTTTATTACTCTTCAGTGACGGTGGTGTGATATTATTGTCTTAAATGTACATGTCCCAACTGAAGATAAGGATGACGACATACAAGACCGTTTTTACGAAGAAGTGGAACGAATATTTGACCAACTCCCGCGATACCATATGAAAATTCTACTAGGGGATTTCAATGCGAAGGTAGGACGAGAGGATATTTTCAAACCGATTATAGGGAATGAAAGTCTGCATAAAGAAAGTAATGAGAACGGTGATAGACTCGTGAATTTTGCAACATCCAAAAACGTAATCGTGAAGAGTACAAAATTCCCACATCGCGACGTTCACAAATACACTTGGACATCACCAGACAGAAAAATACATAATCAAATTGATCACGTTTTAGTAGATAAAAGAAGGCAATCTAGCATAATTGATGTCCGGTCGTTTAGAGGGGCTGATTGTGACACTGATCACTACCTGGTAGCAGTGATAATACGAAAGAGATTGTCGTTGAATAAAGGTAATAATCAATGTTCGAAAACGGAGAGATTCAATTTAAAGAAATTAGAAGAGAGCCAGGTAAGAGAGGAATACCAAATTGAAGTTTCGAATAGATTCTCGGCTTTAGAAGATTCGGAGTGCACTAGTGTTGAGGATACCTGGATTGAAATTAGAGATAGCATTAAAATTGCAGCAAAAGAAAAGTTGGGACACGCGGAAATACGTAGGAACAAACCATGACTTGACCAGGAATGCATTAAACTAGCAGAGAAGAGAAAACAGACAAAATTACGCTGGATACAAAATCCGAATGAAATAACTACACAAAATTTCGCAGATATCAGGCGGGAAACTTCCTAAACTTTTAGAACAAAGAAAAGCGATTTTTTAAAAGCTAAAATTAAGGAACTTGAAGATAACAGTAAAAAATAAAACATCCGGGATATGTATAAGGGGATCAGTGAATTTAAGAAATGTTATCAACCTCGTGCTTATATATTAAAGAAATATGACGGTACAGTTCTCAGTGATACGGATAGCATCTTAAATAGATGGAAAGATTTGTTTGACGATTTGCTTAACACGCAACCAAAAACTAGTGTGCGTGGAGAAAAGGAGATACACACCGCAGAATCGTATATTCCAGAACCCAACCGAATAGAAGTAGAAACCGCTATAAAGAAATTAAGGAAACACAAATCTCCGGGTGTAGATGCAATTCCGGCTGAGTTAATTTTAGCTGGAGGCGAAAAATTGTGGAACAAGATACACAAACTCATTCTCCTTATCTGGAACAAGAAAGAATTGCCACAAGAGTGGAAAGAATCAATCATTGTTCCAATTCACAAGAAAGGCGACAAAACTGACTGTAATAATTATCGAAGCATTTCTCTTCTGTCAACATCCTATACAACCCTTTCAAATATACTATTAGCAAGATTGGCCCCATACGCAGATGAAATTATTGGAGATTATCTGTGCGAATTTAGAAGAAATCGATCAACTATCGACCAAATATTTACCATTAGCCAAATACTCGAAAAAAAAGTGGGAATACAATACCCCGGTACATACACTATTTATTGATTTTAGAAAGGCGTACGACTCGGTTAGGAATGAAACATTATACAACATTCTTACATAACTTGGAATACCGAGAAAGCTAATTAGATTAATTAAGATATGTTTAAATGAATCCCAAAGTAAAGTCCGGGTAGGAAACTTTTTGTCCACGAGCTTTCACGTCGAAAATGGCCTGAAACAAGGAGATGCGTTGTCGCCATTATTATTTAACTTCGTTCTGGAATACGCTATAAGGAAAATCAAAGATAGCAACCAGGGCCTAGAGTTGAACGGTATTTACCAGGTTATGGCATATGCTGACGATGTAAATTTAATTGCGGATGACAGGAGAACAATAGAAAGAAATGCAGAACTCTTATTAAACGCTTGTAGGGACATGGGTTTAGAAGTAAATGCAGAGAAAACTAAATACATTTAATTGCTTCGGGACCGTAATACGGCAAATTGTGGATGCGTTAAAATATCAAATAATACTTTTGATAAAGTGGATAGTTTCATATATCTAGGATCAATATTAACAGACGAAAATATTATTCACGAAAAAATTAAATGTCGACTAAAAGCAGGGAATTGTGTTACTATTCGTTTCAAAATCTCTTGTTGTCGCGAATTCTGTCGAGGTATTTGAAGCTTAAAATATATAAAACAATAACCATGCCTCTTGTTCTGTATGGTTGCGAAACATGGTCTCTTACTCTGCGGGAAGAACACAGACGGAAAGTATTTGAGAACAAGATCCTGAAACGAATATTCGGACCCAAGAGGAACGGGAATGGGGAATGGCGGGAACTTCACAACGAGGAACTCATAATTTATACGGTTTACCCAAATTTGTTAGGGTCGTCAAGTCTAGGAGGCTTAGATGGGCAGGTCAGGTAGCTAGAATGGAAGAAAGTAGAAACGCTTTCAAAGTCTTGACTGGAAGACCAATCGGAAAACGACCATTAGGAAGACCTAGGCGCAGATGGGAGAACAATATTTAGATGGATCTAGCAGAGATTGGAATACAAAATAGAAACTGGATGCAGTTAGCTAAGTATAGAAGTCAGTGGAGAGCTTTTGTGAACATGGCATTGAACCTCCGGGTTCCATAGGCCATAGAGTTAGTTAGTTATTTTGATACTGATTTTACATGTCATAATGTGTAAACTTCAACCAATGTATTGGAAGTCTTTTGTACGAATATACAACCCTCTTAAAAATGTTGCACTACAAGTTGTTTCTTATTTTCTGTAAAATAAAATAAAATATATGTGTTTTTAAAAGAAAATATTTGTTAGTGTTAATTTTTCCTGCAATATTTTTTTTCTTTGTAGGTGCAATTTTGCTCTAAGTATTTTTCCTATATGTGTGTAATTCCGGTTGTATATACTTAAATTGTTTACAAAGCTTTATAACTTGAGACATTATAAATCGGCAACAGTGATTTTTGGCAATACAATATGTTTGATAATGTGTATACTGAACATGTCTGACAAGGACGTTATTATAATACCGAATTTGTAACTCAATTTTAGGTGGTCAGCTTTATTGGAAATCCAAAGAAAAAGAAAAAGCGTTCCATTTAACAGAGTATACATAAGGACCAGACTTCAAGATAACTCTTTCTAGTACTGACAAGTCCGCAGGTGTCAGTCAGAATGTTCAAGGGTTTCACTCGTGTAATCTTATGCCTACCGTACGTCCTGTTATTAATTGTACTTGGCATTAAACATACTTTTTTATTAGTTATTACTTTTCCTTGACATTAAACAATTGCGGAAAACTACACAAACTGAAATACAATTGTCCCTGAATCATAGAAGATACACAACAACGGACGGTGCTAAATGTGCATGAGTTTACTATTTATCATCTAGCTGAAATCAGTGTTCCATTTACTGCTGAAATCAGTCTCTTAGCTGAAATCTATACTTTATTCTGTGCTTTGAGGACTCAGTTTGATGTAACCGTTTCAAATTGTTGTATGTATATGTTATAAGCTTGCATTTTATTCGTAAGTTTAAAAATCATCACTCTTTAAGAGATGTTTGACAACGTTATACTGCTCTCAGTTTAAAATGTAACACTAAGAAGACATCGTCGAAATTCCAAATTTGCAGTGTGAGCATAGAACGGAAGGATAAACAATTACCCACCATAACAGTGTCATGAGGAAGTACTGGTGACAGTAAGCGGAGGCCAGTCACAGAGCTATATTTCACTGGTAGGCGGAAGTTGATGTTACGTGAGTAACTCCACAAAGTATAGCCTATATTGAATACTAGTATGGTGTCGCGTATGAAGAGACAGGATATTTTCTTCCTAAACGAATCCCGATTTTTATGCATAATAACAATGGCCGTATTGACATCTCTCGCCCGTGGCACTAAACTGTATGACCCTTGCATTATGTTTTGCCACGTTGGTCAGGCACAGTCTGTTAAAGTGTGGGGAGTCATCATATGCTCGTTCGGACATTGACGACATTATGCCTTCTAAGCACTGACTGACATTTAACCAGTCAAGAGTACATTAACGATGTATTGGATTCTATTATGGTCCCTTTTCATCAGGTCTTGTCGGATACTTCATTGCTTAAGGATAACGCTATACACTACTTAGCTCGACACACATCACTGTCTACACTGTCCGGTACGATTCACCAATCTCTCGCCGCTTAAAACACTCTGATTGATGATTGCATAACCTAAGAACCTCGCTATCTCCGATAAGCTGTGACATCGGGTCGAAGACACATGGCTTTCCATACCCCAAGAGAACATCTTCTTGATGCCTCGTAGTAGTACTGGGGTGCCCTGATCTCATTCTTCATTATCCAATTTGAGGCCACCATGGACCAAAACGTTAACGCGAATGAATCAGGGATGTTTTGGCCCGGGATTGCGTCACCTATTGAAATTTTGCTTTTGCTTATTCAGGGGCCATGCACGCTGGTGCGAATGAGTCAGAGGTGCCTTGGCCCTGCTATGACGTCATAGAATTGGGAGTTTTTGATCAGATGTTATGATGATTTGTTTCTTTTTTTTTTCATGGGTATAAATTTACTTAAAGTATGATCTTGATGATTTATTACGTTATGAAATAGTACAGGTTTACGAATGCTTTTTTTTATTTTTCGCTCCCTTTTATGGCATAGAATTTGGAGATTAGTATCCCTTTGATGAGGTGGACTAACAGTGGTGCAAATGAAATCTTTAATTTTACGTCCCACGTATATTCCGGTTAGGCTAAAGGGGACGGTGACGATAAGAAATGAATAAAAGTGTGGGAGAAAATTGGAGTATCCCGAGCTTTCACTTCCTTCGCGGGGTTTGAACCAGGGATCCCATACAGCAGAGGTGAACGCTCTACCACTGAGCCACCGGGCTAACTACTGGTGCGAATGAATTAGAGGTATTTGGTACAGCTAATGTCTTCGTATGATGTCACTCAACTGGGATTTTAGCTTGGAGGTGATGATGGCTTGTTTCGTTCTGTTTTATGGGTATAAAATTACTAAAACACGGTTTGATCTCTTTCTTGATGATCTATTACGAGTTAGTAGACCCCAGTAATAGTATAAATAAGTATTAGTATTAATATGAAAATCGAAACTTTGGAGTTCTTCCGTGTCTAACCGGTTAGCGTATGCGCCTTTAACGTGGGAGACCAGGGTTCGATTCCCGGAAGGAACTCATGCGGATTGGATTTCACGTTAATTAGTAGGTTCTATTCTCGCTGCTGAACGGGACGTTAAACTCAAAATCAACTTTATTCGAAAACTTTGGGACAAATACTTGATTTTAGGTTAAGTTATAGTTTTCAATCACGGGAGTTATGGGGCTCGAACCACGATATTCAATTGTCATAAAGTGTGTCCAGGAAAGCATACATTTATTTGAGACGCGTAAAAGAGGGAGAGGGGCGATCCCGGACTTGGTTAACAATAATAATTTATATTGTATTCGTTTGTGGATTAAATAAAACTGTTGGAAAGATTTAAAAATCTTCTTTGTGTATCGACTTATAATCATATGTTGAAAACGAATCAACTATATCGTGTTGCATATGTTTACGTATTCGTTGTCACAGTATTGTTGGCATTGTTTGTTTGAACAAGTACGGTGTTTAATTGTCAAATATTGTGTAATGGTTTACTTTGAAAAGATATATTCATTCGTAGAGAAGGTAAAAGAAGGAAGTGATGAGCTGAACCTAGTTACTACCTTCCGTTTCCGTTCGTGGATAATTAATAATGACGTTATGAGTATAGGCTTTTATAGGGCATAGGTACATGAACGAACACTAAAATTTCATGATTGGTGTGTTAATTTGGCAGAACCAAAGTCATGGTCTCATCACCTAAAATGGATAAATATATAATTTGGGAAGGTTTCTAACCTCTTGTATTCTCTTTATTACGTTATAGGCATGCACAGTCTAGATTTAGTTTCCGAAGGTCATGAGTTTGATTCTCGATGATGGCTTATATGACTGATATTAACAAATTTTTGTGCTTTTTGGATTTATGCTCTACATAGACGTTGCGTGAGCTCTTCAAAGTAGAGTTTACTGTCACTTTATTTACATATAATGAGAATATGCGTACCTTAATGCACTCCTCTTAAGCTTTTTGATAACAGAGAACCACGATACTTTAAGGTTACCTTCTTGGTCTTGATGTTAGTTCCTGTAATTTATATCTTAAATAACATTGACGGTTTAGTTAAAATCATCATCTCAAAATATTTTAGCCACAATTTTTCAGTGAGTGCAAAGAGGGAATTGTTTCATCTTGTTAATCGTCCAACCTTATCCGTTTTTAACTATTCGATTAACAAATAAACGGTTTTTAACTATTCGATTAGCAAATAAACGGTTTTTAACTATTCGATTAGCAAATAAACGGTTTTAACTATTCGATTAAATTTTGAGTCTTCAATAATTTCCAGTTATTGCAAAAGTTCAAGTGAGAATTTAAAAATAAAATTTCTAGAACTCGAAAGTTTAACATAAAAAAAATTGAACTGAAATTTTCGAATTAAAAGTTTCAACCTGTGTCAAACTAAAAAAAAATAACGAAATTTTCAAATCAAGTTTTTGAACCTAAAATTTCAAACCAAAATTTTCGAACTGAAAGTTTAAAATTTCGAAGAAAAAAGAATTCGAATTTTTATACAAACTTTTTGAGAAAAAAAGCAGAGGTTTTAAAGTGATCACTTAATTAGATTACACCTTAGAAGTAAACAGTTTACAAACAAATGAACGTTTTCGACTACATTTACAATCTTAAAATTCAAAGTGTAAAATTAATGAATGGATTTCAAGGTTGAACTGGAAGTTAGAGGTAGGGGTTAACCAATTTTGGACAATGGTAACTTTTCATCAATAACTATCTTCTATTCAAGTTTATAGTCATAAAAGTTTATCATTTCAGATAACGAGAAAACTCCATATTTAAAAAAAAAATAGCAATGATCTGTTTGGTCATAACTCATTTCATAAGGCATAACCATAGCCGTTTACTGATTTTAAAATTTTAATTGTCTTGAAGAAATATTCGGGACTAAGTTTTTGAGACAATAAACCGTTTGGTAAGCCATAGCAGAACCGAGACATTGATATTGCTTGAAATGAAGTTTAGTCATGCTTTATCTCATCAGCAGCTCTAACTCACGAACCGTTTTAGTGAACTGTAACCTTTTATTTGTTTCGGATCAACGTCGACGTTAGAACGGTTGTTAGAACGGTTATAGGCGTTACGCTACGTGAAAACTCGAATCCCTACCACGGAATAAACATAAACACATATTTTCAAGACCTTGATTCGAACCTGGACCATTTTAAGAGAATGTTGCTTACCACAGTGCTTCCCCCTCTGTTGAGTTCAATCGATTCGGCCAAGCTCTTGAAACGAACGTGTTAGCAAAATGCTAAGATGTGCAAATTCTTTCAGGTTGATATTAATCATCTACTACTACTACTACTCTCTCTCTCTCTCTCTCTCTCTCTCTCCTGTGATAACAATTTACAACTAAAGATCGGTTGAATGCTTGTATTTCGTAATGAAAACAAATGCGATTTCCTTTGGCAAGGTCGGTTAAGGTAATTTCTGCAAGTGTAAGCATCGGCTGTACTTTCGTGCAAATACTGACGAATGAATTTTACGCACTGCTGTGAAACAGCGATCCTTAATAGCAGACACTTATCGCGAACCGTAATTCAGAACCCTGGTGAGAGAAGAAATCAAACTGAGAATCTCTACATCACTCGCTATTGAAAAACACGATTTCAAGAAATTACTATTGCAGTGCAGGAAGCACACTACCAAGATGACTAAGATAACAAAAATGCAAATGCTACATTCTTTATCTATGACGAAACTAAGTGATTTCAAGATATCTTTGAATGGAAAATCAATCAGCTTACAGTATAATGCCGTTTCAAAAGCTTGGCTGGGTCAATTGAACACATTGGGTTGGGAAGCGCTGTGGTAAGTAACCTTCTCTTAAAATGGTCCCAGGTTCGATTCAAGGTCTTGAAAATATGCGTTTATGTTTGTTCTAAGGTAGGGATTCGGGTTTTCACGTAGCGTAACGCCTATAACCGATCTAAGAAGATTTGCGTGCTTACAAGATGATACGAAAAAAGTCCGATTATGGCTGGCCAACTAGCTCATCACGTCGACGTTGATCTGAAACAAATAAAAGGTTACAGTTCATTAAAACAGTTCGTGAGTTAGAGCTGCTGATGAGATAAAGCTTGAATAAAACTTCATTTCAAGCAATATCATTGTCTCAACTCGGCTATGGCTTACCAAACGGTTCATCTTACTAAACTTTAAACTTTCAGTTCGAAAATTTAGGTTTGAAATTTTAGGTTCAAAAACTTGATTTAAAAAATTCGTTGTATTTTTCTAGTTTGACACAGGTTGAAACTTTTAATTCTAAAATTTCAGTTTGAATTTTTTTCTTGATTGAAATTTCGAATTCGAAAAAAAAATATTTCAAGTTTATTCTGTTCGAAAAATTTAGTTTCAATTTTTTTAGTTTTAAAATTTGGTTTCAAATTTGTAGTTCAAAAACTGTGATTTGAAAAATTTCAAATTATAAAATTTTTAGTTTGACACAGGTTGAGACTTTTAATTCGAAAATTTCAGTTCATTTCTTTATTTTAAACTTTTGAGTTCTAGAAATTTTAGTTTCAAATGTTCACTTGAATTTTTGTAATAACTGGAAATTATTGAAGAATCACAATTTAATCGAATAGTTAAAAACCGGATAAGGTTTCACGGTTAACCGTGAAACAATTCTGTCTTTGCACTCACTGAAAAATTGTGGCTAAAATATTTTGAGTTGATAATTTTAACTAAACCGTCAATGTTATTTCAGATATAAATTACACGAACTAACACCAAGTCCAAGAGGGTAACCTTAAGGTATCGTGGTTCTCTCTTATCAAAAAGCTTAAGAGGAGTGCATTAAGGTACGCATATTCTCATTATATGTAAATAAAGTGACAGTAAACTCTACTTTGAAGAGCTCACACAACGTCTATGTAGAGCATAAATCCAAACAGCACAAAAATTTGTTAAGATCAGTCATATAAGCCATCATCGAGAATCAAACTCATGACCTTTGGAAACTAAATCTAGACTGTGCATGCTTATAACGTAATAAGGAGAATACAAGAGGTTAGAAACCTACCCAAATTATATCTTTATCAATTTTAGGTGATCAAATACTAAAATTACTTATCCTTATTATTTATCCACGAACGGAAACAAAAGGTAGTAACTAGGTTCAGCTCATCACTTCCCTCTTTTACCTTCTCTAAGAATGAATGTATTCTTTCAAAGTAAACCATCACACATATTTTTTCTTGTTTTGTCGTAAGAAATAACTCCTGAATGTTATCTCGTTACATGAGTATGATTAATCGTTATTACAATGAACTTGTCAGTTTTAAGCAAAACGTAAATGTGACGTCGCGGACGGAAGCAAGAGGTACTAACTAGGCCCAAAATAACATCATCTCATCCCTTTTGTCCTTCTCAAAGAATGAATATATCTTTTCAAAGTAAACCATTACACACTATTTGACAATTAAACACCGTACTTGTTCAAACAAACAATGCCAACAATACTGTGACAACGAATACGTAAACACATGTAACACGATATAGTTGACGATTCTTTTTCAACATATGATTATAAGTCAATACACAAAGAAGCTTTTTAAATCTTCCCAACAGATTTATTTAATCCACAAACGCATACAATATAAATTATTATTGTTAACGAAGTCCGGGATAGACTCCCTCTTTTATGCGTCTCAAATAAATGTATGTTTTCCTGGACACACTTTGTGGCATTGAATATCGTGGTTCGAGTCCCATAACTCCCGTAAATGAAAACTATACCTTAACCAAAATCAAGTATTTGTCCCAAAGTTTTCGAGTTAAGTTGATTTTGAGTTTAACGTCCCGTTCAGCAGCGAGAATAGAACCTACTAATTAACGTGAAATCCAATCCGCATGAGCTCCTTTCGGGAATCGAACCCTGGTCTCTCACGTTAAAGGCGCATACGCTAACCCGTTAGCCACGGAGGAACTCCAAAGTTTTCGAGTTTCATATTAATACTAATACTAATTTATACTATTACTGGGGTCTACTAATTCATAATGTAATAGATCATCAAGAAAGTTATCAAATCTTATTTCAGTAATTTTATACCCTAAAACGGAACGAAACAAGCCATCATAAACTCCAAGCTAAAAATCCCAGTTCAGTGACGTCGTATGAACTCATTAGCTCGAACCAAATACATTTAATTTATTCGTACCAGTAGAAAGCGCGGTGGCTTAGTGGTAGAGCGTTCACTTCTGCTGTATGGGGTCCCTGTTTCAAACCCAGGGAAAGTAGTTTTGTGGTGGGCAACATTATGCTCGGGATACTCCAATTTTCTCGAACACTTTCATTCATTTGTCATTGTCACCGTCTCCTTTAGTCTAACCGGAATAATCGTTTGACGTAAAACTAAAGATTTCATTTGCACCTGTGTTAGTCCATCTCATCAAAGGGATAACAATCTCCGAATTTTATGCTATAAAAGGGAACGAAGAATAAAAAGCATTCGTAAACCTGTACTATTTTATAACGTAATAAATTATCAAGACCATATTTTTAGTAATTTTAAAGAATCATCATAACATCTAATCCAAAACTGCCAGTTCAATGACGTCATAGCAGGGCCAAGGTACCTCTGACACATCAGCATCAGCGTACACGGCCCCTGAATAAGCATAAGCAAAATTTCAATAGGTGACGCAATCTGGGGCCAAAGGATCCCATTTTCATTCCCATTAACACTATGGTCCATGGTGGCCCCAAATTGGATAATCAATAGTTCGATCAAGTGGGGCCCATACTACTCTCGTCGTGTTACAGAAGTTCTGACTGCCCATGATGTGCCCACAGGCTACTCATGTTGCCAGTTCTGCTCCGCTATTACTACGTTGTCATGCATCAAAAAGAGCGGTAAGTTTAAGCACATTCAACTTGTAGTAGTAATTGCATGACTTGAGGCAAATTTTTCCGCCCCCTGGAGCATGGCGCCCGCCGCCTCCGCCAAATTTTGCGCCCCGGGCGCCCGGTGCCCCATTTTTGGGGTTACGTGGCCCGGGGTCAATGACCTAGGGGCACCCGCCGCCGCCAAATTTTGCGCCCCAGGCGCCCGGCGCCCCATTTTTGGGGTTACGTGGCACGGGGTCAATGACCTAGGGAGCGTCCGCCACCGCCGCCAAATTTTGCGCCCCGGGCGCCCGGCGCCCCATTTTTGGGGTTACGTGGCCCGGGGTCAATGACCTAGGGGTACTTAGGACCACCCCTTTTAGATTTTGGCAGGGGTACCATGGATCACCCCCCTAAATTTTGGCAGGGGTACCTAGGACCAACCCCCTTAAATTTTGGAAATTGCCAAATCTAAAAATTTTGGTGTGGTAGCCTAGGACCATAGTATGTACCTTAATCAGTATTGGGGGTCTATGTAGTTCCCTTTTATGGGTAAAAAATTGCCAAAAAGTCAAATTTCGGGGGTTTTTGACCTAATTTATCCCCTTTGAGGAGGTGTTATTATCCTATATGGTTATATGGGCGTATATAAGGGTCCATTACCTTTTATAAGATATGGGTATATTTGTGCACCCCTTTAAAAATTTGGGAGGGGTACCTTGGCCCACTCCTTAACTTTTGGAAATTGTCCAATTTAAACATTTGGTAATATAGTACTGGACCCTAATATGTATTATGATAAATTTGGGTGGTCCATCTCGTTCCCTTTTAGGGAACAAAATTACCAAAATATAAACGTAAGCAATACGTTGTACCACGTGTTTGGTCTTTTGGCCCAATTTATCCTCTTGGATGAGGTCCTATTACCTTATATGATTATATGGTTATGTATAGGGGTCTATTACCTTTCATAAGATATGGGTACATTTGTGCACCCCTTTAAAAATTTGGGACGGGTACCTTGGCCCACCCCTTAAATTTTGGAAATTGCCCAATTTAAACATTGGGTATTATAGTACTGGACCTTAATATGTATTATGATAAATTTGGGTGGTCCACCTCGTTCCCTTTTAGGGTACAAAATTGCCAAAATATAAACGTAAGCAATACGTTGTACCACGTGTTTGGTCTTTTGGCCCGATTTATCCTCTTGCATGAGGTCCTACTACCTTATATGGTTATATGGTTATATATGGGTGTCTATTCTCTATCATAAGAAATAAGTACATTTGTGCAACCCTTTAAAAATTTGGGAGGGGTACCTTGGCCCACCCGTTAAATTTTGGAAATTGCCCAATTTAAACATTGGGTATTATAGTACTGGATCCTAACATGTATTATGATAAATTTGGGTGGTCCATCTCGTTCCGTTCTAGGGGTACAAAATTGCCAAAATATAAACGTAAGCAATAAGTTGTACCACGTGTTTGGTCTTTTGGACCAATTTATCCTCTTGGATGAGGTCCTACTACCTTATATGGTTATATGGTTATGTATAGGGGTCCATTACCTATCATAAGAAATAGGTACATTTGTGCACCCCTTTAAAAATTTGGGAGGGGTACCTTGTCCCACCCCTTAAATTTTAGAAATTGCCCAATTTAAACATTTGGTATAATTGTATAAGACCCAAATATATATTACTATAAATTTTTCTGGTCAATCTCGTTCCCTTTTATGGGTACGAAATTGCCAAATTTTAGTACAACCACGTGTTTCGTTTTGACCTAATTTATTCCCTTGGATGAGGTACTATTACCTTATATGATTATATGGTCATGTATAGGGGCCCATTTCCTATCAAAAGACATAGGTAGATTGATACACCCCGGGAGGAGTACCATAGCCAATCCCTTAAATTTTGGAATTTTTCCAATTTAAGCATTCGCTATCATAGTACATAACCTCAATATGTATCATGATAAATTTGGGCGGTCCACATCGTTCCCTTTCATGGGTAAAAGAAATTGCCAAAATATAAACATAAGCAATACAAACACGTGTTTGGTTTTTGGCCCAATTTATCCCGTTTGATGCGGTCTTATTACCGTATATGATTATATTGTCATGTATATAGGTTCATTTCCTATCATAAGACATTGGTACATTGATGCACCCTTTAAAATTTGAGAGGGGTATCTTGGCTCATTCACTCAGTTTTAGAAAATTGTTTAATATAAGCATTTGGTATCTTCGTACAGGTCTTCAATATGTACCACTATAAATTTAGATGGTCCACATCGTTCCCTTTCATGGGTAAAGAACTACCAAAAATCAAATTTCGGAGGTTATTGACCCCTATTTAATACGTTATATGGTTTATTACCTTTATATGTTTATGTGCCCTTTTAAATTTGGGAATTATCATATAACAAAATTCGGTAAACGTTTTTCTAGGACCCATTGGTGTTCCTCTTATGGTCAAATATTCAAAATTTAAAGGTTATTGACCTATCTTTTGATACGGCTTTATTATTGAATAACTACAGGATTTATTAGTTTTTCATAAGACACAGGTGTATTTGTGTACCAATCTTAAATTTTGGGAGGAGTACATTTCTTATTGTCATATTAATAATTGGTAATTGTTCTTAAAATTGGATAGTATCTCATTCATTGGGTAAATCATTGTCAAATATGAGTATGATCACGTGATCAGTTATTGGCCTATGATGGGATTAATAGTCCAGGACATTGGTACATTTAAACTTTCTAGAATAATTTGAGAATGCGTCATTGGTTTTGATTATTACTGCCTATGGACCAAATATAAACGTAAACAATACGATGTACCATGTGATTGACCTTGATGAGGTAGTGTACAGTGATACATAGCTAACCTTATTGAATCTTATGACTCATAGTCTTAAGGAAATACATGCTACAACACTGGCAAAGTTATTGTTGATGCAATTTGATTGGTTGATCACTATTTTTCGTGCTATCTGATTGGCTGATTACTATTTTTCGTGCAATCTGATTGGTTGCTGATTTCCAAATCTTTGCTGCATTCAGTTTTAAGTTTTGTTTAACATTTAAAAATCTTAGTTTCGTTCAACATTTTGCACTCACTGATAAATATGATCAATACCGTTTATTTGTTAGTCGAATAGTTAAAAACCGGATAAAGTTTGACGGTTGACCGTGAAACGTAAAATTTTTTTAGTTTGAAAATTTTTTGTTTGAAACTTTTTGTTTGAAAACTCATTTCAAATTTGTTTGAATTTTTTGTTTCAGAATTTTGTTTGAAATTTGTTTCGAAATTTTTTGTTTCAAAATTCTTTGTTTGAAAATTTTTTAATTTTTTTGTTGCAAAATTTTGTTTGTAATTTTTTTGTTTAAAATTTTTTGTTCGAATTTTTTGTTTTGAAATTTCTCGTTTCCAAATTTTTTTGTTTAAAATTTTTTTTTCAATTTTTTTTCAAAATTTTGTTTGAAATTTTTTTTTCGTTTCAAAATTTAGTTTGAATTTTTCGTTTCCAAATTTTTTCGTTTCAAAAATTTTGTTTCAAAGTTTGGTTTGACATTTTTAAAAGTTTGTGCACTCATTAGTAAAGAACCGGAACTGTTTAGAACTAAAACCTCTGGCAACATTGTGGTGCAATAGTACACGTCAGAACATGATAATGCAACGTCATCAGTTTTGCATCATATATAAGTATCGTTCAAGTTAGTATTCATAATAACATCATCAGGGCTACTTGTCTGCAGTTTCTAAACACATGTGATGTGATGAAATCATTTACCAAGATTACTGATTTACAACAGAATGTACCTTATAGAATCTTAGGTAGCCAAAAAATCCCTACAAAATTTGGATTAAGAATCGTAGTGAAGCTTGAAAATGATAAGAATATAATTTTACGAGCAAGATATTTACCCATGGAAGCATCAAAACAAGAAGAACTGCTGCGTTTCTTAAATACTGGATCTGTATCTTTATGTTATAAAGGATTCTTGGGTCGAAGTCATCAATTTGAATTTAGTACACAGCCAGATTCGTCAGCAATTGTGATGAAATCATGAATTCAAACGTCAGCACATTTCTTTGACGTCAGACATAGTTGTATGAATTTGGTTGGTCAGCATGACGTCAACAACTGTGATGAAACCATGAATTCAAACGTCAGCACATTCCTTTCCAATGACGTCAGCAATAACTATGAAATGAGCAAATACACTGTCATCCCACGAAATCATTTGAGCAAGTGCGTTTCAGGAGGAAAGTTGTGTACTTCTAACGATAAAGAGTTCATCTTCGCAAGCTATTATCCAATAAATATATTTCAAACAAAACATGTGATGATTGGTATCAGTGCTAGAACATTTGAACCAGTGATTCGATTGGGCAAAGCAGAACAATTTGGTGTACAACTGACCTGTGAAAAATGGCAAATATTATGTTCACGAATCGACCAAATGAACGATTATTTTCACGATGAGCTAAATGTGACCACAGTCAAATCATTAGGCTCAAATCATGAAGTGGTGATGCGTACAGTCCTCGAAGAGAACATGGTGCTCTTACGTAAAAAGAATACATTCCATGTCGCTCGCAACATGGTGTATCTAACGCAAACGGAATGGAACAAATTCATCAACGTATTTCAGTGTGTTAAACATGCAGTGGAAGTGTGCAACAAAACAAGTATATTCCTGAAAAAGTACTATTTTGAAAAATGTGTTATGCATATTGTACAACATGTATCTATATATTGTGATGGTTGTCAACATCGTTGGTGGGTGCATACCTGTATTGATAAACAGTTTATTTGTGATCAAATGGACATTGAGTTTCCACCAATTGATATTGCAATAGACCTTAAAAGACTTCAATTGGAATTAAAATTATATGCTAAAGACAAACTAGTGCAAGAAGTTCAAAATACATTGTATCGACAACATCCAGAACCACTATCTGGTATGGATGTATGTGGAGTGTAATAAAATGATCCAATGAATTGTGTTTTCAATGAATTGTGTTTTTTTCATTTCAAGTACAACCCCATGTTCCGACGTGTACTATTGCACCACAATGTTGCCAGAGGTTTTAGTTCTAAACAGTTCCGGTTCTTTACTAATGAGTGCACAAACTTTAAAAATGTCAAACCAAACTTTGAAACATAAATTTCAAACAAAACTTTCGAAACAAAAATTTTCAAACCGAATTTTCTTCTAAGCAGTTCCGGTTCTTCACTAATGAGTGCACAAACTTAAAAATTTGAAACCAAAATTTTCCAAACAAAAATTTCGAAACAAAAATGTTCAAACAAAAAAATTTAAACAGAAAAAAAATTCGAACATTTTTTAATCTAAAATTTCAAACAAATATTTTTTTTTAGTTTTGAAACGAAAAAATTTCAAACGAAAAAATTTCAAAACAAAATTTTGAAACAAAAATGTCAAAACAAAATTTTTCAAACAAAAAAATTCAAACAAAAAGTTTTGAAACAAAAATTTTTTAAACAAAACTTTACAAACAAAATTTTCAAACTACAAATTTCAAACGAAAAAATTTCAAACCAGTTTCCAACAAAAAAATTTGAAACAAAAATTTCAAACAAAAATTTCGAAACAAAAATTTTCAAACTAAAAATATCAAACGAAAAAAATGTCAAACCAAAGTTTCAAACAAAAAATTTTCAAACAAAAATTTCAAAAACTTTTTTAAATGTTAAACAAAACTTAAAACTGAATGCAGCAAAGATTTGGAAATCAGCAACCAATCAGATTGCACGAAGGATAGTGATCATCCAATCAGATTGCACGAAAGATAGTGATCAACCAATCAAATTGCATCAACAATAACTTTGCCAGTGTTGTAGCATGTATTTCCTTAAGACTATGAGTCATAAGATTCAATAAGGTTAGCTATGTATCACTGTACACTACCTCATCAAGGTCAATCACATGGTACATCGTATTGCTTACGTTTATATTTGGTCAATAGGCTGTAATAATCAAAACCAATGACGCATTCTCAAATTATCCTAGAAAGTTTAAATGCACAAATGTCCTGGACTCCTAATCCCATCATAGGTCAATAACTGATCACGTGATCATACTCATATTTGACAATGATTTACCCAATGAATGAGATACTGTCCAATTTTAAGAACAATTACCAATTATTAATATGACAATAAGAAATGTACTTCTCCCAAAATTTAAGATTGGTACACAAATACACCTGTGTCTTATGAAAAACTAATAAATCCTGTAGTTATTCAATAATAAAGCCGTATCAAAAGATAGGTCAATAACCTTTAAATTTTGAATATTTGGCCATAAGAGGAACACCAATGGGTCCTAGAAAAACGTTTACCGAATTTTGTTATATGATAATTCCCAAATTTAAAAGGGCACATAAACATATAAAGGTAATAAACCATATAACGTATTAAATAGGGGTCAATAACCTCCGAAATTTGATTTTTGGTAGTTCTTTACCCATGAAAGGGAACGATGTGGACCATCTAAATTTATAGTGGTAAATATTGAGGACCTGTACGAAGATACCAAATGCTTGTATTAAACAATTTTCTAAAACTGAGTGAATGAGCAAAGATACCCCTCTCAAATTTTAAAGGGTGCATCAATGTACCAATGTCTTATGATAGGAAATGAACCTATATACATGACCATATAACCATATACGGTAATAAGACCGCATCAAACGGAATAAATTGGGCCAAAAACCAAACACGTGTTTGTATTGCTTATGTTTATATTTTGGCAATTTTTTTTACCCATGAAAGGGAACGATGTGGACCACCCAAATTTATCTTGATACATATTGAGGTCATGTACTATGATAGCGAATGCTTAAATTGGAAAAATTCCAAAATTTAAGGGATGGGTTATGGTACTCCTCCCGGGGTGTATCAATCTACCTATGTCTTTTGATAGGAAATGGGCCCCTATACATGACCATATAATCATATAAGGTAATAGGACCTCATCCAAGGGAATAAATTAGGTCAAAACGAAACACGTGGTTGTACTAAAATTTGGCAATTCCGTACCCATAAAAGGGAACGAGATGGACCACAAAAACGTATAGTAATATATATTAGGGTCTTATACAATTATACCAAATGTTTAAATTGGGCAATTTCTAAAATTTAAGGGGTGGGCCAAGGTACCCCTCCCAAATTTTTAAAGGGGTGCACAAATATACCTATTTCTTACGATAGGTACTGGACCCCTATACATAACCATATAACCATATAAGGTACCAATGTCTTATGATAGGAAATGCACCTATATACATGACCATATAACCATATACGGTAATAAGACCGCATCAAACGGGATAAATTGGACCAAAAACCAAACACGTGGTACAACATATTGCTTATGTTAAATTTTGGCAATTTTTTTTAACCATGAAAGGGAACGATGTGGACCACCCAAATTTATCATGATACATATTGAGGTCATGTACTATGATAGCGAATGCTTAAATTGGAAAATTGGTCCAAAAGACGAAACACATGGTACAACGTATTGCTTACGTTTATATTTTGGCAATTTTGTACCCCTAAAAGGGAACGAGGTGGACCACCCAAATTTATCATAATACATGTTAGGGCCGGTACTATAATACCCAATGTTTAAATTGGGCAATTTCCAAAATTTAAGGGGTGGGCCAAGGTACCCCTCCCAAATTTTTAAAGGGGTGCACAAACGTACCTATGCCTTATGAAAGGTAATAGACCCCTATACATAACCATATAACCATATAAGGTAATAGGACCTCATCCAAGAGGATAAATTGGGCCAAAAACCAAACACCTGGTACAACATATTGCTTACGTTTATATTTTGGCAATTTTGTACCCCTAAAAGGGAACGAGGTGGACCACCCAAATTTATCATAATACATGTTAGGGCCGGTACTATAATACCCAATGTTTAAATTGGGCAATTTCCAAAATTTAAGGGGTGGGCCAAGGTACCCCTCCCAAATTTTTAAAGGGGTGCACAAACGTACCTATGCCTTATGAAAGGTAATAGACCCCTATACATAACCATATAACCATATAAGGTAATAGGACCTCATCCAAGAGGATAAATTGGGCCAAAAGACCAAACACCTGGTACAACATATTGCTTACGTTTATATTTTGGCAATTTTGTACCCTAAAAGGGAACGAGGTGGACCACCCAAATTTATCATAATACATATTAGGGTCCAGTAATATAACACCAAATGTTTAAATTGGGCAATTTCCAAAAGTTAAGGGGTGGGCCAAAGTACCCCTCCCAAATTTTTAAAGGGGTGCACAAATGTACCAATATCTTATGAAAGGTAATGGACCCTTATATACGCCCATATAACCATATAGGATAATAACACCTCCTCAAAGGGGATAAATTAGGTCAAAAACCCCTGAAATTTGACTTTTTGGCAATTTTTTACCCATAAAAGGGAACTACATAGACCCCCAATAGTGATCAAGGTACATACTATGGTCCTGGGCTACCGCACCAAAATTTTTAGATTTGGCAATTTCCAAAAGTTAAGGGGGATGGTCCTACGTACCCCTGCCAAAATTTAGGGGGTGGGCCATGGTACCCCTGCCAAAATCTAAAAGGGGTGGTCCTAAGTACCCCTAGGTCATTGACCCCGGGCCACGTAACCCAAAAAATGGGCGACAAGTGGTACAACGTATTGCTTACGTTTATATTTTTGCAATTTTGTACCCCTAGAACGGAACGAGGTGGACCACCCAAATTTATCATAATACATGTTAGGATCCAGTACTATAATACCCAATGTTTAAATTGGACAATTTCCAAAATTTAAGGGTGGGCAGAGGTACCCCCCTAATTTTTAAAGGGTTGCACAAATGTACCTATTTCTTATGATAGGGAATAGACACCCATACATAACCATATAACCATATAAGGTAGTAGGACCTCATCCAAGAGGATAAATCGGGCCAAAAGACCAAACACGTGGTACAACGTATTGCTTACGTTTATATTTTGGCAATTTTGTACCCCTAAAAGGGAACGAGGTGGGCCACCCAAATTTATCATAATACATGTTAGGGCCGGTACTATAATACCCAATGTTTAAATTGGGCAATTTCCAAAATTTAAGGGGTGGGCCAAGGTACCCCTCCCAAATTTTTAAAGGGGTGCACAAACGTACCTATGTCTTATGAAAGGTAATAGACCCCTATACATAACCATATAACCATATAAGGTAATAGGACCTCATCCAAGAGGATAAATTGGGCCAAAAGACCAAACACGTGGTACAACTTATTGCTTACGTTTATATTTTGGCAATTTTGTACCCTAAAAGGGAACGAGGTGGACCACCCAAATTTATCATAATACATATTAAGGTCCAGTATTATAATACCAAATGTTTAAATTGGGCAATTTCCAAAATTTAAGGGGTGGGCCAAGGTACCCCTCCCAAATTTTTAAAGGGGTGCACAAATGTACCCATATCTTATGAAAGGTAATGGACCCATATACATAACCATATAACCATATAAGGTAATAGGACCTCATTCAAGAGAATAAATTGGGCCAAAAGACCAAACACGTGGTACAACGTATTGCTTACGTTTATATTTTTGCAATTTTGTACCCTAAAAGGGAACGAGGTGGACCACCCAAATTTATCATAGTACATATTAGGGTCCAGTACTATAATACCAAATGTTTAAATTGGGCAATTTCCAAAAGTTAAGGGGTGGGCCAAGGTACCCCTACCAAATTTTTAAAGGGGTGAACAAATATACCAATATCTTATGAAAGGTAATGGACCCTTATATACGCCCATATAACCATATAGGATAATAACACCTCCTCAAAGGGGATAAATTAGGTCAAAAACCCCCGAAATTTGACTTTTTGACAATTTTTTACCCATAAAAGGGAACGACAAAAAACCCTAATACTGATTAAGGTACATACTATAGTCCTAGGCTACCACACCAAAATTTTTAGATTTGGCAATTTCCAAAATTTAAGGGGGATGGTCCTAGGTACCCCTGCCAAAATTTAGGGGGTGGGCCATGGTACCCCTGCCAAAATCTAAAAGGGGTGGTCCTAAGTACCCCTAGGTCATTGACCCCGGGCCACGTAACCCAAAAAATGGGCGCCGGCGCCAGGGGGCGCAAAATTTTGGCGGCGGCGGGCGCCCCCTAGGTCATTGACTGAATGAACTGAAATGAAAGTAATATTGGGCATGATATACGAGTAAGAAAAAGACATAAATGTGTTCTTAGAAACGTTCAAAGTAAATTTACAAATACTTATTGAAGATATACTACTCTTCCTTTACGTTTTAACGAACTAATAAGTAAGCGAACAAAAGAAATGAATGAAGAACGAATGTGTTGCTCTCGAAAAGAATATAACAAATAAATGAAAAATAAATGTTTACACAAAAATAACACACTAGTACTTCATGTAGTCACCTCCAGAGTGAATAACTTCTTGAAGTCTGGAGGGAATTCTAGATACAAGTATCGAGCAATATGACGGTGTGTCAGATAAGTGTTGCCAAAGTTCCATAACTTGATTTTGAAGAAACGTTTTGCCTCTGTCGTCACTTCTCTCTTTCCATTCTTGCACCATCTAGGCCTACAAATGTTCAATTGGGTTCAAGTCTGGGGATAGAGGGGTCCACTCTATACAAATTAACTCCGGATGTTCACTTAGCCACTCTCGTGTTTGCCGGGAATTTCAAACAACACTGTTGTCATGCATAAATATATATATTCTGCTTGTTCAGGGAAGTTTCTTTCTAAGGACAATGTATTTTCGAAGATATTTACGTAAACAGTGCTGTTCATTCTCTCGGGCACTGCAACCAAATCTACAGGACCAGCAGCCATCATGTATCCACAAAAGTGTGCTAATATTCGTTCTGAACAAGAAGTACTGATATTTTGTTCAGCATCCCTGGTTCCGCGTGGTCTATACAATATAACTCTGCCTTGCTGGTTAGACTTGAAAACTTTCTCGTCGGTCCAGATGACTAAGTCTCAATATCCCAGAGGTTGGGTTGTGTTCTCCTGTGCCCATTCCATTAATCTGGTCTTTTGCGTTTCAGTCAGAAAAGTCTTCCTAGCGGGTCTTGAACAGTGGAGTTCAGCCCCCAATAATCTTCTTATTGTTTCGTGAGAACAATTATATTCCATGGCTTTGTCCAAAAGGATCGACGCGTGGCGTAGAGGTTTGTTCATTGCTTCTGTAACTAACGTTTGCTCTTGAGCTGCAGTTGTCGCTTTAGGCCTTTCTCTTCTTGACCGAGACCTGAACCATTCACCACCGTCTTTATGTCTCTGAATCCATTTCTTGGCTTTTTTCTTGTCACAGCCCAGATTCCTAGCGATGTGAGGCAGAGTTTCTCCCACAGTTGCTCGGTCTATGATTTCTCCTCGCAGAGCAACAGACAGTTCTTCACAGCCCTTAGAGCGAGGCATTTTGAGAACCTGTTAGAAATTTGAATTCTGACTTGTATGAATAATGTCAGTAAAGTGGATCTTTCTGTTTCTACTGCACATGCACCAGTGAATTTTTATGAAAGCTCATATATAATCCTGATAATTGCTTAATATTTATGAAATAATACGTAATAGAGCCTATATAAACAATACATTTCATTCGTCAAAGTAAAGAATACAGTTAACACAAAACAATTGCAATAGACATATTGCACCAGGCCAAACTAGGTTTAAACTTCAGGCAATACAAAGTAAATTTCATACTGTAATGAAAGGTGTAACATGAAACACGCTTACTACAATCGTAACTGCTTACAATAGTGGAGTGGATGCCCTCCCAGCTGATCTAGTGGCTTGCACTTGCCACTTTGGTGTACGGGCTCCCGGGTCGATTCCCAGTGGGAGAGCCTTTGAAATTTTAACTTTCCTCGATGTTTCTGTGCTCATGTCCCTGTCGTTTTAGGTTACTGGTAAAGCAAATTAAACAAGTAAAAAGTGAATAAAATTAAGTAGTAACTAGTAATAAGTAGATAAAAAGATGTGGATTAAGACATTCGACTGTAGATTTTCGAGGCACTACGCAAGGGTAGTTCGAATCTCACCAGACTACAATTTACCTCTTCTTGACGTTTCTATTTGTGTTCCTGTCGGAATCAATTAAATATAATTTCGTAATACGCTAAAATATAAATAATATTTCGAATTCTTAACCTCTTATTATTTTTTACCTCTTACTTCTTACCTCTTACTACTTATTTCTTAACCTCTTACATGTTTTAACCTTAGTTGGGAAGAAGGAGGAAAAATGTAAGTACAAAGATTTACAATAAATTACTTAACATTTACTGACATTGTAATAGTGGGTATTTCTGAAAACGTATAGTGAACCAAAAATATATTTAGTAGGTCTCATGTCTATATTATTCTTTTCTAACTTGAAAGTTACAGTTCAGGCAGTGACGTATCGAAGAGTCATGGGATTAAGGTGTTGCAAGCCCTCTCATTGAAACTTTTGTATTCTATTGAGATAAAAAATATTTTAGTTTTTAATCTTGGAAAATCAACAAGCACCGTGTGTGGAGGACGGTTAATTTATACTTCGATTTATCACTTCCAAACGTGCAGAAGATGTGGCTGGATATTTTATATAATCATTCAAGAGACATAACGAAACAAAGGGACTTCGTAAACCCTTCACGCCTCCCCAGAAGGAGGAAGCGCGCCTCCAAGTTGAGAACTACTGCTTGCGAGCGAAACATTCTAACAATCTGTTAGCACTTCGCTTTCTCTCTGTACTGCGCATGCACCAGTCAACTTTCATGAAAGATAATACATAGTCTTGATACTTTCTACAGTATTTATGAAAGAACGTGCAATAGAATCTATATCAACAACATACATCATTCGTCAAAGTAATCAATAACGTGTTCATAAAACAAATTAATGGACATATTACATCAAAGTAAATTAGGCTTAAATATTAACCACTAGAAAATACATGCTATTCTGTAAGAATAAGTGCTACTCGAAGCCTTTGCTACCATGGCCAAGTGGTCTAAGGCGATCCTTTTTTAAAACACCCTGCGAGCTTACTTCGAATCCCGGAGAGTCCAACGCATTTTTTCTCTCTCTCTTTTTACGCGTTCTCGATGTTTCTGTCTGTATTCCTGTCAGATTCGATTAAATAGAATTTCGAATAGAGACCAAGTTGTATGATAAATGATAATTTATTTGTGAGTCTCCAGTCTTCTAATATACGCTTTCGAGAGTTTTATTTTGGAAGTGTATATAATATGGAATAGTGAAAATAGTAAAGTAAAAAATATTCTTATAAATATTGGTTAATTAATTGGAGTTGAGCATGGCTTTCAGGTCAGGATTATATAGAGATGAGTTACTTTCAAGTGCAATGCGAAAAAAAAATGAGTTTTAATCAAACACAAAATTGTAACTTACAGGATAACTTTTACGTGATTAGTATTATAATTTTTATGTTTTTGTTATAATTCTGTATAAGTTATGATACTGCTATTTCAAAATGTAGAACGAGAAAGAAGTGTAATATTATATTTTGTTACGAAAAGCTTTTTAGCAGTGATAATTTCAGGGAGTGATCTGAGGAAGAATTTGAGACACTTCTCAAGCTAAGAAATTTCGGCTTTCGGGACCATACCTCAGATCATGCTTAATATGGATATCAGTGAGTAAACCCACCACCCCTATTAAAAATTCCCACGAGAATAATTTTCTCAAATCACCACTGTTTATAATTAGTTTTTCGTTACAAATCAGAGGATAATAATGGGATAATAATGGGAAAACTTACTTTATATTTTGTTTTCAGCTATGGATTTTAGATTTGCAACTGATATATTGTTCCGTCTTAGCCGAATTTGAAACAAAAGAAGTTTCCAATGAGTTACTGAAGGAAATAACTTCCGCCTCCAAATGAAAAGAGAAAGACACTTAGAAAAACTTATTATCGGGTTTTAACACACAAACATATGATTGATAGAGTATCGACGTAAACCACTCGACAATTTTGCGGGCGTTTGCAGGCTTTCTTTTAACTTTTGTGAAAGCAGTTTACTGTTACATACTCGCTTTTGTTTATTACGATACGACTATGAGTTCTCAGTGAATATTTGGACGTCACAGCTCTTGCAATGTATAAAAGTGTTTGTAGAATAAATCACATTCAATTTTACGTCCTAATAACATAGGTAAATCAGGTTGAATTCATGAAATGATTGAGGTTGGAGTGAGCGTAAATGTTTTCATACTTAGGAGTCTGGATATGAAAACCCGCTTAACGTAGGGATTTATTTCTGTGAAATTTGGGACATGGCGAATAAATACGAGTGAGCTCGGAAATGTGAAAGTTCATCTGAATTTGTTTTACAATCACTTCAAAATACAATTTATATATTTTTTTTAAAAAAAAGCCATCCCTATTTTGGAAAAAACAATTTTACTGTACTCAGGCTCGAACCACCGCCCTCCGGTTCTAGAATTTTAACAGCACTATTAAGCACGCTTGACCACAGAGGCAACTCACGAAAATGCGTTGTGATATAGCTAATAGAATCTCTCCAAGCGCAGGTTTACACTTGGAGTTTTAAATAGACAGCTTCTGTCTTTTTCGGTAATTTCAACTGAAGATATTGACTGATTTCCCATATTGGAACTTTGCGTGAAGTGTGAATTGTATGCTCATTTCAAAAATTCACTATTTTCTGTTCTTCCAATTTTACGTATTTGTGAGTGTTCCTAAAACCTGTTGTGTGCAGCAATATCCACACAGCTAAGCGTTTTACTAACCCCCGGAGGCATAATATGTTAAACGTAGGCAGCATTCTGTTGTTATCAAAGTAGTCACTTGTAAAGGCACACCTAGTATTAGTTATTTTGTTCTTGTGTGGACCTTGAAGGACCAACAAATGCCTTTCGTGAAGCTACAAGTTTCCTTTAATTCGCGAAGTTGATATACAGTATAAGTGACCTATGCCTATGCATTATTATCCCGAGAAAATAGAAATACTTATAATGGTTTTACCTGAACAACCACAGCGTCTGATTAATGGATTCCATATTTTCCGTTAAAGCTCTAGTTAAAGCGGAAGTGGTTAAAACTTGTCAATTTCGATTTCAACGTTTATCGACATTGAAAGGAAATGATAGCAGAAAGAAAGAAGCATATTTATTCACAAACAATGCAGTGTCTTAAGACAACATAAAATGACAATCCACAACACACTACTAAACCGAAAGTGATTCAAAGTTACTATTACTTCCGGTTGTAATACTTATTTCTATAGAGCAAACATGGTAGGAGATACGAGATGCATTTTTTTCAATTGATTTAGCTTTCCAAGAATAGGTTCCTTCAAATCCATTAAGTCTATATTTCATCCAAAACAATTCAAATTAAACATTTCTGGTTTCAAGGGTTATCACTAATAGTAAACAGAAATGGTAATAGATAGTGACAAACGGTATTTGCAATGGATACAACCTCTCAATTGTATATATATCATCACAGCTTGCAGCACCATATCAAAAGTAGGAGTAGTTGAATTGACAATTACATCTGGTTTCAGATTTTCACAGAGCATCAACTGTAAAAGATGTCGAGGAGCTTTCTTTCGATCGATTTAATGTCCCAAGGATAGGTTCTCTTCCTTACCTTAACCTTCTATTTATACTGTAAGTGCTTCAAATTAACGATTTCTGGTTTCAGCACTTCTCTCCATATAAGAAAAGTGTAAGCGTAATGGTTTTCAATGGAAATTTTTAAGGTTTACGTTCCAAAGTTATGCCGGTTAGGCTAAAGAAGAAAGGTGGTGACGAGAAATGAATGAAATAGCGGAATGAAGAAAGTGGGAGGAAACAGGAGAAAAACGAGAAAGCCCACTACACGGTTTTGTCCACCACAAAGTCCAAACGGCGCGAGCTGGGATCGAACCAGGGAACCCAAGCACCGGAGGTGAACACTACCACTGAGCCACCGCGTTTCCAAAATGAAAATTATTCATGCTCCTGATACCTATATATATATTGAGAGAGAGAGAGAGAGAGAGAGAGAGAGAGAGGGAGGGAGGGAATAAATATGGTTGTATTTTTCATAGTGGTAGAGCGCGGTGGCGTAGTGGTAGAGCGTTCACCTCTGGTGCATGGGGTCCTTGCTTCGATCCCAGCTTGCACAAAATCAGATTTGTGGTGAAGAAACACCGTGTGCGTTCGTTTCTTCAGGATTCTCCTGTTTCCTCCTACCTACATCGTTGCACAATTTTCATTCATTTCTCATCATCACTGTCTCCTTTACCTACCCGACATAAGCATGGGACGCCAAAGTTAATTTCATTTCATTTCATTGAAAAAAATACTATAATTCATAATCTGCATCTTTATTAAGCAAATTCAACAATCCATATGGATGTATAATGCTTAAAATTGAATTAAATCGCAATTGCAGTAATGTGCAATATTTTAGGTTTCTCATTTACTTACATCAAATGTTTAGTTATTTGATACTTTATAGCAAGAATAGTAACTGCTATATAAGACACAATTATATACCTTTGGCGTGGGAGACCCTGGTTTGATTCCAACGAAGCTCGTGTGTTTCGGATTCCATGTGAATCAGTAGGTCACGTCTCATATAGGCTCGCTGCTAAAAAAGACGCTAAACTCAAAATCATCTCAACTCAATAATTATCTATACATTGAATTTAATAATAAGGAGGGAGACCTTGAAGGAGGGAGGCCGAATAAAGAGGGAGACCTTAAAATTTAAAACGTAGGGTCAGCGTGAGTCAGAGAGGTTTCGGTGGGTGGTGTGTCACAGAGAGTCGCGTCCTGTTGACCCACGACCCACTGACCTACTCACAAATCTTAACCCAATTGACCCACTCCATATGTGGTCTGTACACATAGATAAAGCAGACATATATGTAATCTGACCTTACTTGGCCTTCACTAATTTAATATAATCTACAAAAATGAAAGAAAGCAATTTCAAACGCAAAAATATAGAAATGTATTTTCAACGGAACAGAGAAAAACGTACCAGCCCAGATTTGGACCCGGATTTCTCAACTCAGCAAGCAGACGTCTTACTGATTTACCCACGGCATATCTTCCGACCTCTGGTTTTGAAACTTTATTTACAGTGCGTGTGTTACGTAACAACGCTACGAGATGTCCCTACTGTTGTGTTAACACGCGTTCTGTAAATTTACGAAGTCGCTCCTTTAATCCTCAATCAATTCGACATCTATATATATGTATATATATATATATATATATATATATATATATATATATATATATATATATAGAGAGAGAGAGAGAGAGAGAGAGAGAGAGAGAGAGAGAGAGAGAGAGGGAGATATGTTGGTGCACCAGTAAGCTCCCAGGAGTACAGATTAATTCATTCTTGATTTTAATCTACAGAACAAATGCTTTTTATGAAAGCAAGGGGACTGCTACCCATATATGGCTAAGTAAGGTAAATAAAATTTAAACTTCAAATGGAACTGGGGTGGCTCACCGACAATGGCTGGTTTAACACGTTTGATAAGAGCGCGGGTAATAGTTAATTTACAAACTCAGTAGATGGAGTCTGTTTAGCTAAGTGGATACCGCTTCAGACTGCCATTCTAAAGGTCTGGGGTTCGAATCTCGGCCTAGGCTTAATTAAATTTTTTTCAAGGAATTAAACACTATAAATGATGTTCGCGTTTGATACTGAAAGAGATTTGTCTTATGAAGGGAGAAAAACCAAGACGGGGTCAGGGGGAAAGACGGACACTGTTTATCCTTAAGTGTTAATATTTAATTTATTCCCATGTCTTTTGCTCTTTCCTTTTCCTCTTTCCTTCTTTTCTCATTTTGTTTAGCTTTCCGTTGGTTTCTGCATGAAATGTATTATTCTTTTCGTTTTCTTTGCATTAATTCCTATATCTTTGAACTTAATGTGAATGGAATTTCTGCAGATTTATCTCGTGGTTGTTTCTCTAAATGATGCTCTCAGATAGTAATACTTTTTCCTCCAAATGGAGGAATATCCTGGTATGTTATGTTTTCGGGCATGTATTTGCTGTCATGTTGGTTGTCCAACTATCAGACATAGAGTGAAACTATTCTGCTATTGGAAAAAGCTATCATTTCTTATGTATCCAACCTCCACTTATTACTGTCGCTGACTGTACAACTATCAGGGGTGCCACAGGGGTCAAATTTAGGGCCATTGTTGTTTCTACTATTTATCAATGATCTACCGCGAAGTATACAAAACTCTCACACGCTGATATTTGCAGATGATGTTAATATATACATGGCAATAGAAACATTAAATGACTGTAAAATGCTTCAAAATGACTTGAATGAACTGATGGAATGGTCCAAAGAGAACATCATAAACGTGAACATTAACAAATGTAATGTCCTTTACAAACCGCAAAACCCCTCAGAAATTTGCGTATAAGATGCATGACATCACTTTACCAACCTCGGATACTGTCAGGGACTTAGGGGTGGTATATGACAGAAATTTAACATTTAATAATCACATATATCACATAATTGACTAGACGCACAGGAAACTTGGATTCATCATCAAGATCAGTAAAGAATTTAGTAGTATTACCGCTATCCGAAAGCTATATGAACACTACGTACGTACAAAACTCGAATACGCAGCCACTGTATGGAACCCTCACACAAAAACAAACTTAAATAATATAGAAAAAGTTCAGAATAAATATCTAAGGTACTTGACATATAGGGAGACACAAGTTTATCCGAAAACATATAATAGTCAATCTTTAAATTTAAACTTTAATACGTTAAGTCTAGAACAGCGACGAATAATACAAGATATGTTGTTCCTATATAAGTTATTTAATAGTCAAATCGAGTGCATCAGTTTACTGCAAGAATTTAAATACGCACTCGTACAAATGTAACTCGCCTTTAAAATTCCAGTTTCTTTTACTGCGACAGATTACACACCAACACAAACAAGAGGTCACCAGTATGGAGATTGAGTACAATCTACAATAGGTTAACAAAATACACAATGGATTTGGATATTAATAGTAACAGCCTAAGTCAATTCAAGGAATTTCTTTGCAATCTAATAAGAAATAATTGTAAATGAAAGAACATCAATGATATTGCAATCACATTAAAACTATGTATTATAAGATGAATGTATGAATGTGTTATAGTCGCTTAATACATGTAACGGACACTGTAATTGGGTTATGTAGACTGTTGTGTCTAGAAACAAATAAATAAATAAATAAGTTATGAATATTTTCATATAATGTAACATTGGCTAAAATGCCATACTGCATTTCTCGTAAGGATGGAATGGGGTAACCAGACGTACTGATTTTCGCAATACAGTACTGTTTTTCAAAGAGCTGTCCTGCGAAGATGCCTAGGAAATCGAGAAATATCCTTCTTCTTTAAAATGTCCTGCGAAATGTCCAGAGTTAATTTATTTGCAATATCTTAATGTTTCATTCCTTATTTACAATATTTTGAATCAAACACACTCTTTTCCTGAATGATGAACCGCTGTGTTTTTTAACACTCCTCAAAAGACTAGGGATGGAGAGCAATCAACAAACCATTTTTTACAATACATCGCTTTTACCGAGAAGGGCTTGTTGAGATATCGGTAAAGTAGGAAAGGTTTCTTTTTGAACTTATGACAGTGATGCTAACCATGTTAAATAGAAGATCCCTTGTGCCGGTCTAAATTTTCTCTCATTTCTTAAAATAATACCACGCTTCGAAATTTATTATTATTTTTTTTTTTAGCCCAACACGAACTTTGACTGTACGTTCATAAAATAAATCAATTTGTTATTCATCAAAGCATTTGGAGTTGTGTTTAATGCCTTTAATACTTTTGTTCGGTGCCTTTTTTTTAACAAAAATGTTTATTAACTTAAAGTTAACATTAAATGAAATAATGATATGCCTATTGCCGACGCAGTAAGATATCATATACTATTATACTTGTGTCCTACTTTTTTATTCTTAGAATGTGGTCATCCTACGATGGGCATGAGAGAGTACGGGCGACTATTCTTTGAAACTCGATTCGACTGAAAACAGACATCTTTGAACTAGATTCGAAAAATTTCCTCCAACTTGACTCGAATTCGGGTCGAGTCGAGAAAAATCTGGTGTGTACTTTCGAGTATTCTCTTCAAGTATCTTGCATAGACAATATAGGTTATCAATGATACTTGTACAACTTTTATTATTATTATTATTATTAACAATAAATAATAATAATAATTATAATTATAACAACACTGTGTTTAAACATGAAAGATACGCGGTCTGTATTTGAATACTAAAAAAAATGGTTGATTGCCAACCTCGGTAGTCGTGAAAACTAGGAGTCAAGGATATTGTCTACGAGCTTCTGAATTTGGGTTGAGGGTTTAGGTTGAGTATTCGGGCTCGAGCCAAACATTGTTAAAAGTTATAGGGCACTGGCCAAATATCTTCAAAACTGTTCGGCCCGGGTTTACAATTGTCAACAACTTGAGCATCTCGGCTCACAGCTCACTCACTATCGACCCGAACCGAGAAGTGAGCCGAGCCAACAGCTCACCGAACCGAGTCAGCTAGAGCCTTCGGCCCAAATGAGCCGAACCGAGCAGATGGCTCATTCCAACCAAGCCAGCTCGAGCCGATGGTTCACCCCAAGCGAGCCGGCTCGAGCCATCGGCTCAGTTATTACTTTCCAACTCAGCTTCTTATTTAAAAAATCTCTTGTGGTTTCGATGTCGAGACGAGAAGACATGCGAGCAGTGTTTCCTCTCGCGAGCAACACTAAAAGTATTCCATATTACTACTTAGCTTACATTTCTCATGGCTTTTGCTTTCCAGTGTAATCAGGCCATGATTTCAAAACGAGTTAAAAAGTAATAATAGTAATAATAATAATAGTAATAGTAATAATAATAATACTAGTAATAATAATAATAATAATAAATATAAGTATTCCATACATATAGAAATGCTTTTGACCAAGCACACAAGAAATTACATTTTGTCCATTTAGCATCATTCTTTTGTCACTCACAATTATTAATATTCATATAGTAAATATCATATAATTCTTATATTTTAAAATCAACTGGCAGGGCTCTGATGGCTTTTATGAGAAATACATCTTTGGTTTTATAGATCCTACGCAGTGGCGATGATCGTGCGTCCTTTCGGTCCTATGCCGTTTCGGTCCTGCGCCGTGTCGATCCTGTGCCGTGTCGATCCTATACCGTTTCGGTCATATGCCGAGTCGATCCTGTGCCGTTTCGGTCCTATGCCGTGTCGGCTCTATGCCGTTTCGATCGTACGTATTCTATTATAACTTGCACAGGCATAGAATCGACAGGAGTTTATAATTTGTAAGAGCAAAGATTAAACAGATAATAAAAATATTATTTTTTGGCACATGATTAAGTTAAATTATTTCAGAGCAGCGGCGTAAGAGCAAAACGGCACAGAATCGAAACGACATAGGATCAACACGGCATAGGACCGAAACGGCACAGGATCGACACGGCATAGGATCGAAACAGGTTTCTGTGCTGAATTGTCGGTCGTATGCCGTGTCGATCCTGTGCCGCATCCCCATCTAGAGAACGGAAGGAGGTAGAAGAACGGGGACAACGTTGGACACTATGCACTCATAAGGCCATCGAAAAAAAATATGTCGAGGCGCTAGCCCCCACAATTTGATTAAAAAGTAAACAAATGAAAATAAGCGATTTCAATCCAAATAATAATGAAGAGCGTCTTTCGGGGCATCGTCATATGGAGTCAGGCGGCCACAGTAGAACCCTCCACAGGCAAACTGTCAATAATTAATATCGAGGGCAGGAGGTGGTAGAGGGATGGGACCAATGTTGGGCACTGTGGACCCATGAGGTGCATGAAAAAAATATGAGGGGTACGCCAGCCCCCTTACTTATTTTCACATATTAATATTAAATTATATTGTGCGAAATTTACGCATGGGTCAGCTAGCAATAGTTATTATTATTATTATTATTATTATTATTATTATTATTATTATTATTATTATTATTATTATTATTATTATTATTATTATTATTATTATTTCAACACCGTGTATAATCTTTAAAATATATGCGGTTTGTATCTGAATAGCAAAAGCTAATTGACTGTCGATCTCGGTCGTCAAGAAGTCTTCAGGAGGCAAGGACATCGGTCACGTTCTGGGTTTGAGTTCCCAAGGGGCAAGTATTCGGGCTCGAGCGGCTTGGCTTATAGCTCATTCACTACCGAACCGAAGCGAGAAGTGAGCCGAGCCAACAGCTCACCCAACCGAGCCGATTTGAGCTATCGGCTTAGTTGAGCTGAGTCGAACCGTGCCGATGGATTAGTTTCAACTTAGCTGGCTCAAACCGATTTTCATGAACCGACTAAGTGACCCATCCCAACCGAGAAATCTCGAGCCATCGGCTCAATTGAGTCGAGTCGATGGGTCGTTCCAAATGAGCCGGCTCAGGTCAGTGGCTCAATTGGCCCGAGCCGACGGCTCATCCCAACCGAGCCGACTCGAGCTGTTCGCTCAGTTGTTGTTGTTGATTTTAGTTTAGCGTTCCTTTCAGCAGCGAGGCTATATGAGACGTGGACCTACTGATTAACGTGGAATCCGAACCACATGAGCTCCCGCCGGGAATTGAACCCGGGTCTCTCACGCCAAAGGCGCGTACGCTAACCGCTTAGCCACGAGGGAGCTCTGTTCGCTCAGTTGATACGAGCCGAGCCAGTTGATATCACTACCGGGTTGGTCTTCTGCTTGGGCTCAAGAATTCGACCGTGCAGGTCTCTTCCTTGATTTTAAGAACTACAGCATATACTTACATTCGTGATTGCGACATTTGAGGCTGTCTCGTAATAATAATAATAAAAAACTCTTGTCCTCTCGTGATCTAGACGAGACGAGACACACTAAAATTTACCCACGAGTTGCACTAAAATTACGAGACGAGATGCACCCCTGTCGTGAGCAACACTAAAAGTATTCCACATTACTGCTTACATTTAACATGGCTTTCGCTTTCCAGTCTAATCAGGCCATTAATTTAAAACGAGTTAAAACGAGCTGAACGAGCGAGCGATCCATTATCAAACTCGACTCAACTCAAAACTCGACCTCGAAAACAGCAACTGGGCTCGGAACTCAACTCAAGAAAATTATCTTTGACTCGATTCGAATTGAACTCGAGTCGAGTCGAATTTTGGTTCGACTCGTGCTCATCCCTATTCGTATTTGTATTTTATGTTTCCACTTCAACAATTTATATTCTTTTTTCTCCGTTTACTTGCTGTTTCTGGACTTTCCTTTCGGTGTAATCCTTTATTTACACCACGCAATATTCTTATTCCCAGCTTCTGACCCGCTTCAATGTCTTATTCAGTTTAGGCTTTTCTCCTTACCTTGACTACACATGTGATTGATTTAATTCTCGCTTTCCGCGCAGGACCGGTAAAATTTATTATTATTATTATTATTATTATTATTATTATTATTATTATTATTATTATTATTATTATTATTATTATTATTATTATACTATTGAACTTGCACGGCGAAATTACTGTATAATACGATATCATTTCTATGATTTTACTCAATTGTATGTTATTTAGTTTATTAATGTGCACTAAATTGTCTCCAGATCATCGAATAAAGTAACTTCAGCATGCACTTTTGTGTAAATATCATTACAGGAACATTACCGGTTCATTCCAAACATCAGGGCTGAACTTAGCAACATTTAGCTTATGATGTTGCATGAGAAGATAATGTAGGGGTAAAGTGCTGGGCTTGTGAGTAATACAGCTAATCAACATAGCTTCAAATCATTTTCAAGTTATTTTATTTTCAAAGCAATCGCGAAGAATCAAAGAGTGACTTCTCATACTAAATGAGCAATCCTTAAGAAAGTGGACGCAAACACTTGTATCATGATCAGTGTTGGGCAAAATCAATTGAAATCAATTGCAATTGATCAATCAATTGAAAGTAATTGCTCTGAAAGTCAATTGCAATTGATTTCAATTGCAATTGATTTCAATTTGTAATTGACAATTACTTTCAACTGCAATTGAATTCAATCATAAAATTTGCAATTAAATTTTCGTCAATTGTTAATTGTTAATTGGTCACCAGGCAATTGAAATTTTTAGTTGTTAATTGTCAATTGCAAAGGGTGCAATTGAAACATTTAATTGTTAATTGCAATTGACAATTGAAACTTGTAATTGTTAATTGTAATTGTTAATTGCAACTGAAATCAGCAATTAAAACTGAAGATAAGAAGATGTGTTTGTATTGTGTTGTCCACTTGTTACTGTTTTACATATTTCAAATAAGGTACTTATAAGAAATGCTGGATACCTACCATCCCTCCCCCCCATGGGAAGAAAGCCGGGAAACTAAGTATTTTTTAAAATATATTATGTTTATGGTTCTATCCCCCTCGAAAGAACTCTATATGCCCGTCATGCATACAATAGGAATGGGCACCAACGAGTTCGAGCGAGTTTTCTTTAAAACTCGACTCGACTCAAAGCAGACATCTTTGAGTTCGACTTGAGATCTCGGCTCGAAAAATTTCCCCCAACTCGACTCGAATTCGGATCGAGTTTCCAGTCGAGTCGAGATAATTCGAGCTAAATTCTTTGTGTAGTTCCAAGTACTACTATCTTCAAGTATCCTACATGGACAATATAATTATCAATGACACTACTACTACTACTACTATAATTAATTATCATTATAACACCGTGTACCTGTATAAACATGGAATATAGGCGGTTTGTATCGGAATACTAAAAATTAGTTGACTGTCGATCTCGGTCGTCAAGAAATCTTCAGGAGGCAAGGACATCGGTCACGAAGTTCTTGGTTTGAGTTCAGGAGGAGCAAGTATTCGGGCTCGAGCCAAAAATTATTAAATTTGTGGGACTCCAGCCAAACATGTTCAAAACTGCTCGACCCGGGTTTAGGGTTGTCAACAGCTCAAGCGGCTCGCTCACAGCTTATACACTTATCGAGCCGAACCGAGAAGTGAGCCGAGCCAACAGCTCATCCAACTGAGCCAGCGCGAGCCGATGGCTCACACGAGCCGAGCCGAACCGAGCTGATTGCTTACCCCAACCGAGCCGGTTCGAGCCATCGGCTCAGTTAAGCTGACTCGAACCCAGCCTATGGACTCGTTTCAACGGAGCCGGTTCAAGCCATTGGCTCAATTGAGCCCAGTCGATGGGTAATCCCAACCAAGCCAGTTCAAGCTGTAAGCTCAGTTGAACCGATCCGAATCGGTTGACATCACTATTCCGGTTGGGCTTCTACTTTGGCTAAAAAATTGGACCGTGCAGTTCTCAGCCTTGATGGTAAGAATTACAAAAAATGATATGAAATCTTTAGTTTTACGTCCCACGATTATGCCGGTTAGGCTAAAGGAGACGGTGATGATAGGAAATGAATGAAATGAAGAAAGTGGGAGGAAACGGGAGAACCCCGAGAAAATCCACGAGCACCGTGTTTGTCCACCACGAAGTACAAACTACGCGAGCTGGGATCGAACCAGGGACCTCAAGCACCGGAGGTGAACGCTCTACCATTCACCCACCGCGGCAACTGGTAAGAACTACAGTATATACTTATATTGGTGCTCACGGCGTCATTAACTTGTTCCGCCACCAACGAATTTCAAGGTATTTTGTTTTGCATCTTTTCTGCGTGTTTTGTGTCGCTTTATGCGCCTATTCCCACATTTTGTGCATCACCGGAAGTGGGTCAAAATGGGCCTACAAATATGGCGGAACACATTATTGCTCTTCGCCACCAATGAATTTCGAGATCGTTTCCTTCACATCGTTTTGTTCCGTTTTGTGCGTCTACTTCCGTTTTGTACGTAGTGGGATGTGGGTTAAAATGAGTCCCCAAGGTGGGACGAAAACGATCAAGAGTTCCGCCACTATTAAATCTCGAGGTCGTTAATTTCACATCGAGTACCCTTTTGTACGTATATTTCGACGTTTTGTGCGTCACTGGAAGATGGTCAAAATGGGCCTCGAAGGTGGGACGAAAATGACCCACTGCTCCGCCACTACCGAATTTCGAGGTCCTTCCTTTCGTATCGACTACTGAATTTTCGTGTTGTTTCGTGCCCCCATTTCCACGTTTCGTGCGTCACCAGAAGTGTGTCAAAATGGGCTTCCAAGATAGGACGAAAATGACCCACTATTCCGCCACTATCGAATTTCGAGGTCGTTAATTTCACATTGCATACCATTTTGTGCGCGTATTTCGACGTTTTGTGCGTCACTGGAAGACGGTCAAAATGTGCCTCGAAGGTGAGACGAAAATGACTCACTGCTCCGCCACTATACCTACCGAATTTCGTGGTCCTTCCTTTCGCGTCGACTAGTGAATGTTTCGTGCCCTTATTTTCACGTTTTGCGCGTCACCAGAAGTGTGTGAAAATTGACCTCCAAAGTGTGACCAAAATGACCCATTGTTCCGACTCTGTCGAATTTCTAGGTCGTTTCTTTCGCATCGTTTAGTGATTATTTTTTAAAAAGTTTTCTGTGCCTACTTCCTCGTCTTGTGCGTCACCGGAAGTGAGTTAAACGGGCCTTTAAAGTGGGAGTTAAATGGCTCACTATTCCGCCACCAATATTCGGGGTTGGTTCTTTCGCATCATTTAGTGTGTATTTTGTACCGTTCTGTTCGCCTACTTCCACGTTTTGAGCATCACCAGAAATGCGTCAAAATGGTCCATCAATGTGTGAGAAAATAGAGCCATTGTTCCGCCACTATCGAATTTGGGGGGTCGTTTCCTTCGCATCGTACAGTGCCTGCTTTGTGCCGTTTTGTGCTCCTATTTCCACTTTAGTGCTTCTATTTCCACTTTAGTGCGACAACAAAAATGGGTCAAAATGGCCTACAAGTATAGCGGAATAACTTAATGCTGTTCCGTCACCATCAAATGAGGTCGTTTCCTTCACATTTTTTATACATGATTTGTGTCGCTTTGTGCATCAGTGGGAGAGGGTCAAAATGGACCTTAAAAGTGGAATGAATATGTCTTTCTCTGCCATATTTGTAGGTCGCCTTTGACCCACTTTCGTTGGCCTACAAAACGTGAAAGTATGCGCAGAAACGGTACAAATATGCACTAAACAATGCGAAAAAAGCGACCTTGAAATTCGATACTGGTGGGAGAGTGGATCAGTTTTCTTCCCACATTGAATGCCCATTTTGACCCACTACCATTGAATCAGAAAACGTGGAAATAGGCTTACAAAACGGTAGAAACACGCACAAGACGATGTGAAGGAAACGACCTTGAAATCGTTCCTGACGGAACAGCATTAACTTGTTCCGCCATATTTGTAGGATAACATTGACCCATTTCCGGTGACGCAGAAAACGAGGAAATAGGCTCACAAAACGACACAAAAATGGAAATTTAGCTTAATTACATGGAAATTTTAAGTTTGTAAGCTTAATTATATGGAAAATTTTATACATTTTTCCTTTACGTTGGTCTACTTTACGTTGATTTGGGACTTTTAAATTTTAATCATTTTTCCACTGAAAAGTATGTATAATTCAACAAGTTGATTTGATTTTGAGTTGTTTTTGGGGTTTAATGTCCCGGTCAGCAGCGAGGCTATATGAGACATGGACCTACTAATTAAAGTGGAATCCGAACCACATGAGCTCCTGCCGGGAATCGAACCCGGGTCTTCCACGCCAAAGGCGCGTACGCTAACCGTTTAGCCACGGAGGAGCTCTATAATTCAACAACGAAATAATTATTAGTTATAATTATAATAATTATCTATATAATTGAATTCATTGTAATTTGGTCCATAACAAACACTTTACCATTTCGTACTAGCTGTTATGCCCGTTCTTCGGACGGATCAGATAAAATATCAATGTAAACAAACTGAACACCGGGAGAACAATTAAGAAACATTTCTAACATTGGATAAATTTTGTGTGAATATATATCCAACAACGTATATGTGTTTTCATTGGGAAGCCCGATGGGGGCTGAATTTGAACGTAAACACTATCGGGGGTTTCACTATAGGTCTGAGCAACCCCGATAAATATGGATTCGACACAAATTCTAGTACTTTTACATGTCCCGGTGAACGCCCCCTCAGACCCCATTGGTTCGTATTGTGAAAAAATCTCCTCTGGCCCCCACCAACCCCCAAATAATACCGCTAAACCTATGAATGTGACACTAACATCTGCCATTTTCTACTACTTTTTACATATGCCGGTAAAAGTCCCTATAATCCTCTGGTTCCAATTTTGAGAAAAAAAACAATGCCTCTGGCCCGCAGCCGATGGCGGCTGTATTTGGAAGTCAACGCCTGTGGAAGTATCACCATTCATCTCAGCGACAGCGAAAACTATGGATTTGACACTAATATTGGTAACTTTCCATTATTTTTACATGTCTCGCAATTCCCCACCCCCGGTGACTCCCGGCCCGCATACAATGGTGGCTAAATTTGAAAATCATCGCTAATGAAGGTATCACCATTGATCTCAGCCTCCGCGAAAACTACGGATTTGACATCGGTCATTGTGGATTATTTTTACATGTCTCGTGATCCCCGTTATAATGCCCTCGTTTCTTATCTGATGGGGGCTAAATGTGAAAGTAAACGCGGTCTTGAGTTTCACCAATGAGCTCAGCTACCCCGAAAACTATGAATTTGACATTAATATCGGTCATTTTCGATTATTTTTTTACATGTCTCGGAATTCACCGTCTGGTGACCCAAGGCCCGCATACAACGGTGGATGAATTTGAAAGTCATCGCTAATGGTAGTGTCACCATTGATATCAGCAACCGCGAAAACTATGGATTTGACACTAATATCGGCATTTTGGATTACTTGTACGTTTCGGGATTCCCCCCCTTTCACCGTTGACCCACGGCCCGTAGCCGAATACGGTGAATTTGGAAGTTAATACGATCGGAGTTTCACCATTGATCTCAGCGACCGCGAAAACTATGAAATCGACACTGATATCGGTCATTTTCTACTACTTTTACATGTCCCGGTAAACGCCCCCCTGAGACCCCCTGGTTCGATTTTTTTCGAAAAAGCTTTGCCTTTGTGTGGGACCTGGACGAAGGTATCTTTGACCAAAATTTGGTAACTCTCGGTCGACTTGTCTGGTCCCCAGGCCGGTCCCGGTAAACGTCCCCTGGAGACCCCCTAGTAAGGAATTAAAAAAAAAACTCTTCGTCTTGGTCTGGGGCCTAGACCAAGCTACCCGTGACCAAATTTTGAAAAGTTTGGGTCCACTCGTCTCGTCCACAGGTCGCACAAAGATAGACAGATAGACACACGAACACACTCTATTTTATTTATATTAGAAAGGTCAGATCCGCCGTTATTGTATTAGTGCGGTGCTTGAGCTATTGATCGTAAAAATTCAAACTAAATTGAGTGATAATTTTATAGGCTTGTTTTATTACAAGTTTAAACTCTTTAGTCAGTAGAGAAGAGGGCGTGAATCATGGGTTAGAGTTGATGACAATGGGTTTTGGTGGGTCTGTGGGTCACAGTGGGTAAGAGTGGTTTATGGTGAGTGGTGGGACAGAGTGGGTCACGGTGGGTCGTGGGTCACGACGGGTGGTGAGTCAATTGGTCGTGGCTAAAGTTTCCATTGCCCCACGCCCTCTCTGAACTACAGTGTTGAAAATTAATCAGTAAAAATCAATTGCAATTGATCAATCAATTGAAAGTAATTGCTGTGGAAATAAATTGCAATTGAATCAATTGCCAATTAATTTCAATTGCAATTGAATTACAGAATTCAATTGCAATTACTTTCCACTGCAATTACTTTCAATCAATTGATCAATTGCAATTGATTCTCCATTATTAATGGCCAACTTCAATTAACAATTAACCATTACTTATTTCAATTGTTAATTGCAATTAACAATTAAATTTACAGATTAATTGTTAATTGTTAATTCAATTGAAATTTGCCCAACACTGATCATGATAGAGGCAATTTACGCATGTTGATTGGGGAAGGCAAGGAAATTACTAGGACATTCGAAACACTTCGTTCACCTGCGGTATGCACTATTTAATTTATCGTTCTAAGAAAAAAAATTACTACACCATTTGTTATTGTTAAACTAACTTTGGCTAGCGCAATCGGTGGAATATGACAGTCTCTGTAATAGGCATATTTCTGAAGATGTTTGCCTATTGTAGAGACTCACATGTGTGAAATTCGGAAAATTTCGTTATATCGATCACCGCCCTCTGATTCATACTCCTGATTAGATATACTTGCTTACTCATTTTTATTGTTAATACAAATAAATGTAATAAAAAAATAAATGTCAGTGGAATTTTTACCAAGTTTTCACTTAACATCTCAAACGGGTAATACGCTCTCTTTTACCACCTCTCAAGTGCTGTACGCATTATTAAAACATCCTTCTGCTTGTAGTGAATTCGAACTTACGTCCTTTGTATTTTCAATCTAGCGTCTTAGCCACTACATTCCTGCGCTCTAACCGTCTAGAGTATGAGAATTAAATCAATACAGAGAAAGCAGAGAAAAAGAATGTAGAAATTGTCGAAGTGGGAACATAAAATTCAAATGCGAACATATATTCCAACAACTAAAAGTTTACCAAGCAACGATATTCGTGTAGTTGTTAAGGCGCTAGATTACAAATCCAAAGGAAAGCGGTTCGAATTGCTCCAAGAGGTATATATATATATATATATATATATATATATATATATATATATATATATATATATATATATATATATATATATATATATATATATATATATATATATATATATATATTCATCCTCACGGCATTGTCAAGGCTTTATATTTGTATTTTACATTTAAAGTTGCAACCGGGTGTCTCTGACTGCCGTATTCGGTAGCCCGATCATCACCCCTGTTCTTCGCGCGCAGAGTCATTGGAAGAACTGAAAACGTACTCTGTACACAAACAGTTTATGGTTGTGAACTCGGAAAGCCTGGTACTTCTACTTGTCAAGGTCAAAAAGTGGGAGAAAAAATTATGTGTAGAATGTAAAGAGGGGGCAACAGTGTCTGATGCTTGTAAGGGAACATATTCATTTGTAGTTCGTGCACATTCCGCCTCTAGCGCTACTGTGGCACAACGTATATTGTAACTGTAAAAGGCACTGCCGTGCTGCTTTTGCTTTTCTTTTTTCCCCTTTTTCATTTGTGAGACGCCAAACATGTTGTTTTTGCTTGTTGCACGCGCTGAACGGGTTCCTGCGAGCGAAGTATTTAAGAAGTTGATTACATATTCTTGTTTGCGATAGTTTTAAATTGGTTAACTGTTGAAAAATATACGAAAATAAAGCTGTGCTTGTTAAGGTATATTAGTCGACGACGTAGCTACTGACAGTGTTGATTACAGATTTTCTAGAGGAAGAATTTAATTACAGTAGAGGTGAAAAGGAGACGTCCATTTAGACATCCCCCCTTATCAGACTCAATCGGAAAAGGTCTCAATCGTTTGTACACAAATGTGCAGGCGAAATTTTCGTTTGTACACAATTAGAGACGGCGTCAGAACGAAAACAAAGTGGGGGCTGTCTAAATGGTAGCCCCCCACACACCATGTCCAATTCAATCACAAATTGTCGCAATCGTTTTGTACATCGTCTGTACAGAAATGTGCAAGAGAAATTTTCGTTTTACACAATAAGGGGCGCCGCCAGAAGGAAAACAAAGTGGGGCTGTCTACGTGGTAGCCCCCACCATGTCCAATTCAATCACAAATTGTCGCAATCGTTTGTACATGGTTTGAACAGAAATGTGAAGGCGAAATTATCGTTTGCACACAGTTAGGGGCGCCAGCAGAACGAAAACAACGTGAAGGGCTGTCAAAATGGAAGCCCCCCACCATGTCCAATTCAATCACAAATTGTCGCAATCGTTTGTACTTCGTTTGTACAGAAACGTGCAGGCGAAATTTTCGTTTGTACACAATTAGAGGCGCCGCCAGAACGAAAAAAACTGGGGGCTGTCTAAATGGTAGCCTCCCCACCATGTACAACTCAATCACAAATTGTCGCAATCGTTACCACATCGTTTGTACAGAAATGTGAATTCGAAATTTTCCTTTGTACACAATTACGGGCGCCGCCAGAACGAAAACAAAGTGGGGGCTGTCTAAATGGTAGCCCCCACCATGTCCAATTCAATCACAAATTGTCGCAATCGTTTCTACATCGCTTGAACAGAAATGTGCAAGCCAAATTTTCGTTTGTACACAATTAGGGGCGCCGCCAGAACGAAAACAAGTGGGGGCTGTCTAAGTGGTAGTCCCCCACTATGTACAATTGAATCAGAAATTGTCGCAATCGTTTGTACATCGTTTGCACAGAAATCTGCAAGCAAAATTTTCGTTTTTAGACAATCAGGGGCGTCGCCAGAAGGAAAAAAGTGGGGGACTGTCTAAATGTTAGCCCCCCAAAATGTCCAATTCAATCACAAATTATTGCAATCGTTTCTACACCTCTTGTACAGAAATGTGCAGGCAAAAGTTTTGTTCGTACACAATTAGGGGCGCCGCCAGAACGAAAACAAAGTGCGGGCTGTCTAAATGGTAGCCCCCCCACCATGTCCAATTCAATCACAAATTGTCGCAATCGTTCCTACATCGTTTGTACAGAAACGGGGAGGCGAAATTTTTGTTTGTACACAATTAGGGGCGCCGCCAGAACGAAATCAAGGTGGGGTCTATCTAAATGGTATTCCCTTCCACCATGTCCAATTTAATCACAAATTGTCGCAATCGTTCCTACATCGTTTGTACAGAACTGTGCAGGCGAGATTTTCGTTTGTACAAAATTAATGGCGCCGCAAGAACGAAAATAATGTGGGGGCTGTCTAAGTGGTAGCCCCCCAACATATCCAATTCAATCAAAATTGGTTGCATTCGTTTCTACATCGTTTGTACAGAAATGTGCAGGCCAAATTTTCGTTTGTACACAATTAGGGGCGCCGTCAGAACGAAAACAAAGTGGGGGCTGTTTAAATGGTAGCAATTCACCATGTCAAATTCAAGGAAAAATTGTCGCAATCGTTTCTACATCATTTGTACAAGAATGTGCAGGCGAAATTTTTGCTTGTACATAAATGGAAGCACCGTATAAACTAAAACAAATTGGGGGCTGTCAAAGTGATAGCCCCCCCCAAATGTCCAATTCAATCACAAATTGTCGCAATCGTTTCCACATCGTTTCTACAGAAATGTGGAGGCTAAATTTTCGTTTGTACATAATTAAGGGAGACGCCAGAACGAAGAAAGTGGGGGTCTGTCTAAGAGATAGCCCCCCCACCATGTCCAATTCAATCACAAATTGTCACAATCGTTTCTACATCGTTTGTACATAAATGTGGATGCGAAATTTTCGTTTGTACATAATTAGGGGCGCCGCCAGGGCGAAAACAAAGTGGGATACTTTCTAAGTGATAGCCCAATCACCATGTTCAATTCAATCACAAATTGTCGCAATCGTTTGTACATCGTTTGTACAGAAATATGCAAGGCGAAATTTTCGTTTGTACGTAATTAGGGGGCGACGGCAGAACGAAAACAAAGTGGGGGGCTGTCTAAATGGTAGCACCCCACCATGTGCAATTGAACCACAAATTGTCGCAATCGTTTGAATATAGTTATAGAGAAATGTGCAGGCGAGATTTTCGTTTGTACCAGGGCCGGCGCTAGAAGTTTTGCCGCCCTGGGCGGTTCTTTCACATGCCGCCCTTTTATTGTTTTCTTTCTCAAATTTTGCCGCCCATGTATTCTTTTCTTTTTTCAAATTTTGCCGCCCATCAGACTTGCCGCCCCGGGATAGGATAAGAGATAGCCCCCCCACCATGTCCAATTCAATCACAAATTGTCGCAATCGTTTCTACATTGTTTGTACATAAATGTGCATGCGAAATTTTCGTTTGTACACAATTAGGGGCACCGCCAGAACGAAAACAAAGTGGGGGCTGTCTAAATGGTAGCCCTCCCACCATGTTCAATTCAACTACAAACTGTCGCACTTGTTTGTACGCCTTTGTACATAAATGTGCAGCTGAAATTTTCGTTTGCACATAAATGTGGCCCCGCCAAAACGATAACAAACTATGGGCTCTCTAATTGGTAGCACCTCCCTACTCCGATTCAAAAGAAAATTATCTCAATTGTTTGTACATCGTTTGAGCAGTAATACGCAGGCGAAAGTTTTTTTTCTACGCTATCAGGTGCGTGGACAGAACGAAAAAAAGGGGAGTTGTCTAAGTGCTAGCCCCACCATGTTCGATTGAACCACAAATTGTCGCGATCGTTTATACATCGTTTGTGCAGAAATGTGCAGGTAAAATTTTCGTTTGTATTAAATAATATACGGATGTGAGTATTTTTAATATCTGCGATCAACGTTAACCGGTTTGAATAACGGTTGCTGAGTTTGAAAATGGTACCTATTACACTAGTCGAAAAAAAATAATTTTTCTCTGGCATACGGAAGAAAATACCTGATTCTGATAGAACTTTTCACGTAGAATTCGAATCTGCAATCAGTTTTTCTCTATCACCCTCAGTTTTTCCGTGACAGAGGTGTTTTCGGAAAATTTCCCCTCAAATTTCTTTTCTTTTTCTTTTTTCTTTTTTAAAAAAAAACATTTTCATACTTGTAGCTTGGGTACGTTAGGTATATAAACACACAAATTATATTGTATGTTAGCTTGATTTATACTTAGTAAGCCCTCTAACTAGCATTATTCTATCTAGAGAAATAAACATATTTATATTAAAATATGCTATGTGTACTGTTCATTTTACAATATTCATTAGTGCAGATAAAATCACATATAACTTCCATTACAATATAAGCTTGGTTTATATCTTATTGGATTTGAAATAAAACATATTTTCAATTATGTATACACCGTATCAGCATTTTATATCTGCTTAATAAATAATACAATAGAAGTGAGTGGTATCTTCTTAATAAATGGACACTTACTTACCTCAACTAATATGTTTTAGTTGTCGACTTTCTTCTGTGTTTGGTTTCTATAACATCTCTTTTAAGTGTCCAACAGTAATCAGCTAGCATTTTTGAACTTCACTGTCACTGGTATATCTTCTCCATGGAGGAATTGTCCTGATGGAAATGTTCCCCATACTCATCACTAACAGCACCAAGGTTTTCAGGAAAGAAATGCAGGTGGGAGTCTAGAAAGTGAACTTTAAGTGACATGTTGCAACCCATTTCATTGAATGATTGCCGGAAATCACTCACAATTTCACGGTAATTTGGGGCTTTCTTGTTTCCTAAAAAATTCTCTGTTAAACATTTAAATGGAGTTCCTTCATATTAGTTGCATAAGCCAAAGGCACTGAAGGAAATTTGTTGCCATTGTGCAAAAGGACAGCCTTAAAACTAGTTTTCGAAGAGTCAATAAGCAATCTCCACTCTGTACTTATGTGCATGTCCAAGTGTATCCATCACAGCACAGACATTATTACAATACACTAAATCATTTTCTTGAGAATAATAGTTTTGAAACTCTGTATGAAGGTTTCGAAAAATACACACTTTAGTGTCACGATGGAGCAGATTCCAGCCTTAAGTTTAGTATCAAGAAGTTCTGTCTGTGTCTTGGAGAGTTTTAAGTCCCGTACGAGGTCATTTAGTTCACCCGGAGTTATCAGATGGGGATCCAATGTAGATGTGCTTCCTACATAAGTAGGATCATCATCTTCATTTGGAACTTCAATAGTTGCCTCAAGTACGTAATCCTCATTTACCGTAAGATGACGAAGAGGTACTGGTACAGGTAATTCTGCACTGTGTGGAACTGGCCTAATTGCTTATGGCAAATTAGGGTACTGTACTGTGTGGTTAGATTTACTGCTTATTTCCTTTATCTGTGTCATACAAAAGTAGCAGTCTGAAGAATGATCTTTTCGTTCCCTCCAGATCATCGGTACTGCGAAGTTCATGTTTCGTCCACCATTTGCCCACCCAGTCAGACGTTTCACGCAAGTACAACAAATGTAGTGAGGAACCCAGTTCTTATCTTGGTCTCCTACACAGCAACCAAAATATAACTGATAACACTTCCTCACAAGTGGGGTAAAACATCGACGTTGTGATTTAAATATCAGCTCCACACATACATAACAGAAATTGTCCGGTTTATTACACACTTCCTCGACATCTTGTATCCTGTAACGTATCACACACACACACACACACACACACCTGTTTGTCTACCCTACAAAAGGCGTATGCGAGCTGGGCCATAGGAAAACCGAGAATGCATTCAAATCTACTTTAGTATTGAAGCTACTTTCCTGATACGTTTCCAAAAGTTGCGTCGGCAATAGAGCTACGTTCCCAGAGGCATCAGAACGCAATATCTCGTCCATGACTGGATGCGTACAAATGAGAACCCAAACCAACTGGGTATTTGCAAACCGAGTAACTGTAACAAACGAAGACACTAACAAACAAACAAAGATATTGTGTGTTAAAATGTGTAAAATGCGAGTTCAGTGAGTAAACGTGAGCAGTGCGATTAGAGCAATTGATTTAAACACTAGTTAACTTTGTAGCAAATGAAACACATGGATTAATGCTGTTGACTTTCTTGGGTCCTCCAGTTTCTTTCCACATTTCCTTTCCACCAATTATTTCATAATCATTCAGTCTCATTAATTACCCGTCTGTTATAAGCTATAAAGTATAATCAAGGGATATAAAACCAGAAATTTCATTTGATTTCAAATGGAATAGCACATTGATTCAATCCCCGGAGAAGTTAGTTTGTGATGGACAACATCGTTCCCATGGGTTTTCTCGGAGTATTCCCATTTCCTTCCACATTCTCATTCCACTAGTTCTTCCATCGTCATTCACTTATCTTAATCACCGCCTCCCTTAACCTAACGGCATAACGTGGGACGTTAAACTGTAAGATTTCATTTCATTTTGAAATGGAATGGCGAGACGAAAGTAGAGTTATATCTGTTTGTTCGATGAAGGTTAGTGTTTCTTTTCAGCACCGAGGCTGTAATAGACGAAAACTTATAGGTGAAGGTGGAATCATAACCACTATAATAGTTCATACCATGAGACTATGTGAGCAAAGAAGGTCATGCTAGCTACAAGACCAGCGGGAGAACAATATTAAGATTTATATGCCTACAAGAAACACGAGACAAGATACATTATTCATACCAGGTGGGAGACCTGGATTCAATTCCCGGAGGGAGCTCATGTGGTTTGGATTCCATGTTAATGAGTAGGTCAAGTCTCATAGCCTCGCTGCTGAAAGGGACGTTAAATTCAAAATCAACTTAACTCAATTATTCGTAGCATCGAATTTAATATTTTTGTTATAACGTGGAAAATGAAGTACTAAACGACAAGAATACTGCAAAACAAGATAGAATATAAAACAATAAAAGGCAGTAAGTTTAAAATTGACAAGGAAGGGATTTTAAAAGGTTAAGACATTATCATGTTACTTGCGTTAACACTTAGCAACAACACACAAATATACTATTATACTACTGAACTAATATACTATTAGTTCATATACTATGACTAATATACTATTGAACGTCGTAATCTTGTATCACTTAAATTTCCGTTTCTCTGAAATATTATAATATATTTGACTAATCCAATCAATTTATCTATTTTACTGTTTTAGCCGTAGTAACTATGAAACAGACCATAGCTTATGCTAATATGCAATGTTGTCAATTTTAATGCGAATGGTTAGCAATAATCTGTACCTTCACTTTTTTGATAACTTTTTTATCCGTTTGTCTTGACATATTTACAGTACTCTTACAGAATTTTTTCTACTTCGATCTCTCCATGAAATCCATACATTTGCTCCCACATTATTCAACTGTTAATTTAATGAGAGAATAGCAGGACGATTTGAATCCAAAATTAGTGACTAACAAAACTTGATCCGTGCCTTCTACGTGTGCGCCATTGTTCTCTCGGTTTTCTGTCTTACCGGCATGCTTCAAAGAATCACTGACGTTACCAAGTATTGCGAAACTCAAATGCTACACAATGCTTTATATAAGCATTATATAACTACCTATGAAATTTCGTAGTTGACTTTCCCAACTTCAGGGAACAAAACCTATCTGTAACATTCTATTCAATAATAATAATAATAATAATAATAATAATAATAATAATAATAATAATAATAATAATAATATGTAACTCTGTTACTGCTCGACCACTGACATTTACGCTAGGCACTAATGATAGACATATACTTTCATTTGAGTTGATTTAGAGTTCGGCAGCGAGGATATATGAGACGGGACCTACTGATTAACGTGGATTTTTGATTGATTTATTTTGAGTTTATCGTCCCGTTCAGCAGCGAGGCTATATGAGACGTGGACCTACTGATTAACGTGGAATCCGAACCACATGAGCTCCCGCCGGGAATCGAACCCGGGTCTCCAATTCCAAAGGCGCGCGCAATAACCGCTTAGCCACGAAGAATCTCATAGACATATTTGCTTTCGGTGCAGTTTTCATTTCTCTTTTGCAAAAACTTCAATTCGGTATATTATTGTCGCACTGTACTTGTATATACATGAATATACTACCTCAGTCTCTTGAATCATTACAGGATAAAGTTAATGTCAACTTAGCAGTACCTAGACAAAATCCAATTTTTCAATATGATCCTTCCGCTTCGCTATTATATACTTCAATATCACTACCACAACTAGAGAAAGAAGATCACCAGTCTAACTTCAACGTCGTAGAATGTCCAAAGCAGCAGAAAACTCCTGTTAAAAACGATTTTTCTTTCCTGGCCAACAAAATGGCAGAGCCCTATTTAATAATTGCATAAACCAGTTCCCATAACCAAAATAGAAAGAGGAATTAAGGGAATAACCGATGAAACAAAAATAACTATTAAAATGAGGTTAAGTATAGAGGAAAACAAGGGACACCACCAAACCTAAAACAAAATCCACAACAGAAGATCAAATACTGGATTTCGCAATATTCAGAAAGCGTTGGCACTGCACTTCTACCTATTTTAAATGTCCTAAAAGCGAGTAGGCCGACCCGTGACGAGGAGTCAAAGATCAAGCAATTCTAATGAGAGAAGGAAGCCTATGAATAATCACTAAATTACGCAGACGAACAGTGCTAGTGCACACCGTATCCAGCATTTCCATCTGTCCTTTCAAATATTTACTTCTTGATGTTCAATTAATTTCATATAAAACAGCGGTTAAACGGATATGAAATAAAATTATTAACTTGAAATATATAGCAATGGTATCATTCGGAGTTGGGAATCGATTTAACAAAGAATCTTATATCTCTATTTAAAAATCATAAAAGCCAACATTCCCAGAGAAGAACCAGGTAAGCATTTTATCATAACACACGACTCATATACTTAGGCAAAGACAACAAGCTTGCTTTTTTTATCGACAAACGCATTTAGTTCCACTTTTCCACGCGTTTGTTCCGGTGATAGCAAAAAGACAGATTGATGATTCTGGATCTTTATTCGTATCGTTTCCCCATGGCTTCCTTGAGAAATACGAACTATTCAGCAAAGGTTAGACGTAAGCAACATGACTGGTAATTTTGAATCCAAATAGTTACCCTGTAACTAGAAGGAAAAGTACGGCAATGGTGGATCTTGTGGCATGCCAGGACTAATATTTTGCAACAATGGAAGCGAGTTCTATAGAAAAAATGTACAGAAAAAGAGGTTGACAATTCTTTGAAGTATAGATAAAAAATTAAATTGGTGATGTTGATATCCTAATTCAGACCAGTCGCAGAAACAGGCCATTCACGAGTTATTATACAAATATAAAAATATTTTTATACACTCCGGACGGCATTAGACATTATAGGGGCTACAATCACAAAATAAGAATCCCTAAATCGGGAGTGTTCCAGAACAAATCTCCATGTTCCAATGCATGTTCGAGATCAGGCAGACAAATTCAAGAACTCATTAATACTAGAATTACACGACCCACAGTCCATAATAACTTCACCTCGCCACAGAATATTTTCAAGAAACTAAATACGAACGCCTTTAGAATTGTTTTGAATTTACAACAGTGTAAAACATACATATCTATGGGTGCCATGCCAGTAAACTGAATATGTGTTAAACACATTGAAAGGCAAAAGTACATAACGACCTTAGATCTCTCCTCGAGCTACCACCAAATCTTGCTCCAACCGAAAAGCCGCTGATACATGACCTTCGAGGTCAGTCACACAAGAATATCTTACAAAATTCTCATATGTGTGATGGGTCATAAAACTAGCACGCAAGTTCTCTTAATTGCAACTAGGATGATTTTACGTTGATTAACGAATAAGATATTGTTGTCGGTGACATCGTGCTAAAAGGCTACAGTTTTCAACAATAGCTATCGGAATTTTATTTTAAAAATTAAGAAATATTTGTGCTTCATTTAAGACAAATTTATTTTACTCAGAGCTGAATGCTCTCGGATATTTAGTATCAGGCAATTCTATTAAAATCTCTCAAAGAAACCAAAAAAACAGAATTCAAGATTCCACCAAAAGAGAATTTTGCAAAGTTTTACGGGGTTATGCTCCTACTTACTGGCACATAACAAGGATTTTGCCATGAAAATAGAATCTTTTTAACAAATATTTCCATAGCAATATTTGTATTTTTCAAATGATCTTATGGATTCTGTTCCTGGTGTGGGGGCTGTAAGGTTCCGTGCCTCAGGTGTAAGCAACTACTATAAAGCATGCTTCATTAACGAGCATGTGTTTTCTGTTGAAAACATAATCACCAACAGACGGTGGAAAGAGGATACAAGAAAGACGCGAAGTTGGTTCCGAAGGAAATCGAAGATGATCAAATCTCTCCTCACGAACTTCTCCTTCAGAGGACAGCTATAAAAGAAGATCTCAAATGGACAGAAGAATAAGTTCCAGTGCTTGTCGCTAATCTTCTTAAACTATTCCTGAGATCGTTTTGTGTTACGGAGATTTCCTCAAATCCAACTTCTGAGGCCGTAAATGGCAAAGGAGTATTTCTGTAACTATCTACCCCAGAGGCTGCAATAAACAAAGAGATACAACTATACTATCTCCTGAAACTACGATGAGTAAGAACGATATCCTTTAAATCACCACCCTAGGCCGTTGTGGGATAGAAGATTTTACCTTTTAATCTTAAGCTACTTATCACCATCGATTTCGGTAGAGGCTAAAACAATACGGCTAAGCCGCATGATGTTGCCACTTTCGTTGCAACCATAGCACTGATCTGAGAATAAGCTAGCAATTATTTATTTCAAACTAATTTACGGCTTTAAACTTGTTTCAGAGGCATATTGAAACGTGTGTCGCATGGATATTGCTCTCAATAGATTTGCGTGCACCGGAATATATTCACTTAACCCTCAGATATTTACAGACACAACTATCTGTCCAGAAACTTGATTCGTGTCGCGAGGTGATACACTAGACCTACCTGTGAACACCCATAATGTTCAACTTCGGTAGGGGTTGAGGAAAAGGGGGGTACTTCTTGTTTATCGTCTGCAGGGGATCTATGTTCTCCACATATGCCCGAGAAATCAGAATCTTCTCGTTCATCAACTAGTAAAGTGCTTTCCATTAGTGAACAGTTATAATCATTGCCGGAAAATCGCAAGAGGCATTTAACGTCACGCACCAGAACTGGGTAGATTTCGATGCCATATAAGAGGCAAATTGAAAGAAAAAGTGACTTCAGCAAACGAAGTAGCAAAGTAACGTAACAAGAAGCTAATGAACCACCACACGGACTACGAGAAAATATTAACAGGAAAGCACCACTAAATGCATAATTTGTGGTGAAACGTTCAATGAAGGCTGGGTGTAGTGTGAATTCTGCGATGGCTGGGTTCATGAAACGGCACCTCAATTAAATCAACAGATATCATTACACACGTTACCATTGTTAGCTTCGTGGGTAGGTTTTCTTATTGTTCCTTCTATGTGTAACATATGATGTTTTTCAATCATCTTACGTGTTCGTTAGTGCTCGCCAATATTCCAAATATGTTAAATTTAGTGATCTGTGTTGTCATTTGTTTATTTCATTATTTTGGCATTTATGTCGACATCTTCAGTTTGTTAATAAAGTTCACATTCCATATTTCAGGGTTATTTCGTGGCAATTTTATATCTTTTTACCAAGAGGCAGTTCAATGTGTTAAAATGTCTGGGGCTACCTCCTGTCCCATAAAAATGTAAACTAATATTCACATGTTTATTTTGCCAGGTTTACTTTCGGAAAATGCTTAGCACTCTTGAGTTAGGTACTAATTTGTGCAAAACAAAAAGGTGGACACCAGTCAACTTCCCTCCTGAAACTGGGGGAGGCAGTGGTCCCTTACATCACTCTTCCGTCTTGTTACGCCACTACGAATTTTATGATTCCTGATGCAGGGACGACCATGTTTTCAAAGATTTTGTATCAATTTAACACAGGCTGCTAGTATAGAACAGATAATTAGGCCCAAATAAATGTAATTAGGCTGTAATAATACAGTGAGAGCAGCTAGATTCATTTTTTCTACTTCTGAATAAAATTCACAAAACATGGTTATTTCCCTTTCCATCAATGCTACATGATTTGCTATATCTATGCGATGTGCATTGTTAAATCAGTGTACAAAAGCATTTTTTTCGCTACCACTGAATGCCGCAACAGCTCAACGAAAGGTACAAAAATCTACCAACACAAACTACATAAAATCAATAGGTTTCGTTCTGAAACAATCAGAGGAAAATCTGGATGTTATCAACATGGTTGACTAGTATTTAGGAAACATTTTGAATATCAATGTTCAGCTAGGAGCGCACAATGTAGAAATTGCAACGAATATAATCATTTTGCACAATATTGTCCAAAAGGTATACAAATAGGTACATAAGAATAATCAATGGGTTACCTGACGAAGACATTCAGAAGGAAGACAAGACCTTCATCCTTACTGAATGACAAAAGCATTAGATGACATAGAAGCAAATATGAATGTAGAAGATGAACGAAACTTTAGTTCAATGGAGATTTTATGTTAAGCTCCATTCAGGTAGCCAATACAGAGAAGAAAATATGTTCACTGGTAACTAATCGAAGTTAGTTGGTAAATCGAAATTCAGAGGTAAAACATGAGAATCTTGAACCAGAAAATCGATAACAGAGGAATCAGGTCTGTAGACGACACACCGAAAAGCAGGTAGTAGAAACGGAATACCTTAATATGAGTCAGGGAATACCCACTAGGTCAACAATAATAGAAGGAAAGAATACAAATAATAGAAGCTCAAAACAACTATGATAAGCAGGTGAGAATAGAAAATAAAATAATGAAAGAAATAAACAGAAGAAAACAATACAGAAATAGATATATAGTGGAATAATAGTAGTAGATAGGAAGTAGATAGTGGAATAATAAGAACGTGTAAAGATCAAAGAGAAAGCGAAGATATAGAGTAATTAGTCAAGAAAACTACTCCGCTACGCCACTGAATATGAAAGCATCACCATTTTATTCTTCACACAAAATTTAGTCATTCAATTTCGTGTTTAAAGTGCCTACGTGCACAAAGAGCAGAGGAAAAGGCCTCGGAAGTATGCTCAGATAGTAACAATTCCACAAAAAATAACAGACTGTCAAACTGTAGAATTAAACGAAAAGCGTTTCCTGTATAAGTTGTTTCTTTTTCAATATTATTTTCAAAGAAATCGAAATTGATACAACTTTAAATTTGAAATTTTCTATTTGATCCCCCGTAAAGGTATTCCCCCTACGCCACTGGATATAGAAGCAACACCATTTGATTCTTCACATACGATTTGGTCATTCAGTTTTCTTAAAGTGTCTACGTGCACTACGAACGTAGAAAAACTTCTGTGCAGGGAGGACTGGTAGTAGTAATTAACCAACAAATAACAGACGTAGATCCAGTCCGCAGAATTTAACGAAAAGTGTTTCCCGTTAAAGTTGTTTTTATTTCAATAATACTTCCAAAGAAATCGAAATTTATACCAATTTCCATTTAAAATTTTCTACTTGACCGCCGTGGATGTATCCCGGCTACGCCTCTGGATATGGAAGTATCACCATTTTATTCCTCACATACTGTTTACTCATTCATTTTTTGTTTGAAGTGTCGACGTGGTATACGAACAGAAAAATGCCTGAACCGGGTGGTCTGATAGTAGCATTTCAACAAATAATAGACGTAGATCCGAAACCGTAGAATTTAACGAAAAGGGTTTCCCGTAAAAGTTATTTCTTTTTCAATATTTCTACTAAAGAAATCGAAGTTGATACCAGTTTCTACTAAAAATTTTGGGGTTGACACCCGTGGAGGTATTCCCGCTACATCACTGGATATGGAAGTATCGCGATTTGATTCTTCATGTACCATTTGATCAGATATTTTTTGTTTCCAGTGTCTACATGCACTACGACCTGAGAAAAATGCCTAAGACTGGTGGTCTGATACACACACACATATATATCCCCCGTCCCTACATTGTACCGTCAAACTAAAATGATAAGAGTCATCCCAGGTACGAACTTTATCCATGTTGAAGATTTGAATGAGATCGGTTCGGTGGTTCCAAAGTTTTGAAGTTTTACTAGCATATATTTACCCTCTTCTCTGGGTGAAATGAAAATTTAAATACACAATTCCGTACATCATGTGTTTAGTACCCGTGAAATATGCTGTTTCTGTTTTGAATGGCATCGAATTAAAAGGCATCGGAATGAACATTGATCATCTCGACGACCCGGAAAACCATGAATTCGACACTAATGTTAGTAATTTTTGTTCATTTTATTATCTCCCCCTCTTCCAAGTTACAGGGCTGAATTTGGTTTTAAACGGGATCAGATGTGTCATTCTTCATATCAGAGACCATAAAAAATACGGGTCAACATTAATATCGGAAAATTTTGACCATTATATATATATATATATATATATATATATATATATATATATATATATCCCCTCCTCCTCTTCTGTGTTGTGGCACGACATCGGATGTGACACTGGTCATCTCAGAGACCCCGGAAACTATGCATTCGACACTAATAAGGGTTATTTTGTATCCGTTTTATGTATTTCCCTTTCCCCCTCTTCTGGATTGGCTGAATTTGGATTTCAACAGCACCATTATAGAAGCAGCAACACGGATATAGAAGCAACACCATTTGATTCTTCACATACGATTTGGCCATTCAGTTTCGGTGAAGTGTCTACGTGCACTACGAAAAGAGAAAAATGTCTGTGCCGGGTGGACTCATAGCAGCAATTCAACAACAAATAACAGACGTAGATTTCAAACCGCAGAACTTAACAAAAAGTGTTTGCCGTTAAAGTTCTTTCTATTTCAATAATAGTTCCAAAGTAATCGAAATTGATACCAATTTCCACTTAAAATTTTGGAGTTGACTCCCGTGGTTGTATTTCCATTACAACACTTGATATAGAAGCATCACCATTTGATTCTCCACATACGATTTGGTCATTCAGTTTTTTTTTTTTTTTGAAGTGTCTGGGTGCACTACTAACAGAGAAAAATGCCTGAAATGAGTGGTCTGATAGTGGCAATTCAACAACAAATAATATAAGTAGATCTCAAACCGTAGAATATGACGAAAAGTGTTTCCCGTAAAAGCTGTTCATACTTCTAAAGAAGACGAAATTGGTACCAGTTTCCATTTAAAAAAAATAAAATTAATCCCGTTGATGCATTCCCGCTACGCTACTGGATATGGAGGTATCACCATTATATTCTTCACATACGGTTTAGTCATTCATTTTTTGTTTGAAGTGTGTACTTGAACTAAGAACAGAAAAATGCATGTACCAGGTGGTCTGATAGTATCAATTCTACAAATAACAGATGTACGTAAATCTCAGACCGTAGAATATAACGAAAAGTGTTTCCCGTTAAAGTTATTTCTTTTTCAATATTACTTCTAAAGAAATCAAAATTCATACCAGTTTCATTAAAAATTTTGGAGTTGACCCCCGTTGGTGTATTCCCGCTCCGCCACTGGATATGGAAGTATCACCATTTGATTCTTCATTTTTCATTTGTCATGAATTTTTTGTTTCCAGTTCCTACGTACACCCCGAGCTAAGAAAAATACCTAAGACTGGTGGTCTGATACACCCAATATTGAAATAAAATGAAATCTTTGAGTTTTACGTCCCACGCTTATGCCGGTTAGGCTAAAGGAGACGGTGATTATGAGAAATGAATGAAATGGTGGAATGAAAAAAGTGGGAGGAAACAGGAGAACCCCGAGAAAACCCACGAGCACGGTGTTTGTCCACCACAACACCCAATATATATATACCCTTCCTTACATTGCACCGTCAAACGTAAATGATAAAAGTCATCCCAGGTCCGAACTTCATTCAAGTTGAAAATTCGAATGAGATCGGTTCAGTGGTTCCAAAATTATGAAGTTTTACTAGCATATATTTACCCGCTTTGCTGGGTGAAATGAATACTTAAATGCACAATTCCGTACCTCATGTGTTTAGTACAGGTGAATATATATATATATATTTTTTTGTTTTAATGGCATCAAATTAACCGGCATCGGAAAGATAATTGATCATCTCGGCGACCCCGAAAGACATGAATTCGACACTAATGTTAATCGTTTTCTTTCATTTTATTATCTCCCCCTCTCCCAAGTTACGGGACAGAATTTGGTTTCAAACGGGATCGGAAGTGTCATTCTTCATCTCAGCGACCCTCAAAATTACGGATCAGACACTAATATCGGAAAATTTTGACCATTTTTATATATCTCCAACTCCTCCTCTTCAATGTTGCGCGGCACAGCATCGGATGTGTCACAGCTCATCACAGCGACCCCGGAAACTATGGATTCGTCACTAATATGGGTTACTTTTATGCGTTTTATTTATTTCCCTTTCCTCTCTCCCAAGATGTGGGACTGAATTTGGATTTAAACAGCATAAGAAGTGTCACTGTTCATCTCGGCGATCCCAAAAACTATAGATTCAACACTAACATTGGTCATTTTCGACCATTATATCCCCCTCCCCCATGTTGCGGCGCATGCCATCGCAAGTGTCAACGTTCATCTCAGCGACCCAAAAAATGTGGATTCAGCACAGCACTAATATGGGTCATATTTAATCATTTTTAAACCACTTTCTCCCCCTTCCCCAAGTTGAAGTTTTAAATTTGAATTTAATCAGGATCTAAAAAATATCACTGTTCATCTAAGCGACCCAGAAGACTATAAATTCGACACTGATACTGGCGATTTTCGATCATTTTTATATATCTCTTACTCCCCCTCCTTCAACTGGTGGGGTTGATTTGGATTTATACCGGATCGGAAATGTCACTGTTCATCTGAATGATCCCGAAAACTATGGATTAGACACTAATATTGGTCATTTTCGACCATTATTATATATAACTCCCCCTCTCCGTCAACCGTGCTGCGGCACATAGCATTAGAATTGTCACTGTTCATCTCAGCTAATCCTAAAGCTACGGTTTTGACACTAATTTTAGTCATTTCCGATCATTTTTTACCCTTTATTCCCCTCCCCTACGTTGTATCCTCCCCCTTCCCCTCCCCAACTATGAATGCTGAACTTGGATTGAAACAGCATCAGAAGTGTCACTGTTACTCTCATCGACCCCGAAAACTATGGATTCAACACTAATATGTCATTTTGATCATTTTTAAATTTCTACCCCCCTGCCCCTCCCCTACGTTGCATCGTCAAAGTGAATAGCCTAAAGATATCCCTGCCCCAAAACTCATGTATGTGGAAATTTTATTGAGATCGGTCAGGTGATTCAAGAGTGATGAAGTCACAAAGAAGTCATTTTTATTTTTATTTTTACTTATATCCCCTCTCCCCCTCCCCTATGCTGGCTCGTCAAAGTGACACGATAAACAACCCTCAAGGCCCGACCCTCATACATGTTGAAAATTCGATCGAGATTGATGCGTGGTTTAAAAGTTATTAGTTTTGTTAATTTTTATCTATAAGTTCTCCTCCCCTCCCCCTTTCGTGTGATCTACCGTTAAAGTGAAATTACGAAAATGTTTCCAAATCCGAACCTCATGTATCTCGAAAATTTTATTGAGATCGGTCGGATAGTTCAAGATTTATTAACTTACAAAAATAGTTACTTTCAGTCTTATATAAATTTATTTTTACATATCTCCCCCTCCTCCGCCCCTACGTTGCTCCGCCAAATTTAAATCATAGAAACGACCCCAGGCCTGAACTTCATCTATGTTGAAAATTTGATCAAGATCGGTCGAGTGGTTCGGGAGTTATTAATTTTTATTTATTTTTATACCCCTTCCCTTCCCCCATCCCTCAGTTCTACTCTCAAAGTGAATAGGCTAAAACCAGCCCAACCTCGAACCTCATCCATGTTACAAATTGATCGAGATCGGTCAGGCGGTTCAGCAGATTTATAGTCACAAACATAGTGATTTTCGATTTTACCTATATAGATTTATCTTTATAAATACACACAGCTCTCCCTCCCCTCAGTTCTAATAAAAACATTTTAGGCATAGGGTTATTTTTGCGTTATATTTATTATATCCGAGTTCTTACCGTGAATAATTCGTCTGCTAAAGCTGCTAATTTTCTTTAACATTTCAACAAATACTTGATTGGCAACAATGGTGAACGCAGCAGCTGCGAGTTTGAATTGCTCTAGTTCCTGCTTGCAATACACACGTAGATGGCACTGCGTCGGAATACACACCGATCGAGAAACGAAATTTTTCAGTCTGAATACACACTTTTCACACAACCGGCTGTATCCGTATAAACGAGCGGAGTCAAAAGAACTCGCGGGGGGACCCCTATAATGGTCCTGCACGCGTTAAAAGTAAAAAACTTTTCGAGCAACCACTAAAAAATGCTCGCTTTGCAAAAATTGCTCAGAGTACTGCTGTGTAGACCGATCGACCTACAAAGATTGGCGGGTTCACCAACGCACGCACACACACACACACACACACATACACACACAAACACAGGAATCTACACTCCATCAAACTCCCACAAAATCCCTCTAGAAATTTCCTCATACAAAAATGGTGACATGGTGTACACATCATTGAAAATGTTTTATTGGAAGTCCAATGAGGTATAAACCGTAGTATATTGTAATTTTCGTGGAAATTATATGTTGATGACCGACCCGACCCTACCCGTGACCCGAATTGACTGACCCGACCCGACAACCCGACCAGAGCTGACCCGATTGGCCCGACCCAAAGTGACCCGAGTGAACCAACCCGAAGTGACCTAACCCGACAACCGACCCGAGTGACCTGACCTTACAATCTAATCAGTTTGAGAGAGCTAGAACCTTACAAAACTGCCACCAGAAAAAAAATGCTGACCAATTCTTATGCATAAACCATTGTTTCGGCTTTTTTTTATTTGTAGTATAATTATCCTCCTCCTCCTCCTCAGTGTTCTGCCATTAATGACAGGCCAGTTTCCGTGAACTAGGTAAGAAGCTTCCATTTTTGCGATTTCCCGCTAATATCTGCCTCGCAACCCAACATAAAGTACCACCCTCCTTATTACAATCTATCAATTGCTACCTTCTTACACACTCTCGCTCTCCTGATATCACCCCCTTTACTACATCTCTCAGAATGCAATCCCTTAGCAAGATCGAAACTTGTGATCCGTCCATTTTTTTCGCTTCCTTATATCGTCTAATATTGCTCTCGTCTCCTGCATTTTTTCAGCATTTCCTAATTCGTTTTCCTCTCTACCCTGCTAACCTTCTTTATTTTACTCCACATCCAAATTTCCAAGGTTAAAATTTAGGCAATCAACTTCGAAAATCAAAATAAAATTTGACTGAGTTCTGAAGACAAGTTCTGATGACTAAAAGAATAAAAGTTCTGAACACAACATTATTTTCTAGTAAGGAATGTATATAGAACTTCTTTTAATATTTTTTGCTGTGTAACAAACAAAAATGTCATCACCTTAACATTCCGATTTTTCTATTTAAAAACAGCGTTGCTGTCTGATAGAATCATAAGGAACTAATTGCACTGAAATTTCATTCTGTAGGGAATTACCTTTTATTTTTTCTTGATTAAATTATCTAGAAGATATTTGCAACATTATATAAAATTAGCAAGTATTTTATTGCGGAGAAAGTCAAATCACTACCGCAGCAATAATAATAATAATAATAATAATAATAATAATAATAATAATCTGAAGATGACCAAGAAAGTTCTGTCTCTTTGTGGAGGTCTGTGTTCAATTGGCCCTCACACCGTGAGTTGAATGCGAATGGATGTAAGGTGAAGGTCAGTTTTTGGACGAGACGAGACGAGACAGAATTTTCATGAAGGGGTACGAGATGAGACAGAGCTCTTTCAATAGAAACATATGCACTTTTCGAGACGAGACTACCTTCACGACACATTTTCGAGACGAGAATGCCCTAAACCTGGTCTCGTGAGCAACACTAGTAAGTATATCCAACATACTACTATGGTTGTGGCTGTTCAGATATACCGTGAATGTGCGTAAGGACTGAGTGAACATGGGGCCTTCACAGAGCGTCATAAGGGCTTGTTTGCTGTACGAGTTCAAATTGCTGCTCCGCGGGGTGGAAGATATGACAGACCTTTGGTGAGGGTGTCGTGACTACGCGGAGAGTACAGTGGTATGACGGTTTAAGGACGGTGACGAAACACTCGAAGACGCACCACGTGCCGGAAGACAAACAGATGTTCAAAATAAAGATCTTCAGGCAGCAATTGAGGCGAAGACAGATATGTGAGGAACTGGTACTACATTTCAGTGTGAGTGGAGAAACCATTCGGCACCACCACCATCAACTTGGGAAGCACTGCAAGTTGGGTTGATGGGTCCTACATTATTTGACTTGGAGCCGGGAAGCAACGCGAGCAGACAACTGTGTTTCTTTGGTGTCTCGTCTGAGGAAGGAGAAATTTCTGGACAGGGTCTTGACATGTGATGGGAAGTGGGTCCTGTACGAAGCTCCACGGCGCCGTCATTGTTGGTTAGCATCCCATGAACCGGTTGAAAACAGCCCAAGCCAGCACTACACCAGAATAAGGTTCTCCTGTGCATTTTGTGGAACGCTCGAGGCATCGTCCATCGGGAACTGCTATAAGCTGGTCAGATCATCAATGCAACTGTGTACTGTCTGGATACAGCAGTTCTGAATCGCAAAGGGGTCCTCTTGTTACAAGGCAACGCTAAGCCCCACGTGGCTAAAATGACCCAGTACATCATTCTACGCCTTGAATGGAAAACACTATTGGATCCGCCATACTCCACGGACATTGTACCGTCCGATTATCACCTGTTCCATTCCTTGGACAATCACCTTAGAGAACGCCAATTCAAATTGCTAGTAGAGGTTCAATATGGACTTGATACCTTCTTCACTTCACGTCCCACCAAGTTCGACTGCGATGGAATCCATAGCGTTCCAGAACGTCGGCAGAAGGTCGTCGAGGCTGATGGAGACGATTTTTGATATTCCAGGTACGTCTTAGGTTACATACCATTGTTCGAAGGTGTTGGTGAAAAGGCGGCGGAACTTTCTTGGGCACTCTTAAAGTTATAATAATAATAAAATAATAATAATAATAATAATAATAATAATAATAATAATAATAATAATAATAATAATAATAATAATAGTAATAATAGTAATAATAATAATGTGTCCTGCCCAAAGGCAGATGTTTGACCCGAAGATCCATGGGTATTGATTCCAGTTCGTACCAAGTAAGTTTTCTGGTGGACAAACACCATGTGCATGGGTTTTCTCGGTGTTCTCCAATTTCCTCCCACTTTCTGCATTCAACCACTTCAATTATTTCACATCATCGCTGTCTCTCTTAGCCTTGCTGCATAACGTTGGACGTTAACTAGATATTTCCTTTCAATTTCACTTAATGTGACATTCAACTTGACATAGAAACGCAGAAAGGAAAAAAGTCAGTAGTAATATTAATTACAATTACATTGCCAATTAGTTAATATAGGGTTAAATTAAAATTTTGTTAGTATTTCACCTTCAATTAATCACAATTATCATTCATTCACCAACTTCGAATTGAATTCTACAACAAAGCTCCTTATAGCATTCCGTATAGAAAATAAGTGAAGAATGTGACGACTCGACCCGAGTGACCCGACACGAGCTAACCCGACTGACCCGACCGGACCCGTAACCCGACTCGACCCGACCCGTTTGAGAGCACTATCAGAGGGGTACAATTTACAGTACAATTTATTTTGTATGGTTTAGCATACTTTAAGGCTACCATACTTTTTGAAAACAGAAAAAACGGGACATCTTACAAATAGTAGTAAATATTGCATTTTGTATTAATTTTATCTTTCCAATTTTACTACAGTATCGCACTAGTTTTACAACTTAAAATAATGTATTAATATAGTCCATACTTAATCAACAGTGCTAAAAATTATTATAGAAGCTAGAAGCTGTTGTACAATATAAACACAATCAGTGAACATACAATATTTAGGCAAATATTATATTTTCAATATTATTACACATACCACCTTTACATGCTCTACATGTATATAAAGAAAAAAAAATCCAGATTTATGAAGTTGTTTCAAAATTTCAATAGACTGATTTATTTTTGTTAACCTAAAATGCCAACTAAAAGAAAGCAATTTGCATAATTGTTTTTCTGAAGCAGAAAAAAATGTGTTTTCGGGGCTGGTCTGCAACGTCATAAGAATTTGTTGCCACCTCGGGGTATGCATTCTTACTTTTAGTGATAAGAGTGCTACTTAGGAGGATTTAAACATTGCATGTTATATCCGGGGATGTAGCGATTGGAATAATAATAAAGATTAGAATGAAATTGTTCCTATAGTATTGTCGGAATTGAAAGCAAAAGGAATAAATCGATTTTATTATCTTTTCATAAATTTTGATATGTAATTAATAATAATAATAAAGAAAAAAACAGGACAAGAAGGAAAATTTCTGCACACCGGAACAAATTTTAAGAAACCGGGGCGTATGGTAGCCTTACATACTTATTTGCATTCGGAGTGTCAGTACGGAGCCACTACGTAGCAGAGTTGAAACAAAACCTCGTAAATAGGTTGCCAACTCAGGAAACAAAATTACCGGCACACCCTCAAAATTCTCTGTACAAATGAGAAACTGAAGACTGTATTGATCGTTATTTTATTTACCAGCAATTGCCACTTGTTTAAAATTATCGAAACAGATGAATAATACTGGATATTAATCTTTATGTAACAATAGTTGATTTATAAAATGAAATTTACTCTATAAACTTACACTTCAAACAAAGGAAATTGCTTTAAAAAGTCATTTTCTACTCTCAATAAATGTATAAAATCCTTTTACAATAAAATGTAAGTGTTATCAAATTTGTTATGTTAAATAAATAAAAAAAACTGCCATACATTAAAAAAAAATATCGGTAATGTATAATACAACGGAAATTTGTGTTTGTAAAGGCACTGTTGAAAAATTTCGATGTTCAATGTTATATTCTGGATTGCAGATTCCAAAATACCCGTCAGAAAATGGCTAATAAGTTTGTACCGGTCACCGGCCTTAATCAAAATCACAGCAAATACCGGCCAGTTAGCAACTCTACTCGTAAATCAGAATGCTGAATGCACCAAAATACTTCACCATGCATTCTATAGTTTCTGCAAAATGAGTTTAATGAAGATGATCAAATAAAACAAAATACTGTGTTATAATTTTCCCTTTAACAGTCTACTTTGTGAATTTGTTATATCTTCCACTTATCAATTTCCTGTACGAGATGAGAATAACGGTTTCTGCGCAAGATAGAAAGAAAAAAATAAATTCTTCTCATAAGGATTCAGCTCACGTAAGAAATAATGAATAAGCTTAATAATAAGAGCCAAGGAGTGATAAACTAACTCAGCAATAATGATTGTAAGTATAAATATAAACAAAAAACAAAAAACAAAAAAATAAACATTTAATTCCATCATCGTTAGAATAAGATCAATATAGTAAATCACACGATAGTGTGAACATACCAAACCACACAAAAGTGTGAACAAAGTCCTGTTAGAAAAATACTCCATAAATGCGACACATTTTTTTAATGTTTCTACCATTTATACAGTCCCCCACATTGTTTTCGTTCTGGCGGCGCCCCTAATAGAGTACAAACGAAAATTTCGACTGCACATTTCTGTGCAAACAATGTACAAGCGATTGATATAATTTGTGAATGAATTGGATATGGTGGGGGCTACCATTTAGACGGCCCCACTTTGTTTTCCTTCTGGCGGCACGATTAATTGTGTACAAACGAAAATTACGCCTGCATATTTCTGTACAAACGATTACGACAATTTGTGATTGAATTGGACATGATGGACGGGGTACCATTTAGGCAGACCCCACATTAATTTCCTCCTTGCGTCGCCTCTAATTGTGTACAAAAGAACATTTTGCCTGCACAATTCTGTACAAACGACGTACATAGGATTGCGACAACTTGTGATTGAATTGGACATGGTCGGGGGCTACCACTTAGACAGCCCCCACTTTGTTTTCGTTCTGGCGGCGCCTTTAATTGTGTACAAACAAACATTTCGCCTGCTCATTTCTGTACAAACGAAGTACAAACGAATGCGACAATTTGTGATTGAATTGGACATGGTGGGGGGCTACCACTTAGACAGCCCCCATTTTTTTTCTGTTCTGGCGGCGCCCTTAATTGTGGACAAACGAAAATTTTGCCTGTACATTTCTGTACAAACGAAGTACATGCGATTGCGACAATTTCTGACTGAATAGGACACGTTGGTGGGGGACTGCCACTTAGACAGCCCCCACTTTGTTTTCGTGCTGGCGCCGCTCCTAATTGTCTACAAACGAAAATTTTACCTCCACATTTCTGTACAAATGACGTACATAGGATTGCAAAAACTTGCGATTGAATTAGGCATTGTAGGAGGCTACGACTTAGACAGCCACCATTTTTTTCAGTTTTGGCGGCGCTCCTAATTGTGTACAAACGAAAATTTTGCCTGTACATTTCTGTACAAGCGACGTAGAAACGATTGCGACAATTTGTGATTGAATGGGACATGTTGGTGGGGGGCTACCACTTAGACAGCCCCCAATTTTTGTCGTTCTGGTGGTGCCCCTAATTGCGTGCGAACATACATTTCGCCTGCACATTTCTGTACAAACGAAGTACAAACAATTGCAACAATTTGTAATTCAATTAGACATGGTAGGGGGGGCTACCACTTAGACAGCCCCCCACTTTGTTTTCGTTCTGGTGGCGCCCCTAAGTTTGTTCAAACAAACATTTCGCTTGCATATTTCTGTACAAACGATGCACAAACGAATGCGACAACTTTTGATTGAATTGGACATGTTGGTGGGGGCTACCACTTAGACAGCCCCCAATTTGTTTTCGTTCTGGCGGCGCCCCTAATTGCGTGCGAACATACATTTCGCCTGCACATTTCTGTACAAATGAAGTACAAACAATTGCGACAATTTGTGATTCAATTGGACCTGGGTGGGGGGGCTACCACTTAGACAGCCCCCATTTTTTCTGTTCTGGCGACGCCCCCAATTGTGTACAAACGAAAATTTCGCCTGCACATTTCTGTTCAAACGAAGTGCAGACGATTGCGATAATTTGTGATTGAATAGGACATGTTGGTGGGGGGCTACCAGTTAGACGCTCCCCAATTTGTTTTCGTTCTGGCGGCGCCCCTGTTAGTGTACAAACGAAAATTTGGCTTGCACATTTCTGTACAAACAATGTACAAACGATTGCGGCAATTTCTGATTCAATTGGACATGGTAGGGGCTACCATTTAGGGGAACTCCCTCGAGAAGAATCACTCTACTTATTTATTGCAAAAAGCAGAATTTAAAAATTCGCATTCGTTCAAAGTTATCGTTGGAATTAACAGCCGTTTGTATGTACATACTAATATCGATAAGTTGCACTACGCGATCCCAATTAATACTTCATATACCCGCGCCACACACACACTAGCATATGTACACACGAAAGTATACCTGGTAGTATCCACATGCTTAAGCCGGAAACTAGAAACAAAAAAAAAAAACACACACACACACAGAGAAAGAGAGAGAGAGAGAGAGAATATCTTGTTGTACCTTTATACTGAATGCACCATTACTCACAAAATCAGTTAAAAAAGAAAAAGGAAATGAGTTGTAAATGAAACTTTCAAAGATTGGTACCACTGCTGCGTGTCACACATGAGATTGTTCCATAATGATTGATTCGTAATATGATGTATATGGGTTTCTTAATGGTAGTATAACAAAATGCCTTCAAATTGACCACTAAATAAAAAGTGAAATTTATTTTTCAAATTTTGTAAAATCGAAGACGGTGGGCATTATGGGAACAGTCTACAATAACAATATATGCAAATAAATATTAATATACTTCACGTTTTCCAGTGGGTGCAAGAAAGCTTCGAATAGTGTTTGTTGTGATAATGATTAGCTGATGTAAATATATATATATATATATATATATATATATGTATATATATATATATATATATATATATATATATATATATATATATATATATATATATGTATATATATATATATATATATATATATATATATATATATATATATATATATATATATATATATATATATTTCAGTTTTTTTAAAATAATGCATAAAGCACATGAGAGGTGGTGAAAGAGAACGTATTATCCGTTTAATACGTACTAGAAAAAGAGTTAAAATTTCGGTGAAATTTATTAGAGAAGTGAAACAATGAAAACGAGGAAGCAGGTATATTTAATCAGGGGTATGTATCAGAGGGTGGTAATCAGCAAATTTTCCCGAATGTGCCTATTAGAGAGACTATCTTGCCAGAAATGCCGTAAAATTTCTATGCAATTTTGCCCTTTTGTCTATCATCACCTCTGAAACGGAAAGAGAGAGAAAGAGAGAGATGTTCCCGGAACTGAGAGTGAGGTGCTTCCATTCAAATCAACGAGTTGACAAATAGACGCTTACATAATGAGAATGCGGAATACAAAGTATAAACCATCAAAGTGATAATTACAAGTATTATCACCTAAGGTTCCGGAACCGTGACGGTCAATGAGACATGATCCGATGTCGAACGTCGAGAAATAATTTGATAATGAAATGTTATTGTCTCGTCTCCTTTCGTCTAATTTTCTTTCGTAAACTTCATAATAATAGAAGTAAAATGTCATGCGACTTCGAAATGTAACGAAGTATACAAGTTAGAATTGATAATTGGACAAGAGAGGGCTATGGAATGCTTTCGAGACATTTAAAAAGCGATGAGTCCAGACAATGACAAGTCACTTCTCGTCTCGGAAAACGACACGAGACAGATGCTTTGTCTCGTCTCGTCTCGGATTTAACAAAGCCTATATTGTCTCGCCCATGCTGAATTGGAAACCTCTTGTGTCAAGTGTGACATGTGGGTCAAGATGTGTAAGTCGGTTAGTGCGTCGTGGGTCAACATGATATGACCCACTGCAATCTACCACCCACCGTGACCCACCATAAACCAGCGATCCACCATAACCTACAGACTCACTACGACCCACCGACAAACTGTGCTTAGTGCATTGTATATAGCATCGAATGAACAATGGCGAATTTGTCTATAATTTAGTTTTAGGGTCACTATTTTTATCTTTTTTGGGTTTTGTTTCTATTTTCTTACATGAGATGACTATATCTCACAAGGAAAAAGCAGACTTTGTTAAATGAACTTTCGCGAGGTAGTAGTGCATATTTAAAGCGTTAATATTACAAACTGGGAGAGCGCAATAACCAGAAATAGCCTTGAAAACGTGTCTTAAAGTTTCGACTCTCCGTATATATGATACGACACCTAAAATTACCAAGTAACGGTATGGCAGAGTGTGGAACATTCACGAGTCACGCGTAAAGGGTCGCGAGTTCGATTTCCGCTCGAGTTAACTTTTTCTTTTTGCTTTTACCAATAAAGTATTCGTTTTTAACTACAAGTAAAATAATAATTCACCATATGTTTATAATGCATGAAACAATAGGAATTTTTAAATCAGTTGTAAAACTGTTCAATGTTTCATGTGAACTACATACAAATATAACCTATTTCATAAATTCGTTAAATGAAAAATGTTCTTGACGATTCGTGTCTATATCTGTGAACAGAGTTCGAATTGCAATGGGGATAATTCGGAAATCCCCTTTGGCTATAGCATTCATCAAGTATTCCCTAGCGGATTTCCCCCGCATCCCTCTTTCAATTCGTACACTGTCCACAGATATAGACACGAAACTTCGGACATAACGACTATGGTAACCGTAATACAGCTAGTGATATCAATATATTTATGAAATAGGTTATATTTTGTGTCTAGTTCACATGAAACATTGAAAAGTTGTACAACTGATTTGAAAATTCCTATCGTTTAGAATATATGAACATATAGTGAATTAATATCTTACTTGTAACGTCAGTCCTGTTTTCCTAGACGAGACGTGACAGGTCCTTGTCTGGACTCGTCGCGTTTTAAATGTCTTGAAAGCATTCCATAGCCCTCTCTTGTCCGATTATCAATTCTAACTTGTAAACTTCGTTACATTTCGAAGCCGCATGGCTTCCAATTTTACTTCTATTATTATGAGGTTTACAAAAGAAATTTAGACGAAAGGAGACTAGACAACAATTTGTCTCGTTTCGGAAACACGAGATGACACCGGGATAGCCACGAAACCAGTGGCGGATCTAGAAGGTAAAAACTGGGAGGCTGCCTGAATTTAGACTATGATAAGTATATCTTGACCTTACTATAAATTTTCAAAACTATATAAATAATAGCTTAAATTATTTTCGTCAATCTAAAAGTAGGGGGTCTAAGCCCCCGCCCAGAACTAGATCCGCCACTGCACAAGACGAAACACAAGCTTTTTCTCGCATCTCTAAGATGAGACATTTTCACATGACGGGACGAAACAAGTAGCCATGTTGTGTCTAGCGCATCATAACTATTCCTTTTATAAAATTCTGTTTTCATCTCATTATCAAGTTATTTCTCGAAATCCGATCTCGGATCATCATCTTTTCATTGACCGTCATTGTTTCCTTCACTAACTTGTGTTCATAATTGTATTTTTTTTAAATCATTCTATTTTCTACGCTTTTCATTCCAAGTTCAGTCTACGATTTTCATTCTACCACTTGTGAAGTGGAATTAAGATATGATAGGTTATAATGGTGGTGTGATGTTTGTTATGTGTCTATTTGTTTGAAGCCAGTTTATATTAGGCAATCGATATTATGTGAGGTTAATTGCATTCATCTATTACTACTTAATTGTGTACGTATGGTATATCTATAAGTGTACTGTTCTAGGTTTCCCTTCGTAGAACAAAGTTGTTTGGAGGCACTAGATTAGTGTAATGGAATTGTATATTAGTCTAGGCATGTATCTTTGATGGGGAAGTGGAAGTTAGAACTACAGCATGAAGTGTGGAAAGAGGGATCTTTCTTTTTCTCTTGAAATGTCTGTCATTGCTTGTTCCGTTCACTGTATCGCTATCTGTCCTCACTGCTTCCTTCAGGCGATATTCAGCGTGCCTTGGTGGCTAGACACTGCATAGCAAAGCTCACGAGTGAAATATGCATGATTCACTGTGTAACGCAGGGTTGCAATAACTTCGTTTTGTCGTTAACAAATATAGTGCTTTTGGTGTCTTGAATATCAATAAAACTGGTTGTGGAAAATATAACTCAATACGAATCTGCTAAAAGTCTACTTATATAGTTTAATATTGTAGTCTCAATATGGTCCCTCATCCCGAAACTTGTGATTGTTTTCACAGAACACATTTGGGGAGAGGGTGAGCTGTGTAAGTCACAATATTTTGGCATTCGTGATATTAGTGATATATTGTTCGGATCTTGGAACCTTAGATGATAACGCTTCCAATTATTACTTTGCTGTTTTATGCGTTTTGTATTCGGCATTCTTATTATGTAAGCATCTGTTTGTCATTTCGAACACTTCAATGGAAGCACCACACTCTCAGTTCCGGGAGCATCTCTCTCTCTCTCTCTCTCACACTGCAATACGCACTCTCTCACTGCAATATTTCTGAAGAAATTTGCCTATCGTAGAGACTCACATGGGCGAAATTCGGGAAAATTTCCAGTTTTTCCGGTCACCATCCTCTGATACAACCCCTGATTAAATATACTTGCTTCCTCATTTTCATTGTCTCGCATCCCTAATAAATTTTACCGAAATTTTTAAATCGTTTTCACTTAACATATTAAACGGGTAATACGCTCTCTTTTACAACCTTTCATGTGCTATGTGCATTATTAAAAAAATAAAAATATACTACTTGGAGCAGAATCGAAAAGCTATTCTTTGAATTTGTGATCAAGCGCCTTAACCACTACAACAAAATCGTTACTTGGTAAATGCTTAGTTGTTGACATATTTGTTGTATTTGTATTTTATGTTCCCACTTCGACAATTTTTAGTCTTTTCTCTCCGTTTAGCAGCTGTTTCTGGCTTTCTCTTTCGGCGTCGTCCTTTATTTACACTGTGCACTATTCGTATTCACAGCTTGTGCCCCTCTGCAATGTCTTATTCAGGTTAGACTCTTATTCTTGTCCCTCAGTAAACATTTGATTGATTTAATTCTCATACTCTCCATGGATGGAGCGCAGGAATGCCAGACAAAAAAACAGGTGTACACTTACTTTCCTGACAGATAATACCTAGTCGTACGTACGGGGCATAACTACAATATGGATACTGTCTCGAGGTTTAAGGCAACATACATACGTACAATCTATATACTGCATACGTCCAATCCATACTACAAAAGGCTATACGTATGCGATATACGTAAAATCCGTATACTTCATACAGGCAACTTATAAGCTACATACATCCATTCCATACATTACATATGGCCAATCTGTACGCGAAATTCGTATAATCTATATACTGCATGCCTACAGTCTGTAAGCTGCATATGTGCACTTCGTATGGTATATATGAAAATTCTGCATGCTGTATTTGGACAAGCTGTGTGCGACATAAGGAAAATCTGTATAGTACATACGTACAATACGTATACTGTATCTAGTCGTACGTACTGTATCTAATCGTAAGTACAATATAAATTCTGTATCCTGGTTCAACGGAAGAAACATACGTACAAAACGTATATTGCATACTTCCTGAAATTATTCTCCGTCCTGATAGCCAGTGTACGTCATTATTATTAATCCATATGCTACATGCCGTCCTGACGTCACAAATCTAGATATTACTTCCGTATATACTTGTTACTGCAAATGACGTCATATGACTGACGTAATTGCACTTATGCGGACAGTACGTATAACACATTCTTTTTCAGCTATACGTTTGCTGCAGGATGTTATATACGGTTTACGTTCTGTCCAAAAACCACAGGAATTACGAATGTAACCTACGTTTTTAAGTATGCTACCTACATTTTTTCTCAGTGTACAGTAACTTACACAAATATATTAAAATACAGGCTACGTTTAAAATGTAATGATTATAACAATTGTCAAGACGAGCATACCTCAAGTATGTTTATTGATTCCCCAAAGAGATCCATGGTGAAGTTGAGTTTTGCCGAACGAGGTATATATGACTTCGGTGAAAATATTAAATTGCTCTCCAAACTTGCACCTGAAATAGAAGAAAATGTGATATATTATCATTATATATATATATATATATATATATATATATATATATATATATATATATATATATATATATATATAGGGTAAGTCAAAAGTCCTTGGACACTTGCATAAGTTTAAAAATCGACGGGAAAAGTAAAAAGTGATGATGTGAACAGAGGTTTGATGAGGGGCCGCAACATTTGGAGTGTATGTCATTCATGGCCGTCATCTTGAAATCCGCCATTTTTATGATTCAAGTCATTTTCTAAAATAGGAAGAGGGGTGCATGACACATCAAATAACACTAGCATGAGTTCAGGAATTTACTGCTGTAATTTGTTTTTTTTTTCTATCGTGTACAGTTTAGAAGTTATTAATCTTCAAAGTGGGAAATTACCTTGACACTGAGCCAGTTCTCTCTTTGTTCCAGGTGATCTAAAATGGGTCTGACACGTGAACAGAAGATAGAAATTATCCTTATAACAGGGGAACGCAGCTACCGAACAATAGCAGCTGACTACAACAGACGGCACCCAGACAGAGAACCGGTATCGCACAGCACGGTGACTCACGGGATCACCAAGTTCCGGGAGATGGGCTCTGTTCAAGATAGGGCACGTAGTGGACGACCAAAGGCTGCCACCAATGAGGAAACTGCAACGGCGGTTGTTGTGTCGTTTGTGAGAAGTCCTAAACGAAGTGTCCGTCGTGTGTCCCTAGCATGTGCAATAAGCCAATCCTCCGTTGTCCGGATATTGTACGCCAATCAGTGGCATCCTTACAAGCTGCACATGCAACATAAACTGAACGAGGATGACCCTGATCGCCTGTTGGAGATCTGCATGTGTGCTACTGAACAACACGAACTTGATTCTGCGTTTGCCAAGGGCATGCTGTTCAGCGACTAGGCGTATTTCACTTTGAACGGGGAGATTAATCGACATAATTGTCGATACCGGTGTGACGCAAATTCGAACTCGGTTGACCCGAATCGAGAACATAGTCCAGCGAAGGTGATGGTGTTGTGTGGCATATGGGACACCCGCATCATTGGGCCATTTTTCATTTACAACACCTTAACTGCACCACAGTATCTGATGCTGCTGCAGGACCTTGTGTTCCCTGCCACACTGAACGCTGACGGCATTTTCTCATCTTATTTTCAACACGATGGAGCCCCTCCACACTATGGACTTGGTGTCCGTGAATGGTTGGATGAACAACTCCCAGGGAACTTGATTGGTCGCCGTGGTCCCGTGGTGTGGCCGTCCAGATCCCCTGACATACTGCCCCTTGATTTTTATCTATGGGGACATCTTAAGCAGATAGTTTATACTGAGACAATCCGTGATTTGAGACACCTGGAGGAACGCATCCAACACGCCTGTGACCAAATTTCAGGAGACATTCTCCTCCGTGTGCAGTCAGAGTGGTTGCGGCGACTACAGACGTGCATTGCACGGGATGGACAACATGTAGAACATATGTTGTAGCATTCAGTATCAATATAATTTCCCACCTTTGAATATTAATAATTTCTAAACTGTACAAGATAGAAAAAAAATACACAACTAAATTTCTGAGCTCAAGCTAGAGTTATTTGATGTGTCATACACTCCCCTTCCCATTTAAAAAAACTGATTTGAATCCAAAATGTCGTATTTCAAGATGGCGGCGATGAATGCATACACTCGAAATGTTGCGCCCTCTTATAAAACCTCTGTTCCCATCATCACGTTTTACTTTTCCCGTCGATTTTCGAACTTATACAGGTGTCCAATGACTTTTGACTCGCTATATATATATATATATATATATATATATATATATATATATATATATATATATATATATATATATATATATATATAAGGTAAGTCCGTTAGAGATGGACACTGGCTGAGATGAACTAGGGCCGTAGTTCTTAAACTACCCACCAGAGTGCAGCTTTAATATTGATGTAGTGTCATGACGGATGTATGCTATACATTGTGTGCTTTTTTTGAAGCAGAATTCCACACATTTCTTCAGAAAACGAGATTTTTTTTTCAGGTATGTCATTTTTTTTACCACATTTCATTGAAAGCATTATTCAACTTTATTCATGTAGATTTATTCTTGGACAACATAGGAAATATAAGAATGTTTCTTATTTGCCTGAAAAATTTTCAAGTATATATATGTAAACAAAAAAAACAAAAAACATGATACAACGTACGGTACAGTGTAATTACTAGCACCTATTTATCTTCTTAAAACATAAAACATACGTACTCTTGCTATTTACGAATGTTTCTTTTCCTAAATTCCATGTTAGAAGGAAAGTTCGTTTTTAGAATTTCTACATTTCTACTTTTGTTTAATCAACATTAGATTATATGAGATCAATATTTGATTTCAGTAAAAACTTCGGAGCTGTACAATATCAACTTTATTACTATAACATATTTAAAAAAAACAAACCCCAATTTATTTATTTAATTATTGTTTAGTTTCTGCATATTGTCCATCACTCCCACAATGCATGATCCATCAAACCCATAGTACTATGGGTTAGATGGACCACTCAGCTACTTTTGCAAGTTTAAATTTCGGGAGAAAGATATCTTTTTAATCCTAAGGATCTTTTATTATGGTTAATGAAAGTCCTTTGTTGGATTTCGTGCAGAAGAACATGTTATACATACACAATAATTCGAGATATTGGAGGCACACAAAGTGGTCCATCCATATATATCCTAAGATATTTTCTGCAGCGACAGATTTCTGGTGGTAACATGATAGGTGTAATTGTAAGGAAGATAAAACGGCAATATGCTGGGAGCTGAACAGACAGTGACAATAGTATAAAATGGGTACCCATTCTGATTTCTTAAAAGAGATAATTGTTAGCTCTCAAGTATGTTGTGCGTGCGTGACAAACGTATCAGCTGTACTGGGTATATCAAAGAGAAAATCTGAAATGTATCTCGACAAAACTAGAATGAAAACTGTGCTCTTAAAACAAATGAGTGACAGGTTCTTCTATGCATTGATGCTGATCGTCTCTCAGAACTACAGTGCGGCAGTGACTTAAGTGACGGCGAAACGTAAGCACTACCTTCCGCAACCTGTGTCGATAATCGTAGTCCGCTGTGAGTCATATGAAATCATCATAGGTTTTGGGATTGCGCATATAAAACCGAAGGTTAATAATGGACCTTCGTTTCAGCATGACGCCATTGGTGCCGTATATATGCAACATTGACTTCTTATAACTAGAAACATAGGATATGGTCAGATAAAACATTGGTCAATTATTTCAAACCAAGAGCTATGATTGTTTGTGGGGGACTCTCAAAGAAACATACAATTCGCATCGTATCAGCCCAACCATGAAACACGCATTTGCTTTGTCATACTGTGAAGATATGTGTATTTGAACACATAATGAATTTTTTTATTTCGAACTTTGGGACATTTTATTTTACAATTCAATACAATGGAAAGCATAATCGTTCATTTAAAGTTGAACCACATTTCGATTTTTTTTAAGTTCATATGCTTTTCCTACTAGCAAGTTTTCTTGCTTTCTGTCATTTCATTCTTACACATCTTATCTCTTAATCAGTAAAACGAATGATTCTTTCCCTGTCAGCAATCCTATCATCACCCCACCTTTGGTTAATCTATAAGCACGCACTTTTCACCGAGACTGAAGAAATAGTCAACGACCCAGGATGTCAACCCGAAGGGACATTGAAACAAGCCATTGAGACACTTTTGGAAGAGGTAGTCTGTATCGTATGAGAGACGAGTCAACATGTAGGAGCACGAGCCACGATTCCGAATTTACGAGGAGTTTATCTTGCTCTAACTTAGAGAGCACTTTGCCTTAGCAAACGTTGTATTTATCAGTTGCAATGGATAATCCGTTTAAGAGTAATTTCGACTTTGATTAAATTTACTGGCGCGTTATCTGAGCTTTCAGACTGACAAGGGCGACTGCACATGGTGGAATGCTGTGAGACTAGTGCCTTATTTATAACCCTTTATCTTGTGCACTGCACATGGCAGAGATGTGGATTTAACTTGTGTGGATGCACACATATCTGTAACCCTCGATTTTTGTCATCTAGCTGTACGTAATTAAGATTCATTTTTGCATTAGTTTGTTCGCCGCCCACCGTTAGAATTTGCTGAAATACTATTTGTTTTACCACCCTCCCTCCACTCTCTCAATTTCTGTTATTTTGTTTTTATCTGCATTTTAGCAATACTGTTTAGAGATATTTAGAGAAAATTGCAAATTCTGGTATTATGGCACAAGGTCGTCTTACGTTACTAGATTCGATTGTGCGCCCCACATTTTTTCACGGCAAGTATGGGGAAGACGTTATTCGTTTTTTTTTTTTTTTGAGTATTTTGAATCTTGCTGTGTCATTTATGAGTTCAACGACGTCAAGAAGTATCATTTGCTGCCATATCTATTACGGGACGGGGCCTTGTCGTGGTTTTTAGTATTAACTAGAACAGACGAATTTGTGAACTGGTCGTATGTAGACATAAAGAGATGTATGATTACATTATTTGGAGGTTTTGTAGTTAACAAAGTTACGGAAGATACCCTTCGATCTAGAGATCTAAAAGAAGGGGAACCCATTATGACATATATTTATGACAAGCTAGATCTCATGCTTTGTTTCGATAAAGCTATGCCTATACAGCAACAATTTAATTTTCTAATTGAATTATTATTGCCCCAATACTTTAAACTCACATTAATACATCGTTTTCGTCGGGTGATGCGTTGTGTGAATTTTTATTACAAGAACAGTCAGTTGAGTTAATTGTGAATTATAAGACGCTTATTAAAGCTAAGTCGAAAGAACTAATCTTGCAGTACAGTACATCGGAATTTATCGCTAAGATAGATGATGTTTCGTTGCGCGATAATTCTCATGTTTCATTTCCTCTCGAAGAACAACAGCAGAGAAAAGCAAAGGTCGCAGTTTTACATCATGATATCTCATCCGCTGTGAAAGAATGCGGTAATCAACAGTCTGTAAATTCTATCCCGCTTCTTCAACAAAAATGTAACTCTTTTTCTTATTTTTGTTCTTCTGAATGTAAGAACCACATGGATAATAATATGCACAACAGAATGAGCTCTACAACTAGTACTTACGTTATATCTAAGAACCAACAGAACAGGTGCAAAGAGAATCATTGTAGGTCTTACGCAAATAATAATATACACTGTCCAGCTAAAACGTTAGTTTACAATATGGCACAATTCAAGGGAAGTGATAATTGTAATATTCCAAATAGCGAAAATAATTCAGGGAATAGTGGGATACCTGCTTTTAAGGCCCACACGATAACTACGCCTATTGTTAGGGATAGGATTCTGCCTTGTATCAAAATCACTATTGCAAATAAAGAGTATAAAGCTTTGTTGGATTCTGGTCGTCAAATTTCTATTTGTGCTAGAGAGCTTCTTCCTCCTAACACTAGAATTGTTAAAAGACGTACTATCATCCGTGGAATCACGGGTAAAGGACTTGAAACTAACACGTTAGCTGTGCTGGAGTTCAATATGGACAGCTATTCATTTACGCATACTTTTAGAGTTGTAGATAAATTTGTATCTTCTGTTTTGTTGGAAAATGATTGGTTACTTCCTCAACATGCTACTCTTAACCAGGACCCACTGATTACGCGCTACCTGAGAGTCATGCTATAAGGACAGTTTCCGAACAAACAGCGAACTTAATGCAAGCGTATTTCATAACGGCGAAATTTGTTACTTTACCACCAAAATCTAGTGTTTCAGTACCTGTTCGTAAAATTAATGATTTAGTGGGAGTTAAGAATATTTTGCAACCCAATGAGAAAATTTGTTCTAAAGCTGAAATTTTTGTCAATGAGTCTAGAATGGATTCTGTTAATCCTGTCATTAGCAAAATGAAATCTTTGAGTTTTACGTTCCACGGTTATGCCGGTTAGGCTAAAGGAGACGGTGATGATAGGAGATGAGTGAAATGCTGGAATGAAGAAAGTGGGAGGTAACGGGAGAACCCCGAGAAAACCCACGAACACGGTGTTTGTCCACCACAAATTTCACTTGGTGGGGACTGGGATCGAACCCGGGACCCCAAGCACCAGAGGCGAACGCTCTACTACTGGGCATCCTGTCATTACAGTAGTCAACCCAACCCACAAAAAGTTGTTAAATGAAAAGAAAAAAAAAGAAAATATAGAAAAAAGACAGAAAGACAAATTGAATGGATCCTTTTTTACTGCTAAATTTCTATCAAAAAGAGCCAACATTAAAAGTCCAAATTCTATCATAATGAAAACTTACAAATGTTAAAAAAATGGATATTGGTTCCTTATAAACGTAGCAAATTTTACATATTTTGCATTTCATACGTGAATAAATCAAATTGAAGAATTATAGGATGGAAATGAAATTTGTCTAAAATTAATATTTAAAAAATCTCTTGAGATAACCCAAAAGGGGCCATTTTCTAGTCATTTTTGAAAATTTGTCTGTTCCGAATATCGACTCTCGATTTCACCTATTGCGGATATAACGTTGTAATTCTCAATGATAGAATGTACACGTCAGAGCTGAAACGGTTCATCGCAGTGACACGGTGATTCGATTGAGACTCTCATTTGGCGTAGGAGACCCGTGTTCGATTTCCGGCAGGAGTTCATGTGGCTCGTATTCCACGTTAATCAGTAGGTCCACCTCTCATATAACTTCGCTGCTGAAATGGACGTTGACATCAACTGAACATCTCAACTCGATTGAGATTCGGTAACCCACAAGAAAAAATCAGACATTACATATTTCCTTGACATTGAGTGGGTGTTTGTGTGTTAGAGAAAGAGAAAAGAGAAAGATGCAAGACATGATAATAAACGTCAAGATAAATGGATAGAGAGAGAGAAAGAGAGAGGAATATGAAATCTCCTTACTATTACTCAGTATGATGAAGACTGCACAAACTGTTTATTCGGATTCTCGACTTGTAACTTCTCCAACAAACGTTGGTAGCGAATGTTTTATGAGAAAAACTTAGTACCTGATAGGGATCGAAACCGAGATTTTCCGTTTGCAAGTATACGACGGTACCAATACACCAACGGCTACTCCACCCGAGACATATTTAACAAAACGTATAATGTTTCTTTCTAAGAACAATAACATGAAAAGTGGATACTACAGACCAATTAAGTGTTTCGGGTTATCCTAGTAGCCACCATAGTTATTATTTTTTTCTTTCCCAACCCACGTTTGTAAATCGTCTCTATCATGATACAGGTGTTTGCCTCCACATTCTTACGGTTTGCTCGTTTATTATCAGAAATCACTCTTCCATTTTTCACGATCACTTTGTGAAAAACAGACCTTTCTCTTGACCACAATTCGAACCTACTAAGATCGGTTCTGCTCTTTGCAACGAATTGGCTTCTTTCTGTAGAGTTATTTACATCAAAGAGGACGGAGAAATTCATTCATTCGATTGCCTGGAAACAAATTAGTGCCCACTAATAAACGAAATAACACACAATGCAGGAAACATTAAAGAAATAGTAGCATTCTGTGCAATGGTTACGCTGTTCAAGTTCAAACTTCATGCCGTAAACGTCGCATGGCCCATTTGCTGGCAAATGTCGATGGTCGATATAGAGACGCGGCGAAGGATTGCCGCTACAGTGCCGCTAGTAGAAAAATATATCTATAATCTGGGTATTGAAGTTACCACCCCATAGCAGCAAAGCGCAGTATTTTAGTCCGCTCTATTTCGATTCGCCTAGGAGAATCGCAAATAGACCAACACGAACTATCGTCAGTCATTTGGATGCGGCTATTATTATATACTAGCTGAATATAATCATTCTTTGAATGGGGGCAGTATTTTTAAATTAACGCCTGTGGGAGTATCTCCATTTATTTCAGCGACCGCGAAAAGTATGGAGTTGGTACTAATATCGGTCGTTTTGGGCTGTTTTTACTGGTCTCGGTATCCCCCAGTTGCCCACCGACTGGCATACAATGATATATGAATTCGGAAGTCATCGCTAATGTAAGTGTCAATATTTTTCTCACCGACCGCGAAAATTATGGATTTGGCACGTAATATCGGTCATTTTCGATTACGTTTACGTCTCGGTGTCCCTCTCCGGTGACTCCGGCCCGCAGCCAGATAGGGTGAATTTGGAATTAATGCGATTTGAGTTTCACGAGTGATTTCAGCAACCGCCAAAATCACGAATTCGAAAGTCATATCGGTCATTTTCTATTACTTTTACATGTCCCGGTAAACGCCCCCCTCAGACCTCTGGTTCTAATTTTAACAAAAATGCTTCCCCTTGTTCTGGGACCTGGACAAAAGGATCCGTGCCAAAATTTAGTAACTCTCGTTCAACTTGTCTGGTCCGCAGGTAGGTCCCAGTAAACTCCTGCCTTCCCTGAGACTCCCTGGTTCGAAATTTATAAAAGCGCTCCGTCTTGATCTGGGGCCTGAACCAAGGTTCCTGAGACCAAATTTTGGTAACTGTTGGTCCACTAGTCTTGCTCCCAGGCCGCACACAACCATACAAACAAATTCTTTGTTTTATTTATATTAGATTATTTTTTCATGACGAATTGTTCCTAAGGTTATTTTAAGGGGTCAAGAGTAACCTCTGCCTCTATATCATGAAGTGAAAAATCTTGAGATGAGTGCGTATAATTGTTTGAATTTAGATGACAACTGTCAGCGATCATTTGAAAGTTAATATGTGAGAACCATGATATAAAGTAAGTAGACGCACGTCATTTTGTTGTACAATTACATGGCGATCAGATTTTATAAAATCCCAAACGGTCGTCGTCGAATACACACAGTTACAGGAGCGCTCTGATAAGCCAAATTCAAAATACATCAAAGATTTATTCATTGACAAGCGACGTTTTCTTCATCACCTCGGTGGCCAATTCATATACGTTCGTGAGACTTCGTGTTAGTAACATCGTCTCTCTCTCGCTGACCGTTTGTGTTGTAAGAAACGCCAAGTCACGAAATTTGTTTGTGTACTCGCTTAATATCCTATTAATATTTAAGTTTCTTAGGAGGATTAGGAGGATTTAAACATTGCATGTTATATCCGAGTAAGCAGCGATTGGAATAATAATAAAGATTAGAATGAAATTGTTCCTATAGTATTGTCAGAATCGAAAGCAAAGGGAATAAGTCGATTTTATTATCTTTTCAGAACTTTTGATACGTAATTAATAAAAAAAAATAACAGGACAAGAAGGAAAATTTATGCACACCGCAACAAATTTTAAGAAACAGGGACGTATGGTAGCCTTACATTCTTATTTGCATTCGAAGTGTCAGTACGAAGCTACTACGTAGCAGAGTTGAAACATACAAATCGACACAATAGTGCGAATAAAGTCTTGTTAGAAAAATACTCCATAGTATGTGACACATTTTTTTAAAGTTTCTATCATTTAGACAGTCCCCTACATTGTTTTCGTTCTGGCGGCGCCCCTAACTGCGTACAAACAAAAACTTCGCCTGCACATTTCTGTACAAACGATTACGATAATTTGTGATTGAATTGGACATGGTGGAGGCGCCACCATTCAGACAGACCCTACTTTGTTTTCTTTCTGGTGGCGCCCCTAATTGTGTACAAACGAAAATTTGGCCTGCACATTTCTGTACAAACGATGTACAAACGATTGCAACAATTTGTGATTGAATCGTACATGGTGGGGGGCTATCATTTAGACAACCCCCAGCTAGTTTTCGTTCTGGTGGCTCTCTTAATTGTGTACAAACGAAAATTTCGCCTGTACATTTCTGTACAATCGATGTACAAATGGCTGCGTCAATTTGTGATTGAATTGGACATGGAGGTGGGCTTCCATTTAGACAGCCCCCACTTTGTTTTCGTTCTGGCGCGCCTCTAATTGTGTACAAAAGAAAATTTCGTCTGCACATTTCTGTATAAACGATATAATAACGATTGCGACAATTTGTGATTGAATTGGACATGGTGGAGAGGCTACCATTTAGACAGACCCTACTTTGTTTTCTTTCTGGTGGCGCCCCTAATTGTGTACAAACGAAAATTTGACCTGCACATTTCTGTACAAACGATGTACAAATGATTGCGACAATTTGTGATTGAATCGTACATGGTTAGGGGCTATCATTTAGACAACCCCCAGCTAGGTTTCGTTCTGGCGGCTCCGTTAATGTGTATAAACGAAAATTTCACCTGTACATTTCTGTACAATCGATGTACAAATGGTTGCCTCAATTTGTGATTCAATTGGACATGGTGGTGGGCTTCCCTTTAGACAGCCCCCAATTTGTTTTCGTTCTGGCGTCGCCCCAATTTTGTACAATCAAAAATTTTGCCTGCACGCATCTGTATAAACGATTGATATAATTTGTGATTTAATTGGATATGGTGGGGGTTACCATTTAGACAGTTCCCACTTTGTTTTCGTTCTGGCGGTGCCCCTAACTGTGTAGAAACAAAAACTTCGCCTGTACATTTCTGTACAAACGATTACGATAATTTGTGATTGAATTGGACATGGTAGAGGCGCTACCATTCAGACAGACCCTACTTTGTTTTCTTTCTGGTGGCGCCCCTAATTGTGTACAAACGAAAATTTGACCTGACCATTTCTGTACAAACGATGTACAAACGATTGCGACAATTTGTGATTGAATCGAACATGGTGGGGGGCTATCATCTAGACAACCCCCAGCTACTTTTCGTTCTGGTGGCTCCCTTAATTGTGTATAAACGAAAATTTCGCCTGTACGTTTCTGTACAATCGATGTACAAATGGTTGCGTCAATTTGTGTTTGAATTGGACATGGTGGTGGGCTTTCATTTAGACAGCAGTAAGAACGCCGCTATTTCTACAGCCGAACGGAAGAATGTTAACGGTACATTACGTAATAATTATGTTATTACATGGTCCTTTAATGGATGTGTCGTCAGACGGTCTGTTAGGTCATTAAAGGTTGATGACATGTCGGTTATGTGGTTTGGAAAGTTCCTGTTTTCCTTTTTTGGCTGTGATTACGTCTGTGTATTGTTGGAAAGGTCGTGTCCTCTTCATCGAGTGTGTATACGTGTATGTAGAAGTAGTATACTGGATATTTTTTTTAAAAATAATAATGGGAATTTAAATTTGAATTTTAATTGGTTTGATTTGAATTAAATCTGTTGATATGTTAGTTAATTAGAATATTGGTACATATGATGAAACGTTCCGCAGCAGTGATTAAATTAATAATAATAATATTGAATATATTTACGTTATTGACATTCAGATGAAGATCCCCAGTTCGAATCTCGTATTATACAGATGGTTTTTGTGCAATAGAAATTTGCAATAAGATCAAGACCCGTGTTCGAATCTCGCATTATATAGATGGTTTTTGACTAATAGAAACTTACAATGAGATGAAGATACCGGCTTGAATCACGTATTATACAGAAAAATGGAGACTTGTTGTTGTTAATTATTTTATTCTCTTACATGTAAAAGATGTTTAAACAATATGTGACTATACTAATTATTTATATTTTCCTAATAAATTAGTCGTAGCAACTTATTTTGGTAGGAAACAATTTTATAAAAGGTATATATATATATATATATATATATATATATATATATATATATATATATATATATAAAGTTTATGTGGTGGATGGTGGGAATGAACCCAGGACTCTTAGCATCAGAGATGAACGCTGTATGATGGGTGGGAAATACTTATTCATGCGGGACATGATTTTTATTTTAATTTTTCGTATTGATTACTTGAACAGTATGATTTTTTGAAGAACTTGTTGGTGATTATTTATTAGAAGCGTATTGGTAATATACGTATACAGAGCGTGGTTTCCGTACTTCTTTTGCTGGTGAACTCAAGAGACAAACTGAATGTTTGCGCGCTTTTGGAAAACCGGTTGGGTAGGAGTGATGATGATGATGTGTGCTTGCAGGGCGGTGTTAAAACTTGAATTCAAATACAAAGGAAGACCGTTGACACGTTTGGTAAACATCACAGAATACCACCAGACTAATAGAAATAACTTTGGTGCTGCGGGAGGTGAAAAAAGACATTGTCAGTGAAAAACACAAAAGAAAGATTGCGGACGTGGAAGATAAACATCACAAGTTGGGGACAGACTAATAGAAATAACTTTGGCGAGGTGAACAAAAGATATTATTGGTGAAAAACACAAAAGAAATATTGCGGACGTGCAAGATAAACATCACAGATTGGAAACAAACTAATAGAAATAACTTTGGTGAGGTAAACAAAAGACATTGTCGGCGGAAACAGAAAAGAAAGATTGGGAAACGTTAAAGATAAACATTAGAGAATATGAACTTATAATAAAAAAACAAGTTTTATGATAGTTTGTTAACAATGAATACAAAGAACGTATTACATTACGAATGGTAGAACATATGTGGTCATTGAACGCTAATGCAACAGAACATTCACCTATTGAATGATGATCGTGTTGGAACATGAAGGGATGTTAAATACGATAGCAATAGAAGATTGTTATATTAATGTAATAATGAATGAATGAATGCAAATACAACGATAGTTTGTATTATGATTGATTCCGTTATTTTACATGGACGATATGTTGGTGTATGTATGGTAGATGTCTTGTTTACATGAATAATAATAGAAGTTGTAAATAACAGATTTTATTTTAAAAGCATGTAAACTATTTATTTACACGTGATTTATCTAATTCTATTCTTGCACATAGATGACAGATGATTGAATAGTACACCTTATGAATAACGTTAATGACGGAATACCGTTGTAAAATGGGGAATAATTTACCAAAGTGAAAATACCAAATATTGATGTTTTAAAAAGATTATAGTCCTATATTTATAAAAATTCTATAGAGAATTGGAAAAGTACATGGGAAAATATTTTAATTGATGTGGTAGGACTGTTTGAAAAATGTTTAAAGTATCACATGATATGATGTTAACGGTAAAGTTTTCCTTATATATTGGGTATGAAGAGAAGACTGGTATAGTATCATCATCGAGTCGATTCAGAGCCAAGTACGGCGAGAAATTGACTTGTGCGAAGAGTTAGATTAAGATTCTTCGTTTGAGTTTGTAGAATCTCTAAGGAAAATGTTTAAAAATGCGAGAGGTTTACCAAATATATTTATTGACGAGGAAACTAAGTATTTTCCTCCAGCTTCGCGAGTATCCTCAGAGGTTATTATAGAAGCAGAAATTAATGTTTTACGTAAGGATCCAGTATTAATCCCATCATCGTCTGTTGGAATGGGGACATCTTCATGAGTACTTCCAGCATCCCCGTCAATATTGAGAGTAAGTGCATCAAAAAACATTCAACTTCAATCTTTAAAGTGGACACTAGATGCTAAAGAAGAAAGAACACCATCACCTGAATCATTTGCTGAAGAAGAAGTGGAGGAGGAAGAAGAGGAGGAAGAAAGAGCACCCTCACCTTACTTATTTAGTGAAGGGGAGGAAGAAGAAATTTTGCGTTTATTTGATGAACTGGACGAGTGTAAACCCGACACACCAGATGCAAGTGTTACACCATCACCACCACCACCACCATCACAAACGGAGCCCTTAGACTTATCAATGAAGAAGAACGAAGACGAAAATTGTAAATGTATCTAAAGTGTATCAAAAACACTATTTTAAATTGGAACCCTAATTGTGTGTTCCCCGCTGCATTTTTATGGACAACGAATCTTTAGAAACCGACACATGGTTAATTTTTATTAAAGAAAATGTGAGAAAAGAACTTTATAATATATTCCGGAATTCACATAGAATGTATATGAATGCAAACCTATTTGGAGAAGAATATTTTAAATTAATAAGAAACCCGAGTTATTTAAATGAATTAGTAGATATTCTATTATCAAAGAATAAGGGACATAAATCTGTAATTTTCATTCATTCTGTATATATATATATATATATATATATATATATATATATATATATATATATATTGTCTAACTTTTATGTAATATTATTATTATTATTTTGCTTGTATATTATTTGTTTGTATATATAATGTTACCGAAATAAATATATAGACAATATTTTATTTTTTGATTTTTTTTAATATTAAATTTTTTTCCTGATTAAAAAAGGTAATATACTATTATTAGCTATAAGAATTTGGATTTACAACAACCTTTCATAGGAACCGAATCAACTAAAATTTTATAGAAAAATTGAAGAAACTTATTTATCACATACACAAATTGTAAATTATAAAAAATGTTATTTTCATATACGTTAATTAGAATTGCAGAATTTTATTTTTTGAAATTCATTTACGCAATATAAAATGAATTTTCACATGTTTGTTTTTTATAACACACGAATGAAAACTGTAGAATGTTTTCACATACATGAGGTATAAAATCCCGAAAAGTGTTTTCAAAACAAAATACAAAACCGTAAACTAAAATGCAAACGTAACTTTGAAAACTAAAAATGTAAGTTGTCAAAAATGAAAATAAAAGTTTAAAAGCAAAATGCAAAAACGCAAACTAAAAAACTGTAGGAAGTTTTCTTACATGGATGTATTATAAAATGCGCAAACAAATTTTATGTATGTGGATTTTGTTTTATGATATAAAAATGCGAAAACTTTTGCTTCACAAACTTTGCTTATGTATTCTCCTTTCCCATGGAAACTCGTTGTTAAAATAAATTGTGAACTATTAAATAATTCGTTTCCTTGGAAACTCGTTGTCAACTTTAGTTGGATCGTATCTTCTTTCAACGATTCGTTTCCTATGGAAACTCTGCTTATGTATTGGATCGTTTGCTGAGCAAACTCGTTGTTAACTTTAGTTGGATCGTGTTCCACAGCATACTCGTAAGAGCAGTTACGTTGCGAACTATTAAATAATTATTTATACTCTCCTAATAAATTAGAGAGCAAACTCCTTATTTATTTAACATCTCGTAATAAACTACTCGAACACTTTGTGTGAGCATACTAAAGATCTTCGAACAATATGTGTGAGAATAAAAGATACTCTCCTAATAAGTTAGTCGAACACTTCGTGTGAGCATACTAAAGATGTTCGAACAAAATGTGAGTGTACTAATTATTCATACTCTCGTAATAAGTGAGACGGAGCAACTTTTTTATTTTAGTTTGATCACTTCATTAGAAGTTCGGTGTTAATTATTTATTGGTTCGTATGCCAGAGCATACTAGTTGTAAAAATGTTTCGAAAATACTAATTATTTATTCTCTCGTCTGTTACACAAACTGGTTTTTAAAATTTTAAAGAGCAAATTTCATTTGAAAACTTGTAAATAATTCGTTTGCTCTGCAAACTCGTTGTTAACTTTAGTTGGATCGTATCTTCCTTCAACGATTCGTTTCCTATGGAAACTCTGCTTATGTATTGGATTGATTTTTTATTTTTACGGATTGTATCTTATTTTTTATACCCTCCTAATAAATTAGTCGGAGCAACTGTTTTTACGGATCGATTTATATGAAATCTCATAAAGAGAAACTTTGTTTCGAAAAAAATTTAAAAATTGCGAACATTTAAATTCCTATGGAAACTCTGCTTATGTATTGGATCGTTTGTTGTGCAAACTCGATGTTAAAAATAGATTGTGAAAATATTAAAAAGTTTGTTGTTAAAAATAGATTGCGATTATTTTATTCACTCGTTTGTTTTATAATCTCTGAACAATCTTTGATTGTGAACTTACGAAAAATTCTTACTTTTTACCGATCGCTTGTTATTTTTATATTAATTTTTCTTATCTTTTACCCATCGCTTCTTATTTTTATATTATCCTTTCCCATGGAAAGTCGTAAGAACATTTACGCTGGGAACTATGAAATAATTATTTATACTCTCCTAATAAATTAGTCGAACACTTCGTGTGAGCAAACTCCTTATTTATTTAACATCTCGTAATAAATTAGTCGAACACTTCGTGTGAGCATACTAAAATAACACTAATTATTTAACCTTTCGTAATAAACTACTCGAACACCTCGTGTGAGGATACTAAAGATATTCCAAAATATTAATTATTTATTTTCTCGTCTGTTACACAAACTCGTATTTTTTTAATTTTACTTAGACTGTTTACTACGTAATTCCTAAGAACAGTTATGCTGCCCACGTGTAAATAATTCATTAGATGAAACTCTTACATTGTAAAATACAATTTTCAAAAGTAAAATTGTAAAAAAAAGATATTTTTCATATACACATGTTAACGTTTTAATTTCATGAAAAATGTTTTAAAGAATCGTTTTTTTCCTACGTATAAAATTGTAAATCCTATTTTACACATTTTTACTATTTCTTGATACATAGTTTACCTTTGCACTGTAAGTGTTTTGAAATTTTCCGCGGTGAAGTAAAATATATAAGATGTGTAAGGAATTAAATAAATAAAATATGTAATATAAAATGAGAAAAATTTCATTTACAAATTTCAATATGATATAAAAATTTACTTACAAATACAATTATAATTTTAAAATGTTAATACATTCAATATTTATAGTATTATTATGTGCACAATTACATGTTGACCAAAGTAATGGTGAAACTCTTATCAGATGATTTCATTATTTTATTCACTTTTTGGCATTATTATTGTTTGTGATTTATTAAGATAAATGCATATTATATTGGAAATCTTTTTCTAAGAATAACTCTGTAATTAACTGAAAGTTATCTCTGTTTAACAAAATGTTATATAATGTATATGTAAATGTCCAATCATCAATTTCAGTATCACAATGCACTGTTGCAAATTCTTCATATAAGTCATCAAAAGTTTGTGTGGTTACCATTGTACGCCATGTATTATAGCATAACATATCATAGTCTAAAGTAATACAGTCATGTTCATTTAAAATACTTCGATTTTCAAAACACCCGTAACACAAAAGTTCTCGCTGTGGTTTCCAACGGGCAATACACATTAATACACATTGTTCTTTTTTAGAAAAAGAAGAAACTGATATTCGCAATAATCGTATGTATTTAGTGAAATAGATTGGTACTCACACTGTCGATTGTTGATACACATCTTTATCGTGTTGAAGATATGCTTCTCTTAAATCAGAAATATGATAATCATTAAACTTGATTTCTTGATATATATAAATAAAATTTGTTTATAAGATATGGATTATTGTTCACTTCTATATATTTCACATGAATTTTCAAATACTGTTTTAGTATTTGTTCACGTGTTGATTTTTTGATTAGGAAATTCCACACAATAGTATTTAATACTTCATCATTTTCACTTACACATTATTGTTCAGTTTTTTTCTCACTACGATTCGCACAGCCTTCACAAAGTAGTGGTTCAGAAAGTTTATATTTTCTCTAGTACTTGCTTTACACAAATTTAACTTACATCATTAGGAGTACAATCACATTTTAGTTCATTGAATATCAAACTGTCATTAGAAGTTGTATTTTCATTTACTACTACTTCATCTTCAAACGCTATTTCATTTGAATATCTGAAACTTCTTCTCTAGACTTGTTCGGGTATTGGCTCCTGTTTGCAAAATATTATGCGACATATATCATCATATTCTTCAGGAATTTCAGGATCATTTGGATGTGCAAGAATAATTTTCTTTTGTTTTTCAGGTTGAAAACGTTTTTCACGTGGTGAAATATACTTAGATTTCACACATTTACTTTGCAATAAAGAAAGATTGGTCTCAATTTCACCTTTTCGTTTCTTATTATGGGATGAAGAAGAAGAACCAGAATGTGTTTTTTGCTTTTTACCTGCGGAAACTTATTGCTTTTGACTGTACATTGTAACAGCGTATCACTCCCTTTATCTGATTTAGTACAGCTATACGCATGCGTGCTTTTATATTATATTGTGACATGCGCCAAAACCAAGTACAAGTATACACACGCATCTGACATGCGCGAAATACCTAATACGAGTATGCGCACGCATATCATTTATATTGTCATGTGACATGTTCAAATACATCGTGAAAAGAAACAGAAGTGATTATATAAAGTTTTCATTGCATTATTATTATTATTATATCATTAGAACATTTATATGTAATAATAGACACGTACGTGATTTGTTAGGAATGAAATTAATATTAACAATTGCATACTTTGCAATTCATTTACTAACACTTAGTGTTTGCTAAAGCAATGCTGGAACAAACGATATATTGAGAAATAAATAAATTGTGATAGAGAAAACAAGATTGGATTTTAATCCATGTGCTTACAAACTTAGTAATTCAAATAGTTTATTTCACAACTATGGGAATTTGTTCCTTCAAATGAAGCACCAAGCTTATGATTTTTTGCTTGGTGCAAAACTAAAGAAGACGAAAATAAATACATTAAAGAGTATCATGCGAACGAAGGCATAAATTTAATGGAAAATAATATTAGGACAAACCCGAGTCTCAGGTATATTGCTAAAATATTCCTCAATTTACTCAACTTGTTGCAATCCATGATTGTTGACACTCCGGAAAGACTTTTGACGTACTTGCTGTCATCGCAGTACGAGGTACAGATTGTACCACCCAATGTTGATAAACATGATTTTCACATACATGGGCATGAAGAAAAAAATAAAATGATAAGTTGGAAAGGAGATGGTAAAGACAATAATAATAAAGCTTTATTCTATTGACAATACTAGGACTTTTGCAATATTAGAAGAACAATATATGTGCAAAGATGATACTAATAATCGTGTTTTAGATAGTGGAAATACTAAAGTTCTAATATTTTATTATTATTATTTCATTAGAAGAATCCATTATTTCGATTACAGATGGCTTCTACAAGTGCAAACGACCTAACGCAATGGTTAATCATGGCAGAACGCTTCGGATATGAAGCACCCGAAGTTGTTTATTATAGTTGGAAAATGATAGTAGATAAATTTCATAACAATGGGTGCATGTACGTAGTCCTGAGTATGAACGATTTTTGGAAGCGCTATTTAGGCATTATGGGGCTGTTCAGGAAATTATTTTGGCAACCTGTGAAACCGCTGTTGATATTTTTGATTTATATCAGTGCGGATTCTTTCGTGAGGATAGTATAATATCAGGCTTGTGAAAAGCTCAAGGAGCTGATATAAGCAGGAAAAAACAGCTGACTTATTTGTTAAGGACAATGCTAGACTACTAGGTAAGCTTACCAGGACCAAGTTCTGCTAGTTGTGGGGAACCTAAAAACTTAACTGACTTTGGTTCTCTGAGTTTTGAGGAAGTACCTAAGACAATGGATGGTATGGGTGCACATCAATTTGAAATAGTAAAGAGTATATCATGAACATATGGTTACTTTGGGGTAAAGGGAACGGAAATAAGCATTAAGTGTATGGGTTCAAATGATATCAAAGACCCGGAAAAATGTATTCATTCATTGTTTCAATTTTGTAATGGACAACACAGTTAAATACGTTAACAAGAACACCTTTGTAGGGATAACTATCGAGAGCACTACCTCAAAGTTAAAACGATGTACATAACATGGCGCAGAAAATCGGTATTGAACCCTGAGGCTGTCTTTTCCATAGTGGAAAATACCCTCAATAGTAATGAGAAAATTCTAATAGAACCTGCATAGTGTGTATCTGCAAAAAGGGAAGAGATAACTCTTAAAGATTGGATAACTTCTTAAAAATAAATTACTTCCTATGGAGAAGAACGTATACTGCCTCCAAAAGAGTGTAATTCTGGGGATGGCAAGGGTTGATCAAATTTATAATCAAGTGTATAAATTGAAAAAAAACACTCCAAAAGGCTTGTTGAACCAAGCAAGGAAACTAACCATAAAATTAGGAGTTTGTGCAGCAAATAAATTATTTACAATTTCACAATCAAATTTAAAAAGTAGTTTCCACAGGAAACGAAAATATAAATAAGATGAGCTTCTGCAAGAAGCGAACCAATAAATAAAAGACTTTCCATGGGAAAGGAGAATATGAAATAAGAAGCGATCGGTAAAAGATAAGAACTTTTTGTAAGTTTACAATCAAAGATTTTTCAGAGTTTGTAAAACAAACGAACGAATAAAATAATCACAATCTATTTTTAACAACAAACTTTTTAATATATTCACAATCTACGATTGTTCAGACTTTGCACAGCAAACGATCCAATACATAAGCAGAGTTTCCATAGGAAACGAATCGTTGAAAGAAAATACGATCGAACTAAATTTAACAATGAGTTTGCACAGCAAACGATTTATTTACAAATTCTCAAATGAGATTTGCTCTTTAAAATTTTAAAAACGAGTTTGTGTAACAGACGAGAGAATAAATAATTAGTATTTTCGAAACATTTTTACAACTAGTATTCTCTGACATACGATCCAATAAATAATTAACACCGAACTTCTAATGAAGAGATGAAACTAAAATAAAAATAAGTTGTTCCGACTCATTTATTAAGAGAGTATGAATAATTAGTACACTCACATAATGTTCGAACATCTTTAGTATGCTCACACGAAGTGTTCGACTAATTTATTAGGAGAGTATCTTTTATTCTCTCACATATTGTTCGAACATCTTTAGTATGCTCACACAAAATGTTTGAGTAATTTATTACGAGATGTTAAATAAATAAGGAGTTTGCTCACACGAAGTGTTCGACTAATTTATTAGGAGAGTATAAATAATTATTTAATAGTTCACAACGTAGCTGCTCTTCCGAGTTATTTTAATATTTTCACAATCTATTTTAACAACAAACTTTTTAATATTTTCACAATCTACGATTGTTCAGAGTTTCCATAGGAATTTAAATGTTTTTTAATATTTTCGAAACAAAGTTTCCCTTTATGAGATTTCATAGAGATCGATCCGTAAAATAAGTTGCTCCGACTAATTTATTAGGAGAGTATAAAAATAAGATACGATCCGTAAAAATAATAAACGATCCAATACATAAGCAGAGTTTCCATAGGAAACGAGTTGTTGAAAGAAGATACGATCCAACTAAAATTTACAACGAGTTTCCAAGGAAACGAATTATTTAATAGTTCTCAATTTATTTTAACAATGAGTTTCCATGGGAAAGGAGAATACATAAGCAAAGTTTGTGAAGCAAAAACTTTTACCATTTTTATATCATAAACAAAATCCACATACATAAAATTTGTTTGCCCATTTTATAATCCATGCATGTAAGAAAACTTTCTGCAGTATTTTTATTTGCGTTTTTGCATTTAGTTTTTAAACATGTATTTTCATTTTTGGCAACTTACATTTTTAGTTTTCAAAGTTGCATTTGCATTTTAGTTTACGATTTTTTATTTTGTTTTGAAAACATTTTTCAGCATTTTATACCTCATGTATGTGAAAACTTTCTACAGTTTTCATTCGTGTGCGATAAAAAAACAATTTTTACAATAAAAGATTTTCATATAATGAAACAAACATGTAACATTCATTTTATATTGCATAAATGAATTTCAAAAAGTAAAATTCTGCAATTCTAATTAACGTATATGAAAATAATATTTTTTATAATTTACAACTTGTGTATGTGAAAAATAAGTTTCTTCAGTTTTTCTATAAAATTTTAGTTGATTCGGTTCATATGAAAGGTTGTTGTAAATACAAATTTTTAAAGCTAATAATAGTATATTACCTTTTTTAATCGGTAAAAATTTTTAATATTAAATAAAAATCAAAAAATAAAATTTTGTCTATATATTTATTTTAGTAACAATATATATACAAGCAAATAATATACAAGCAAAATAATAATAATATAATTACATAAAAGTGAGACCTAATATATATATATATATATATATATATATATATATATATATATATATATATATATATATATATATATATACACATTAATATATATATACAGAATGAATGAAAATCAAATTAATATCCCTTATTCTTTGTTAGTAGAATATCAACTAATTCATTTAGATAACTCGGGTTTCTTATTAATTTAAAATATTCTTCTCCAAATAGGTTTGCATTCATATACATTCTATGTGAATTCCGAAATATATTATAAAGTTCTTTTCTCACATTTTCTTTAATAAAAATTAACCATGTCTCGGTTTCTAAGGATTCAATGTCGGTAAAAATGCAGCGGTGAGACATTTGTTGCGGACAGTCAATAAACAACCCTCACACAATAACACACAATTAGGGTTCCGATTTAAAATAGTTTTTGATGCACTTTTCATCCACAAACAATTGTGTATACTTACACTTTTCTTCTTCGTTCTTCTTCATTGATAAGTCTAAGAGCTCTGTTTGTGATGGTGGTGGTGGTGGTGATGGTGTAACACTTGCATCTGGTGTGTCGGGTTTACACTCGTCCAGTTCATCAAATAAACGCAAAATTTCTTCTTCCTCCCCTTCACTAAATAAGTAAGGTGAGGGTGCTCTTTCTTTCTCCTCTTCTTCCTCCTCCACTTCTTCTTCAGCAAATGATTCAGGTGATGGTGTTCTTTCTTCTTTAGCATCTAGTGTCCACTTTAAAGATGGAAGTCGAATGTTTTTGATGCACTTACTCTCAATATTGACGGGGATGCTGGAAGTACTGATAAAGATGTCCCCATTTCAACAGGCGATGATGGGATTATTACTGGATCCTTACGTAAATCAATAATTTCTGCTCATATAATAACCTCTGAGGATACTCGCGAAGCTGGAGAAAAATACTTAGTTTCCTCGTCAATAAATATATTTGGTAAATCTCTCGCAGTTTTAAACTTTTTCCTTAGAGATTCTACAAACTCAAACGAAGAATCCCAATCTAACTCTTCGCACAAGTCAATTTCTCCTCGTACTTGACTCTGAATCGACTCGATGATGATACTATACCAGTCTTCTCTTCATACCCAATATATAAGGAAAACTTTACCGTTAACATCATATCATGTGATACTTTAAACATTTTTCAAACAGTCCTACCACATCAATTAAAATATTTTCCCATGTACTTTTCCAATTCTTTAGAGAATTTTTGTAAATATAGGAATATAATCTTTCTAAAACATCAATATTTGGTACTTTCACTTTGGTAAATCATTCCCCATTTTACAACGGTATTCCGTCATTAACGTTATTCATAAGGTGTACTATTCAATGATCTGTCATCTATGTGCAAGAATAAAATTAGATAAATCACGTGTAAATAAATAGTTTGCATGCTTTTAAAATAAAATCTGTTATTTACAACTTCTATTATTATTCATGTAAACAAGACATCTACCATACATACACCAACATATCGTCCATGTAAAATAACGGAATCAATCATACCACAAACTATGGTTGTATTTGCATTCATTCATTCATTATTACATTAATATAACAACCTTTTATTGCAATCGTATTTAACATCCCTTCATGTTTCAACACTATCATCATTCACTAGGTGAATGTTCTTTGGCATTAGCGTTCAATGACCTCATATGTTCTACCATTCGTAATGTAAAACGTTCTTTGTATTCATTGTAACAAACTATCATAAAACTTGTATTTTTTATTATAAGTTCATATTCTCTAATGTTTATCTTCAACGTTTCCCAATCTTTCTTTTGTGTTTTCGCCGACAATGTCTTTTGTTTACCTCACCAAGGTTATTTCTATTAGTTTGTTTCTAATCTGTGATGTTTATCTTCCACGTCCGCAATCTTTCTTTTGTGTTTTTTACCGACAATGTCTTTTGTTCACCTCACCAAATTTATTTCTATTAGTCTGTCTCCAATTTGTGATGTTTATCTTCCACGTCCGCAATCTTTCTTTTGTGTTTTTCACTGACAATGTCTTTTGTTCACCTCACCAAAGTTATTTCTATTAGTCTGCCGGTATTCTGTGATGTTTACCAAACGTGTCAACGGTCTTCCTTTGTATTTGAATTGAAAGCGCGCAAACATTCAGTTTGTCTCTTGAGTTCACCAGTAAAAGAAGTACGGAAACCACGCTCCGTATACGTATATTTACCAATCAACTTCTAATAAGCAATTACCAACAAGTTCTTCAAAAAAATCATACTTTTCAAGTAATCAATACGAAAAATTAAAATAAAAATAAGGTCCCGCATGAATAAATATTCCCCACCCATCATACAGCGTTCATCTCTGGTGCTAAGGGTCCTGGGTTCATTCCCACCATCCACCACATAAACTTTTATAATATATATATATATATATATATATATATATATATATATATATATATATATATATATATATATATATATATATATATATATACATATACATTTTTCAATACCTTTTATAAAATGGTTTCCTCCCAAAATAAGTTGCTACGACTAATTTTTATTAGGAGAATATAAATAATTAGTATAGTCACATATTGTTCAAACATCTTATACATGTAAGAGAATAAAATAATTAACAACAACAAGTCTGCATTTTTCTGTATAATACGTGATTCAAACCGGGATCTTCATCTCATTGTAAGTTTCTATTAGTCAAAAAAAACATTTGTATAATACGAAATTCAAACGGGGATCTTTATTCCAATGTAAGTTTCTATTACTCAAAAACCATCTGTATAATGCAAAATTCGAACACGGGTTTTGATCTTAATGTAAATTTCTATTACTCAAAACACATTTGTATAATACGAGATTCGAACTGGGGATCTTCATCTCAATGTCAATAGTGTAAAGATATTCAATATTATTATTATTAATTTAATCATTGCTACGGAATAACGTTTCATCATATGTACCAATATTCTAATTAAGTAACATATCAACAGATTTAATTCAAATCAACCCAATTAAAATTCAAATTTAAATTTCCATTATTATTTTTTAAAATATCCAGTATACTATCTCTACATACACGTATACACACTCGAAAAAAAGACACGACCTTTCCAACAATACACAGACGTAATCACAGCCAAAAAAAGAAAACAGGAACTTTCCAAACCACATAACGGTACATTATGTCATCAACCCCTAATGACCTAACAGACCGTCTGGCGACACATCCATTAAAAGACCATGTAATAACATAATTATTACATAATGTACCGTTAACATTCCTCCTTTCGGGTGTAGAAGTAGCGGCGTTTCTACTGCCAGCACCCACTTTGTTTTTATTCTGGCGCGTCCCTAATTGTGTACAAACTAAAATTTCGTCTGCACATTTCCGTACAAACGATATAATAACGATTGCGACAATTTGGGATTGAATTGGATATGGTAGAGAGGCTACCATTTAGACAGACCCTACTTTGTTTTCTTTCTGGTGGCGCCCCTAATTGTGTACAAACAAATATTTGGCCTGCACATTTCTGTACAAACGATGTACAAACGATTATGACAATTGGTGATTGAATTATACATGGTGGAGGGCTATAATTTAGACAACCCCCTAGTTTGTTTTCGTTCTGGTGGCTCCCCTAATTGTGTACAAACGAGAATTTGTTCTGCACATTTGTGTAAAACGATGTACAAACGATTGCGACAATTTGTGATTGAATTGTACATGGTTGGGGGCTATCAGTTAGACAACCCCCAGCTTGTTTTCGTTCTAGTGGCTCCCCTAATTGTGTGCAAACGAAAATTTCGTCTGCACATTTCTGTACAAACGATACAATAACGATTGCGACAATTTGTGATTGAATTGGACATGGTGGAGAGGCTACTATTTAGACAGACCCTACTTTGTATTTTTTGTTGCGCCCCTAATTGTGTACAAACGAAAATTTGGCCTGCACATTTCTGTACAAAAGATGTACAAACAATTGCTACAATTTGTGTTTGAATTGGACAGGTTCGTGGGGAGCTACCACTTAGACAGCCCCTATTTCTTTTCGTTCTGGCGGTGCCTGTAATTGTATACAAACGAAAACTTGGCCTGCAAAGTACTGTACAAACGAATGAAATAATTTAGGATTGTATCTGCATGGTGGGGGGCTACCACTTAGACAGCCCCACTTTGTTTTCGTTCTGGCGGCACCCCTAATTTTGTACAAACGAAAATTTTGCCTGCAATTTCTGTACAAACGATGTAGAAATGATTGCGATAATTTGTGCTTAAATTGGACATGGTGGGGGCTACCACTTAGACAGCCCCCACTTTGTTTTCGTTCTGGCGGTGCCCTTTAATTGTGTAAAACGAAACTTTCGCCTGGACATTTCTGTTCAAACGATGTGCAAACCATGGCGACAATTTGTGATTGAATTGGACGTGGTGGGGGGCTACCGTTTAGGGGAACTCCCTCGAGAGGAATCACTCTACCTATTTATTGCAAAAAGCAGAATTAATAAATTCGCATTCCTTCAAATTTATTGTGTGAACTAACAGCCGTTCGTATGTAGTGCTAATATCGGTAAGTTCCACTACGCGAGCCCAATTAATACTTCATATACCCCGTCACACGCACACACATACATACTATCATATGTACACACGAAAGTATACCTAGTAGTATCCACACGGTTACGCCGGAAACTAGAAAAACACACACACAGACAGACAGAGAGAGAGAGAGGGAGAGAGGGAGGGAGAGAGAATCTCGTTGTACCTTTATACTGAATGTACCAATATTCACAAAATCAATTAAAAAAGCAAAAAAAAATGTAAAAGAAACTTTCAAAGATTGGTTCCACTGCTGCCCGTAACACATGAAATTGTTCCATAATGATTGATTCGTAATATGATGTATATGGGTTTGTTAATGGTAATATAACAAAATGCCTTCCAATTGACCACAAAATAAAAAGTGAAATTTATTTCTTAAATTTTGTAAATTCGAAGTTGGTGGGCATTATGGGAACAGTCTACAATAAAAATATATGCAAATAAATATTAATATACTTCACGTTTTCCAGTGGGTGCAAGAAAGCTTCGAAAAGTGTTTGGTTTCATAATCATTAGCTAATGTAAATATACAGCTGATATATATATATATATATATATATATATATATATATATATATATATATATAATTGTGAAAGCTCAATATAAAAGGTAAACAATCCTAAATTTCATCTAGCACTGGTTATAAATATCAGTTCAATATTTTGTTTGTGTGTGTCAGGTTAATGAACCATTCATTCACAACATAGGTCAAGAAAGAAATCCAAACTGTAATTTACTTGACTTGATTTTTTTGTGTTAAGGCCTTCTGCCTTATTCTTGATATTTGTTGTCATAAAACTACAAATTCAATGTTAATTTTCGGCATGCTTATTTAAAAAAAAAACATTTTTTTTGTTTTGTTGTTATCGTTTACCCATTAAGACTTTTATTACATTTTTAACCCCAAATTCGTAAGTTTTTTCTTTCATAAACAAGTTGTATCTCTAACCTCAAACATAACATTAGTTCCCAAACGAAAATATAAACAATGTCTCGATTCTAGTGGGCATTTGATTGATTTTCAGAACTTTCAATCATAATTTTTATATTCTAGATATTTGTTTGTTTTCTGGTACTATTATTATTATTATTATTATTATTATTATTATTATTATTATTATTATTATTATTATTATTATTATTATTATTATTATTATTATTATTATTATTCAGTCCTCATGGAAAGTGTAAGTCAGTGTAGTTCATCCACACGAACCCAAAATTAGAACAAAATTCTCTTTCTGCATTGCAGCATGTCAATACAGGATACATATACGAATAAAATCAATTTTCATTTGCTTACTTTGCAAGTTTTAGGGGGATATTGTTTCCCTAATGCCCTGGGACACCGCGGGGAGATAGGATTCTCCTTACCGTAAAACCAGTCCTTATCGAGTCACAAACCATTTTAAATCGGGGAATGGAGACATTAACAGTGGTGCACAGGAGATAAATAGCGACAGATGGAATACGAACCGAAACCCACCATCTCAATATTTTTCTAACTCTTACAAAATTTGGCGCTCCACACGATCACCACCAAAACCTCTCTCTATTATTTTCAAGTTTTACAAACTTAGCGACTAGAACAGAAATTACTTTCTTTCTCCTATTCATTTCAAATTGGACAGGTCGGTGGGTCAGTGAGTCCCGGTGAGTCGTGCTTCGCAGTAGGTCACGTCCTTTTCACCCATAAACCACTCACCCACTCATTATCTTGACTTATTTCACCCACTTACCAACCAACCCATTGACTCACTCCATCATTGATTTTGACATGTCTCATTTCATTCGAAAGACGAAACATACATCCACACAGTTTTTTCTTCGATTGCGATATAAACGCTAACAGGTTATAGAAGTATTTTTGTGGACGCTCGGTATATTTCGTAAAGACAGAGATTATTATTTTCAATTTATACTCTATTCTGTGACGCAAATAAGTTCTTTTTTGGTGGGAATTGTTCCCTTCCCATGCAACTGGACAAAGAAATCTCTCCTTATTTTTTCATATATATATTTAAAACATGGCTTTTTGGTGAGAACATTTCAATGAGCCAAAAACGTTTTCAGTGTTTCTCCCTGACTTATTAATATGCACCATATATATTCTACTGTTATTTGGAACTAAATGAAGTGCTTTTATTTAATCACTTATGGAAATATTGCAGTAGTTTAGTGCAGGCTAGACTAGAACAGGTGTTCAAGTGACCGAATGGCACCAGTCACATTGTTTTTGCAGTTCCTTATCTGTACTTTCACACGCCCGAGTTATCTCAATGTCTCGTGTATCGTGGCCAGTTGACTAAAGTTAACATAAATTATTTTCCGTATTCTGTTTGTATGTGCATACAGGTGACTTAACTGAGTGATTTTTAGAAAGAACTGCAAGCACTCTTCAGTTGACCATTGCACGTCGTATCTTAAAGTTTTGAGCTCGGGGAGTTTAACTCCGGAATTTTGTGCAGCCACCGCGCACGTTGCTTCGGGAATTATGTCTGACTTTATGTTAAAGGACACAATCTATTAGCCGGTGAAGGACGTTTTCTTACAGCTAGCCCCAATCAATAAGTCCCAGGTTCATAACCTTTGTGCGCCAAAAAAGTCTTAAACGCGCCCTCCAACATTGGCATTCTACTTTGGAGACTTTCTTTTTTAATTTCCTGAAGACTCATCTTTACTCTTCAGAATTGTTTGCCGGAGCAACTGGATTTCTATGTGGGATTATCCCGGCAACTTACTTTTTTCTTTCCAACAGCATGAAACCATAACGATTTTTGAAAATTACTTCCTGTGAATTATTTCATATGCTCGATGACTTTGAATTTCAGTGTGTTAATAAGATCATTTTGAATATTTTGCAGCGGAGATGCATAAGAAACTTTAACTGTCGTGGAATGACAGAACTGTTTGGTATGGAATTTAATTTTGATGTTACAGGCCGACCAGAAAGTTGTAATGACGTTGACTATATTTTTGTGTTTGTATCCCATGTTTTTCTTTTCATAGGTCTCATGTATTTTGTCTTATAGAGACATATTTTTACGATGCTACGAAAGCATTTATATTTTGCGTATTTACACAATCTTTTCTAGGTGGAAGACGTACGTTATGTCCCAGAGAACATACGTTTATTTTACTGAATATGAAAGTGTTTATATTTCAGATTTGTATAGAAACATTTTGTAAGTGTATGTGGTTGTAGACCTTTTCACGTTTTCGTCACGGTTGCAGGCCTTTCTAGTTTTGCATCGTAGGATACGATTGCATATTTTGTGTAAACACGTGTAGTATTACAAATTTTTCCCACTTATGGGTTTGGTCAATTCATGGCGTAATGACCATTTATTTTCAGGAATGTTTGGACTAGTGAGTCAACTTCCTTGATTCAGACCTTCGAAAAACTTAGATCAACATTGTATAGTTTTCAACGTTTTATTGATAAGTTCTCTTGCAGATAATACCCACATGTTCTGGTAAACCTACAATATTGACGTCTTTTGGAAGTGAATAACAACTATTATTCTAGGCCTAAGCTAATAATAAAATTGTTTCAGAATAAAATCATTTGTTTTATCGAGCATTATCGAATTTAAGTCTCGATTTTTCACATGGCGAGCAAATGTCATTTTGATCTTATGGCGTAGCGAACTTTCTTCATACATGTCAACGAAATTACGATCTTTTTCTTGATATACAGAATCATGCTTGTTTCTTGAAATTACTATGAACATCAATTTTGACACTTAAGTTTATTTTTATTGGAAAACCGATTTTTCGTTGTTTTTCGCTAAGCAACACAAGGTACTATTAAAAAACAGAAAGCACATACAGCTAAAAACCTTATTTTTTTTTTTTTTGCATATTGTCAGTTTATCACGTGTTTACATTTTCATTCATTTTACTTTTTCAATGATTGTCATATTTTTAAAATATATTATAGTAATACCGAAACTTTGACAATAATTTTAATGTTTTAATACGTTTAACACGTTTGCTATTTGCACACTCATTCACATATTAATATTTCAAATACAGATATCAGTATATTATAAAAGAAAGCATTTACTAACTTTTATCGAGACGTTTGATAATTCTTAAATCGATATTTTCTTGAATAGTTATTGAGTGTGTATATTTACTTCATATTATACAAAATAAAGCGTTCGAAACGGAACACTTGAAACATTTTATAAAAAGTATTTTTGTGTTTTAAAAAAAATTAAGAATTTAAATCCCTATAAACGCTTTCTGCGCACTTTCAATAAAAAAACATATCATACAGATGTTTAAACCATACCTCGTTTTTCACACCAGTGTTAAAAAAATCCCCTTCTCCCCTCATCAACTCATCGTTGGAGAACCATGGAAGACATTCAACACAGGAAGATAGCATGGTTTCAACATTTGAAGAAAGGGAAGATAAGGAAACACAACTGGAGCAGATATATTAAAGGATCTTATTACTTCATGAAACACGTGGATTAGATATTGCTGATGCAGGAACCTCGTCATGTTGTAGTGAGTGATCAAGTTATTCAACTATTTTAAATAGCCCTTTTGCAGGACGAAAACCATTCAACGCTTATGCACGTAAGTCTCGCAAAATATCACAGTGTTGGCAACTAACTGATTTTAATTTTTTGGTGAAAAACGTAATTTTACACAAATTTCATTAAACGGCCAGGGGTTCTCAACCTGTTTGCGTCTGTACTTAACAGGTCGTTCCACACATCAGGCGTCATCTATAACCACTACCAGGTTATAGACGTATTTTTGTGGACGCTCTGTATATTTCGTAAAACAGTGATTATTATTTTCGATGTGTACTTTATTGTTTGATAAATACGCATTGTTCGATCAAATGTATAGTTATGCACTAATAAAAAAAGTGAAAATCTTATGTCGGCGGAGAATCTCCCCACCCCCTCGAATAAGATCTAAAATACACTGCTTGTAGCAAAAAAACCTATAGGGATACCATAGCACATTGCTAGAGAGCCTACATTTGGCTTCATGAGTCGAAGGTTTGATCTCAAGCCATATGAGTTCCTGGGTTAAATTTAGAGAGAGAGAGAGAGAGAGAGAGAAATTCAAGTATGGAGACAGAGAGGGATGATTTATATACACAAATTTAGAATTGGGGAAAAATGATCGGACAGCATTCGTATTATGTCGAAAATTGTGATTTTGTAAAATAGAAGAATTGAAGGTTTCGAACTGCGTATATAATATTAGGCAGTTCTCGAATTAAGGTGGAGAACTCCTTTTAGAGCATCAGATTATTACGAAGGCAGAGAAAGATCTTGAGAACTGAGGAATTAAGATTTTTTTAAAAAAATGTGAAATTTCCGATGAGAGTTTCGAACCACGAACCTTGTAGTTAACGAACCACGCATTTATCCATTCTGATATGGACAACTCTATATACTCGTTATATAAGTATCCTTAGCTACGTTGAAAGCTAACTTAATGGGATATTCCAAAAGCTGACTCGGTGGATGCGCAGTTCAGATAGGATGTTAGTTACAATGTATCGTGGCGGATATAAAAAAATAAAGGGAAATCTTTAAGTTTTACGTCCCACGTTTATGCCGGTTAGGCTAAAGGAGACGGTGATGATGAGAGATGAGTGAAATGGTGAAATGAAGAAAGTGGGAGGAAACGGGAGAACCCCGAGAAAACCCACGAGCACGATGTTTGTCCACCACAAAGTTCACTTGGCGGGGGCTGGGATCGAACCCGGGACCCCAAGCACCAGAGGTGAACGCTCTACCACGTCCTATTCCAATGAAAATCAGCATACTCAGGTTAACAAAAATAAAAAGAAAGAAATGTTTTGGATCCTCTATAAGGATGAAATGCCTTATAAGAAATACTTTGGAAAGAAAAGAGGGGAAAAAGAAGGTGTCAGTTACTGGACAATATGAAAATCGAACCTTTGGATGCCTTAACAGAAACTAAGTAGGATTTGTCATCATCACGATACATAGTAACACCCTTTCTTTGGGTAAAAGACAGTGGATTATTTGTGCGTTATATTAATATTTTAACAAAATATAGAAACAAATATAAAAAGAATATTTCCTATTTACCAATTTTTGTTGGACGAATATATGGAACGTGTCGAAAATGGCGAGCGAAAAATATTATGATTATTTCTAGTTAGAGTGGAAGAGCTTAAAAAGAATTCCACAATGACGTTTCAGGCAACTTTATAAGTCATTCTAAGCCTGAAGGATGACCCATTTGTATTCATGAATTCTTTGCGAAACACGCGAAGTTTTCAGACAGTAGGAATGAAGATTGTGAACTGTGACGTCATGTTTTTAGTTTTTCCCCTGTTGAGGAAGTCTGTTCTACTCTAACTTGTAACAACGAGAGAAATTGGCTATTTTTATGTTATTATACTTCCGAAATATCAACATTCTAAATTATAAAAAAAAATTCTGATATTCCTCGGAGAGACGCGAACCGGTGACCTTTAACTCACCCACCGGGAATCGAAACTGAGACCACGCCTACTCAACTATCTGATGGGTAGGGTTTCTGGTTCGTTCCCAAGGCAGGTAAGCTTGAGACGGACAACATCGTGTTCGTGGATTTTGTCGAGACACTCCCACTTACTCATTCCACCATTTTGTCCATCATAATTCAGTTGCTTCAATCATAGTCTTCGTCAACTTAACAGGCATAATCGTTGGACATTAAACGTAAAGATTTCATTTGAAGCTGTTAACGCATACCCATCCGAATCGAAAAACAGTTGTATTTTATATTGTTCATTAACGTTTTTTCAGAAAAAAATATGTAGAAAAATACATTGGGAATCGTAATTCCATTCAAAAGTGAAACAGAGGACTCATAATACCTTAACATAAAACGAAACCATAATATTTCGTTTGGAACTTTTCCAAAATATATACGGATATTCTGAAAAGTGGCAATATACTGTCTATTTTCAAACAAAACTGAACCCAATTACGGTTCGTATTCTGAAATAAACAGAAACATTCTGTTTCAAGTTTAAACCGAATCCAAACCAGTTAACCCAGAGATGGCGTGGGTCAATGAACCCGTGATCTAGTACCCAGCGTGACCGACGACCGAGCACCCACCTTGACCCAGTCTGACCCATGACCCACCGTGTCCCACCACCCACCGTGACCCACTATGGCCCACCACCCAATATGACATACTCCGACCCACAATCCAGCTTGAACCACTGTCTCACCAAAACACATCGTCATCAATTCTGACATGATCCACGGCCTCTTTACCGACTAAAGAGTTTACGCTTTAATACAATTGGATAATGAAATTCTAACTAATCGGAGTTTGAATTTCTACCGTCAATCGCTCAAACACCGCTCTTACAATAACGATGGATCTAACCTTTGCGATATAAAATGGTAAAGTGTTTATCATGGATAAAATTACAAAGAAATTCAATTAAATTATTATGGTCTAATTATTTCCTTGTTAAATTATCGATACATTTAAGTGGGAAAACGGATGTAATTTTTAAGTCGCAATTCAAGATCTGAGGGGGTTCCGTACCTTCAAGACACGTCTCTGCAACTACACACGTTTTAAACAAAAGCTTTCCACTTAAGTTTCATGTAGAAAGTATTCTACTGTATGTTTTAAGGAAAATAACTGTAATAAAAATAACTGAAGTTCACTCAACAGTAAAGCATATGATGAACTAATTTTTTTAGGATATGCAGAGGTAATTATAAAAGCATTGCTTCAGAAATACCTACACAGACCATAATTCAATGAGCTCTGAAATACAAAGTAACAAAAAGAGTATAAGATTCAGTCTACAGAGCAATTGTTACATAAAGAATGGTCATCCACTATTTCGAGAATCGAGACAAGACGAGAAATGTTTACAATACTTTTCGTCTGGTCTCGATTCTCATCTTCAAAGTGAGACGATAACAGGTAGTAATCTACACCCCAACACCCCTCCAAATTTCTTTACACATACCCCTGGATGGAAAAGAAATATTCCTCCAAATCCAATTATATCAATCAGTATCGTATAGGTTATTTATTACGTCAAGTTAAAAAAAAGTTTAGCGTTTAGGAAAGAAGGCAATATTCTACTTTATGTATTACACTTCAAAATACGAAGCGACTTCGTTCTCATAAACGGCTTCGAGAAGCACACGACCTCATTGTTTCGGGCAGTGTTTTGATCGAAACGATTGACAAACAGACAGCTGATACCTATCCTCCTGAGCTCAGCGGTCGTTTCCGAGAAGAGAGATTGTTGGACTGAAATTGCAGATGGCTGAAATTGGCATCGTCTTGAGCGCTCATTCACCTACCTCCTCCTCAATAAGCAAAAGTGTGACAATATAGTATTAAGCCTATACCAGATTCGGTTGGTAAGTGCTACTCTGCAACAGGCTCGCAACCAGAGGGGGGCTAGGGAGGGCCTGGCCATCCTAAGTTGTTCATGTCCCATCCAGACTTCAATGCAAAATGCACAATTTAGATATTTGTAAGATAATTTTTAATAACTTGGACCCTCCTAACATATTCATGGCCCCCCAAAGCTCTGTGGCTGATTTCGTCCCTGCTCTGCAAGTGATGTGTCAACGCACGGACGTTAGAAGGATCTAGTCAAAACGTTTTTAGAAATGAAGAGATCGATCGAAGTAAGAATTGTACATATTTTAGACTGAGTCTAGTTTTATGCAGGAACGCATTTGGCGCTAGATTATTTTTTTGTAAAGTATATTTTTATTCACGTAAATTCATTGAAGAGAACAGGGCTCATAGCGAGTCACTTAAAAAAAAAAAAAACTAAAATTCAGTTTTTTTTCAAGTTGGTCACTAAAAGTTACTTTTAAAAAAAATGTCACTAAAATTTACTTTTTTCAAAGGTAAAGTGACTTTTCCGTGTAATTTATGTTTTGCATTGGCAGTTTTCTAAGAAAAATATAAAAACAAATGGTAAAAGGCAAAAACTTGTTACTCATTACACTTCTGAAAGCTTCAGTACTTGCTGCCACATGCGAAACAGTCAACTTTATTCTCACTTCAACCTTTATTCTTTCTAAAGCACGGTGGACGGTTGGTGGACGCTTAAGCTCTCAAGTTGGGGCTGAGAACACTTATGTGTCTATTCTTTCTTCTATCATAATAATCTTTTAGTTTCCTCTCGTAATAGTTAACGCTCCGTTCAACGTTGTGTGTGTGTGTTTTTGTGGTTCATCATGTTCGTATTGTGTTATGCTTCTTGTATGTTCTTCTTAAGAGTAGGTGATGGATTTGAATATTTCACGTTTTTGAGAACTCTATATGCGAAGTTAAATATAATGTCTGGGATGAAGAAATTCAGAAATAGGCCAGAACTAGTTCCACTTACTCAGAAGCTTTTTACATCTGCTAAGTCTGCTTACCGTAACTGCAAAGCATACTTCGAAAACCTAAGAAAGGAGGAAGCTCAAAAAGAAGAAGTAAAGAAGAAACAAAACAACAAACGAAGAGAGAGGTGATGAAGAAATTGACAAAGGAAAAAAGGGGCATGATGAGATTTTTGTCACTTTTTCGTGTGCTTTTGGCCATTTGTGGTCACTTTTCAACTATTTACAAGAGACCAGACCTCTATGGGCCCTGAGATTATTAAAATTAGGGTATATTAAAGAAGACAAAACAGAAAGATACAAAATATTTGTAAATTGAAAAACTGGATTTCTGGAAAACAATTAAATCAATGAATAATTTTCTTATGAAAGATATTCAGAACCAATAACGTAGCCAGGAAGGGGCAGGAAAGGAGATTAAGAGATCAAATAATATTACAACATTTAACGCTAACAACAGGGTTAGAATAATAAAATAATGAAATTTGAACTATGCACAGTATTAATTACTAAACGAATGTGATTTCAGCATGGAACGAGGGAATTTTTGACCAGGTAATACTTTGAAAAAAATCACCCACTAGAACACGCTGGGGGTGAAAACATTGAAATAATAGCAGAATTTTGCAAATTAACTACAATAATTCGTATGTAATCAATTCAGATGTAATTACTGGGTAAAATAGTGGAGGTTAATTCCTAATACAGTGAAACATCTCTTAACGGGCATCTCTCAATACTAGACATCTTCATGAGAGGAAAAACTTTCTTATTCTTGCATGCCAGAAATATGTTTTGGTGTGGTATTAGAGAACCCTTCCTTTTAGGGACACCTCTCATTTACGGACAAATAATCGGTACAACCGATGTCCGTTTTGAGAGGTTTCATTGCTTTACTTAGTTTAATAATAAACGCTCAAAAGTGTGAACTTACTTTATTGATCCTACCACTGCAACGAGTGGATATTATTATTATTATTATTATTATTATTATTATTATTATTATTATTATTACTAGTAGTAGTAGTAGTAGTAATAGGAGTAGTATTGCAATAGATGAGAAACAAAATATACTGTTTTCTTGTTTGAGTTTGTTTAAAAAATTTATCAACATTCTGAGAGCATAGCCCCCTTTTAATTTGAACACCCCTCCAAGTAAACATTTCTGGCGTACTTACTGGCGGTAATTTGAGTTGGCCTTGTCTCGTCTCGAATGTAAAATGCTAATTCTCATTTTTTTTTGTTTGTTTTAGAAACGAGATTAAAAATTCCTCTTCTCGTGTGCAACATTAAACAAAACCAATATGCTTGCCAAATGTAACGTTTCTGCTTGTAATGGTATGAACTGAGCGATAATTAGCTCCTAGCTTTTAATCTTCTAGGAGATAATAATAATTATTATTAGTTTATTAATATTACTATTATTATTTGATGAAGATTTTATATTTCAAATATTGAAACATCCGAGTATTCAAATATCTGAATATAATAAAAGTGTGTTATCGTCGATCAATCGCCATCAAATTCCTAAAGTAAAAAAGATGCCCGACTCGGATTCGAACCTCCAGATTACTGATCCAGCGCCTTGAGCACTGAACCACTATCACTACGTGGTAAATGATCCGTCTTTAGTCTCGTTACTTTAGGTTTCTTTGTCGCCGCTTGCAAAGTTTTAGTTCTTCGTTTCAGAACGTCTTTCGTATTCCTTCTATGATGATATAAGTGAATAATCTTTGGCAAAGTTTATATTAATAACTTGAGTTGTTCTTAAATCTTTGGTTCACAAGTTTGTTTCTTCCCCACACAAAACCACAAATATGATTGATTTAATTCTCATACTCTGCATTTTCATACTCTGCATACTACCGTTATTGGCTATTTCCATAGATTTCTTACGGAGCATGTTACTAGCTTGCAGTCTTTAAAGAAGGGAAAGAATGAAACTAAAGGTCTATATGAAGCTAACTTTGTGACTTAAAAAAAATAGTCTCTTAAAAATATTTCAGAACAAACGAATGGAAAAGACTGTTTTAAAGCTATAACGTTGTAAACTTGATTCCTGTTTCTTTTTCAGCTGAATGAAAAGAGTGTACTACGTCACACTCACTGCTTTAGACAAGGAGAGATGGAGGAGGGGGAGTTGTGTTGAATACTAGAATCAACTAATCGTTTGAGACATGTATTTCTGGATGCATAAGAAAATGGGGTAAGAGTTTATTGTTACTTTGGACTTAGAATTTTTGTAACAATTTCTATGCCGCGAACTGTACCGAAACGAAATGCTAAGAAACATCATAAGGAAAAAGAGGAAAATTTTAAGTGGCACCGAAGATATAAAGCATTGTTCATGTCATAACAAAGAACGGAGTATTTTATATTTTTCAAGATTTCTAGATGCATCTTAGGACAAGAATGTAAGGATGAAGAAGAATGGAGTTCTTGTTTGTTCTTACAGAACTTATCTTCATTCGCATGAAGTAACGAGACTAGACTTACAGGATATACTTGATGTGACATCAAAACCATCCTTTAAATGCAAAGCTTCCAAGTCGTATATAGTAGTTTACGTGATTCCTTCTGTCAAAGGTGTTGCTCATTTTGAGCAACAACTTTGACAGAAGGATTGTATAAAATACGACTTGGATGCTTTGCATTTAAAGGATGGTTTTGATGTCACATACAGTATATCTGTAAGTCTACGTCTCGTTACTTCTGCGAATGAAGATAATTAAGACAAGAGGATGTTGTATATGTTTCAATATATTTAAGTTCGGATGTTAGAGCAATGTTGATCATAGCCTACAACATATTGGCATATTAGCTTGATATCGGCATATTGGCCTTCTGAGAGCATATTGGTTTCATTAAAATCTTCTAATAGCCAGTTAAACGGGATGGGTCAATCCAAATGAAATCGACCAATGATGGTTGCTTACAAAATTTAGTTTTTGATTATTTTTTTTAAAATAAATTTGAACCATATTTTGGGAGTTGTAAAGGAATATTCATTTATTTTTTAACCGCGCAGGTTTTGTAGCGGTCATTTTGTATAGGCGGCTAAGCGTATTTTGAACTTTTCAGAGGATTCCGCTAAACGCTGTAACCTTTGAGGTTTTAAAGATAATGTGTTCAAACCAAGTGGACATTCAGACGTTCTTTAGAACGTGGGGGGAAAAAGATCTGAACATTGATGTTGGGTACCTAAAAATGTCCGTTTTGAAATGTAGATTTTGAAACGAAATAAACGAGACTCACCTACAATTTTTTGTCTACAGAAAGACTAGATAATAGACAACGTGCTATACAAGTTTTGAGATTTGAGAACTATATACTAGATTTCTTGGGAGCTTTGCCAATTTTTGAAAATCGTGTATTTTCACCTTCGAATATCTCAGGAAGAACATAAGTGAAAAATCCTAGATTTGCACAAAATAGACGATATTTGTGCAGAAACAAGTGGGTAAAATTGCATTACTGAGACTTGAGTAGGTTTCGAGTTATAAGGATTTTCTTCCCTGGGACTTAATATCATGAAGCGCCATTGGAGTGGATATAAACTTAGCATAAGTCAAAATAACATGAAAGTAATGTTAAATAGGTAAAGTGTGCATTATTTATGAATCATATTTTGTACAGGAAAGGAAATTCGTCTGATATTTCTTTCCTGCCTATAGCACTGCTGTTAAGACATCAGTGAGGTAAATAGTTGACTAATTTGTGTACAGAGTTTGGTACTGATTTTGAAAGTACAACCTGTAGGAGTTGTGAACTCTGTAGGGTAGTTTCCGGCGATCCTTAGTGATTGTCATCCACACTTTGTCATTCTTAATAGTTTAAAAGAGGTTCTTGGGCCATGGGGATGGAAAAAGTGATAAAAAAGATCATTATTTTCCTGACTGATGTCTTCAATTCCCCAATCGAACATTTCTGTCGTAAATACAGGCTACAGTATCATTAGGTGCAAATGACAACATGCTATGTTCTGGATGTACTGAAGTACTGCAATCAGTAAATTCATCTGATTGTAAGCATTCATAATATCTGATTTGTGTTTCTGGTAGGGGTACAAATCTATGATATGATCTCGTATTAATCATTCTTTTGCAAGTAGCAATTCTCGAATTTCTTGCTGTTTGACTGATGAAACATAGATAAATTGTATGCCTGAGATACTATATCACCACAAAACCTGCACATCTGTTCAGTTTTTAAAGATGTGAATTTCAAATCATTGCAACAACTTATAACTCAGCAACTGCTTAAGTCTCAGTAATCACATTTTACCCACTTGTTACTGCACAATTATCGTCTATTTTGTGCAAAATTGGGAATTTTCACTTACGTCCTTCCTGAGATATTTGATGGTGAAAATACACGATTTTCGAAAATTCGCAAAGTTTAAAATTTTCAAAATATCAAGTATATAGTTCTCAAATGTAAAATTTGTTTGGGACGTTGTTTACTATTTAGTCTCTATGTAGTCAAGGAATTGAAGGTGAGTCATATATTTCGTTTCAAAATGTACTGTACCTTCCAAAATGGCAATTTCTAGATTTCCAACCTCAATGATCAGAGCTTGTTTTTTCGACGTTCTAAAGTACGTCTCAATGTGCACAGAACACAGAATATTGTCCATTCCATTATTTTTCATATGGTTTTGGTTTGAACTCATTATACTTAAAACCTGAAAAGTCACAGCGTTTAACGGGATTCTCGGAAAAGTGCAAAATACGCTGACGCGCCTATACACAATGGCCGCTACAAACAAACCTGCACGGCTAAAAAATAAATGAATATCCCTTTTCAACTCCCTAATTGTGGTACAATCTTAGATAAAAAAAAAATAAATAAAATAAATAAATTTTGTGAGCAATCTTTGACCTGCAAATTGGTCGATTTCATTTGGATTGACTTGAATATAAACTTTTCGTTGCGTCGGACGTTGTAAGACTAAATTTCTCAATTACTATTTTTCTGTAAAACCTGAATACAATATTTTTAGTTTGTCTTATCTTTTCTTGTTATACACATATAATTTACTATATATTTTTTTTGTAGGTAGACTGAGTATTTTTCTTTTATCGCTTAGAGACTTTATTTGGTTCCTAGAACCAATGTTTCTTTTTACTTCTCATATCTAGTATTTTGTTTTATTAATTTTAATTATATTTACATTTTTATTTCTTGAGACTTTGCTATAAGTTCCCTTACACACCTCGATTTTTTCTCTCTTATTCGGACATGAATTTTAATGTTACAGTCAATGATTTTAAACCTTTCTTTTTGCAATGTTTAAAAACATTGTATCCTTTGTTCTTCATCTACTCAGTGCTTCATTTTATTACGCTTTGTGTGGACAATGCATGCTGTGTTTATATTCCGTGTTCGAACTTTAATGTTCTCTTACTTTATTGACCTACATTTAGTGCGTAAGAGACAGTGCTTATATCACTTAAACTTGGCTGCATTTGGTGTGCATTTTCTGTTGTGCAATGCGTTCAATTTCATTTATAACGCAACCCTGTTCCCGAACTCATTACCTCTGCTCTACAAGTTTTAATTTATAAAATCTTGGGATGATTTTTCAGTTCTAAAGCCCCTACATACTAATTTACCTTCGTTTATTTATGCTACAAAAACTGACGACACCATACTGCACTGTACTATAGCATGCATCAATGGAAACAAATATATTTAAGAAAGTAAAATGATATCTCTGGTTCTTGTGATTTTTCAGATAATTACTTTTCCTATCATGAAAATTGACATATTAAAGATTCTAGGGGTATATTTTTATTGCAGGATCCAAGAAATTATTTTCCAAAATTGGGCTATAGCCACTCACTAGGTAAAAACCTTATATTAACCGTGGAAATTCCGTGGCTGTTGTCCTGAGCAACGAGTTTGGACTTTTAACACATATATTACAGCTCACTTTTGGTTCTGTTCTACAGTTGCCGAGACACATTGCTCATTGTATGTAAGCTGTAGTCTTGTGACTTGTTTGGAAAGTTAGTATTTTTAAGACACCCATGTACACTCATGTCCGAAATTATTGTCGCATGTCTATAAATATGTTGTTGTAGGATTATAATTTGATAACGATAATACCCGGTATTTCTTGTAACGGTAGTATATATATAATCGGCAAAGACATGTATGTGGCAAATTTCATGTCAAAAGAGCAGTATATAAGACCAATAAAACGAAAATAAAATTTTCTTGTACATTTAGCAACATTTTATTTTACTCATTGTAGTTTTCGCATTTGCAATTCTTTTCCTATGAAATTTAAAACAAATATACATTTATCGATTATATACGTATAAGCATTAAAAGTATTAAAAGTACCCTGTGAAATCACAGTTATTGATGTGCGACAATCATTTTGGACATGAGTGTAAATTCTCACTGACCTAGAAATGTTATAGGGCTCAATTTGGTAAACATATTTTGTAAAGCCACTGTTTTATTTTTGCTTAATTGAAATTACAAATTATAGTTCCATATACCTAGCTTCGCTAAACTAAGGGTCTTATATTGGGTGAAATCCATGGTAGTAACCCCTTCCCTCAATATGTCGAACTTTTCACATACTGTAAAAGGCATTGTTGAAGTTTAAATAAGTGACCCTAAACATGAACATTCCCAAACATTGGTAAATCAAGATAATCTATCGAGCCATATCAGTGTACACGATTTGTGTAATTAAACAAAATGAAAACTTCCTAACTATAGTTAGAAGAAGATCTGAACATACACTAATATCGAAATATTAACTGTCAGTCAGAGTTTTATAATGTTCCGACTTATAGATGATATAATAATAACTCATATGAAGTTACAGAAAATTAAATTACTGTCTATAGGGACACGTTCGTATTCCAATACAGACGGCACTTACAACATGTGCTCTCCAGTTGTGATTTGGTAACGAACATTTGTTTGACGTTCATAAATTTCCTGCATATCCCCTAAAGTTGTGAAATCATTAATATTTAACGGTTAATGCTTTTATTTACTGACTTTTCATTCTACCTTTATTACAGAAAAAGTAGTGAAATTTGATTGTGTGATATAGCTGTGGAATATTTGGTTCAAAGTCAGAAACCAAACTTTGCAGCCTATTTAGTACTTTCATCTACTGAGAGTATGATGAAAAATCACAGAGAGATCTAACAGTTCACAAACTATTTATTTATTGTACATTAAAATGGCGTATTCATAAATTTCTGCACTCCATTTTCATGCGTGTTGTCATACCCTCTGATTAATATGTCCTGATGTTTGTTACATGATTCATGTTTATTTATATATTTACATTTATGCTGTCTATAACTGTAAAATATTTTGACTAAACAGTTAGTATACTCGCTTTTGGCGTGAATGACCCGGGTTCGATCCCATGTTAATCTGCAGGTCTAAGACTCATATGACCTCGCCACTTAAAGGAACGTTACAATCAAATCAATTTAAAGCAAATATTGTTACACATTGTTATGCATACTATTTTCAGAGACAACAAAATGTGGTAAGCGCGCTCGTCTTTTGTGTGCGGTTCGCCATACAATGAAAATTGACTCGATTCGACTCATATTCGATTTCCTAGACTCGATTCAGAGTCCTAAGAGAACATATCAACACAACCAGCAACACTCTACCGATTACTGAAGTGGTTGAAATTTACTACTGCGCCCTATATGAAAACTGATTTCATACAGCAAAAACGGCAAGATATATCAAGATGCGGTTCCTTACAATCGATTCAGCGTCCAGAGAACAGTTTCTATCTCGTTCTTTAGACGTTATTCAAACCATAAGTGGTTAAAGTAACCATTTCCAGTTTCAGCATTTATCGCCATAGAAGAGAATTTGTAATAGTCAGTAACCATCGAACTTCTACAAGCAACTAAGGGTATCAAGAGAACATCGTTACAACTCACAACACTCTATCGAAACCGAAAGAGGTTGAACTTCACTACTACCATAGAGAGAAAATGATAAGAGATGTCGATATTTTTTTTTAATCCTTTCAATGTCCCAATAACTTGTTTCATTTGCCCCGTTAAATCTCTACTAAAACGGGAAATGGTTCAAATGAGCAGTTTCAGGCTTCAATATCTATCGCCATAGAATACAAATTGTAATATTCGTAGCGGTAAGAGAAGTGATTAATGCAATTTATTGATTGTCCCAGGAATATGCTTTATTTCCTCCGCTAACTCTCCACTCACATTGGAACTGGTTCAAAAAAAAACTATTTCCGGTTTCTAACGTATATCACATAAAACATAACTGGTATATTATAGCGACAAATGACGATTCCGCGCCTCAAGGCAAACCATTATCAGAAGGGCATCACTCAACTGGAACCGAAGTGGTTGAAATTTACTACTACTTCTGGTTTCAATACAAATTTTTAATTGATCAAAACGGTAAGAAATTTTGACATGTGGTTTTTGGTAATCGTTTGACTGTCTCAAGAATATGACCCATGTCCTTCGTTAATTATTTACTCAAATTGAAATTGGTTCAAACTAACTATTTATTGATTGATAGATAACTAGAGAGAGCAAGAAAGAGAGAGTTTGAAACCTGAAAGTACTGTCTTGTTTATAAGACTACAGTGGAAGGAGAATATTTATACAAAATTTCGTATGTGCTTAATGGTTTTGAATATGTGGCAAACAGAAAAACAGGAATTCAAGCTCCGTTATCCCCCTTTAAGGACCACATTTCTTTTTCTTTTATTTTTCTTAAACCCGCTTATATTATCTGCTTAAACTGAAAGAAAATCATTTATGAAATTTCAAAGTTGTATGCTTTATAGTTTCGATCTGGCAAATGAAAAAAGATGCTCCTTGTCACTTATTATTGTCTCATTTTTAAAGTGTTCATTATCTACAGCTCCAAAGGCAAGGACAACTTATGTACAAAATTTATAGGCTTTGGTTTCGGAGATCTGACGAATAACAGAAAGGTATTCAAGGTCCGTTATTCGCCTCTATGGACCTCACTTAAGAAAAAATGTCTTAATTTCCACACATCATAAACTTCAGTAAAATGTTTCTACGAAAATACAAAGTTATGAGCATAATATTTTCTGAGATCTGCCAAAGGGCCAACAGTTATACAAACCCCATTTGGAGTTCCATCATTAGGGATTTCATTACAAGGGGGCTTGTGTTATCTATAGCTTATCTTATCTACAGCTATCTTATCTAAATGAACGAAAAACATTTGTACAACATTTCAACATTGTATGCTTAATTGTTTCGTAGATTTAAAGAACAGCAACAAATCGTTTAAATTCCGTATTGCATTCATACGATAATATATATATATATATATATATATATATATATATATATATATATATATATATATATATATATATGTGTGTGTGTGTGTGTGCGTGTGTGTGTGTGTGTATTAATCTCGTTTTATAAGCTAGAGTACATGGATAATATTTGTACAAAATTTCAAGAATCTACATATATTAATTTCGGAGATCTAACAACAAACAATCAGTCAAATCTTGTTATCCCCTCTTAGGGCCACATTTCACAAAATCTGGTATTACTTGTAGCCTAGGATTTAAGAAGAACATTTATAAGAACTTCAAGATTCTCCGCTTACCGGAGATCTGTTGACGAGTCTGATAGATAGATAGATAGATATAGATACGGGAAGTCAGTTTAATATGAGCAGTCCGAAAATATGAGCAACACGAAGCTTAATCTCACACAGCACACATATACCTTGCGCAAGTGGAAAACAAAGAAGTTCGTAGTATTGTTTGGAGTTTCATGAATTTGCAGAGAGTAGCCCAGGTTCGTTCGCTGCAGTTGTTGTAAAATAATAGACAAGTTTACAGGTACTTAGAATAAAAAAGAGTGTAGCTTTTTGGAGCTATAGTTAAATCAGGGTAATGGATAATAAGCTGAAACTTGGTATCTATGCGTTATACATAATTTGTCACTGGATTTACAGTCAGGTCTGTCTAGGAACACAACACCAGTATTTTGTTCACTTCTTTTCTATAAAAAGAGTTGTCAACCACAACACGTTAAATCATCATTAACTGTCAGTGAAATATGAGCTTTTGAATTCAGTTTAATATGGGCACACATATTTCTTTTGAAAGTAATGAAAGAAATGGACGTGAGGAGCTTTTGCAGATGTTAATTAAAGTAGACATTCCGTAATAACATAGTTTGTAATAGAGATGCAAGGGCTCGGAAAAAAACGGCTTTTTTGAAAAAAAAACTCGGTTTTTTCTGCTTCGCTTTTTTGCTTGGGAAATGTTGGGCTTTTTTCAAAATCCTGCTTTAAATTGATAAACCAGATTTTGTTTCGCTTCTGTATAACACAAAAAGTAATTTAATTAGTGGTTGATGTCGATAATAATATAAAACCTCGAAAATAAACCATGAATTTCGAAAATATATTTCAAACAGTTTTACTTCTCAACATATTTACATTATGAATTCCAATGGATTAACCAATGTATATAATATTTTTTTTTAACCTCGTACATACAAAAGTAAGCAGGGTTGGCAAGAACCGCGGTTGTTTTTGAAAATACCAAAATCCCGTTTTTGGGGGGAGTTTAAACTAGGTTTTTTGGTATAAACCAGGCTTTTTTGGGTTTAGATGTTTTGCTTTATGTATTTATATTACATATCGACAGAAATAAGTTTGTTTCGCCTTGGTGTTATTATGCAACAATGGGGTTATGCTGGAAGAGATCCCATAAGCTTAAAGAAGTCCGGTCAGTAAATTTCTTAAATTGGGAGTAAACTTCTTCCGCCCTAGCTATCGGGAAAATCCTGTCATTACTCTAAATGTAAAACAATAACGAGAAAATCTTGTTATTTATTCCTTTGCATGTAAAATTTAAAGGTCAACATATCATAATCAGTACGCTAAAACTGAGGTATTAAATTACAAATTTAGTACGTACATATCATTGAAAGTCCAATCTAAGCTAATGTTGGAAGCTACGTGACAATCGATAAATTGTGCCAATTTCTATTAATATATTTAAGTAACAGTGGCTTCTTTATAAAACAGGTATTCAGGCATGCAGAAATATACAATTTGGTTTCGCTTCGTATGTTCAGGCTTAAAGTCCTTACGTAATACCGAGGTTATCAAGAAAAAGACTTTCGCTTACAGTGACATCCGAAAAAAGGGTTGTTGTAAAAACTTTGTTTACGCATGAAAAAAGGGTTGTGGTTCAACCGAGAATTTAATATGGGACACTTTGATTAAAAAGTGAAAATGAAATAAAACTAATGCAAATGGTTTGATGTGGGGAAACGTCACCATGAAGTTCAGACGATTCCATTTTTCGTTGTTTTTATTTTTTTGGTTTAAACCAGTTGTTTATTTAAAAAAAAAGAAAATAAACCAGCTGGTGTAAACCAGCCAACCCTAAAAGTAAATATTTATTTTTCTTGAAAAAAATACACAAATAACTGCAAAATTCTATGTAGTATTTTTCAAAATATTCCATACCCTCTTATTGGAACAAAATAAAATTAAAATAAAACAAAAAAAAATACTTAGATTTATATGATACACTTAAAGGCTGCACATCTAGAGCTTTTGGTTTTGTATATTCTTGAAATTCTACAGTTTTATATAACCACCATCACAGTTTACTCAGTTCTCAAGTTTTCTGAATTTTTAACAAGAGGATTCAACATATGATGGGTATGAGGCAAGAACATGGTAACCCACAATCTTACTATTTTAAGAAATTAGAGATTTTCTGCTGCACAATCCATTTTGAAAGTCGGAAAGCTAATTTTTCACATTAAGACTATACATGAAGGATTAAACGAAGCGGTATGCTGGATCTGGTGCTGCATATCTCAGCAATTAAAAATTTGTTAGTTATCATGTTCTTGGCTCACACACTTCATATCATTATGGAACTCTCCTCAACCCACCACCACCCAAAAGAAAAGGACTACGGAATCTATTTAACTTAAGATAAATACAACTGCAAAACAAACATGACTGAGTGGAGCTTTTGCGCTTCTATCGGGAAGTCCAGGATTCAACTCAGCATTCGACCATTCTGACAAAGCCTTTCTTCATTCCATCTCTGAAGTAGAAATAGTGCGTGTACTGTGAGTTTGCCGACTTCCTTTCTTATTGTTTTTAAATCGTTATTATTACTAATTACCAGCAGTGTCGGTTTTGCGAAGATAAGGGGGGCGGTCTTTCGGATTGAAGCCTGTTTCCCAAAATTACCGTACTTAATGTCTAAAACAAACGAAATATCTATTAGTCATGCCTTTACTCATAAACTTTAAGCTCCCGTCAAGTAAAAATTACGAATGTTTAGAAAAACTAAACATTAGTAAGAAAAAAACTCCCAAAATACTTTTCTAAATCCGCCACTGATTCTCAGTATAAAATGATCTTCAATGAGGTTGTATCCGGAAGATTATCGCTAAATATATAAACGAAACGAAATATTAGTTAAGCCTGTGCTCACAAACTTCAAGTTCCTCCCAAATAAAATTAGAACATTTTAGAAAACGAAACAATCAGAGAAATTCCTCTCAAAGTACTTTTCTAAATCCGCTACTGATTATTTGTATAAATTAGTATTCAAAGTTGTATCAGGAAAATTATTGCTGAATCGTTGCACAGCTACAGTATGACAGAAATGTGGAAGTACGGTTTGACGGATATATTGAAAAACGTAAGCTTTGACGGATATATAGAAAAACGTAAATTTAACTTTTGCGCTAGAAGCTAGAGTACTAAGCTCTTAGAAATGAAACACGAATGACAAACTGAAATGATCCCGAGAAGAAAAAGATGTCGATAACTCAAAAGTTAAAATAAAGTTAAATAGCATGTAAAATTGCCCTCAAATACTACATTCTTCATGTTAGCTTTAATTCGTAAAACATGTGCTCCATCCATCTTGCTGGTGAATTTTAGAGCGAAATACGGCATTTAGGTCATGGAATTCTTATCTAACTATAGAATATACTATAAGAAAGCTATTTAGATAGAAAAATCATGAAAATGAAAAAAAGCCAAAATTTCCAAAATTCTCGTTTTTTTTTCAAAAAAGCCGGCTTTTTATGTAAAAAAAAAACACCGATTCAAAAAAGCCGGCTTTTTTGCATCTCTAGTTTGTAATAACTTGGATAATACAAATTCTAGAATCTTCAAGTTTATAATCAGCTTGGATACGTTTCGCGTATTTCCAATCTATCACTCCAGCCTTGTGTGGGATGGGTGCTGTCTCAGCTTGTGTGTGCGGAGAAGGTGAACAAGCAGACATCCATAAATAAATCTAAAGCTCGCAGACATCCATAAATAAATCTAAAGCTCAATTGGATAATAATAATATAATTGAAGAAAACGCCAGAAATGCTACTCCAAGTAAGAGGACAGACTCATCCACTCAGTGTGAAGAGAATGAAAGCATTTGCCGTATTTGTGAAGGAAAGTTTAGTAAAGACTCCAAAGGAGAAGAATGGATCAAGTGTGATATGTGCCAAGACTAGTAGCATGTCTTTCGTGTGAAGGTTCAGTGCCTTGAGTTGCTTCTTCGTGATTATTGTAGCAGCTCTAATGCCAAGCTATTTACGTCACACTAATAGACAGGACTCTTGAAATGAACTGTTTTACGTGTATGTGCAACTATTTTTTGCTCGTTATTGTAATCAATTACATTTTATTTCTTCTTTTGTACAGTTTTTGTATCTGCTTTGTATTTTACGTCAAAATATTAGAAAAGAAAAAGTAAAAATGAGATATTTGAGTTTTACGTCCCACGGTTATGCCGGTTAGGCTGAAGGAGACGGTGATGATGAGTAATGAATAAAATGGTGGAATGAAGAAAGTGGAAGGAAACGGGAGAACCTCGCGAAAACCCACGCACACGGTGTTCGTCCATCACAAAGTTCACTTGGCGGGGCTGGGATCGAACCCGGGAACCCAAGCACCAGAGGTGAACGCTCTACCACTGAGCCACCGCGGCCCCAATATTAGAAATGAAATGCTGCTCATATTTGCACTATGAAGTGTTCATATTACCCTTGTACTACGGAAAATGTGAGCACTGTGTACCTACCTTATTATCATGTTTATTACTCACGAACAAAACTACGTACAACCTTGTATTTTTTAGCGTTTGTAGACGAAAGATCAGGCTTTCTTTTGGTGAGGCATTCTACTTTATGTAATACACCATTTTTTAGATATATTAGTATTTTCATTAACTACGCTCATATTCAACTGACTTCCCCTATATATATATATATATATATATATATATATATATATATATATATATATATATATATATAGAGAGAGAGAGAGAGAGAGAGAGATGCATAGATAGATAGATAGATAGATATGCACGTCATACCTCAAAACGCATGCATACGTAATGTTTGACGTAACGTTTGATTGCCCTTTTATGCATCAGACTTAATCTGTAGTTTCATTCTCATATATGTGTACAGCTAGTTCAAAACTACTGGTTAGTTCCTATTTTCAGTTATTTTTGTGAACTGTAATGTATGGTGTTATTCCAATTCAAGTCAGTATTTTTTATCCGTAGCATTACAACTTTCTACGCGTGATTGCGAAAGCATTCCGTTTAAAAAAAAAATATGTAGGGTACATTTGTCCACAAATAAAATTTATTCAATTCGCTTGTATTAGTATTTAATAAATAATTATGGTGCTGTCGAATATGAAATGGTTTATTTTGTTCGGTACCATTTCTACGATCGTACCAATTTTGTCAAGATACTAAATTTTCTTCATGGTATTACTCAATAAGTATCAATCACTGATCACTTAGTCATAGCTCCTATTACCAGAAACTCTAACAGCATACTAAATTTCATAGAAAATGTTATCACCATCGTAGCAACATATGCCACCTCAATGTTGTACGTAAGTTAGGAATATGCAAAAACGAGAAATTTTCGATATCTGCTATTACTACATATCTGTTCAACACTCTTAAATGAATAGGTATTACATTACATAGGAACAGAAATAATGTTTACACATCACGTTTAAATAAATAGACACCTCCAGTTGGTTTCTCCATAACCGAGTGGAACTGTTAAACCTTTTTGTCTCCTAAATTAACAGTTTCTTCGACAGTGGAATTAATAAAGAAGAAGATAGGAGGAGGAAGAGGAGAAACAGAAAAACTTGAGTTAAGTTTAACGTCCCGTTCAGCAGCGAGGCTATATGAGACGTAGACCTACTGATTAACGTGGATACCGAACCACATGAGCTCTGCCGGGAATCGAACCCGGGTCCAGAAACCAATAACCTCGGAATACTATCAAAATTCAATGTATAGTAACAGATTTTCGACAGTACTAAGGTTGATTTGTGACGTTGTTTGATAATTGTAGTTTACCTTCTATGACAAAAAAAAAAAAAAAAAAAAAAAAAAAAAAAATCACGCTATTACTAGATCATGTCAAACATAGTTTACGTATGTTCAAAAGCTGATATTTTAATGTGAGTAGTAATATAACGTACCAGAATTTTTTGTTTGTTGGTTTGTTTTGTGTTAAGAAACAAACAACTTGTCGGAAAATTATTGTTACCTCAATAAGAAAATAAACAATATCGAAAGTAAAAATCTTGTAATCGTTCATAGTTTAAGATTTAGCAAAATAAGGTTCCAAGTATTACTTACCAATATTGTAGTCATCATAGAAGAATGAATTTTCAAAGTTGTGTGAAAATTTACGAACATCCTGACTAAATTTATTCTTCAAATTTTGATCTGAAAGAAGACCTTGAATATCGAGTTTACTAGGAATCGACGACTTCTGCAAGTTCTGTAAGTGACTCCAAACAAAGGAACCAACTGTAAGTAAGAAAATAACTTAACGTTACTTCACAAATTTTAACGAAACGAAAATCACAGAAATGGTACAAGGCTTGTGAAGGAATAAACATACGCTTTGCTTCTACCGTTGGAACAAAATAATTAGTTTCATTCGTTCAATACATTACTTCATGTTCTAATTAGCATTAAATAAAACGCTACGTTGATTAAAAACGCCTGGTAGACTGCTATGTTACGAAAAGGAATCTTAATTATTTCGCTTAATATACTGGCTACCCTCTCTGGCTTATGCTTGATCCCTAAATATTTCCCACCCTGATCATTCGTTTAGGTGGCAAGTCCAATATAATTTTATTAAATATTGTAAAGTGTTAATTTCGATTTATGTCAACCTTAATCTTCCGAGACCTATTTCCAATTGCATACTACTTTTGAACCTGTAGATACATAAATACATCAAGAATATTAAACTTTAATATGCCTAAATTCAGCAAATCATAAAATTCAATTATAATTCAAGTATAACACTAACATTTATATCAAAAGAAGATAGAATACACTTAAATGTTTTGTATTAAGCCTTACAGTTGGAGATCAGAAAAATGGAAACACCTGTAGTTGGCAACATGTCAAATGTATTGGTTGGCAGTGGTCTCGTGGCGCCAGGAGCGCCGGACCTAGGGATGCGCACGAGTCGAGTCGAGTCGAGATTTAAGCCTGTCTCGACTCGTCTCGAGAAAATGTTGTCTCGACTCGTATCTCGACTCGAAAACATGTTGCTGTCTCGACTCGTGTCTCGACTCGACAGTCTCTGTCTCGACTCGACTCGAATTCGAGTCGAGACAAAATATACGAGTTAAAATATACACACACATCAGCCAGACCATTATGACTACCTACCTAATTGTTAGTATGTCCACCATTTTGGCACGATTAACAACAACGCGTCTTGGCATGGTCGCAATGTCCCTCGGTTGGCCGCTAGAGACAGTTGGCACCACATATGCACACACAGGTCATCCAATTCCCGTAAATTCCGGTGAGAGGGTGATGCACCCTCACGTCACGTTCAATCACATCCCAGATGTGATCGATTGGGTTCAGATCCGGAGAGTTTGGGGTGGGCACATCACTTGGAACTCGCTCCTGTGTTCCTCGAACCACTCCATCACACTCCTGGCCTTGCGACATGGTGCATTATCTTGTCGAAAAATGCCACTACCGATGGGAAACATGGCCGTCATGAAGGTGTGTACGTAGTCTGCAAGCAGCGTGCGACGCCTCGGCTGTCATGGTGCCTTGCTCGAGCTCCACTAGACACATGGATGCTCATCTGAATATTCCCCGTCCCGTAGTACAGATGTCAAGGAGCTGTTCCTTTGGAACACGACGTATTCGCACCCTCACATCGTCATGATGAAGAAGATATCGGGATTCATCTGATAATGCAACGCTCTGCCATTGTGCCAAGCAGGGACGTACGCAGGGGGTGGGTTTTGGGTGGTCCGGACCCTCCTTGAAATTTCAACTTTTTGTAAATTTAGCCTAATTTTTAGGGACAATTTTAGGAATTTTAATATAAAATACCTTCATATTGAATTTGGACCCCTCCTGAAATAAATTCCTGCGTACGCTACTGGTGCCAAGGTCTAGTGGCGATGGTCACGTGTTCATTTCAGTTGTAGTTGCCGATGTCGTGGTGTTAACATTCGCCATCGTTAGGAGTGTTCGGTGCACTATGTGTTCGGACTAGTGTTGTGAAGGCCTGTGAAAGAACGGAAATTTTGGGTAAAAAAAAACTTTTTTTAACGATTTTCCCGAGTTGGGGAAAAAACGGAAAATTTGGGTATTATCAAAATCATCATTTAGGTTAATCACAGAATCATTTTAGTTAACATGTTAAATCAAACATATATTTCATAGATATATCTTCATTGTTCTGTGTAAAATTCCGGAAATTTTGTAATCATTAGAAGAAATAGTTTGTTCGGATATATTGGCAAAAACAGGAAAATATAGTTTAAAAACTATTTCTTGGCCTGATGCTAGTAAGATTACTTGCTGTAACATGTCTGCAACATATACAGTGGGAAGTCGAAAATCCGAACTAATTGGGACCACAGGTAGTTCGGATTTTCAAACTGTTCGGATTTTCGAAAATGACCAAGAAAATGCCATTTATGCTTACATATACTGTATGGTATGTTCCTCTATCGATACAGTGGTTATTCAGTACAGACAGTTATTACAATACCGTACGTAAGGCTACTTACATTTAATGTTTCTGAAGAACCTGCTTGTACTCTAAATAACACTGTTCTTGTAAGTCACACTTAAAACTTATAGGCCTAAGAAAAAATATAAATAAAAATACATGATAAACAATTACATATAAATGAACTTTTGTAAAAACACTGACTTCACATAACGTCGATGGACACGCTATTGTTTGTTTATCGCTAGCGTTAAGACAAAATGTAAAAAAGCTTCTGCGGACCGTGTTCGGATTTTTGACGTTAAGGTTATCGACGTCCTACTGTATATACAATGTATTTCGCTAACGGAAAAATACTTAAAGCAACAGGTTTTAATTCTACTTTACACACATATACCGCACAAGTGAGTAAATTCGAGCAGCGAGAAATATATTAAGTGAAACTTCCGTTAGTTATTATTACAGACGAGCAGAAAATTCGTTCTTCGCACGGGGAGAATACTTTCATTTTGGACACAAAACGCACGAAAACTGTCACCAATGAACTTGTGAAGCCCCAAAACTATGAATTTAACATTAATATCGATAATTTTCAAGGTAATCTTTCAAGGTATCAAGGATATCGGTAATCTTTACATGTCACCATCCCCCTTACAGTACTGATGGAGCTGAATTTGTGCATTTAAACGGCATATTCTGTTCATCTCAGCGAGTATGGATTCGAGGCCATTTTCGATCATGTATATATATATATATATATATATATATATATATATATATATATATATATATATATATATATAGGCGGATCCAAGGGGGATATAGGCCACCCCTTCACACTCAAGCATACACTGCATAAAATGGGCTTCAATCCTGCTTTACACTGGATAAAACTGCAAAATATGGTTTAGCCCCTTCCTTGATCATATCCTGGATCCGCTACTATATATATATATATATATATATACTGTATATAATGCTCAAAAAAATTTGGAGTTCAGCTGAAATATCACACAAGACCTTAAGATAGTGTATGAATAAGCTTGAGTTTGACTCATATATATCATACAAGAAGGAATGCTTTAAGATATACTAGAAAAATGGGGCAAATACTGGTGTTGGGGCACAGAAAACCTTCACATGGCTCATAACACAAGACGGTTATGTGTGCACCTCTCGAACTGCTCACAAACAGGCAAGGCAACAACACTGATTGTTCCTTAATATGTCATATGAACTTTTCGAATAGCCAACAAACCCTCGCACACCTGCGTGGGATGGATTCAATCAGATTATCGATGAGTTCTTGGGGGATGTGCCACTCATCCAGAAGAGCGACTTCCAGCTCTGGAATGGTTGTTGGATTTACTGGCCTAGCGTCAATTCGTCTGCCAAACATATCCCAGACATACCCTCAGCATCCAGCATCTCATCCACTAACCGAGCTCTGTGAGGACGAGTATTGTCATTCATGAAAAGGAACGGATCACCAATGGCACCAGCATAAGGAAGAACAAGAATTTTCATGATCTCATCCCTATATCTGAGATCCGTCAAAGAGCCATTTCGGATGATGTGGAGCTCAGTACGCCCACCAATGCTGATTCCTGCCCACACCATCAGTCCACCACCATGATACTGGGATCTTTCTCGCACAAACATGGGATTGTGTCGTGTTCCACATTCTCTCCAGATGAAAACACGTCGATTATCAGGCTTCAAATTGAATCGAGACTCGTCAGAGAACAAAACATTGCCCCATTTATTGCGTCCCCATCCACGATGTTCCTCCGCCTACGCTCTTCGTTCAACACGGTGTCGTGCAGTTAAAGGGACACACACCATAGGCCTACGTGCGTGGAGACCACCTTCTCGAAGACGATTGTGGATCGTTTGAGTGGATATTGTGCGTCCTGTTGTTGTTCGGAAGGCTCGCGGGAGCAGAGTTGTACTCTGACGCCGGTTTCGACGGGGCTGTTAACAAGAGATAACGATTGTCTCTGGCTTTGGTTGCTAGTGGACAGCCCTGTCCTTGTCTTCTTCGAACACTTCCAGTTGTTTGAAATCGATTCCACAATCGGGAAATCACACTTTGTGCCACTCCTATGGCATGTGCCACCTCCCGCTGTGACTGACCAGCTTCAAACCTGCCGATAGCTTGCCATGCCAACGATTCTGGTAAATCACGTTGTTGCGCAATTTCACTACGTAGATTTATGACGCACTAAACACAATGAGAACAAAGGTATCATCGAGCTGAATGTGTTGGCAGCGCCACACTACAAAATGATATCTGGTTGCGCCACGCCACTGATCACGTGCTCAGATGTTCCAAACGGTTCGTTTGCACGTTCGGCCTTCATGATTTTAATCTGAACTGGACAAGATACAGTGTTCTCACATTATTCGTAAGAAGTTTTACATGTGTTTTTATCTGATTCTCTAATTTTTTTGATCAATATATATATATATATATATATATATATATATATATATATATATATATATATATATATATTAGCTAAATATACCCATTCTTTGCATGGAAGTCAAGGCCTGTGGAAGTATTACCCTCATTTCCGCGACCGCAAAAACTATGGATCTGAGACTAAATCGATCATTTTGGATTACTTTTACATGTCTCGGTATCCCCTCCTGCTGTCTCTCGGCCCGCATACAATGGTACCTGAATTTGCAAGTGATCGCTAATAAACGTGTCACCATTCATCTCAGCGAGCGCGAAAATTATGGATTTGACACTAATATCGGTAATTTTGGATTACTTTTACATGTCCCCCCCCGCTGACTCCCGGCCCGCATGCAATTATAGCTGAATTTGCATATCATCGCTAAGGCAATTGTCACCATTGATTCCAGCGACCGCGAAAACTATGAATTCGACACTAATATCGGCCATTTTCTACCACTTTTACATGTCCCTGTAAGCGCCCCCTGAGACCCCCTGGTTCGAATTAAAAAAAAATATATATTCGTCTTGATCTGAGGCCTGGGTCAAGGTACCCCTGACCAAAATTTGGTAACTCTCGGTCCACTCGTCTGGTCACCAGGCCGCGTACAGACAGACAAAGACACAAACAAACTATTTATTTTATTTATATTAGACTAGATAGATTCTTGCAAATTATGCCAGATTTTCATATCATCTTTCCGAACTAATTTTAAAGACCCGCTCCTACTTATCCTTATATATATACACTATATCTATATTTATATCAATCTATAAATATATCTATATATGTATATAACAAACGCAGGAATTGAATACATCCACGTCGTATCCACTGAGGTGCGAAATTGTGTACCTCCAGACATGGGCGGCCGAAGAAAATTTTCTAGGGGGGCATCTTCAATGTTTGCTATAATATTCTGGCATTTAATGTGCATGGTTTGTTATATTACGTATACATTTTCGTTAGCCAGGGAGGTTCATTCTTATCAAACACGGAGATTATGAAGGAGCAGATCTACTGTACAAAATATAATAAAAATATCTCTTTCGGATTTCTATCATCCCGCAGTCCAACCCCGAGACGGAAACATAAGAGCTAGGCTTTTTGTTTTTAAACAAGATAACTTGCCCAGTGAATGCTTTACATTGTGAAGATTATATTAGTGAAAATTAAACGAATATAATTTTACAACTTAATATATTAATACATATTACTAAATGTTGATCTCCCCGTTGCTACTGTATGTGGTTAGCTTATGCGCCTTTCTCGAACGAGGTTTGATTCATGGTAGGATCTCATGTATTTCAAATTTGACGTTAAACTGTACGTTCACGTCTTGTAGAGCTTTGCTCCTGAAAACGACGCTAAACTATAATCTAATTTCATATCACTAAATATTAAAAAATAATGACTTACCAAGGTGACGTCAATATGGCATTCATCAAATCAATTTTATACTTTCACTGAATCCAGTGGATATTAATATAACAATTACAAGACACACGCGCATATAAATACTCAGAAACAGGCACGTACACACGTACACATACACAACTATGAACACTTCAAATCTATTTATATGTGGTGGACTGCGTTGCTTCAAGCACTGTTATCTTCGTCATCATCTTCTCATGTATCTGCATTATTTGATTCATCCACAGATTTGTTATTTGTACGCATCATTCATTTTAGCATTTTCGAGAGGGTTCAGGGTTCTTTCTTCATTTAAAGAGTCGGTTCTCTGTATTGGAAAGAGAAACAGAGGAGGAAGGGGGAATTTATACTTTATGAATGGATAACATTTTAAGAAATATATGCAAAACATGCCGCTTCCGACGCAGCACTGAAGCATTTCTGACGATCATACCCCTCCCCTCTCAAGTTGTAAAGTGAGAAGGGACAGAAACATCCCAGACACTCAGGGTTCAGTTGACAATAATAAAACTATGGGTAAGTAAACATCTTGTGCAGAGTGACGTTTTGCTTTTTATTGAACATTTCTGTGAATTCAACAATACAACAACAGAAATACTAACTGGTTTTATTACTCCAACCATCGCTTCAACTAAGGAATAATTCCCAACGGTCAGTAAGCCATCTAGATTTTCGTTCTTTTTCTGTTCTCCAGAGGAAAGAATGAGATTTTACCAAGATGCTAAAGTCAAGATGCTAGATGCTAAATAGGAGTGAATTATGCTAGATTTAGTACCAAGATGCTAGATATGGCTTCACTGGTGGGCTTTGATATCTACAGAAATGTCTGCCAAAGCATACAAAGAAACAATAGCACAATAGTTTCGATAACATCTGTGTGGTCCATCGGTAGGCTACACATCCGGTAAGAAGCTCAATCCTAATTGTAAAATTGGTAGCGGGAGAGTAGTTTGGACTGCACCCAAAACAAAAGACTCGTAGCCGGCTTGTATAGATAATTGAATTCAAATTTTCAAGTATCCATTTACTGAATGACCATATCGTGTGTGCATGCATTCGCATGCATTATTTAATACGTAAATAAATTACACAAACAATTAATTATGTCAATGATAAACGGTTGTAATAAAGAACTAATGGTCATGTTTTTTTCTTTTAAATATTCAATTAGAACTGGACAACTTACACAAAATTTGGGAATCGAGAAATGAAAACGGAACGTTTCTAGCACTTGTGGGTTCGAGATCTCATTGTTGAAAGGATTGGAGACAAACATATAAACTTGTCTTTGAGGAGAAACATGTACGCGTAAATCTAGTATTTTAATATATAGATAGTAATTGGAATAGTTTCATTTTCGAGTGCTATTTTTTAATATTCGCAATATTGAAAGTTTTGAACTTACATTTCTCGCGTGTTTGAAAAAAAGAGATATCGTTACTAGTAAAATTAACCTAATACAAATATATTATTTTTTTTTCAATTTTTCCGGAAAATCGAAAAAAAAACGTTTTTAAAAAAAACGTTCAAAATTTCCGGAAATTTGACAACACTAGTTCAGACACACATGTACTTTGCCCAGCATTAAACTCTGGTCTTAGTTCCGACGCAGTTCGCTGCCTGTTCTGTTTTAACAGTCTGCCCAGCCTACGACGTCCGACATCTGTAATGAGGTGGGGGGCGCCCAACCCCTCGACATTTGGATGTCTTTTCCCCTTGGTTTCGAAACTTGTTGAAGACAATCAGCTCAGCACTCCTCGAACATCTGACAAGTCCTGTGGTTTCCGAAATTCTTGTGCCGAGTGTTTCTGAGTGAGTACTTTCTTCAAAATAATATTAAAAATTATAGAAAGATTTTCGAGACATTCGAGTCGAGTCGAGATTTTAACCAGCTGTTTTGATTCGAAAATTTGAGTCGAGAAATACGTTTGTCTCGACTCGTCTCGAATTTTACAAAGTGTGTCTCGACTCGAATCTCGACTCGAATTCGAGTCGAGTCGAGTCGAGATTCGAGACATGTCTCGACTCGTGCGCATCTCTAGCCGGACCGCTGGTGGTGGTGTGTTAGGTCGTTGTCCATACTACGTCAGGCGCAGTGGAACAGCAGTGTTCAGTAGCTGCAGCAGACGGAGGTAGTGTAAAATGGGAGACCTCTCAGATTTTCAAAGAGGGCAAATTGTTGGTGCGCGGTTATGTGGAGTGACTATGACGGCAGTGGCTACTGTGTTAGGTGTGTCGCGTGGGACAGTGTCGAAGGTGATGACGGCCTACACAACACACGGGAAAACCACATCGGGGAAGCGGAACAGTGGGCGGAAGAAAATCATGAGTGACAGGTCACGCCGGGTATTAAAGCGCATTGTCACGCAGAACCGTCGTGCCACTGCGGAGCAAGTGAAGGTGGAACTAGATCAGCACCTCCCCCACCACCAAATTACATTACATGAACTTACGGGGTCGTGTTGCACGGGCCAAACCGCTCATCAGGGACCATAACGCTTTCGCACGCCGCAAATGGTGCCGCGACCATGCAACTTGGACCGTTGAGGACTGAAAGCGTGTGATATGGTCGGATGAGTTATCCTTTACCCTATTCCCAACCACAAGCCGTGTTTATATGTGGAGAACGCCCAAAGAATCTTATGATCTGCAATGTCTCCGCCCAACTGTGAAACATGTGATGCTGTGGGCCGCCATATCATGGTTTTCATTGGGTCCTGTGGTCACACTTAGCGGACGAATCACTGGCAACGATTATGTCGAAATTTTAGGAGACCACTTGCTTCCTATGGTCCGAATGTTGTTTCCGGACAATGACGCCATCTTCCAGGATGATAATGCACCCATTCACACAGCTGGCGTTGTTGCAGCGTGGTTTGAGGAACATCGGGATGAAGTTCAACACCTACCCTGGCCCACCCAATCTCCAGATTTCAACATAATTGAACATCTGTGGTCCGACTTGGAAACACGACTCCGGCGACGATTTCGACCTCCATCCTCTCTCACAGAACTGGTCGATGCCCTGCACGAGGAATGGTGTAAAATTCCACTTGCTACCATTCACGACCTCTATGCCTCCATCCCACGTCGCATCAAGGCTGTTCTGAAGGCGAAAGATGGCCCGTCACCATATTAATCTGGTAGGTTGCAATGTCGTTCAGGTGTTTCCATTTTTCTGATCACCATCTTGTATTCGTTACTAGCTTCTAATTAGGGAAGGGTCCGAATGGGGCACTCGAGTTGCCGAACAACATGTATCAGATATGAGAGAGGGTGTGAAACTATGTACATATGCAAATTTATAGCTGCTGAGGGCAACATGGAAAACCAGAAGAGCCAGAAGAAATATGGCTGACCGTAGGGCCCAGCAACACAGAAAGCTAAGAATTCTCTCGTTCCGTGCGTGAATTGTCATAGAAGTGAACCTAAATGTTTAGTAGTAGATGCATGATAAAATCTGCTATATGCAATGAACATCGTGGTCACCATATTGAAAGTGGCCATCTTGAATTCGGATTAACAGTGTAAAAGAAAAAGTGGGTCATGTGAGATAAGAAATAGCACTGGCATTTACCAGGAATACATTGGTTTTAACCATTCTGTAGTAACAATTGTGAGTTGATAAGTAACATACAAGAAGGGTGTACAGAAACTCTGTCAAAATCTCACTAGTATGGCGCTAAAGCAAGAGCTTGGAGAACTCTGGTTTATATATAGGCCGAAGAAAAGTGTGTTTACATGAATAATAGGGAACCGGTCAAAACCCCCACAGCCAAAACCTCCACACTCAAGAAATGTCAAAACGCCCACACAAACGGTCATAACCCCCACACAAATGGACAAATCTCCCAAACGTACGAACGGTCAAAACCCCCACAGCCAAAACCCCCACACTCAAGAAATGTCAAAACGCCCACACGATCGGTCATAACCCCCACACAAATGGACAAATCTCCCAAATACACGAACGGTCATAACCCCGACAGCCAAAACCCCCACACTGGTAGTCGGTCATAACCTCCAACGGTCATAACGCCAACACAAATGGACAAAACACCCACACATAGCAACGGTCACAATCCCCACATAAATGGACAAAATCCCCACACAAATGGACAAAACTCCCACATGCAGAAATAGTCACAACTGCCACACAAATGGACAAAACCCCCACACAATCGGACAAATCTCCCACACTCTGAAATGATCCTGGTTGCATGTATTGCCCTTGTACTTTTTAATAACATTTTTATTCCAATTAAACTGATGTTCCAACTATTCTTCTTGGGCGTCATAAAGAACCGCAACAAAGACGTGGAATGACGATCATTTCAGAGTGTGGGGGATTTGTCCGATTTTGTGGGGGTTCTGTCCATTTGTGTGGCAGTTGTGACAATTTCTGCATGTGGGAGTTTTGACCATTTGTGTGGGAGTTTTGTCCATTTATGTGGGGATTATGACCGTTGCTATGTGTGGCTGTTTTGTCCATTTGTGTGGGGGTTATGACCGATTGTGTGGGCGTTTTGACATTTCTTGAGTGTGGGGGTTTTGGCTGTGGGGGTTTTGACCGTTCGTGCGTTTGGGAGATTGGTCCATTTGTGTGGGGGTTATGACCTTTCGTGTGGGCGTTTTGACATTTCTTGAGTGCGGGGGTTTTGGCTGTGGGGGTTTTGACTGTTCGTGCGTTTGGGAGATTTGTCCATTTGTGTGGGGGTTATGACCGTTTGTGTGGGTGTTTTGACATTTCTTGAGTTTGGGGGTTTTGGCTGTGGGGGTTTTGACCGTTCGTGCGTTTGGGAGATTTGTCCATTTGTGTGGGGGTTATGACCGTTTGTGTGGGTGTTTTGACATTTCTTGAGTGTGGGGGTTTTGGCTGTGGGGGTTTTGACGTAGACCCGAATAATATCTGAGAGTAAGGGAAGGATGGTCATTGATGACACAGAAAGAAGAGACCAAAGAAGAGAGAAGAGACCACTTACTGTGTGTGCTGTTTGCCAACAGAAAATACGCGAGGAAATTCATTAGATAATGTCTGCGTTATCAATGAAGTAGTCGAGTTAGATAGAGCGGTTGGTAGGAAGCTTAATGTGACCTTGACCGGTGAGCCACTGTTGAGGAGGTGCTAGAAAGCGAAAAAGTATATTATAATTCATCATTTGGAATAGTTATTTCTTCTTGTGAGCATGAATATGAATTCCCAGGCAGTCGTACCATTAATAGTGAGTGCGTTCGGGACGTGCGACAATAATCCCTGTGTAGAAAATCAGAAATGCAGCTATTGGTGAATATTGATACCGTGATCGAATAATATTAAACGTTAGAGGGAGATGATAGCATTGTCAGATGAGGATGAAAGTGACAGTGGCCGTGATAAGAGTAGTCACAGTGACCTTCGGGAAAAACTGGTGTAACGGATGCCTCAGTGCATGCTCAACGATATAGTAATTTTGACCGGAATAGTAGTTCGTTCTACGCTCCATCCCCACCTAATAAGGAGCCTGTAAAATATACGAAGGCAACAGTTTGAAAATATGTATTACTACTAAATGGAGACAGAAAAGATCTTTAGGTAAATGAAGCAAAGTGTTATCTGTGTTTTCACGCTACAAAATTTCTGCCCTTCGTAACTTTGAACGAAACCGAAACAAAGTGTTTGTGATAAAAATAAACGACGAGATATTACTACGTTTTAAAAGAACGTGGGTAGAGAATGGAATAGTTAATGATCGGACAATTACAATATGTTTGATGAATATAAAAGATGACATGGATCCAACGGGCACTCTGCAATTCCAAGCATCTTGGTCTTGGATTTAAAAAAAATAAAAAAAACTAAACATATTGTGTCACGCAAAACTACTTATTCCGTGTTCAAAATAACCGAAGGTGAGCAAGAGTTACATCAAACTGAAAAAAGGTTCATAGCTGAAACAAAGTCTATGATTTTAAAATAAAACTTCAATTTAAGTCAAGTTTTTAACAGTTCAAAGTAGATACGACAAAGAAATCTATTCAGGCAGGACACTAGCCAAAAAAAAAGTGTATTGTAGCATAGGATCAACGACAGCTGTTACGCACTCGTATATGATACTGCCCATAATATCAATGGACGGGAAACAGTTTTTGCCATTGTTTCTTATATCCGCTGAACCTACAGGTAAAATCCCTGCAAGAATGTCTGACGTACCTTCGATATCAAGGCATTTGCTAGAAAATCAGCAAATATGTGCAAGGATGATTTGAAGTTTTTTCTTCAGGAACTATTTTGGCCACATGTGCACGACAATGCCATCTTGCTGTTGATTGATTCGTGGTCTTGTAACAAAGATGATAAACTGATGCATTCCAATGCTCCGGATAATATTGAGTTTCACAGGAAACTGATACCTCCTAAATACATTGGACGTATTCAACCTCTCGACGTTGGATTCTTTCGCACGTTCAGAAAGTACGTGAGGTTTATCAAGGATCCTGCATTAAATATTGATGGGTTTCATTTACGACATCGTGACAACTTCATCCGTGTCCAAACGTTTCACATTCTAGTTTAGTGCTCTCCGGTTCACCAATTTCATTAAACATGTCTTCTACATGGCTGGATATCTTGTAGAGAACTACTGAAAATTCCAGACGGAAATGTACTTTTTGTTTTGATTATGAAACATAATTGGATTGTCAGCAGCATCAATGTAATAATCCCTGTTTCGTCAGGTGTGGACACTGTGAACAGCTCTTGCGTTTTCATCACTTTCTTGTAGATACTATTCACATCAACTCTTCTTCATAGATTGGTATGTACCTTTATCAGTATACTTACTTATGTGATGATATATGTTATTTTCTTTGACAAGAACCACTTCGTAATTGAACTTGCAATCCCCAGTCTTCATTTGTGTCAGATGTTTTAACGTGAACAATTATCGATCTCTAACACCGCAATATTACCAGCTCTTTGCATGTGCAAATGTTCTTTGTAATCTTTTTCTAGATGTGCATCCTGTGCCAACATTATTCCAACAAGTTATTCCGACTTTTGTTCAAATATCCCCTCACGACTTTCTTGGAGGTTCCTTCTCAACTCACAATAGAGTTACTGCAGAAAGGTTAGCACCAATAAAATTTCAGTGCTATTTCATATGCCACATGACTCACTTTGTCTTTCACATTGTGAATTCGAATTCAGACCACTCAATGTGGCGGCCATGATGTTCATTGCATATAGCAGGTTGTATCACTATTTAACATTTCACCTTCATTTCTGTGGCGATTCACGCACGGAACGAGTGATTCCTTAGTTTTCTGTGTTGATGGTCCCTACGATCGGCCATATTTCGCCCTGCTGTCCTGCTTTTCCATGTTGCTCTCACCCGCTATAAATTTGCATAGGCGCATAGTTTCACACTCTCTTTCATATATGATACATGTCGTTCGGCAACTCGAGTGCTCCATTCGGACCCTTCCCTTGTATGAAGTTATGTAATTTTCAGGATAAAATGTCTGATACTTCTTTCATGTTCAACTGTAAATGTAAGGAAGAATTTAAATTTTGAATTGTGTGTTTTACAGGACATTGTATTGAGAAGATGTAACACTTTTTTAAATATTACATACCCAGGGGCGGATACAGCTGGGGCGATCGGGGCGATTGTCCACCCAAAGAGGAAACTTTTATTTTATGTATAAGTAAAACCTATACCAGAGTTTGGAGCTCTTAAAAGTAGCTCTAAGTAGCAGTATAAGAACCCCTCGCCCTCCCAGAAGTCCGTCCTAATCTGCTCCTATACATAACTGTAAACCATCAGAAAATTATCGCTCATGAAGATTTACAGTATGTAACATTAATATCAGAATATTCTGAATAGTGTTAGTATTATAAGAACAAATGAAACATTTATGTAGCAATTCTTTGAACGTTCATGGCGAATCATGAATTATTTTAAATAATGCGCACCTTTGTGTATTTAATGTGGGATTTAAATATTTTATTCCGTCAAGCGTTTCACAGGTTTAATCCAGCTTTTACAACGGAATATATATCAATTTATTTAGAGTCTGTTACATAATTACATGCACCTCTGACTGCTATAACTTCATTGGGCCGGGTCCAGTACTTGTGTTGCAACCCGAAAGATACAACCCTACTTACGAGTAATTTTTCTGGTAGGCGACAATGGTCGGTAAGCCTATGAAGCACTCAAACAGCCTTTTACTATGGAGTTGATGCACGTAATAATCTGAAATTTAAAACTAGTTTCTATTGTTTGGAGCATATTGTTCAATGAGTGCCACACATAAAAAAATTGTAACTTATTGTGAGAATAATATATTATTTCACTGCATACTGCATATGAGATTTAAAAAAAAAAGGTGATCACACATGAGCTAAAAAATGGTTGAAATAAACTGAAACAATATTGAAGGAAATTCAAATTCTGAAGAACCAAAGGAAATAAGTTTGTAAATATTATATGTGTCTACATTCATTGTACTATTCCAAACCCTATCACTCCGACGATCATTACTTGAGTTAAATATTTTTCTTTATCAAATTTTATTGTTTTCTTAATTGATATTACAATTTCATTATAACGTTATTATTGTTGACGACTATTCCAACCTCCATCATTCCACAGATTCAACCTGATATATGTCAGTTACTTTAACTTACGCGGGATGTACTTGGACCTGAACCCACAAAGTGGGGGTGACGTATATATTTCCTGAAAGTTTGGGTCAAAGTAAGATCAAAATCGGTTACCAAAATTGGGGAGGTCTCATGCATTCCGTGTGGGAACGATTCTCATTCTTTACTCATTCTTACTGAAATCTTCAAGCGTGTCCATAAAGTCCGTGCAACCCAGAAAAATCTGAAACGGTGAGACAGATATGAAAACAGAAAAACATGTCTTTCTTCATTTCAAAAGTACAACATATCAAAGTAAAATATGTATACGGTCCCCCGTAGCATCCCACGGTCCGCTCTGTCCCACGGTCCCCCGTAGCGTCCCATAGGGGGTCCAACTCAAAATTTTTAAATAAAAATGGGGTCAACTTGTATATCGTATGAAAGTTGGTGTCAAATGAAAGAAGATAAATCAAGTCTCAACTCTCTACGATAAGCCTGTGCAAAATAGCAGTGGGTAAAATATATCAACACAATCTTCATTGCAAAGTCTGTGGCCACCCGCATGAATCTAAACGGTGGGATAGATGTAAAACCAGAAACATTGTTATGTCATTATTTCAAAAGTATAATGATTCAAAGCAAAAACTGTTCCAGAGTCCCAGACGGGGTCAAACTCAAAATGTTGAAATGGGAAAGGGGTTCAAGTTGATAATCGTATGAAAAGTGATGTTAAGTAAAATAAGATTAAGCAGGTGGATTAATAAGGAGTGGTCATAGACTTTTCAATTACGCTTGTGTTGACATTTTGACCCACAGCCATTTTGCACAAGCTTATTTTCAAGGACAGAGTCTTGTTCCATCTTCTTTCACATGAAAACAGCTTTCATACGATAATCAACTCGAAACCTTTTCATATTGCAACATTTTGACTTGAACCCCAACTGGGACCCTGCGAGGGACCCTGACACATTCTTTTACTTTGAATCATTATACTTTTGAAATAATGACATATCCGTGCTCATGATTTTACACCTATCCCACCGTTTCAGATTGATACGAGGTACCATAGACTTTGCAATAAAGATTGTGTTGATATTTTGACCCAGTGCTATTTTGCACAGGCTTATCGTAGAGAGTCGAGACTTGATTTATCTTCTTTTATTTAACACCAACTTTCATACGATATGCAAGTTGACCAAGCTTTCCATTTAAATATTTTGAGTCGGACCCCGTCTGGGACTCTGCGGGGGACTCTGAGACAGTTTATTTTATCTTGATATGTTATACTTTTGAAATGATGAAAGACGTGTTTTTCTGTTTTCATACATGTCTCACCGTTTCAGATTTTTCGGGGTCGGACGGACTTTACGGACATGCTTAAAGATTTTAATAAAAATGACTAAAGTGCCCTTACGCGGAATGCATGAGACCTCCTCAATTTAGGTAACCGGTTTTGATCTTACCTTGACCCAAGCCTTCAGGAAATATATACATCACTCCCACTTTGTGGGTTCAGGTTCAAGTATATCCCTACTTAGAAAACATATGACATGTACAAAGAATACGTTTATACCATGCCAGGCGAACTTTTTTCGCTCCTACAGTCATACCTACCTTCTTACCAACGGGAATGAAAACAGGGCACACTTCTATAATTCTAGCAGGGTTGTCAGGAAATAAAATAAGTATCCAATATGTTTACTATCTGCTTTATTAAGTTTTACGCTCAAAGGTAACTCTGTCTAGGCTAAATAATTTGAGAAATACAGGTGAAGATAACGAAAATAATTGCTGCGAAAGGTAATGATTAATTTATTGTTCTGAATGTGATATTCATTTTTAGCATGTAGGCCATATGAGACGGGTCTGTTACTTGAGATCTAAGTTGTGACTGGAATTTGTGTCTGAGGTAAAACCACATCGGCACTGGGTTCGATCCTGAGATGGGAAAGAAGTTGCCCGGCTCCACCGTCTTTATTTGCAAATGACCATTGATGTATTATTACATGGTGACTGAAAACAAAATACACCTGAACGTCCCTCCTCAAATGTATACAGAATACGGCATCACTGCGCATTGGACACTGAATACAGGATTGTATGTATATAAAATAAGCGATTATCTGTTGGTTAAATAAGCACGAGACGGGGCTTGATCCACGGTCTAGTCTGCGCTAATCAGTCTGTAAGTAACATGAAACTAAATGAATAAATTCGGTAGTGTTGTAAGTAATTCTCGTGATAGAAGTAATATAATTTTAAGATTTCTTACGAATTCAAGTGTGATTCTTATCTTAGTTTTCAAACATTATCATGGTAACACGTTAGCAAACTCGTCTTTGGATTGGAAATCCGAGTTCTATTCTCGGTGTAAGCTCACACGATTCAAAACTTACTTTGAGATGTGGCTCAACATCTCGTATAGCTTCAGTACCGAAAACTCACAATAAAACTGAACCAATATATTAGAGTTCTACACATTCTTTTATCTGTAGTGTAAATCTTGGATTACACAGATTACATTTTGATTTATCTGTCACAAATATGATTTAGTGACATTTCTTATTATTTAATTTGCATTTGTTAAAGTACCTCATATTATTTCAGTTCATTCTCATATATTCAAGTATTCAAGGTTATTTTTGTAAGTTGATTGAATGTGTATTTGTGTGTGTGTCAATGTTAAATAGTATTGTAACGAGGGTACAAAGCTCAACTTGTATGCAAGCGGTGCTCAAATTTCAACAATTCACTCACACAGGTTCATGCGCACCGAAAGACCTTCGTTGCTAGGCAACGGCAGAAAAATTCTGCTTGGCTGAATCCAGTCACCTTATTCTTTTAACAGCAAGAGAAAAGAAAGGAATAAGAGCAGTGTTTGTCGTAAAAAATGAACGTGTAACTTCGTGGACGTGTTCCAAAGGAAGTGGCTGTTTGTAATCTTAGATTTTAATGAGTGCTATAAGACTTTTAAAGAGATCTATAGTATAAAGGTCCGTCTAAATGGATATTCAAGATGTAGAGTCAACGTAGTTTTCGTCGCTGGATTTGAATGGGCAGTTTCTTGCTCTAGAAAAGGTAAAGGAAGGCTAGACACGAGCTAGATGCGCGGGTGTTATGGAAAACAAAGGCATTCGGTTAATATACTCAAAATCTTTAAACATTCGGAACTATGTTAAACTGTACTGTATTATCATTATTTGTTGTAATTACTTCAATTCAACTAGTACTATTAAAGTTAGTATTATTACTGGAACTTCACAATCTTCCTAGATTTCAACAACCTTTTTAAATTGTTGATGCAACCCTTTCCGAAGTGTACGGAGACCACTCAGTACGGTGAGAAGGAGGAATTACCAGGGAAACAAATGTGTTGAGCTATTGCTCCCTAAACAATAATTTGTCAAATGTCTATCACACCTGAGGGAACAGTTTTCAATAGTTAAAGTGGACGAGGTGGCCCCTCAAGGCCATTTTCCCCTTTAGGCGGTGATATATCATAGAGGCAAGTTGCTGATCTTGTTATTACCATAGATTTAAATATATAAGTTGATGATTCTTAAGTACTACAACGATATAATCTCAAATATCTATCCCGCTGAAACAGATTATAGCATATGCAATGTCTGTAAATGCAAAATTTGATAAAATGAATGTTATTCCAGCCATGATAACATACGATTGAGTGGCGTGCCACAAGCAGTAAACATAACATATATAAATATAACAATATTTTTACCCACATAGATTCATCTTCAAAGTGTATCTCTCAACATCCACAAAAAATGAAATAGCATATTTATAAAACTTATTTGGTCCGTAACGTTTGTGATTTTTTTTTTTAAAGTTTCTAACAAAGTAATTGTAAATATTCATTTGTGAGTCTATGATGACATCAATCAAATAAAAGCTTAACATTAAATTCAAACCCGTCTGAGAGCAAGTCAAATACGCTAAATAAAATGTAATAAAATTCATGCAGATGCAAATTACTCACCCTCAGGGAATACTACTTGATGAACAATGTTTCTCTTGCATATCAAGAATGCCAACATTTTCAAGGCGTGAAAATTAGAAATATCCTTTGATTTCTTTTAAGAAAATGTGTTTGTTGTAAATACTCAAACATGAGTTTCTGTGTTTCGAAAAAAAAACTGTTTAAAGTGCATGGTATGTGAGAAAGTTTGGCGTCTGAATTACCTCAGGATCGCATAAGTAAAAGTTCTAACCCGACAATTAGGGTATAGACGTATTTCTAAAGTACTAACAGAGTTGAATAAAAGATACAAAATCTGAGCAGTATACATAAAAGGAATATAGGAGTGAGAAAGCACTAAAACCAATATTGTAAACAAAAAATCGTAATCCTACGTCAGTCTCAAATTTCTATAATCCCCTCCTTACTCATCTAGCAATTAGCGAGTTTGCTTTCACTGCATGTGGTCCTGGGTTCTATTCCCAATGGAAATCCAAAAATTATTTTATTTTTCAAGTTCATTAAATACTGGATATAGAGAATAATCAAAATATGGAGTTCCTTCGTGACTAAGCGCTTAATGTACGTGCCTTTGGATGCGAGACCCGGATTTTATTCCCGACGGGTGCTCATGTAGTTCGGATTCCACGTTAATCAGTAGGTCCACGTCTCATAGCCTTGCTGCTGAACGGCACATTAAACTCAAAATCAACTCAAGTCAATAATGAAAATATATATGGTACGAAAATTATTTAAACGTTTTTGTATTCATTGCTCAAAAAACAATTTTTAAAACTGTTTTGAAATACAATAGTAAATTACAGAATCTCTAAATTTGGAAAATCAGTTACACATATATTAAGTTAAAGATTTTATAAATATATTTAGATTTTATAGATATCTAGTTCGCCTTCCTTTAAATTTAAGAAGTCTACAGAAACACTTTTTAAATTTTTGAAATTTACCACACAAAACTAAAACTAGAAAAAAAATCGTGTGCTAGTATAGGGCCATGATATGCATCTCTGTAAAGTTTAGTTGTTCCCTCGTTCAAATTTAATGGGTAAAAATGTATTAAGAATCACAATTTGCAGTTTTTTTGACCTACTTTATCCACCTTGATGAAGATTTATTCCATTAAATCATATAGAGGTCCATTCTCTTTAATAGGACATGTTTAAATTATCACATGACATCTCTCTTAAATTATAAGAAAGGTTTGCAAGTATACCCCCTAAATCTTAGTATTGCTGAAAAATGGTTAATCCTCTGGGACGCTAATATGCATTACTATAAATTTGGTTGGTTCTGTTCGTTCGCTTTTATGGGGACAAAATTGCCGAGCATTCAAACTTTTCAGGTTTTTGACCTATAATATTCACTTGGGTGAAATTTTATTGTAGTATATGCTAATATAGTTGAGAACAGGTGTCAGTTCTTTCTTGTACGACATTGACATTTTCCATTAAAATCTGGGATAGGTTCATCGACCTATTTCTTAAATTTGGGAATTCTTTAAAAAAGAATAAATAGTGGTAAATGTTTTCTATGAGTTGAATATGTACTTCTACAAATTTGGTTAAAGTGTGAAATATGTTGTTGTATATCTATAAGTTTTTTTTTTTTTTTTTAGAATTTCTTATCAGTTTTCATGCCCTACATTTTTATTTCAAGCACAACAATTCAAGTTAAGTAGAAGTGGTTATCAATCAAGTCAGGGACGGCGCCAGGAACGCTTGATGGGGTGGGCGGAAAGAGGCGGACCTAGTTGCTGGGTGGGCGGACAACGAAAATAAGAACTGGGCAATGTAGACGTTTTTTGACAATAATTAAATTTCAATTTTTATACTCTTTAGTTAGCTAAGGCTCAGACCGAAATAGGGGAAAAACAAGGATGTGGAAAACAGCTGTGTTGGCCTTATAGAAGGTGCCATTCCAGCATTCACCTGGTAAGACTGAAGAAATGAAGGACTTAGGATGGACTGCGGGAGTTCGTGGCAATATGCTTGACCTACCTAATTCCGCGTGGCACACACACTACCTCGACTTTCAGCTATTTAAACAATAATAACGGTGTGTTCTGTGTAGTCGAAGAAGTTCAAGACTGCTTTACCTCCTCTCCCTCCAAGAATGCACATGAATGCATAGAAATAAAAGAAGGTTCAAACAACGCAGACTAACAGATAATACTCTACTTTTCGTTAATAACATAAAATACACAATAAGTAGGTAAAGTAAAACAAGGATAAAATAGGCTGCTGCAAACATTTTTATCTGTGAAGTACTTATTACAAGAAAGCAAGAGACAAAAAATATAAATGAGTAACTTCAGAAGCAATGCTGTCGTCTTCGCTGTCTCCAACATCTAGTTCATTTTCACTTTCCTCGAAATCGAACACTTCAAATTGCGAATCCTGGTTGTCACATGTATTTGTATTTTTTGTCTTTTTCCCCATTGAAGAAGAAGGATTATCACTAACATCAACGAATTGAAAATCGCGCTTCTTTGAACACGAGAAAGACACCGAGCCTGAGAAGAAATCGCTAAATTTTTTCGACATATTAGCTGAACAAGCACCGACTGCCAAGACTTCTGAACGCAACAGAGATCAACTCAACAATGCTATAATAAGGGTTTTTACAAATCTGTTTAATGCCACACGGGTAAGACATGTGGTACATTGCTGTAAACAATTGCAAGTTGGAATCCTCTTATAAGAAGCTATCGCGCCAACACAAAGCAAGGGAGCCAATTTCTCTGTAAATTTGGGGGGGGGGGGCATTCAGATGCAGAAGGCATGAATGAAGATTTTAAGACAAATTGAATTCAAATTATGCCAAATATTGTATACTCATAAATAAAATGCGGGGGCGCACATGGGCTTTGGGGGAGCCCGGGCGCCCTTGACATAAAGCACTACTCTCCTCCCTCTCTTTCTCAAAATGAGACAATAGATAATACTGGCCAGCTCTGTCCATTATTTAGTTGGCTTTTTAAAAAGTACTTTTTTTTTTTTTTCCAGTGCAGCACATACAAACACTGGCGTTTCAATAGCACGATTGTGCGTGTGTGTTAAACTTCAATTCATTAATCACGACTTTTGGCATCATTATATTACTACAAGTATCTGTCTTAAAATCATTGTCCATTGCAAAGTTAAACAGAGTCATAGAACTTATTACATTACAATCGAAAGTAATACCTATTGCTTGTGAAGTACAGGATGTCACCTTCAGTGCCGGATTTGCGTATAAGCTAAACAAGCTATAGCTCTCTTGGGGGCCCCAAAAATTCTAAAGAAAAAGTGGCTGTAATGTCATTTCCAAATAATAAGAAAAAGCAAATAAGATAAAACGCACATACAACAACGGTGTTCTGTACTGTTATGTATTAAGCTCTCATGAAGCAAGTAATAGGGCCCTGTTTTCCAACCCGCCTGCAATGGGATTTCTGTTGCCCAGCCCCGCTTATAATGCAACCCACGTTTCCCAGCTACGCTTGTAATGGGGATTTTGTTTCAGAGCCCCATTTGTAATCGGGACCCTGTTTTCCAGCCATTACACTTAGCTACTTTAATAAGACTTCACAGCATAAGTGATACCGTATCTTGTATGCGGATAGAACTCTAGTGCTACCCTTTCTTGTACTATTTGGAATTCGACAAGAAATTGAGTCTGGTAACAGTGGATGCTTAAGAAGAAGGCATGAAACGACAAGCTCGCGAAATAATAGTAAAATATAAAGGAATTACAGCCCTAAGCGGCAATAATCTTTACATCGCGAAATTATAGCTATTTTATTTCGCTGTACGTAAGTATGAAAAGTAGTTTACAGAAGTATTTTCATAACTTTCAGAACTTGGCACTATTTTCATAGTGACCTATAGAGTTGAGTTGATTTTGAGTTTAACGTCCCTTTCAGCAGCGAGGCTATATGAGACGGGACCTACTGATTAACGTGGAATCCGAACCACATGAGCTCCCACCGGGAATCGAACCCGGGTCTCCCACGCCAAAGGTGCGTACGCTAACCGCTTAGCCACGGAGGAGCTCATATAGTGATCTATAGAGTGCAATAATGGATCACTAAAGGCAGAGGCAGATCCAGGGCTCGATCGCCCCCCAGAATTGAATATGTTTTTATTTTAAAAATAAAACCTATCTTAAGAATTTTCACCTTTATATTATAAACGTAAAATAAAACCTATTGACTTCGAACGACTGCCCCCCTAAATATTCAGAATGGATCCGCCCCTGACTAAAGGAAAGAATAGGAGCACGAATCGTAGTGATTTCATCCATTCGTTCTAGGCATATGAGTCGTTCGTTTGTATATATTAACAGTTTTTTACGTATTGTTACGTTCAGAACTGCCCGAATTTACCTTGTGTAAGTTAGTATGCAACAGGCTGAATCCATTAGGTTATCGGCACTAGTTACTACCAGTGGCGTATTTACGATTTTGTTTCGGGAGGGGCTTTGCTAACTTTCGGGGGGGGGGGGCTTTGCCTGGAAATGTAAAAATTCTGCAAGATATTTCATTTACTTTACTATACTAAGTGATTTCGGGGGCGCTTAAGCCCGGAAGCCACCTCCCTAAATACTCCACTGGTTACTACAAAGCAAGGCAAGGTACCAACATCTTTTCACGTCGCAGTAAAAAGATGCTACCTACATTTATAGGTCTTATAATAACTTTAGTGCAACAGTTAGGTTTTTTAACGATGTTTTTGATTTTCAGCCAGAGACATATCTAGCCAGGGGCCGGAGAGGTCTACGATCCCAGTTTTTTGAGTGACAAAAATAATTGAAGCCATTACTTACATATTTTTGAAAGTTTAGAATAAACTCACGATATATCTATCATAATCTGGGTTTTAGTTGCTCCTTCTCCAGTTTTAACCTTCTAAGTTCGCCTCTGGTTCCAGCGAATTTGTGTCGTAATACACCTTGTGTAATCTTCGAGGGTTGCATTCCATTTTGAGTTACTCCAGTAACTTGACCTGGAAAAAGCTCACACGATTAGTTGAGCTTCAGGCAGTAATTACAAACCCTGGATGATATTTAGACTGTATTTACTTACACGGATCCCTGGAAACGTTTCAAACTTTACCCAACTGAATAGAAACAACTTGAAATGAGAAATGATGCAGTCTCCACATATTGTAGAAGCATGGCGTGGAGCGTTGATTATAGTTGGTGCAAAAAGATCGGCAAGGGACTTTATTGGTACCAAATTAAACTACCGCTAATTTTACAAATTTTACAGTTTTTCTGTAATGTATTCAAAACAGTAAGTTAAGTTAACGAAATATACACGAAACCGTATTTACTTAATATATATGTATTAGGTCCATAAATTACCATATAGCATATATTCAAACAGAAAAGGCGAAATTTTGTCGCTGAAAAAGAATGCTAGAAATAAATTGGCCCCATTATCTTCAATACCTTAGGGCCCCATCAAACCTAAATCCAGCACTGGTCACCTTCATTATTCTACTTCTGTTGCAGGGGTGGCATTTCAGACTTCGCTTGAGGGGGCAAGAACACCAACAACATAAGACTTTCACAGTTTGCACTAGTATATTAGTAGACAATCGATAAAGTATATATATTCCTCAAAATCTTGTGAGGGGCAATTGCCTCCTCCTGTCCCCCCTTAATGACACCCCTGTTCTGTTGGGGTGGGCGGATGAGTGGGCGAGGCCATCCATCGGGTGGGCGGTTGCCCACCCCGCCCATCCTTAGCGCCGTCCCTGCCTTGCACCTTATATATCAGGAAGCATACCAATTTCAGTTCAAATACTACGTTTCATGTCTTCAACTTTACGGGATCCCGAGATATAAACATCCTAGTATAATATTAATTGTAATATCCACCTCTATTCTCTTCCTAACCCTTTTCTTTCTTTCTAGATCACAATCAAAAACGCTGAAATATGTATCTAATTATTGGGATTACAGAGTAAGATTTATAATAATATTGTACAATTAGTACTTTGGTCCATCCCGTCCGTTACTCCGCACGAAACTCTTGAACGAAACTGAATTTGACTTCTGTTTTTTGCAATTGATAGCTAAAGTAATTATCTCGAAAGAGTTCGTTAGTAGAGGATCATAAACCAGGAGGTTGTGGATCAGAAACCAGGAGTGATAGAAATCAACCATTTTTGCTTTAAACGTTGATCCTGTAAACCAAAAAGGGTAATAGATAGCAAGAAACGTTTTCCGGCAGTCGATTTAGCATCCCAAGAATACCTTTCAACTCCATCCTTAATACTGTATTGAAATAGAAAGTGGCAGGAATAAACAAGTTCCCGCTTTAACATTGAATGGGGAAAAACTGTAATATATAGAGAGAAGCAGTTTTGGGAAATCGACTAAAAGATTCCAAGAACACCTTTTATTTCTATCCTTAACACTTTGATAAAACTAGAAGCGGTAGAAATCAACAATTTTCGGTTTACTTTTCATTACTGTGGAGCAAAAGCTGTAATAGATAGCGAGAAGCTGTTTTCGACAATTGAGGGAGCATCTTAAGAATACATTTTGTCTTTCCATAACTCTCTAATAAAATCAGAAGTGACAGGGTGTCTACTAATATTCCAAAATGAAATTTCATGACCTTTTCTTTAACAAACCATTAAATTTAGTAACATTCTCAAAAGCGAATTTTAGTGCGACTTGGGCCAATTTTCACGCACGTGATAGAAGCGTGCTTTACTTGTGATTTGGTAGCGTCTAAAACTATATTCGTTTTTGGTGGTGAATTTTGACACTTTATAGAACAACATTTACAAGTATGTACTTATATTTGTACAGATAAAATGAATCGTGACCCAAAAGCAAAATTTATTGACTTTCATGACCATTTTCTGATTTCGTGAGTTTCTTTAATCCTTTTCGTGACCGATAAACACCCTGGTAATCCAGTATGACTTCCAGGTTCAATGTAATATACATAGAACATGACCTATAAGAGATAGCGAGAAGAGTTTTTTTTTTCTAATGAGTTAGCGTTCTTAAAATAGGTAGCGTTCTTAAAATACCATCTCTTCTTTTACCCTGTAATCAAACGCAATTATTATATATCAACCACTTCCGGTTTTAACGTTCATCGTTGTACAGTCTTGTTCAAGAAATCTTGACCACTCGCCCTGCTATGAAAGATGATATTATTGCAACCGCAAAAGGAAATTATAATGCTGTGGCTCTAAATAAACTTCTTAATCGACCAAACAAAATTCACATTTATTTTATTTAATTCTAACTATAGGTAAGACCACAGACCTTTTCAAAGAGAGATGAATGGCAAAGTTTTCTTGAACAAGACTGTATATGACAAACGGCAATAGATAGGCACGGTTTTTGTATTCGATTAAGCGCCCCTAGAATATATTCCATCTCCACTATAATCACTAGTAAATAACACTAACCAGGGAACTGTACGAATGGGGCACTCGAGTTGCCGGACGAGGTGTATCACATGTGAAAGAGGATGTCAAAAGATGTCCATATGCAAAATTTTAGCGGCTGAGGGCAATATGGACAAGTGTGAGAGGCGGAAGAAGTGGGGCCTACAGTGGGACTTAATAACACAGAAATATGCAGAATCACACGTCTCGCTCCCGAATGGTGAAAGAAATGCATGTCAAATGTATAGGAAGTGGAACATGAGAAGAGGTGCTATATTGTGGGGGATATGGACATCATGGGCGCCATCTTGAAAGTAGCCATCTTGAATTTGAATTCAAAATGTTAAATGAAAAGTGGGGCATGTGGTATATCAATTAAGACTGAAATTTTACCAGAAGTTCATTGGTGTGAATAATTTTATAGTTTCTTTATTGTGAGTTAAGAAATACGAACATGCAACAACGTCTGGAGGGGATATATGGACATAGGCAACATAACCAATGTTTCATTTGAGTCCTTTTAAGGTACAAGTCAATTGTCCAGCAAAGAATACATGACAAAAAGATATACTGTACGCATATGACAGTGATCGTGTGGAAAACCATATCATCTAAACCATTCGCAGAATGTAGTCACTGGATGCACCTCTATAAGAAGAGTACAAAAAGTGTGTTCACATGCTATTCACTGGGAATGTGACAGGGGATAAAGATTGCTGTCTGTGTGTGAACAATATACGTACTTCCCTAAAACATGTTTCATTACACCGTGAGTCGTTTGAAATACAATAACATGAATCATAACATAGGCAATTACAAGTAAATATAGGCGCAAAAAGATACCGTACCAGTCTATGAAACACAGTTGATGTGGAGGGTATCGATAAGAATGTGCTGGAAGCAAAAGACATTTTCGCAGTGTGCACACCTGACGAAGCTGGTACACTGATCTTTCTGACAATCTGCTGCTATGTCAGAATCAAAACAAAAGGTCATTGGAGTTTGGAATTTTCCCGGATGTTCTTCAAGATATCCAGATACGTAGAAGGCATGCCTAATAAAATTAATGAACCGGGAAGCACGAAATTGAAAATGAGTGAAAGCTTGGAGACGGATGAAGTTGTCTCGATGCCATATATGAAACCCATCAATGTTCAATGCGGCGTCAATTATAAATCGCACATACTGCTTGTAAGTGCGAAAGAATCCAACGTCTAGAGGTTGAATAAGTCCAGTGCATTTGGGGGGTATGAGTCGTTTGTGGAGGACAACATTATCTGGAACAGTAGAATGTATCAATTGCGCATCTTTGTTACAAGACCACGAATCAACAAGCAGCAAAAGGCGATTTTCCGTGACAGTTGGCCAAAATACGTCTTGGAGAAATAACTTCAGATCATTCTTGCTCATATTTGCAGTTTTTCGAGCAAATGCCTTGATATTCGAAGGAGTGTCTCGCATATTCGCGGGGAATTTACCTGTAGGTTCAGCAGATATTAGAAATAATGATGATAACAGTTTACCATCCATCGCTATAATCGGCATTATCATATAAGAGTGCCTAACTGCTGTTGGTGATCCAATGCTAGAATACACCCGTTTGACGCCTCTAGTTGCCAGTGTTCTGCCTGAATGCAGTTCCTTATCAAATCGACTTTGATCTGTGTTAACCACTTGACCTAAATTGAGGTTTTCTTCCACGATTATAGCCTTTGTTTCCTCGACAAACACGTCAGCAGTTCTCTGTAATTCTTGCTCACTTTTGGCAGATTTGGACACGGAGTGCGTAATTTTGCGTGACACAATATTGTTACGCTTTTTAAATTTTGCTACAGAGGAAGACGATGCCTTGAAGTTAAGAGTGTCAGTTGGATCAATGCCTTTCTTTACATTCATCGCCCACATTCGAATTGTCCGGTCGTGAATTATCCCATTCATGGCCCGCGTTCGTTTAAAACGTAATAGCACCTCGTCGTTTATTTTGCTGATGGACGCTTTGTTGAGGTTGCGTTCAAAAGTACGAAGGGGCTTCAGACTTCCCTGTAGAAATTTGTACCGTGAAAATACAGACGATGCTTTTCTTCTTTTACCGGATGTTTTTTTCTGTCTCAATCCAGTAATTATAGGCTTTCTCTAACTGTTCCTTCGTACATTTCGTAGGTTGTTTTGGTGGAGAAGGGACGTATGACGAACTACTACTCTGCTCACAACTGCTATTTTTTGCAGAAGGAGTTGACGCCTTCACTACACAAGATTCTTCGCGATGGTCACTGTCATTACTCTCACTGTCAATATCATTCTCATCTGCTAGACACTCGTCTATAACTAACGTTTGATATTCTTCGAGCACCGTATCGTTATTTACTAATAAGCGTCTGATGCGTTCAAAAGCATTACGATCTTCTCGACGGGGATTATCATCAGACGTCCCAAACTCACGAACTAATAACGCTACCACTACTTGCGGATTCATGTTCACGAACAGGACCCAAATATCTTCTACACTTCAAACACTACAACACAAAACGTCAATTTATAACACTTATTTACCAGGAAGTGAACGACCTAGGTCACATTAAACTTCGCACTAGTCACTCTCTTGTCTCTATATTTTCGTCTGCTTGCTGTTAACACACGTCAGTTATTCATATCGCTCGCGCAGTCTCTCTCTGTTAGCACAGAATGTTGTCGATGGCTCTGTACTACCTGGTCCGACCTCTATCGTTTGTAACTTATTTTTCTTACGCACAACTAGTTTGCATCTAGCCACAGAGTTTATAATGATCTACATTGAAATTGCAATTGAAATGTCATGCAACAAAAAGCCACAATTACAATATTTTATATTACAATATGTTATAATATTAACCAATTAAGTCTATAAGTCACAGCATTATAATATCAGTCACTTATTCCGACATTCTTTGTGTTGTCCAGTGTTCAAACCCCTACGTGCCAAAATTCCATCATTGTAGGCTTGTAATGCAACAAACAATACATACGAATCAGAAACTGTCATCAGCCTCAACCTAATTACCTTTGGATTTTTTATTCTTAAGGTTTATTTCATGGATATGTGACATTTGTTTACCCATCTCTGTGCTCTTTCTTACCTGCTCGTTTTTTCTAATTCACAGGACAGTTACAATAGCAGTTTTCACACCAATGAATTTCTGGTAAAATTTCAGTCTTAATTGATATACCACATGCTCCACTTTTCATTTAACATTTTGAATTCAAATTCAAGATGGCTACTTTCAAGATGGCGCCCATGATGTCCATATCCCCCACAATATAGCACCTCTTCTTATGTTCCACTTCCTATACATTTGACATGCATTTCTTTCACCATTCGGGAGCGAAACGTGTGATTCTGCATATTTCTGTGTTATTAAGTCCCACTGTAGGCCCCACTTCTTCCGCCTCTCACGCTCGTCCATGTTGTCCTCAGCCGCTAAAATTTTGCATATGGACATCTTTTTACATCCTCTTTCACATGTGATACACCTCGTCCGGCAACTCGAGTGCCCCATTCGTACAGTTCCCTGGTAAGTGGTAGATATCTACTACAACTTCTGGTTTCAATTTTAATTGAAAAATATTGGGTGGTCCTGTTTACTGTCTTTAAGTGATTTTGTTTTAAATGAGAAGTCCTAAAGCCAAGTTTCATGTTTGTAACTTTCAGAGATTCTGAGATACCGATATGCTATTATATGAGTAATAATTCCTATTCCTGCCTTTTCCTTCTCCTTTATTACTAAGATATAAAAGAAATGGTGAAACATGTGTTAAATTATTTTAAATTGGAAATCCAAATACCAAATTTTAAGTTCACAGTCCTATACGCTTCGGAGATGAGGGTATCTTATTAAAATAACTCTCACCACAATTCCTCCTCTTTTCGTGAATTTTCAAAAATTTTTATTACTGGTACCCCACGTCACAAACCCTATGTAGGTGTAAATTCTAAGTTTGTAGGTAGTCCCTAGAGCATTGGCTCCTAATCTAGAGGTGCGAGTCTCTGACAGAACTAAATTTAAAATTACAAATATTACTAATGTTGTAAAAAAAACATTAAATTAAATATTTAAACACGAAATAACTATTCTGTAAGAACTGTGGTTTCATTGACAAAACTGGTAAAATATAATATTCCACTGCACTACAATGCCATGCAGGAATCTTGCTGGAAATAAATATAAATTTGTGAGAATATGACTATTATTATTTACTATTATTATATGCAAGCCTGTTCTTCGTACGGGTAGAATAGGTTTATGGGAAATATTTGAAAGTTATATTTGATCACCCTTTCCCCATTACGTAACTTATTTGAACAAAACTGAAATAAAACCTCTAGCTCGACCATGTTCAAAAATGTGTTTCATACGATGCAGTATTTCTTCTTTGCAAGAAATCTAAATTCTCTTCTGCTTTTACGATTCTTTTATTTCGAAGTGAGTTGATAAAATAGAAATGTGCCATATGCTAAATATGTTTAAAAATTCATTTCAGACGTTTCAAACACTTTGCCACACTGTAATTTCTTTTGGAAGCAAAATTTTCGAAAACGCTTGGGCATGTCCACATGATGACCTCGTTAAGTAAAAAGTTATATACCTAGTTTCATCTCCTTGGCTTGGAAGATATTTAATTTTCGCCGTATATATTAACTCCTCCACCCTCTTAGGGTACGAATTTTAATGAAACTGATATGATTAAGAAATGGCTTCAGCCAAGTGCTAACTATGTTCTAAAATTCCCAATCATTTTTCATGAGATGAGACGGAAGTGGAATTTCCTAGAACGCTGGGTTGCGTGTCTGCTTGGTTTTTATATTAAATGTCATCTTCATACATGAGAGATTTGAAAGATACTGTACTTTTAGCAAATATTTTAGACCTTGACCCCTCCCCTTAGGATACGCATTTCAGTGAAAGCGATATGATGAAACCATGCTCTAGAGTAGTTCTAAATATGTTCAGTTTTTTTCCTCGAACATTCTATGATGATGAGACAGCGAACGCCGATTTGAATGTCGAGAAATAAGTAAATTAATTCCTCCCTCCTTCTGCTTAAAAGGAGAATTTCGAAAACTCTGAAATACGTATTCCATTCTTTTTAGTTCAGAGTTGGTTTACGAAATTTTACAATACGAATTTAAGCGAGTTTCACATTTCATGACATTTTCTGAATAAATAGTGGTAAATTTTAATATTATAGAAATCGTCTCTTTTCTCCATCTTTAAGAGGGGAATTTCCGGAAACATACGTTCAGTTATTTATAGTTAAGAAATCAAAGCCAAATTTCACACCTCAAACGTAAGCAAATGCAGAAATTTTAATAGGTAGACAATATCCTCCATTCTCATCTTAGTACAGAATTTTCGGAAAACCCAAACATGTATTGGTTCGTTTCTAATTGAGTTTAATTTTGAAATTTCACGTCTCCAATATAAAGAATTCTTACATTTATCAAGAGGGTATTATGATTGCAGTAGAAAATAAGAATGGCAAGGTAGTCAGCGAGAGAAATGAGGTCATAGGAAGGTGGAAAGAATACGTTGAAGACTTATATGAGACTAGGAATAGACCGTGTAGCCTAAATGCTGAAGTAGGAAATGAAGTAGGCGAGGATGATAAAGGATTTACTATTGTTAGGGATGAGTTTGAAAAGGCTATATCCGAGATTAGAAATGGAACGCAACCGGAATAGATAACATACCAATCGAATTCATTAAAAATATAGAAGACAAGGGAAAGAAAGAATTGTTCCGATTATGCAATGAAATATATGAAACAGGAGAATGGCCAAAATACTTTCTGAAAACGATCATGATACCGATGGCTAAGAAATCGAACCCAAAGAGATGTCAGGATTATAGAACTATTAGTCTCATATCTCATGCAGCTAAAATTCTGCTCCGAATACTGAACAGAAGGTTATATGAAAGAGCAAATAAAGAAGTTGAGAAGGAGCAGTTCGGGCTCAGAAGAGGCAATGGAACATGAGATGCAATTGGATTATTAAGGGCGATCGGTGAAAGATTTATAGAAAAAGGGAAAGAGGTATATGTTATATTTATTGATCTAGAAAAGGCTTTTGACCGCGTGAATTGGGAATTGTTGTTGGGAGTTCTAACGAAGATAGGGTTGGAATGGAAAGATAGAAGACAAATAAGAAACTTATACATGAACCAACAAGTAAGTGTTAGGATAGGGGAAGAACTAACGGAAGAGAGTGCAATTGGAAGGGGAGTTTGACAAGGATGCTGCCTCTCGCCAACACTATTTAATGGCTATCTAGAAAAGATAGTGAAAAAGAGTTTACATGATGATGATGGCATTTCGGTAGGAGGTAGAATGATTAAATGCATAAGATTTGCAGACGATATGGCGCTTGTTGCAGAATCTGAAAAGAAAATCATTAAAATGTTAGAAAAAAATTAGAAAGGGCTTTGAATAATATGAGATGAAAATAAATTTTAGAAAGACAAAAGCCATGGTGATTGGAACGAAGGGGTCTGTGTCAAATATAAAAGTAGGAGGGGAGAAAATAGAACAAGTGAATAGTTTTCGATATCTGGGTAGTATTCTTAGTAATAACATGAAGTGCGAACTTGAAATAAAAGCAAGGATAGGAATGGCGAAAGAAGCTTTAGAAGGAAGAAAAGTCTGTTTTGTGGGACTTTGAATAAAGAGTTGAGAAAAAGACCATAAAATGCTTCGTGTGGAGTGTTGTACTGTATGGGGAGGAAACGTGGACATTACGTAAAGGTGATGAAAATCGACTGGAAGCCTTCGAAATGTGGGAGTGGAGAGGAATGGAAAGAATTAGTTGGGTCGAGCGGATAACGAATGAGAGAGTGTTAGAAATGGTGGGTGAGAAAAGAACAGTTTTAGATATTATTAGGAAAAGGAAAAGAAACTGGTTGGGACATTGCCTAAGAAGAGATTGTATCATGAGGGACGTCGTAGAGGGTATGTAGGCGGGAAAGAGAGGGAGGGGACGAGGGAGACTACAATTAATGGATTATATAAAAACAGAAGGATCATACGCGAAGACGAAGAGGTTAGCGGAGGACCGTGGAGCATGGAAGCTTGTCAGCTGCGGTAAGTGACTTGCGAATAAAGGCAGAATTCCTATGATGATGACATTTATCATTTTCTAAAAATAAATGAAATAAAATACATTGGAAAATTAATGTTATACGAATTACTCCTTTCTTGTTTAGGTGCGGAATTTTCAGAAACTGTGTGAAACATGTTCAATTATTTTTAATGGTTAGTTTATATGCCTAGTTTCATCTTCCTTACCTCAGGGATTAGCAAGATACACTATCCTATTTACGCCCCTAAGGATACATATTTCCAAAAAATCCTTTTTTATCCCTTACTTTTGTCAAAAAAGAGTATTCTTGCTAATTATAGCATTATGGCTTGTGTCGATAATGAGTAACTCATTTATATTGTCTTATATGCAGTATAGATTATTATTATTAATGTTATTATTTTTGTTGCTATTATTGATGATTTTAGAATACAATGCTGCAACTAAAATTGCAGAAACGGTCAAAGACATCGCGAATGATGTAGGCGTGAAGTATGTAGGGTTTAAGAATGTGGGCGCTTGTTAAAAATGTTGGAACAATTGCCCTAGAAGATCCCAAAACTTTAATTTAGAAAACACAGCGTCTTGTATCATTTCCTACTTTATAACACTACAACGAATACTCTATAAGAACATTGTACTTCTGTTAAATTACCTCGCTGAACAGTACTAAATGATCACCGAAGGCTAACATGAAATGGAGGATTCACACAACTAGATCCGCTTTTTCTTGAGTTAACTAAACATTAAGTATAATACCGAATTAGCATTATAGATAAAGTGAGACTGTAGAAAAAATGAACCTTTCCTCTAACAGTTAAAAGAATAACAGAACATAAACGCGATAATAATAATAATAATAATAATAATAATAATAATAATAATAATAATAATAATAATAATAATAATAATAATTCAATTTCTTAAAAATAGTTTTCAAAAATAGATAGAGGAAACTGCAGTCTGGTAATAATTATAAGGAACCAGATTAAAACGCATTAGCTTTTCTCAACCCACTGAGGAAGAGAAAAGTTGAAAGTAAGAGATGAAAGGTAAGAAAGGAATAGTAAGAAGAAGAATGCAGTTGGTCGATGATTTGAAAAATTGTATCAAATATTGGGAATAAAAAGAGGAGGCTGAAGACCGAGAAAGGTGAAAGAAGAATTTCCAGACCAGAACCTAAGAAAACACACAATCACACTCACATCTCCCATTAGTCCCAGTACCTGCCAGCAGGTAGAATACTTAATAATAATAATAATAATAATAATAATAATAATAATAATAATAATAATAATAATAATAATAATAATAATAACAGACCATGATAGCTGCTGCGACTAAGTTACTGCGCACGATAGCTCTTGAAAGAAAGCAAATTTTTATTTTATTTATTTATTTATTTATTTATTTATTTTCTTGGCAAACTATGGGTAGAGTAATTATTTCGGAGGAGCTAGTTAATTGAAGTGATCCATAAACCGAAAGTGGTAGAAATCAACCTTTTCCAAGTTTTAACGTTGACCATTATAAAACAAAAACGGTTTTCGGCAATCGATTAAGCATTACAAGAATATTTTTCAGCTCCTTTCGTTACCAACCGAAAGTGGTAGAAATAAAGCATTTCCGGTTTTACGTTGAACACTATAAAGCAAAATCGATAAATAGTTACGAGCGGCTTTCTGTAATGGCAAATCCTTAAGATTGGATCTGACAAGAGTTTACCGAGAAATAAATTATCACACGCAAATCAAGCCCGAAACTTTGACAAACTCGACCAGCAAATGTAGAGATCTTAATTAGATTGAGGGCTGCCCACCACCGAATTTTGTTCCGATTCGGCAATAGTTATGAAGAAAATGCTGCTGGCTAATTAAGTAGTTATCGAGAAATAAGGTATGAAATGCAACCCGCGTCCACCCTGTTCTTGGCCGAGTTTGACCACAGAATATGCCAGCACTTATTCCTTAGGGAATGGGCTAGTAGCTCACAAAATGTAGTGAACATCCGGCTAGTATTTAATTTAAAAATAAACTCTAGTAAAAACCGTAAAGAGGATTTTATGTAATATGTTCTCAATTAATATGGATACCGGAATTTGTATCGTATTTCTTTCAGTTCTGGTATTAATGCAGAGATTACTGTCGAGATGGAATACACTCTTGCGGTACTTAATGAATTACCTAAAATCCCTTCTAGCTCTCCAATCTATAACCGGAAGTGATTGATATATGCCACTTCTGCTTTTAGTATAAAGGTTAGAGTCGAGATAGAACATATTCTTGGGACACTAAATGATTATAGAAAACCGCTTCTCCTTATCTGTTATCTTTTCTAATCTATTGCGATCAACACTAAAACCGAAAGTAGTTGGATTTTGCTACTTCCGGTTTGGAGTTTAAGAGAGATAATAACTTACCTGTTCCCACAACGTTAAATTGATTCCATAAAACTGCTTCTCCCTATATCTTATAGTTTATGCTCTTTGTAAATTAAATTGAAACCGGAAGTTATAGGTGATTTCTACACTTCCTTTTTACTAGGGTGTTAAGTACGAAGATGAAAGTTACTCCTGGAACGCTTTATAGATTGCCGAAAACTGCTTCTTACTATATATTATCGTTTTCGCTCTATAGTGATCAACGTTGAAACAGGAAATGGCTCAATTCTGTTACTTTCAGAATTTACTAGCTTGTTAAATGTGAAGAAGGTTATCCTTGAAAAGTTTAATTGATTGCCAGAAACATCTTCTCGTTATCTATTATCGTTTTTGCTCTATAGTAATGAGTGTTAAAATCGGAAATGGCTCATTTCTACCATTTCCAGTTCTACTAGAATGTTAAGAATAAGAATAGAGATTCCCTTGAAACGTATAGTCAATTGCCCAGAACCGCTTTTCGCTATCCATTATCGTTTTTGTTTTTTATTGATCAACGTTAAAACCTGAAAAAAAAATCATTTCTACCATTTTGTTTGTCGAATCACCTCTATTAATGAACTCTCCCGAGAAAATCACACTATCTACTTATTGAATAATAATAATAATAATAATAATAATAATAATAATAATAATAATAATAATAATAATAATAATAATAGAAAATTTCCTTTCATCCTTTCAAATGTTATCTTTCGATGTAACGGACGTATGTATGTACGTACGTACTAACATTACGATATTACAAGTTCCACTACGTGATCCTAATAATAATAAAATCTTAAAGAGGATCATGTTATATTTTGTGTAGTGGTTTGGGAACCAGAAGCTCTAGTATATTTATTTCACTTCCGATTTGAGTAAAGCGATCACTGCCGAGATGGAATATACTCTTGGAGCACTTAATGAATTACCAAAAAAAGCCTTCTCGCTATCCATTCTATAACGCTCAATGTTATAACCGGAAGCGATTGATTTCTACCACTTCAAGTTTTAGTAGAAAGATTAGAGACGAGATAGAACATATTTTTAAGACACTTAATTGATTACAGAAAACAGCTTATCGCTAGTTAGTTTCTAATCTATAGCAATCAACACTAAAACCGGAAGTAGTTGGGTTTTGCTACTTCCGGTTCGATTACAAGTTTAATAGAGATGATACCTGTTCCTACAAAGCTAAATTAGTTCCCAAAAACAGTTTCTATAACTTATAGTTTTTGCACTATATAGATTAAATTGAAACCGGAAGTTATAGGTAATTTCTGCCACATCTTTTTCACTATGGTGTTAATTATGAAGAAGAAAGTTATTCTTGAAACTATTTATCGATTGCCGAAAACTATCTCTTACTATCTATTACCCTTTTTCTCTCTATAGTGATCAACGTTAAAGCCGGAAATTGTTCATTTGTACCAGTTCATGTTTTACTAGAGTGCTAAGGGTGAAGACGTAGATTAATCTTGAAACGCTTTTTCGATTGTCTATTCTCGATGGCTCATTCATACCTCTTCCGGTTTTATTAGACTATTAAGAATGAAGATGAGAGTTGGCTATGAAACGTGTAATCGATTGCCAAGAACCGCTTTCCCTATCTATTACCGTTTTTGTTCTATAATGATCAACATTAAAACCGGAAAAGACATATTTCTACCACTTCCGGTTGGTGAATCTTCTCTATGAAAGAACTCCCTCGAGATAATCATTGTATCTTTCTATTACAAAAACAATTTAAAAATTCGCATCCATCCAAATGTCATCGTACGGAGTAACGGACGGACGTATGTACAAACATTACGATGTTACAAGTTTCACTACGTAATCCTAATAGTAAAAACAGTAAAGATTTATGGAATATTTTCTCAATTGATTTGGAAATCAGAAGTTGTAGTATATTTTTTTTCACTTCCTAGTTGAGTAGAGTGATTACTGTCGAGATGGAATACACTCTTGGGCACTTAATAAATTTTCCATTCTATTCCCTTTTCGTTATATATTCTATAACACTCAATGCTTAAACTGGAAGTTATTGATTTCTGTCACTTCCGGTTTGAGTAGAAAGATTAAAGTCGAATTAGAAAATTCTTGGAACACTTAATTGATTACTGAAAACCGCTTCTCGCTATTTATTACGGTTTCTAATCTATTGTGATCAACACTAAAACCGGAAGTAGTTGAGTTTTGCCACTCCCGATTTATTTAGAAGTTTAAGAGAGGAAACGATACTTATTCCCACAACGCTAAACTGATTTTCCAAAACAGCTTCTCCCTATCTCCCTATGTAGATTAATTTGAAGTCGGAAATTATAGTTAATTTCTACTGCTTCCGGTTTTACTAGGATGTTAATGATGAAGATGAATGTTATCCTTGACACGCTTTATCGATTGCCGAAAATTGCTTCTTGCTATCTTTTACCGTTTTTGCTCTATAGTGATCAACAATGAAACCGGAAATGACTCATTTATACCACTTCCGGTTTTACTATAGTGTTAAGAATGAATATGGTAGTTGTCCTTGAAACGTTTAATCGATTGCCGAAAACCGTTTGTCGCTATCTATTACAGTATGTGCTCTACAGTGATCAACGTTGAAACCGGAAATGGCTCATTTGCACCACTTTCTGTTGACTAAATAATCTCCGTTAACGAACTTCCTCGAGATATTTACTCTATTTATCTATTTCAAAAAACAGAATTAAAAAATTCGCATTCGTTCAAAAGTTATCGTGCGGAATGTTACGGTAAGTTCCACTAATTGATCGTAATAAATAATTCATACCCCCGACCCCGCCACACACACACACTAACTTATGTACACATGGAAGTATATCTGGTAGTTCCCATATGCCTATGCCGGTAGCTGGAAACAGAAAGAGAGAGAGAGAATCTTATTGCACCTTTACACAGAACGCGCAATTACTCAGAACATCAATTAAAAAAAAGAAAAAAGAATAGTTGTTAATGAAACTTTCAAAGATTGGTACCACTGCTGCAACATACACATGGAATTCTTCCATAATGATTGATTCGTAAGATGATGTATATGGGTTTCCTAATGACAGTGTCATAAAATGCCTTCAAATTGACCACAAAATAGAAAGTTAAATTTCTCTCTCAAATTTTATAAAATCGAAGTCGATGGTCGTTATGGGAACAGTCTACAATAACAATATATGCAAACAAATATTAATATACTCCAAGCTTTCCAGTGGATGCCAGAAAGCTTCGGATCATATTTGATGTCATAAGCATAAGCAGATGTAAATATATATATATATATATATATATATTTACATCAGCTAATGCTTGTGGCAACAAATACTATTCGAAGCTTTCTTGCACCCACTGGAAAACGTGAAGTATATTAATATTTATTTGCATATATTGTTATTGTAGACTGTTCCCATAATGCCCACCGACTTCGATTTTACAAAATTTGAGAAATAAATTTCACTTTTTATTTAGTGGTCAATTTGAAGGCATTTTGTTATACTACCATTAAGAAACCCATATACATCATATTACGAATCAATCATTATGGAACAATCTTATGTGTGACACGCAGCAGTGGTACCAATCTTTGAAAGTTTCATTTACAACTTTTTTCTTTTTTCTTTTTTAACTGATTTTGTGAGTAATGGTGCATTCAGTATAAAGGTACAAGATATTCTCTCTCTCTCTTTCTCTCTCCCTGTGTGTGTGTGTGTGTGTGTGTGTGTGTGTGTGTGTGTGTGTGTGTGTGTGTGTGTGTGTGTTTGTTTGTTTCTAGTTCCGGCGTAAGCGTGTGGATACTACCAGGTATACTTTCGTGTGTACAAATGCTAGTGTGTGTGTGTGGCGCGGGTATATGAACTATTAATTGGGATCGCGTAGTGGAACTTATCAATATTAGTACGTACATACAAACGGCTGTTACTTCACACGATAACTTTGGACGAATGCGAATTTTTAAATTCTGCTTTTTGCAATAAATAAGTAGAGTGATTCCTCTCGAGGGAGTTCCCCTAAATGGTAGCCCCTACCATGTCCAATTGAATCACAAATTGCCGCAATCGTTTGTACATTGTTTGTACAGAAATGTACAGGCCAAACTTTCGTTTGTACTCTATTAGGGGCGCCGCCAGAACGAAAACAAATTGGGGCTGTTTAACTGGTAGCCCCCCCACCAACATGTTCTATTCAATCACTAATTATCGCAATCGTTTTTACTTCGTTTGTGCAGAAATGTGCAGGCGAAATTTTCGTTTGTACACAATTAGGGGCGCCGCCAGAACAGAAAAAAATGGGGGCTGTCTAAGTGGTAGCCCCCGACCATGTCCTATTCAATCACAAATTGTCGCAATCGTTTGTACTTCGTTTGTACAGAAATGTGCACCTGAAATTTTCGTTTGTACATAATTAAGGGCGCCACCAGAACAGAAAGAAATGGGGCCTGTCTAAGTGGTAGCCCCCACCATGTCCAATTCAATCACAAGTTGTCGCATTCGTTTGTGCATCGTTTGTACAGAAATGTGCAGGCGAAATGTTTGTTTGAACAAACTTAGGGGCGCCGCCAGAACGCAAACAAAATGGGGAACTGTCTGAGTGGTAGCTCCCCCCACGATGTCCAATTGAATCACAAAGTATCGCAATCGTTTGTACATTGTTTGTACAGAAATGTGCAGGCCAAATTTTCGTTTGTACACTATTAGGGGCGGCGCCAGAACGAAAACAAAGTGGGGCTGTCTCAATGGTAGCTCCCCACCAACATGTTCTATTCAATCACAAATTATAGCAATCGTTTGTACTTCGTTTCTACAGAAACGTGAAGCGAAATTTTTGTTTGTACATAATTAGGGGCGCCGCCAGAACAGAAAAAATTGGGAGCTGTCTAAGTGGTAGCCCCCCCTCCGACCATGTCCAATTGAATCACAAATTGTCGCAATTGTTTGTACTTCATTTGTACAGAAATGTGCAGGCGAAATGTATGTTCGCACGCAATTAGGGGCGCCGCCAGAACAAAAAAATTGGGGGCTGTCTAAGTGGTAGTCCCCGACCATCTCGTATTCAATCACAAATTGTCGCAATCGTTTGTACTTCGTTTGTACAGAAATGTGCACCCGAAATTTTCGTTTGTACATAATTAAGGGCGCCGCCAGAACAGAAAAAAAATGGGGGCTGTCTAAGTGGTAGCCCCCCACCATGTCCAATTCAATCACAAGTTGTCGCATTCGTTTGTGCATCGTTTGTACAGAAATGTGCAGGCGAAATGTTTGTTTGAACAAACTTAGGGGCGCCGCCAGGGCGAAAACAAAGTGAGGGGCTGTCTAAGTGGTAGCCCACCCCATCATGTCCAATTGAATCACAAATTGTCACAATCGTTTGTACTTCATTTGTACAGAAATGTGCAGGCAAAATGTATGTTCGTACACAATTAGGGGCGCCGCTAGAACGAAAACAAAGTGGGGGACTCTCTAACTGGTAGCCCCCCACCAACATGTTCTATTCAATCACAAATTATCGCAATCGTTTCTACTTCGTGTGTACAGAAATGTCCAGGCAAAAGTTTCGTTTGTACACAATTAGGGGTGCCGCCAGAACAGAAGAAAGGGGGCTGTCTAAGTGGTAGCCCCCCCACAATGTCCAATTCAATCACAAATAATCGCAATCGTTTGTACTTCGTTTGTACAGAAACGGGCAGGCGAAATGTTTGTTTGTTCACAATTAGGGGCGCCGCCAGAACGAAAACAAAGTGGGGCTGTCTAAGTGGTAGCCCCCGACCATGTCCAATTCAATCACAAATTGTCGCAATCGTTTGTACGTCGTTTTTACAGAAATGTTCAGGGAAAATTTTCGTTTGTACACAATTAGGGGCGCCGCCAGAACGAAAACAAACTGGGGGCTCTCTAAGTGGTAGCTTCCCACCAACATGTCCAATTGAATCACAAATTTTCGTAATCGTTTCTACATCGTTTGTACATAAATATGCATGCGTAATTTTTGTTTGTACACAATTAATGGCATCCATCCTAACGATGATGGAATTAAATGTTTTTTTTTGTTTTTTTTATATTTATATTTATACTTACAATCATTATTGCTGAGTTAGTTTATCACTCCTCGGCTCTTATTATTAAACTTATTCATTATTTCTTACGTGAACTGAATCCTTATGAGAAAAATTTATTTTTTTCTTTCTATTTGCGCAGAAACCGTTATTCTCATCTCGTACAGGAAATTGATAAGTGGAAGATATAACAAATTCACAAAGTAGACTGTTAAAGGGAAAATTATAACACAGTATTTTGTTTTATTTGATCATCTTCATTAAATTCATTTTGCAGATACTATAGAATGCATGGTGAAGTATTTTGGTGCATTCAGCATTCTGATTTACGAGTAGAGTTGCTAACTGGCCGGTATTTGCTGTGATTTTGATTAAGGCCGTGACCGGTACAAACTTCTTATTAGACCCCTTCTGACCGGTATTTTGGAATCTGCAATCCAGAATATAACATTGAACATCGAAATTTTTCAACAGTGCCTTTAGAAACACAAATTTTCGTTGTATTATACATTATCGATATTTTTTTAATGTATGGCAGTTTTTTTTATTTATTTAATATAACAAATTTGATAACACTTATATTTTATTGTAAAAGAATTTTATTCATTTATTGAGAGTAGAAAATGACTTTTTAAAGCAATTTCCTTTGTTTGAAGTGAAGAGTAAATTTCATTTTATGAATCAACTATTGTTACATAAAGATTAATATCCAGTATTATTCATCTGTTTCGATAATTTTAAACAAGTGGCAATTGCTGGTAAATACAATAACGATCAATACTGTCTTCAGTTTCTCATTTGTACAGAGAATTTTGAGGGTGTGCCGGTAATTTTGTTTTCCTGAGTTGGCAACCTATTTACGAGGTTTTGTTTCAACTCTGCTACGTAGTGGCTCCGTACTGACACTCCGCATGCAAATAAGGCTACCATACGTCCCGGTTTCTCAAAATTTGTCCCGGTGTGCAGAAGGTTTCCTTCTTGTCCTGTTTTTTTCTTTATTATTATTATTAATTACATATCAAAATTTCTGAAAATATAATAAAATCGACTTATTCCTTTTGCTTTTAATTCCGACAATACTATAGGAACAATTTCATTCTAATCTTTATTATTATTGCAATCGCTGCTTCCCCGGATATAACATGCAATGTTTAAATCCTCCTAAGTAGCACTCTTATCACTAAAAGTAAGAATGTATACCCCGAGGTGGCAACAAATTCTTGTGACGTTGCAGACCAGCCCCGAAAACACATTTTTTTTCTGCTTCAGAAAAACAATTATGCAAATTGCTTTCTTTTAGTTCGCATTTTAGGTTAACAAAAATAAATCAGCCTATTGAAATTTTGAAACAACTTCATAAATCTGGATATTTTTCTTTATAGACATGTAGAGCATATAAAGGTGGTATGCGTAATAATATTGAAAATATAATTTTTGCCTAAATATTGTAGGTTCACTGATTGCGTTTATATTGTATAACAGCTTCTAGCTTCTATAATAATGTTTAGCACTGTTGATTAAGTATGGACAGTGGCGTATTTACGATTTTGTTTCGGGAGGGGCTTTGCTAACTTCCGGGGGTGCTTTGCCTGAAAATATGAAAATTCTGCAAGATATTTCATATACTTTACTATAGTAAGTAAGATTTCGGTGGGGGGCTTGAGCCCGGATGCCCTCCCCCTAAATACGCCACTGAGTATGGACTATATTAATACATTATTTTAAGTTGTATAACTAGTGCGATACTGTAGTAAAATTCGAAAGATAAAATTAATACAAAATGCAATATTTACTACTAATTTGTAAGACGTCCTGTTTTTTCTGTTTTCAAAAAGTATGGTAGCCTTAAAGTATGCTAAACCATACAAAATAAATTGTACTGTAAATAGTACCCCTCTGATAGTGCTCTCAAACGGGTCGGGTTGTCGGGTCGGGTCAGTCGGGTTAGCTCGTGTCGGGTCACTCGGGTCGGGTCGTCACATTCTTCACTTATTTTCTATACGGAATACTATAAAGAGCTTTGTTGTAGAATTCAATTCGAAGTTGGTGTATGAATGATAAATGTGACTAATTGAAGGTGAAATAGTAATAAAATTTTAATTTTACCCTATATTAACTAATTGGTATTGTAATTAATATTACTACTGACTTTTTTCCTTTCTGCGTTTCTATGTCAAGTTAAATGTCACATTAAGTGAAATTGAAAGGAAATATCTAGTTAACGTCCCACGTTATGCACCAACGCTAAGAGAGACAGTGATGATGAGAAATAATTGAAGTGGTTGAATGAAGAAAGTGGGAGGAAATGGGAGAACACCGAGAAAACCCATGCACATGGGGTTTGTTCACCAGAAAACTTACTTGGTACGAGCTGGAATCAATACCCATGGACCTTCGGGTCAAACATCTGCCTTTGGGCAGGACACATTATTATTATTATTATTATTATTATTATTATTATTATTATTATTATTATTATTATTATTATTATAACTTTAAGAGTGCCCAAGAAAGTTCCGCCGCCTTTTCACCAACACCTTCGAACATTGGTATGTAACCTAAGACGTACCTGGAATATCAAAAATCGTCTCCATCAGCCTCGACGACCTTCTGAAAACGTTCTGGAAGGCCATGGATTCCATCGCAGTCGAACTTGGTGGGAAGTGAAGTGAAGAAGGTATCAAGTGCATATTGAACCTCTACTAGCGATTTGAATTGGCGTTCTCTAATGTGATTGCCCAAGGAATGGAACAGGTGATAATCGGACGGTAAAATGTCCGTGGAGTATGGCGGATCCAATAGTGTTTTCCATCCAAGGCGTAGAATGATGTACTGGGTCATTTTAGCCACGTGGGGCTTAGCGTTGCCTTGTAACAAGAGGACCCCTTTGCGATTCAGAACTGCTGGATCCAGACAGTACACAGTGACAGTACACAGTTGCATTGATGATCTGACCAGCTGGTAGCAGTTCCCGATGGACGATGCCTCGAGCAGTCCACAAAATGCACAGGAGAACCTTATTCTGGCGTAGTGCTGGCTTGGGCTGTTTTTGAACCGGTTCATGGGATGCTAACCAACAATGACGGCGCCGTGGAACTTCGTACAGGACCCACTTCCCATCACATGTCAACACCCTGTCCAGAAATTGCTCCTTCCTCAGACGAGACACCAAAGAAACACAGGTGTCTGCTCGCGTTGCTTTCTGGCTCCAAGTAAAATCATGTAGGACCTATAAACCCAACTTGCAGTGCTTCCCAAGTTGATGGTGGTGGTGCCGAATGGTTTCTCCACTTACACTGAAATGTAGTACCAGTTCCTCACATGTCTGTCTTCGCCTCAATTGCTGCCTGAAGATCTTTATTTTGAACATCTGTTTGTCTTCCGGCACGTGGTGCGTCTTCGAGTGTTTCGTCACCGTCCTTAAACCGTCATACCACTGCACTCTCCGCGTAGTCACGACACCCTCACCAAAGGTCTGTCATATCTTCCGCCCCGCGGAGCAGCAATTTGAACTCGTACAGCAAACAAGCCCTTATGACGCTCTGTGAAGGCCCCATGTTCACTCAATCCTTACGCACGTTCACGGTGTATCTGAACAGCCACAACCAAGTAGTATGTTGGATATACTTACTAGTGTTGCTCACGAGACCTGGTTTGGGGCATTCTCGTTTCGAAAATGTGTCGTGAAGGTAGTCTCGTCTGGAAAAGTGCATATGTTTCTATTGAAAGAGCTCTGTCTCATCTCGTACCCTTTCATGAAAATTCTGTCTCGTCTCGTCTCGTCCAACAACTGACCTTCACCTTATATCCATTCGCATTCAACTCACGGTGTGAAGGCAAATTGAACACAGACCTCCACAAAGAGACAGAACTTTCTTGGTCACCTTCAATTATTATTATTATTATTATTATTATTATTATTATTATTATTATTATTATTATTATTATTATTATTATTGCTGGGGTAGTGATTTGACTTTCTCCGCAATAATTGCTAATTTTATATAACGTTGCAAATATTTCCTAGATAAATTAATCAAGAAAAAATAAAAGGTAATTCCCTACAGAATGATATTTCAGTGCAATTAGTTCCTTATGATTCTATCAGACAGCAACGTTGTTTTTAAATAGAAAAATCGGAATGTTAACGTGATGAAATTGTTGTTTGTTACACAGCAAAAAATATTAAAAGAAGTTCTATATACATTCCTTACTAGAAAATAATGTTGTCTTCAGAACTTTTATTCTTTTAGCCTTCAGAACTTGTCTTCAGAACTCAGTCAAATTTTATTTTGACTTTCGAACTTGATTGCCTAAATTTTAACCTTGGAAATTTGGATGTGGAGTAAAATAAAGAAGGTTAGCAGGGTAGAGAGGAAAACGAATTAGGAAATGCTGAAAAAATGCAAGAGACGAGAGCAATATTAGACGATATAAGGAAGCGAAAAATGGACGGATCACAAGTTTTGATCTTGCTAAGGGATTGCATTCTGAGGGATGTAGTAAAGGGGGTGATATCAGGAGAGCGAGAGTGTGTAAGAAGGTTGGAATTGATAGATTGTAATAAGGAGGGTGGTACTTTATGTTGGGTTGCGAGGCAGATATTAGCGGGAAATCGCAAAAATGGAAGCTTCTTACCTAGTTCACGGAAACTGGCCTGTTTATTAATGGGAGAACACTGAGGAGGAGGAGGAGGATAATTATACTACAAGTAAAAAAAGCCGAAACAATGGTTTATGCATAAGAATTGGTCAGCATTTTTTTTTCTGGTGGCAGTTTTGTAAAGTTCTAGCTCTCTCAAACTGGTTAGATTGTAAGGTCAAGTCACTCGGGTCGGTTGTCGGGTTAAGTCACCTCGGGTTGGTTCACTCGGGTCACTTTGGGTCGGGCCAATCGGGTCAGCTCGGGTCGGGTTGTCGGGTCGGGTCAGTCAATTTGGGTCACGGGTGGGGTCGGGTCGGTGTTCAACACATATAATTTCCACGAAAATTACAATATACCACGGTTTATACCTCATTGGACTTCCAATAAAACATTTTCAATGATGTGTACACCATGTCACCATTTTTGTATGAGGGAATGTCTAGAGGGATTTTGTGGGAATTTGATAGAGTGTAGATTCCTGTGTGTGTGTGTGTGTGTGTGTGTGTGTGTGTGTATGTATGTGTGTGATACCTTACAGGATACAAGATGTCGAGGAAGTGTGTAAATAAACCGGACAATTTCTGTTATGTATGTGGGGAGCTGATATTTAAATCACAACGTCGATGTTTTACTCCACTTGTGAGGAATTGTTATCAGTTATATTTTGGTTGCTGTGTAGGAGACCAGGATAAGAACTGGGTTCCTCACTACATTTGTTGTACTTGCGTGAAACGTCTGACTGGGTGGGCAAATGGTGGACGAAACATGAACTTCGCAGTACCGATGATCTGGAGGGAACCAAAAGATCATTCTTCAGACTGCTACTTTTGTATGACACAGATAAAAGAAATAAGCAGTAAATCTAACCACACAGTACAGTACCCTAATTTGCATCAGCAATTAGGCCAGTTCCACACAGTGCAGTATTACCTGTACTGGTACCTCCTCCTCATCTTACGGAAAATGAGGATTACGTACTTGAGGCAGCTATTGAAGTTCCAAATGAAGATGATGATCCTACTTATGTAGGAAGCACATCTACATTGGATTCCCATCTGATAACTCCGGGTGAACTAAATGACCTCATACGGGATTTAAAACTCTCCAATACACAGACAGAACTTCTTGATTCTAAACTTAAGGCTGGAATCTGCTCCATCGTGACACTAAAGTGTGTATTTTTCGAAACCTTCATACAGAGTTTCAAAACTACTATTCTCAAGAAAATGATTTAGTGTATTGTAATAATGTCTGTGCTGTGATGGATAGGCTTGGACATGCACATATAAGTACAGAGTGGAGATTGCTTATTGACTCATCCAAAATTAGTTTTAAGGCTGTCCTTTTGCAATAGCAACAAATTTCCTTCAGTGCCTTTGGCTTATGCAACTAATATGAAGGAAACCTATGAAAACATCGAAATAGTGTTAGAAAAAATTCAGTATGAGAAATACAAGTGGACCGTTTGCTGTGATTTACAAGTCATTTCTTTGTTAATGGGTTTGCAGCTTGGTTATACGAAATATTGTTGTTTCCTCTGCGAATGGGACAGCAGGAACAAAGCGGAACATTACATCAAGAAGGAATGGCCAACGCATGTATTAACTCCTGGACAGAAGAATGCTGTTTATTCCTCACTGGTGAGCCCTGATTAGATAATTCTACCTCCTCTTCACATAAAGTTGGGGCTCTTCAAAAACTTTGTTAGGGCAATGGACAAAAGTAATGCAGGATCTTGTTACCTCAAGGAAAAAATTCCTCCGGTTAGTGACGCTAGGGATTTTTGTAGACCCCCAAATAAGATGTTTGATTCGTGACCAAAAATTTGAGGATCTCTTAACTCTGGTTGAGAAAGCAGCTTGGTGTCCATTTAAATGTTTAACAGAGAATTTTTTAGGAAACAAGAAAGCCCCAAATTACCGTGAAATTGTGAGTGATTTCCGGCAATCATTCAATGAAATGGGTTGCAACATGTCCCTTAAAGTTCACTTTCTAGACTCCCACCTGCATTTCTTTCCTGAAAAGCTTGGTGCTGTTAGTGATGAGTATGGGGAACATTTTCATCAGGACATTTCCTCCATGGAGAAGAGGTACCAGTGACAGTGTAGTTCAAAAATGCTAGCTGATTACTGTTGGACACTTAAAAGAGATGTTCCAGAAACCAAACACAGAAGAAAGTCGACAACTAAAACACATTAGTTGAGGTAAGTAAGTGTCCATTTATTAAGAAGATACCACTCACTTCTTTTGTATTATTTATTAAGTAGATATAAAATGGTGACACGGTGTATACATCATTGAAAATATGTTTTATTTTAAATCCAATAAGATATAAACCATGCTTATATTGTAATTTTCGTGGAAGTTATATGTGATTTTATCTGCACTAATGAATATTGTAAAATGAACAGTACACATAGCATATTTTTTATATAAATATGTTTATTTCTCTAGATAGAATAATGCTATTCTTATGAAACTTAGAGGGCTTACTAAGTATAAATCAGGCTAACATACAATATAATTTGTGCGTTTATATACCTAAGGTACCCAAGCTACAAGTATGAAAATAGTTTTAAAAAAAGAAAAAAAGAAAAAGAAAAGAAATTTGAGGGGAAATTTTCCGAAAACACCTCTGTCACGGGAAAACTGAGGGTGATGGAGAAAAATTGATTGCAGATTCGAATTCTACGTGAAAAGTTCTATTAGAATGAGGCATTTTCTTCCGTGTGCCAGAGAAAAAGAATTTTTTTTCAACTAGTGCAATAGGAACCATTTTCAAACTCATCAACCGTTATTCAAACCGGTTAATGTTGATCGCAGATATTAAAAATACTCACATCCGTATATTATTTAATACAAACGAAAATTTTACCTGCACATTTCTGCACAAACTATGTATAAACGATCGCGACAATTTGTGGTTCAATCGAACATGGTGGGGCTAGCACTTAGACAACTCCCCTTTTTTTCGTTCTGTCCACGCATCTGATAGCTTAGAAAAAAAATTTCGCCTGCGCATTACTGCTCAAACGATGTGCAAACAATTGAGATAATTTTCTTTTGAATTGGACGTAGGGAGGTGCTACCAATTAGGTAGCCTATACTTTGTTATCGTTTTAGCGCGCCCGCAATTGTGTACAAACGAAAATTTCGCCTGCAAATTTCTGTACAAAACCGTAACAAACAAGTGCGACAGTTTGTGGTTGAATTCGACATGGTGGGAGGCCTATCAATTAGAGAGCCCATAGTTTGTTATCGTTTTGGGGGGGGGGGACATTTATGTGCAAACGAAAATTTCAGCTGCACATTTATGTACAAAGGCGTACAAACAAGTGCGACAGTTTGTGGTTGAATTGAACATGGTGGGACGGCTAAAATTTAGACAGCCCCCCACTTTGTTTTCGTTCTGTCGGCGACCCTAATTGTGTACAAACGAAAATCTTGCCTGCACATTTCTTTATAACTATATTCAAACGATTGCGACAATTTGTGATTCAATTGCACATGGTGGGAGGGCTACCATTTAGACAGCCCCCCACTGTTTTCGTTCTGGCGGCGCCCTTAGTTATGTACAAACAATAATTTAGCCTGCACATTTCTGTACAAACGCTGTAGAAACGATTGTGACAATTTGTGATTGAATTGGAAATGGGGGGGGGGCTACCATTGAGACAGCCCTCACATTGTTTTCGTTCTGGCGGCGCCCTTAATAGTGTACAAAGGAAAATTTGACCTGCACATTTCTGTACAAACAATGTACAAACGATTGCGATACTTTGTGATTCAATTGGACATCGTGGGGGGAGCTACCACTCAGACAGCTCCCCCCTTTGTTTTCATTCTGGCGGCGCCCTTAATTATGTACAAACGAAAATTTCGGGTGCACATTTCTGTACAAACGAAGTACAAACGATTGCGACAATTTGTGATTGAATAGGACATGGTCGGGGGCTACCACTTAGACAGCCCCCAATTTTTTTCGTTCTGGCGGCGCCCCTAATTCCGTGCGAACATACATTTCGCCTGCACATTTCTGTACAAACGAAGTACAAACAATTGCGACAATTTGTGATTCAACTGGACATGGTGGGAGGGGCTACCACTTAGGCATCCCCGACTTTGTTTCCGTTCTGGCGGCGACCCTAATTGTGTACAAACGAAAATTTAGCCTTCACATTTCTGTAGAAACGATGTACGAACGATTGCGACACTTTGTCATTGAATTGGACATGGTGGGGGTATCACTTAGACAGCCCCACTTTGTTTTCGTTCTGGCGGCGCCCGTAATTGTGTAAAAGAAAATTTTCGCCTTCACATTTCTGTAGAAACGATGTACAAATGATTGCGACAATTTGTGCTTGAATAGGACATGTTGGTGGGGGGCTACCATTTAGACAGCCCCCACTTTGTTTTCGTTCTGACGGCGCCCCTAATTGTGTACAAACGAAAATTTCGCCTTCACATTTCTGTAGAAACGATGTACAAATGATTGCGACAATTTGTGCTTGAATAGGACATATTGGTGGGGGGCTACCATTTAGACAGCCCCCACTTTGTTTTCGTTCTGACGGCGCCCCTAATTGTGTACAAACGAAAATTTCGCCTTCACATTTCTGTAGAAACGATGTACAAATGATTGCGACAATTTGTGCTTGAATAGGACATGTTGATGGGGGGCTACTATTTAGACAGCCCCCACTTTGTTTTCGTTCTGACGGCGCCCCTAATTGTGTACAAACGAAAATTTCGCCTGCACATTTGTGTACAAACGATTGAGACCATTTCTGATTGAGTCTGATAAGGGGGGGGGGGCTGTCTAAATGGACGTCTCCTTTTCACCTCTACTGTAATTAAATTCTTCCTCGAGAAAATCTGTAATTAACACTGTCAGTAGCTACGTCCTCGACTAATATACCTTAACAAGTACAGCTTTATTTTCGTATATTTTTCAACAGTTAACCAATTTAAAACTATCGCAAACAAGAATATGTAGTCAACTTCTTAAATACTTCGCTCGTCGAAACACGTTCAGCGCGTGCAACAAGCAAAAACAACATGTTTGGCGTCTCACAAATGGAAAAGGGGGAAAAAAAGAGAAGGAAAAGCAGCACGGCAGTGCCTTATCGCAGTCAGAGCTGACAACATAATTTCGGTCGTCACTAACGCGAATAGACCTACTAGCGGTGTACAAGAGTTATACAGTTACAATATACGTTGTGCCACAGTAGCGCTACAGGCGGAATGTGCACGAACTACAAATGAATATGTTCCCTTACAAGCATCAGTCACTGTTGCACCCTCTTTACATTCTACACATCCTTTTTTCTCCCACTTTTTGACCTTGACAAGCAGAAGTACCAGGCTTTCCGAGTTCACAACCATAAACTGTTTGTGTACAGAGTACGTTTTCAATTCTTCGAATGACTGTGCGCGCGAAGAACAAGGGTGATGATCGGGCTACCGTATTCGGAAGTCAGAAACACCCGGTTGCAATAATAAATGTAAAATACAAATATAGAGCCTTGACAATGCCGTGAGGATGAATATATATATATATATATATATATTTGGTCTAGGAATTAATTCGTGCGGGTGGACAAGAGATGGCGCAACGAACGGAGCGTCCCACAGTTCCGTGTATCCACACATGTGTTGCAAACCCCTGTCATCGCGTATCGTTATTAGTATAGAGCAGTGAATTAAAGCGTCAACAACACCAGTTTGTAGTTAAGTGAACATGGCGCAATTTGTGCCTCATAAAGTGTTTTTGCGGGGTGTCCTGCTGCATTACTTTAAGATGCAGAAAAGTGCGACTGAAAGTCATCGTATTTTGGTGGAAGTGTATAGTGACAATGCTCTAGCTGAGCGAACGTGTCAGAAGTGGTTTGCACGGTTTAGAAGTGGTAATTTCGGCTTGGCAGACCAAGAGCGAGCTGGACAGCCAAAAAAATTCAAGACGAAGAATTGACAGCATTGCTCGAGCAGGATTCGTGTCAAACGCAGGAACAACTTGCAGCAGCATTAGGCGTTGATCAAACAACAGTGTCCAAATGCTTGAAAGCCATGGGAATGATTCAAAAGATGTCACATTGGGTTCCACATGAATTGAAAGACAGAGACGTTGAGAGACGAAAAACCGTTTGCGAATTGCTGCTTCAACGACAGAGCTAAAAGGGGTTTCTGCATCGAATTATTACGGGTGATGAGAAGTGGATCCATTACGAGAACCCTAAACGAAAAAAGGCCTGGGTGAAACCAGGTGAACCAGGTCCATCACAACCAAAACGAGATATTCACTGTGCAAAGGTTATGCTGTGCATATGGTGGGATATGAAAGGTGTGGTGTACTATGAGCTGATGCAACCGGGTGAAACTATGAATGGAGAACGTTATCGACGACAATTAATGCGTTTGAAGCAAGCTCTGGCCAGAACACGACCAGAATGGGAGAACAGACATGATAAACTTATTGTTCAACATGATAACGCTCGCCCACATGTCGCAAAACCGGTCAAAACCTATTTAGAAAATGTCGGATGGGAAGTTTTACCCCACCCGCCGTATTCACCAGACGTTGCTCCTTCGGACTACTACTTGTTCGATTGCATGAACAACGATTTGATTGGACAGCGGTTTACTTCTTCAGAAGATACCGAAACATGGGTCTCTGACTGGATCGCTTCCAAGGATGAGGACTTCTTTCGCCACGGAATCCGTACATTGCTTGACAGATGGGCGAAAGTGGTGGCTAGCGATGGACAATATTTTTCTTAAGGTATTTATGTATTTTGTGTTTGTACTACAAGTAGGGTACATATGTATGTTTTGCCCCACTTTCCCCCTTCCACCCCCTAACTATCAAAAAAATATTATGAAGCCACCCCTGACTATTGTACTTTAACACAGAAGGATACCCAAAAGTGCGATTGAATATGATTTTATGACATTTAAAATCATAAAAACTTACATCTAAAACTTATAACTAACTTACATCTAAAATTACATTACACTACACTACTTATAATTACACTTTTACTCTATCCCATAATGACCCCAAGCTAATGTATTTATACCATCTCGTGCTATATATATTTTATCGTCCGAGGAATCTAGTGCCAGCTTATGAACGGTTATGCTATATATGTCGTGCTTATAACTTCTAATGAGGTTTATATCCTTATACGTTTTAACATTTTTAAATAAGCTTTCTTTATAATCATCAAACTGCAACTCCTTGGCAACTACACATTTAGTTACTCCTTTAGCTTTTTTCTCTTCTTTATTTTCTACTCTATAAGCATACATCTTTGATCTCAATCCATTAAACTCTGTCATTATCTTACCTTTATTCTCATCTTTCATCTTACCTATTACTTTTTTGTTTATTAGTGGTAGTCCATATATGTTATTTTCCTTGTATTCGCTCGTGTCAAACTGGTCAACTATTTCTGCTATATCTTTGTAAAAGTCTTCAGTCTCAATCTCATATATAAAGCTATCAGTATCCATATAACATAAATCTATATTGTTTCCATATTTCGCCTTCATCGTGTTATAGTGAAAATCATACATTAATAGCTTCGATAGTTCTAACACACTCATACCAACATATATTGGCTTATTAAATGTTAATCGCTCTTTTTTCATATGTATAGCACACAAGTTCTCACTAAATATTGTTCTGTAATCAAAGTTAGGTTTAGCAATTAATGCTTCTACCCTCTTAGGATCACATTCTAATTGTATGGGCTGTCTTTTTCGAATATTTTCCATAGTCTTTCCAAATACCGAGTTATTCATGAGCTTATAAAAATCTTCTTCAAATTTGTTTTTAGCTTGCGTCCTCATTTCTGTATTTAAATCAATGTATTTCTTTAGCCAGTTTGATTGTTTAAACTCTAATACCCTATGCACTTACTTCAATCTCATTCCAAGTGACATATAAAGTTTTAAGTTTCTACAGTGAATTACATATCTTTCCTTATTGTAAAGCGTTGTTAATAATTTCGATTGTTTTGAGCCGGGTGGACGCATGTTCTCTGGAGCTAATGGTAAATCAGAATGCTTGTTATGTAAATGCTTTGGATATTCTAAATCTACTTCTAATATGTAACCAGTTTCTGAGTCATCCGGAATGTTCATTATATCTATGTAAGGCTTAACCCACTTAAAATCTTTATAAGACATGTATTGACTCATAGGCCATCCATATAAGTTGTTTGCGTCTAGATATGCTAGGTATGTTGAACACTCATCTTTATTATAATCTTGCATATATTTGTTGTTAGCTTTTACATATCTTTTACTGCATTGTGAGATTCCCCCTCGTATGCCCTTTTCTAACATTAGTATTTTATCATAATCAGTCAACATTTCTAAGTTAATTTTAGTCATCTTTAACATTGCATCCCACGATAGACCTGGTGCTGTATAATACCAAGCAGGATCTAATCCATATGCCTTTAAACACACATCTCTAAAGTTTTCAAATATATCTGTTAATTGGAGGACATCTGTTTTGTTATAATGTTCAGTTAAGTCCTCCAATAACTCTAGATTGAATTCTTTACAACCTCGTACATGAAGCTTATGACGCTCAGGACTCATTTTTTCTCCTGTTAATCTGTTTGTAAATTTGTCTGGAGATAATGGAACAGGTTCTTTCAATTTTTCAAATGAATCAACATAATCAAATGGATAATCACCTTTAGTATTAACTAAATCAAGTTTATCAATTGGGAAAAACTTTAATGTTTCTCTAAATTGTTCTGGCTTTAAATTCTTTGTTAACTCTGCTAAACTCTTTGGCATAAATCTAAATGAATCAACAAATCTTAAATTTATTCCATCTTTTTCTGATCCTGCTTTTACATATTTTTCATATGTTATGTACCTTTCCTCATTATTAGCGATCAGTTTAATTATCTGTGTATCATAAGCTAACTCCTTAATAAACAAATGTGTATCATAGCCAGTTAAGTTTTGAAGAAATACAGGAACAAAGTTGGGATTTTTATAGTTTAAATTGCAATAACTGTGAGCTGCACCTCTAAACTTTCCAGTTAAATGATCATGATCTCTTACTTTTGCTTTATTTTTATTTATCTTATACAAACATTTTCTTAATTCGTATTTCCATTCTTTTATTTTTTCACTCATATCATCTTTATCCTTGTAGAACTGTATTTTCTTCTTCAGTATATTTATTTTTTTCTCAACAGCTGGTGGTAAGTCATTCAAGTTTTTCTCATATATATGACAAGTATCCGAACTGTTATAAACTTATATTTCCTCCTCACTAAGCGGGATCATATCAACTACCCTTTTATATATTTCCATAATTTCTATTGCTTCTTTTTGTAACATTTCAATAAATACTTTCGCAGCATCTGGACCTATATAACTAACAGGAGCTTTATAGTCCCCATTTGAATATTTGACATAGTAACAAAAACTCATTGGTTTATGCTTTTGATATTTTACTGTTTTACTACAATTATGCTCTATTTTTAACTTACATAAGATGCATTCAAAGTCAGCAATTATCGTAAATGGAACTCTTAATGATCGATTATAGTTTTGAAACTTTATTTGATTGTCATATGGTTTAGGAAGTTCTATTCTAACAGCCTCATGCTCTTTACAATATAGCTCATGGTTTTGCAACTGCTTCTCATTTCGAAAGTGTCTTGGTAAACATCTATCACAAAAGTATAACTTCTCAGTATGTTTTGTCACTTGACTTCTTATTAATCGTGATAGGTCTTTTATCCAACAAAAATGACTGTTTTTTTCATCTTTTACATATAATAAATTGATATGAGTTTCCTGCTTATTTTTTGTGATTTGAAGTGGATATACATTATAGTTATTGTCATAGCTGTAAACATTGATGGAGATATTACTTCTTTTTTCAAATTTAACTATATCTTTTAACTGTACAGGAAACTCAATACCATCACAATATTTCTTTTGTAATTCATTAACAAGTTGTTTATAATGAGAGGGTCTTTGAGGATTTTTTGAAGCGATTCTATGAATAGGTTTTAAATAACTTGCAATAGAATATAAGAAACATTTATTATCTTTATTTTGAATATTCATTACTGCTTTCTTATCTTTAATCTGCTTTGGAAGTTCAATATAGGAAGAAGCTCTTAATGGTACATACTTATTTAATCTGATTTCTAGGTGTTTAATTTGATGTAATGTCCATCCTGATCCTCGGCCTTGAAATTCTTCCATTTCTCTTCTAAGTTTTTGTTTTGCATGGTTTATATATTCACTTAAGTCAGTTGATTCTAATATTCTCTCGTTTGATGTTTTGAAATTGTGCTCTTGTATTTCTTTATCTTTAATATAGTCACAAATGAGAACAAGGTTTACTTTAACTGGATGAAATCCTAATTCCTCTTTGATTTTGTTAATAGCAACTCTTCCACTTGTATCTAAAAATTTTATTGGGTCTTTATATCCTCCTGTGTTTTCAACTTTAACGGTTTGTAAGCGCTTCTTGAATGCTGTTTCTTCTAATTCTACTTTTATAGGTATACGTGCTGGTTTCGGTTCTTCAATTACTTCTTGTTTAAAGGGGAATATATCTCTAATCTGCCTTCTGCTTTGTTCATCATCATATTGTTTAAGAAGGTTTATTAGTTCTGATTTTCTTAATCGAGAATATTTTTTGATTCCCTTTTCTTTACATTGTCGCCTTAACTCTATTACTGTAAATTTACTATAATCACTCATCTTATTTAATATATAGAAAATCTTTATACTCTTCAATTTTTACCTACACCAAAATTTTTTACTTCATTTTCGTCCATTTTTTAACACATCGTTCAAACATCTGCATGTGCCTACATATGTTTAAACTGTGTGTTAGTCTAGAACTTTCATGGGAAGACCCATCAAAGTTACATATACACATATTAAAAATTAAATCATTTTTGTAAACTTACTCATCATCATCATCATCATAATCATCACTGCCATATTTATATTCATCATCACTACTCAAATCAGATGTTTTTTGTTGTGTTATTAATAATTCTTTCTCCTTTAACAGTATTTGCTTCTCTAGTAGTGCTGCTAAGAGTTTAAGATCTTCATGAATAAGGTTAAGTCTATCATGTAATAAATCAAATTCTTTCTCCATATTTGTTATATAGAAAACCAACAAAAATGAAATAAATTTTAAAAATCTAAGAATAAAAACGAATATGACTACTGCTAAGGAAATATTATCTTACAAACCTATATTTGATTGTGTATGTAGATATTTAGATATTGCTGGTTATAATGATGAAGACAAAATAAATTTTAGCATCTCCATAGGTATGTTAGATCATTTGTTCAAGAAAGCCAATAAAGAAAAGAACTCATTTCTTATACAAAACATTCTCTATACAAACGTTATGAATTTGTCTGATGAAATATTAGTTTCACTGACTGATGAACAATGGCTATCTATAGGTTATGATGATTATGAGGGGAATATAACTATGATCACATTACAGAAGACTTCATACGTAAATATCTGCAGAAAGTTAATTTGAACGAAATATGTTTATGGAAAAAGTTATCGGAAGAGTTTATAAGAGAATTAGCTGATAAAGTTGATTGGGAGATTATTTCAGGAAGCCAAGACTTATCAGAAGACTTTATAAGAGAATTTGCAGATAGAGTTGATTGGAAGGAAGTATCGTATAACCAAAAGCTATCTGAAGAATTTATTAATGAGTTTATAGATAAAGTTGATTTTGATGCTATATCTTATGGAAGCAAACTCTCTGAAGCCTTTATACGAGAACATGCAGATAAAGTTTCTTGGGGACGCTTATCTGGAACTCAACATTTATCAGAAAACCTTATAAGAGATTACGCTGACAAAGTAGATTGGGAAATAATTTCAATATTTCAAAATTTAACAGAAGGATTTATTGCAGAGTTCAAAGACAGAGTTCATTGGCATAACATTTCAATTTTTCAACACCTCTTTGTAGAGTTTATATATTTATTTAGACATTATGTAGATTGGAGAGTTATAATAAGAAAATACCGTAATAATCCTGATTTAGGTGGTATATTGAATTTAGCATTCGATGTTACAGCAGATGGTTTGTTTAATGTTTAACTAATTACCTTTTATGACTATTATATCATAAAAGTCGTAACCTTAATTATTAAAAATTAACCTTAATTATCTTTTATGATTATTATATCATAAAAGTTGTAACTTTAATTATTTAATATTAACCTTAATTATCAGATAATAACCTATCATATAAACAATCAATTTCTTTAATCAATTCTTCTGATAGTGGCGTCCAAAACTCATTACCCTTACCTTTACGAATATCTAGTTCTTGCTGCATTAGGTTGAATAGCTTCATACTGTTAGGATCTCTAAACTTTTCATATATTATTACATGATTCGGATATTTTTCTTCTTCTTCATTAAGAGGCTTATATAGACTTCTCTTTTGACATCTGATAGCATAATAAGGTAAAGGATCATTGGGTTTGTTCTTCTTATATATGATTAGACAATTATCTTTTGAAACATCATCTGTATATGGTGCTGCGATTGTTTTAAGATGATTTATTTCCTTTTCTTGTTTCTCATTGTTTATACGTAATTCATTCATTTGTTGTTCTATTTCTTGTAGTCTTGTTTGAAGTTGATCGTTGTTAGTAAGGTATAGCTGTTGAATGTCTTTAACGAAGTAATTCATAACGATTTGATTGCATTTAAGATAAAACTCTGGAGATAACCATCTAGATATATCTAGAATCAGTTCTTTACAAACATATGTTCCTCTTAATTCATTCCATATTTCTCCTTTGCCACCTGCTACTTTTCTAATAATTTCCACAGCTGGATTACCAGCGCTGGAAATGTATGCTATTAGTTCTTTAGATTCTTTATTTTGAAACCAATTTTTAAACTCTTTACCACCATCTTGACACAACTTAGTAGCGTTGAAATATCCTGTACTCTTATCTATAATCAATTTAAAGTCACCAAAAATACCATACCAATAATTACCTTTAATCTGTTCATAACAAATATCATTTAAACTATACAAATTATCCATAATACTCATATTTATTATATGGAAAATCTTTATTTTTAACTTCATTTTCGAAATCGTTACACCCTTACATAATATCTAACACAGAGAGTAACGGTTTGCTATCCTTTTATGGTTATTATTCCATAAAAGACAAATATTTATATTTACACTACAACATTACTCTTATCTATCCAACTATTATGTGAATCATCAAAACCTAGCCATTTAACGTATACTTTGTCACCTTTCTTTCTTAACACTTTTTCCACCAAGTATTCATCTTTATGTTTCGTCTTTAATAGTTCTGGTTCGTAAAATCTACCTTGTACATCCTCTTCTTCTAAATCTTTAATTCTATATGTAGGTAGATTAGATGGAATAACTTCACTAATAACAAATACTTCTGTTGACCAATTAGGTGTATATCCTTTCTCAAATAACCCTTTCGACTTACTTATACGAACATGATCACCTAATTTGTATTTAGGTTTAACACGCTTATATTCTTTTTGATACACTTTCTCCAATATTGTTCGCTCATTCTTCTTATTAACTTCTATAGGTTTTAAACCAATTGTTCTATGTACTCTATTATTATACTCACTAACCAATGTTGGTAATATCTCTATCCATTTATAATTTCCTTGTGTTGTGAACTTCTTCCACATGTTCTGTTTAAGTGTTCGATTAAATCTCTCAACAACAGAAGCTTTTTTACCACTATATGTTGAGTAATGATTGATATTGTTTTTTCCCATCAAATCTTCAAATTCTTTATTGTAAAACTCTTTCCCTTGATCTGTTTGTAAATTATTAGGTTTTCTTACTTTTAACACTGATTCAAATACTTCTGTAACATTCTTACCACTTTTATCTTTAACAGGAACAGCAAATGCATATTTCGAGAACACATCTATAATCGTTAGCAGATACTTATAACCTTTATTTAATTTAGAAACACCTTTTAATACTCCACTATCCATTTCAACAAGATCAGCTTGCCAAAAATCATTGACACCTTTTATAATTACACTTAATCTGTCAAAGTTTTTTCTAGATGGTTTGTGAATTTCTTCTATAATGTCTTCTCTAACACCTTTACCTTCTTCTAGTCAATCGGGCTTTTTAACGAATTGAGTTTTAGTAACACCACATACAGAACAAATACCTTTCTTTAGATATCTTCCATTCTTTGTTTGTTCAATTCTAATGGTATCTTTCTCCGTATCTGTTAACTTCTTACACATAACACAATACATCCGTATTTATTGTATAGAAAATCAACAAAAAAAATTAAAATTTATCATTACCTAATACTATACTTTTAACATTATCATCATCATCATCACTTTATTCGTTTTCATCTTCTATTTCTACATACATAATAATCAATAATAACTTACCTTCTTTCAATTCAGAATCTTTAGATGGTCTAATTGCTAACTGATCATTTATATTAAAGTGTAATGGAAAACTTTCAACTAAAACGTCATTTAAAAATAAGTCTATAAGATGTTTATTAAAACTCGATTCTATATGCATTAACCTACCTCTATAAAGAAATTTGTAGGCAGCAGCTAAATTATGTACAAAAAAGACTGGTTTCCCAAGATCATCTTCTGCCAATCGACATGGAACTTCAACAATTTTTTTCTTGCAAGTAAATTAAACTCTTTTTTCACTGATTCAGGCTGTTCTAATGTTACAACATCTTGTTTATCAATAGCATTAGATACATTACCAAAAATATCCATATTTATTATATAGCAAACGTCTTTAGGAAAGCTCTCTTTCTATGTACATCACAACAAACAATAATTGACCTTCTTCCATAGCTGAATTTTTATTTGGTTTAATCGTTATTATATCATTCTTCTTAAAACCAAAAGGTATATTTTCAATCAAAGTATCACCTAAATATATGTCTAAAAAGTATTTATCCAAACTTAATTCCATATGCATTATTTTCCCATTATAGAGAAATTTGTAACCATTAGAGAGATTAAATATTCTAAAGATTGGCTCCTTGACGTTTTTAGCTCTTAATCGATATAGTAGAGGTACAGTTTCTTTCTACATAATCAATTTAGTAGTATCCATCCTAATCTTTTGAAAATCTTCTTTCTTTATGTATGTGTCTTGTAACGTTTCTAATGCATCTTCAAATCGTTTTCTATCGTTCTCTAATTGGGTTTCTATTGATCTAAGTTGACTTACGCTAACAACATCATTTAAATTCTCCAACAATTTTAATTTTTCTTCACTAATATCAACATTATCTTTTCTATCTTTAACATTACCAAATATATCCATACTCATTTATTATACAGAAAATGTCCATCCTAATTTTTCAAAACATTTCTTTAACATCTCTATTTGCTTAGATGAGTGTTTAAAATCAATATCAACATGAACATCGTGCTTTTTCAACACATAGTATAATACACATTTTAAGTTAATAAACAATACTCTTTTCGGATACAGTTCTTTAAAGGTTTTGTATAAGTTTTCGAAGTCCGTTATAAGTGTTTCTTCCATATGTCGTAAGTTTAATGGTTTTTGATCGGTAAGGTGATAGTGTATTAAATAAACATCATCATAATATTTTGTGTATTTGTTTTTCTTTAATACTTCTAGAACATCTTTTGTTGATATTAAATGTTTTGATATATCTCTAAATTCATCATTTAACACCTTGAACACCTCTTCAGGAATAACTCTATACCGTAAAGCTTGTAAACGAGATAACTGTAACTTAAATCTTTTTATAGTATCATACCATGGTTTTCTTACGCAAGCAGCTCTCATTCCTTCACAAGTACTGTAAACAAAACCATTCGCTACAGAACAATTATGACAAATATCTGTACTCCTGCCTTTTGTTAATGACTTACTACCACAATTACTGCATTTTAATGGTCCGGTGTTATAATTTGATAACATATCCTTTAAGGTAATTATTGGATATAACTTTACCAACTCTTCTTCCGTATACAAAAATTTAGGTATTAACATTTTCCATAACTGAACAACTGTATATGCGTTGTTTTTTTTCTTTTAAGTCTATCTTACTAACATCCCGAAAATACCAATTAAAATTAAATCTAACTAGTGCATCTAGTTCATCCTCATTTTTCTCAAAATAATCTAAAAATCTATTGTGTATAGCTTCCATATTTATCTTAAAACAAAACTTTTATGAATATAAACCATAAAAGTACTTAAACTTAATAATATTTAATCATTTTTAATCATATACATAACATCACTAAAAGAATACCCTTGATTTAGAAGATTTAAAACCTTAACACAAAGATGACCACATATAACTGAACTAAAGTCTTGTATTCGTTCGTCATTGTAAAATAAGTTTTCGGTATCATGATATTGTACTGGTTGTTTAGGAGGAACACCACCATAAGAATCGAACACGTACTTTATGTTGTTATCTTTCCAATAGCATATCCAATGAGTACCAATGTTTTCTGATTTATCAAAGTTAACTACACCACATTCATTTATATAGGGTTTTTGTGGAAGCTCATCACTCATAAATACGCCTCTAAATTGTTTTATCTTTAATTCTTTAACCAACCTCTCTATATCGAAGTTGGTCAATGGTTTTAGTTTTTTGATTTCTTTGGTTTACCTGCTCCCTGCTTTTCTTCCATAGCCATATTGAGTCTTTTTTGTTCTTCAAGTTCTTGTTTATTCTCCTTAGCATCCAGTACAGTTTTAGTAATCGCTGCTGCACCACCTGCTAATGAGCCAACTGCTCCTAAAGCTGCTAAAATGGCTGGAATTGTAAAGATAAAACCACCCATATGCTCTTTCTTAATCTTTTTCATTTGTGCAGTAGTTAAAGTTAAATCCATTCCTTTACCTTCTTTAATTTTCTTAGATTTATCACTAAGTTGTTTCTTTGTTAATACATGATCAATATTTAAATCCTTTAGTTCGTTATAAGGAACACTAAACATACAACCTTTAATAGAACACATCTTCCTATTTATTTAAGAGAAAATCTTAGTTTGTAAAAATACAGTTGTTGTTGCTCCACCAAAATCAATTAAGGAATCATTCTCATCTGTTATCCTTATCTCAAAATTGTCAACCTTGTCTTTGGATATAGGGAAAAATAATGGATAAGTAGGCTCGTAAATAATACTATGTTTGAACTCAGCATCTGTTTTGAACGATGCTAAAATTCCTGTTTCCCTATGTGTATATTCTGTATCTTTCACAAACATGCCATCTGCTATATTACAGTGAACATTTATAGTATCAAACGGATGAAACTTTGGCAACTTACTTCCAATATGTGTTTTGTTCTTTTCTAAAACTTCAAAAACATTAAACCCGAGGACAGTACCTATACTCCCAATTGTAACATCATTACTATCAGTTTCAGTTTTAACTCTATTTCTTAAATGATCTTCTGATAATGTTATGTTGATGGATTGAGATTTTAAATATTAATTAAGTGATTTTAAATTATATTGAACTTCTGGTATATAAACTTGTCTATTACCATATGAGAAACTGTTTTTTTCTGTTGTTATGTTTGGAGTTAGATATGTACTGTAAAACCCAACTAGTCCTATACTTAAATAGTTGCTACTGTTGTCTAATTCGTAATGGAGTTTCTTCTTTAAAACAGAAGTATCACTCGTTAACTTAAATACCTTAGCCATTTATTATATAATAAATGAATGAGTTTGATTTACCTAGAGATATTCCAAGAGAAAAAGTAATCAAGTTAATAGAAGATGTTATTCAAAAGTTAGAATACAGTTTAAAGAAGAAAAAGAGAAAACTACGAATTGTTAAGTATGCATACTACACTTTGATCACCTTGTCAGTTATACTTTCTGCAACAACTGGGTTTATTAATATTTTTATACCTGTAACAATTTACTCGATAGTAGCAACGTCTCTTGCAACTGGAAGTGCTATAATAACAGGTTTGTCTTCTAAGTTAAACATAAGCAAAAGAAAAGACGAATATAAAACCATTGTCACTTGTATTAACTCATTTAAAGAACAGTTAGAAATGATAATAACATTGAATGGTGAAATGGATAGCGAATATATAAAAGATACGTTGCTTAAGATCAGAGAACAACTTAAAGATATAAGATCATAAAAGAGTCGATTTTCTCTATAATAAATGAGTAAGAAAACTATTAATTGGGATGTAAAAGAGATGATAAAAGAAACAACAGTTAAGAAAAGAAATGGAGAACTTATACCTGATGATATTCGATGCCTTATAGTGGGTTCATCTGGGTGTGGTAAGACGTTTTTGTTATTTAATTTTTTATTACAGCCAGGTTGGTTAAACAATAGTTACTTCTATATATATTCTAAAAGCATGAATCAGCCAAAGTATGAGCAGTTAAAAGATCGATTTGAAAAGGCAGAACTAAAGTTTAAGAAACAAATAGCAACGTTCTTAAGCGCTAATGATTCTATTGTACCTATTGATGAATGTGAAAAATACTCTGTAGTAGTGTTTGACGATTACATTTTGGAAAATCAAGATACTGTTAGAAATTACTTTACAAGAGGTAGGCATAGACATTTAGACTGTTTCTATCTTGCACAAACATATTCAAAAGTACCTAAACAGCTTATAAGAGATAACGTTAACTTCCTATGCATATTCAGACAAGATGATAGTAATCTTAAACATGTGTATAATGAGTTTGTTGGAGGAGATATGTCTTATGATAAATTTAAAGAGATATGTTCAAAATGTTGGCAAGAAGATTATGGTTTTATAGTAATTGATACGACAAGGAAGGTAAACAATGGTAAGTATAGGAACAAGATAAAACACTTCTTTAACGTTTGACTTTTTTCACGTTTATTTATGTTCTTTAACGTTTATTGACGTTTGTTCCTTTTCTATATAATAAATGGATGAGAAAGATAATAAGAATATCAAGTTAAAGGAGTTCTTGATAAAGGGCTTCAAATCTTGGAAGAAAGAAAGAGCAGGTATATATGATAAATTTAAGACACAAGAGCAACCTGTAATTGATGCTATTCAAAACTTGGGAAGTGAGATCAAAGAAGTAGCAGAACAAAATAAGAATCTAATAACTGAACTTGTTCCAGTTGTACATAACACGGCTTCAATAGATCCTAGTCTACTAGAAACAGCTAAAAAGATAACTTATGATAGTTCCCCAAGTAGTAGTGATACGCCTATAACAGGAGAAATAAAACAAATGATAAAACAAATTAAGGACAAAGTTGAAGGAGTAGAGCCTTTAACAACAGCACAATCATTTGGTAAGATTGCAACGAAATATTATAGTAAAAGAAATGATAGTGTGTTTGGAATAAGAACTGTAGAAGAAGATGGAAAAATAAAAAATAAAATAGGAAATTCTGAAGTTAAAGTGAATGGTGATGATTTGATAATTAATGGTAGAACTTATAAAGGAACAGAAGGTGTATGGGAATTGTTAACGATGAATACTAATAAAACCATTGAAGATTATGATGATGATGATTTTGAACAGTACAAGGAAATAATAATAGAATCAGATGCTGCCTTCCAAAAATATAATCGAGATAAAAAGGTAGCATCTAATAGAGGTTCTAAGTACATTAATATTATCAAGCCTATTTGGGATAATTATATTAAACCATCTTTACCTCCAACTCCTAAAAGGACTGGTGAAGGAATTAAACAATATACCGAGATACCTAAAGAATATGTATGGATGGATGATGTGAGAAAGTTAATTGATCGGTTAATAGTTATAGATGGAGAAGAAAAGGCTGGTAATAATAACTTTTATAATGAGAAAGTAGGTATAGTGAGTATGATTAATAATAGGCTTTCACAATTTATTCCTAATGATCCAAAAGGTATAGGTTATTTGATTAAGATCTTAAATACATTACCACCACGATTCTGGAATGATAAGAAGCTTGGAAAAGGATTAGTAAATGATTTGATTAATAAACTTCCATTTGAATTACATATTCCAGGTTTCAGATTTTGCGGGCCTGGGACTAAGCTTCAAGAAAGGTTAGAGAGAGGTGATGAAGGCATTAACCCATTAGATGAGGCTTGTAAAGAACACGATATATACTACAGAGACAATAAAGATACAGAGTCAAGACATATTGCAGATAAGGAACTAGAAACTAAAGCATAGAAAAGAGCATTTAGTAGTGATGCGTCAATTGGTGAACGATTAGCTGCTTTTGGGGTTGGTACTGCTATGAATGCTAAGGTTAAGTTAGGATGGGGATTATAAGTTTTTAATTGTTATTATGTATGATTTTTTTATGGGTATATCCCATAAAAGCGTTGTTTCAAGATTTTCTTTATAATAAATGGGTAGTGTTGAGAGTTACGAGTTACAAAGCTTTAAAGCTAACACAAGAACATTTAATAATTTGAATGAAGCTAACAAAGATATTGAGTTTGATTTCGATGTGGGGGATGGCTTTATACATCCACACAAAGCAGATTGTCATATGGCTTTTGAAGTTGTTGGTGCATCAGTCGGAGGAACATTTGGTGCAAATGATACTATAAAACTTGTAGATAACTTCTTACCATTCTTCTTTTCTCAAATTGAGGTTAGAAAGCATGGTGTTGTTATAGACAAGATTGAGCTACCAGGAATAGCATCTACAGCTATCGGAACATTAAAGATTTCCAAACCAGAAGTTGAATATCTAAAACAAGCAGGATTTGAAACAGATGATAAACTTGGTCTAAGAAAGGACTTTAGTGTTTTATATCCATTAAGATTAATTCCCGGCTTTTTAAGTGATTATAAAGAGGTTATGTGGAAAGGTGGATTGAGAATAACATTTACAAAAGCTAACAACAATAACGATGTCTTGTATAAATGGTCTGGATCAGGAGCAGGTGCAGCAGCTCCTCATGATGGAAAAATAACAATAAAAAGTATGGAGATAAAAATGCCTATTGTTGAATACGAATCTAATTATGAAAACAAGTTAAAGTTGAATATTCTTAAAGAACCTAAAATCATGTTTTCATTCCATACTTATCAATGTGTTCAAAAGACTGTTGTAGTTTCTTTCTTCGAGTTTGATGTTACTACTCAATTTAATTCTAGACAATTTGATATGCCTGATTTTGTAGTTGTAATGTTCCAAACTGATAGAAGTGGCAAACAAACAGCAGATGCAAGTAAGTTTGATCATTGTAAGGTAAAGAATATATATATCTTAAGAATTGAAGGAATGAGGTATTTCCAAAAGAATCAAGAAACTTAGATATTGCTAACAAGGATTATTTTAAGATGTACGAAGATTATACTGCATTTAAGAGAATAACATGTGGCAATATCGAAATGTACTATAATCCTAAAGAGTTTATAGATAACAGACCAATGTATGTGATTAATTGTAGTAAGAGGAAGAATGTATCGGTAAATGAGAGAACAAACTTAAAGATTGTAGTAGACTTTGCAGAAGCTGTGGCTACTAATACTATATGTCATGCGATTTTAATTGGACAAAAGAACTTTACATATGATCCTAAGAATGAGAAAGTAGTAGAAGAGTTTTAGATAGTTAAATGTATGTTTGTATTAAAGTTTTTCCATAAACAAAATTGATAAAAAAATGATTAAATATTTTTTGGTGAAGATAAAAATTGAAGAGTGTTCGTTGATTTTCTATATAATAAATACGATGTCGAGTCATATTGAGCTTTTAAATAAACTTGGAAGTCTTGAACAAAAACAAGTTATTGGATTAAGAGAATTAGAATTAAATACAGAATATAAAATTGTGAAAATGGAAAAGATTAAAACTAAGTTTGGAAAGAGCATATTAATTGAGTGTGAGGAGTTTAAGGTATTTCTTCCACCTAGATTTACAAAACACTTAACAGATAAAATGATTGACGAGATCGTTAAAGATGGAATAAAAATCAAATACACTGGTTTAAAAGATAATTACCCAACTGTTGAGTTCTGTATGTAAATTTTATGTAAATTTTCTGTATGTAAATGAGGATTGGTTTTATGAATTTCTCATAAAACGAACATTTTCCTTACAATAAATAAACTATGGCTAATTATTTGAATAAAAAAATGATGTTAAAGCATTGAGATTCCTTCGCATAGATGAGTTAGGAAAAGGTAAAGCGTACGAGATAACATTATGGAAATTGATTCAAACACAGCGTTATGGTCAAAGAGTTTTAGTACATTTAGATGAGAAATATAAGACGTTATTACCACAAAGATATAATGATGAAACTGAGCAAGTATTGAAAGATTTGAAAAAGTATAAGCTGTTTGTTAAGTATGAAGGTTTGAAAGATTTAGATAATGGTTATAAAATACATCAGTTTTACTTTAGAAATGAATCCAAAAAATAAAACTTGTAATTTTAAGTGTAAAAGTGTTTTTATGATTTCATTATCAATATCCGAACTTGTAATTTTAAGTGTATAAGTGTTTTTTATAGTATCAGACTATAAAAACTAAGACCTAGAACACAATGTCATTTGAATTTTAAAGATACATGTATAAATAAGGGATTTATTTGAGTTTTTGTAATTATATACTTAGAGTTATGCAATTTATAAGACATTCAGTAGATAGGAAATTTATTTGTCTATCGATTGCCGTTTGAATTTTGAAAATCGGTTAATATTTGACGATGTTACACCAAGTTCAAAATTTCGGGAATTTTTTACGGGTTTATTTTTGAGTTTTCGGGAAAATGTTATTCTTTAAAAAGTCTTAAAATTTTATTTGACTTATGGCAGTATTTTTATTTTTTCGATTTGTTGAAATTTTCTGGAGATATTGAAAAAGGAAAAGTATCCTTTGGGTTATGCAACCATTTATGCATTTTAGAAAATTGGTTATGTTATTAGTATTCATTTATCGTTTGAATTTTGAAAATCGGTTAATTAGGGACCGAGGTATTAAATAATAACGTTATTTGGGGGTGGGACTGCAAGTGTTGCCAACTCACTTTTAACAATTATCATATTTATTAGTAATGGGGTGAATTCATCCCGATATGTTTTAAAGCGATATCTTGAAAAATTAAAATCCTGGAACGTTCCGAAAAAATATATTGAGTTGGAGACACTGTTTTTTTCTTTTTTGAACATTGATGTTTTAACTAAATTTCCCGGTTAGGTGGCTATGATCAATAAGTTACTCACCTACTCAATAGATGGTGTTGCATGTGGTATGTTTCAGAGTAATAAAAGCTAGAGGGTTGCGGACAGATTTTGTATCAAGAATTTTCTTCAAAGTGATGATCTTGAATCGAAAAAAGCGGGACAGACAACAAGCCGTGACAGCTAAGACAGACAGCCTGGACAGACAGCCTGGACAGACAGCCAGGACGGACAGTTTTGGTGTTGTTATTATTACATACTCAGAACTTCCAATGTTAGTACTGGAATCGTTCAAAATGAATCAATGACAGATCACCTGTTCCGAAGTAGATATAGTATTTGTATGTATCCCTTCTCATTGAGTTTTAGTTCTCTCTGAAAGCTAATTATTAACGGATTTTCATGATTCAAGTGTCAAATGAAAGCTTATAAACTGGAGATTAAGATGCAATAAATATATTTTGTTTAGGATTCCATTGTAAGTTTTTAGATGTAAGTTTTTATGATTTTTGAAGTCATAAAAGCATATTCAATCGCACTTTGGGGTATCCTTCTGTGTTAAAGTACAATAGTCAGGGGTGGCTTCATAATTTTTTGGTAGTCAGGGGGTGGAAGGGGGAAAGTGGGACAAAACATACATATGTACCCTACTACTACAGCTTCAATGTGTGCGTACCAACCGCACGAATTAATTCCTAGACCAAATATATATATATATATATATATATATATATATATATATATATATATATATATACCAATTGCTGAAAGAAGATTGCAGTGTATTTTGCTACCGCTAGTATAAATATTGAATGCAAGATCAAAGAGTGGACTAACAATATCTACCTGTAATAAAATAAGCGAGTGATACTTGGTGTTACAATATTGGTAGTACATTTTAGATTAGCTTAAGAAGTGATTTCAGGTGACCAGTGATAATTTCAAGGATCAGCCGAGCGGGATTTCTCCCCGATAAAAATAACATTTCCTCGGGTCCACAACCTATTGTGCTCAATGTGGATTTCTAGTATTTTCGTTACTAATACATTTCATCCCCAATATACTGAAAATCGCCACCAAGAGAGAAAAAAAAATCTTATGGAATCATCACTGATGGGGAAAATTGATTCAACAGTTATACATATTTCATCCTGAAAATATTATTCTAATGTCTTTTAATCCTTTTCCCTGTTGATATTTGCCTACATTTCCCAGTTAGCATAGGTAAAGTTGAGGAGCGCTACCATCATTTTTTTCTTATGATCTTAAGTCTTCTTGGTTTCGTACTTGTCCACAGCTGCGTACACATTTATAATATGCTTGCAATTAATAATATTAGACTGACAGTGAATTGTTCATGAAGATCTACTGACAAATTTGGTGAAAACAGTTTCCAAATTGTATCAGTGGTTGAGGAGTTTCAAACAAAAACGATGATCGTACTTGATATTGACTGAAGTGAAAAGATCTAATTGTGGTACATTTCTCAGATGTAGGTGACGGCACTTTGAATTCCGCAGTCGAGAGACTATCAATAATCTTCTTTATTGCATTAATTTTTAAATTTTAACCATAACTGATCATCGATTTGGGTATTTCGGTTGATATCAACAATGGCAAAGATGTCATTGTTCATTGTTATTTGAAATTTATAAACAAATTTCTTTGTAATATACATCTTAATTGAATATAAAAATACAAATTGAACTGATGGAATCATCAAGTGACGGTTCAAATGTTCCATTGGTTGAATCAGTGGAATCAGGTGAGTGTAATACCCCTAAGATTGATTCAGTTGTGAACATTAGCAGGCCTAGTAATAGTCATTTATCTACTACTACTAAATTTACGAATGTTTACCATGGCCTCACTGTGGAAAACATTATGTGAATTCTAGAGGATTAGCTACACATGTAGGTGAAAAGGATTAGGTTATAAATGGGGACGAAGATTTTTGTCATATCTATAATAATAGCTATCCTGATTATAAAACTATGGAAGTAACATCTCTATCCGTAATAAATGCACACAGGATTTGACGTTGTCTAACTTGGGCAAAATATTAATATCGTTAAGGTCCTCAACACATATTTTAAGGCGTGTTCCTCGAGGTGCTCGACCTGCAGTTGCTGATGCACTTGTCGATGTGTTACTTCCAGTAACCATTTCAAATGTCGAAGGAGATTGGATCAACTTGTTTCTATTTCCATTAGTTGCACTAACTGCTCCCAAAAAATCAGAAAATGCAAAAACCCTTACCTCCTGGGTAAAACAAAGAGTTTGTCATCGGTGTGATGTAGGTACTGACGCTTGAACCTAGCATCCAACAAATATCAGGAAATTTCTTCCAAAACAGAATGTTTCCAATCTTAAGATTGTAGAAAACAAACTTGCAGATGGTGACATCCGTGGAGCAGTCCGTCTACTAATGTCAGATGATACTGTTAGAGCCCCCGACATTTCTGCATTTGAGACGCTATTGGAGAAGAATCCAGCCCACCCTGGTGAATTTTGCTTTACAGAATCTTCCAGATGACCCAAACAACTGTCAAAGAGTTTCGATTAGTGAAGTTAAGGTAGCTATTAATTCCTATCCATCTGGTAGTGCGGGAGGTGTAGATGGTCTTCGCCCTTCGATTCTGAAAGATCTTCTATCCTGTCAAGTACTTGAGTCGAAAGAAAAGCTCGTAAAATCATTATGCGTTCTGTTGAATGTATTTATTTCAGGAAAAGTTCCCTTGAAAGTTCTGCCATTGTTTTTTGGAGCCAAACTTGCTGGTCTTAAAAAGAAATGTGGTGGAATTAGACCTATCGTCGTTGGTAGTGTCTGGCGTAGAGTATCAGCAAAAATTATATGCTTCAGAACACGGGAGCATTTTAAGAACTTTTTGTCTCCGCATCAACTTGGTGTTTGTATTCCCAAAGGAGCCAAAGCAGATGTACGTCCAGTCCGGGTTTATTTTTCCTCCATTTACAATGCTCCTAAGGTTATCTTAAACCTGGATTTTCGCAACGCATTTAACGAGCTTCGCCGGGACTTCATGCTCACTACAGTGTTAAATGAATTTCCTTCTATCTATCTATATCTTTACCAATGTTACGCTCCACCCATTGATCTATTCTTAGGTCAAAATACTATTTCATTCAAGATAGGAGTACAACAAGGCGATCTCCTGTGCCCAGCATTTTTTTTTTGCTATAATCATTTATTCCTTAGTGAAATCAATCAACACTGAAACATTTGGTATTTGGATGATGGGACTATCGCTGATGAACCTAAATTACTTCTTTCAACTCTAGCACAAATAAATGGGAAGGCGTCTGCACTTGGCCTGAATTTGAATTTTTCAAAGTGTGAAGTTGGATTTCTTGGATCATTTGAAGCCAAATTCGACCTTTTATTTAAAACATTTGACGAAGCTGCTCCAGGAATACGTCTCCTAACTAGCCAAGAATCTTGTCATCTAGGCGCCGCTCTCACAAAGGAAGCATTTACCAATGCCCTGTTAAGCAAAATATCGAAGTTAGAATACTTTTTGTCTCGACTCGTCTCGATCTCTGTCCATGCAGCTTTCTTTCTTCTACGTTCCTCTTTGTCGATCCCTCGTTTAAACTACTTCTTACGATGCTTTCCATCTTGGAATGAGACTCCACTACTAGATAAATATGATCTTGTCCTTAAAATAGATCTGGAGTCAATCTTAAACTGCTCCTTAAGCGACGAATCTGCGAGATTAGGGGCTCTTGGTATTCGACGATGCGTTGATATGGCGATTCATTCTTTTTTAGCGCCTTACCAGGGAACTCTTCTTTTAGTCGAGGCTCTTCTTCCGCAAGGTTACCACCTAGACCCAGATGGCACAGTTCAAGAAGGCTTCACCAAATGGAAAAAATTAACAGATACAGATTTTCCAGAAATAAACAAAAGAGGTTCTCAGGCATCTTGGTATACACCAATTGCAGCGCATTTTCATGAACTTCTCTTACAATCAGTTATTGCTCCAGAGGATAAAGCCAGGATTCGTGTTGCCTCATCCCTACCACCTGGGGCATGGTTGAATGCAATATCCTCCCCACCCTTAGGTCTTCATATGACTAATGAAGCATTTTGAATCGCTGTCGCCTTAAGATTAAGTTCAGCTATTTGTTAGCCACATCGCTGTCCAGCTTGCAGGTATCAAGTTAACCAACGTGGCTGCATGGCCTTTTATGCATGGAGAGCATGGGTAGACAAGCTAGACACTCTTCTCTGAATGATATCATTTTACGAGCCCTTACCACAGCTGGAATTCCTTCCGCACGTGAACCTTCAGGATGTTGTCGTTCAGATGGTAAACGACCTGATGGCATGATGTTATTTCCTTGGTTGAGAGGCAAATCACTAGTATGGGACTTTACATGTTCAGATACATTTGTCCATTCAAGTCTCCCTTTAGCTGTTTCGAATGCTGGAGCTATTACTAGTCGTACATAGAGAAAAATCCGTTCTTCGGACAGCGGTATATTGTAAAAATATACGGTATCCTCTTGTTTAGTATAGAAATCAGTACGGAGCATGCGTTATCCGTATGCTACATTGGCACTGAACTTAGATGTTACATCATGCCACTGCAGGATATCTGACATATAGCAGTTTTTCGTATATCACATGCATATACTTATGCTACCTTCATCAGCTATGTGTTATATATGTCCATTTGTATGTGAGATCCTGACCCCTATATTATTTTATACGGAAAGTACGTATAGATGTAACACTTATGCAGAAAGTATTATAAAACATGCGTTTTCAGTTAGACGTCTGCTCTACGTTGTCCAAACACTACAAGAATTACGTATGTAACCTATTACAGTACATAAGACACGAATCAACTTGTGCTATGTGGCCAAAAACACGAACGATAATTGAGTTAGGATAGAAGCGCATGAGGGAGGCCCGAGTGACAGCGAGCGGGTGTGTCCATAGGGAGCAGGCGCGTCAGCGATGGGGGTATACGTATATACGATGATAGTGGAAGAGCACACTTAAAAATACAATACTTACATTATCACTTATAATTCATTTCAATATGGTGTTACTGATGGTAATTATTTATATTCACACTTATTTCTTCATGAAAAATGCAGGACTTCACATCGTATTTTACCTATAAATTTCCCTTTTCGTAGAACCGTCTGCTCGAGTGAACCGCTAATTCGCCCGTTCCCTACGGACGCAACTTGACTATAGCCCTCCAGCTTTACCTTGGCATAAACCGTAAGAGATGCAAAAAGATTGCTTGTAATGAGCAGCTTGCAAAGTTTGGTACGTGGTTTTGAGACGTGTGGCTTTCACTATATGTACTAGATAAGAATGTATGTGTCTCATACAATTTACAAAAGTGGTTGATGACCCTCTAGAAATAAGTAGATAATAAGTTTTACGCTATTTGCATGGAATTTTAGAAAAAAAAAATGGATTCATAGACGTAAATTTTATGCCTCCTAAGGTTAACCTTTACTGGGACACTGTTTAGAATATATTCTCGAAAACACTATGGGCTGAATTTGTCAAAAAAAAAAAAAACGTACAGTATATATGTAATTTATTTCTAGTAGAATCTCTATTGTAAAGCTACAGCCACACATGCTTTCTAGCGATATATCCTCCTTATTTCTCTTTGCGAGTTAATAAACTGTACCTCAAAATTAAAAAAAAAGAACTGTATTCCTAACCAACAACGTTATTTCTCCCTTTGCAAGAACAAAGTTCGGAACATTTATTTCATATTTTTGATAAAGCATACATTGTAACTATGTTGTTGCTGCTTACGATGTCGGTACCTTATCAAAGTATAATCGAGCTGCGGAGTTTTATCCTCAACTTTTTTGACGAAAGTTTAGCCTCGCTCGAGGTGTGGCTAGACCAATCAGCCCTCAGTGTTAATCGTACCTGAGGGATCACTTTGGAAGCGTTATGCATTGCACAGTCAAGGAGAAGGTTGAGGTATCCCACAGGTACGGTTCGTCTAGGGGACCCCTACTTAGTTACTAAAAGTAACACTTCCGAACTGTAAGTCAGAATTTGATAAAATTTCGAAGGTAGATACTACACATGAAATAAATGAATACGGGTTTCTTATTTTCTGCGAAAACGGTTTTAGAGTGCAAAAGCCCCACCCAAATTTTTGAAAGTTGACACCCGAAAGGCAAGAAACAAATGACCCGAGGTCAACGAAATTGTACACACATATTGTAGACAAAAAATGAGAGAATACGTGTTTCGTATTTTCCTGTACAAAACGGTTAGGCGGGGAATGGATCCCTCCAAATTTTTCCTCAGGAAATATTGAAAGTGCTATTAACATTATGTCAGACGTGTGTAAAGGACACGAAGAATTGCAACGAAACTTTGTGCGTGAGCAATAAGCAAAGAATAAAGGAATACATTTTTTTTTATTTTCTGCGGAAAAACGGTTTTAAGGTGCCAAAGCTCCCACCTAAAATTTTGAAGGTTGAGGCCCGAAAGGCCAGAGGAAGTGAACCGAAGTGAATGAAATTGTGCACAGATATTGTAGACATAAAATGAGGGAATATGGATTTCTTATCTTCGTGAAAAGGAAAACCGTTTAGGTGGAACACAGACCCCTCCAAAACTTTGATCATAAATTATCAAAGTGCTAATAACAGCATGTCAGAAGTGCTTGAAGGACATGAAAAATTGGAACTACACATTGTATAGGGACAATACGGAAAAAATAAACAAATACGTTTATTTTATTTTCTGTGGAAAAGAGTTTTTAGGGGCAAAAGCACCCGCTCAAAATTTTGAAATTTGAGGCTTAAAAGGTAAGAAGAAGTGCACCGAATTGAATGACATTGTGCACAAATATTGCAGACGCAGAATGAGATAATTGGGTTTCGTATTTTCCTTAAAAAAAAAAGAAAAAAACGGTTGAGTGAGACATGGACTTTCGAAACAGTTGATTACGAAATATAACAATTGCAAAACATCATACGTCAGAAGTACCTGAAGAATATGGAGATTTACAACGAAACTTTGTATAGGGACAATTTGCAAAACAATAAATGAAACTTGTTTTAATTTTTGCGAAAAAAAGTGTTGGGGCCTAGACCCCATCCGAAAAAAAGTAAATATTAACGTAATAGCGAGGGAAGGAATGGACCGAAGCTAATGTAATTGTGTGTAGATTATATATAGACCCTATGTAAGACAACGTCTTCCGTGTTTCACAAGTGTCCCTATCCGTTTTGCTTCAAATTTGGCAGATCAACAGCAAACTGGAAATATATCGACATGTGTTTTTATTTATGTGTAAAAACACTATTACGGTTAAAGGCGCCTCCTGAAATACTAAAAAATACGATAATGTTTGTGCTTGTAGGTGATCCGCCAAATTTGAAAAAAAAAATTGATGGAAACACGACACTTGTGGAACACGAAAGGCCATATTTTACATATCCAGTAGGGATGCATTCGAGTCGAGTCGAGTCGAGATTTAAGCCTGTCTCGACTCGTCTCGAGAAAATGTTGACTCGACTCGTGTCTCGACTCGAAAATATGTTTCTGTCTTGACTCGTGTCTCGACTCGACAGTCTCTGTCTCGACTCGACTCGAATTCGAGTCGAGACGTCTCGAAATTCGAGTCGAGACAAAATATACGAGTTAAAATATACGCACACAGAATATTATGACTACCTACCTTATTGTCAGTGTGTCCAACTTTGGCACGGATAACAATGGACGCAATGATCCTTGAAAGGTCACTGGAGAGAGTTGATTGGTACACATAGGCAAGGGCGCCGATTTTTCTGTAAATGTGGGGGGGCATTCAGATGCAGAAGGCATATGAGGATTTTAAGACAAATTGTATTCAAATTATGCCAAATATTGTATATTCATAAATAGAATGCGGGGGCTCACATGAGCTTTGGGGGTGCCCGGGCCCCCTCGGCCCCCCAGGATCGGCGCCCTTGCACACAGGTCATCTAATGCCCGTAAATTCCGGGAAGAGGGGCGATGCGCTCTGAAGTCATGTTCAATCACATCCCATTTGTGTTCGATTAGGTTCAGATCAGGCGAGTTGGGCGGCCAGCACATCACTTGGAACTTGTCCCTGTGTTCCTCGAACCACTCCATCACAATCCTGGCCTTGTGATATGGTGCATTATCTTTTCGAAAAATGCCACTACCGTTGGGAAACATGGTCGTCGTCTGCAAGCAATGTGTGATACGCCTTGGCCGTCATGGTGCCTTGCTCGAGCTTCACTAGACACATAGATGCTCACGTGAATGTTTTCCGGAGCATAATTAAGCCACCGCCAGCTTGTCTCCGTCCCGCAGTACAGGTGTCAAAGAACTGTTCTCTTGAAACACGACGAATTCGCACCCTCCCATCGTCATGATGAAGAAGGTATCGGGATTCATCAGACAATGCAACGCTCTGCCACTGTGCCAAGGTTTAATGACGATGGTCATGTGTTCATTTCAGTCGTAGTTGCCGATGTTGTGGTGTTAACATTTCCACATAGATGGGACATGGGCTTCGGAGGCCCATCGTTAGGGGTGTTCGGTGCACTGTGTGTTCAAACGCACTTGTACTTTGCCCAGTAATAAAGTATGATGTTAGTTCTGCCACAGTTCGCTGCCTGTCTTGTTTTACCAGTCTGCCCAGCCTATGACGTCCGACATCAGTAATGAGGTGGGGGCGCCCAACCCCTCGACGTTTGGACGTCGTTTTCCCTTAGTTTCGCGACTTCTTGAAGACACTTACCACAGCACTCCTCGAACATCCGACAAGTCCTGCAGTTTCCGAAATTCTCCTGCCGAGTATGCGGGTCATTACAACCTGCCCTCGGTCAAACTCAGATCGCGGGCCTTCCCCATTCTACACACGACCAGCACTCTCACTGATACTACATGCACCATACGCGTGACTGACTAGCAGGCATTCGTCGGCAGGTGACACAGATATCGCCTGGACGGAAATTATATCGATAGTAGGTTGGTAGTCATAATGTTCTGACTGATCAGTACATACTAAGTAAATTTAAAATGTAGGAAATTTTCAACATTCTGATTAACTTGCAGGAAATTTCACAATGAAAAGAAGCAACTGACTTGGACAAGACAACGGTTAGTTGATGGGGCAATCTTTTTTTCTGGTCTTTGAGGTGTGAGCTTTGACTATGCCTTGTGAAATTTTGATGTTTGGTGCTCATCAGTCGCGCTTCCATTTTTTTTCTAATTGTTCCAGTTCATGATAATTAACAATACATTGCGCAGCTCGAATGCATGTTCACGTCTTCATTCAATCCAACTCAAGCCGCTTCAGATACTATAGAGTTGTATTTGTTTACGAAGAATTAATTGCGTATTAGAAATACACCCCAACAAAACATTCTGCGTGCTCATCTGCTCAGTATTCAAGGTTTTAATTACAACCTGAATTGTTAAAATCCGAACGTAAGTTGCATTAGATATCTAAGCAGTTCCTAGTCTATGGATAATTCAAGCAATGCTAATTAAGGTCTTTCTAGCAAGCACTTCTGCTGTTCATAAACCTTACGCATTGGAGTAGGAAAAAAAAGAAAAGAAAAGAAAGAAAGAAAGAAAGAAAGAAAGAAAGAAAGAAAGAAAGAAAGAAGTAAAATTGGTAATTTTGCAACCGTGACTCACTCGGGCTCATGCTCTCTATCCTCAATGGAGCTCGCGTTCGCTAGTCTCAATGAGGATCACACTAGTCAAGTTTCTCACTAATTCGAGCTTGAGCTTGATATTTACTGTGAAATTCTCTTCAGCTCGATCGCGTAATGCCACACGTCCTTTCTTGTTTTTACATTTGTCTCATCATTTTCGATTTATACGGGTGGCCGTGGACTTTTCAATTAAGTTTTTGTTTTCATTTTGACCCGCCGCCATTTTGCACAGGGTTGTCGTAGAGAGTCGAGACTTTCTCCATTTTCCTTCATTTTACAACAGATTTCAAACGATGTGCTACTTAACCCCCCTTGCCATTTGAAACTTTTTAGTTGGATCCCGTCTGGGGCCCTGCGGGGAACCCTGAGGCAAACTTTTTACCCCAAAAAAGTGTGGCCTTGAAAATGATGGGATACATGTTCACCGAGTTTTCCATTTACCCAATCGTTTCCGAACAAATGACTCGGTTCAAACTATTCTAGCAGGTAATTTCCTAGCTATGGCTTTTTTAAATATCTAGAAATTGGCCATGTTTTTGGCCAATATCACGGGAACGGTAAGCCATAGAGATATGATATTGCTGGTAATCAATCCCTAATAGAATGCTAAACATTTTTGTCCTGATATTAATTGGTGGCCACTGGCCAACTGGCCATTGGCCAAACCACTGGCCAGTTGGACAGTGACTACCGGTTACTATTTGGTACCAAAATGTTTACCATCCTTTTAGATATTGATCAACACCAATATGATCTCTCTATGACTTACGGTTCCCGAGATATGGCTGCTTAAATTTCTGTAAATCGGTCATTTTTTGGCCACTATCTTGCGAACGGTTAGATTGACGCGAAAAATTTAATCATTTTGTCTAATATAGTTTTTGATGCTCTATCTAATGCAGTGTACAAAATTGAAAAAATTGCAAATAACAGACAGACGGACAGATAGACACACAGAATAGAGAATTCAGTAACGAACTTTTTTAAGTTCGTTGAATATGTTGTAACTCACGATATCCCGCCCGGTGACACGTATAACTTCGGGATTTGTCTAGTTATAACATATCCAATGCGAACACAATTGTCTCGTTCGGATCTCACAAGGAAACCTTCCGAAGTGGCCTATGCCAATTGAAAGAGCTGTAACAGAGATGAGCATTCCCAAAAAATTAGCTGCCCATAGCAATAGGCTCAGGAAATATAAGGGGTGGAAGTTCGGGAAACAGCAAGGCTGGACAAGGGGAAAAAGTGCAAATTCCACAAAAAAAAGGAGGGGGGCACGGTAAAATACAATGCTGACAAGTGATGTATAGAAAGAGACTTGCCACAATAGGGAACAAATGAAGGCCACCAGTGGGGTTAACAGTGTTGCCAACTGCAATGAAAAGTACATGTTTTGCAAAGAGCACTATATGAAGTGAGTGCAATATTCAGTGTCAACCTATCATGTAGAACATAAGATATGGCGTGTCTAATCAGTGGTACAATCTAACAAAAGAAAATAGAAAAAACAGAAGTACGAAAAATACGGAAAAAACGGAGTTGGCCATAATGCGCCACATTTGATCAGGGGCTGTACATATTAGAATGAACAAAACAAGAAGCACCGAATATGCAGGAAACCGACGTACCTAGAGTCGAAAAGAAAAACGAGTTCCAAAGTTGGCAAGACTGGCCATGGACATCCAGACAAGTCTAATATAGTTAGGCCACTCGCTTCAGAAAAAGAAAATTCCGGCAACAGGCATCACTCGGAATGCATCAATGTTAGAGTGATTGAGGCAATGTCAAGTCGGGGAACATGAAATGGTTGGGTTGAGCCAATAACCGATAATAGAAGTAGTGAACATTATGTCATGGTTGGGTCGTATGTGGGAATATGCAGGGTGTCCCATCAAACTTTGTGACCTGAAAGATTTGCGAAACGAACAAAAATGTGACGGATCCAGTTGTCCAGGAATGTACCAATGTCACGGGGTGATAAAAGTCTGTGAGAAGCAAGTGCCCCCAGGATCCCCAACATAGGACCCCAGGAGCCAACTTCAAATTTTCAAATGGAAACAGGGACCGAGTGTTACCTCTCTCGATTGATCATGGAATTTGCAACAACATATATAGGAAACATTTGCTATATGAAGCATGTTTTTCAAAATGGCCGCCACAAATACGTGCTGTCTTAACATGGCATCGAACAATGTGATCTCAAATTGCTGCGAAGCGAAAAGAGATGTTGCAAATCGAATTGCACAGGAATGTACTCATGTCGAGGGCCAAGAGAACTTTGTAAGAAGCAAGTCCCCCAGGGCCCCCATCATAAGGCTCAAGGGGGTCAACCGCAACATTTCAAAGCGGAACAGGGGCGGATGATATTTCTCTGGATAGATACAACACCGTCTATATAAAAAAAAAACATTTGCTATATGAATATGAAACAGATGTCAGGCAAGGACAACTAGCGGTGTTTCCCATATGATCAGACGATGACTTATTTATGGCACGAGCCATAGTAGAAGGCGGCTTAGTTGAAGAAACTACACCCTCTCAGTAACCTAAATTGCACGAAAATTTCCAAAGCAGGTTCATTGACCTGACTACCGCATGTTGCCCACTTTGTCCAAGAGCGGGATGGTTTGTTTCTAACTTTTCTACCGAAAAGCATTTGTCTGGAATGGTGTTTCGGAGACAATAAAATAAAGAAAATATACTAGGCAGAGAGAGAGCAGGGAGGAGGGAGTGTACCAATTATTCTTTCCTCTAAACCAGCGTTTCCCAACCTTTTTCAACTTGCAGCACACTATGGGTGTAACATGGATTCTCGCGGCACATTATAGATATTCTTATTTGTAAATATAAAACACACTGGTATTTTTTTTCTTTGATTACTGATCTCCTTCGCACAGAAAAGAAAGCTCGATCACTGGGTTTTCCTCGTGGTAAATCACTATGCTTATTTTTCATTCTAATTTAAAAGGAGAAAACAACTGCAATGAAATGTTGGACTCAGGTTATTAAAAATACGCTTACTCTTTCGAAAACTGTATCCAACCTTTTACTAAGAATGAAGATCATTAAATAACGAACGAACAAATAAATCTATTTTACTTTTAAAACACAAATGTAAATAATTTATCGAAAGGATTGAATGATATTTTAAATTTTCAAGTTACGAAATAGTCTGTAACGATAAAGAAGCAATAATGGTCATAACAATAACAAATACTTTTTTCAACATTAGAAATGTACAGAAAAGTAACACGGCATGAAACTTAAAATTGTAGATTCATAGTAGAGGTTCATAGTAATGTACAATACAAATATACATTTTCCCCTACGTTTTGCAATTTGATTGCTATAGAATTAATAATTTTGTTTTGATATCCTCGCGGTACATCAGTGGCCCATTCACGACACACAAATGTCGCGGTATTTTCACTGCTAGCTTCTCATTTTAGACAGGTATATTTACAACAAAGGGGGGTAGCGTGCACCTTTGCACCCCCTTAAATCTGGCCCTGTCCAGAAGTTATGTAGCCCTATATCGTTCATGGAAATAAAAACACAATAGTTATAACTATGCTAAATTACTATAGACTGCCAATTGCTCATTCAGAGAATTTATGATGTTCACTTTATTGCAATGTTCTTATACAGACTAGATATAGGTTACGGATAATAGTTTTATACAAACTAGATAATCAATTATTATTGTTGTTATTATTATTATTATTATTATTATTATTATTATTATTATTATTATTATTATTATTATTATTATTATTATTATTATTATATTTGAAGTACAATCAAATATCACGACGTTAATTACTAGTTTTAATTAACTGAATTGAGCTGAAAATTAGATCTTGATCTCGGAAGATTAACTATTAAATTTATACGTTCTGAACCTTTCTAAAGTAATAAATGCTGGAATTGGTTTCAAGGCTGTTCCTGAGTGAATAATTTCTTCATGATAATATTAAAAGTTTTAGAAAAATTTTCGAGACATTCGAGTCGAGTCGAGATTTTTATGAGCTGTCTCGACTCGACTCGTGTCTCGACTCGAAAATTCGAGTCGAGAAACACGTTTGTCTCGACTCGTCTCGAATTTTACAAAGTGTGTCTCGACTCGAATCTCGACTCGAATTCGAGTCGAGTCGAGTCGAGATTCGAGATATGTCTCGACTCGTGCGCATCCCTAATATCCAGTATCTAAATAAAATTTCCTTCGCTTCGGTCCACTCCTCCCGCCACTCAACACAACGGTCCACTCAAGAGTTTTATTTTTTTCTTTTCAGGAAAATACGAAACCCGTACTCACGCCCTTTATATCTACAATATCTGTGCATAATTTCAATCACTTTGGTTCACTTCTTCCTCCCTTTCGGGCATCAACTTTCAAAATTTTGGGTGGGAATTTTTGCCCCCTGAAACCGTGCCCCACCGTTCCCCCTGAAACCGTTTGAAGGGTCCGTGCCCCACCGAACCGTCTTTTCCAGGAAGATGCGAAACCCGTATTCCCTCATTGTACGTATACAATATTTGTGCAAAATTTCATACACTTCGGTTCATTTCTGTTTGCCTTTCGGGCAACTAGTTTCAAAATTCTGGGTGGGGGCTTTTGCCCGTTAACACCGTTTTTCCGCAGAAAATAAAAAAAAATATTCGTTTACTTTTGCGTATTGTTCATGCACAAAGTTTCGTTGCAATTCTTCATGTCCTTTACACACATTTGACATACTGTTATAGCACTTTTGATATTTCGTGATCAAAGGTTTGGAGGAGTCCGTGCAACACCCGGCCGTTTTCTCGAGGAAAATACGAATCCCGTGTTCCCTCATTTTACGTCTGCAATATCTGTGCACAATTTTATTCAATTCGGTTCAGTTGTTCTTGCTTTTCGGGTGTCAACGTTCAAAATTTTGGTTGAGGCTTCTATATTAAGCATTTATATTATGTAACTTGTTTTCTTTTCTATGAGATTCTTTGTTTTGGGGGGAGGAGACAAATGCCAAATGCCATTCATGTTGTTTGAACTGCATAAGTAAGATCATTTTGTAACTTTTGATGTCATCCATCTCCGTCACGATAATAAAATTTTCATTCTTAACAGTTTGTTTTATTCTCTTATTTGCAGTTTGCCACACTGATATGTTTGTTACAAAATTGAGGTTTGGTCCAACGCCTTTCGAATTCGCTACCATCCCAACCGCCGAGATTTTTGGTTTGCTTGCTTTTATAGGGAAAGGATTATTGCAGGTGATGATGCACTTTGTGAATCGTGTATACAAATAGTGGGTAGAGCATATGCATGCATTATTCGCTGTTTACCGGATTGCATATCCATTGTACTAATTAGAATCGGTTTAGCAAAATAACGAATTGAATTTGAATAACGATAAAATAATTTGTTTCTTGCCTTTAGACAACAGTAGTTTTCACGATACATTATTAACTTTTTTCAAACTCGTTATATGAGACGGAATTCGATCAAATACCGAAAAACATATACCTGTCATAGGCTCCTATCGGCTAATATTTTTTTCAGCTAATACTTCTTGTACCCTTTGCCAATTGTACCTAGACATTTGTATGTTTAGTATACTCAAGTTGTACTTCCCAATGGGATATGTTTTAGTCTGCAACTGTATTCAAACAAACTGGCAGTTTACTTGTAAGTGTGGTCCGTGACTCAGTGGTAGACAGCTTACCTCTGGTACTTGGGATATCTGGTTCGATCAGCAGGCTAAGTAAGATTCTTGTGGACAAAATCGTGTTCGTGGTTTCTTGGATCATTCTTATTTCTTCCTACATTCTTATTCCACAAATTCTTTCATCACCAATTACTTGCCTTCATCTTTCGTATCCGTTAGCCTAGCAGGTATAATCGTGGGACGCTAAACTGAAACATTTTGTTTCATTTTAATTGCTACTCAATACAGCAAATGTTTAAAGTAGTACTATTTAAAAAAAATCTTTACTTAGCTATGGGGTTATTTCCAATTTTTATTAATCATGGTGTAGTATTATTTCTCCTAAAATATTATGCTTGCTGGTTAACTCGTTTAGAGCATAAAATATTCTCCTAACATATTTAGTGTGTGCCACACATTGGCATACATTATATGAAGGACATTTCTTAGGTTGCCGATCTTCAAACACATGACCATTTATCTGCTTTTTCTTTACAGAATTTCCATGAATTCAGCACTTCCTTTACACAATTCCATGCAATTGTCTCACTCCTGAAAACTACGTTTTGTTTAAGCTACAGTCCTGACTTTCTGTGTAAATTTCAAACCCGCTATTAATAGTTTTAACAGTTTAAAATTTAGAACGGTGTTTCACGCGTGGACCATTTAACTTATACTACTCTATTGCTACTCTATTACAAACGAAGGGGTCTGTGTCAAATATAAAAGTAGGAGGAGAGCAAATAGAACAAGTGAATAGTTTTCGATATCTGGGTAGTATTCTTAGTATTGGCAAGAAGTGCGAACGTGAAATAAAAGCAAGGATAGGAATGGTGAAAGAAGCCTTTAGGAGGAAGAAAAGTCTGTTTTGTGGGACCTTGAATAAAGAGTTGAGAAAAAGACTTATAAAATGCTTCGTGTGGAGTGTTGTACTGTATAGGGCGGAAACGTGGACATTACGTAAAGGTGATGAAAATCGACTGGAAGCCTTCGAAATGTGGGTGTGGAGAAGAATGGAAAGTATTAGTTGGGTCGAACGGAAAACGAGTGAGAGAGTGTTAGAATTGGTGGGTGAGCAAAGAACACTTTTATATATTATTAGGAAGAGGAAGAGAAACTGGTTGGGACATTGCCTAAGAAGAGATTGTATCATGAGGGACGTCCTAGAGGTTATGGTGGCGGGAAAGAGAGGGAGGGGGCGAAGGAGACTACAATTAATCGATGATATAAAAACAGAAAGATCATACGCGAAGACGAAGAGGTTAGCGGGGAACCGCTGAGCATGGAAGCTTCTCAGCTGCGGCAAGTGACCTGCCAATAAAGGTAGAATACCTATGATGATGATGATGATGACTCTATTAGCTTTTTCTAAATGCATAATTGTTCTGAATTGGTTTACGTTCCAAAAATCAATCAGAATGTTTCGTTTGACATATATTGCAATACCCAGATTAGCAGTGTTGCAAATTAACGTGTTATTTTTTTATTGGCGCTATGTCAAGATACTATATCTTTTAAATTTACACATTAAACAAGATCCTGCAATGCCCCATTTATTTTCCTGTGTTACAAAGTAAAGACGCTAGGTTATCATAGATATACAGTCTGCAGTTCTTTACAGAAATACATCATAACTGATACTGGTGTAGGGTAACGCAAATCTATAGTATCTTAGTGTGAAATACTAATATTTTGATACGATATATTTTGAACAAAAAGAAAAGAAGTTAGAACGAATTGCTAATGTGGCCTTTTCTAAAGGAATCATTTCCGAAAAATGGCTAAATATGTATCACTTCCAATCACAAAGGTGCTTTTCGGTCATCTTAGTAATCATAATGCCGCTCAGAGCAATTATTCCATAAATATGGAAAACAAGATTAGAGATTGCTATACGGCTTGTATATACGATTGCTTGTATATACATTTTATAAAAATGGTTTTTGCCTTTTTCTGTTTCTATAGGTATGCAAGATCATTTTGACTATTTGTCATTTTAAGTACTTATACAAACATGTCTTAAATAATGTTACAAACGTTATCAGTATTCATTAAATCTGGGGATCAGTTTAAGATATCAAATTGCTGCAAACTACGTTATGTTTAGGTTTTAAAGAACAATTCAGTGATTGGATGGGATACTTTTTTTTTTAAAAGTATGGTTTCAAAATAAGCATTTATAAAAAAAGCAAATATTTAATGATTTCAAAAATTGTTTCTTGATGTTCATTCTAAAAATGTTACCACTTGATACAAATACATTTTAAGTTTGAACTGACACGTCCGTCAAAATTGCGTTAGTACTTACGCAAAGGTCTCCCAAGTTTAAAATGTTTGTAGATGTTCGTAAAGCTGTAGTATTGTTAGTTTGTAACGCTGGATAACGTATGTGATACCTTTTATTTTTCCATATTTTTTTGTTTAACATGTAGATTTGAAATATATATTAACTTTATCTCGCAATATTTGAGAAAGTAATACCAGATATTCGTATTGTACCAAATTTGAGTATTCGCATTACAATTGTATATATATATCCTGTACAATATCGTTTCAAGATAAACGATCTTCATAAAAAGGACTGGGTCGGGACTAACAGTTGTATTTTGCATCATCAGCTGTTATGTACTAGCGTAAACGTAAGTGGAACTACTTATTACTGTGGTAGTAAATATTATATACATTTTTACTTGTGTTATTTATGAAATGAAATGTAATCTTTAAATTTTATTTTCCATGGTTATGCTGTGTAGGCTAAAGGAGACGGCGATGACGAGAATGAACGAAATGGCGAACGAAGGAAGTGTAACGAAAGGGAAGAACCCCGCGAAAACCTACTCTCAATATGTTTGACCACCACAAAGACTATTTGATGCGAGCTGCGATCGAACCTAAAATTCCACGCAATAGAAGTAAGCTCTCTACTACTGAACCCTTCAGTTTCAAGTCTTGTGTGAATGTTTTAATTCTTTTTAGGCCGATAGAGATTGTGGTTGTTTTGTACCCTTAAAAGCTTTCATATACAACTTGCCATCGTATAATGGTATCACACCACTCAATCCACTTCTCTATGTTCTAAGAGTATCTATGAAAGGACGTATTGTGTCTAAAATTGAATTAAATAATTGATATTCTACAGAGCTTGCCTCTTAATAAATGCTATTACATTGTCGTTATATCAGAAAACCTTCTCGAAAACGTAATTTCTTACTAACGTAATTGGTATGAGTGAGGGCAGTTCGGTAACAGATTTTTTACAGTACGTAACAATCTTTCTTTGTATTTTGAACAAATTTCTGGGCCGTAAGGTTACTTTAATATTACTCAATGCATTTAACATAGTTTTCTCATAAGCATGCTTACCTTGGTTGACTTCCTCTCTTTCCAAAGCATGTGTGACAGTTTTCACAAACAAATAAGTTGGGCATCTCATAGCTTCAAGATACGAAGCAATACGGAGTTCAGAATTTAGAGACATATCACGAAAAAGTTCCAAAAGATACTCCCTTGGTACTTCACAAGGTAGTCGTCTGGAATATGAGAGCAATACAACAAACATTGAGCAATAATTATGGAAACATAAATCAAAACTTATTTCTAAAACATCATTATACAGTTGTTCACATAATTATCTCGAACCACGAGATCTGTAACTTCATTAGTTGAATTATATATCTTTATTTTCCTTTCAAATGTCTGGTCATATATGAAACCCAACACGGAAGTGGTTGGTTACACGAAAGTAAGTCTTAAGTGTAGAGTTGAATGTGCATAAATTGTATATCATAGAATTAATCTCTATTATCCAGTGAGCGTTAAAAAGCAGCTGCATTTTAGCTCTTAACATGTATATTGTATTACCTTATTCCACATTGCATGTGAGAAGAAATAAAAACATTAATGATACATGAATTAGAAAATGATTTACATAATTTTAAAACAGTAAATGCAGTACAACTGAAGGAAATTAGTTTGTAAATGTATGTGTCCATTTACTCTGATTCCCGTTCATTTTTGTCCTTCAAAAATATATTTATTTCTCTACAAGATAGTACCTTATTTATCAAAGAGTGTAAGGACTGAGATTGCAATAGAAGCATATTAGATAAGAATGGGATCTATCAGAATTTGAATCCGGGAATTCTGGCTCGACGTACAATGTGATAATCACTTACCTGCGTCAAGCAGTAAGGTAAGGTTGCTCAAAACTGTTAGCTAGTTAAAACTTTCCAAGTAAGAATAGAAGAGATACTAAGGCTCGTATAAAAATAAATTTCTTTCACTTAATTTCTTAAGATACACTTAATTTCTTTCAGCAAATAATAACAGGATATGCACACTTTCCGCAATGAGGAAAATATTTTGAAACATCCCGCAAGTCGAAGCAGAAGTTTTATGGTTCGTCCTGCAATCTAATTTCTACTTTAGAAGTAGAGGTAGCAGATTTTTAAGGGCTAACACGCATGTATGAGGACACGGAGAAATTTTAATCAGACTTCGATATATATTTAAAGTGAAAATGGAACTCAAAAGTATACCTTACTTAATAGCAGTTTAATTTGTAAGCTTTAACTGAAGGATTTGTGGCGTAATGGAAACGCACCAAACTCCCAAGCGGCAATCCCAGATTAGATCCCACTGTGCCCCAAATTTTCTTAATCAAATGCATGCTTAAATATTTGCCTTAGTAATTACATTATTGCATTACTATTATCACTATTATCATCTATCATTCCAGTTTAAATCATTGCGCGGACGAATCCCGCTTTACATAAATTATTATGAAAATAACAATATTGACTTCTTCAAAAAATACGTTTATGCATTTCAAGGACTGTAGCTTTTATAGGTTTGCCATAAAGTTAGTCGTAATTCACTCTAAACCAAACTTCTTTGGACCAATAAAGAATCACACAAAAATCCATTCCAAATAGTATAAGAAACAGACTACCGGTTTGGGTGAATAAAATGTCAGTTATAAGTTCATGTGTTCAAATCGTGTACGAGATTATGCTCTACTTTTATCACGTGCTCCCAACTTAACGAGATATTGAAAAAAAATCTTTAAGTAACCAATTAGTTGGTCTTTTTTTCGAATTAATTATTGCAGAATATTAGAACTGCAAAATAAAATTCCATAGCTAGAAGTGAATTAATCACTATCCTGTAATTAACCACTGATTGGTAACATAAAACCATTCAGTATAGTTTCTTAACAAATGTAGCATTTCAGTCGTTTCATCCTATACCTGTTGAAGTGGTAAAATTATAACCAGTATGCCAACGAATAAAAATAATGTTAGGTATAATGCAAATATTTGCCTATGATATGAATTTCCCGTGGGGAGCTTAAGTCGGATTAAAACTCATTTTTTTGATGACACTTTAACGTGAGACCATTCTTACATAAACCTGTACTGACAAAGGAAATTACACTCGAACTGATTAACCTCAGTTCAGTTACACCAACCAAAGATTAATCTGTAGATAGGTATAAGCCCAAAGTTAATCACCAATGTGAGGATAAAGTGTTGCGCCAAAGCTCTTTTAAGACTATTACAACAGATCATCGGATTAATCCTGGAAATCAAGATATTAAACCGTGTTAATCATTCTTGCAGAATTGCTTCCAGGAGATTATAAAAATAATTGGGATGTCTATGTGGATATAAATTATATAAATTATATTACTGTGTTATTTCAATTATTTGTAAGGCAAGAAAGATTGATATTTGTAATAATAATAATATGTCAATACTAGAATTGAGCGACTAACGTACCATATTTCCACTATTGCATTATATTATACATTTTTATGAATAAATTGAGGACAGTGTATTGTACAGTGAGGACAGTGTAGTGAATAGGAATAAATAACAAAACTCAACAAACGTCATTTTTTAGGCGTTTTTTAACGGATTCTGGTACTCTAGTATGAGTTTCACACAGTGGCTATATGACGAAACTGAATATTTGCCGTCGTGAAAGAGGCGTAAAACTTGCACATTTTCACAAAACTCGACATCTCCATTTTCGAAAATTCTACAATTCTCCACTTTTCAAGATAAATTTCCAATAAGTGGACACACCTTTTTGCCTACTGACACGGTTTTCGGCCTTATTGAAAAAGAACTATCATTCTGCCCTCAGAATGTTTTGAAATATCGTGAAGGTTTGGGGTAAAAATTGATATATTTACGATATGAAATTAATCTCCAAACGTTTAAAGAGATCCAAATTACCATTTAGGATATCAGAGATATTATATGTTATTTTCAAAATACTTACTTAGTTTATCCGATAGATATTGAAGTACTTAAACTTGGATAGAGAAGAGCTTTAATAATGTTTGATGAACCTCAACTTCCTTCAATGAATCATGTAATTAAAACTAAAGCTAATGGCATCAATAACTTGTTGGATTTTTGACAATGATTCAGGATAACTTGTGAGAATGATTCAGAAGAAAGTACAGAGTTCTATTCAAAAGTTATACAGGGGAATGCTACTGATATTGAAGACAAAATTATGTATTACGAAGAAACTTTACATTAAAGAGAACAGTGTTAATGTTTTGTTTTGCATAGCATTACAAATCCTAACATCGTGTTATGTACAGTCGCTTTAGTTATCATTTTAATCTATGAGTATGAGTTTCCTAAAATGGTTTAAAATATGAGAAACATATTTTGTTACTGTCGAAGCTTATGTTCATGTGTTAAAAGAAAACTAGAAATTTACTAATACATTGTTAACTTCTTATCCTGATATTATCCACAAAATTCATTATATTCTTACGAGCTCATTAATTTAAATTCTTAGAGTATATATATGTATGTATGCATGTATGTATATATATATAACACCTAGCATAATAAACTAAAGAAGAAACATGCATGGAAAGGTGGATATGTTTCGTTTTGTAAAAAACTGTAATTTGTAACTTTTTCCTCAATACAGGCTGTTAGTGATGAACTTAAATCATTCCTTCACAAATCCCCATCACGCATCAGCATAGATGACCAGTATAAAATTTTGATACGTTTTGAGTCAACGATACTGAGTACAACTTATCAAAAACTCTCCTGTAGAGTTCTGCAAATGGCGTTTGTTAAGTTTTGTTAAAACCTTTCTCAATGTATTTACTTACTAGAGCCTGTGAATTCAAGATATTTCGCGTTTAGTGTCTACCTAGCACACTTGGAGATGGTAGAATAAATTTATGTCAATTTAAGGTGGTTATATTCATGAGATACGACCCTACTGCATGCTATATCTTGGGATCATTTTGTTTTATTGCATATACGGTTCCAATCGTATGTTTAACAGACCTAGTCGCGTTTTAAATCTTGATAATTTTGATTTGTTTAAGTTGAATATTCCCTTGTAAATTAAATACAGCAGCAATAAGCATGAAAAGATATAAACAAACAAAAAACAAACAAACCGGTGAAGTAAATTGGAACATTTAAGTATGTTTTTCACGAACTAGAATTGCTTCTTTCCTTTCATTAAATTGCTGACATGTTCTACTAGTTCTACTCAAATTCTACAATAAAAACTATTTCTTATTGGTGCATTGTTAATTGGAAAGAAAAAATAATGCTAACGTGCTTTAACAATAATTCAGGCTCTAGTTTTTATCACCATATATAGCAACCTGATGTGAATAGATTTGTTTTTTTTTAACATTGCCAAATTTTCATTAGCATTACCAACTTTTAACATTATGTTAACTTGACAGTGTATCACGATGATGTTCGGTTCACTCAACACCAAGAGCATCGAGCAAAAATTAGCAGATGGTGTTATACGTGGTGCTATCAGACTACTGATATCCGATGACACTGTGGCTACGCCAGATACGTCAGTGCTACATGCTCTCAAAGAAAAAACATCCAGCCCATGCTCACTCATTCATCAATCCCGAAACACCTGAGGACTCTACTACAGTAACTAAAGTCTATTCCATTGAGTTATTTAAGGTCATATAATCCTTCCCGTCTGGATCGGCAGGTGGAATGGATAATCTTCGACCATCAATCTTAAACGATATACCTCCAAAATTAATACTGTGATTCAAATGAACGCTTAATCACTTCCATCTGTCAATTTATACACTTAATTATATCTGGGGAAGTGCCGACCATTTTACGACCAAATTTTTGGAGCCTCACTTATGGCACTGAAGAAGAAAAGCGCTGGAATTCGCCCGATAGCTGTTGGCAATATTTGGACAAGCTTACCAGGAAACATTATCTGCTTCCGGATACGAGATTCATTAATTAAAATACTATCACCACACCAACTGGGGGTCTGTATACCACTCGGAGTAGAATCAGTCGTACATGCTGCCAGAATATACTACTCATGTTCCCATATTGAAGTGAAAGCATTTTTTTTTTTTAATTGACTTCCGCAACGACTTTAATGAACTCACCCGCGACTCAATGTTACAGTCTATTAAAACTAACTTTCCAACTTACTACCCATACATCTACCAATGCTACTCCGAACCAAACAATCTTATTATAAGTGATAACATAATTCACTCACAACGTGAAGTACAGCAAGGCGACCCACTTGGACCAGCACTGTTCGCCCTAACCATCCTAACATTATTAAGGATATTAACACAGATTTAAATATCTGGTACTTAGATGACGGTACCATAGCTGGAAATATCGACGTAGTGCTACCCGCTTTCAATTAAATTCGTGTAAAAGCTTCGTCTATTGGATTGTTTCTAAACTCTTCCAAATGAGAAATAAGTTTTCTGAGCGCCAGAGACAATGATGTTTATGACCTTTATGAAAGATTTAACGAAGTAGCACCTGGTATGAAACACTTATCACCTACCAGTGCGGAACTTTTCGGCGCTTCCATCTCTGCCGAATCAAGGAGCAAAATTTTATTGGACAAGATATCAACATTAGAATTCTTCTTTTCTCAATTATCAAAAATTTCTGCACATTAAGCTTATTATTTACTACGAGCTTCACTCTCACTTCCAAGATTACTATATTTCCTCCGTTGCTACCCTTCCTGGCACGATGATAAATTACTTGACAATTTCGACCACACTCTTACAACAGGACTGGAATCTATTCTAAACTGGTTTTTGAAAGACGCTTCATGGTTACAAGCTTCCTTACCAGTTGAGAATGGAGGCCTTAGAATTCGTCGAGCCATGGATATTGCCATACCTTCTTTCCTCGCATCATTCTACGGATCACGAGAACTAATTGGATCTCTTCTTCAACAGGAGATTTACTTGGACTCTATTCGAGATATGCAAGAATGCATCGATAAGTGGACTAATCTGGTTTGAATGGATCCCCCACCTAACGAAAAAGGACATGTGCAGTCTGTTTGGGATAAACCTATAGTCAAGCTTTGTTTATCTTCGCTTCTATCATCAACTAATAACCCAGATGGCAAAGCCAGGATGCTAGCTGTCTCATCCTCCAAATACGGAGTATGGCTTGAAGCCCTACCTTCTAACATTCGGTCTATACCTTTCTAATGAGAGCTTTCGTATTGCTACTGCTCTGCGTTTAGGGGCTAATATTTGCGAGCCTCACTACTGTTCCCCTTGCGACGTATATGTTGATAATAAAGGATTACAAGGTCTTTCATGTAAAAAGAGTGTGGGAAGACAATCTTGATACCATAATGTGAATGATATCATTTGTAGAGCTCTCGTATCAGCGGGGGTTACTTCAATGAAAGAACCACATGGTTGTTGCCGCCTTGATGGTAAAAGGCCTGACGGCATGACCTTCGTACCGTTCAAAAAGAAAAAAGCACTAATCTGGTATTTCACATGTTCCGGTACGTTTGCTCCCTCCAACATAATCCATTCTTCAATTCAGGCAGGTCTCGTTGCCGCTCAGTGAGAAACCGACAAAAGGCTAAAATACACAAAGCTATTGTATACACGACTCGAAAAGTGCATTACCAACTACTATTCTCTCTTTCCTGCAAAAGCAGGCAACCCAAAAAGCTCGGCGGTTGGGTTGGCTGCGAATTCGAAAGGCATTGGGCCAAACCTCAATTTTGTAACTATTATATCGGTGTGGCAACTGCAAATAAGAGAATAAAACAAATTGTTAAGAATGACATTTTTTATGACCGTGAGTTAAATGACGTCGAAAGTTACAAAATGATCTTACTTAAGTAGTTCAAACAAGATGAATGGCAAGAAAAAGATATCAGAGGAAAGAATTTTTCTCCTCCCCCCAAAAAAAAGAATCTCACAAAAAAGATAAAAAAGTTACATAATATAAAAGTTGAACATAAAAACCTCACATAAATTTTGAAGTTGACTCCCGAAAGGCAAGAACAACTCAACCGGAGTAAATGAAATTGTGCACAGAAGTGTGCACAAATGAGGGATACGAGTTTAGTATTTTCCTAAAAAAAACGGTTGGGTGGGGCACGAACCCCTCCAAATATTTGATCACGAAATATTAAAATTGCTAGTAACAGTATGTCAAATGTGTGTAAAGCACATCAAGAATTGCAACATAACTTTACATATGGACAATATGCAAAAAATAAACGGATGCGAGTTTATTATTTTCTGCGGAAAAACGGTTTTAGGGGGCAAAAGAACCCACTCAAGATTTTGAAAGTTAACGCCCGAGAGGCAAAAGAAATGAACCGAAATGAATGAAATTGTGCACAGATATTGCAGACGTAGAATGGGGATATAAGTTATTTTCCCGGAGAAAACGGTTGGGTGGGGCACGAACCCCTCCAAACCATTGATCAATAAAAATCAATAATGCTAATAACAGTATGTCAGATGTGTGTAAAGGGCATGAAGTGTTGCAACGAAACTTTGTATGGACAATACGCAAAAAATAAACGAATACGTTCTTTTTTATTTTCGGGGAAAACGGTTTTTGTCGGCAAGAGCCCCCGTCCAAAATTTTGGAATTTGAACCAAAAGGCAAGAAGAAGTGGACCGAAGTGAATGACATGTGCACAAATATTGTAGAGGTAAGATAAGGGAATATGTGTTTCGTATTTTCCTGAAGAAAAAAAACTGTTGAGTGGGCCGAGACGTTGAGTGGCGGGATGTCTGGACCGAAGCGAATGAAATTGTATGTCTATATAGTATATGTAAAATATGGCCTTTCGTGTTTCACAAGTGTCTTGTCTCCATCCGATTTCTTTTCTAATTTGGCAGAGCGACTATAAGCACAAACAGTATAGCGTATTTTATAGTATTTCAGGAGGCACCTTTAACCCTAATAATGTTTTTGCGCTTAAACAAGAACACGTTTCGATTTATGTCCAGTTTGCTGTTGATCTGTCAAAACGGATAGGGACACTTGAGAAAAACGAAATGCCTTATTTTACATAGGGTCTATATAATATCTACATTCAATTTCATTTCCTTGGGTCTAATCCTTCCTACGCTATTACGGTAATATTTACTTTTTTCTGATGGGGCCAAGTCCTCAACACTGTTTTTCCGCAAATACTAAAACATGTTTAATTTATTGTTTTGCAAATTGCCCCTATACGAACTTTCGTTCCAATTCCCCATATTCTATAGGAACTTTTGACGTATGCTTATTTGCACTTTTGATATTTCCTAATCAACGGTTTAAAAGGTCCGTGAGTCACTCAACCGTTTTATTTCAGGAAAAAACGAAACCTAATTATCTCATTTTACGTCTCCAATATGTGTGCACAATGTCACTCAATTCAGTGCACTTCTCCTTGCCTTTTGCGCCTCAAATTTCAACATTTTTGGGTGGGGGCTTTTGCCCCCTAAAACCGTTTTTGGGCAGAAACTGTTTTTGATCGGCGACAATTTCTAGTTAAAAGGACTGAATACCGCTGTCAGTTTCAAAATGTTTCTCATTGATTTTTTATCGGAAACTATTCCACTTTTTGAGCCAAAACAAGACGGAATTTCAGGATTATAATTGTACTGATTTCTTCTGTGTAGTCATTAGTTTGTCTGTATCGTAGTTAATTTATTTGGTAGGCAAATTTAATATTATTTAAAATAGAAAGAAAAATGCGCTAGTGAAGATCAAAAGGAAGAGAAAGGGGAAGCTAAGAAAAAGTAAATCATCTTAGGAAAACATATGATGCAGTACTAACGCAATAGGTTAACATTTTTAAGTGAAATTAGTGGAATTAAAAAAAGTTAATTGCTCGTTTTTCGTAACTGCATCTTACATTGCCAGCTAGTTGCGAGCTGAGTGGATGTTGGTCTCGCGGAGGAATATCAAGCTCGTATGTTTCTGCTACTCTCAAGCGCTAAATTCTAAGTTCAGTATCTGTGTGTAAAAAACTCATGCCACGAATAAGTAAAAAAATGCCGTTTGTTTTTATCAACGAAGGGAAATAAAAAAGAGGATTGAACTTAAAATCTTGGAGAGAATAACAAAATATTGTAAGATAACTTCAACGTAAAATATATAATATAATATTTTTCACTATAAAGAAACCTTGAATGAAGGTTGGAAAAATTACTAAGAAGTTTCAGCTCGTATTTGTTTCAGGCAGGCTAGCTTGCGGCGTTCCCAAATCCTCTGTACGTGTTCTGAGTGCGGGACAGTCACTATTAGATTAGCTGAGGAAAAAATGAAAAACTCCTCGCACAATCATCGAGTTGTTATTATTCTCACTATATTTACGTTTTAGTTTATTGCTGTATTATTGTTTATAACTAAGTCATGATCTTCTGTCCAGATCACAGTCATCTCCAATACTCAGTGTCAGATCTAGGGGCAAGGGACAAACGCTCCGAGCTGCAGTTTGGGGGACGACAATCTACCAAAAATAAAAAGTAAAAGATCCTAAAAAGGAAATACAATCACTTATTGAATTCAATTTGGCCTAAACGTCTTTCCAATATCAATACCAGTATGCTCACACATTTGTAATGTTAATTCATACAACCTACCTTCCTCTTCAATTCATAATACGTACGCAGGGCTCCATTGAAAATTTAAAAAAAAATGGACTACGTGATGCGAGACCATGGTGTCCGTTACGTCGGCTGGTGTTGTGTAGCTTAAAAAAATGACTTTTTTCTTCACTGCCCCGGTCCGGCCATTCAAAGTCTTTTTTTTCTTCTATCGAAGCCAGGACTGCCTATTTGGTAAAAGTCTCAATGTAGAGGATTGCTAGTGGTAAAAGCGATGCATCCGCCGTTCTGTTAGAAAGAGGGGGGCTGGTGGAAAATATCGTAAAATTTTACGTTGCCCCCATAGGAAAATATCTAGATTCGACACTACTAATGAATATATGAGGCTTAGGCCTGGGATCGTTTTTACAATTTAAATTTGACGGAGCAACATGGGGAGGAGGAGGGGATATATATATATACAGGGTGCGGCACCTAAAACCGGCCCGTAAAGTGAACACATTAAATGAAATGTAATGTATTGAATATGACTACTCATCTTCACAGCAGCCTTCACAGCAGGTGCTGAAAGTGTCCTCCGCCCACTTCAACACACATGTGAGCACGATTGAGGAGATTCATATATACCCTTGTCAGTTCTTGTGTTGTAATGCTATTGGTGTCATCCTGGATCCTGGTCTTGAGTTCTTCAATTGTGTGTGGATTTGTTTCGTATACTCCTCCCTTTAACAGTCCCCATAAGTAAAAGTCACACGTGGACAACTCTGGTGACCGAGGAGGCCACAAGCCTTTGCTGATTGTCCTCTCTGGTGTAAACATCTCATGCACAAGGGACAATGATGCAGCTGATGTGTGGCATGTTGCACCGTCCTGCTGAAAGTAACATAACTGACGCTCCTCTTCGGTCAAGTGTGTATAAAACTCCTCCAGGATTCCCATATACACGTCACTGTTCACAGTCGTCTCAAAGAATATGGGCCCAGTAACTCGTGTGGCGGAAATGGCACACCAAACACCAATCTTCTCATAATGCAAGGGTACCTGGTGGATTGCGTGTGGATTTTCTGTCTACTAATACCGGCTGTTTTGGGAATTTACGTACCCAGACAGGTGGAACCACGCCTCGTCACTCATGATGAGCATTAGTGAATCCAAGAAACCACTGGCAACATTGCTCAACAGCCATGAACAGAAATGTACCCTCTTCTGCAGGTCAGGCTCCTTCAGTTCTTGCACAACACTTATCCGGTACGGTTTTAACTTCAGCCCCCTTAAAACAAGTCTGCAACTTCTCTCACTCGCATGAACCTGTTGACTCAATCTTCTGGTTGACTTTCGAGGACTTCTTGTCATTATCTCCTCCACCTGCATCTTTAATTCAGGTGTGCAGACAGATGGTCGTCTGTTCCTGAGAGCATTTTGAACCGATCCTGTACGCCGCCATTTTTCAATCAATTCCTGAATGGTGCTTTTTGCTGGCCCAGAACGTCCTGGAAATTTCTCCCGAAACAAATTCTTTGTTTTCACAAAAGATCCAGTGAGAATGAACCCTTCAACAATGGCAACACGCTCGGGTATCGAATACGGCACTATCACACACTGACACTCACCCGGCTTAACACAACGAGGCCTTTTTCTCAACTGGTTTCGACAAGTTTCACTGGCTGCGGCTGCACGTGACTGCTGCAGGTCACGTAAGTCGACCCGACCTCGACACGCCATCTCTTGGTAGAAAGGTAGATTATTTATGTGTTGCCAAAAACACAATATACCAGGATATTACGACTGGCCGGTTTTACGTGCCGCACCCTGTATATATATATATATATATATATATATATATATATATATATATATATATATATAAGACTGCAAGCGACTATTTTTGTAACTTAATAACTCATGAACTATCTGATCGACCGCAATTAAATTTTCAAGATATATGAGGCTTGGACCTGGAAACATTTTTTTTGTAATTTCAGTTTAACGGTACATCCTAGAGAAGGAGGGGGACGTATAAATAAAAACTAATAAATCCTAATAACTTTTGAACCACCCAACCAATCTGGATCAAATTTTCAACATATATGAGGGTTGGGCTTTGGGTGTTTTTTATCGTTTCACTTTGACGAGCCAAAGTAGGGGAGGGGGAGATGTATGTAAAAAATGAAATAAAATGACTGCCTTTATGACATCACCACTCTTGAACCAGCCGACCACAGTAAATCAAATTTTCAATATGCTTGAGTTTGGGGGCAGTGATTGCTTGAGGCTATTCACATTGACGATGCAACGTAGGGGAGAAGGAGGGGGAGAGAAATTTAAAAACGATCAAAAATGACCCATATTGGTGCTGAATACATAGTTTTCGGGCCCGATGAGACAAACAGTGACACTTCTGATTCTGTTTCAATCCATATTCAGCCCTAATAGTTGGGGAAGGGGAGGGTACAATGGAGGAGAAAGTTTAAAGATTTAAAAATGATCAAAACTGACAATATTAGCTTCGAATCAATAATTTTAGGACTAGCTGAGATTAACAGTGACAATTCTGATGCCGTGTGATGCAGCACGGGGGAGGGGGAGCTATATATAATAATAATCGAAAATGACCATCATTGGTTTCTAATACATAATTTTCGGGATCATTCTGATGAACTGTGACATGCTCGATCCGGTTTAAATGCAAAATCAGCTCCACCACTTGCGGGAAGGGTAGAAAGTGATATATAAAATGATCGATAATGGCCACTATCCGTGTCGAATTTATAGTTTTCTATGTCGCTTATATGAACAGTGGTACGTTTAAATCGATGCCATTAAAAACGAAAACAGCATATTTCAGGGGTACTGAACATATGAAATTCGGAGTTCTGCATTTAAATTTTTATTTCAACCAAGTGAAGCGGGTAATCTATGCTAGTGATTCTAATAAAACTCGTGTACTGTCCTTTCTCTATTTCAAAACCACCTGTTTTTTAAATGTCTTTTCTATAATATCTATTGCTGGAGCTATCAATATATAATTGTTTTTCGTCTTTATACAACACCAAGGTTACAAGGGACGCTCTATTTAATGTGGGTTCGGAGCTTGAATTTGATAGGCCGTTCCCGACCATACTATCTCGCCTTCAGAAAAACTGGATTACAGGGCAGAGTCCAAAGCAAGAAATTTATATATCTTTTGCTAAAAAGAACTTTAGTTCGCATACTAGTTATAGCACATGATTAGTAATTTTTCTGCGAATCTGTATGAGACGAAACCTGCAAATGACACAGGACGGAAAGTTGAGCTAACTCGAGGAATCGAATCTGTCTCATTCTAACACAAACAATTCTAATGGCTGACTACTTTAATGCTCATATTTCATTCTCATGTAAAAATTTAGGGTGATCCCGGCCCCATAGACTCCCCGTGGATATGGGCCTGTGTGACCCCCAACCCTCGAACACAATTTTCTCGGAGAAAACCTCTATGCTTCCTTTTGTCTGTCTAGTTTACTGAAAACATGGAAAGCAAACTATGTCACACAGGATAAGTTGGAAATGATTGACATGTTGCATTGCATACATATTACGTACCGTTGATGATTTTGGGAGGTTTTTCAGGGACAAAATTCCTCTCGGAGTTGTATCTCATATGGTGCTCAATATGAGTTGAGTTGATTTTATCGTCCCTTTCAGCAGCGAGGCTATATGAGACGGAACCTACTGATTAATCGTGAAATCCCAAGCACATGAGCCGTCGCAGGAATCGAACGCCAAAAACGCGTACGCTAACCACTTAGCCACGAAGAACCTCGGAGCTCATATAAGTAAAGAAAAAAGCACATTATGGGAATTTCAGTGCAGACAACTAAGTACGAAAACTGTTAAATGAATATTTTTCATCTTGAATATATTGTGATAATAAGTCAACCTTATTTGATAGTCATTTTTTAAAAAAAATATCATTCTCTTTTCTGTAACAGTATACAAGTTAAATTTCACACAGTGTGCAAAAGAGGAGAAGGGATTGCAACGTACGTTGGATGGACTTTCCTTCCTACCCGAGGAACAAAACCTTTCTTGTAAAATTCAGCGTTGCAAAGAACCTGTGTGATTGACTGATAGGTACACATAAATTGACCGCATGAAAGTCTTAATTTTAGTACTCAAGCTGCCCTGAGGAAAAAAAGCAAGCAGTCCGGAGGCGTGTCTTCTCTGACTCGTAGCATTGTGTTTAAAAAAACAGACACAAGGTCAGTTGGTTAGTTCTTTGTAACACAACTGATAAGACTTTTTTTTCTTCTATACAATGGCAACTTGTTTGAAGCCCCTTTATTCCTTATAAAAACAATATATCCAGTTTCACAAAAGCCCACAGGAATTGTAATAGAAAGTTGAAAGTATTATTATTATTATTATTATTATTATCACATAATATTTCTCGCTAGTCCTCACAACAAATAACATTTAGCAGGAGGGGTAAAAGTGAGTGGGAATGCGAGGAACCCATTCCCCCCACCTCAAAAAACTGTTTACGGCGTCCCCACAGTTCCTAAGCAATTACAATGGGAAAAGATAGGCATGGAAGACGGCATGACGTCATACCGCTATCTACCGTGCCGTACATTTTCAGATAGTTCCATCCAATCTCGCCTAAAATGGCGGTAGGATGCAAGGAGGGAATTTTTGTACTAAAGAGGGAATTCCTCTACTAGTATTTTAACCAGATATTTCAATCAATATTGGCAATCTCTGTCAACTACAATATAAATATATAATAAATATTATACAAGGAGAAAGCATAGGGGGAAGGCGATTTAGTGAATTTAGTTCACTTTTGGTTCGTTTTGGGAATACTTGAAATTGATTGGCGAACAGAAGCAAATCAGAAACATGATACAAATATAGAGTGTGTTTTAAAGCAACACCGAAAACGTTTGGGACCAGATTCCTGATACCAAGATAAGACAACTGGTTGCACAAATTCTTCCTTTTTGCGCTATGACCAGTCATAAAACCGTCGGAAAAATGCCCAAAACAGCGGTAACTCGAGATCAAAATGTCGGATCGCAGTCGGGGAAAAGGAAATGTATATTATTTTTAGTTATAGGTTCCATTAATGCACAACTCGATATGATACAGGGGCAGCACAAAGGTCACCCCAGAGGAATTGAAGAATTATTGGTATATTTTATGAAACGTTAACTGAGGCAAGGTAAATACAATTAAATACGATATTTCAGCTATCAGGAATCTTAGAACACGGTCAAAGTTACAAGAACATCGTTAAAATTATATATGCAAAAGGGAAAGTGCACATATTTGATTGATCTACTTTGTCTCAGTATAGAATTGGCTATCTAGGAAGAACTGAAATTATATGAAGTCCATAAAGTTTAAATGTTATGCCTTCTAGACCAATGAAGACAGAGAATTCACACATGGCTATGGGGTAGCGTGTGTGACTTTCGCATAAAAGACCTGGCTCCGATTCACGGCGTGAACGCAAACAGTTTGGATCTCAAGTTAATCCGTAGCTTAATATCTCATGTATTTTTGCTACCGAAGGGACGCAAAACTGAAATCCGACCCAAAAATAGAGAGAGGTAATAGATGGAAGCTATTTTTTGAGAAATAATTCGTGAAATCAGAGTGTAGGAGAAAACAGGATGATCTTGAGAAGTCTTACGAGTACGATGGTATCCACTGCAAACTTTTAAAGTCTGGGATCGAACAAGATCCATCCCGCACCAGAAGTAAGCGCTCTATCACCAAGTCACCCTGCACAATACTTTGGAAGAAACACTATGATTCTGACTGATGCATCGACATGCTAAATATTGAGTGTGATAAACGAGCATACAAGAAGTACATATTGTCAGAATGTGGGATTCGTGGAGTTTCCTTCGTGCGAAAATGCTAAGTACTTTTTTCTACGTCAGTTATTCTTAACTGGATGCCCGCGTATCTTAGGGATTCGGGGAGGACAAGGTTACTCAGTGGTAAACAGCTTGGCTCTGGTACGTGGGGCCTCTGGTTCGATCCTCAGCCAAGAAACTTGGTGGTGGACAGCGTCGTATTGTATGTTGGTTTTCTCGGGATACTCCAATTTCCTTCCACATTCTGAGTCCATCATATCTTACACCAATATTCACTTGCCTTAATTATAGTCTCCCTTAGCCTAAAGAGCATAATTGTGGTTCGTTAAAATGAAATACTTCATTTTATTTTACAGGGTTTCCTTACAATTTGTCGGTGGGTTACCGTTAAGTTTTTAATAGGTTGTATTATTGTTACTATTATTTGTAAGAAAGAAGGAGTCCGTGGGGTTCATAATTCTCATAAACACTGAGAACTAAAATTGTACGTTGATTGTAAGAAATGCTAAAGGTACGAACTAAATTCGATTTGTAGGTCTTTTTCCATTATTAGTAGTATTATGGACAAAAAAAACTCACATATCTACAAACCAAGAAAACTAACAGTGACATTTGATATTCGACAGTGAAATATAATAATATACAACTTGGATATCAATTTTCGAAGTTAGTTTTCTTGCGTTTGGATGCGTGCGACCTACATCTGTTTTCATGATAGTCCAAACTTTCAACATACAAGTATCAGTCTCCTAGATTTTCGTAAATAACTATGAAGATTATCCTAAATCTAACAAATAAGTAGAGATAACGATCACTAAAGTTCATAATTGACTTTTGAGAACATGCTGGCCCTAACTGATATATCACATCACTAACTTTCCATTTTCAAAATTATCACAGATTTCAAAATGGCGGATTTCAAGATTGCGCCGGAGGTTTGTGATCTAATCTACTCATTCTTCTTTTGTCAATATGTGAAACTACCACCGTTTGCATTGTCCATCTTTCCTTATTTTGACGATTCAACAGTTTATTCGATGTATTTCAATAACATAGCATTGCCCTTCTCCGTCTCTTATGACATTCAGCTATTACAACTTTGCACATATGCATATTTCCACATCCTCTATCGGTCGCACTACGTCTCATCCCGCAACTCGATTCATCCATTTGGACCCTTTACTTCTCAGACAACTTCTTATTGATGGAGAACAGGAAAAATAAATCTACAGTTACTGACAAGTAACACTTCCCAAGTGAAGCACTCCGATTTTGATAAAATTTGGCGGGTAGATACTACACATCAAATAAAGGAATACGTATATTTTTATTTTCAGCACTAAAAGTGTTTTAGAGGGCCAAACCCACGACCCAAAAATTTCAAAGTTGACGCCGGAAAGACAAAACCAAGTGGACCGACGTGAACGAAATTCAGCACAGATATTGAAAACGTAAATTGAAGAAATATGGGTTTCGTGTTTTCCTGAAAAATAATAATGGTTAAGTGAGGCACGGACCGCTCCAAATATTTGAAAATGAAATATCAAAATGGTTAATAAGAGTATACCAGAAGTGCCTATACGACATGAAGAATTGGATCAATACTTTCTGTAGGGACAATAAGCAAAAGATAAACGAATACGGGTTTCTTATTTTCTGCGAAAAAAAAAAACAGTTGTAGGGGACAAAATCCCCAACCAAAATTTCGAAATTTGGCACCCAAAAGACAAAAACAAGTTGACGGAAGTGAATGAAATTGTGCGCAGATATTGCAAATGTAAAATGAGAGACTACGGGTTTTGTATTTTCCTGGAAAAAAAACGGTTAGGTGGAGCACGGACTAATCCAAACCTTTGATCATGAAATATCAAAAGTGCTAATAACAGTATGCTAGAAGTGCCTAAAGAACATGAAGAATTGCAACGAAATTTTGTGTAGTGACAATATGCAAAAAAAAAAAAAAAACTCATGTTTTTATTTTCTGCGAGAAAACGGGTTAGCCCCACTTAAAATTTTTAAAACTGACGCCCAAAAGGCAAAAACAAGTAGACCGAAGTGAATGAATTTGTGCACATATATTGTAAAGAAGATGAAGGTATACCTGTTTCGTATTTTCCTGGAAAGTAAAAAAAAAACTTTTGGGTGGACCGAGGCGTTTGGTGGCGGAAAGAGTGGACCGAAGCGAATGAAATTGTGTGTAGATATTGGATATATAAAATAAAGCCTTTCCTGTTTCACAAGTGTATCCATTAGATTTCTTCAAATTTGGCAGATCAACAGTAAGCACAAACAGTATATATAGTATTCTATAGTATTTCAGGAGGCACATTTAACGCTTACAATGTTTTCGTGATCAAATGTTTGGAGGGTTCTGTGCCCCACCCAACCTTTTTTTCCAGGAAAATACGAAAACAGTATTCTCCCACTTATGTCTACAATATCTGTGCACAATTTCATTCACTTCAGTTCATTCCTTTTTGCTTTCGGTCGTCAACTTTCAAAATTTTGGGTGGATGCTTTCGCCCGCTAAAACCGTTCTTCCGCAGAAAACAAACAACCCATATTCGTTTATTTTTTGCGTATTGTCCACAAAACAAAGTTTCGTTGCAATTCTTCATGTCCTTTACATACATCTGACATACCGTTATTAGCACTTATGATGTCTTGATCAAATGTTTGGCGAGGGTCCTTGCTCCACCCAACCGTTTTTTTCCGGCAAAATACGAAACCCGTTTTCCCTAAATTTATGTCTGCAATATCTGTGCACAATTTCATTAACTTTGGTCCACTCCTTCCTGCCTTTAAGGCGTCAAATTTCAAAAGTTCGGGTGGGTTCTTTTGTCCCCTTAAACCGTTTTTCCGCAGAAAATAAAAAAACGTATTCCTTTTCTGCGTATTGTCCATAGGTAAAGATTCGTTGCAATTCTTCATGTCCTTTGCTCACATTTGACTTAGTGTTCCTAGCACCTCTCATATTTCGCGATCAAAGTTTGGAGGGGTCCGTGCCTCACCCAACCATTCTTCCAGGAAAATATGAAACTCATATTCTCTCATTTTATGTCTACTATATCTGTGCACAATTTCATTAACTGCGGTTCACTTCTTCTTGCCTTTCGGACGTCAAATTTCAGATTTTTGGGTGGAAGCTTTTGCCCCCTAAAACCTTTTTTCCTCAGAAAATAAAAACCCGTATACATTTATTTTTTGCGTATTATCCATACGTAAAGATTCGTTGCAATTATTCATATCTTTTATACACATTTGACATAGTGTTACTAGTACTTTTCATCTTTCGTAGTCGAAGGTTTCGAGGGCTCCGTGCCCCACCCAACCTTTTTTTCCAGGTAAATACGAAACCCGTATTCTCATTTTACGTCTGCAATATCCGTTCACTATTACATTCACTTCTGTTCACTTCTTTTTGCCTTTTGGGCGTCAACTTTCAAAATTTGGGTGTGAGCATTTGCCCCCTAAAATCATTTTGCACATAAGATAAAAACCTTTATTCATCCACTTTTTGCGTATTGTGCATAGATAAAGTTTCGTTGCAATAATTCATGTATTTTACACACATTTGACATAGTACTAGCACTTTTCATGTTTCCTGATCAAGGGTTTCGAGGGGTCCGTAGCCCACCCAACCTTTGTTTTTCGTGAAAATACGAAACGCGTATAATCATTTTACGTCTGCAATATCTGTTCACAATTTCATTCACTTCGCTTCACTTCTTCTTGCCTTTTGGGCGTCAACTTTCAAAGTTTTGCGAGGGGCTTTTCACCTTAAAAAGCTTTTTACGCAGAACATAAAAACCCGTATTCGTTTGTTGTTTGGGTATTGTCCATACACAAAGTTATGTTGCAATTCTTCATGTAGCTTACACATATCTGACAAACTGTCACTAACACTTTTCATATTTCGTGGTCAAAGGTTTGGAGATCTCCGTGGCCTACTCAACGCCTTTTCTCCAGGAAATTACGGAACTCTTATTTTCCCGTTTTTTGTGTACAATATCTGTGCACAATTTCATTCACTTCGGTTCACATCTTTTTGCCTTTCGGGTGTCAACTTTCAAAATTTTGGATAGGAACTTTTGTCCTCTAAAACCATTATTCTGCAGAAAATAAAAAAAAACGTATTCCTTTATTTTTTGCGTATTGTCCACAGACAAAGTATCTTTGCAATTCTTCATGTTACACACATCTGACATACTCTTACTAGAACTTTTGATATTTCTTGATCAAAGGTTTCGCGACGGTCTTTGCCCCACCCAACCGTTTTTCTGGGGGGGGGTGAAAATCCGAAACCCGTATTCTCTAATTTTATGTCTACTATATCTGTGCACAATTTTATTCACTTCGGTTTACTTCTTCTTGCCTTTCAGGCGTCAAATTTCAAAATTTTGGGTGGGAGCTTTTGTCCCCTAAAACCGTTCTTCCGCACAAAATAAAAGCCCGTATTCATTTATCTTTTGCGTATTGTCCACACACAAAGTATCTTTGCATTTCTTCATGTTACACACATCTGACATACTCTTACTAGCACTTTTGATATTTCCTGATCAAAGGTTTGGAGGTGTCCGTGCCACACCCAACCATTTTTCCAGGAAAATACGAAACCCGTATTCTCTCATTTTATGTCTACTATATCTGTGCACAGTTTCATTAACTTCGGTTCAATTCTTCTTGCCTGTCGGTCGTCAACTCTCAACATTTTGGGTGTGAACTTTCGTCCCCAAAAAGTGTTTTTCCTCAGAAAATAAAAACCTGTATTTATTTATTTATTTATCGCGTACTGTCCATACATAAAGTTTCGTTGCAATTATTCATAAGCTTTATACACATTTGACATAGTGTTACTAGCACTTTTCGTATTACGTAATCAAAGGTTTCGAAGGTTCTGTGGCCCACCCAACCCTTTTTTCCAGGAAAATACGAAACTCGTATTCTCTCGTTTTATGTCTAATACATCTGTGCAAAATTTCATTCACTTCGGTTCACTTCTGCTTGCCTTTAGACGTCAAATTCCAAAATTTTGGGTGTTACATTTTGCCCTTAAAACCGGTTTTCCACAGAAAATAAACAACCCTATTCGTTATGTTTTGCGTGTTGTCTGTACACAAAGTTATGTTGCAATTCTTCCTGTAGTTTAGACACATCTGACGAACTGTCACTAACACTTTTGATATTTCGCGATCAAAGGTTTGGATGGGTCCGTGGCCGACTCAACCCTTTTTTTCCAGGAAAATACGAAACACTTATTCTTTCGTTTTATGTCTACAATATATGTGCACAATTTCATTAACTTCTGTTCACTTCTTTTTGCCTTTCGGGCGTAAACTTTCGAAATTTTGATTGGAGCTTTTTCCCCCTAAAACCATTTTTCCGCAGAAAATAAAAAGAACCGTATTCATTTACTTTTTGAGTATTGTCCATACACAAAGTTTCGTTGCAGTTCTACATGTCATTTACGCATCTGACATACTGTTACTGGCAATTTTGATTTTTTGTTGATCAAATGTTTGGCGGTGGTCCTTGCCCCACCCAACTCTTTTTTCCGGGAAAATACGAAACCCGTATTCCCTAATTTTATGTCTGCAATATGTGTACACAATTTCATGAACTTCGGTCCACTTCTTCTTGCCTGAAGGGCATCAACTTTCAAAATTTTTGGTGGGTCCTTTTGCCCCCTAAAACCATTTTTCCGCAGATAATGAAAACCCGTATTCATTTATTTTTTGAGTAGTGTCCATACACAAAGTTGCGTTGCAATTCTTCATGTCCTTTACATACATCTGACATAGTGTTACTATCACTTTTGATATTTACTAATCAAAGGTTTGGAAGGTTCCGTGCCCCACCCAACCGTCTTTTCCAGGAAAATACGAAACCCGTATTCCCTCATTTTATGTCTACTATATCTGTCCAAAGTTTCATTCACTTCGGTTCACTTCTTCTTGCCTTTCGGACGTCAAATTTCAAAATTCTGGGTGGGAGCTTTCGCCCCCTAAAACATTTTACGCAGATAATGAAAACCCGTATTAATTTATTTTTTGAGTAGTGTCCATACGCAAAGTTTTGTTGCAATTCTTCATATACTTTATATACATCTGACCTACTGTTAATATCACTTTCGATATTTCCTGATCAAAGGTTTGGAGGGTTCCGTGCCCCACCTTTTCCAGGAAAATACGAAACCCGTGTTCCCTCATTTTATGTCTACAATATATGTGCAAATTTTCATTCACCTCGGTTCACTTCTTCTTGCCTTTCGGACGTCAAATTTCAAAAGTTTGGGGTGGGTTCTTCTGCCCCCTGAAACCATTTTTCCGCAGAAAATAAAAAAAAACGTATTCTTTTTTTTTTTTTTTTTTTTTGCGTATTGTCCATACGTAAAGTTTCGTTGCAATTCTTCGTGTCCTTCACACGGCTGACGTACTGTTATTAGCACTTTTGATTTTTCGTGATCAAAGGTTTGGTGGTGTCGGTGCCCCACCCAACCGTTATCTCCAGAGAAAAATTAAACCCGTATCCTCATTTTACCTCTGCAATATATGTTCAAAATTTCATTCACTTCGGTTTACTTCTTCTTGCCTTTTGGGCGACAACTTTCAAAATCTTCGCCCTCTAAAACAGTTTTTCCACAGAAAATGTAAAACCCCGTATTCGTTTACTAGTACTCTGACATTCTGTTACTAGCACTGTTCATATCTCATGATCAAATGTTTGGAGAGGTCCGTGCCCCACCCAGCCCTTTTTTCAGGAAAATACGAAACCTGTAATCCCTCATTTTAGGTCTGCAATATATGTGCACAATTTCATTCATTTCGGTTCAGTTGTTCATTTTGGGTGGGTGGGGCTTTTATATTAAACCTTTGCATTATGTATTTTTCTTCTTTTTTAAGAGATTCTTTTCTGTTGGGGGGGGGGGAAGGAGAGAAATGCTTTCCTCTGATATGTGTTTCTTGCCATTCGTCTTGTTTGAACTGCTTAAGTAAAACATTTTGCAACTTTTGATGTCATCCAACTCCGTCACGATAATAAGATTGTCATTCTCAACAATTTGTTTTATTCTCTTATTTGCAGTTTGCCACACTGATATATTTGTTACAAAATTGAGGTTTGGTCCAACGCCTTTCGAATTCGCAACTAACACAACCTCCGAGTTTTTTTTTCCCTGCTTTTGCAGGGAAAGAAGAATTGCAGGTGGTAATGCACTTTTGGAGCCGTGTATACAAATATTGGTTTGTAACAGTAAAGCAGTGTATTTAATGAAGAGGACGTAAATATGCTATATAAATCATCCTAATAAAGTAAGAACAAAAGTGGACCCAATATGCTCCCCAGGGGACTCTGGACACGACGGAACTATGGGGATATAGGGATCCAGGAAGAGTAACTCGTTGTTCTTTCCTTTAGAGATAACAATCTAGGAAAGAGATTGTCTGTTCATAAATATTAAATCTATTGGAGAGTTCGTAAAGAAACAACTTGGTGTTTATGGTGTCAAAGCCCTTGGAAATGTCAAAGTAAATAACACCATGCTGGAAGTTAACCGTAACATCATGCTTGTGCCGCATGGGTGACTAACACTGACAAGTTGGTTAGACACGAATGTCCAGGTAGAAATTATGCTGAGGGCGGCATAAAAAGTTTTGACAAAGCCATACAATCTGTCTATAACATTTTTTGCAGAGAGCAGACACAAAAGGAAGATGAGAAATGGGTCTGTAGAGTGAAACTATTTTTCTATCTCCGGACTTGAAGAAGGATATGATATTGATAGCCTTCCGTAAGTTGGGAATGGTATCTTCCGAGATATATCTATTGTTTAATAACGGCGAGGGTGGGCAGTTATGTGCGCTGTGTTACAAAGAAAAACTCACTTATATTTTCAGGCCCATAAGAACGGCAAGAAGATAGTGAGGAGATAAATGATTTCATTTCATTGGAAGAAGTGGTAGTTGTAGTCAGCGAGTGCAAACCCACAGGTTGGACCTTAGACAAAAAGGGAGGAGTCCTAAGCTGAGGAAAGCTACTGCAAACATATTCCTTAAATACAATAGATTTGCATTTAAATTCAAAACTGAGTTATATTCAACTTATAGCAGGTTGTTGTCTATGGGAATTTATAAGCATCCAGAAGTTACTCGGTTCAGAAATGTATTGACGTGGTAAGTTATCCACGAGTGATTCCATTTCAAATCGTCCAGGGTGGTCCACACGACCGTCTCAGATTTAACTTATATTTTAAAATAAGAAACTACATACAAAATTATTAGACCCATATTTTTTCCTTTTGCTGAAAAAATTTTTTTCTTCGATATACAGCCTTCCAAAATGGCCGTCCTCCTCTCGGATTGCCCGAAAAACTGAAAAACATGTCAAATTAAAACTTTTATTGTAGAGAAACGAGTGTACTCAGTAACGTAATCGCAATAGCAGGAAGAGTATAAAGTTGTATGTTTCGTTGGAGGGCCAAAATTCGTCTATTGGTCCAACAGGAATCGCGCAATTCACTCGCAATGTTGCCAACTTTGATGAAATTTTTGCTAACTTCAAACATTTTTTTTCTGTCCTCACGAGCAATATCAACCATCTGCTTCTAGCATCGAAATTTACTCCATAAGGTCTCTTGAAAATATAAAGGACTTACGTTTCTGATTACTACATCCCACGTTATACCATGATGAAAAGCTGAAAATTTCATTAAGACGCCATGTTTGGACGCCATTTTCTCAAAAAACCCACCTTTTAAAAATCTGAATTTTTTATATGTATTGGAGAAGTACTTAGGTATTTAATATCTGTTAACCGTTCATGCGGCTGCAGCCCCTAACATTCGTAATTAATTATTGAAATTTCGATTTTTGTACTTGCAATGTAAATATTTCCTATGGGCACTTAGGTCATATACACAAGGCGATTTGAAAGGGAGTATGAAAATTTTGAGAGATGAATCCTGACTTCAAATCCAATAGAAAAGTTCCTATAAACATTAGTCGAATTCAGCTTCGTTTTCGAGTTACAGGGTTTCCAACTCGGGAACAAAATCGGCTCGCGACAATGGAAAATAAAATATAAATTTCGTGTTAAATCAAAAACTGTGCGCTAAAGTTATGGTGAAGTTGAGAAAGTTGATTTGTATCAATATGATAATTTTTACGTGCGTTGCAATTCGGTTGTCAGTGTTGCCAACTTGCTAGAACTTTTATGTTTCCAAATGACACTACGTGGTTTTTATTTGATATTTGATATTTATTATTGATTGTAAACATCATATGAAGCACAATTTTCCCTCACATCATCACAGTTTTCGAAAACTTACATGTATTTCATTAAAAGGTTTTATCTCGTGCGTTATTGATAGTTTGTGTGAATCGGTGTCCTGAACATCGTCCTAGTGTTCTCTGGAGCCACGAAAATTGTTTACACTGGTAGCATGACATTGTAGTGCACTAGTTAAGCGTTTGTGTGAATAAGAATGGGGAAGTCATATTACAGTAAGGACCGTATTAAATGTGTTGATTATGCTAAAAGCCGTAAGATGATTGTGCACAGAAAGAATTCTAGACAAATATATATATATATATATATATATATATATATATATATATATATATATATATATCTTGCGGTAAAATATATGGATTGCGTACAGCGTGCCTGCCCAAACGTACTATTAGGGGAGGATGATTATTTGTGTCCTGTACACAAGGCGATTTGAAAGGCAGTATGAAAAATTTTGAGACGTGAATCCTTCACCGTAGTCTAGGTTTCACCGATAACGGCCGTTTTAATGGGAGCACATTGATGTTTAGCATGTTAAATGTCTGGTTAATTGTTTCCAAATCTACTTTCAGAGGAACAATTTCTTTATCTTGCATGGTGCATAATTTCATATTTACATCTTCTTTCGTGATCACCAATATCACACACATTCACGTTATTCACAGTAAATATTCAAACCACCCTTTACACGAATAATCATCCTCTTCTAATACTATGTTTTGGCAGACACGCTGTACGCAATACATATATTTTACCGCAAGATAAAATGTTTGTCAAGAATTCTTTCTGTACACAATTATCTTATGCCTTTTAGAGTCATCAATACATTTAATACGGTCCTTACTGTAATACACTGAGAAAAAAATTGTAGGTGGCGCAATTAAAAAGATAGGTTATATGCGTAATTCCTGTAATTTTTGGACAACGTACAGCAGACGTATAACTGAAAATGCATGTTTTATAATACTTTCTGTATAAGTGTTCCATCTATACGTACTTTCTGTATGAAACAATGTAGGCGGTCAGGATCTCACATACAAATGGACGTATATAACATATAGCTGACGAAGGTAACATAAGTATATGCATGTGATATACGGAAAAATGTTAGATGTCAGACATCCTGCAACGGCATGCTGTAACACCTAAGGGCAGTGCCTATGTAACATCCGGATAACGTATGTTCCGTACTGATTTCTATAGTAAGCAAGAGGATACCGTATATTTGTACAATATATCGCTGTACGGAGAACGGGTTTTTCTCTGTGTAGGACTTCCCCATTGTTATCCACACAAACACTGTAACTAGTGCACTACAATGTCATGTTATCAGTGAAAACGATTTCCATGGTTCCAGAGAACACTAGGACGATGTTCACGACACCGAATCTTGTAATAAACTGCTTCGTGGTTGCAGCAGAACTTCTTGATTAAGTTCGAACTTGATGCGTGGAGTTACGAGAGGTTTTGCAATAATAAAAAAATATGTCTTCTTCTTCTTATTATTATTATTATTACAACTTACACAGACGTAGTTTTTATTCGTCATTTTGGTTTTACTAATGATGGCAAACATCAAGTGAAATTCACTCGTAATGTTGCAAACTATCAATAACGCACGAGTTAAACCTTATAATGAAATACATGTAAGTTTTCGAAAACTGAGGTGATGTGTGGAAAATTGTGCTTCATGTGATGTTTACAATCATTAATAAATACCAAATATCAAATAAAAACCACGTAGTGTCATTTGGAAACAAATAAAAGTTCTAGCAAGTTGGCAACACAGACAACCGAATTGCAACGCACGTAAAAATTATCATATTGATACAAATCAACTTTCTCAACTTCATCATAACTTTAGCACATAGTTTCTGATTTAACACGAAATTTATATTTTATTTTCCATTGTCGCGAGCCGATTTTGTTCCCGAGTTGGAAACCCTGTAACTCGAAAACGAAGCTGAATTCGACTAATGTTTATAGGAACTTTTCTGGATTTGATATCAGAATTCATCTCTCAAAATTTTCATACTCCCTTTCAAATCGCCTTGTGTATAGGACCTAAGTGCCCATAGGAAATATTTACATTGCAAGTACAAAAATCGAAATTTCAATAATTAATTGCGAATGTTAGAGGCTGCAGCCGCATGAACGGTTAACGGATATTAAATACTTAGGTACTTCTCCAATACATATAAAAAATTCAGATTTTTAAAAGGTGGGTTTTTTGAGAAAATAGCGTCCAAACACGGCGTCTTAATGAAATTTTCAGCTTTTCATCATGGTATAATGTAGGATGTAGCAATCAGAAACGTAAGTCCTTTATATTTTCAAGAGACCTTATGGAGTAGATTTCGCTGTTAGAAGCAGATGGTTGATATTGCTCGTGAGGACAGAAAAAAAAATGTTTGAAGTTAGCAAAAATTTCATCAAAGTTGGCAATATTGCGAGTGAATTGCGCGATTCCTGTTGGACCAATAGACGAATTTTGGCCCTCCAACGAAACATACAACTTTATACTCTTCCTGCTATTGCGATTACGTTACTAAGTACACTCGTTTCTCTACAATAAAAGTTTTAATTTGACATGTTTTTCAGTTTTTCGAGCAATCCGAGAGGAGGGCAGCCATTTTGGAAGGCTGTATATCGAAGGATTTTTTTTTTTCAGCAAAAATAAAAAAATATGGGTCTAATAATATATCATGTAGATCCCATATAAAAAAAATAATGAAATCTGAGACTATGATGGGGACCAATTGTGGTTTGCCTGGACGATTTGAAATGGAATTGGTCCCACGTAATTCTTATATTTCATATGGAGAAGATATTTCGAATGTCGTCTAACATTAGAGAAAGATCTATACGTTTGTTCACTCGGAAATTGCTTCCACAGCAAACAATCCCTCTGTTTATTTCGAAGAACAAGATGTGTTTCTGCACCAAATCACAGAGGAAACTGACACTAACCTTTCCGTATACGCGGGAGAAAATCATTAACAACTGCAGATATATCTACAGAAATAACTGAAGAAATAGTGATGCAACATCATTAACATTATCTTCATTCAGTATACACCAAGAAATTAATTGAAGGGTATGATTAATACTGTCTCATCGTGCCTTCTTCCATGACCTTGTAAGACTCAAAAATGTTATTTTTCGATGATGGCCTAAGCAAGGGAGTATCGACCTCCAGAGATTCATGATCAGATGAAAACAATTTTCTAAATGATAACATCATTAACAGAGGAGACCACATAATCAAGGATGTTCTCACGATGAGTAGGAAGTAAATTACATTGGCAGATTCCTAATCCTTGAATAGACATATCTAAAAACCAGTAGTCACTAGGGTATTTACCTTCACCTAACCAAGGGTTAATCCAATCTACTGAGAGAATAAAATCACCAAAAATAATTATATCGCTATCACGAGGGTCATCAAAACATCAGAAATTAAATTGTATATCAGAATCTGCAAATAACACAAATATAACCAAATAGTCTTGTAACTACTAACATAGTACGTTTAAAAAAAAATAAACACAACCATCTTGAGATCAATTGAGGAGTGTGAAGCAAGAACGTGGTAACCGACAATTATGCAATTGCTGCGTTTTGCAGCACCCGATTGAGAGCAACGCATATCGCTTCGTTTAATCCTTCATGTATTGTCTTACGTGAAAAATCAGCTTCCCTATTTTGAAAATGAATTGTGCGGCAGAAAACCTCTCATTTCTTAAAATAGTAAAATTGTGGGTTACCAAATTTTTGCATCACTATCCTTCAAGTAGAAACTTCCACGCGCACTTAAACTTTTCAGGTGAGCAACACCCGTGTTTAACCATATCAAACTGAATGCCATATATCATAAAAAACGCACTATTCAAAAACTCCGAGCATTGCCAGAATGTTCCTCCAAATCATTAAACATTCATGATCCAGTTCACATATTCACTTTTATGGTTACAATTTAATCTCATAATATAAGTAGATCTCACAATATATGGGAGTCATTTGTGCTCGCTCAGTGTCTTCTTCTTCTTCCTACTGTTTATACACTTTCGAAGGTTACTTGGTTATAATTACTGCTTTTACCAATACCTTGACAGGATACTCTAGCTGTAATGTTATCCTTCATCCACATTTTGAGGGCAAGATGCAAGGTTATTTGTATTTAGTTTCCTGTGACAAAAGAAATGTTACAATACATTGTGTTGATTTAGGAAAAGCCAATATCATTCTACAACAAAAATTATTCTGATTGATTTTCGGGATTTTCTGGTGAATTGTGATTGAAAGAGTATAGGAAATCGTATTCCTGTATTTCAGTTCATTTTTGGTAACCGTAACACGCACACAAATCAATCCTGGCTGCGTTAGTTTACTGATGTTCATAAGTAAAAGAGTATTTCAAAACCTGACTGTTAACAAAACTTTGTTAATAGTTGAAGACATGCCTAAACTTCGTGTTTTCTCACCTTAAGAAATTATATATATTTGCAATATAAATGGTCTAGGAATTAATTCGTGCGGTTGGTACGCACACATTGAAGCTGTAGTGCAAACACAAAATACATAAATACCTTAAGAAAAATATTGTCCATCGCTAGCCACCACTTTCGCCCATCTGTCAGGCAATGTACGGATTCCGTGGCGAAAGAAGTCCTCATCCTTGGAAGCGATCCAGTCAGAGACCCATGCTTTGATATCTTCTGAAGAAGTAAACCGCTGTCCAATCAAATCGTTGTTCATGCAATCGAACAAGTAGTAGTCCGAAGGAGCAACGTCTCGTGAATACGGCGGGTGGGGTAAAACTTCCCATCCGACATTTTCTAAATAGGTTTTGACCGGTTTTGCGACACGTGGGCGAGCGTTATCATGTTGAACAATAAGTTTATCATGTCTGTTCTCCCACTCTGGTCGTGTTCTGGCCAGAGCTTGCTTCAAACGCATTAATTGTCGTCGATAACGTTCTCCATTCATAGTTTCACCCGGTTGCAGCAGCTCATAGTACACCACACCTTTCATATCCCACCATATGCACAGCATAACCTTTGCACAGTGAATATCTCGTTTTGGTTGTGATGGACCTGGTTCACCTGGTTTCACCCAGACCTTTTTTCGTTTAGGGTTCTCGTAATGAATCCACTTCTCATCACCCGTAATAATTCGATGCAGAAACCCCTTTTAGCTCTGTCGTTGAAGCAGCAATTCGCAAACGGTTTTTCGTCTTTCAACGTCTCTGTCTTTCAATTCATCTGGAACCCAATGTGACATCCTTTGAATCATTCCCATGGCTTTCAAGCGTTTGGAGACTGTTGTTTGATCAACGCCTAATGCTGCTGCAAGTTGTTCCTGCGTTTGACACGAATCCTGCTCGAGCAATGCTGTCAATTCTTCGTCTTGAAATTTTTTTGGCTGTCCAGCTCGCTCTTGGTCTGCCAAGTCGAAATCACCACTTCTAAACCGTGCAAACCACTTCTGACACGTTCGCTCAGCTAGAGCATGGTCACCATACACTTCTACCAAAATACGATGACTTTCAGTCGCACTTTTCTGCATGTTAAAGTAATGCAGCAGGACACCCCGCAAAAACACTTTATCAGGCACAAATTGCGCCATGTTCACTTAACTACAAACTGGTGTTGTTGACGCTTTAATCCACTGCCCTATACTACGAACGATACGCGATGACAGGGGTTTGCAACACATGTGTGGATACACGGAACTGTGGGCCATCTCTTGTCCACCCGCACGAATTAATTCCTAGACCAAATATCAGATTATGGGATTGATTAACACTCAACAACGCTCTTTTTATCACGCAGGTCCTATTCAATTAAAAGTAACTTTTCACGTAACTTCTTGGATATCTATAATAGAAGACCGTATATTATACAATTTGGTTTACTTTACTAATTGTTCCCATTTTGTTTTGTCTTCAAAAGTGCCACACCACATCGACTGTAGCTAATGAAGGTATGAGATAAATTTCGCAACCAACCATCAGGCGTGTCCAATCCAGGGAAACACAGCAGTCAAGAAAGGAGCATAAAGTTTATCGGTATCCAGTAAGGATGTATAAGTCCGTGCGAGCAACCTAATAAACGAGTGTTGTCCTGCTAAAATGCACTACCCGATAGGACTTGCACTAAACAAACCACACTCGAGTCTGATACCTCAGCAATGTATCGCTGAACTAGCCAAATATCCTGCAATACTTAGAAGCTAGGTAGGGCGCAAATCTAACGAGTGAGACAGGAATTAGGTTTCTGGACTTTCTGCATTTATTGCCATGCAAGCCCGCTCCGTATAACGAATCACATTTTTCGGCGATCATACTATTCAGGGAAGTGGGGAAGGAAGAAAGGAATGAGAAAGCAAGGAAACTTTCTGGGACCATTCTTTTAGATACTGTCCCGAACTTTCATCGTGTGGATGAAGAAAACCCAGAAAAACCTCAATAGGGGTGGCTGCCCTGAAAAAGCTGTTACACTTTCTCCACAGAGTGTCCACACCAGGAATGGAACCCGGGACGGCTCGCACTAAAGGCAGAGCGTTAGCCACTACATTAAGTGGCACAACATAGATCTAACGTCATCCTATGCCATAGCACCTGGTTCCGGTCAGACGTGGCGATAATAATACAGGCATCACTCAGGAGAATGCTATAGCAGCGTCAAATATGGATGCAGCAATCGTAAAGCTGTAGAAATAAGCAAAATTTATCTGAAAAAAGATGAGTGTCATTCATCTCTACATGCGCTACGTTTGCGATACCGTAGTATTCTCACATACCAATTCTGTGCTGTGAACGGAAACCTCAGTAAGGGACACGGTGCAAGTCTACCCCTTTATGCAAGGCTTCGTAAAACTATTCATGAGGACATTACACCTTGTGTAACAGCCTCCAATGCATGCGTCTGTGTTTGGAATGTAACTGTCCAGTCCGCCAGAGCCATACATACAAGCCATCTGTCTTAGTGACCCGTGTTTTGACACGATCATTGATATCCGACGTGTTTTTTGTGGAGACATTGAATCCATATTCGTTTTACTTTGGCCTCATTTAGTCCTGTACGGATATCAATGTCACGGAAGGGTCTGTCACTTATTTGTTACGCCACTATTCCTCTGTAGCCAGGGGCAAATACTACTGGAAGATTTGTTACTGTTGGTGGCAGGCATTTATACCGTGCGCACACACTCATATTACACAAACGTACGTCCACCACTGAACTGTGGCTCTCTGGTTGACCTCCGCTTAACGTTACTAGATAGCATACGCAGAGCCTCTTCTCCTGTACTGTACTAATCATGTTTATTCTGCGATGATATATGTTACTCGTGTTACTTTTTTTAGAAATGGCGAGCAGTGTATATTCATTACACATCCCACACTCTTGTAGTATGATCTTCATTACATTTTAATTGTAATTAAATTACTTTACCATTTGACTTGTCTTCCGAAAACTTTCTCTTAGGTTTATGAATTCTTGCACATTTTGTTCCATCAAATCTAGTAAATCAGGTGACTGTGAAGGTAGTTCAAACTCATCTCCCGATAAGCACATTCACCTTTCGCTAAGCTTAAAGTGGAAAACATTTATAGGATATGTGGAAATAATCAGTTTCATACCCAAATTTGTACATGGAATTTTTTTAACATTAATACCAAAGGTGGATGAATTAAAATGACAATGAAGTTTAAACCAAAAACATACGAATCAGAAAACTCTTAGATGTTGTGAACCGTTGAACCGGAACAAATAAATTATATCACTGGTGGTAATATTACTGTTGCCAACACATTATGCGTCTCGCTTAAGCGTAATTCGGTACCCTGAAAATTGTCTTATAATTCAGGATTTCCAGCCCAATTCGGGGTAGGTGGAAATTGTAGTTCAGTCATCTCGCCAATAATGGACGAGCACTCCTCCGTACACCCCAAGAGTATCAGAATAATTCATGTAATATTTATACTTCAAAACGTTAAAAAAAACTTGAAATTTTAGTTGTAAATAATTATGCAGTTAAAACACTCTATATAAGTTTGCAATGTATAAAGGTAACAAAGAAAGTTATGTTGCTTTTTCATTCACCATCTTCAAACATCGATATGACACCTAAATCAACCTGGAAAATCAAAAGTAGCCCCCCATCAGCATCGACGACCTTCTGCGAACGTTTTAGAAGGCCATGAATTCCAACGCGGCAGAATTTGGTGGGTTATGAAGCGAAGAAGCTATCAAGTGCATTTTGTACCTCTACCAAGGTTTCAATAGGCGTCCTCTAAGGTTATTGTCCAAGGAATGGAACAGATGATAATCGGACGGTGCAATGTCCGGGAATTATGGCGGTTGCAATAGTGTTCCCCATCCAAAGCGTAGACTGGTGTCGCTTGTCACCCTTTTCACGCTCTGCTTAGCGCTGTCCTGTAGCAGGAGGACCCCTTTACGATTCAGAAGTGCTGGTTCCAGAGTTTTGAGTTTTTTCTTGATCACGGCTCAACTTCTGACAGTACATAGCTGCATTGATACTCTGACGAGCTGGTAGCAGTTCCGGTGGCACGATGCCGCGAGCAGTCCACCAAACACACAGGATAACCTTCTTCTGGTGCAGTGCTGATTTCGGCTGTTTTTGAAATGGTTCATGGAATGCTAAGTAATCATGACGGCGCCGTGGAGCTTCATACAGAACCGACGTCTCATCACATGTCAACACCCTGTGCAGAAATGTCCCACCCTCTGTCTCCTTCCTAAGACGAGACAGCAAAGAAACACAGGTGTCTGCTCACATTGCCTTCTGTCCAGGAGTCAAACCATGTTGGATCTATCGACTTAACTCGTAATGCTTCCCAAGTTGATGAAGGTGCTGACGAATGGTTTCTCCACTCACACTGAATTGTAGTTCCAGTTCCTCACTGTTCGTCTCAATTGCTGCCTGATGATCTTCATTTTGTACGTGTATTGGTCTTCCGTCACGTCGTGCGTCTTCGAGTGTTTCGTCAGCGTCCTTAAACTTGTTAAACCACCGCTACACTGTCCACTTATCATGACACCCTCACCAAAGTGTTTGCATATATTCCGTACACTGCATCGGCGTTTGACCTCAGTTTGAACTCGTACAGCATACACGCCCTTATGACGCTCTGTGGAGTTCATATGTTCACTCTGTCCTTACGCAAGTTCAAGGTGTTACTGAACTGCTACAACCAGGTAGTGTGTTGGATACACCCACATCAACAATTTACCTTCGTCTTATTTCCCTTTGCATTAAGCTCACGGTGAAGGTTAATTGAGCATAGACCTCCACAGAACTTTCTTCGTTCCTTCATAAATAGAAAACGTACTTCCACTAACTAGGGATGTACATGAAGTGGTACGCGGGGATCTGCATGTTGGAAAGGTCACACCGAGTATATTTCCCATAAGAAATATATCGCTTGAATGGGGCCTAAAGGGGGCCTAGCGGCCATTTAAAGATCAGAACAAGGCTCGCTCCGAAACACCAGAAAACGTGGATAAAATAAGAAGCTATGACGTAATTGTTTTGAGACGTGGTATATGTAGGTTTGAAAGGTAGCTGAATACGAATCTGACATAAAATGTTTACAAATCAAAATGGGGAATCCAACATGGAAGACACAAATTACAAAGAAACATGCTATGAATCTGAAATCAGGTATATGGAGATATTGGACGTCGCTATTATGAATCGGAAGCTAAAAGTGTAAAATTCAATATGGGGGTCAGTCAACTCACGGCCAAGTTCAAATAATGCAATTGTAGTTATGGTAGAAATTTTCTGATGTTGAAATAAATAAATAAATAAATAAATGTTGCGATTTGATTGGAGATTCCCATATGCAACTACTTTTAGTTCTGTCAGTTTTCATAGAACTGGTGTTGTGTTTCTTGTTATTGTGCTCATAACTAGAATACCCACATTCTGATACATCGAGTCTCGAGACGCAATCGCTGAAGTAACCAGCAGTATTTGTGAATACACCGCAGAATCTCTCGCGATGTTTGAGGACGTTCGAATATCTGAATACCATCACTTCGTAAAGGACAATTTCTTGGAATAAGATGTCTTAAAGCTTTTTGGACTAGAGACAAAACGGTATATGATTGTTCTAAGCAGCACATCTTTGTGATCGATATCAATGAAAGCTTTCGGTAGAGTCTTCCCTTGGGTTGAGTAAATCTGTCGTTCAAATTTTCATCGTATTTGCTCGACGTTCTAGTTAATGAAGGAATCGCCATGGAAACATTATGCGATCGAGCCTCAGTGTAATTAGGGAAGTCAATATTGGCTAGTTAACATGCCCGTTCTTGCTTAAACGTGGTTTCAAATTTCATCGGGTATGTCACAAATCAACTAAGCACTCCCGAAACCTATACGTTTAACGCTAATATAAGTCAATTTGGACATTTCATTTTTATCGCCTTATCACCCCCATTCTAATGGTTGGTGGAATTCGGATTAAATGACAATTATTCCTATCAACGACCACAAAAACTACGAATTCGACAGTAATATCTGTCGTTTTCGACTATTTTTTTCATATAACTCTCGTAGAGTTCTTAAGGTTTTTTTTTCTCCCACAATAAAGCATCCACTGTGTTACTATTCACCTTAACGACCTTAAGAATTACTAATTCAGAAATAATATCAGTTGTTTTTGATTATTTTTTATATTTTCATGTCACCCCTTTTTACACCATAATGGTGCAACGTAGTAACCGAGCACCAAGTATTTGCTTCTGGATACTAAGTCATACATGTACCAAGTTCGAAGAATGCTCCAAGCGTTGCACAATTATCCTGGAATAAATATGCATTCATGCATATACACTGCAATATACTACCAACCCCTTATCCTATATTAGTAGCACCCTTTCAGACCTAACACTTCTTGTTTTCCTTCTCTACTGAATTTCAGCTCAATCGGTTGCGTACTTCTTGCTGCAAGGTGCGCAAGTGTTGCTTTCGTTTCTCCCTGAGAAGATTCTTCTTGCAGTCGAATCCATAAGCGCATTGCATACGAGGTGCTCTTAAAAATGATTACAACAGTAATCTCATACCTGACAAGGCGTTTACCTACAAACTATGAATTCCAGGTTTGATTCTCACAGAAGGAGGGAATATTTATCGCTCTACACTTGCTGAAAGATATCTTAGGAGTTAACCCGCGGACAAACAGTCGTGTAGATTATGTCTCACCCCCAGTAAGTTTATACCTGAGATTCTTTAAAGTGTATATTAAGATTTAGTTCCTAGGAGGGGCTTATATGGAAACCTTCCATTTTAAGCGCAGTCGTGTGTCCAATATTGCGCTGGTGATAAAAGGAGTTATTCTTTAGATAAATTATACAGGGTGTTAATGAACAATATCGACAAACTACAAAAGCAGATTTCCCACATGAAAATAAGAAAAATTGTTCATGTGGATTTCATATGAACTTATGTAAAACCATTCATACAAGTAAGGTAAACAATGGATAAGGGTACACAATTTCAGAGCTAAGACAGTCCAAAAGCGTGGAAAACAAAGTGCAATTCGTGATATCTGAAATACAGTGGTCGTGGATTGACGGTCTATATCAGCATAAAAGAAGACACACATACGCTAATCAAAACTATAAACTCATTAATGTCGAATGAATGTACAAGGGATTCTTCAGAGGACATAAGTTCACAGCACGCTCTAAACAGAACTCCCAGTTATACCTGGACATAAAACTGGATTCAATGCAGACAAAATTAGGGAAGCGCACGAGTCGAGATTTAAGCCTGTCTCGACAAAATGTTGTCTCGACTCGAAAATATGTTTTTGCCTCGACTCGACAGTTTCTGTCACGACTCGACTGCAATTCGCGCGTTTGCTCAGTGGTACAGCGTTCACCTCCCGTGCTTGGGGTCCCGGGTTCGATCCCAGTTCGCGCCGTGTGGACCTTCTGGTGAACAAACAACGTGCTCGTGGGTTTTCTCGGGATTCTCCCGATTCCTCCCACTTTATTCATTCCACAATTTCAATCATGTTTCATCATCACCGTCTCCTTTAGCCTAACCGGCATAAGAGTGGGACGTAAAACTTTTCATTTTCATTTCCGACTGGAATTTGAGATAAGATGTCTCGAAATACGAGTCGAGACAAAATATACGAGTTAAAATCTACTATGTAAAATAGTCCCCTATCATAGTATGTGATGTATACACAACTCCAAAAGTGCATTACCACCTGCTATTCTCCTTTTCCTGCAATAGCAGGCAACCCAGAAAGCTTGGCGGTCATGCTGGTTGCGAATTCGAAAGGCGTTGGACCAAACCTTTAATTTTGTAACATATATATCAGTGTGACAAACTCCAAATAAGAGAATAAATTGTTAAAAATGACAATTTTATTATCGTGATGGAGTTGGATGACATCAAAAGTTACAAAATGATCTTAGTTAAGCAGTTCAAAAAAAATGAATGGCAACAAACAGACACCAGAGGAAAGCATTTCTCATTCTTCCAAAAAAAAATCTCATAAAAAAGAAAAAAGTTACATACAGTAATGTAAAGTGTTAATATAAAACCCACACAAAAATCAAGAAAGTTAACAGCCGAAAGGCAAGAACGACTGAACCGAAGTGAATGAAATTGTACACAGATATTTAAAACATAAAATTAGGGAATACGGCTTTCGTATTTTCTTGAAAAAAGAAACGGTTGTGTGGGGCATGGACCTCTCCAAACGTTTGATCACGAAATATCAAAAGTGCTAGTCACATGTCAGATGTGTGTAAAGGACAGGAAGAATTGCAACGAAACTTGACGTGTGGATAACAAGCAAAAAAATAAACAAATACGGGTATTTTTATTTTCCGCGAGAAAACGGTTTTACGGGGCAAAAGCCCCACCTAAAGTTTTGAAAGTTGACGCCCGAAAGGCAAAAAGAAGTGAACCGAAGTGAATGAAATTGTGCACAGATATTGTAGATGTAAAATGAAGGAATACGAGTTTCGTATTTTCATGGAAAAAAAGGTTGGGTGGGGCACGGACCAATCCAAACATTTTATCATGTAATATCAAAAGTGCTAGTTACACTATGTCAGATGTATGTAAAGGGGAGGAGGAATTCCAACATAACTTTGTGTTCGGACAATACGCAAAAAACAAAAGAAAAAGGGTTTTTATTTTCTGCGGAAAAACGGTTTTAGGGCTCAAAAACACCCACCCAAAATTTCGAATTTTTGACGCCCGAAAGAATGAAGACGAGAACCAAAGTGAATGAAATTGTTCACAGATATTGCAGACGTAAAATAAGGATACGGGTTTCGTATTTTTCTGGATAAAACGGATGCGTGGGGCACCGACCCATCCAAACCTTTGATCACGAAAAATCAGAAGTGCCAGTAACAGTATGTCAGATGTGTGTAAAGGACATGAATGATTGCAGGAAAAACTTGTGTATGGATAATGCGCAAAAAAGGAATAGGGTTTGTTTCGTATTCTGCGGAAAATAGATTTCAGGGGCAAAAGAACGCACTCCAATATTTTGAAATTTGGCGCCCGAAAAGTAAGAAGAAGTAAACCATAATGAATGAAATTTTTTACACATATTGTAGTCACAAAATGAGGGAATACGGGTTTCGTATTTTCCTGGAAAAGACCGTTAGGTGGGGCACGGACACCTCCAAACCTTTGATCAAGAAATATCAAAAGATCTAGTAACAGTATGTCAGATGTGTGTAAAGGACTTGACGAATTGCAACGAAACTATGCGCATGGACAATGTGCAAAAAATGAAGATATACGTCTTATTTAGTTTCAGCGGAAAACCGGTTTAAGAGGGCAAAAGAACCCACCCCAAAATTTTGAAAATTGATGCCCGAAAGGTAAGAAGAAGTGAACCGAAATGAATGAAATTTGGCACAGATATTGTAAACATAATATGAGGGTATACGAGTTTCGTATTGTCTGGAAAAAACGGTTAGCTGGAGCACGGTCTCCTCCAAACCTTTGATCACGGAATATCAAAAATGCCAGTAACAGTATGCCAGATGTGTTTAAAGGATAGGAAGAATTGGAACGAAACTTTGTGTATGGACAATATGCAAAAAATAAACGAATACTGTTTTTTTATTTTCTGAGAAGAAACTGTTTTTGGGTGCAAAAGGTCCCACCTAAAATGTTCAAAGTTGACGCCCGAAAGGCAAAAAGAAGTTAACCGAAATGACTGAAATTATACACATATATTGTGGACATAAAATGAGTGAATACGTGTTTCATATTTTCCTGGAAAAAAGGGTTGGGTGGGACACGGAACTGTCCAAATATTTGATCACGAAATAGCAAAAGTGGTAGTAACAGTATTTCAGATGTGTCTAAAAGACGTGAAAAATTGCAACGAAACTTTGTGAACGAACAATAGGCAAAAAATAAAGGACTACGTTTTTTTATTCGGGGGAAAAACGGGTTTTGGGGGCAAGAGCCCTCGTCAAACCTTTTGGAATTTGACCCAAAAACGCAAGAAGAAGTGGACCGAAGTGAATGGAATGTGCACAAATATTTTAAAGGAAAGATTAGGGAATACGTGTTTCGTATTTTCTTGAAAGAAAAAAAAACTGTTGAGTGAGCCGATTCGTTGTGTGGCGGGAGGAGTGGACCGAAGCGAATGAAATTGTATATAGATATTGGATATGTAAATTAAGGCCTTTCGTGTTTCACAAGTGTGGTGTCTTAATGCGATTTTTTCAAATTTGGCATATCAACTACAAACACAAACAGAATAGCGTATGTTATAGTATTTCAGGAGGAACCTTTAACCCTTACAATGTCTTTGCACATAAAAATACGTGTCAATTTATTTCCAGTTTGCTGTTGATCTGCCGAATTTGAAGCAAAACGGATAGGGGCACTTGAGAAAGACGGAAGGAATTATTTTACATTGTGTATATATAATATCTACACACAATTTCATTTGCTTCGGTCCACTCCTTCCTGCGCTATTACGGTAATATTTACTTTTTTTCGGATGGGACCTAGGCCCCAGCACTGTTTTTCCGCAAATATTAAAACACGTTTCATTTATTGTTTTGCAAATTGTCCCTATACGAAGTTTCGTTGCAATTCTCCAGTCTTTACGAAGTTTTGACGTATGTTTATTTTCACTTTCGATATTTCGTAATCAACGGTTTAAAAGGTCCGTACTTCACTGAACCGTTTTTTTAAGGAAAATACGACACCCAATTATCTCATTTTACGTCTACAGTATCTGCAATGTCATTCAACTCGTTGCACTTGTTCTTGCCTTTTGGGCCTCAAATTTCAAAATTTTGTGTGGGGTTTTGCCCCCTAGAAACGTTTCGCCGCAGAAAATAAAAAAATGTATTCGTTTATTTTTTTCGTATTGTCCCCACACAATGTGTCGTTTCAATTCTTCATGTCCTTAAAGCACTTCTGACATACTATTATTAGCACTTTTGATATTTCACGATCAAAGTTTTGGAGAGGTCTGGGTCCCACCTAAAGAGTATTATTTTTCTCAGGAAAAAAGGAAACACGTTTTCCTTCATTTTATATCAACAATATCTTAGCACAATTTCATTCACTTCGGTTCACTTATTCTTTCCTTTAGGGCCTCAACTTTCAAAATTTTGGGTGGGGCTTTTGCCCCTAACACCATTTTCCCACAGAAAATAAAGAAAACGTATTCTTTTATTTTAGCGTATTGTCCCTACACAATGTGCCGTTTAAGTTTTTCATGTCTTTCAAGTACTTCTGACGTACTGCTATTAGCACTTTCGATATTTCAACATCAGTTTTGGAGGGGTCTGTTTCCCACCTAAACGGTTTTCTTTTTCTCAGGATAATAAGAAACCCGTATTCCCACAGGTGGCGACGAAGAAAAATTCGCCTTTGGAGGGATCAATGGCTGAGGTCTTTTTAATTTGGCCTATCAGAGCTCCTTTAATCGTGTATATTCGACGATAACAGCTTCGGATCAGATAAAATGTACTCGCCATGTAATTTTATAACAAAATGACGTGTGTCTTTTTGCTTTATTTCATAGTTCTCCATAGTTTATTTCGTATAACTAAGCCATGACCTTTGCAGATCACGGTCATCTCCAATAATCAGCGGCAGATCTAGGGGAAAAGGGCGAACGATCCGAGCGGCAGTTTAGGGGACGACAAGCTGAAAAAGTAAAGAGTAAAAGCTCCTAAAAAGGAAATACAATCACCTATTGAATTCAATTTGGCCTAAACGTCTCTCAAATTTTAATACTGGTATGCTCATACATTTGTAATGTTAATGCATACAACCTACCTTCCCGTGCAATTCAAAATACGTAGGCAGGTCTCCATTGAAATTTAAAAGAAAAATGGACCACATGATGCGAGACCATGGTGGCCGTCACGTCGGCTAGTCATGTTGTGTAGCTAAAAAATGATGACTCTTCTCTTCACTGCCCTGATCCGGCCCTTCAAACATTTTTCCTTCTATCGAAGCCAGGACTGCCTATTTGGGAAAAGTCTCAATGTTGACGATTGCTAGTGGTAAAAGCGAATCATCCGCCGTTCTGTTGGAAAGGGTGGCGGGGCTGGTGGAAAGTGCCGTAAAATTTTACGTTGCCCCAATGGGAAAATATCTAGATTCGACACTAGCAATATATATATTTAAAATTGAAAATAACTATATTTGTGCGTAAATCTCCTTATCTTCCCAACCGATCTCGATCAAATTTTTAACATGGATGAGTTTCAAGGCTGGGCTGGTTTTAGGCTATTAACTTTGATGGTAGAACTGAGGGATGGGGAAGGAAGCGTAAAAAATAAACAAAACTTAATAACTCCTGAACCACTCGACCGATCTTGATCAAATTTTCAACATAGATGAGGTTCAAACCTGCAATAGTTTTTATGATTTAAGTTTGACGGAGCACCGTGAGGGAGGAGAAGAAGGGGAGGCATATAAAAATCAATTTATATAAGACTGAAAGTGACTATTTTGTAACTTAATAACTCTTGAACTGTCTGACCGATATCAATCAAATTTTCAAGCTATAACGGTAACGGTAGGTCCTAGGGGATGGGGAGGGAAGGGGGACATAAATAAAAACTAATAAAACCTAATAATTTTTGAACCACCCAACCAATCTCATCAAATTTTCAACATATATAAGGGTCATGCCTTGGATGCTTCTTTCATTTCTCTTTGACGAGCCAACGTAGGAGAGGTGGAGTGGAAAATATATGTAAGAAATTAAAATAAAAATTGATTTCCTTTGTGACTTCATCATCTTGAACCACCTGATCGATCTCAGTCAAATTTCCAACATACATGAGTTTAGAGACAGGCATTGCTTTAAGTTATTCACTTTGACGATGCAAAGTAGGGGAGGGGGAGGGGGAGAAAAATTTTGAAATGGTCAAAAATGACCGATATTAGTGTTGAATCCATAGTTTTCGGGGTTGATGAGAGAAACAGTGAAACTTCTGATGCTGTTTCAATCCAAGTTCAGCCCTGATGGTTGAGGAGCAGGAGGGTACAACGTAGGAGAGGGGGATAAACATTTAAAAATGATCGAAAATGACTAACATTAGTATCGATCCATAGTTTTAGAAGTAGCTGAGATTAACACTGACAATTCTGATGGCGTGTGCCGCAGCATGGAGGAGGGGGAGGAGAGCTATATATATACATATATAATAATAATAATAATAATAATAATAATAATAATAATAATAATAATAATAATAATAATAATAATAATAATAATAAACGAAAATGACGAATATTAGTGTCTAACCCACAATTTTCGGGATCATTCTGATGAACTGTCACATTTTCGATCCGGTTTAAATGCAAAATCAGCTCCGCTACTTGCGGGATGGGGATAAAGAGATATATAAAAATGGTTGATAATGGCCACTATCAGTGTCGAATTTGTAGTTTTCTGGGTCGCTTAGATGAACAGTGGTACTTTCGATCTCGTTTAAATTCAAATTCAACCACACAACTTGGGGGAGGTGGAGAAAGAGATATTGAAAAATGATCGAAAATTAGCGATATTAGTGCTGAATCCACATTTTTGGGGGATCGCTGAGATGAATGAACAGTGACACTTTCGATGCCATGGCTCGCAACATAGGGGAGGAGGAAGTATACATATAAATGACCGAAAATGACTCATATTAATGTCGAATCCATGATTTTTGGGATCGCCAAAATGATCAACGATCTTTCCGATGCTGTTTAAATCGATGCCATTAAAAACGAAAACAGCGTATTTCACGGGTATTAAACACTTGAAATACGGAGTTGTGCATTTTAATTTTAATTTCAACCCTGCGAAGCGGGTAATATACAGTCCTTAAAGTAGTAGGACTGATTTTTTTCTTTTCTTTTCACAGACTGACGGCGGTTACTCCATCTGTTGTTGGTTGAGGTGAGTTTAAAGAAAGACAGGAAGCAGCGCCAGTCAGCTGCCAGCCGTAGCAGGATAAAGATCGCTCGTCATCGTAACCTCTGCAAGTGACCCTCGTCACGCTGCGTCATGGCCAATCTTTTGAAACAGCGTTACGCCATCAAATTTTGCGTGAAGCTCGGTAAAACTGGGAAAGAGATTCATGAAATGATCAAGAACGCGTACCGTGATAACGCCATTGGAAGATCGAGTGTGTTTGAGTGGCACAAGCTGTTTAGAGAGGGCAGAGAAGAAGTTGAAGACGCTGCACTGTCAGGACGACCTTCGAGCTCTAAAACGGAGGAAAATGATGCAAGAGTAAAGAATTTGCTGGACAGTGACCGAAGATTAACTGTTCGCATAATTGCCGATGAATTTGGCATTGCTAAAGCCCAAGTTCACGAAATTGTGCACGAACAATTGCAAATGAAACGAATTTGTACAAAGGTGGTGCCGCGAGTGCTGACAGGCGAGCAAAAGGACGTTCGCAAACGGATTTGCCAGGACCTTCTCGGAGAAGTGAGTGAAAATCCAAACTTGTTAGACAACGTAGTGACTGGGGATGAGACGTGGATGTTTGAGTATGACCCTGCGACGAAATCAAAGCGCAGAATGGCACACCCGAAATTCGCCACGCCTTCAAAAGGAGCGCATGACGAAATCAAAAGTGAAAGCATGCTCATTTGCTTTTTCGATTTACAAGGAGTGATCCACAGGGAATTTGTTCCACACGGACAGACTGTCAATGCAGTTTTTTTTATCTCCAGGTCCTGGAACGGCTGAGGAAAAGCATCGTCCACGTCCGCCCAGCCATCGCCAACTCCTGGCGACTGTATCATGACAATGCGCCGATCCACATAGCCTTCCGAGTGGTGGCGTATCTGGCCCAACATAACATTGCAACCTTGCCTCAGCCACCCTACAGTCCCGGCCTTGTCCCACCAGACCTTTTCCTCTTCCCTCGCCTCAAAACCACCCTGAAAGGGCATCATCACGGCTCGGTGGAAGCATTACAACAGGCCGTGACGGGGCAGCTGAATAGCATTCCAGTTTCCGCCTTCCAGGAAGCGTATGAAAACTGGAAATCCCGCTGGCAGCGGTGTGTGGATGTAGGAGGATCATATTTCGAAGAATATTAAGCTTAAATGTTATTTCTGTCAATATCATATTTTAATTGACTCAGTCCTACTACTTTAAGGACTGAGCCTGTATGTTAGTAATACTACTAAAGCTCAGGTGTGTCCTTCCTCTATTTCAAAACCAGGCACAAATCTCTTTCCTGTAATATCTGTTACTGCAGCTTTCAGTATATTTTTGTTTTTCGTTTTTATACAACACCAAGGTTATAAAGGATGGTCTATTTAATGTGGGTTCGGAGCTTGAATCTGATAGGCCATTTCCAACCATACTATCACGCCTCCAGGAAAACTAGGTAACAGAGCAGAGTCTAAAGCAAGAAATTTATATTTCTTTTGATAAAAATCTTTAGTTTGCATACTAATCATAGCACATGTTTAGAGTTTTTTTCAACGAATCTGTATGAAACGAGACCTGCAAATGACATAGGACCGAAAGTTGAATTTACACCAGGAGTCGAATGCAGTATAATTCAAACAAAAAAAATCCTAATGGCTGACTACTTTAATACTCATATTTCATTCTCATTTAAAAATTTAGGGTGAGCCCGGCCCCCTAGGCTGCCCGTGGATAGTGGCTTGTGTGATCCCCCACCCTCGAACGCAATTTTGTGGGAGAAAGCCTCTATTCTTCCTTTTGTCTGTCTAGGTGAGTTTTCTCTGTCTAGGTGGGTACCGTTGATGATTTTGGAGGTTTTCCAGGGATAAAATTCCCCTCGGAGTTATATCTCCTATGGTGCTCAATATGAGCTGATTTTATCATCCCTTTCAGCAGCGGGGCTATATGAGACGGGACCTACTGATTAATCGTGAAATCCGAACCACATGAGCTCTCGCCGGGAATCGAACCCGGGTCTTTCACGTCAAAGGCATGTACGCTAACCACTTACACACGAAGAAGCTCGGTGCACATATTAGTAAAGAGGAAAGCACATTATGGGAATTTCAGCGCAAACAACTACTGTAAGTACGACGACTGTTAAATGAATATTTTTCATCTTAAATATATTGTGATAATTTTCAATCTTATTTGATAATGCCAGTTTTTAAAAAATAGCATTCTCTTTTCTGTAACTCACTATAGTATACAAGTTAAATTTCAGACAGTGTGCAAAAGAGAGTAAGTGACTACAACGTACGATGGACTTTCTTGTAAACCATTCTTGTAAACCGATGAACAAAACCTTTCTTGTAAAATTCAGCGTTGCAAAGAACCTGTCTGACTGACTGATAGCTACACATAAATTGACAGAATAAAAGTCTTAATTTTAGTACTGAAGCTGCCTCAGGCTAAAAGCAAGCTGTCCGCAGGCGTTGTTTTGTGCCTTGTAACATTGTGTTTAAAAAAAAAAACAGACACAAGGTCACTTAGTTCTTTGTAAAACTGATAAGGCTAGTTTTCTGTTATACAAATGTTTTCTGTTATTTCCCAATTTGTTGTTTAAAGCCTCTTTGTTCCTTATAAAAAACAATATATCCAGATTTATATTTATCATGAAAATATATTTATCATTCAGATCCTTTATTATTATTATTATTATTATTATTATTATTATTATTATTATTATTATTATTATTATTACCACATAATATTTTTCGTTAGTCCTCACAGCAATTAACACTTAGCAGCAAGTGTAAAAGTGCGTGGGAACGCGGGGGAACCCGGCCCCCACCTCTAAAAACTGTGTACGGTGTCTCCCCAGTTCCTAAGAAATTACCATGGGCAAAAATATGCATGGTGGACGGCGTGACGTCATGAAACTACCTACCGTCCTCCTACCTTTCAGATGATTCCATCCCTTCTCGCCTAATCCCATCTAGCCTAACGATTTATCAGCCACTTATATCTCTAAGATAAAAATGTCCGCCATTTTAGGCGAGATAGGAATTCCCATCTTGCCTAATCCCATCTCGCCTAATATGGCTGTAGGATGCAAGGAGGGAATTTCTGTACTAAAGAGGGAATTCCTCTACTAGCATTTTAACCAGATATTTCGATCATTATTGGCAATATCTGTCAACTACAATATAAATATATAATAATTACTATACAAGAAGAAAGCATAAGGGAAGGCAATTTAGTTAATTTAGTTCACTTTTGGTTTGTTTTAGGAATACTGGAAATTGATTGGCAAACAAGAGCGAATCAGAAACAGGATAGAAATATACCGGCTGTTTCAAAACAACACCGACAACGTTTGGGAGCTGATTCCTGACACCAAGATAAGACAACCTGGGTGCACAAATACTTCCTTTTGGCGCTATGACCAGCCAAAAACCTGTCGGAAAAATGCTCAAAATGTAACTAGAGAACAAAACGTCGGATCGAAGTCGGGCGAAAGTAAGTGTATATTATTTTTAGCCATAGCTTCCATTGATGCACAACTCGATATGGTACAGGGGCAGCACAAAGACCACTCCAAAGAAATTGAAGAATTATTGGGATATTTTATGAAATGTTGACTGAGGCAAGTTAACTACAATACTTCAACTAACGGGAATCTTAGAACACGGTCGAAGTTCTAAGTACATGAACATCGTTAAAATTATAAATAAAAAGGGAAGATGCACATATTTGATTGATCTACTTTGTCTCAGTATAGAATTGAATATCGAGGAAGAACTGAAATTATTTGAAGTCCATAAAGATTAAATGTTATGCCTTCTAGGCTAATGAAGACAGAGAGATCACGCATGGCTATGGGGTAGCGTGTGCGACTTTCGCATAAGAGACCCGGCTCCGATTAGCGGCGGGAGCATAAGCCGTTCAGATCTTACGTTAATCCGTAGCTCCATGTCTCATGTAATTTTGCTACCGAAAGGATGATAAACTGAAATCCGATCCAATAATAGAGAGAGATAATAGATGGAAGTTTTTTTTTTTTGGGGGGGGAAATAGCTCGTGAAAGGAGAATGTAGGAGAAAAGAAGATAATCCCGAGAAATCTCACAGGTACGATGGTATTCACTACAAACCTTTGTAGTCTGGGATCGAACGAGGTCCATCCCGCACCAGAAGTAAGCGCTCTATCACTAAGTGACCCTGCCCCTACTTTCGAGGAAACACTATGATTCTGACAGATGTATCAAATACTAAATAATGTGTGTGATAAACCAACATAGAAGAAGGACAAACGGTCAGAATGTGGGATTCGTGGAGTTTCCTTCGTACGAAAATGGTTAGTACGTTTTTCTGTCAGTTATTCTTAACTGGATGCCTGCGTCTCTTAGGGATTGGGGGAGGACACGGTGACTCAGTGGTAAACAGCTTGCCTCTGGTACGTGGGGCCTCTGGCTCGATCCTCAGCCAAGAAACTTTGTGGTGGACACAATCGTATCGTGTGTGGGTTTTCTCGGGATACTCAAATTTCCTTCCACATTCTCATTCCATCATATCTTCCATCAACATTCACTTGTCTTAATCATTGTCTCCCTAAGCCTAAAGAACATAATCGTGGTTCGTTAAAATAAAATACTTCATTTCATTTTACATGGGTTGCTTACAGTTTGTCTGTGGGTTACCGTTAAGGAGGAGTCTATGGGGCTCAAAATTTTCGAAAGGCTGAGAACTACAATTGTACGTTGATTGTAAGAAATGCTAAAGGTACGAACTAAATTCGATCTTTGATTTTTTTAGCATTACACTGGTCGGCATGAAAATCCTCCCACGAGGGTGAAAGGGATTACGGATTACGAATATCTCATCGAGAAAGTTCCAGCACGTAAGTTTTCTTTTTTTTTTTTTTTTTTGGCTGGGTGCTGTTTCCATAATTGACAGAAAAATCGTATTTTTCGTATTTAATATGTGTTTCCGTTTTTGGAGTGCATAGTTCTGAATTTTTACCTTAATCCAAGAACTGTTACTAGTTTATATCCCAGGAACATTCTTTTCTCTAGCTCACGACCCCCTGGAAACGTACCCCTCCCCTTGGTTGCAAAGATTTATTGTCGTTCCACATTGCATACTCTAAAACCTAGGCGTTATTGACGGAGAAAGGTTTCGTAATCAACTTGCGATCATTCGTTGGCTCTAGACGACAGACAGATTGTTGAAAACAGGCGCCGTGGCATACACCACGTTGTCGCGTGAAACAAAAATTTCAATTTCGAGTTGATCTTCGTGTTAGAAAGTGGTGTTACGCTGTGTCTGTGTATACCGTAGGTGACAAATATTTCTGCGTGAAATATTGACGTTTGTGTTAAACGAACATGCCGAGAACTTGCAACAATTCGACATTCATTCTGCTACATATGTGAGGAAGTGATTTTCAAGGGACAAAGTAGGCCATTGTCTCCGTTCCTGAAGACCGCCTACCATCTGTACTTCGGGTATAAAATCGGCGACCAGGATCGCGTTTGGGCTCCGAAACAAAGTTGTAATTCGTGTGCGCGTGCTTTCACAGGATAGTTGAAAGGTACACATAAATCAATGCCGTTTGCCGTACCTATCGTTTGGCGCGAACCCCGTAATCATGTTTGAGACTGTTACTTCTGCCTGACTAATATAAAAGGTTTCTCAAAAAACATGAAGCATAAAATACAGTATCCTAACTTGGATTCCGCGAGGAGACCTGTGAAACATGACGTTTGCCTGTACCCGTACCACCAGACTCATACACCCTGTGCAGTGTTTCATCCTATGAAGAACCTGCTGCTTGTGAGGATGTTGCACAATCTTCGAGTTCACAGTCAGATCCCAATTACGCTCCAGTGCCTGACACTAATGAACCACATGTGATAAGTCAGAAGACCTGAATGATCTGATCAGAGACTTAAATCTTCCCAAGTCAAGGGCCTATTGCTTGCATCACGACATCAACAATGGAATCTACTAAACCAAGATGTGAATATATCGATGTATAGGAAAAGAGAGGTGAGCCTAGTTCCTAATTTTACAAAGGATGGTGATTTGGTGTATTGGAGTGACATTCCGTCGCTTATATCACAACTGAAGTTGAACTACAACACTGAAGATTGGAGGCTATTCGTAGATTCCTCTAGGATAAGTCTCAAGGCAGTGTTACTACACAATGGCAATGAAAAGCCAGCCATTCGTATTGTTCATGCTGTACATATGAAATAAACATAAGAGAACATGTGAAACCTGTTGCAGAAAATAAAGTACGAACAGTTCCAGTGATCTATATGCGCTGACCTTAAGGTTATTGCCATTCTCACCGGTTTACAAGAAGGTTACACAAAGCACTGCTGCATCTTGAGTCATTGGGATAGTCGAGACAAAGATCAGTACACCATCACAAAATGGATGCCAAGGAAGCAACTGGTTCCAGGGAAGATGAACGTGACTCTTGAACGTCTTGTGGATCGGGAGAAAATATTCTTATCACCCCTTCATATCAAATTAGGTCTCATGAAGGTCTTCGTCAAGGCCCTGAACCGGGATGGTGAAGCATTTAATCATCTCAGAAAACTATTCCCAAGAATCAGCCAGGCCAAGGTGAAAGAAGGTGTTTTTACAAGACCTCAAATCAGAGACGTTTTAAGGATACTACATTTTCTTTTAAGCTTAATTAAGTGGCTTGGGAGGCTTCGAGAAGTGTGAAGTAACTTTCTAGGGAATCATAAGTCACCTGATTACAAAGACGTTGTGGGCAGGTTAATTACTTCATTTCGTAACGGGATGTAATATGTCGCTAAAGTTACACTTCCTGCATTGCTACCTGGACTTCTTCCCTGAAATGTACAACTTAAAGAGGTTTCTGACGAACACGAGGAAAATAGTTACCATGGAGGGACGCTACCTTGGTAAATGAAGTGTGAATATGTTGGAAGACTTCTGTTGGAATGTGACACGCGAGACACCCTGTAGTAATTACAAGAGGAGTAGGAAAACCAAGTGACACGTAAGTGTTAAACTTTAACGTTTTATGCAATTTTATCTGCATAATTTATATTGATATTTAAATTATAAAGTGCAAAATATTATGGGTGGAGAATAGCATCTTTGGGCGGATATTGAAACACCCCCTCCAACCTGAAAACTGGTACGTCCTGGAGAAAAACGGGTTACGGATTCGAACTCAGGAGCTCGAAACCTATAGGAATCACTTATTTTCGTTCGTGGGAGCGAAAAAAGTTTCATTTTGCCGACCAGTGTTATTAGTCGTATTATGGACAACAAATGGCTCACATATCTACAAACAAAGAAAACAACAAAGGGTGTTCAAAAAAGTTTTGCACAGTGGTCTCTATTTCTTTTATTTGTTACAGGAGGAGAACGAAATATTTTGTGATCATACTTGGAACATTTAGTTATACACTGAGCCTACTCAAGGTAGCCTCCATCAAGTGTGACGCATCTGGTCCAAAGTTCTTTCCATGATGTAAATGCACTTTGGTAAAATTCTGGGGATTGACTTTTACACCATCGCTTGACACAGGAAATAAGGTCTTTCTCACTATCAAATGTTTTACCGCGCAGATGGGCCTTCAGACGTGTTTTGCTTTCAGGTTCGGACATAAACAACCATGTTTCATGCTGGGTAATGACGCCGTCGAAACACTGTTTCCACTCTTCAGTAAAGGTCATCATGAGACCCTCGCACACATCCTTCCTCATCTTTTTCATTTCTCTTGTCAATAATCTAGGCACCCAACGTGGACAGATTTTTCTTTACCCTAGTGACTATACCACTGATACCACACTACCCATTGACAAACCAGTCATTTCAGCAAGCTGTCGTGTCGTCACACGTCTTCATTTTGAATGATTTGATTAATGGTCTCCTTATTCACATCACTCACTACCGTCGATGGTCTACCGCATCGTAGATTGTCCAAATCACCTTCTTTAAACCTCTGCAACCACCGCTGGATACTGCTGCGATCCAATGTGTCCTCTTCATAAACAGGGAGCAACATTCTGTGAATCCATGTGGCAGAGTCATCGCCAGTCTTGAAGAGGAACTCCATCACTGACCGTTGTCGCAATCTGACATCTACTTCATGGTCCGTTATAGCTCACCTGTAAATAAAATACTTTAATATACCAACTTATAACTAAATGTTCCAAGTATGTTCATAAAATATCATTCTCCTCCGGCAACCAATAAAAAAAATAGAGACCACTCTGCAAAACTTTTGAACACCCTTTGTAACAGTGAAATTTGATATTCGAAAGTGAAATGTAATAGTATACAACTGGATATCAAATTTCGCGGTTACTTTTCTTGGGTTTGGATATGTTCAACTTACATGTGTTTTCGTGATAGTCCAAACTTTCAACATACGAGTATCAGTCCTAGATTTTCGTAAATAATTATGAAGATCATCCTAAATCTTCGAAATAAGTACAGATAAGGACGACTAAAGTTCATAACTGACTTTTGAGAACATGCTTGCCGTAATTGATATATCAAATCACTACTTTTCAATTTCCAAAATTATCACAGATTTCAAAATGGCGGATATCAAGATGGCGCCGGAGGTTTGTGATCTACTATGCCCATTCTTCTCTTGTCAATATGTGAAACTACCACCGTTTGCATTGTCTATCTTTCACTATTTTCACGATTCAATAGTTTATTTGATGTATTTCAATAACATAGCATAGCCCTTCTCCCGTCAGTTTTGACCCCTTCCGTTTATTATGGCGTTCAGTGCTTACAACTTTAGACATATACATATTTCCACATCCTCTATTAGTCGCTCTACGTCTCATCCCGCAACTTGATTAATCCATTTGAACCCCTTCCTTGGCAAACAATTTCTTATTGATGGAGGAACACGGAAAATAATCCTACAATGACTGACAAGTAACACTTCCCAAGTGTATCACTCCAATTTTGATAAAATTTGCCAGGTTGATACTACACATAAAATAAACGAATACGTGTTTTTTTATTTTCTGCGGAAAAACTGTCTTAGGTGGCAAAAGCCCCGACCCCAAATTTTGAAAGTTGACGCCCGAAAGACAAAAAGAAGTGGACCGAAGTGAACGAAATTGTGTACAGATATTGTAGACATAAAATGAGGGAATACGGGTTTCTTATTTTTCTGAAAAAAAAAGAAAACCGTTTAGGTGGGACACAGACCCCTCCAAGACTTTGATCGTGAAATATCGAAAGTGTTAGTAACAGTGTCAGAAGTGCATCAAGGACATGAAGAATCGGAACGACACATTGTGTAGGGACAATATGCAAAAAATAAACGAGTACATTTTTTTTACTTTCTGCGGAGAAACGGGTTTAGAAGGGCAAAAGCCCCCATCCAAAATTTTGAAATTTGAGGCCCAAAAGGCAAGAAGAAGAGCACGGAATTGAATAACATTGTCCACAGACATTTTAGACGTAAAATGAGATAATTGGGTTTCGTATTTTTGCGGTTGAGTGAGGCACGGTCCTTCTAAACCGTTGATTACAAAATATAAAAAGTGCAATTAAGCATACGTCAGAAGTTCGTAAAGAATATGGAGAATTGCAACGAAACTTCTTGTAGGTAGAATTTGCAAAACAATAAATGAAACGTATTTTAATATTTGCGAAAAAAACAATGTTGGGGCCTAGACTCCATCCGAAAAAAAAAGTAAATAATACCGTAATAGCACAGGAAGAAGTGGACCGAAGCAAATCAAATTGTGTGTAGATATTAAATAGAATCTATGTAAAATAAGATCTCAAGTGTCAGATCAACAGCAAACTGAAAATAAATCGACACACGTTTTTGTTTATGCGCAAAAACATCATGAAGGTTAAAGGTGCCTCCTGAAATGCTATAATATACGCTATACTCTTTGTGCTTATAGTTGATATGCCAAATTTGAAATCGGATGAAGACACCACACTTGTAAAACACAAAAGGCCTTATTTTACATATCCAATATCTACATACAATTTCATTCGCTTCGGTCCACTCCTCCCGTCACTCAAGGCCTCGGTCCATTCAACAGTTTTTCTCCTTCAGGGAAACACGAAACACATATTCCCTAATCTTACCTCCACAATATTTCTACACATTTAATTCACTTCGGTCCACTTCGTTTTGCCTCTCGGGCGTCAACTTTCAAAATTTTGGATGGGAGCTTTAGCCTCATAAAACCGGTTTTTCGCATAAAATAAAAAAAACGCTATTCGTTTATTTTTTGCGCATTGTGCATACACAAAGTTTCGTTGCAATTCTTCATATCGTATACACATATCTGACATACTCTTAATGGCACTTTTGAAATTCCGTGATCAGAGGTTTGGAGGGATGCGTGCCCCACCCAATAGTTTTTTCCAGACAATACGAAACCCGTATTCCCTCTTTTTACGTCTACAATATTTGTGCCAAATTTCATTCATTTCGGTTCACTTCCTCTTACCTTGCGGGCGTCAAGTTTCATAATTTTGGGGTGGGTTCTTTTCCCCCTTAAACCGTTTCTCCGCAGAAAATAAAAACCCTTATTCATTTATTTTTTGCGTATTGTCTATACACAAAGTTATGTTGCAATTCTTGATGTCTCGTACACACATCTGACATACTGTTACAGGCACTTTCCATATTTTGTGATCAAAGGTCTGGAGGGGTCGGAGCCCTACCTAACCTATTTTCCAGGAAAATACGAAACACGTATTCCCCCATTTTATGTCTACAAAATCTGTGCACAATTTCATTCACTTTGGTTCAGTTCTTCATGCCTTTCGGGCTTTAACTTCCGAATTTTGGAAGGGGACCTTTTGCCCTGTAAAACTGTTTCTCCGAGGAAAATAATAAAACAAACAGTAATCATTTATTTTTGCGTATTGTCCATACACAAAATTTCGTTGCAATACTTCATGTCCTTTACGCCAATCTGACGTATTGTTACTACCACTTTTGATATTTCGTGATCAAATGTTTGGAGGGTTCCGTGCCCCACCCAACCCCTTTTTCCAGGAAAATATGAAACCCATATTCCCTCATTTTATATTTACAATATCTGTGTACAATTTCATTCATTTCGGTACACTCCTATTAGCTTTTCGGACGTCAATTTCCGAGATTTTGGATGGGGACTTTTTCCCCCTAAAACAGTTTTTCCGCGGAAAATTAAAAAAATACGTATTTGTTTATTTTTTGCGTATTGTCCATACACAAAGATTCGTGGTAATTCTTCCTGTCCTTTAAACACATCTGACATACTGTTACCGGCACTTTTGATATTCCGTGATCGAAGATTTGGAGGGGTCCGTGCTCCACCTAACCGTTTTTTCCAGACAAAACGAAACCCGTATACCCTCATATTATGTTTACAATATCTGTGCCAAATTTCATTCATTTCGGTTCACTTCTTTTTACCTTTCGGGCGTAAACTTTCAAAATTTTGGGGTGGGTTATTTTGCCCCCTTAAACCGTTTTCCCACAGAAAATAAATAAAACGTATATCTTCAGTTTTTGCACATTGTCCATGCGCATAGTTTCGTTGCAATTCGTCATGTCCTTTACACACATCCGACATACAGTTTCTAACACTTTTGAAATTTCGTGAACAAAGGTTTGGAGGGGTTCGTGCACCACCTAACCATCTTTTCCAGGTAAATACGAAAACCGTATTCCCTCATTTTGAGACTACAATATCTGTACAAAATTTCATTCATTATGGTTTACTTCTTCTTACTTTTCGGACGTCAAATTTCAAAATTTTGGAGTGCGTTCTTTAGCCCTAAAACCCATTTTCCGCAGAATACAAAACAAACCGTATTCCTTTTTTTGCGTATTATCAATATACAAAGTTTCCTTGCAATTCTTCATGTCCTTTACACACATCTGATGTACTGTTACTAGCACTATTGATTTTTCGTGATCAAATGTTTGGAGAGGTCCGTGCCCCACCGAATCGTTTTTTTTTTCAAGAAAATACGAAACCCGTATTCCCTCATTTTATGTTTCCAATATCTGTGCACAATTTCATTTACTTCGGTTCAGTTATTCTTGCTTTTCGGGGTCAACTTTCTAAATTTTTGTTTGGGTTTTATTTTAAAACTTTACATTATGTAATTTTTTCATTTTTATGATATTTTGGGGAGGGATGAAAAATGCTTTCCTCTGGCATCTGTTTGTTGCCATTCATTTTGTTTGAACTGCTTAAGTAAAATCATTTTGTAACTTTTGATGTCATCCAACTCCGGCATGATAATAAAATTGTCATTCTTAACTATTTGTTTTATTCTCTTATTTGGAGTTTGCCACACTGATATATTTGTTACAAAATTGAAGTTTGTTCCAGCGCCTTTCGAATTCGCAACCAACCCAAGCACTGAGATTTTTGGGTTGCCTGATATTGCAGGAAAAGGAGAATAGCAGGTGGTAATGCACTTTTGGAGTCGTGTATACATCAAATGTTACAATATATATTATCCGTAACTCGTGATATGCTGCAACACATTAAAGCCTGAAAATAGTTGGGGAAGCGAATAATCCAGAAGATATGTATCCCTATTGCATTCATGGAAACGAAAACACAATAATTATAACTATACTGAATTACTATGGACTACGAATTGATCATTCAGATTATTCATGAAGTTCACTTTATCGCAATAGTTTTATACAAGCTAGATATAAATTACGGATAATAGTTTTATACAAACTAGATAATCAATTATTATTATTATTATTATTATTATTATTATTATTATTATTATTATTATTATTATTATTATTATTATTATTATTATTATTATTATTATTATTATATCATTATTATTATATTTTAGGTCAATCAAATATCACGACTTTATTTATTAGTTTTGATTAACTGAATTGAGCTGAAAATTAAATGTTGATCTCAAAAGATTACTATTAATTTCATGCGTTCTGTACCTTTCTAAAGTAATAAAGGCTGAAATTGGTTTCAAGGCTGTTTCTGAATGAATACTTTCTTCAAAATAATATTAAAAATTATAGAAAATTTTTTGAGACTCTCGAGTCGAGTAGAGATTTTTATTAGCAGTCTCGGTTCGACTCAAGTCGGAAAATACGTTTGTCTCAACTGGTCTCGAATTTTACAAAGAGGGTCTCGACTCGTGCACATCCGTAGACAAAATATAAACCTTGACAGCAGTTAACAGCATAGAGGGGACCACCAAGTCAACTGTTCCCCATGTTCTAAAGAACACGTGAAGCAATGCTCTTCTTCATTGTGTAGTCCATAGCTTTTTCACATATAACCGTCAAAAGTACATCGTACCACACATTCCGCCAAACACAACATAGTCTGAAGCTTCGTGTCTCAATACTTCGGAATTCCCGGAGAAGCATTATCTTTACTGCTGTCAGGGCTTGTGTGTCGCCCACATTGGATCCATCTTTAAGACTAAACACATTTCGGGATTACTTTGTGGGCATGTCTAGAAAGAATGGTATGCGGGGAATCCCTTCCGCATTCACTTCTCATTGGTGAAGTGTCCGTTTTTGAATAGCGTATGAATGGCTATCTTTTTAACTATGTGAATCATAAATATACGGTTTTGTTTGCTTTAAATAAAAGTAGTATATGTTTTGTAGTATATGTTTCGCATGCCTTTGGGCGGCCCTGGTTATGTGGTTATATGCTTCCCCCACAGATCGATATTATTTTTTTTATCTTATTTTGACATGTGGAATCACTTCTTGGAGTATGTATTTATAAGATATTTACAAGATATTTTAAGATATTTACAAGAAAACATTGTACACATTTTAACCACTCTACATATATAAAAAGCAGTATACTACTAGGTAGTAGATGACAGTATAACTGTCAGTTAATATTCATAACAGCGCGTTTGTTTACGCTAATGTCTTCTCTTCGAAATTAGGTAAATTGGAACACAGAGAAGGAAATGAGCTTAATCTTACCTGTGGGCTTCAATTGCTGCTATCCTTATTTCTAGTGACATATTTCTGTTCTCAATGCAGAGTTTCAAACTCTCTATCAAGGTTGGTGTCTTAATTCCTATATTTCCAATTCCCTTGAGAGCTAGTAAAACCTGAAAGTAATAATAATAATAATAATAATAATAATAATAATAATAATAATAATAATAATAATAATAATAATAATAGATGTGAGCGGTTCGGCAACTTGATAGCCCATTAATGGTTGAAATCGAGATAAATGAAAACGAAATTTTGAGATAGTCTGTACTGAAAACACAATGAAAATGTTACACACAAATACAATGTTATTAGTTGTTAGTATTTACTCTTCAGAATTGACTCTACTACCGACATAATTGAGAGAGCATTATTATTGAAAAACATTTTTTTTTTTAAAGTATCACGTTCAAAATGTTGGTTAACATTTTTTTTCTTACGTGCATTTTTTTTTTCTAAGTTCCCACATACAAAATTTTAAACAACGTATCCAGTCTTATAATTTTCTTCAACTGTACGCAATGTTCTCAGGTATTAAATTGCTGCACATGACATGGTATGCATGCCTATTCGAAGTAATACTTACATACATATATTTTTTTTAAATACATTCCTCTCAAAAAGAAAAAAAAACATAAATTTTTTCTAAGTTCATTCTCACTATCTCGAAATATGTCGTGTGATTACCGGACTGTTCGACACATGGATCTTGATTACGTCGTCCGTCTCAATTGTTTTATTACTGTTGTAGAACATTAAAAATATTAGTTGATTCTTGATAGTTGCCATACTATAAGCAACAAGGCATAATAGCAACGCATAGCAACAATGATTTTCATTTGCAACAATGCATAAGAAGTGTAATATTGTAAGTTTCTGCTTTACATGCAGATTTCAATTATGTAATAATCTGATGTAGCGTCATATAGAAAAAGTAAAACTTTCTGTCGTGTTGGTAACAGTGTTACACAACTAGTATCATATAACATGTTCAATAATGTATTCCTTTTACATTTGCATGTGCGAAATTTCAGCGTTATGTACACTGAGAAAAATCCATTATCCGGACAGCGGTATATTGTACAAATACAAGGATTCGTTACGTTTACTAAGGAAATCTGTACGGAGCGTACTTTATCCATATACTACATAGGTACTGCCTTTTACTCGCTTAGATATTACATCATGTCGCTGCAGGATGTCTGACATCTCACAATCTTCCGTATTTTACATACGAATACGTATGTTAAATACTTCAGCTATATGTTATATACGTCCATCTGTGTGTGAGATCCAGACCGCCTATAGACACTCTTTCTTTCGAAATGGCTGACGTCATTGAACTACCGTCTTTTGCTTGCGAAACGAGGTTGTTTACAAACGGAAAAGAAGAGAGGAAGGAAACAAGTGCTTGGGTAAGTACACTAGTTAACTATTACTTTAGTTAAATATTCCATTAATTATATATTCTTTTAGTGTAACTTGCTTTAATATAGTACTAAGTAAGTAATGTAGTTTATAAATACAATTCTTACTATTGTAAAACTCGTTAATGATTGAGGACAATGGAATGGGTGAATCTGAATTTTGAGAAATCTTTGAATATTAATGTTTTGAAACATTTTACATTTCAAGGTAGCAAAATGAATGTTATGTGTTTATTCATTCCGTTTTATATGTGACGATTTATTACTTGGAGCAGTTTTACTACAGGGCTGCTTAACATAATTGCATAACTAAAGGAAGAAAACGGTCTGGGACCTATATGTTAGGTACCACTCCGGCATTTGCCTGCTGTGAATGAGGAAAAGCCAAGGAAACCTCATTCAGGATGGCTGGACTTAAAATCTTTTGATACTTTTTCGACCGAGTTCCCCCACCGGGATCGAACCCGGGACCGTTCGCACCGAAAGCGAGAGCGTTAGCGAATACGCTACGCGGGGCCACTAGTGTAGTTTAGAAAACTCATTTTTACTAGGATATTTGCAAGATTTTTTTTTTCTTTTAGTTTAACGCCCCATGATTGTACATCAATGTAAGAGAGAAGGTGACGATGAGATACATGATAATGGTGGAATCAAGAAAATGTAAGGAAACTGGAAAGTCTTAAGAATAACCACAACTACAGTGTTCACCAAAAGCCTATTTGTCGGGAGCAGGAATCGAACCAGGGACCTACCGCGTCAGAGGTAAGCGCTCTCAGAGCTTTCTTTTGTTTAAAGAACTTGTTTACAATGAATATATATATATATATATATATATATATATATATATATATATATATATATATATATATATATATATATATATATAACGAAGATATTGACATATTTTACAGCCTCACTGAAATTAAAAAAAAAGTAGTCAGGGAGAGCTTACTTGTCAGGTTTTTATTTTTTAATTTAATTTATTTTTATTTATTTATTTTTGCTTTGTTATGTTCCCTAGTTAATTAATGTTTGGGTTACTGAAAATTAAAACCTTTTTAGTATTATTGTTATGTCATCACTTTGGAACCAAAACGTTAGATTTTTTTCTTGTGTTTTCATATAGGAAGTTGGTGAGTTTGTGCCTTAGCACTGGTTTGGTTTCTAGAACGTAATTGAAGGTCATGTTGAGTTGAGTCTTGGTGGGTTTGAGTTCGTGAAGTGTCAGGCACTGCTTGTGCCCCTGTCTTCTGTTTGTGATGTTTCCTGGCTTTGGGCTGTGACGTATTTATGTTGAGGAGTACCAACGCAGGCCGCGTGATATACAGGTAGCTACAACACAGCTTCAACAGTTAACGAGTGCCAGGTCTTTGAATTTCAGCTTTCGTTACGGCGTGACTAATGCAGTATAGTGCTAGATTGAAATTCTATGGGTGGTAAAAACGGTATGGTAAGAAATACAACGTAATTGTTATTAGTTTAATTAGTGTTTCTTCATAGTATTGTTTCACTATTTCTAGAAGGAATTAAGTATTAACGAAGTAATGAATAAGCAAAAGCACACATTGATTGACCTTTACTATTTCTCATACTCCATTGAGAATGTTTTGATCCTCAATTCCGCAAACATCCAGTGTGCGTTTATTTTCTTTCTTTTTTGGGGGGTTTACACTGCCTCACAGATGAGCTCCCTCGTGGCTAAGTGGTTAATGAACACGCCTTTGGCGTGGGTCACCCGGGTTCGATTCCCGGCCGGGGGCCGCGGTGGCTCAGTGGTAGAGCGTTCACCTCTGGTGCTTGGGGTCCCGGATTCGATCCTAGCCCCGCCAAGTGAACCTTGTGGTGGACAAACACCGTGTGCGTGGGTTTTCTCGGGGTTCTCCCATTTCCTCCCACTTACTTCATTCCACCATTTAATTCATTGCTCATCATCAGCGTCTCCCTTAGCCCAACCGGCATAACTGTGGGACGTAAAACTCAAAGGTTTCATTTCATTTTTTCTTAATCTCTTGCACCGACCGACCGATCTCGATCAAATTTCCAACGTAGATGCGGTTCTGGCCTGGGAGTGTTTTTAGCTATTTACTTTGACAGAACTTAGGGGAGGGGGAGGAGGGGGACAGAAAAAATAAATGACTTAATTTACTTTGAAGTGTAAAAGTGCGAGCGTTTTCTTCTCTCTCTCTCTCTCTCTTCACTCCTCCAGTCTCCTCTCACTTTTAGGGCCGCGGTGGCTCAGTGGTAGAGCGTTCACCTCTGGTGCTTGGGATCACGGATTCGATCCTAGCCCCGCCAAGTGAGCCTTGTGGTGAACAAACACCGTGTGCGTGGATTTTCTCGGGGTTCTCCCATTTCCTCCCACTTACTTCATTCCACCATTTCATTCATTTCTCATAATCACCGTCTCCTTTAGCCTAACCGGCATAACCGTGGGACGTAAAACTCAAAGATTTCATTTCATTTTTTCCTCTCACTTTGATTTCATGATTTCGCACTCTGATGAAAAGTATTAAATACCGCCAGGAAAAGTACTAATATATAACCTCTCTTTTAGGCGCCCCTCCAACCACGCGCCCGGGACACGTGCTTTGCTTGCTCGCCCATAGCTGCGGCTCTGTGAGCTACATAAGTAACATACAATGCTTACGTAATACTTTGGGTCATAAGTACTATTAAGAAAGGAAGAATTGCATTTTTTTAACTTTGGGAAAGGAGCTACTATGGGATTAAAGATAAGGTAGGAAAGGCAACACATTCCAGTCTATGCTTTCACCCAGCAGACATATTGTTTGGAACCAAAAAAATGTGACTTTTGGAATCTTGTACTTAGGTTCACAGCGGAAGCGACGAAATAACTTGAATCATCCATTGTAGCTCTCCCCGCAACCAGTTTCTAAAATGTTGGCAATAAGTTTGCGAAACGAGAGGTGACGACTCCAATTTTGGGTGAAAAGTCGCTATAAGAAATAATCGAGAAATTCATTGTCTATAAGCATTGTAAAAGTTGTAGATGTAAACTAAACAATATGTTCTACTCACTGGCGCAAATCCAGGGGGGGGGGATGACGGATACATGTCCCCTCCAATCTTGGAACTGAGGGGGACTTCTCCCAAATAATCCGATTTGAAATGTGTTTTTTGGGAGAAATTTGATGATTTTTGTCCGATTGCTACAAAGGAACGTGAGATGTCCCCCAGAATAAGCCTCAAATCTGCAGCCTCCTAACGCTAAAGACAACTCTGATCCTCCACAACATTGTTTTTCAACTTCATAAGTATTTTGGACATCGCCAAAAAAAGTATGGTAACGGTCTTACCCCCCTCCCCCCCCCAATGTTGAAGACAGATTTGCGCCGCTGGTTCTATTCACATCTTTGTAAACAGGGCGAAACCAATCCTTTAATTCAGGGATCATTTCAGGTTGTTTCGGGTACTTTTGTTCATGTTGTGGTCAAAATAGTTCCGAAATAATTAACACTACAGTACTTACGTTAAGCAATTTTTTGTAAAAGAAAAAGTGCAGAATAATTAAAAGACCCCAGAGGACAAATATAACAAACACCTTCTTCGCCTTTTTTCACGCATCTATAGCTAATCTTGTTGCTATCGGTAATGATGTATTACGTGTGTCTCTCAACGGAAACTCTGCGAACTAAAGGACATCAAGTTTGTAGTTATTCTTCGTTAGAGGGCAAGGGTAACATAACAATGCAGGATTGTGGAGTAGTGAGTACGCTGTATTTCCAAACTCTTCATCACTTGCGCTGATTAAAACAAACAAACAGAAAAAAAGAACGTAAAAACTGTTTTGAACTAATAATGCTTCTCTACAGATGAACATTTTGTTTGCAGCAAAAAGTCGCTAAATGTGTAAGTAGGTAAATCGTTATTTAAAAATCACCCAAAAAAGTCTCCAATCGGAATTTTTTTTTTGTCGTTATCGTAGGGCGACCATACGTCCCGTTTTGACCGGGACAGTCCCGTTTTAGGGGCGTGTCGCGGCCGTCCCGTCAGTAGATGGAAAAAAGTAGTATTCGTCCCGTTTTATGTAAATGAAAGAAGTAAATAACAAACCCAGTACCTTTACTCCTTTTAAAAGTATTAATAATAACAAAGCGGCAAAAATTGAACTGAAAATCCCTATATTAAACATACTCTATAGTTCGCAGTACTGCTCGAAAGGCAGCAGAGGTTTTAGCAGTTGGTTGTGTGTTAAACAAACTTCAACGTGTCTTTCCTTTTTCATAAGTACCCGCTCTGTATCGAAGAGAGAGAGGGGGAACTCTGATATCAAGGCACTGATAAGAACAAAGGTAGATCTAAAAGTCTAGTGTTGCAAGAACCTGTCCCGTTTTTAACTGAAAATTTTATGGTCACCCTGCGCTATCGTTGAGGTCGAATTCCCCTTATTTAGCGACTTTACCCAAAATTGGCAACATTGACCCCCACCGAACAACACCCCGTCATCTTGAGCCTAGCCAGCATAATAGTGGGACGTAAAACTTAAAGATTTCATTTCGAACAACACTCCCAGAAACCTACTGTTATACTATTCTCAAACCACCCTTTCGTACAGTTCTCCCTATTCGAAAAAAAAAAATGTAAATAGCAGTGTTCATACATAAATATGGAACTCAATTTCCCTGAATTTTGCAGGTTTTCCAGGTATTAATTTTGCAATTTCCAGGTCTAGTGGAAGAAACTAATAGTACGAGAACACATAAATTTTAAGAATACTATATTTATATATTTGAGAATGGCCACCCTTCTCCCCAATGAACGATTGCAATTAAATATTGAGTCACAAGAAAATAAATAATTAAAATAAATAAAATTTAAGTTGAAAAATATTAAGTTGAGAAGCCTACTAAGGGAATTATATAATACTTTTGTTCCATACTTGAATACATTCAAAATATACAAAAAAATATTGGCTTGGGGAAGAAAAAAGGGCCCGCGAGATTTTAACTGATTCTTGTAGTACTCGACGACAGAAATAGATTACTGAAAGAATTTTCAAAATCGGCACAGGCAAACATGAAGAAAATCGCATTTTCAGGTACCGGTTCAAATTGGGAAGAAAAAAGGGCCCGCAAGATTTTAACTGATTCTTGTAGTACTCGTCGAGAGAAATCGACTAGTGAAGGAATTTTCAAAATCGGCGCAGGCAAGCATGAAGAAAATTGCATTTTCATGTACCGGTTCAAAATGGGGAAGAAAAAAGGACCGCGAGATTTTAACTGATTCTTGTAGTACTCGACGAGAGAAATCGATTAGTGAAGGAATGTTCAAAATCGGCGCAGGCAAGCATGAAGAAAATAGCATTTTCATGTACCGGTTCAAAATGGGGAAGAAAAAAGGACCGCGAGATTTTAACTGATTCTTGTAGTACTCGACGAGAGAAATCGATTAGTGAAGGAATGTTCAAAATCGGCGCAGGCAAGCATGAAGAAAATAGCATTTTCATGTACCGGTTCAAAATGGGGAAGAAAAAAGGGCCCGCGAGATTTTAACTGATTCTTGTAGTACTCGAAGACAGAAATAGATTACTGAAAGAATTTTCAAAATCGGCACAGGCAAACATGAAGAAAATCGCATTTTCAGGTACCGGTTCAAAATGGGAAGAAAAAAGGACCGCGAGATTTTAACTGATTCTTGTAGTACTCGTCGAGAGAAATCGACTAGTGAAGGAATTTTCAAAATCGGCGCAGGCAAGCATGAAAAAAAATCGCACTTTCATGTACCGGTTCGAAATGGGGAAGAATAAAGGGCCCGCGAGATTTTAACTGGTTCTTGTAGTACTCAACGGGAGAAATCGATTAGTGAAGGAATTTTCAAAATCGGCGCAGGCAAACATGGAGTAAATGGCATTTTCATGTACCGGTTCAAAATGGGGAAGGAACAAGGTCCCGCGAGTTTGAACCGCTACGATGTATGTTCACGAATGTGCCCGTCTTCTCAAATTTAGTTAATTACTGTGACACTGAAACATGTGACACAGAGTCACATTGTGGATGACTCTGCAATCGGCAACCACTGCACATATACTCCTCCCGCCCCACAGTTTGATTATTTCGATCCATTCCTCACGTGCTAACGGCATGGTTCAACATCTGCAAGAAAGAGGTAAATGTAACGTTCAATTGGCAGTAGCTTTTCACCAAATTAAGCTGCATGAAATCTGATTGCATATTTGACATACTGAGAAAATTCTAGCCCGTGGCCATATGTATCACATATCCCACCAGTTCATAACAATTTTGAACACAAAATTACGGTCGTCCGTGTGACGTACTCCCAAAAGGCCTAATGTGTATCACCCACCTCACATTCAATGAAACCACATCCGTGTAGAATTAAGAAAGGAACCTCTTATGATGTATACAGGATGTCTCAAACGTTCCCTGACATAGGGTAACTCTGTTATTATCAGAGTTACGACAAAATGTAAGAGGAAAAACATCTCGAAATATGACGTTTTCAATCTAAAGTGAACACTTTTTTAAAAAATCGGACAAGATGAATGTGCTGTATACTCTTTATGCACCCAATTTTAAATGAAAATGCAACGTTGTCATTTACCTGGACCCACGACATAAGTGAATGAAGTTACTGTTTGAAACGGGGGCTGGCCATCGACATGTTAGCGTAAAAGACAGTAACTTCACTCACTTCTGTTGTGGGTCCAGGTAAATGGCAACGTTGCATTTTCATTTCACATTGGGCGCATAGAGAGTGTACAGCGCAAACGGGTCATCCGATTTTAAAAATTCCTTCACTTTAGATTGAAAACATCATAATTGGATATGCTTTTCCCTCCTACATTCTGTTGTAACTCTGATAATAACAGAGTTACCCTATGTCAGGGGACTTTTGAGACACCCTGTATACCTTATTTAATGTATGTTTGATGTCACTATAACTGTAGTATAATTTAGTTTGTTTAAATTTACAATTTAATACAAGTAGATTCGGATTTACATGCGTAGGATTTTGTATGCATCTAACTAATGAATTCTTTTATTTTTATGCTTAACTTAGTGACTTGGCTTTGGACTGCAACTGATTATTGTAACCCATTATTGCTTGAGAAGAAACAAGATATCCGAATCTTCATTTGGAGAAATCAAAGGTCTATTGGAAAGCTGGGGATTACAATCATTAATTTCTACATTTCAAGGTGCGTAGTAAATTATATATTGTGTTTATTGTTAAATTACTATTATTGGGTTTAGAATCAATGAAGCACTTCATGATATTTTATGGGGATCAAGATGGGTGCCGGATAGATAAGTATTTGAGCGTCAGGCTCTTATTTCTTTTCAATTTAATATTTAATCAATGATTATTTTTCTCCCTCATTATTCCACCAAATCGTATTCCAAGATCATATATCCATTTTTGTTCGATATATCCATATTTTTGATCTCTTTCATATTTCTATATTTTCGATTTTTGATATTGTTTATATTTCGATATTGCTGTATTTTTCGATATTTCGAACAAGTTTCGATAGTTTGTCGACATCGATTATCTATATCTAAATTCGGATATCCCAAAGCCCTATCGAGCACCCTCCGAAATGAAGTTTTTGGCTATGGACCTGATTAGGGATGCGCACGAGACAAGACGAGACAATTTTTGTTACGAAATTCGAGACAAGATAGAGCTTTTCCAATAGAAACGGATCCAGTTTTCGAGACGAGACAACTTTCGCGGCACCTTTTCGAGAGGAGACAACCTCAAATCTTTTCTCTTGCGCATCCCTAGACTTGATCATGAGTTATCAAAAAAAAAAAAATGTTAATGAGAAATAACATGTAAATACAATATAGGTAGCTAAAACATTTTTGTTTTCATTCTTCAGTAATGCATTGTTATTAATCTCAGGGGGGGCGGTGGCTCAGTGGTAGAGCGTTCACCTCCGGTGCTTGGGGTCCCTGGTTCGATCCCAACTCGCGCCGTGTGGACTTTGTGGTGGACAAACACCTTGCTCGTGGGTTTTCTCGGGGTTCTCCCGTTTCCTCCCACTTTGTTCATTCCACCATTTCACTCATTTCTCATTATCACCGTCTCCTTATCCTAACCGGCATAACCGTGGGACGTTAAACTTAAAGATTTCATTTTTTATTAATCTCAGCATTTTATAGTGTATTCTTAAGCTTAAGGTGATGTATAATTCAATTTTGAATTCAGTTAACTTATTTTGTTTCTCAGATTGTTTTTAAAATGTATGTACAATTGTTTATGTTCATTCTCGAGAGTTTAAAGTGACGTATAGTTATTAAACATAGTATTTAATATTGTACTCTTAACGTGGAAGTGATATACAGTTAACTTTTGTATTCAGTTAACATTTTTCTTTCTGAAATTGCTTTAAAAAGTATGTAAAAACGTTTTTATTTTCTTTCTTGAGTGCTAAAAGTGATGCAAAGTTATTAAGCTTACTACTTTATATTGTAGTCTCAACCCTAAACTGATACACAGTGCGTTTTTGAATAAATTGTCAAGTTATTTGAGTGATGAACACTGGTAGAAAATCCTGACTACTACTGGAACATTTTGATTTTAAGGTGACGACTACTGGTGCAAGGATTTTAAAATATTGTTTTTCCTTCAAGGGCTACTCCTTTTTGAATTCTGACTACATGGTCACTATAGGAAGGATCAGTGAGTCTTTCCAACTATGGTACAGCTCCGACAGATTCACGATGCTCAGAGAAGAGACAAAATAGTATGTTTTCAAACTTAAAGTGAGAACCACTGGCGTTTTTACCTTGCTATGCAAAAGTAAGTGAGTACTCCAATGGGGTTCCAATGCGGTACCTAATTTCTGCATTTTAGATATATGGAAATACATGTCTCTAAAATGTAAAGAACTGATTTTTTTAGGGGGGGGGAATAAACTATAGGTATGTGGGGCTTGCATACTTGACGCTACAATTCGGAAATTGAATTAAAATATGACTAACGGCTATCAAGATGTTGTCAAATAAAGGGAGGACCAACACAGTTAAGGGGTTTTCGTGTTAGATGCTAAAATTTCCGAAATCGGTCATGGAAAGTTAATAAACACCAGTAGCAATTTCATCTTAAAGTAATTAGATATTTTCATGGGGTGTTAGAACATCATGGAGTCTACCAAAATTAAATTTTAAAAGCTTTTGAAAATATAATCTGACATTTGTAAACAGTATTTGAAATATGTATTTACCCAAAACTTCCAGCTAGTACATCTAACATCTGGAGAAACACTGTGAAATAAAAGCTTGAAATTTCGGAAACAATTATTGGTCGCAACAAAATTAAATAAGATGGTACTTCTATGGGTTAAATCAGTACCTCAGTACAATTTCGATCGAAAGATTAGTTCAGTCCTAGGTTTTCTTCAGGCAATTCCAAGGGTTCATCGAGCTGTGCAAAAGAATGAAAATTCGCTGTCAATATCTAAGATAGTAAATAAGATATAAGGAATTATATATTTTATGACGTGAAAATAGAGATCTTTATGGATTTGTACTTTTGGGTCTTTCCTAAAAGAAAAAAATTCAGAAAACTACTGTATATACCTTAATAGACAATTCAGTGGGCGGGGACACAGTAGCTTAGTGGTAGGGTATTTAACTAATCTTTTTTTTTTTTTTTTTGCAGAAACTATTGGAGTATTCACTTAACCCATAGAAATACGATCATACTTAACTCCCTATTTAATTTTAAAATTAAATAAAAGGAAATATTTCAGTGTAGCGACCCACGATTATGCATTTTAGTCTCAGGGAGATTATGATTAAAGCAAGTGAATGTTGTTGACAGAATTGATGGAATGCAAAGGTGGGAGGAGAGTACCCCGAGAAAACCCACGAATACGATGTCCACTACAAACTGACTTGGCCGTGGATCGAACCAAGAACCCAATACACCAGAGGTAAGCACTCTACCCCTAAGCCACTGTGCCCCCGCCCATTTAATTGTCTATTAAGGTATATACGGTTGTTTTCTGAAATTTCTTCTTCTTACAGCAAATACTCAAAAGTACAAATCCATGTGGGTCTCTATTTTTACGACGTCATAAAATACATAATTCCTTATATCTCGCTTGCTATATTAGATATTGACAAAAAATGTTCACTTTATTTCAGAGCCCGATGAACGCTTGGAATTGTCCAAAGAAAATTTAGAGCTGAATTAATCTTTCGATCGAAATTGTACTGACGAGTCTGAGGTTCTCACTTAACCCATATAAGTACCATCTTATTTAACTTTTGTTAGGATCAATAATTGTTTTCTGAAATTTCGAGATCTAATACGCTTTTATTGTATGGTGTCTCTCTAGCTGCTAGATGTACTAGCTGGAACTTTTAGGTAAATACATATTTCTAATACTCTTTACAAATGTCAAAATATATTTTACAAAACTTTTAAAATTTAATCTTGGTAGACCCCATGATGTTCTTAAACTCCATGGAAATACCTAATTATTTTAAGATGAAATTGCTACTGATGCTTATTAACTTTACATGACCGGTTTCGGAAATTTTACCACCTAACACGAAAACCCCATAACTATATGGATCCTCCCTTTATTTGACAATATCTTGATAGTCATATTTTAATTAATTTTCTAAATTGTACTGTCTAATATGCAAGCTCCACGTACCTATGGTGTCGCTTTTTATTTCACCATATTTCGGTAACTGTTAGGCGTACCGACTTGCGGTTTCGGTAAACACACACCTCTAACGTTCTTTAAAACGTTATTAAGACATATTTTAGAATATTTAGAAATGAGAGTTCTGGGAATATCATGGTACCCGAAAACCCCCATCAGGGCGTGTGTGTAGTGTATTTAATTGAAACTACTTTTGAGGTTGTTGTAAGCCCTCGTAATTACGTTTCCGAAACTGCACCATCTAGTACGCAAACTCCACAGTTCTGTAGTGTCGCTCTTTATTTTCCCATATCTCGATATCCATAAGGCTTACCGAGTTGAGGTTTTCGGTAAACAGATGTCAGTTCCTTACATTTTAGAGACATATATTTTCATATATCTAAAAAATACAGACATTAGGTACCCCATGGTAGCCCGAACACCATTGAGGTACCCACTTACTTTTGAATGGTAATACATTTTGAGTTGTTGTTCAGCATCAATAAACACTTCATAGTTTTTCTACGTGCAACCCAAAAGTCCATACCTGACCGAACAGATTTTGTCCATTTAATCTCAAAAATGTTAAGATACTTTGTATTGTTAAGTACAACCAAATTAAGCACACTGAATATAACATTTTAAATATTTTCTGATTTTTGTTGCAGGTATTTCGTGCATCAAACCAGGATTCTGCTTGAAAGACAGTCAAAAGAAGCAGTGTAGGTTGTGGCTAAAAGTACGCCCTTTCTGAAGACAGACTCAGTTGTACTTACATTATTTTGTACGAATATATAACCCTAATAAAGATACTGTACTACAAATTATTTCTTTCTTCCATAAATTATAATAAAATATTATCTCTGTTTAAAGAAAATGATTGTTAATGTTAAGTCATTTTAATTCTTTTTCTCTGTAATAAGAACATTATCCCTAGCAATATTTTTTATCTTTGTGCTATTGCGATTGGATGAAGTAAAATTCTATACGAAGCACTATTATTTCAGACATGCATTAATAACTAATGTATTGTTCTGTATGTAAGACAATGTGTATACTGAACATGTCTAGCGAAGGTGTTGTTTTAATACAGAATCTATAACTCAGCTTTTCCGTAGTCAACTTTATTGGGAATCCGAAGAAAGAAGTTTAAAAAAAAAAAAAAAAATGTTGGACTTACCAGCGTGTGTGTGTTCGAATTCTGGACTAATCCAAATTATCCAGAGAAATCATTATATATTTCTTTGTTGCTATTTCAGATGTATCCTTTATCCAAGTCGTATGAAACGGAGACTTCATACATCACTATACTTTGTATGAACTATGTTCCGTATTTACTTAATCACTTTGTAACTTTCTCTAGTGTTGACAAGGCCGCAGGTGTCAATCGAATAGTTTAGTGTTTCACTCATGTCACCTTGTGACTAAGGTACGTCCTGTCGGTATATATATGGTACTGGGTTCAATTAGCGATAAAATACATTTTTAGCGTTAAACAAATGCAAAAATCTACACGAAATGAGATACCGTGATCTCTGACTTACGGATAACACCAAGCAACTAATGGTACTGAGTGTGATTGAGTTTACTAATTACTATTTGGCTAAAATCAGTGTTCCTTTATCTATAGTTCTTTTCGTGCTTTGAATTGCAAAGTTTGAAATAACCGTTTTAAATTATTGTGTATATATATCTTCCGAGTAATTCTGAGAATCATTGCTCTTTCTTTAAGCAATGTATGAGACTGTTAAATTGCTCTTTCCTTAAAATGTTGCACTAAGAAGGATGCATCCAGGAAAGTCCAAATTTGCAGAATGTCTATAGCAGGGAAGAATAAATATGTTTAGTCGATGGCTGCACAACGCCTCCGCTGTCACCACGTTGTCACACAGCGAATACAGCGAACGTTTAAGAGTATTCTGCACTTACTATTAGGTATCGGCCTGGGAACTTTGGCCCATCTACCCAGTCTCTTTCTTGGTGTTTCATTTTTAATGGCGAGTACTGAGTAGGAATAATATTGTAAGCGAATGCGTTTCCGGCTGACACCACACTTTTAATTATTGCGACATTTAAAAAAAAAAGAAACTGTTAATTAAAATGTACAGAGAAGTTATTTCTGGAAAATTCTATTCAGGCCTCTTGTGGTAACAACTGCACTTTAGTAGAAGATACTATTAAGGAAAAGAATGAGGTAAAATAATCTTTATATCGTACAAGCAATGGATGATAACAGCTTAATAAATGATTGTACGTAAATCTTGTTTGAGTTTGAATATAGGATTGTATAAGGCTGTGCATTTCGCATTATTATTGAGGTGCTGCAACTAACTAACTGCAAACCATATGATAAATTCTTACAGTAATATATCACATATTGATTTACTCTGTATGGAAACGAAAATAGTTTAATATATGGTTAACCTCCTTTGTGCCAGGGGCGGATCCAGAGGGGGGCGATCGCCCCCCCCACAAGAGGAAACTTTCTTATTTTATATATAAATAAACCCATCCATAACAAGTTTGGAGCTCTTAAAAGTAGCAGTATTACCGCCGACCGCCCCCCCCAGAAGTCCGTCCTGGATCCGCCCCTGCTTTGTGCCCATAATTTTAAAATTAACGCTTGTGTCACTTTTCAACACTTGACTTTGCAGTAGCTTTCCAACGAATTAGCAGGAAGCCCAAACTTATAGGACACCCTGCAGGTAAATACATTTCTTTGGACAGTTTCACTGCTCCAAACTAAGATTTGAAAAGTGTAGTATTGTTAATTTTATTATTATTGGCACAAAGGAGATCAACCATATTTTAAGCTATTTTTGTTTTCATACAGAGTAAAACAATATTTGACAACATTACAGTAAGAATGTATCATGCACTTTGCAGTATGTTGCAGCACTTTAATAATAATGCACTATACGTACACTCTAGATCCTGCATATGTCCGATCCATACATTACAAGAAGGCAATACGTATTCGATACAGGTAAAATCTGTATATTTCATATGGACAACCTATTAGCTATATACATCCAATCTATACATTACATATGGCCAACCTGTACGCGACATACGTATAATCTATATGCTGCATGCAGACAGTCTGTAAGCTACATATATGCACTCTGTATGGTGCATACGGATATTCTGTATGCTGTATCTGGACAAGCTGTGTGCGACATAAGGAAAATCTGTATAATACATACGTACAATACGTATACTGTATCTAGTCGTACGTATGGGGCACAAGTACAATATAGATGCTGTCTCGGGGTTGAACGCAAGAAACATACGTACAGAACGTATATTGCATACTTCTTGAAATCATGCTCCGTCCTGATAGTCAGTGTATGTCGTCATTATTAACCCACATGCTACATACGACCCTGACGTCACAAAGCTAGATATTACCTCCGTATATACTTGTTACTGCAGATAACGTCACACGAATGACGTCATTGCACTTGTGCAGACAGTACGTATAATACATACTTTTTCAGCTATACGTTTGCTGCAGGATGTTATATACGGTTGTACGTTAAGTCCAGAAACTACAGGAATTACGAATGTAACCTACGTTTTTAAGTATGCCACCTACATTTTTTTTTCTCAGTGTACTGCCGATAGTAAAAGTAATTCCCTTGATTACTATAGCTACACTACAGTACTTTTGTTGAACATTACTGGTAAAGAAAAAAAAGACCTTTAAGATACTAAGTAAGAGAAAATGAGGCTAGATCCTTACGAATTCCTTGGGTTTGGGTTATTTTCCTTGCATTTTTGTTACAGTTAAGGGTAGGAATTCAACGATAATATTGCTGTGTGCGTTTAAAAATTTCGTTGTAGACAACAAAACAGCTGCAATATAGGAAATTATGGTAAATTTAAGTCGTAAATATGACACATTATTCGTATTTTAAATTTGAAACGATTTAAGAAAGCAACGAAAATGAAAAAAAAAAATATCATAACTCTAAATAGCATATTCTTTGCTAATTAATTCATTGCCAATTCGAGTGTCCCCAGAACATACCTTTGTCCAGTTAATTACCTTTCTTGAAGCGAATACTAAGAAGTAAGTCATGAAAAACCCATCAAATCAACAGTGTAAAAGCAGGAATATTTGAAGACATTCTGTCGTTTTCTCGTATAACACGTGGTTCATACGTTCTTTCTTTTGAATGGAAGTTTGAAAGAAAATTAATCTTAGTTTCTAAGTGAGTTGAATTGAAGATTACTAGACATAAATTATAATGACACGTTATTGTAATGTCAGAATCACGAATTTTCAGAAATAAACCAAAACCTGTATAAATTTTGCTACGCGTAAGGAAAGTTTGAAGTTTCTTTCTTAGAATCTTAGTCGGCTGTTTCTACCACTAGAGTGCGATCGTTCCACACTAAATGTGTCACTCATGCATTTAGTGTAATCGAATTATGTGTTTCCACTTCGAATCTTCTACAATAGTTTTTCTTTTCTTTTTATTCATAGATTATCCTGTATTTCTCTTATGTTGTAGTTACTTACTGACGCTATGCGTTATTAGTATTTACAACTTCTGCTCTCTACGTAATATATTCAAGAGTTTCATTGCCTCTCTGCACAAAACTGTAGTTTTGTCTACTTTCAATATCATATTCGTCACACTAGTCGGTGTAGGAATGCCAGACTTACAAACAGGCGTACATTAACTTATTTCACAAATATTATGTCTATATCTCACGTAATTTCGGCGCTGACAAATATTACGTCTATATCTCAAGTAATTTCGGTGCTGAATAGGTAACATGGAATCCAAAAAAATCAACCAAAATAGGCGAAGTCAAAAATATATACATCGAGTCTTAACAGTAGACACGTCATTATTTTAAACTAAGACTTGGAAAAAAGAATGTTTGAGGAAAGAGTTAAACCACGTCTAATTAACGACAGGCATTTTGTTTGAATACTGTAGCTAGCCATCCGATTATTATTTTTGCACCCTTTGTCTCAGTTTCGCGAGTAATGTGATCAGGTGACAACTATAATGTCTAGACCTTGAACCGACTTCTCACCGAAATATGCATTTCAAGTTCTTACAGATTCGGAATGTTTATACTTCTCCAAAAATCATCACACTGTAAGAAAATAGGTGTTGAAACAACATAAAATGACTACTACTTTGACGTTTTACTTAGTGTTAATTCAGCACCAAGCTTTTTTAAGTGACTAGCCGTTCCGGCTAGAGCCCTGTTAGAGGATTACGCCTTATCTTAGGGAACTGAAATGTGCAAATAGTAGATGTGGGCCACTTGAGAGGGCCTCAGAGTTCTTTATTAAATCTTGTTATTATTAACAAAGACTTAAGGACCTTTGCGGGCCTTAACATCAGGCAGGGTAAGTGTGACAAAACAATTACATGAAGTACATTATCATTAAGTCTGAACATAGAGAATTAGTAAATAAGATGTAACTTAGTTGTCATTATAAAAGTTATATGTTTGGGAGATGAGGATGATAGATGAGGCGAGGTGCATGATCACATCACAATACAGGGAAAAGTTAGTTGACGAATGAAGTTATCTTCTCGCCTAGGGACTGTAACGAGTAACTGTAACAGCCACGCCCACCTTTAACTCGAACAATTTCCATATTCTCTCTTGTAAAGGCGCAGTATTTCTTTCCTCTCTTTTTTAAAAGAACAAATTCAATTAAGCATTAAACTTCTATTAGATTATAAATCTCCTTAATAATAATAAATCTGGCGTTAATGAAGACACAAAGATTATAAATATTTATTCCCTGATACAAAAATTTAATTAATAATCTAGTTTTTCAACAACAAAACATCTTGCAACGAGTCAATTCTTCCATAGGTTACAGGTAATGGTCCAGAGGCAACTCGTTACAGGGCTACTCCAGGTACTGATCAAGTCAATTGGAGTCCATGTTATTTGTGGATGGATTCATTGTGCAACATAGGATGGAAAGATGAGCGGAAGATGGTCATGAATTTAATCGTCTGCAAGTAACTCTAGATCTAGGGCATCAGGAGGTAGGTGTAGCAGTACAGAGTATATAGCTGTGGAGGAAACATAGAAAAGGCAACGGATGGAGTTCAATATGATGCATAGTTGTCAGAAGTAGAGGATGGTGTGCTTCATAACGTATGTAGGTGAGGCATAACTTTTCTAGATGAAACTTTAGAGATGGAAACTCAATACGGTAACACAACTCTGCAGTTGGGCTAGGTAACTTGATTCGAAATGCAATACGTAATGCATGTCTCTCTAGGACTAGAAACTTTTCGTAGAAGGAGTGCGTAGCAGCAACCCATGCCGTGTAACCGTATGTTAAAGTCGGTCGTAGAAAAGCTTTGTAGGTATTCAATTCTGTAGTAGGTTTCAAGCACCACGATGTTCCGGTTAACCTCTTTAAGAGATTTAGTCTATTGTATGCCTTGGCGGTGATTGCTTGAAGATGAGGTTTCCATGTTAGATATTTATCGAAGGTAATGCCTAGGTCGTCACTGTTGAGCGTGCCTGTATAGGTGCGTGATTGACGTGAAGTGTGAGGTGGTTGGGATTTCGACGAACTCCTGAGGTTTTCGTAGATGGAATGAACAAAATAGTTTGAGTTTCTGTGGCTTTAATTATGAGTTGCCATTTACTGCATCAGCGGAGCAAATTGTCAATTACTGTCTGCAGATATGTGTTTATCGATTGTATAGTCGATCCCAAGGCAAGGAAGGCAGTGTTGTAGGCGTATTAAAAAATATGAACTTTATCTGGAAGTGGAGACATATCATGTAGAAGGCCAAAGTCCTTCTCCTTCATCTGCATATCAAAATGCAGATGAGGGGCACATTTACATATTATTATGTAAATAGATTAATCTGTGATACAATTAATTGCTTGAAAATTTAGTATGCATATTAAATATTGTCCTATTATTATGATTAAAATGTTTAAACACCGAGCGTAGTACGGAAATATTAATACAATATTGTATTATATTGTATTTATTCATGTGTGTTATTTCCTTTATAGGCTAATGATAATTGATTTATTTGCGTGCATCTCATTACTGGGTCATTGTATTATATATATTATAAATGGGAATGAAAGAAGAGAGTTATTATATTACTCTACATTGGATTAATTAACGAAGAAATAAGCATATTCTATGGATTCATGCATTTAAGTTAGAACTTTGGAAGACAGAGCTACGCTGACAGAGAATTTTTTCTCGCGACTCTTCGTCGCCTGGAATACTGTATGTGAGGTCTACCACAACTCACAGTTGCAGGAAAGCACCAAATGAGTGACAGAATAAGACTCATTATACACCGGAAGGATCCTACTCACTTCCTTTAGTGAAGCAACGTTGATTTGGAAACATTGCTTACAGACGCTCAACTTCTATTGTTGAAAATGTTGTAAAAACTTTAGCGTCAACATGTGAGTTTTTAGATTTGTATAGGTGTGATTTTGTGAGCAGCGAGCTCGAAGCGTCTCTTCCGCCCCCCTTTCACTCATGGCCAGTATCGTCAGCGGACGGGCCTAGAATTTTAACCCAGGATGCACAGCAGTTTTGAAATGTTTACTTTATTTTGATTCATTTTTCTATGTAAAATATTAATATTAACGTATTACGCTCACTCGTTCTTGGAAATACCGTTCAAAATTCATGACTATTTTTGTCAACGTGTATCCCTTTCGTACAAGACATTTGGCTCTTGTAATTGTCAAAATTAATAATAACCAAAGATGTTTTCCTCTCTCTCTCTCCTACAAACATGGATGCCGATTGGTAGCAGACAGTTTGAAAGGCAGCCGCAGGAAAATAGGCTTATTTCAAGTACTGTGAGAGATGACAGTTTATGACACTATTATAAACGTATTCTATGTATAATTTGCTTTATTTCTGTATATAATATCAGGTATTTCTCTTATTCGTAGTATTAGTTACAAGTAAAAATAATTATGTGTTTTGAAAACTGCATAGACTTCTGTTGTGAGCAGAAGCTTCAAATGTTACCGCCATTTGAAGTGATAGCAGCACCTGTCAAAGGATTGCTGGGAGAAAATGCATCCAGAAGCAGGTTTCCGAGTTGGTATTTGCGGAAGACCTCCCAGTAGAATCGCCGGAGGCACAAAAACCTTTGTTGAAAGACTCGAAAAGGAGCGAGTCCTTCCTTTTCTTGGTTTTGGTGCGATTAATATACTTGTTCGGTGAGTGAACAAGTTAAGTTGATTCTTAGCTCTAGAAGAGAAAACGTCGTATGACTTCAGAAGGAAGTCATCTATACTTCCTTAAGTCTCGGGCAGTTTTGACCCAGGAAAACGTGTGAGCATCAGTCTCCCAGGGTTTTCTAGTTCAACATACATGTATCGACATGTATCGGGAAACCGTGTGTGTGGTGAACTTTGCTTTTACTCAGTGCCTTCTATTGTGAGATACATCAAAACGCTGAACTGTGCTAACATATGACAAGTTGTGAAAAACTAAGTAATCCGTATCGACGACCATTTACCATGAAAAGTTACTTTTAACATAATTTTTTTTATCACGACACAAGTACGATCTGTACCTCGTGAAGCAGAACTAATTAGACAGTTTGTCTAAAAACCCCATCTTAGCACAGGGGTGCATTTACAACTTCCAGTATGGAAGTGGAAAAATAATTATATAATATCTCTAGTTGAGATATTGTAGGCCTGTCACGTCATTTAAGGCAGTGCATCCTTGGACTTTTGAACAAGGATCCAAGTAATAGGTAAATTGCTTGTTTTACGGACATATAATATGTCCACTTTAAGATAATTCATCATCCAGCTTATTAAATTGAAAGAACATTGCAGCTTCTCCAGTGGAATGGAAATGTACAACGACGTGGTGACTTAAAGCCAGAACTGTGTGTGTGAGTGATATATCCGCTACAGGAACAGTGCGCCGAACATTGTAAAATATTTATCAGTTGCTTTTTTTTTTTATATTTTGATATTCATAAAAGTGTTGTATCAAAAATTAAAATTTAGTGTTATTGCATTCCTCCTCTTTGAGACTGTCAGAGACTTTGAACTCACAAAAAAATGAGGAGCTAAAAAGTTGTAATTTAAATTCAAAGCATTTTCTGAGATCAAACAGATCTCTAAAAATTAAGTTTAACACATCCTCTTTATTTTTTTATAGTGAATTTTAGAAAATTTTGGTATATATATATATATATATATATATATATATATATATATATATATATATATATATATTCATAGTGTGTGGTGAGTAGTGCACTACTGAAGGAAGTTCAAAGTTAATGTGAAAATGGAGTGTTAATGTATTATTAGCACTCATCCTATGTTCTACAAACACGGAAATAAACCGCCATCTTTACCCAGTATTTCCATTGGTCTGTTCTTGCTGCAGGGTGAGTACGTGTTACTAATTCAAAATGTTTTGTTTCAGGAGTGTGAGACAAGGAAGCATTTTCCCTTGTTGTTGGTATATCTGACCAGCTCTCTGAATGGGGCCCAGAGAGTATTATGCCCATAGAACCAAAGCTTACAGTCATGAGTATGGTGAGTTTTAAAACAGGCTGCTACCTGTTAGTTTAAAGTAGTTTTTTTTATTTTAACCTATTTGTTATTGCAGAAACTCGCTATAGTAGCTTCTAGGCCATGACTGTCATACAGATTACTCTGAGATCTGTTATGCTGGTAACTAAATTTCATATGCTCTACCGAATTTATCTGTGGCAATGGCAGCTTCTACAGAAGATTACTGTTCTCTCCAAGCAGGGAATTAGGTATGCAGATGCCTGCAATTTGCATTTTATGAAAATTTTAAATCTTGTTTTGAATATTCCCAGCCACTCCACCTTCTTGTATTAATTTTATTTGTGTTGATGTTCTTTGGTATCCTTAGTTTCGGCTCTGGCTACCTGCACCTCACAATCAGCAACATAGATAATGTAGAGAAGTGGCGACAAAACCGATCCTTTAGGTACTCCGGAGAGCAGGAAAAAAAGGTGTGATAGACAGTTATTTATGGAAACATAAGAGAGACAGCCTACTAAGAAGTTGTAAATCAGACGGATATATGTGACTGGAAAACGGAACTGTATTAGTTTATATTTGGTCTAGGAATTAATTCGTGCGGGTGGACAAGAGATGGCGCAACGAACGGAGCGTCCCACAGTTCCGTGTATCCACACATGTGTTGCAAACCCCTGTCATCGCGTATCGTTCGTAGTATAGGGCAGTGGATTAAAGCGTCAACAACACCAGTTTGTAGTTAAGTGAACATGGCGCAATTTGTGCCTGATAAAGTGTTTTTGCGGGGTGTTCTGCTGCATTACTTTAACATGCAGAAAAGTGCGACTGAAAGTCATCGTATTTTGGTGGAAGTGTATGGTGACCATGCTCTAGCTGAGCGAACGTGTCAGAAGTGGTTTGCACGGTTTAGAAGTGGTGATTTCGGCATGGCAGGCCAAGAGCGAGCTGGACAGCCAAAAAAATTCAAGACGAAGAATTGACAGCATTGCTCGAGCAGGATTCGTGTCAAACGCAGGAACAACTTGCAGCAGCATTAGACGTTGATCAAACAACAGTCTCCAAACGCTTGAAAGCCATGGGAATGATTCGAAAGATGTCACATTGGGTTCCACAGGAATTGAAAGACAGAGACGTTGAAAGACGAAAAACCATTTGCGAATTGCTGCTTCAACGACAGAGCAGAAAGGGGTTTCTGCATCGAATTATTACGGGTGATGAGAAGTGGATCCATTACGAGAACCCTAAACGAAAAAGGGCCTGGGTGAAACCAGGTGAACCAGGTCCATCACAACCAAAACGAGATATTCACTGTGCAAAGGTTATGCTGTGCATATGGTGGGATATGAAAGGTGTGGTGTACTATGAGCTGATGCAACCGGGTGAAACTATGAATGGAGAACGTTATCGACGACAATTAATGCGTTTGAAGCAAGCTCTGGCCAGAACACGACCAGAATGGGAGAACAGACATGATAAACTTATTGTTCAACATGATAACGCTCGCCCACATGTCGCAAAACCGGTCAAAACCTATTTAGAAAATGTCGGATGGGAAGTTTTACCCCACCCGCCGTATTCACCAGACGTTGCTCCTTCGGACTACTACTTGTTCGATTGCATGAACAATGATTTGATTGGACAGCGGTTTACTTCTTCAGAAGATATCGAAACATGGGTCTCTGACTGGATCGCTTCCAAGGATGAGGACTTCTTTCGCCACGGAATCCGTACATTGCCTGACAGATGGGCGAAAGTGGTGGCTAGCGATGGACAATATTTTTCTTAAGGTATTTATGTATTTTGTGTTTGTACTACAGCTTCAATGTGTGCGTACCAACCGCACGAATTAATTCCTGGACCAAATAGATAAATGCTAAGTGGCAAACTTTGTCAAACGCTTTCTCTAGATCAAACAGTTCAAGAGATGATGATTTGATGGAATTATAATGGTGTGTAACCACTGTGGATAAGCGAAGAAGGTGACCATTGATGGAATACCCTGGTCGAAATCCTGCTTGATGGATGGGAAAAAAGTGGCGACTTTCGATGTTTTTATGTGGACGTCGGACCAGAACGCGTTCTAAGATTTTACTGAAGATGGACGTTAATTGTATTGGACGATAAGATGATACGCTTTCAGGTGGCTTGTGCGCTTTTGGAAACACTAACGTCTGTGAAATCTTTCATTGGACAGGATAATAGCCTGTTCTAATGATGAAGGTAAATATAACGGCGATTAGAGTAAGAATGCAAGCGAACTTTCTTTGATATGTCGATAAGTGGTATTATCGAATCCTGGTGCACTATTACGTTTATTTCGAAAAACAGTAGTTCTGAACGGTTATTAGTTCTGTTAAAGGTAGATTATGTGGAAGAGTATGACACTTATGAGCCTGTAAAGAATGAGATGAAGTATTGCCTGTGTCTACTGGATGGCGATAAGTAGGCGTAGACCCATTCGGTGTGAATATTGTTTGAAGAAATTCAGCGAAAGCGTTGGCTTTGTCTGTATCTGTTTGAATTCGAGATTCCCCTTGTAATAGTGAGTAAGGCGTTTTGGGGTACTTTCCACAAAAAAGTGTTAAAAAGTTTCCAATACTTCGTGGGACGATTGACATCAGACGGAAAATTACATGTTTTAACCCAACAGCGTAGTTTGTAACCATGTATGTATTTTTTTTACCACCCGCTGAAGTTGCTGATAATGATGAAGTTATTCAGTATCGCCAGTCTTTTGAAAATCTCGATAAAACTATAGGGAGTGGGTAACGGATATGAGGTATTGTGCAGGTAATGCAGGCCGGTATGCTGCGGAGGTAGAAACTGGTTTGAACAGAGAACTTGTCTCCTGGATTGTGGTTGTGACAGTGTCCGTGCGAGCATAGGATTCGTCTACTGTAGTGGGTAGCTCTAGTACCTCCATAGCTGTCATTAGATGAGCTCGATACTCATCCAATTTTGCTTTGCCAAAGCGGAGACTAGTGATGATGAGTTGATTAGATAGTTGAGTTGATAGTAGTTGTACGGAGTTGAAGTTTAATTGTAACATGGTCACTGCCGACAAGATCATCAATATGTACATGGAAGATAAGATTAGGTGAAGTAATGACAATGTCCGGAGTAGATAGTGAGATGGGTCATGTATGTTTAGGAACATTGTGAATGATACTAAGCGTACGAGTTGTAATGAAGTATCGGAATGTGGTTCTGTCTTGCTCTAATCTACTATGCATGTTGAAATCAGCCATGATTATATATCGTTTAAAATTATCGGAAATATACTGAACAAAGGGAGTAGTGGATGTCCGGGTCTGATGTAAATGGCAGCACCAACGGTCACGGTCATGGTAATTTTGTGGCTATGTACAGAGTATAGGGCTGGAGCCCCTGACCAGTGATGAAAATTTTCCGATTCATAAAAACATACTTCCCTTATTCCTACATCGTTGTTTAGCCGTGACGCGAGGTGGAAAATTTTCTTCTATATTTTTCCGGAAAATTTTCCGTTCTTAACAAATATCAGTGATCAAGTAACAATTCCTCAGTATTCATAAAATTGATTGAAATCGTATATAGAAATGTTAAGAAATGAAAGATCGTTTAAAGAATCTAAAAATTTTCATAGCTCAGACAAATTTCAGTACTATGTAGGAACAAGTGAAACAATTTTTCATGAATCGAAATATTTTCTGTCTTGTATAGAAAAATTGAAGAACTTTTTCATGAATCGGAAAATTTTCATCACGATGTAAAAACAAGTAAAAAAAAAAACTTCATAATCCGGACAATTATCCTTGTCCTTGGATATTATGTAGTGATGTTGGGTTTAAAATTTTCCACTATATTTAACAGCACATTCAGTTATAAAATTCAATTCCTGTAGAGGAAAGTTAAACAGAAACAAGTTATCAATTTCCAATTAGCTTTCGGAAACCAGAGAATTTTCTAATATTTCAAGTTGGGAAGTAAAAATATACAGTCTCTCTCTCTCTCTCTCTCTCTCTCTCTCTCTGTGTGTGTGTGTGTGTGTGTGTGTGTGTGTGTGTAAAGTGCAGGGAACAAACATCGAGTTCTTAAAGAACAAATATACCATTCCAATATTTAAAATATCTAACAAGAAATTGAAAAGAATCCTTTGTGAATTTATCAATTTCAGAAACAGAAAAGTCCACTACTTTTTTACATGTAGGCCTGCTTATGTAATGAAATAACTAGTAATGTAATGAAATAAGGAATAAAAGTTCCTTATGAAGATTAGTTTTGTAACAGAAAATAATCTTCATAATCTTCAGAAAATAATTTTATTGTGCTTAACATTCGTAGGTCATAATTTCAATATTGGAATTTTGAATAATCAACATCTTAGAGCAGATATTTGTATTGTAAAACTACCATTATTATGTATAAAAATGCATTAGAAATAATGACGATTCGAAAGAACAAGTATATATATATATATAGAGGGTGGTCGTGCATGGATGTCGGAAAATTCGGGAGATGAATCTACAGGTAAAAACAAGCAAAAATGTCATATGAACATTGGGTGAATGCGGCTTCGTTTGGACGCTAGAGGCGTCTGAAATGTCACCTTCCGAGGCGGCAATTTGCAATATCTCAAGAACGGAGAGAAATACGAATGTCGGGTCAAAACATAATAATTTTTAAGACAATATTTATTACCAATAAATTTTACGGCGCAACCACGATGTAGGAATAAGTGAAGTATGTTTCTACGAATCGGAAAATGTTCATGACTTTTAATAAATTTAGATTTTAAATAATAGAATGGGATATTTGTGTTCTACGAGCTCCCGATTATGACTTCTTTACCAGTTCTGGAAAGATGTAAAATGTGTTCTGCTCGATGGACGTTCCACAGGTCCATTCGGTGCTGATATTACCTATAGCTGGATATATATGTCTGGGTAAAGTACGCCAGAACTTATTGTAAAGATGCAGTAGAACGTCTCTGACAGTGTGTAGCTCTAAATCTTCCAGTATCTGGCTGTTTCGTGTATATCTTTCGTGACTAGTGATTATGCGACCAGCTCGAGTTTGCACAATGTCGAGAGTTTGTATGTGACTATGTGAAGCATGTTACCAGGCAGGGATGGCATAATTGATTGTAGCCAGGACTATCATTTTGAAAATTTGAACTCGGACCTCGTGATAAAAGGAGCTACAGACCAGGATGGGGTACAACGCTGAAATTTTTCGTAATGCTCTCTGTTTTATGTCTCTAATGTGTGTGGCGAACGTTAGACCACGATCTAAAGTTACACCCAAATATTTGGCGTGCGTAGCATGAGGAATGCGTGTGTTCTCATAGTTTAGATTTCGATGGACGCGGATGTGTCTCCGACTGTGGATGACAGCACAGCTTTTGTCGGCATTAATTTTGATTCTCCAACGTTCACACGTTTTGATTGTTGCCCATTCCTGAAAACCTATGAGTTGACGTTGCATGTATATGCAACACTATGCAAGTGAACTACTGGTCGTGAAAAATGCAGTATCGTCATCGTACATTGCAACAAAGCAATATGTTAAGGTCGGGATATCTGCTGTGTACATATTATAGAAAAGCGATGAAGGTACAGCGCCTTGTGGAACACCTGCTTTAATATGTCCAGACGTGGATTTAACACTGTCAACAGACACATGAAATTTTCTGTCAAAGAGTTGGGAACGCAGTAAATGTAGAAGACGATCTGAAAAACTTTGCATGTATAGTTTACATAATAGTCCAGCTAACCAGACTTTATCAAAGGTTTTTGAGACATCCAGGTAGACTACAAGGGTGTTGTTGTTTTCTGTTGAAAGCCATTGTTATATGATGAACTACTCGCACGAGTTTAGTAGTAGTGCTATGTTGGGCACGAAACCCAAACTGATGGAATGGCAGAAGGTCTTTAGTAACTACACGCTGTTTCAGCCACCAGAGAAACACATGTTCAGAGAGTTTACTCATGTGTGACAGAAGACTTATCGACCTATAGTTTTCAGGGAGCAGTGGATTCTTCCCGGGCTTGGGGATGGCGATGATACGAACTTCCTTCCAGGTCTTCGGGAAGTAGCAAAATTGAAAGATGGCATTAAATAAATAGGTTAAGAAGACCGGTAGTTTTCTGTTTTTTTTTGGGGGGGGATCTCAGATCGAATTCTGCGGGCCCAGATGCTGTCTTCGCCGGCAGACGTTTAATAAGTCTTTCTATTTCTCGAGGTGTAACTAAGGTGATGTCATGTGGAGGGTTTTATGTATTTATGCTATACAGTGTAGTTCAGATGTGCTGCTTGAGATAGGGATCAAGACGTGCTCTGTTAGGTTGGAACTGTTCTTCCAGAGAATCAAGGAAAATATTCGCTTGCGACTGAGGGTCTTAGTCAGTCCTTGTGGTCCTTGAAGGATTCTAGCTCTAGAAGCATTTGCAGCACTCTGAAAAGATTTAGAGTATGTCTAAATTTTGCGATAATTTGCTATGACATTTCGAAAAGTATCTTCCCAGTACTGTTGATTTTGTCGCTGTGTGAGCATCTTGGGCTTCGCACGCAGTTTATTCCACAATATTTTGTATGTTTGATGTAGTGTGTGTCTAGCCCAAAGTTTTAAATGAAGATAGATCTGCAGATGTAGACTGTCACATTCATCTGTGTGCGTTGGAGAGATTTTGGTAGTAGCTCACTGCTTTGCTTCCGAAGTGCTAATGTGATGTGAGAAACCACTTGGTCGATGTGCTCAATGATGGCTGGCCGATCTCATAGATCGATCACATTGTTTAGTTTCTGTTTAAATATATCCCAATCAGTTTCTATTTGCTTAAAGATAGGGGCAGAATGGGCGATGCTGCGGTGTGAGTAGTGCTCTCAAACGGGTCGGGTCAGTCGGGTCAGCTCGGGTCGGGTTGTCGGGTCAGGCTACTCAAGTCGGGTTGTCGGGTCGGGTCAGCTCGGGTCGGGTTGGGTTATTCGGGTCGGGTCAATCGGGTCAGCTCGGGTCGGGTTGTCGGGTCGGGATATTCGGGTCGGGTTGTCGGGTCGGGTCAATCGGGTCAGCTCGGGTCGGGTTATCGGGTCGGGTCAATCGGGTCGGGTTATCGGGTCGGGTCAGTCGGGTCAGCTCACTTTGGTCAACTGAGTTTAGGTTGAGCTTAAACTCGGCTGGAGTCGAAAGCTGCTGTTTTTCACTAGCTGCCTAATTAAAAATAGCAATTTTCAATTGATTTTACAGAAGCCATAAATCTAGTTTGAACACTTGCAGCTAGTGTTTTTATGGTAAATGCTTATTTTTGTACTTGTGAGTACTTTAATTTGTAAATGTGGACGATTGATTTTACAAATCGACTGTAATATTAATATCTACGCCAATATGGAGTCTGGATTTAGAACAAAACTAGAAGTTTTTTAACACGTTACCTGCCAAGGGTGAATTTTGTTGTTCACCGGTAGAGTGCCAAGCGTAATTACTTACATTATTCTTGTTTTGTTCATATTTTTTAAACATAATATTAATATTGAAACATAATCTAATGCATGGTAGTGAATCCGCGTGCATAAAAGTTGGGGATCCGATCGGACCTACGTGTGTATATTTTGTTTATGGTCAAGGGGATAAATTACAGTTGAACTAGCAACTCTGTTAGAAAGTTATTTGTTTATTACTACATGTGCAGAAGTGAAAAGTGTGGATATATTCATCTTGCTTTTAGTGCTAATAAGTAATATCTTTGTGCAATGAAAAACGAAGAAATGTGCGCAGAACTCGATCTCATTAGTAATAGCAGTGTAGTGATCTAGACTTTTCTGAAAATTCAGCAAATGACAGGGACACTGACATCTTGTGAAAATAAATTAGAATAAATAACGAATCCATTGTTAAACTTTTTAACATGTCACTGAAAAAGCAAAACATAGGTCCGATTGGGTCTACAAAAGCAACAAATGCTTGTTACCTGGTATTTAGCGCCCCTAGCGGCGTTAATAATCAATATCAAAGACCAAAACCTACATGTGTAATAAAAACACTACAGTTCAATAACAGTAGAGACAGGATTTAACAATACAAGTACTCTAACGTCAATTCGACGAATTAGAAATTGTGGGTCCGATCGGACCTACAAGAACATTTTCTTAGAAGACTCCAGTAGGTCCGATCGGACCCACATGGCAGCTAACGTGTTAAGCAAGGCTAAAAGAAAGATTGGATATGGACGACCAAGCCCAACCAGGGCTGCGGTGGCTCAGTGGTAGAGAGTTCATCTCTGGTGCATGGTGTCCATGGCTCGATCCCAGCTTGTGCTAAGTAGGCTTTGTGGTGGAGAAACGCCGTGTAGTAGGTTTTCTCGGGGGTCTGTTTTCTCCCACTTTCTTCATTCCACCATTTCATTCATCTCTCATGGTCACCGTATCCCTTAGCCTCGGTGCAGAATCGAGGGACCTTAAACTGAATATTTCATTTTATTTCACGAAGCCCAAGGACATCGATACAAGAACAAGATAAAGATTGGATATGGAAGACGAGTTGCATAGTAATCTTGCTCTTGGCCTTGTTTTGGTGATCATCAAATAGCGATGAGCATATTTTCTTGCTTTCCGTATAGTATGAAAGACCATAATCGAAATCACACTTGGTCTTCATTTGTACCGATGAGGCGAGCATTCTTGGCTCTTTTATAGCATGAAAGACCACCAAAACTATGAAATTCAGAACCAAGACTTGACTGCAAGACAAAGAATAAGACGCAGTATTGATGACCAAGACCCAGGAAGCAAATTGTTTGAATTTCATTTGTTGGGCTGAAAGTGATGAAATAAAATTAGTACTTTGCAATTAAATATCATACTGTATTTTTAAATTTATATACATTTATATTTTGTATCTTCTTAAGTGCAACTATATATACTGTAAAATACGTTTTAATTACCAAGAAAGAAAAATCAAAGTGGCACGGGTCCCGGAATCATAAGAACCTATTTTGGAATGAAACTTGAAGGCTTGGAAAAAATCACAGGTGTTCTCCTGTTTCCTCAACCCTTATCATTGTAGTTAAACGATTTCCTTTTGTCTCCGCCAAGAGACTCTTGCTATTGCCTTCCGAGAAAACCCCCTGCCGTCCAAGCAGGTGAGAAAACTGACCTTGAATAAAAATTTCGTCACATAGAACTATAGCAAGGAAAAAAAATTCTCCCACGTCGGACATTGGTATCAGTTATAAAAAGAATTAACCAAACCTCAAAAGTGCCAAATATTCATTAATATGCATATACAAATCCACCGCTCGATCTAGCTAGTGGTTAACGTGTAAGACTTCGGTACACGTGGTCCGGGTTTAATTCCCAATGGGAGTGCATTTAGGCGTTCACCCAGTGTCGTGACCATAGTGCTCTCAAACGGATCGGGTTGACCCGACCCGACCCGTGACCCGACCCGACCCGACTCGGAAGTTAATTTACCCAAGTCTACTTTATCCTTATAACTCTTTAGAGAACTTTCGTCAGGTCACTCGCAATAGAAAAGTGAACCACGAAAGATGCCGTCACCCATATCAATCTTCATTTGTACTGCCTGGGAATGTAACGTGTTTAGCGAAAAATTGATGAATACATAAAGCATATTGTTAGTACGGGTCAAACATAGGACTGATCAAACAGAAAAGTTTCCCAGGAATTGCTTATAAGTTTCTACTATGAGTACTTCCTACTGTTACTATCGCTAGCAAAATAATGTATAAAGCAATTCAGCATTTCAGATGTTTTCCATATCAACAAAAAGATTTGAAATTGAATAATCAAAAACTTAGTAAAATATGTACCCATGTATCGACTAACCGATAATAATAATAATAATAATAATAATAATAATAATAATAATAATAATAATAATAATAATAATAACAAAATTACAATACTAATTATGTAAACAATACCTTCCAGTAAAGAAAATAATAATTGCTACGACGGAATTCGAAAGCGGGTCTCTGCTATACGATTTTTATGCTTTACCACTCTGCTAACAATTCCTCATACAAAAATAAGAAAATCAACTAGTAGTTACGGAAGATAAAAATTGAAATTTCCATTTCTACAGGTGTGGATACAATTCAAAGAATGCGAAAATAATGTATGCCGTCTTTTCCTATTTGGAAATTAGAAGTTAAAGCAAGGAAGAATAGTAGTAATGCAAATCGGGACCATTGTTAAGAACGATGAGATAGCTTCAACTTGAATAACGTTTCGTGTTATTTATCTCATTAACGAAGGTCTGTATAACTTGTTTTTGAGTTAAAGAAGGGAACCTCGAGTAAGTCATTGCGACACTCATAAGGACCATCTCCTTATACGAGCATTAGTATTGTGTATACTCTTACATGCAACGATTTAAAGTAGCTAAAAGTTTAGATAAAAGGTGAAGTGACGCGGTAGGTAAGTGGTTAGTGCATTGAACTTCTATTCGGCGGACCCAGATTCAAATATCGGCCAGGTTTAAACTTTTTAAAAATGTTTCAATATCAAGTTCAATGCTTACTCAGTGTGAAAAGCAAGATCTTCTCCTTTCCAGATATAAAAATTGTTGGAATGAGGAGAAGGTCTGGCAAAGGAGGCAATCATTTACAAACTTCTTTCCAGCAGTTGTTCTAGATTTTTATATTTTTACCTACTTTCAAGCATTTTCTGATTCATGCGTGGTCAGTATTTTTTACTTCTCTGAGCAAAGAGTATATAACGAAATAATACATTACGTACATATCAATATAGAGAATAATATTTGGTGTTCATTGGATAACACGCTCTGAACCACAGAGATTCATCTCAGAATCGAGAACTGTTTCGTTAGTCAGCTACTTCACGATTTTACCTGCATAAACACGTTGCTCTGTGCTACCAACCACTGTCAGTGCCGAGAGAACTTACGTGCATCTGTCTAGGCGTTCTCATAACTGCAGATTATCTGCACCCCAATTAATGGTATTAGAACACTTATGGATAGGGGCACTTTTGCTGGTGGCTGTACATTTGTTTAATGCTAATTCTGAAAGTTTATATTGATAAGAGTCATTTCAGATGCTCTAGCTTGAACAAATCAATTTTGGTTTCAATTTCCTGTCTTTTTATTATTAATTTATTTACGTTTCTTGAATCAAGTATTCTGCATTATTTGTGGTAAAGTAAAAATCTTGAACTTCTCTATCCTTCTTATATTTGCAACTAAGCATTGTATTAAAACCAATTAGTACCTAACAGTAATTATAGTTGCATCATAGTTAGAGAAACGCAATGTATTCATACCTTTTTATGCTGTAATCTTCAATTGTTTTTTTTTTAAGAGAGCTTTCAATGGTTATTCTGCTATATGTTCCTCACTTGAACGACATTGCTAGGTGTTCGTGATTACGGGCATAAATTTTGCACTAAATTTAGTTATAATACGTACAATTCTTGATAATCAAAAAGAAAATTGCCAATGAATAATTTATTGATTTTGTTTTAACTCGCTGTTACAACATCTGTGTGTTTCCTTTTTTTTAAAGTTTGTGTGCAACTGTAGTTCTACTAAGGGATTGTTAATCGTAATGAGACTATACTGCGCTATTTCTATAATCATGTTGTTGCTTTAGTATTTAGTTTAGTGTACATTACACTAAAAATCTGTTTTCATCATGTTAAGCCATAAGATTTTAGTGCTCATGAAGTAGTGAGTTTACTTGAATCTGGGGAAATTTTCTCCAATATAGTAGACCGGGTAATTCCACGGGAATGTACACCAAAAGTGTATTTTCTAAACTTATGTGTTTCGCTTGTTTTTGTCACCCATATCTTCGATTGAGGTCTAAAATTATGAATGCTATATAATTTGCTGCAGTTTCTACAGTGCTGAACTGACAACAGTGCTGATCCAATATGGCCGCTCTGTGAGACAAGCTGAAAGGCATATCGACTGACATTTAATTGTCGATCATTCATTTTATTGAGAAGAGAAGAAAAAGGTGTTTACAATTTTGAGTGCAGAGTACCGTATTGTGTATCACTACATATGCGAATGTTGTCTACTTTCAGCTGTTTAAGTGGTATTTCATATTAGAAAACTGGTCTTGTGCTGTAGTGTGCGTCACGAAAAAAAAAACATTTTTTCCTGCTGAAAGTTAGTTATTGCATGTAACGGTTTAATACTTTCAATTTTCCTTCTTGATAGATAGAGCAACTATTTGCCATGATATTGATTTGGAAACTCAAATAAACACAGACTTACAATTACTGAAGTGTATGTAGTGTGCGTCACGGGTAGTGTGTGTCACGTTCAAGCATGGTGAAAACTGCTGCACAACGTAAAGCAGAGCACGGAAAGGCTCCGTACGCCCGGAAATAATACCGAATTTCGAAGAAAAGAGACTCAAAAACAGAGAATTAGACGTGAAAGGTAAAATAAAAATATTACAATTGAAGAGAAGGAGCATATGCAAAAGAAGAAGAGGGAAGAAATGAGACGATATCGTCAGAAAAAGAAATTAAGCACAGCTATTGATGCTAGGTTAAATAAACAAGTACCAGTGCATCTTCACCTAACAAAGTGTTTTCATCTCGGTGTTCATATGGGAAAGCTATGGCTAAAGTTAAGAGAAGCGTACCTCATAGTTCCAATAAGCGTAAGGTTGTTGTTAAACAATTGTTTCAACAGTTTGCACCCGACAATAAAAAGCCAGCCAAGACACTAGATCAAAGTTCATCAAAAACGGCAACTGAAGAAGCAGTTATTCAGTTTTATTTATGCGATGCAATATCTTAACAGGCAAGAAACAGAATCCTGATATAGAGATTGGAAGTTGTAAATTCTGTGAACTTCGGCCGAAACATGCCTGCTGAACGCGAACACCACCAAATCTTTCTGTGTATCAATCACGAGAATGTTAGATTACTGTTAAATTCATGTTCATTGCTGTCAAACAGCACAAATGATCTGATTTCGTCTCGTAGTGTGCGACGATGAATCTGAGACCTGTATGTTTCATACTTGACAAGAATGTGGTGAATTACCAAAGTTCGTTTCGCTTCACAACTCTACTAAACCAATGGACACGAATATGGAAATCACCTATCAACAATAGACTACTGATGAGACTGGCAAAGTGCCGAAAGAGAAAATGTCAAGAACATTAAAGGAAGTGATGAAAAAACTATAGAATAAACTACCTGTTTTTATACCATGCATTGATACTGCGTCACCAGGCAAATTATTTTAAAATCCTGAAGAAAAAATTGGGTTGATTTAGTTTAACGTCCCATGGTTATGCCTGCTAGGCTAAAGATGACGTGGATCTACTGATTATAGTGGAATTCTAACCACTTTGGTCCTTCAACTGTAACCCCACCGGAATTCGAACCCGGGACCACGCTATCCGAAATCAAGCGTGCTAGCCACTAGGACAAGCAGGGGTTCCCTGAAAGAAAATGTACCGGAAAACACAATAATCATGCAAATAAATTTTAGTGAAAACTACACATTTCCGAAACATGCTAAATCCTTTCTGGTCGCTCAATAAGTATAGTTGAGTTTGCTCTTTCATTTCTCGAATAGCTTTTGACATATACACCTCAGTTTCCTATTTTTTTTTAAAGTGCGTTTTGGTTTCTAACAAACATTATTGAAACGAAACTACTGCAGGTATCGATAGGCATTTGAAAAAAATAAAAGAAACAATATGCTTACTGAATCACCAAAATGCGTTTATTTATTTAACGAACACCAGATACGGCTCAGAGGCCATTTTACACTAAGGAAAGGATTTGGGAAAGTGTCGTCCAGAGTGGATTTGTTAGGTACCATCCCGGCATTTGTCTGGTAGGACTGAGGGAAAAGAAGAAACACCCGTCAGAATGGTCGGCAGTGGTATCGAACCCACAATCTCCCGACTGCGAACCAACAGAGTACCTCAGTAGCATGTTTCGGAAATACATTCCACAGCTGTACGAGGTACGATGAATAACAAATTCAAACAATCAATAAGATTCTAAACAATAGGAAAATATAAGTGTTGTCATTGAAGGAAGTGTAGTGTGCGTCACAAGTGAACTGTAGTGTGCGTCACAGAGAAATACCATTGTCATATGTTTACTACAGTGAAGTGCGAATGAAACGGTGGTTGTGAGAACACTGCATTCCTTCTGGAAAATGTTTATGTACAAAATACATGTTGTAAAGTCATACGGAGGAAGATTTACTAAATTCAAAATATGAGTAAAATTTTACTTCCCTTTCTGTAGTGTGAGTCACGTTTTAGTGTATAAATATAACGTGGTATTTTAATAATTAAATACAAAAATCCCAATATATGGAAAATATAATATGTCCTTTCTATAATCATATTTAGTGGTTTGTATTTAAAAATCGTTACATTCGTTACCATAGTTAAGGTTTAAAATATACGAGCATGTTCCTTTGTAGAGTGCGCCACGCGTGGAAATAGCCAGACCATGAAACAAAAATGGATGTTTCTCCAACAGTTGATTGTAGTAATGATTTCTTAGATTAGGATTCCAATTTTGAGTGAATCTCAAGCTGTCGGTAATTTGGATAGAATATCAGTTACAAAAGAGGGAAAAAATATGAAAAGCAGTAAATTCATGAATTTGTGGTCTTTCGATATTATTTTTTTCTAATGATATTTTTCCACAGAAGAGTGACCCGCCCTGTTTACTATTAGTTAAAGAAGAAGAAGGCAAGCTCCGCCATTCTGGTTCAATTTCTCTTTTGTTGCGCATCGACGAATGGGAAGAAGGATGAAGGATGCATGTGGGCCTCCAGCATTTAATCGTTTCGGATAAAAAGTATTCTTTGGAATAGTTTCGTTTATTTTGTTAGTATTTGGTTCGGATTATTGGTGTCCGAATAAAACACAACACCACTTTATTAATCAAATGTCAAAGATTCCAGTATATATGGTGGTGCAGTGCAGTGAAAATCAACAAGTTAATGTCAAGTTGAATCCAAGAGGAAAGAATGTGAAAAGAAAAAAAGGAAAGTGGAAGAACCAGTGTGGTAAGAAATGAAAGCATTTTTTTTTTAATTCCGCAGTTACTTGCAAACAAAAAATTCGAATTGAAACTGAAAGATGAGATTAAAACCCCACTTGATGTCTTCATGTTCCTTTTCACAACTGAATATTTTGACTTGATAATCAGGGGAACAGAATTGTACGCAAAACAAAAGGGTAACCAAGATTTCCATATAAGAAAGGATGAAATATTTATAATAATTTTAATTAATTTACTTTCGTACTATCGTAAGCTTCCGGATCGACACATGCACTCTGTATTGTTCGCATAATCAAGATTGTGATGTGAAAGCTGCATTTTCCAATATGATGAAAAAAGATTGATTTTAATATTTTGCAATACTTGCACCTTGCTGATAACTTCCAAATAACACAAGATCGTCTGTATAAATTTGGGCCGATTTTTCTACATCTAAACACAAACTTTCAGGATGTAAATCATTTTGAAAACCTCAGTATTCACCAACCGACAGCGATAAAACCTTATTTCGGGCACACAGTAAGCATATTATTTCTGGCAAACTCGTACGGTTTAGCTTGAGGTTGTGGTGGGCTTGCCACGAAAACGTTATGTATATGCTGAGCCTTAAATAGAAAAATCCACACACCTTAAAGGAAATGGATTAGGACAAGGAGGGGACGTTGTTTTGGAATGGTGTGGGCATATATCTCATCCTGAAACACATTTATACTTAGAATACCTTTTCACGCTTATTGATACTTTCAGAGAACTGCAAAAAGTAAAGAGGAGGCACTGGTACTGCACGCAAGAATCGTGTCCCTTTATTCACAATCCTTCCATCAGAAAAAAGAAATCAGGAAACAAGAACGAGTATCATTTATGTGAAGACCGGATAGGAAATTGTTAATTCCGATTACATGGTAGTTCTCAGATGGCAGTTGTTACTATTCTTACTAACTGTATAAACGTCTAACCACTATGGCATGCTGATAATCACGTAAAGAAAATAGCAGATTTCTAGTGCAAGTGCCAGGGCTTGTGGCCGAGTATAATGTAAAAATTGCTGGAGTCGACCAGTTTTAGACCAGTTTCAGCATACGTATAGACCAATTATTAGACGTAAAAGCTGATTCATGGTGGCTGTTTTTCTCATGGGAACTTATAATTTCGGTTGCCATTAGGTGGTTATTATACAGAAGAATCGGACACAACACAGATCAGTAGTCTTTGAAAATACAATGAACTTTACAATTTATTTCGTTTTGAACCCCGCAGAATCGCAAAGCTTTTTGTGCAAGTACCTCTTTTGGAAGGGTTGTAGCGCAATAAAGTTTGTTGGAAAGGACCACTGGATTGTCGTTGGCGAATCGAAGTACAACATTTATAAGAACTGCTCATGCCTAACTAAGTATCTTTGTGAATGTCGTAAATGTTCTTTATACTCTGAATGATTCAAAACATTTCATACTACGTGAATATATCTTACATCTAGGGCATTCTATTCGTCTTAAAAACGCGGATATCACTGGTAGAGATTCATTGTGAACTTCAACATTACTACTATTTGTGTTACGACTGGCTATCTAATTGTTACTTTCATTTCGCATATAGTATATAACTTTTTGTGATTAATATTACGAACATAGCAGAAAAGATGTAAACAGACATTACTTGCAGTACTTATGCATTATACATTTTGTGCGCCAGTGCAACTGTAACTATACTTATACGCAACGAATTATTGGTAGGAATATATATTTAAAAGTTCAGTAAATTTCATTTCAAAAAGCAGATATAGATAAACAAATATTGTATATTTGTATCATAAATGTTCTACGCATAGAATTATCTTTATTATTGGGTTAACTTCCAGACCATTGTGTTTCTTTAGACTTATTTGCGTTGTGTTCATTATTGTTTTGTATGTTGCATTTATGAAATCCATTAGAGAACTAGATAAATCATATGTAAGTGTCACTACGCGTGTGTTAACACGTACGGTTTAGTCACTATATATCGAACACTTAAGAACATTAGTATGAATATTTAATCAATATTTTCTATCAGTGAGTAACTGACCCCTGTATTAGTGATAAAACTTTACTGCTGTTATTTATTGGTTGAAAAAAATTATTATGACAATTATAATTAACAATTTTGAAATTAACTCCTTCCAGGGTCCTTGAGATGCCAAATCCTCCAGAAGAACTGGACCCTTGCATCAGGGCAATGGAAGATACGGTTCTAAAAGCAATTCATAACTTTCCCAGTTGTTCTGCTTCAGGAATAGAGGGACTGTCACCTCAAAACTTAAAAGATCTAACATCGAAATCGGCAGGTGATTCAGCGGGGATCTTACTCACTTCAATAACGAAATTGGTAAACCTGATTTTAAATGGAAAAGTAAATCACGATATATGTAAATACCTCTTTGGTGCTAACCCCTGCATGTGCCCTGCGGAAAAAAAATATGGTGGTGTAAGGCCGATAGCAGTTGGATGTGTGTTCAAAAGATTGGCTTCCAAATTAGCTGTATCATCAGTCTATAATCAGTGCACAAATCATTTGCAACCACATCAGCTTGGTTTTGCGACGAAGAAAGGGACTGAAACAATCATACATGCTACCCGTGCCTTCATTAAATAACACCCAAACTCTAACAATATAATACTCAAAATAGATTATAAAAACGCATTTAACACTGTGGAAAGAAACTCTATATTAAAAGAAGTGCAACGAGTTATACCCCAGCTATATCCCTGTTTTTGGCAAAGTTATGCTAATCCGTCCATGCTATTTTTCGGAGGCAGAACAATTTCATCACAGGTCGGATGTCAACAGGGTGATCCTGCAGGACCGATGCTATTTAGTTTAGCAATTCACCCAATAATTAGTACGTTACGATCAGAACTAAATGTGTTTTATCTTGACGATGGTACTTTAGGTGGATCACCACAGACAGTCATACACGACTTAAATGTTTTACTCCTGGAATCAAGTAAGATAGGACTACAAATAAATCCATTAAAATATGAGCTATTTTTTACGTCGGGAACACCAGATCCCATCATTGAACCTCAATTTTAAGCTGTGCTACCTGGAATACGAACAATACCAACTCATGAGATATCATTATTGGGAGCACCACTACACGAAGATGGATATGATAATTGTTTGGAGGATCATCTAAATAGTTTTAAAACAATAACCGAGAGGTTGAAAAAAGTACCAGCACATATAGCCTTTTTCCTTTTAAAAAATGTTTAGGTATTCCTAAAGTGACTTATTTTTTACGTACCGTTCCAACATGGTTCAGGCCAACTAAAATTTTTCAACTAGATGACATTTTGAAAAAGTGTCTGCAATCAATACTCAATTATAAGTTAAATGAAACTCAATGGGCACAAGCAAGCTTACCCATTCGTTTAGGAGGTTTAGGGTTACGGAATGTTTCAGATTTGAGTCTCCCTGCATTCTTGTCTTCTTCCTATGGGGTGTTGTAGCTCGTCTCCAAAGTTCTTAATATTCCAGTTGACGAAGTGAAGATTCCTCATCTGACAGAGGCATTAGAAATATGGAGAGGCATTTACAACACAATTCCGGTTGTAAAGGAGTCGCAAAGAAAATGGGATGAAATTGTAATCAACGAGATAGCTGAAAACGAGGTAGTTTCGCAAAATGACATTGATTCAGCTCGCCTCAAAGCACTACGTCAAAAAGAGTCTGGAGCATGGTTGCAAGCCACACCCTCTAAAAACATCGGAACATTTTTAGAAACAAATAATTTTCAAACATGTGTAGCTTTACGCCTAGGACTTAGTATTTGCTATGAATTCACATGTGCGTGTCAAAGTCGGATGGATGAGAAAGGCTTACACGCATTAAGTTGCATCAAAAGTGGAGGGAGAATTTCACGACACAGTGAATTAAATCAAATAATAAAACGAACCCTTACCAGTATAGACTGTCCTAACATTTTAGAACCACCAGGAATGTATCGGAATGACAATAAGCGGCCAGATGGAATTACTTTGACACCTTGGAAAAGGGGCCAGTGTCTAGTATGGGATGTAACATGTGTAGATACTTTTGCCCCATCTTACTTAACGTCAACTAGTGTAGAAGCGGGAAGTGCAGCAGAGACAGCGTGTATGCGGAAACATTCTAAATATTCAAAACTTAAAGAAGATCACATTTTTATTGCGTTTGCCACGGAAACAATGGGCGTTTTTAGCAAAAAAGCCAGAATGTTTTTAAAGGAAATAGGATCAAAATTAATTAATAAATCAAGAGATCCTAGAAGTGGTTACTTTTTGACACAAAGGATAAGCCTAGCCATACAAAAAGGCAATGCCATTAGCATATTGAACTCCTTCCCATCTTCACGCAAGCTGGATGAAATTTTTTATCTAAAATAAATATAAACATTTTCTGAATGTTAATAATTGCCACTTCAAAGACATATACAGTATAAAATGATATTTTTGTTTATTATTGTGTGATTGGGATTATGACAAAATCTAAATATAGAGGACTGAAACACTTATTAATCATAATGTGTTATCCTTCGTTTTTATAATTGTCGGTTTATATAGTACCAAAATTATGTTTAATTTTGACTGTTTGCTGTTTTAAATATGTTAATTTTGATGTTTCTCTAAATGTACTAGTACTTTTGTAAAAAGTAAAATAAATAAATAAAAAAAATAAAATAAAATAAAGTACATAGAACAGTTGGTATAAACCTTGTACAAGCTAATTTTGAAATTTGAGATGCATTTTAAGAGCAAAGTCGATTACTTCTTATACCGAACGGGTTGTGCTATACATCGATCAATGAGATTTTAATTCTCGAATAGGATGTTTTATATATCGAACAGCGAGGCTTGAATATCAAACAGCATTTTTATTTTTAAACAAGCTCACTTTAAGGGTTATAAGGATACAGTAACATTGTAAACGCATTGCAATAATTCTTAAATATAAACTAAGATAGCAAATGGAAAGCTAAATACATATTAAAATGTTCTATGCTACAAAATATTGGTATTATACCGCCGCTCTTCAGCACAGAGAAAAGCGTCTTACGTTAATTTTTTTTGTTGCGTTTCTTCTTCTTCAGTTCTTCCCGGTATTGCTCGGAAGATATTGCATGCAATTTCTTCAATGTAAATTCAGGAAGTTTCTCCGGGGCTTCAGGAATTTTGGGAAACTCCTTGAATCATCACTACAACTTGTGGAAAGCAACCATGCTAATTCCGAAGCAATCACATCTTAGTACAATAATTTTGGCTTACGAAAAGTTATTTCCTGGTAAGATAGTGAAATCGATCCCTGATCCAAATTGGGTGGCTATTGACCCAAAATGTTACCCTGACCTAAAACTACCTAAAAAAAATTGACACCAAAACATTCTGAAAATGATTTTGTTGTGCTTAACATTCGCAAGTCATAACTTCAATATTAGAATTTTGTATAGTCAACATCTTAGAGCAGACGATTCGATAGAAGAATCACATATATGTAAGAAATATGTTTTCTATTTTGTGTATTAAAATGAAATTACTTGCTTTTGGAACTCAGCGCTAATAGTGCTGCTTTTTATGCTTGTTTTATTATTTTATTGGAAGAACAACTACATAAAACAGCTTCCTTATAAGTTATATTTCACTTTCTCTTTTGAATGAATATATGAGTAAATAAATGTTTGTTTCCAGAAAATGGTCAGTAATTGCTTTCATGAGTTACTTAAACTTGAATTTTGGGTAGTCAAAAATTTACAATAGGCACTTTATATTATATCTACTTATTTATAAATGTTGCAGTATGTAAATCTATAAAAGTAGTAAAGCTATGAGAAAACTGTCTTATGCTTATTAATCTGACGAAATCTAATATTGTAAGATCAAAGGTGGATTCTGAGGGAAGGACGCATTGAGGTTTTTGAAACATTCTTGAAATGAAGAATCGTTAGATTTTCACTTCATGAAAATTTTTAAGACAATGTTTATTACCAATAAATTTTACGGCGCAACAACGATGTAGGAAATAAGTGGAGTATGTTTCTATGAATCGGAAAATATTCATGACTTTTAACAAATTGAAATTTTAAATAATAAAATTGGATATTTGTACTCTACGAACTCAATATATGTTTTCTGCACTTTGCATACACGCACACACACACACAAAGAGAGAGAGAGAGGAGTTGAGTTGATTTTGAGTGTAACGTCCCTTTCAGCAGGGAGACTATATAAGACGGGACCAACTGATTAACGTGGAATCCGAACTACATTAGTTTCCGCTGGGAGTCGAAGCCAGGTCTTCCATGCCAAAGGCGCGTATGCTAACCGCTTAGCAACGAAGGAGCTCGCAGATGAAGAGAGAGAGAGAGAGAGAAACACTGTGTAAAATTTTACTTCCCAATTTGAAACATTAGAAACTTTTCCGGTTCCCGAAAGCTAATTGGAAAATTACTATTTATTGCTGACTAACTTTCCTCTACAGAAATTCAATTTTGTAGCTGAATGTGGAGTTACATATAGTGGAAAATTTCCTACCTAACATCACTATACTGTACATAGTATCCAAAATTGTCCAGATTATGAAAAGTTTTTCCAGTTGTTTCTACATCGTGATGAAAATTTTCCGATCTATGAAAATTATTTTACTTGTTTCTACAGAGCAATAAAACTTTCCGATTCACAAAAAGTTGTTTTACCTTTTGCTTCAAAATGATGAAAATTTTTCCGACTCATAAAAAGTTCTTCAATTTTTCCATATAAGACAGAAAATATTTCGATTCGAAAAATTGTTTAGCTTGTTCCTACATAGTACTGAAAATTGTCTGAGCCATGAAAATTTTCAGATTCTTTAAACGATCTTTCACTTTTTAACATTTCTGTACATGAATTCAACCAATTTTATAAATGCTGAGGAATTATTATTTGATAACTGATATTTTTTTTAGAACGGAAAATTTTCCATCCCACTCACTACATATAATAACATTTCCTTAAATTCAAAGGTTAACACTCGCCCAACGGAGATCGGGTCCTTTTTCACCCACAAATGTTTTATTTTAGCTTTTTTCTACTTCTTCCTCGTCTTTTCGGTCATCAGCCTAGATATGCTTCTTTTAACCTACGAGCCATGCAGTAACACTTCTATTATCTTAGAATTCTTTATTTCTCAACCACAAATAAACAATTCTTTGTCTGGGTCTTCGATGTTTACCCAGGCATGGTCCAACATGTCAGCAGTGTTGCCAGGTGCCGAACATCCAACAAAACCAGAAATTGATATAAGTGGCGGGAATATGGGATATTTTCTTCAAAATAAATAGGATTTGAGATAATTTCCTTCAAAGCATGTACCAATGGAAACAGATGGTAATATATATGCATATCTGGGTGTGTTTGTGTGCGTTATATATTTGCGGGAAACCTTGAATCATATTGGAAAATTTCATGTTTTCGGACGGGAAACTTCCCATCACGAGCTGGCAACACTGCGTGTCAGAGTAAATATAAAACACTTTAGTCCAATTTCTCTCGTGCAAAAGAAGCATGTAAGTAAACCGTGCGCGTCTGTCCTCTGTGCGGTAATAATGTCCGAGCAAAAGTTTTTGAAAACTTCAGATGATATATTTCGTGAACTGATTATACAGCAAGAATAAAGTGCTGAAGCTATCATAGTCTGGGTTCTGTTTGCGGCCCCCCCCCCGAAATTTTACCTTCTAAATCGGCCACTGAAAACCAATATGCTCATCACTAATATCAAGCTTTAAATTAGGGGGAAATCTATTAATAACACTATATTCTCTTTAAAAAAATCATTAAAATATTGATGGGTCAAAAATGACCATATGTTCGTCGGATAAGTTATTTCTAGTATACTCACGGAACAAGTGTTAAACTTGCACAAGAAACAGAATATTCCATAAGCCAATTGAGATTTCTTACATGAAGAAACCGAAGTGTGAAGTACAATTCCTGCCTTCTTAGGACTGTTGAAGCTCTTTCTAACATAATTCATTTTCTTCACAAAAGAAAATTGTTTCTAGAACGAATTACATGGCAAAGTGAAGGTAAGTAATTTGGAACATGAAGGGAATGCAATGTGTGTTTGTTTGAGAGTTGGTGTGTGCAAGAGAAGATTTTGGTGATGATGAAATGTGGAAGTTTGTTTTGACATGTCGATAAGGATTTAAGTGATGGCGAAAGTTTTAAATTTTCGAAAATTTGTAACTACAAACAAACAAAATCTTACAATGGATAAGCAGTTTGTTTCATTTCAATTCGCTAATTGAATCTTTAAACGGTGGTTATTAATAAGAATGATTTTTAACCCAAGAAATTCCAATTCATTTTAGGATGCATGCTATCCCAAATTAAGAGCCTCTCAAACTTATTCAGTACTAAATTTAAATACAATTAAAAGTAATTGAGCTACTGCATATTTTGTTAGTCCATTAGCATCCATGTACAGTGGTTCACGCAAATTTCTGATGTACAAAGTCCGTGGACAGGCAACCCAACTAACACCCGCTCCAAAATTAATAACGCCTGGTAGAGTACATAGAACAGCAGCATGAAGTATGTCCCACCTGTTAAAAGAACAAATCGTAAAGAGTGTTTTTGTGCAGGAGTGAGGAGAAACGCTGGCTGACGAAATGACAAAAGGGAGTATTTGGATACTTGTACTCACAGTAAACAGCACAGTAGCAGAAAAAAGTATACGAACACCAGAGGCGCCGATGAGAAGATAACAGTCAGGGGACTTAAATAATCATATAATTAACACAAATGAAGGATTATAAACAAGTTCACTTACTTCAATTGACTACACATATATGCTTATCAAATAATATACGGATAGATTATGCGGTATATGTAGAGGGTTATTTTATTTTTTATTTTTAGTAAACACAAAGTCTTGCGTTGAGTTTTGAAAATATTAACAGCAGTCCTACCTGCAAATCAATTAAAATATGGATATATCGTTCGGGGGAAGACCTCAGAATCCAACGAAAATTTTGGGGGTCTAACAGGGCCTGAGCTCCTTGGTTCCGGCGCCACTGATTGATACATAATACTACTTCGAAAGAAGAACTGGTCCGACTTCATTATTCGTTAAATCACTTTTGAAAATGCTATATATTGGTACGCAGTAATTTCTTTGTAAATATTAAAAATGCAAAATTCGATAACTCTCAAATGAGTTGGACAACTTTCCCGCACTAAGCGTATTTCCCTTCAGGTTGCAAAATAACTGGAGGTTCCTGAGTTGTATCCTCGTCGCCAAAAGTGCCTTTACATCGCCGTGACGGGTATGTGACTGCGCAGTACTCTAAGAAAGGGATGGTTGCATACGAATTTGTGATTAATTTTGAGGAGTTTTTATTTTGACTAGGGAAATAACGTAGATATAGAGAGTAAGGGCAGAGATTTTAAGTAACAGTGCGCTGTCATCTCTGTTTTTAAATTTATTGCCTTATATGTTAAGTTAAACACCACAACATCTATCACTTATAGCGTAGATCATCTTACTTTTTAAAATTGCCACTTTAGCTTATTTGTCCAAACACTAACCTCCAGACATGATGTAAAGAGAAGAGAAAGAAAGAGATACAGCATCTGAAAGATTTATGTAATTCACTAAGGAACTATAGGGACTGACTGAGCTAATTACAGCTACTAGCGCTTTTCACTCTTCAGGAATTTACTACGACATGTTTCTTAAGTCCTAAATCTGTGCATGAATTAGATCATTCGCCTCACTGTAATTATTTGGAAATGGAAACTGATTACGCTGAACGTGAATATGTTTCGCTGTCGTACAGCAAGGACCGTAATAAATGTAAATAAGGCTCTCATTACACTAGTTAACAAATTTAAACTTTTTGTTTGTTACATGAGAAAAATCACCTGATCTTAAAGGAACTTTTTGCGCTGAATTCGAATATGCACTCGGTTTCTCTCCATCACGTACAGTTTTCCCGTAACAGAGGGATTTTCGGGAAATTCCCTCAAAACTTTCCCTTTTTCAGATATTTTATTCCCCTAGCTCCTGTCCCCTTACATATAGTAACATACAAATTATACCTAAGTATACCTTGATTTATATTTAATAAACCCTAAAAGTTTCGTAAAAATCGCTTTGTTCTTTTTAGAGAAATAAATATATTTGTATGTATACTGTGTGCACTGTTTATTGCACCTCATAGTAATGCTTTCAGTGAGTTGGGATAAAAACGATGTGCTTTATTACTACAAAAACAGACATAAAAATGAATATTTACAATAGTAAACAACACACTTGTATTGCTCTCTGTAAATTAGAAACGTGTATAAAAATAGAATGTAATTCCAACGTATATTTTTTTTTCAAACGTACAGTATATGTATATCTTAATACATATATATACAATTCTCCAAGTTTTTTCGTTTTGTTCATGAAATGGTTATCAATATTTGTTATCAAATGTAACAGAATGCAAAAGAACTTCCACTTTCCGAGCCCCCTACCAACTGGGAAGAGATATGGCCAAAAGACTCTGATGATGATCATGACCTTGATGAACCATCGACAACAACATGTACATCCAAGGATCCAACGTTCATCCCTGACTGTGTTCGCGAGCCACATTTCATCCGGCAATGTGAAGTTAATGACCTAGTCCGTGATTTGCACCTGACAAAACAAGAGGCGGAACTTCTGGGATCAAGGCTCCAGCAGTGGAACTTATTGGATGCAGAAACGAACATATCAGTGTACAGGAAAAGGCATGTTCAATTTTCAAGCTATTTCTCAATGCAAGATAATGTGTGCGTATGTACGGATATAAATGGGTTGATGGCGGAGCTAGGAATTCCTTACGTTCCAGAAGAATGGAGGTTATTTATCGACGCGTCAAAGGTCAGCCTTAAAGCTGTCCTTTTACATAATGGAAATAAAAAACCTTCTATACCACTTGTGCACTCAGTGAAGATTAAGGAATCCTATGACACCATGTCAACTTTGCTAAATCTTATAAATTACAAGGACCATTGTTGGCAAATATGTTGTGATCTCAAGGTAGTTGGTATTTTATTAGGACTGCTGTGCGGTTACACGAAGTACCAATGTTTTTTATGTTTATGGGATAGCCGAGCTGATGACAAACATTATGAAGTGAAGGAATGCGAACCTAGAGTGAATTACGTACCTGGAGAATGCAACGTCAAATACGCTCCTTTGGTAGATCCTAATAAGATATTACTACCGCCACTTCACATCAAGTTAGGACTTATGAAAAACTTTGTCAAAGCCATGGACACATCTGGTGAAGGTTTCAAGTATTTGCGAGATAAGTTCCCTAACCTGAGTGATGCTAAGATTTCAGCGGGAGGGTTTATTGGTCCCCAAATTAGGAAATTAATGCTTGATGATAGCTTTGACAGCAAGTTAAACAGTGCTGAGCTAGCTGCCTGGACAGCATTTAAGTGTGTTGTGCGCAACTTTCTGGGCAATAACAAAGCTGAGAGTTACACAGAAATCGTACAGGACATGATACAGAAATACAAAGAGTTGGGTTGTAGGATGTCTTTAAAAATCCACTTTTTGCACTCCCACCTCAGCTTCTTTCCTGCTAACCTAGGTGCTCTCAGCGACGAACAGGGGGAAAGATTCCACCAAGATATACTGGCAATGGAGAAAAGGTACCAGGGACGATGGGATCCTTCAATGATGGGGGACTATTGTTGGGGTCTTGTTAGAGAATGCAACATTTCTTACAAAAGAAGGAAGTAGTGTACGTTTCTGTAACCCAATGGAAGTTTCATATATTGTGATAGTTTTGATTGTCTTTTCATGACCTTTTGGTACATTTGTATTATTGTTTATTGTAAATTGTCACACTTGTAAATTATATTGTATTATATTTTATATATGTGTTTGTGGTAATAAAGCAAAACCTTTTACCTCAACTTAAGAGATCTGAAAGCATTACTATAAGGTGCAATAAACAGTACACACAGTATACATACAAACATATTTATTTCTCAAGAAAGAATAAAGCGGTTATTACGAAACTTGGAGGGTTTGTTAAATATGAAACAAAGTATACTTAGGTATATTTTCTATGTTAGTATATGCAAGGGGACAAGATCTTGGGGTGTAAAATAAACGAAAAGGGAAATTTTTGAGGGATTTTCCCGAAAATCCCTCTGTTACGGGAAAATCGTACGTGATGGAGAAAAACCGAGTGCGTATTCGAATTCAGCGCAAAAAGTTCCTTTAAGAACAGGTATTTTCTTTCATGTAACAAAACCTTTGTTAACTAGTGAATTATTATATAAAACACAGAAGTATTTATTCCGTGTATAAAACACTGTAATACAGTAACTAAGCAACATCATAATCACTAACGCCCGCAGAATTTTTTCCAACGGGGGGGGGCAAAAGACCCATATAGAAAAATCTTTGAGTTTTACATCCCACGATTATGCCGGTTAACCTAAGGGAGACGGTGATGATGAGTAATGAATGAAATGGTGGAATGAAGAAAGTGGGAGGAAACGGGCCAACCCCGAAATAAACCACGCACACGGTGTTTGTCTAACACAAAGCTCAATTGGCGTGGGCTGTGGTCGATCCCGGGACCCCAAGCAGCAGAGGTGAACGCTGTACCAATGAGCCACCGTCTCCCCTGACTCAAACGGCCACGCGTCAAAAGGGCCCGATTCAAAAGGTCTCCGCAACAAAAGGATGCGAGAAAAGTCCCGAATCGAAATGCAACTCATCAAAAGGGCCCGGGTCGAAAGGGGCCGAATCAAAACGCCCCTCATAAATAGAGCCCAGGTCAAAAGGGTCCCACGACAAAATGACCCAAGTCAAAAGGCCATGCGTCAAACGGGCCCGGGGGAAAGGGGTCCCTTACAAAAGGACCCGACCCGAGTCAAACGGCCCTGTGTCAAATGTTTTCCGGTTAAAAGGGCCCGAGTGGATAGGAGACGAATCAAAACACCCCTCATTAAAAGAGCCCGGGTCAAACGTGTCCCACGACAAAATGACCCAAGTCAAAAGGCCCTGCGTCAAACGGGCCCAGGAGAAAAAGGGTCCCGCTACAAAAGGTCCCTAGTCAAACGGACACGAGTCAAAGGGCCCCTCAAAAAGAGCGCCCAGGTGAAACGGGTTCCACGACAAAATGACCCAAGGCAAAAGGCCCTGCGTCAAATGAGCCCGGGTGAAAACCCACGCAAAGGTGTTTGTCCACCAAAAAGTTCAATTGGCGTGGGCTGGGATCGAACTCGAGATCCCAAGCAGCAGAGGTGAACGCTCTACCACTGAGCCACCGCGGCCTGTGAGTCAAACGGCACCGCGTCAAAGAGGCCGGGTCAAATGGTCTTCGCAACAAAAGAGCGCGAGTGAAGTCCCGAATCAAAACGCCCCTCATCAAACGGGCCCTGGTCAAAAGGGGCCGAATAAAAATACCACTCATAAAAAGAGCCCGGGTTAAAGGGTCACTCGATAAAATTACCCAAGTCAAAAGACCCTGCGTCAAACGGGCCCAGGAGAGAAAGGGGCCCGCTGCAAAAGGGCTCGAATCAAACGGCCCCGGATTAAAAGGGCCCGAATCGAAAGGAGCCGAAGCGAAACGCCCCTCATAAATAAGCCCGGTGAAACGGGTCCCACGACAAAATAACCCAAGTCAAAAGGCCCTGCGTCAAACGAGCCCGGGTGAAAACCCACGCTACGGTGTTTGTCTCCCACAAAGTTTAATTGGCGTGGGCTGGAATCGAACCCGGGATCCCAAACAGCACAGGTGAACGCTCTACCACTGAGGCATTGCGGCCCCGGACTCAAATGGCACTGCGTCAAAGGGCACAGGTCAAATGGTCTCCGGAACAAAAGGGCGCGAGTGAAGTCCCGAATCGAAACGCCCCTCATCAAACGGGCCCTGGTCAAAAGGAGCCGAATCAAATTGCCCCTCATAAAAAGAGGCCGGGTTAAAGGGTCCCACGATAAAATGACCCAAGTCAAAAGGCCCTGCGTCAAACGGACCTAGAAGAAAAGGGGCCCGCTGCAAAAGGGCCCGAGTCAAACGGCCCCAGATTAAAAGGGCCCGAATAGAAAGGAGCCGAATCAAAACGCCCCTCATAAATAGTTCCCGATCAAACGGGTCCCACGACAAAATAACCCAAGTCAAAAGACCCTGCGTCAAACAAGCCCGGGTGAAAACCCACGCTACGGTGTTTGTCCCCCACAAAGTTCAATTGGAGTGGCCTGGGATCGAACCCGGGATCGAAAGCAGCAGAGCTGAACGCTCTGCCACTGAGCCACCGCGGCCCCTGAGTCAAACGGCACCGCGTCAAAGAGCCCGGGTCAAATGGTCTCCGCAATAAAAGGGCGCGAGTGAAGTCCAAATCAAAGCGCCCCTCATCAAACGGGCCCTGGTCAAAAGGATCCGAATCAAAATGCCCCTCATAAAAAGAGCCCGGGTTAAAGGGCCACTCGATAAAATGATCCAAGTCAAAATTCCCTGCGTCAAACAGGCCGAGGAGAAAAAAGGCCCGATGCCCGATACGTTTTTGTAACCCAATGGAAGTTTCATATATTGTGATAGTTTTGATTGTCTTTTCATGACCTTTTGGTACATTTGTATTATTGTTTATTGTAAATTGTCACACTTGTAAATTATATTGTATTATATTTTATATATGTGTTTATGGTAATAAAGCAAAACCTTTTACCTCAACTTAAGAGATCTGAAAGCATTACTATAAAGTGCAATAAACAGTACACACAGTATACATACACACATATTTATTTCTCTAGAAAGAATAAAGCGATTATTACGAAACTTGGAGGGTTTGTTAAATATGAATCAAAGTATACTTAGGTATAATTTCAATGTTAGTATATGCAAGGGAACAAGATCTTTGGGGTGAAAAATAAACGAAAAGGGAATTTTTTGAGGGATTTTCCCGAAAATCCCTCTGTTACGGGAAAATCGTACGTGATGGAGAAAAACCGAGTGCATATTCGAATTCAGCGAAAAATTTCCTGTAAGAACAGGTATTTTCTTTTATGTAACAAAACCTTTGTTAACTATTGTAATTTTCTAAGAATTAGAGTTCCTCTTTAGCATTATCACTTATACTTTAATAATATTTTTCTCCATAGGATCATTCTCAAGGCGTGGAATGAATAATACCCTCTTTGATTTCCTATAGGAGTTCTATTCTGTTCATCCGCTATTATTTTCAACCGTTTTCATGTTAGTGATGCTGGACGTTTATCTGATATAGGTAACATATTTTAGCGGTCATTTTGAATACGGTGACCTATATGAAAACCGTTTGCCACATCGTTTTTTAGTTTTTAAAGATCTATCGAATGAAGTGTCACTCGCCCCATGTTTCCATTTAAAATTTATAAGTTGGCCTCGGGCCCACTTGAAGGGCAGTTCTGAGGGCACCCCGATATCATCATTCGATTTGCCCCATGGTGTTTCTTATTTGAGTTTTTGTTCAGTTTATTTATGTTCAACCGTTCTTCAGATATTTCCGTGGAAAGATTAAAATGGGCCACAATGTATGTATTGTCTGTCAACTTGGCCACCTGTCTATCTTGGAAGTTGGCTACATTGAAACAATGTTTACCCTATGATGATAATGATAAATTTACCTGCATATCTTGGCCACGCAAAGTACCATTTTGATGTTTTTCTTAACTGTTTCGTATTCCCATACGCGAAACAGATGTTCTGTATTTGTAAGGGGAGACAAAGAAGCATAGATTCCCACGATTTGTTCTTGGAAGTCAAAGGCCAAAATACTATCCTTATAAAGGGTTGGGGAAGGAAGACTTGAATAAGAAAAAGCACGTACAGGAATTCCGGAAATGATTGCACGTATATGTTTACCCTATCTGTTTTGGTAAAATCATTAGCTATAGCCTGTCAGCTCCGTTCATCAGTGGGAAGCTTTAGTAATTTTGGAAAATTCTCAAGGCTAAAGCTAACCATCTCAATTCGCAACTATTGGCACATGACTTCTTGTCAATAGGTAGTGGAGGTTTTGAAATATGAATTCCCTTATCATTTCTCAAAACATCTTTAGCTCCGAGGGAAACACTTGTAGCTCATTAACAAAAAGTAGTTAAATGATTAATCTATATACATTATTTTAAAGTAGCTGCCGTGCCATTGCTAAATTAACAACCAAGTAATACTAGAAATCCTATTCTAAAAATACACGAATCACACTTATTTTATGTAAGTTGGCCACTTTTCAATGGAACCAATGTTGGCCAGCATAGACAGGTTTCGCTGTACATATATATATATATAGTATTTGTAACGCATATGTTTACTCTTTTCCTTTAAGTATAACATTTTATAATTAGTGAAATTTGGTGAATATTTTTTTTCGAAGCATAGATTTCTGAATGGTACCCCATTTGCAAGAAATGGGGGCATTACTTCCCCATACCCTCCTTAGGGATAGTCATTTCTAAATACCTTCGAAATGAACTGTAAAGTAAAAAAAGATAGAAGCAAAAAACCAAACACCTTACAACACCTAACTTAATACATAATACCAAATACCTTACCTAATTAATACCTTACAGTCTTGTAAATGAGCTCCATACCTTATTCTTCATTTCGGCGAAAATATTAATAGCTGTTTCTTTGAATTCAAATATCCTACAAAGCTTCCATACCAAGTTCTTTATTGTAAGTGTCCGTAATTCAGAAATTTTGTCATGCTCTTTGTTAAGTAAGTTAAACTCTTTTCAGGGCATTCATTGAATGTTTACAAAAACTGGAGCTGATGAAATTTTCAATACTATATTTAGCAGCTTCGTTATTTCCTGATATATGCTTTGAGGTTCATTACTGAGAATATATTTCAAGTATTCAGGAAGAGAAATGTGTTTGTTCTATCGGAACATATGTTGATAAGTTCAATCTTAAGCTGATCTGAGTAAAAAGTATTAGGAAAGGTGGATATCAAGTCATTCAGTTTGCCGTATGCAATAATTTGTTGATGCATACTAAATATTCTATAATTTATTAGTTCTTTAATGACCAGATTTTAATATTTTTCAAATCTTTCATCTGCACAATTATTGAGCGAAGAATCTAATATAAATAAAGTAGAGTTTGTTTGTGTGTCTATCTAAATATCTTTTTGTCTGTGTGCGCCAGTGGAGCAGACGAGTGGACCGAGTTACCACAATTTGGTCACAGGTACCTTGATCCAGGCCCCAGACCAAGACAAAAAGGTTTCTCTTTTTCAAAATTTGAAGTGGGGGGGGGCATTCACCGGGACATGTAAAAGTACTGGTCACTCTCGCGAAAAATATAAAAGTGATAGAATTGCCAATACATCTAAACTTTTCGTCAGGGAGTCTTTTTTTTTATTCTGATTTTGGAGACATATAGGGACAATATATATATATATATATATATATATATATATATATATATATATATATATATATACAGTTCTTCAAGGATACAACAATTTAACATTTTACAGCGGGAGCTCGAAAGATGGTTTAGCGGCCTGTTTCTGTCACTTAAAAATCCAGCTTAAAATGAAGATAGGTAGCCCTGTAAACGTAGACAGAATAGCAACTGTCTTTTCGCAAGTAATACAGTGAAACCTCTATCAACGGACATTTCCCGCAACGGATATATTTTGTAATCCCCAAACACTGTAATATGAAGAAACATATTGATAAACCTCTCTAAAGCGGACACATTCTAGTACGAACACGGACAGTCTTTCCTGTCTTTTATAGGTTTATTTACCTCCGTATTACGGACACTTTCTCTAGAAAGAAGTTGGAAAGTGCAGTAAAATACATTTTTACTAATTCATACATGTGTCATCAAGGAAGCATTGGGACATTTTGCCTCCTCAACTGGCTGCTCAGTAATCCAGACGAAATCTCTGCTTAACAACACTCTCATGTCCTTTGCTCACATCCACTCCCACCCAAACTGCTTTAGACAGAAAAGTGTTTGACAGTGACCCACAATTTGGGATGACACGTTATAGTACTGTTCCGCTATAATCTGTAAGCAAGCAGAAGACAAGTTTGGTATTTTTGGCCCGCGGGTAAACATATTGTCAGAAAAAAAGACACTACTGGACTGCAATTAACTCACAAATTAAAACAATATACCGAAAATGTAGTAAGTAGTAGCAAGTGTAAAGAGTAGAGAATTATATCATCTTATTTCGATGTTGTGCCTCGAACATAGAGTATTGGGTGGCGGAGGATAATTCAGGCATTTTTATAATATTCGTAAATACATGATTCATGCAAAAATATTTGTTTTCTAATTGCGTATTACCTTATTTACTAATTTACGTCATAAAATATTGAAACCTCTCTATAGCGGACAATTTTTGATTCCCCATGGCTGTCCGCTTTAGAGAGGTTTCACTGTACTACATAGCACGAGTTTTTGGACTTCGCACGTGGTTGTTTGTTTCTCCTACCCTTTTATAGGAATAATGTTCAAGGTTTCTCGAGATCCATTGCTTTCTGTCTTTCATACGCAAGCATTAAAAAAGCTCAGAATAAATTATAGGAAATTTTAAGTTCAAAATCTAATTTGCAAAATTTTAAGTTAGTAATTTAGGCTTAAAGGCTTAATACATATAACATTCTAAAGAGTAGACGCTGTCTACCCTGTCTCCCCTCAGGCCTTGCAACTGCGTTAAACTCAAAATCAAAACTCAACTCTTTTTATTTAATAATATTGTGTGGTATACAATATGCGGAATTCAAGATGGCTACTATGATGTATACTAAATCATTTAACGCAGTTTCTACACCAATGCCAAATTGTAACATTTGCTTTTCCTCCGTCTATGCATCTCTTTGTTACTGCCCTATCATGACACGTTTTTTCTATTAGATACATATGTCAAACATAGCACACTCTGTCTCAAACAAATGGTGTGTAATAAATGAGTTCACATTCTCATTTGTGGGAATATTCAAGCCTAAGTTGAAGTGTAAAATCATAACCTTTTACATTTAAAACAATATTGTGTGATATGCAATATGGCGGAATTCAAGATGCCTTCCATGGTGACCACACTCCAAATCAATGCAGGTTTTGCAATAATACCATTTGCAACATTTATTTTTCCTCCGTCCGCGCCTGTCGTTATTATTGTTCTGTCCCAATACTTTTGCTAACCCTTTATGCAGATCCACATATGTATTCTCACAGTAAAATTAAACTAAACTTTTCCACAGAATATTTTTCATACTATACTTTGATCCAGGGGTAGAAATGGAATTTTACAAGTAAGGAGAAAATCAGCAATAGCTAAAGTTTGATTGGGCTATGTCACGAGAATACAAACTCAGAAAGACAGGAGTCAGGGGCAGACTGGCCAGAGCCGTTAGGCCGCAATCGCGGCCTAGGCCCTCTCAGAAAAAAAAATATGAAACAATAAAGAAAGAAAGAGAAAGAGAGAAAAGCTAAAACAGAAGAAAGCTAAATAATTCGGTAGATCACTGTTATTATGCTGCCAACACACACTCCTCTTCTATTCTTTCATAAATCAGTAAGTTATCTTTTTCAATAAGGTCCTTTTGTTACTGGATTTGTGGCTAGGTCCATCTTTCACTATGGTCTTTTGTTATCAGAAACTATGATTTAGTTTTACCTGGGGCCTTGGACCCTTCTTTCAATATATTGGACAGTTGGGACCTTCTTACATTACATTGAGCAGTTATGGCCCTGAGTCCTTTATTCATTATATTGGGCAGTTGGGGACCTTCTTTCATTTCATTGAGCAGTTGGGCTCCTAGGCACTATCTTCATCATGTTGAGCTGTTGGGACCTGGAACTTTATTCATTATGTTGGGCAGATGGGGCCCTTTCACCGTTGAAGACTGGGGTCTGGTTTGCAGCGGGGTCCATATTTAACCACAGGCTGATTGGTCCTTTATGGATGTTAACACATCTTGTAGGTCTATATTTGATAACTGAAAAATGGAAAAACGGCGTATTTTTTTAAAAAATATTTTCTATCAAAAACGTTTACAAAATTGCAGGAGAAAATAGTGGAAGACGGCAAGAAAGCGGGCATTTTCAGCATAATGGTTGATTCTATTTAAGATGTTTCAGCGCTCAATCAGCTTACTATAGTAATTCTCTGCGTTATAGGCGGTCAAGTATTTGGGCGGCTGTTAGCAGTTGTCGTAAAGAGTGACACTATAAGACAAGTAACATAAAATGAAAACAAAAGAGTACTTTGTGCCAACAATGTTTTGATCTCTGATATTGTAAGTTGCTCTTTTGATGGAACTGCTAACTTGAGTGGATGCTATAAAAGAGTTAAAGCATTACTGGAGAAGGGTAATCCTGAAATCATTTACACCCAATGCATGGCTCATGCTCTTAATTTGGCTATGACAAATTTGATTGAGTAGATTAATGAAGCTGAAAACATATTTGGTGTGGTTGAAACCAGTACCGTGTTCTGTCTGAATACTACAAAAGAAAGAACGTTTGGAAGAAAAAGATTGATGCAAGCCACGAGGTACATGACAAACTACGAAAAGTTCAACAAGTTGGTGCAACACGATTGTGGAGCAAAAACAAGGCACTGAATGCGGTAGTCGACACTAACGAGTTTCGCTACGAAACATGAAGCCAAGACGAGACGACTGTCTATCATCAAGATTTCTTTCATTTTTATTTTTCCTCAATGATGATGTACAGGACAAGAGTTTTAATACGAAATCAACATTTCAAGCTAAACTTTGCTGAATAAATTGACAGAATTTAACACTGGAATGATGTGCTCTGTGTTTCAGGACTTGTTTACAGAAACGAAGCATGTTTCAAAATACCTGCGGTCTCACGGATTGGACTATCGTACATCCTGAATATTTGTAGACAACTTGCTGCAGTAGCTTCAGAAGAAAATAGAAGCAAAAGATGTCTGTTTAAGCTTTATGAAAATACAAAAATATTTTGTGTGAAAAAAACAGCTTGTGCAATCTGGTGTAGAGATAGCAATGGAAAAAGACTTTCCGCCCAGAAGAATCTTAAAGAAGAAGAAAATGTCAGGAGAGCTTGCAGCAGTTGAACTGGGAAATAACTTAAATATAAGTGAAAATTATTTATTCAGAATAAAAAAAAACATCAACGAAAATTCTGAATACAGCTGTTACATGTGTCACTGATAGATTTCAGCAGCCAAATGAACTCCAAATGCTGGATCCAAGCACTTTTCGGAAATCGGGAAGAATGGTGTGTCTCCAGGAGCTTTCAGAGTTCTTGCGAAAAAAACTAAATGTAAAATATGAGGAAATATACAAAGAGCTCCACCAGTTCTATGTTGTGTATTATGTCACAAAACGTTCTGGTTTTTGATGATCCTGAAGAGAATGATGCCCCTGAATCCGTGGAAGATGATGATGTTTATGCATCTGAGTATGCTATGGGAGTTGGGACATTTTGGATGGGATTCACGGCAAGAGTTATAATGATGCTGCAAACACCTTGTGTAAAATTTTTTTTGTCATGTGCAGGGAAAATTTTGTACCAATTTCTGTCAGTCTAGTTGTTTTAATAATTTATACATTGCATACAAACATGCGTTGTCTCTAGCATGCACACAAGTGACATATGAAAGGTGCTTCTCAAAGTTAAAGTTAGAGAGTAAACAAATCTCAGAGCTAATTTGTGTGAAGACATTTTGGACACATTTCTACTAATGAAAATGGAAAGAGATATGTTAAATTTAGTGTCTGTGAACGAAGTTATTCAGGAACTCCGCCATTCATAATCTGAACTGAAAAGAATCTTAACGTTTTAAAACTATTAATTTTTTAGTTGTTCAGCAGTGTTTTACATTTTCAGTAAAACGTCGTGTTCATTTCAGAGTCAAAAGTTATTATTAGTTGTTTGTTTCAATTTTCAGTAAGCTGTTCTGTTTTTTCCATAGTAAAAAGCTATTGGCTACTATTTGTTTAGTGTTTCAGCTACTATACAGAGTGTGTCTAAAAAGTCCCATGACATACGGTAAATCTCATATTATCAGAGTTACAACAAAATGTAGGAGGGGAAGCCGTCTCCAAATATAATATTTTCAATCTAAAGTGCAATAATTTTTCAAATCCGACAAGCCGTTTGGGCTGCACGCTCTATATGCGCATAATGTTACATGAAAATGCAACGTTACCATTTACCTGGACCCAGAACACAAATGAATGAAGTCACTGTCTATTAAAAACTTTATTTGAAGACGGTATCTCCTCTTACATTTTGTTGTAACTCTAATAATAACAGTTATCCTAAGTCAAGGGGACTTTTTAGACACCCCGTTTTCTCTGTGTATTTCTCTTTCGACAGTGCTTTGACTTAATTCAATATTCATTTATGCATTGATCTATTTTAAAATTTCACCGAAATTTCTCTGCAGGGCGGCTGTATAAGATGGACAAGGTTTGTCTCGGGGAGGCATGAGCCCCCGAGCTCATAGCGGGTTGCGCCACTGATTGTACGATATTTGTAAATTGATATTATAGTCTGAGAGCCCTCCATGGTAACCGCGGCCTAGGCCCTAATACACCCAGTCCGCCTATGACGGGAGTGCAAGCAAACTTTCATGGAGAACGACTTGAGCGAAAGCGATTGTTGCAAACCAATCAACAAGCAAACAAAGCTAATATCACCATTCAAATTTCTTTTTTTCACTAATAACCACAGATATATTTCCTTCTTTTGCACGAACACTTCAATTTACTAAGAGGACACAAACCCTTGTTCATGCTTGATCTCCAATCTTGCATTGATCTAAAGCTTTTTACCCGCGAAACAGTATTTACCGGGCCCTTTTGACGCGGGACCTTTCTGACTTGTGCCACTTTGACGCGACGCCCTCTTGACTCAGGCCCGGCTGACGCCTGGACGTTTTAACCCGTGCCCTTTTGTAGCGGTGCCCCTTTGACCAGGCTCTCTTGACGCAGCGCACTTATGACTCGGGCCCTTCTTTCGCGGAGATCTTTTACCTGGGATCTTTCGACGTGGGGTTGTTTTGACTCAGACATTTTGTAGCGGAAACACTTTTGACCCGGGTCCGTTTGACGCAGGGCCCTTTTGACTCGGACCCTTTTGTCGTGGGACTCTTTTGACCGAGGACCTTTTGATGAGGGGCGATTTGATTCGGCCCCTTTTGACTCGGGCCCTTTTGTTGCGTAGATATTTGGCCCAGGCCCTTTTGACACCGGACCGTTTGATTTAGGCTTTTTGTAGTGGAGCTCCATTTCACCTGGGCCCGTTTTACGCTAACCCCTTGCGATTCGAGACCTTTTGTCGTGGGACTCTTTTCGCCCAGGCACTTTTGATGAGGGGCGTTTTGATTCGGGCCTTTTGACTAAGGCTCTTTTGTTGCGAAGACATTTAATCGGCCCATTTGACGCAGGTCCGTTTGACTGTTGCCCTTTTGTAGCGAGGCCCCCTTTGACACGGGCCTTTTTGATGCAGGGCCTTTTGACTCGGGTCCTTTTGTCGTGAAACCATTTTAACTCGACCCCTTTTTATGAAGGGCGTTCTGATTTGGGCCCTTTTGACTCAGGCCATTTCGTTGCTGAGATCTTTTAACCCGGGACCGTTTTGACTCGAGTTCTTTTGTAGCGGGACCCCTTTTGACCCGAACTCGTTTGAGGCAGCTCCCTTTTGACTCGGGCTCTTTTGTCGTTAGACCCTTTGGATGAGGGTCGTTTTGAATCGGTCATTTTTAACTCCTGCCCTTTTGTTGCTGAGATGCTTGACGGAGCCCTTTTGACTCCTGCCGTTTTGTTGCTGAGACCTTTGACTCGAGCCGTTTTCTTGCTGGTCCCTTTTGACTTGTGCCCTTTTGTTGCGGAGAGCTTTTGACCCGGACCCTTTTGACGTGGGGCCGTTTTGACTCAGGTCTTTTGTAGCAGAGCAATTTTGACCAGGGCCCGATTGACGCAAGGCCCATTTGTCGCAGACCATTTTGACCCGGGTCCTTTTCATGAAAGGTGATATGACTCGGACCCTTTTTTGCGGAGACCTTTCGAACCTCGTCCTTTTGACTCAGGCCATTTTGTTGCAGAGACCTTTTCACCCGGGCACTTTTGCCGCGGGGCCTTTTTGGTCTGGCCCTTTTGTCGCGAGCCGTTTTGACTCGGGCGTTTGTGTGTTTGCCCTTTTATCTGCCCTTCTGACATGGCACCCTATATATAAGGCAGCAGCTGAGCTGGGACACGGGGCCTGGTGGAGTATGAGTAAATCAATGATCGATCGATCTAGGACGCAATAAAATTAATTACACCACTGTTCATATTTCTTTGTTTGTATTCTCTCAACATCATGTCTGGAGATGAATGTTCTGGCTAATGGGCTACAGCGGCGAAAGACGATATACCCTATCAATATTAATGTTATGGATTTTAATTAACGTATATAGGGCAATAAAATGAAAAAACTCTATATCGGTATTTTGCTCCCCCCTTCGTTGTAAAAATCCCGCAGGCGTTAGTGATTATGATGTTTCCTAGTTACTGTATTATATTGTTCTATATACGGAATAAATACTTCAGTGTTTTGTATAATAATAAGAACCTTATCTACATTTATTACGGTCCTTGTTTTACGACAGCGAAACATATTCACGTTCAGCGTAATCAGTTTAAATTCTCAAATAATTACAGTGAGAGGAATGAAATAATTAACGCACACATTTAGGACTTAGAAAAGTGCCCTGCGAACATGTCGTACTAAAGTCCTTAAGAGTGAAAAGTTCTAGTAGCAGTTGTTAGCAGTTATTAACATAACATATAAAACAGTAAATTTAAAAACTGAGAATAGGAATATTTTCAGAGAGGACAGTGCGGTGATGCTTCTAATCTATGCCTTCAGTTCCTATACCTACGTTATTTCCCTAGTCAAAATAAAAACTCTTCAAAATTAATCACAATTTCTTATGCAACCATCCCTTCCTTAGAGTACTGCGCGGTCACATAACCGTCACGGCGATGTAAAGGCACTTTTGGCGACGAGGATACATATTTGTGAAAATTTACACATTGAGACACAAGAAGAAAAGGGGGGAATATAGCGCCGATTATTAACAATTTAAAAATGCACGAAATTAACGGATAATATCAAATATAGAACCATTAAAAGAATTAACTCTGTAATTCGTTTACTCCATTCATTTTTCTTCCCTCGTTTTCAGGATTACATCATCACTGAATTTCTCCGCTGGAGATTATCTTCGTTTAGCAGCATTCAACTGGAGCTCAGGCTTGTAAATGAAATATAGGAAAAAGTCGAAAGGAAGAGGGCGCGAATCGAACCCGGACCGGTAAATTACGAAAACTCCACGCTAATCATTCACCTAAAGCGTTACATATTGTGGATTGCGTAAATAAAGTCATTTGTGTTCGCTCTAAACAGTAGCCTGTTTATAGTCAAATTGATTGACAAAACAGGACTATGTAATTGAAAAAAATGAAATGAAATCTTTACTTTTACGTCCCACGGTTATGCCGGTTAGGCTAAAGGAGACGGTGATAATGAGTAATGAATGAAATGGTGGAATGAAGAAAGTGGGAGGAAACGGGAGAACCCCGAGAAAACCCACGCACGCGGTGTTTGTCTACCACAAAGTTCACTTGGCGGGGGCTGGGATCGAACCCGGGACCCCAAGCACCAGAGGTGAACGCTCTACCACTGAGCCACAGCGGCCCCCCTATGTAATTGACGACTCACCGGGCATTATATGATTGTATTCACTAAATTGTCTACATTACAGATTTTTTAAAAGTAAAATACAAAACTCTTTTATTTTGAATGAACTACGGCGCGTATATACTCCCTTTAATTGGCAAAACGTGAACAAGCTGTGTTCAAATTACAAATTTGGGTGATTTGCATATTTTAGGTACTAAATTCAGAATTTAGAGTGAAAATAAATTTATTGTATACAATAAACGAAATATAATACGTTGCCCACAATTAACCATGCCAATTGGAGATGTCTTTTATGGCGCGGTTCATCTCTCTCTCTCACACACACACTTTCTGTATAACTTTTGCTGGTTATTATCTTATGCAATATCAAGTAATTAGATTCTGATTACGTTCTTCTACAAAAATATTTTTGAAGATTCAAATTACACACACACACACACACACACATATATATATATATATATATATATATATATATATATATATATATATATATATACATGATGTACCATTAATGCATGGCCAAAGCTGACACGGTGATTAAAGGCATCCAAATAAGTAAAAATGTTCGTATAAACATGGTTCTGATGCCGCTTCGTTTCCGAAATACAGGGTGATCATATCTCTAGTCCCTACAATAGCTCACTATGGGAAAGTAAATGGACATGTTCCATATTACAGAAATAATACAATCAAGTGGAATTATGCCTGTGCAAAAATATTTATACTAACATAGAGAACGAAAGTAAACAACTATTGAGCTTATTGGGTTGACAATGTTGCCAACCTGCTACAAAGCGTTATGTTTTCAAATAGCAGTAGACGTCCACACTGTCAGCAACATATGATTGCTGACATCAAAACGTACCTAAATACGGGTCACTGTCTTCCGAAGGTTACGTGTGGCATAAACGAAAGCTGCGTCGAAATCGTCATCAACACCACCCGGCGGGCCTTCGTTTTTTTCCGTTAATCAATGCGTCCAGGTCTCATATACTCTTACTGTTGCAAGGGACGTTGAACTCTAAATCAACTCAACTCATTAAGAACATAGTTTTATATTACATACCAACTTGAAACCGTACGTCCACAATGAAAACTATTAATGTACCATATATATGTGGTACCATATATAAGAACACCGTGTGTGCGTGTGTTTTCTCAGGGTTCCCGTGCTTCCTCTCACTTTGTTCGTTCCACAATTTCCATTCATTCTTTATCATCACTGTCTCCTTTACCTAGCCGACATAAGCATGCGACGTCTAACTTAATTTAACTTGATTTCATTGAAAAAAATAGTATAATTCATAATCTGCATCTTTATAAACCAACTTGAACAATCATATAGAAGTATAATACTTAGAATTGAATGAAATCGCAATTTCAGTAATCTGCTATATCTTAGGTTTCTCATATACTTACATCAAATGTTTAGTTAGTTTATACCTTATAGCAAAAAACATGAAATTAACTCTTTATTTTTACGTCCCAGGTTTATGCCGGTTAGGCTAAAGGAGACGGTGCTGATGATAAGTTAATGAAATGGTGGAATGAAGAATGTGGGAGGAAACGGGAGAACCCCAAGAAAATTTACGAGCACGGTGGTTGTCCACCACAAAGTTGATATTAGCTGGTACATAAGACGCAATTATCTATACCTTTGGTGTGGAAGATCTTGGTTCGAATCCAGCGGAAGCTCATGTGGTTCGGATTCCATGTTAATCAGTAGGTCCGTCTCATATACCCTCGCTGCTCAAAAGGACGCTAAACTCAAAATCAACTGAACTAAACAATTATCTATACATTGAATTTAGTGTTATCATAAGAGTAAGTTTATGAAAATGAAATGTATAGTAATTGTTGTATATAAAATACAGTTTGCATAATGTTGTAATGCCCAACTAGGGTTGCAATAATGGACAGTTCAAACTGTCTATCCCATCATTCACTTCAATATTTCACTACAATGTTGACGTTCTAAAGTGGTGACCGAAATGCATTGATATACCAGACAAAAGCAAACAAATAGTCACTGCTCAGATGGTGAAGTAATGGACTACTAACGAAGTCATGGACTCGGTGTACGAATCTCGCTGCGGTCATAATTTTTCATAGTCGGGATTCAATTGCTACGAAGCATATTTTTACTTTGCTGAAGCATTTAAATCTCTTCTATTTCTAGCAGTAGCTTCTATTTCTATCAGTATGTCCAGTAGGCTGCTCCAACAGCTCATAAAAAGGTAGTATATATTTGCTAACAGCTGGGATGCACTCCTTTTTTCGATATATGTTGTTGAGTTAAAGTGAACAGTGCACAACTGTTTAGTATTTTGTTCCACTTTTTCTTCTGGCAATTTTTGCACGTTAATAGACAATATTGTACTGACCTTGTAAATGCCTCTAGGCATAAGACAAAAACAAAATGTTAACATGCTGTTCTGTGAGTATGAGCTTAGCAGAAGTTTCAATTTATGTTTACTTGCTATGTTTCTGCTCTCTTTAAAAATGATAGCTATTTGTCTTGGGCCGTATAAAGAAATTAATTAGTTGCATTACTGTTTCTTTTTTCTTTTTTTAACGTTCATCCACTAATGCTAAACAACCATTTGTTTTACAGAAAAACAATATGAAAACTTTTACTTTCCTGTTTAAAATTTAATCCTTTTTTAGTTTTATATGCTAATAAGTGCTTTATTTGTGGAGTAGAAGAGGAATTTGGGAATTATTGCTTTCCCGGTGTAAAAAAAGTAGATCCACCCCTGCAGAAACCTAACAATTCTCCTAAACATCATCAGTTACGCAATATTCCTTCTACAATACTACAATTATAGTGCACATCTGAAGTAATTTGTAACATAATAATAATAATAATAATAATAATAATAATATTTTAGTATCAGACTTTATATGAATATGTATTAATGAAAATAGTCACTACTTGTTACGTACTCAGTCAGTCTTCCATTTCCGGTGGGAGCCACGTTAATCATTAAGTTATGTCGCATATAGCCTCGCTGCTGAAAGGAACGTTAAACATGTCCGTGAACCTGGCCCCACTCACATCGGCACTAATTTTAAAACATATGCCAAAAATTAGTGCCCAATTAGTGCTGACGACCTGTAATGTTAAAAAAAAATGTGCCATTACACAGACTTCAAAAAAGAAAAAAGATTCTGGTGGGGCTAGGATCACGCTAGCCCCACCCACTCAACCGAACGAGATGAAACCTATACCCAAAATTAGTGTTAAATTAGTGCTGTTGATACCGCATAAAAAGAAAATTAGTGCTATTATCAGAAGACCAAAATATATTCATTGCCTTGCTTAATCATTGGGCGCGGTGGCTCAGTGGTAGAACGCTTCATCTCGTGCATGGGGTCCCTAATTTTTCGAACCGCAGCAAAGTAAGTTGTTAGGACAGGATCGTATACGTGGGTTTTCTCTGGGTATTCCCGCTTCTTCCCGCTTTTCATTCCACCAATCCCTCTATTATCACTGACTTACCTTTATCATTGGGCACGGTGGCTCAGTGGTAGAGCGCTTCGTCTTGCGCGTGGGTCCTTATTGTTTCGTTCCCCAGACAATTAAGTTGTGTGGTAAACAGGATCGTATCCGCGGGTTATCGCAGGGTACTCCCCCTTGTTCCTACATTCCATTCCAGCAATTTCTCTATTATCATTGACTTGGTTTAATCATTGAGCGCAGTGGCTCAGTGGTACAGCGCTTCCTCTGGTGGACCAAGTATGTATGCGGTTAAAATATAGTATCCGTGGGTTATGTCAGGATACTCTAGATTAATCCCACAATTCATTCCAACAATTCATCTATTATCATCGATGTACTTTAATCATTGGACGCGGTGGATTATTGGTAGAGTGCTTCGTCTGGTGTGCCTAGTAAGTTTGTAATGGAAAGATCGTATTCGTGAGTTTCGTCAGGGAACTCACTTTCTTTCCACTTTTCTTTCCACCAATTCCTCTATTATCATCGATCTACCTTAATCACTGGGATCGATGGCTCAGTGGTAGAGCGCTTCCTTTGGTGGGCCAAGTACGTTTGTGTTGGACAAGATCGTATACGTGGGTTTTGAAGAGGTACTCCCACTTCCTCGCACATTTCGTTCCACCAACTGTTCTATAATCATTGACCCTCTGTCTAATCATTGGGCGAAGTGGCCTACTAGTATAGCGTTTCTTCTGGTGGGCCAAGTAAGTTTGTGGTGTACAAGATCGTATCCGTGGGTTTTGTCAGGGTACTCCCGCTTCCTCCCACATTTAATTCCACCAATTCTTCTATTATTATTGACTTGCTTCAATCATTCGACGCAGTGGTTCAGAGCTAGAGCGCTTCCTCTGGCGGGTCAAGTAAGTTTGTGGTGTACAAGATCGTATCCGTGAGTTTTGTCAGGGTACTTCCGCTTCGTCCCATATTTCAATCCACCAATTCTTCTATTATCATTGAATTGGTTTAATAACTGGGCGCGGCGGCTCAGTGGTAGAGCGCTGCGTCTGGTGTGCCAAGTAAGATTGTAATGGACAAGACCGTATCCGTGGGTTTTGTCAGGGTACCCCCGATTTTTTCCACTTTTTATTCGACCAATTCCTCTATTATCATTGACTTCGTTTAATCATTGGGCGCCGTGACTAAGTGGTAGAGCGCTTCATCTGGTGGGTCAAGTAAGTTTGTGGTGTTCAGGATCGTATCCGTGGGTTTTGTCAGGGTACTGCCGTTTCCTCCCACATTTCATTCCACCAATTCTTCTATTATTATTGGCTTGCTTCAATCATTCGACGCAGTGGCTCAGTGTTAGAGCGCTTCCTCTGGCGGGTAAAGTAAGTTTGTGGTGTACAAGATCGTATCCGTGTGTTTTTTCAAGGTAGTTCCGCTTCCTACCACTTTTCATTTCACCAATTCCTCTTATATCGTTGACTTGTTTCAATCATTGGGCACGGTAGCTCAGTGGTAGAACGCTTCATGTGGTGCGTGGGGTTTTTACTGTTTCGATCCCCAGGCTAGTAAGTTTGTGGTTGACAAGATCGTATCCGTGAGTTTTTTCAGGGTACTCCCGCTTCTTCCCAGTTTTCATTCCACCAATTTCTATATTATCATTGACGCTTTAATCATTGGGCGCCGTAGCTCAGTGATAGAGCCCTTTCTCTGGAGCATGGGGACTTTATTGTTTCGATTCTCGGCTTAGTAAGTTTGTGGTGGACAAGATCGTATCCATTGTTCTTCTCAGGGTACACCCGCTTCCTCCCACATTTTTTTCCACCAAATCTTGTATCATCATTGACTTGCTTTAATCATTGGAGAGGTCTAGGTCCCTTGAGCGTGATGTCAGAAATCAGATACAGTTCCAAGCATTTGGGTTGTGATGTAAAACTTTGCTGTGGTTCAATTTCAGTATTTTATTACGCGAGATAAAACTATAAATACAGCTATAAATGTTGTTCTATCTTGCGCAACCAAGCATGGAGATGAGCCAATTCGGAAACTCATTTCTGGCGCTTTGAGGGCAGGACCCAATTTCGGGCATTACGCTGTCCACAAGAGACTAGGATATTTCCAATGTTACCATCCGCGTCCAACAACCCCATGTTTAAAAGGGGAAAAGAAATTACCCGCGTCTAAAACTTCGGGACCCAGTTTCTTGATGTTCAAGTCTAGGGATCGATGTCTGACATCACAATTTTGCTCAACGGATCAAAACCTTTCAAACGCCGCCAACGCCGTCCAACAACTTCATGTTTAATAGGTGAATAGAAGGGACCAGAGCCCATAAAGCCAGGACCCCATTTCTTGAGCTTCGTGGCCTGGGCCTGATTTCTGATATTACTACTATACTCAGGGGCCAGGACCTTTCCAATGCTACCACTCGCGTTGACCAACTGTATGTGTAACATGGTCCCCCTAACGTAGGAGAATCGACTCCATGCTTTTTTCATAATTATTCTCCAAGTGGATTTGTATACAAGGTATTTTGGTAGGTTTAGCAGCAGGTCTAAAATAATCCTCTTGAGAGCGGCTCTTATTTGTTAAAGAATACATAACGATCGCTTCTGGCTGTTGCAATGGTCTGTCCAAGCGCCTCGGTAAAAAAAAAATCAGCGTAGCATAAAAACAGAAAGATGTTTCTCTTATATGTTAAAAATAAAAGCACAGAAAGGGAAAGTAAAAGCTTGGCAAAGTGAGTGTCGGGGGACGCCGAATTCTACTTCGCCGCGGGCAACGAAATTTCTAGCTACGGCTCTGAGCTCCAACACTTATCGGTCTGAGTCTCATCTCTTACCTGCAACAACGTAGTTTGATTAACCTGTTATACCAAAACGTTTGGAAATAACCTACGAGTGTGACTTATTGATAGCTATGCAATATAGTATTGAAAGAATGTCAGTGTTGAGTCAAGCAACGAAATGCCCTTAGGCGAAATATGATGTGGCTCTCTACTTTCGTCTGTGGCTTGTAAATCGTAACATTGTGTTTAAAGGCAAACAGAAACAAGGTCAGTTGTTTAGTACTTTGTAGAAGAACTTGATAAGACGTTTGTGTTTTTACACAAACACTTTTTCCCAGATTCTTGTTTGAAGCCTTCTTGCATTATACACTATAAAACAACATATCCAGATTCAGAGAAGCCCACAACAATGTTAAAGAAAGGTGAAAAATATCTTTAATATTCAGATGCTTTATTATTATTATTATTATTATTATTATTATTATTATTATTATTATTATTATTATTATTTTACAGGGGTAGTAGAACAGCTTCTCTTTGTTGATAAAAATCGTAATTTGGCATTTATTAAAAGTAATATGACTGGGTCTAGAGACAGAAGAGAGGGGATCTTATTGCTAGATATAAAACTGAGAACTTTGTTCAACAGTGACTATGTATTAAATAAACAAACGTATTGATTGTACCTTTTTAAAAAGAAAAATTAGTAAAAAATGCATTCATTGAAAAACTCTGGGGTACCAAATGGTCACGTGCTAGCCATTAGACTAGCGGGGTGGACACCAACTCGCCCACATAGTTAGGTTAATGATTTCTGACATTACCACTGCCCCTGAGTGCAGTAGTAATGTCAGATATCAGGGCCAGGCCACGAAGCTAAAGGAATGGGGTCCTGGCGTTATGGCCTCGAGTCCCTTCTATAAACATGAAGTTGTTTGGACGGCGTTGACGACATTTGAAAGATTTTGATCCGTTGAGCACAATTGTGATGAAAGACATCGATCCCTAGCCTTGAACCTCAAGAAAGTGGGTCCCGAAGTTTTAGACGCGGGTCATATCTATTCCCCTTTAAAACATGGGGTTGTTGGACGTGGATGGTAACATTGGAAAGATCCTAGTTGTTTGAGGACAGCAAAATGTCCAAAATTGGTTCCTGGCCTTAAAGCGCCAGAAACGAGATTCCGAATTAGCTCAATCTCAATACCTGGTTGCGCAAGATAGAACAACATTAATAGCGGTATGGATGGTTTTCTCTCGCGTAATAAAATACTGAGATTGAACCACAGCAAAGGTTTACATCACAACCCAAATGCTTGAAACTTTATCTGATTTCTGACATCACCGCAAAGCTCAACAGACCAAGACCTTTCTAATAATTAAAGCAAGTAAATGATGATAGAAGAATTCGTTGAATGAAATGTGGGTGGAAGCGGAACTACACTGAGAAAACCCACGCACACGACCTTGTCCACCACAAACTTACTAGGCCGGGAATCGAAACAATACGGATCGTATGCTCCAGAGAAAGGGCTCCACCACTGAGCTACGGCGCCCAATGATTAAATAAAGTTAATGATAATAGAGGAATTGGTGGAATGACAAGTTCGAAGGAGTACCCGGAGAAAACCCGGAGAAAACTTAATTAGCTCACCAGAGGAAGCGCCCTACCGTAGAGCAACTGCGCAGAACGATTGAACCAAGGCTATGGTAATAGAGGGATTGGTGGAATAAAAAGTGGTAGGAAGCGGGAGTGCCTTAAAGAAACCATGGATACTATCTTCTCCACTACAAACTTAATTGGCCCATCAGAGGAAGCGCTCTGCCAGTGAGACACCGCGCTCAATGATTAACGTAAGTCAATGATAATAGAGGAATTGGTGGAATGAAATATGGGAAGCAGCGGGAGGACCCTCAGAAAACCAACGTATAAAATCTTGTCTATCACAATCTTACTTGGCCCAGCAGAGGAAGCGCTTTACCACTGACCCACTGCGCCCAATGATTGAAGCAAGTCAACGATAGTGGAAGAATTAGCGGAACGAAATGTGGAAGAAAGCGAGAGTACAATGACAAAACCCACGGATACGATATTGTCCACCACATATTTATCAGGCATAGGATCGAAACAGTAAGGACACTACGCACCAGAGGACGTGAACTACTATTGAGCCACCGTTCGCAATGATTGAATCAAGTAAAAGATAAAAAAGAAATTTGTGGAATGAAGTGAGGGAGGAAGCGGGAGTACCCTGGCGAAACCCACGGATGCGATCTTATCCACCACAAACGTACTTGGCCCACCAGACGAAGCGCTCTACTACTGAATTACCGCGTCTAATGATTAAAGTAAGTCAATGTTACTAGAATAATTGGTGGAATGAAAAGTCTGTAGAAGCGGGAGTAACCTCAGAAAACCCACGGATACGATCTTGCCCATCACAGACTTAATTGTCTCAACAGATTAAGTGCTTTACCACTGACCGACTGCGCTCAATGATTGAAGCAAGTCATTGATAAAAGAGGAATTGTTGGAATGAAAAGTGGGGAGAAGCGGGAGTTCACTGACAAAACCCATGGATACAATCTTGTAAGGCAGAACCTTACTTGGCCCACGTGAGGAAGTACTCTACCACTCTGTCACCGCACCCAATGATTAAACCAAGTCAATGATAATAGAGGAATTGGTGGAATGAAAAGTGGGAAAAAGCGGGAATACCCTTAGAATACCCACGGATACGATCTTGTCCACCACAAACTTACTTCGCCCACCAGCTGAGGCGCTCTACCACTAAGCCACTGAGCCCAATCCTTAAGGTAGGTCACTGATAATGAATTAATTGGTGGAATGAATAATGGGAAGATTCGAGAGTACCCTGATAAAAACCACAGATACGATCTTGTGCACCAGAAATTTATGAGCCAGGGGATCGAAAAAGTAAAAAACCCACGCACCGAAGGAAACGTTATACCACTGAGCCACCGCACCCAATGATTAAACCAAGTCAATGATAATAGAGAAATAGGCGGGATGGAAAGTGGGAAGAAACGAGAGTACCCTGAGTGAACCCAGGTATAAGATCATGTCAACCACAAACTTATGAAGCCAGCCAGAGCAAGATCTCAACCACTGAGCCACCGCGCCCAATGATTGAAGCCGGCCAATGATAATAGAGGAATTGGTGAAAGGCAAGAAGAGGGAGTACCCTGACAAAATCCACGGATATAATTTTGTTTACCACAAACGTACTTGGCCCACCAGGCGAAGCGACCTACCACCGAGCTACCGCGTCCAATGTTTAAAGTAAGTCAATGTTAATATAAGAATTGGTTGAATGAAATGTGGGAGGAAGCAAGAATACCCTGAGAAAACCCATGGATACAAATTTGCAAACCACAAATTTATTTGGCCCACCAGAGGAAGCGCTCTACCAGTGAGCCACCGCGCCCAATAATTAATGTAAGCATATGATACTAGAGGTATTGTTGGAATGAAAATTGGGTTGAAGCAGGACTACCCTCAGAAAACCCACGGATTCGATCTTTTACACCACAAACTTACTTGGCCCACCTGAAGAAGCGCTCAACCACTAAGTCCCCACGCCCGATGATTGAAGCAAGTCAATAATAATAGAAGAAATTGTGGAATGAAATGTGGGAGAAAGCGGGAGTACCTGACAAAACCCACGGATACAATATTGTCCACCACAATCTTACTTGGCCCACCAGAGGAAACGCTCTACCACTGAGCCAACGCGCTCCATGATTAACCCGATTCAATGATAATAGAAGAGTTACTGGAATCAAAAGTGAGAGAAAGCAGGGGTACCCGGAGGAAACCTACGGATATGATCTTGTATACCACATACTTACTTGGCCCACCAGAGAAAATGCTCTACCACTGAGCCAGTGCTCCCAATGATTGAAGCAAGTCAAAAAATGGAAGAATTCGTGGAATGAAAAATGAGAAGAATCGGGAATACCCTCACAAAACCCACGGATACGATCTTATCCATTACAAAGTTACTTGTCACATCAGACGAAGCGCTCTACTACTGAGCCACCGCGACCAATGATTAAAGTAAGTCAATGACAGTAGAAGAATTGCTAGAATGAAATGTGGGAGAAAGCGAGGGTACCCTGACAAAACCCACGGATTCAATCTTGTAAAGCAGAAACTTACTTGGTCCACCTGAAGAAGCACTCTACCACTGAACCAGCGCACCCAATGATTATACCAAGTCAATGATAAAAGAGGAATTATTGGAGTGAAAACTGAGGAGAAGCATGAGTACCCTGACAAAACCCACGTATTCAATATTGTAAAGCAGAAACATACTTGGCCCACCAGAGGAAGCACTCTACAACTGAGCCACCACACCCAATGATTACACCAAGGCAATGCTAATAGAGGAATTCGTGGGATGAAAATTGGGAAGAAACGGGAGTACGGTGAGTAAACCCAGGGATAGGATCTTGTCAACCACAAACTTAAGCGAACCAGAGCAAGCGCTCAACCACTGGGCCACTGCGCCCAATGATTGAAGCAAATCAATGATAATAAAGGAATTGGTGGAATGATGTGAGACAGGAAGAGGAAGGGGATTATTATTGGGCCCAATGATTAAAGTAAGTCAATGATAATAGAGGTTTAGTTAGAATGAAAAGTGGGAGGAGGCGGGACTACCCTGAGAGAAACCCACGGATATGATACTGTCCACCAAAAACTTACTTGGCCCACCAGACGAAGCGCTCTACCAGTGAGCCACTGCGCCCAATGATTGAAGCAAGTCAATGATATAAGAGGATGTGGTGGATTGAAACGTGGCAGGAAGCGGGAGTACCCTCACAAAACCAACGGATACGATATTGTCCATCATAAACTTACTTGGCCCACCAGAGGAAGAACTTTACCAGTAACCCACTGCGCCCTATGATTGAAGCAAGTTAGAGATAATAAAAAAAATTGGTAGAATGAAATATAGGAGGAAGCGGGGTACCCTGATAAAACCCACGGATACGATATTGTCCACCAGAAATTTATGAGGCAAGGGATCGAAACAATAAGAAACCCACGCACCAGAGGAAACGTTCTACCACTGAGCCACCGCTACTAATGATTGAAGCAAGTCATGGATAAAAGAGGAATTGTTGGAATGAAAAGTGGGGAGAAGCGGGAGTTCACTGACAAAACCCATGGATACAATCTTGTAAGGCAGAACCTTACTTGGCCCACGTGAGGAAGTACTCTACCACTCTGTCACCGCACCCAATGATTAAACCAAGTCAATGATAATAGAGGAATTAGTGGAATGAAAAGTGGGAAAAAGCGGGAATACCCTTAGAATACCCACGGATACGATCTTTTCCACCACAATCTTACTTCGGCCACCAGATGAAGCGCTCTACCACTGAACTACCGCTCCCAATTTTTAAGATAGGTCACTGATAATAGACGAATTGGTGGAATGAAATATGGGACGAAGCGGGAGTACCCTGACAAAAACCACAGATACGATCTTGTGCACCCGAAATTTATGAGCCAAGGGGTCGAAACAGTAAGGAACCCATGCACCAGTGGAAACGTTGTACCTCTGAGCCACCGTGCCTAATGATTAAAGCCAGTCAATGATAATAGAGGAATTGGTGGAATGAAGTGAGGCAGGAAGAGGGAGTAACCTCACAAAACCCACGGATACAATCTTACTCACCACAAAAATACTTGGCCCACCAGACGAAGGGCTCTACCACTGAGCCACCGCTTCCAATGTTTAAAGTAAGTCAATGATAATAGAAGAATTGGTTGAATGAAATGTGGGAGGAAGCAACAGTACCCTGAGAAAACCCATGGATACAAATTTGCAAACCACAAATTTATTTGGCCCAACAGACGAAGCTATCTATCACTGAGCCACCGCGTCCAATCATTAAAGTAAGTCAATGACAATAGAAAAATTGCTGGAATGAAATGTGGGAGAAACCGAGAGTACCCTGACAAAATCCACAGATAAAATTTAGTAAAGCAGAAACTTACTTGGCCTACCAGAAGCACTCTACCGCTAATCCAGCGCACCCAATCATTATACCAAGTCTATGATAAAAGAGGAATTGTTGGAGTGAAAAGTGGGGAGAAGCGGGAGTACCCTGACAAAACCCACGAATAAAATCTTGTAAAGCAAAAACATACTTCACACCAGAGGAAGCACTCTACAACTGAGCCACCACACCCAATGATTAAATCAAGTCAATGATAATAGAGGAATTGTTGGGATGAAAAGTGGGAAGAAACGGGAGTACGCTGAGTAAACCCTGGGATACGATATTGTGAACCACACACTTATTAAGCCAACCAGAGCAAGCGCTCAACCACTGGGCCACCGCGCATAATGATTGAAGCAAGTCAATGATAATAGAGGAATTGGTGGAATGAAGTGAGACAGGAAGAGGAAGTACCATGAAAAAACCCACGGATACAATCTTGTCCACCTCAAACTTACTAGCCCGGGCATATAAACAGTACGGACCCCAAGCACCCAGTGTAGCCTTCTACCACTGAGCCACCGCGCCCAATGATTGAAGCAAGTCAATAATGATAGAAGAATTGTTGGAGTGAAATGCGCGATGAAGCTAGAGTAGCCTGTCAAAAAGACACGGATGCGATCTTGTCCACCACAAACGTAATTGGCTCCCCAGATGAAACGCTCTACCACTGAGCTACCGCGATAAATGATTAAAGTAATTCAATGATAATAGAAGAATTGGTTGAATGAAATATGGGATTAAGCAAGAGTACCCTGAGAAAACCAATGGATAGAAATTTGCTAATCACAAACTTATTTGGCCCACCAGAGGAAGCGCTCTACCAGTTAGCCACCACGGCCAATGATTAATGTTAGTAAATGATACTAGAGGAATTGGTTGCATGAAAAGTGGGTAGAAGCGGGAGTATCCTCAGAAAACACACGGATACTATCTTGTACACCACAAACTTACTTGGCTTACCAGAGAAAGCGCTCTACCACTGAGCCCCCACATCCAATGATTGAAGCAAGTCAATAATATTAGAAGAATTGGTGGAATGAAATGTGGGAGGAAGAGGGTGTACCTGACAAAACCCACGGATACGGTCTTGTCTACCACAATCTTGGCCCACCAGAGGAAGCGCTCTACCACTGAGCCAACGTGCCCCATGATTAAACCGATTCAATGATAAAAGAGGAGTTGCTGGAATCAAATTGAGAAAAAGCAGGAGTACGCTGAGGAAACCTACGGATATGATCTCGTCGACCACAAAATTTCTTGGTTCACCAGATGAAATGCTCTACCACAGAGACAGTGCGCCCAATGATTGAAATAAGTCAATAATAATAGAAGAATTGGTGGAATGAAATGTACAAGAAAGCGGGTGTACCCTGAGGAAACCTACGGATATGACTTTGTCCACCACAAACTTACTTTGTCCACCAGAGGAAGTGCTCTACCACTAAGCCAGTGTGCCCAATAATTGAAGCAATTCAATAATATTAATATAATTGGTGGAATGAAAAATGGGAAGAATTGGCAATACCCTCACAAAACCCACGAATACGATCTTATTCATTACAAAGTTACTTGTCACATCAGACAAAGCGCTCTACCACTGAGGCATCCCGTCCCATGATTAAAGTAAGTCAATCATAATAGAAAAATTGGTGGAATGCATTGTGGGAGAAAGCGAGAGTACCCTGAGAAAACCCACGGATACAATCTTGTTAATCACAAACTTACTTGACCCACCAGAGGAAGCACTCTACCGCTGACTCACTGCTCCCAATGATTGAAGCACGTCAATGATATTAGAGGAATTGGGGATTGAAATATGGAAGGAAGCGGGACTACCCTTAAAAAGAACATGGATACGATTTTGCCCACTACAAATTTAATTGGCCAACCAGAGGAAGCGCTCTACCAGTGAGCCACCACGCCTAAAGCTTAACGAAAGTCAATGATAATAGAGGAATTGATGGAATGAAAAGTGGGAAGAAGCCGGAGTACCCTCAGAAAACACACGGATACGATCTTGTCCGTCATAAACTTACTTGGCCCACCAAAGGAGGTGCTATACCAGTGACCCCCTCCGCCCAATGATTGAAGCAAGTCAATTATAATAAAAGAATTGGTGGAATGAAATATGGGAGGAAACGGGAGTACTCTAATAAATTCACGGATACGATATAGTGCACCAGAAATTTTTGAGGAAGGGGACCTAAACAGTAAAAAATCCACGCACCAGAGGAAACGTTCTACCACTGAGGCACCGTGTTTAATTACTGATGCAAGTCAATGATAAACGAGGAATTGTTGAAATGAAAAGTGAGGAGAACTTGGAGTACCCTGACAAAACCCACGGATACAATCTTCAAAAGCATAAACTTACTTGGAACACCAGAGGAAGCACTCTTCCACTAAGCCACCGCGGCCAATGATTTAAACCAAGTCAACGATAATAGAGGAATTGGTGGAGTGAAAAGTGGGAAGAAACGTGAGTACCCTCTTTTAACCCAGGAATACGATCTTGTCAACCACAACCTTATTAAGCCATCCAGTGAAAGCGCTTTACCATTCAGCCACCGCGCGCAATAATTAAACCAAGTCAATGATAATAGAGGTTTTGGTGGAATGAAATGTAGGAGGAAGCGGAAGTACCCTGAAAAAACCCACGGGTACGATCTTGTCGACCACAATTTTATTAAGCAAACCAGAGGAAGCGCTTTACCACTGACATACTGCGCCCAATGATTGGAACAAGTCAGTGATAATAAAAGAATTGGTGGATTGAAATATGGGAGGAAGCGGGAGTACTCTGATAAAAACCATGGATACAAAGTTGCAAACCACAAACTTACTTGGCCTACCAGAGGCAGCGCTTTACCAGTGACCCACCACGTCCAATGATTAATGTAAGTCAATGATACTAGATGTGTTGGTGGAATAAAAAGTTGGTAGAAGCGGAGGAATCTATAAAAAACCCGGATACGATTTTGTCCATCACAAACTTACTTGGCCCACCAGATGAAGCTCTTTGCCACTGACATACTGCGCCCAATGATTGAAGCAAGCATAATATAAATATTTGGTGGAATGAAATGCGGGAGGAAGCGGGAGTACCTAACAAAACCCACGGATATGATATTGTCCACCATAAACTTCCTTGGCCCTCCAGAGGAAGCGCTTTACCAGTGACCCCCTGCGCCCTATGGTTGAAGCAAGTCTGACGTAATAAAAGAATTTGTGGAATGAAATATAGGAGGAAGCGGGGTACCCTGATAAAACCCACGGATACGATCTTGTCCATCATAAACTTACTTGAAAACGTTCTACCTTTGAGTCACCGTGACTAATGATTCAAGCAAGTCAATGATAAAAGAGGAATTGTTGAAATGAAAAGTGGGGAGAAGCGGGAGTACCCTGACAAAACCCATGGATACAATCTTGTAAGGCAGAAACTTACTTCGCCCACCAGAAGAAGCACTCTACCAGTCAGTCACCGCACCTAATGATTAAACCAAGTCAATGATAATAGAAGAATTGGTGGAATGAAAAGTGGGAAAAAGGCAGTACCCTAACAAAACGCACGGATACAATCTTGTAAAGCAGAAACACACTTGGCCCACCAGAGGAAGCACTCTACCACTGAGCCGCCGCACCCAATGTTTAAACCGAGTCAATGATAACAAAGGAATTGGTGTGATGAAAAGTGGGAAGGAACGAGAGTACCCTGATTAAACCCAGAGATAAGATCTTGTCAACCACAAACTTATGAAGCCAACCAGAGCAAGCACTCAACCACTGAACCACCGCGCCCAATGATTGAAGCAAGTCATTGATAATAGAGGAATTGGTGGAATGAAGTGAACCAGGAAGAGGGAGTACCCTGAGAAATCCCACGGATACAAACTTGTCCACCACAAACGTACTTGGCCCACCAGACGAAGCGCTCTACCACTGAGCTACCGCGTCGAATGTTTAAGGTAAGTCAATGATAATAGAAGAATTGGTTGAATGAAATGTGGGAGGAAGCAAGAGTACCCTGAGAAAACCCATGGATACAAATTTGCAAACCACAAATTTATTTGGCCCATCAGACGAAGCGCTTTGCCACTGACCTACTGCGCTCAATTATTGAAGCAAGCCAATAATAACATAATAATTGGTGGAATGAAATGTGTGGGGAACCGAGAGTACCTGACAAAACCCACGGATAAGATCTTGTCCACCACAATCTTACTTAACCCACATGAGGAAGCGCTACACCACTGAGCCAAAGCGCCCCATGATTAAACCGATACAATAATAATAGAGGAGTTGCTGGAATCAAAAGTGAGAAAAAGCAGGAGTACCCCGAGGAAACCTACGGGTATGATCTTGTCCACCACAAACTTACTTGGCTTACCAGAGCAAGTTTTCTACCACTGAGCCAGTGCGCCCAATGATTGAAGCAAGTGAATAATAATAGAGGAAATTGTGGAATGAAATGTGGGAGGAATCGGGAGCACCTGACAAAACACACGGATACGATCTTGTTCGCCACAATCTTACTTGGCCCACCAGAAGAAGCGCTCTACCACTGAGCCAAAGGTCCCCATGATTAAACTGATTCAATGATAATAGATAAATTGCAAACATGAAAAGTGGCAAGAAGCGGGAGTACCCTCAGAAAACCTACGGATACGATCTTGTAAATCACAAACTTACTTGGTCCACCAGAGGATGCGCTTTATTACTGACCCACTGCGCCCAATGATTGAAGAAAGTCAGTGATAATAAAGTAATTGGTGGAATGTAATATGAGAGGAAGCGGAAGTACCCTGATAAAAGCTACGGATACAATCTTGTAAAGCAGAAACTTACTTACCACTCAGCCATTTCACTCAATGATTAAACCAAGTCAATGATAATAGAGGAATTGGTGGAATGAAAAGTGGGAAGAAACGGGAGTACAATGAGTAAACCCTGGTATACGATCTTGTCAACGACAAACTTATTAAGCCAACCAGAGCAAGCGCTCTACCACTGAGCCACCGCGCCCAATCCTTAAGGTAGGTCATTGATAATAGAGGAATTGGTGGTGTGAAAAGTGGGAAGAATCGGGTGTACCCTGACAAAAACCACAGATACGATTTTGTCCATTACAAACTTACTTGGCACACCAGACAAAGCATTCTACTCCTGAGCCACCGCGCCCAATGATTAAACCCTGTCAATGATAATAGAGGAATTGGTGGAATGAGAAGTGGGAAAAACGGGAGTACCCTGAGAAAACCGACCAATACGACCATGTCTACCATAAACTTATTTGGCCAAGAATCGAAACAATAAGAACCCCACGCACAAGAGGAAGCTTTCTAGCACTGAGCCACCGTGCCAAATGAATGAAGTAAGTCAGTGATAACAGAGGGATTGGTGGAATTAAAAGTGGGAAGAAATGGGAGTACCCTTAGAAAACCCACGAATATGATCCTGTCCACCACACAAGTTACTTGGCTGGGGTTCGAAAAAATAAAGACACCATGCACGAGAGGAAGCGCACTAATACTGTGCCACCGCGCTCAATGATTAAAGCAAGTCAATGATAATGGCTGAATTTGTGTGATGAAAAGGGGAAGAAGCGAGAGTACCCCTAGAATACCCACGGGATACGATCTTTTCCACCACAAACTTACTTGGCCCGAGATCGAGACAACATGGACCCCACGCACCAGAGTAAGCGGTCTACCATTGAGAATGCGCGCCCCACAACAAGAACACGAAAATTGGAATTTACTAGGAAACATTTTAAGAACCAATATCTTTCAATGGTAAATACCACTGCCCGATGATCGTCTTTTAATAACTCCATGAGCAGAAAAGACTGATATGTCCCTCTGCTATTATTTCTTTTTAAAACCATATACGTTATCCGGATATCATCCTGTATTCGCCATCCGGATGTAATCAGTTATCTGAATGTTCTATTATCCAGATATTATCCGATATATTAATTTTATAAATTTTCCGGATATTATCCGACATCCAGATATTATCACTATCCGTCTTCCGGATATCATCCTTTATCCGGATCGTATTCATCATCCATTGTCCAGATATTATCCATCAGCCGGATATTATCCGTTATCCGTCATCCGTTTTGTTATCCGACAACCGGATATTGCAAATCCGGATAAGTTTCTATGTAATATCAAAATAAAAAAAATATAAAGATGTGACCATCCCTAATCACCATCGTCAGAAGCATACACGAACTAAATGTCTTCAACGTCTGCTACACAACAGCAGGGGCGGATGCAAGGGGCGATCATGGCGATTGCCTCCCAGAAAGAGAATCTTTCTTATTTTATATATAAATTAAACCCATTTCAGAGTTTGGAGCTCTTAAAAGTTGCTCTAAGTAGGAGTATTATGAACCACCAAGCCCCCAGAAGACCATCGTAGATCCAACAGAATGGGAAACACTTATTATTCACATTCAGTTTGCATATCACAACAAAAATACAATATTTTCTTTCACTTCCATCTACTACTGCATTCTACTGAACTATAACGACTTTTTATGTTTAAAAATAATTATTCATTTTTCAATAATTGTAAATGTTTATAAGTTCAGTAATTTACCAGGAATAGAGTCAACTAGAAGTGTTTTTGTAACGAAGAAATATCAACATGAACTGTGAAATATCTTCTCACAAACTGTCGAGAGTTGAGAGTCGACACTCTTTACTATTTCGTTTACCGATTACCTCGAAACCGCATTAGCCAGAATTAGCTCAGAATAGGGGACTTATATTAAGAAAATGAAAATCTCAGGAAAATGCAGAAGGCTTTTAGTCTGAGAGAAAAAAGGAATGAAATCTCTAATTTCTAGTTCTGTTAGTCTTGTAGCTCTTAGTCCGTACCAAAATACTGATAGAAATATGGCCAATGAATTATGACTATTTTGTAGAACATTCCACTTTAATAACAGAGGAAATTCATCTTGCGGCTTGCTTGGTTGTGAAAAGATATAGAGTGTATTGGTATACTAAGTAAAGTATGTGTACTGTCGCTGATTTTTGTTAATCAGAAACAGAAGTAAAAGGTCAATTACAGTAATAGTTTTCTGTTAATTTTTGTATTCAAGGGGAGGCGGAAAACCTACTTTTATCTTAACATTTGTTTTTCTTAAAATTTCTATTCGGTTCACCCCCTCCCCCCTCAACATTGAATACGGAAATGGAGAACGTATTTAGAATTTGATTGTTGATTCCAGTATATTTCAAGCACCACTTTTCGGACCTGGGCCTGTGCTATGTCGATACATCGCTATCGTCGTTATCTTTATTATCATATATCAACATTCGATATCACGAATATTGGACATGAATATATCATTCTAAATTTTCGATATCGATATGCGGGGGGCTGCGAGGTATAAGGGACCCCTAAGACTTGCGATAGATGAAGAAATTAAACTTACTTTTTACAATATTGTTTTCTAATCATAATATCTTTATTACCACAAATTGCAATGTAAATACATCCACTTGCAAATTTGCAATATTATATGGTATAATTTCTTAGGCGCCTGAACTTTTCTGTTCCCTAAAAAAAAGTAACAAAAAGCCACGTGCAAAAGCAACTGCTTCGAACTTTGAACTAGAATTTACCATAAGAATTTTTTTTATTTCTCTCTCTTGGAGATTTCCACCCCTTTTAGCCTTTGGGACCGCTAATTGAAAAAACGTGCACACATGATCGCTATATGCATTCATGCTCTTAGGTAGAGTCAGAGATTTTGAAAAGGAAACGACTTTTAATTAATAATAATAATAATATAACAATGGGGTTTACAACTAGAGTCCCATTTCTTTATCTTGCATGGGAGGGCCGCAAGTCTGCTACGCCACTGGTGTCCCCTATTCTGTGTTTGTCACTTTTTCGATTCGTATAGCTATTTGTTTTTTGTGCTTCTAGGCTTTTCTATGAAACCTTTATATTATATGTTTTTTTTCTTTTTATGAGTTTCTTTTTTGGGTGGGGAGGGGGAAAAGAGAGAAATGCTTTCTGCGTATATCTGTTTCTTACCATTCATCTTGTTTGAACTGCTTAAGTAAGTCATTTTGCAACTTTTGATGTCATCCAACTCCGTCACAATAATAAAATTGTCATTCTTAACAATTTGTTTTATTTTCTTATTTGCAATTTGCCGCACTGATATATTTGTGACAAAATTGAGGTTTAGTCCAATGCCTTTCGAATTTGCAACCAACCAAACCGCCGAGCTTTTTGGGTTTCCTGCTATTGCAGGAAAAGGTGAATTGCAGGTAGTAATGCACTTTTGGAGTGTGTGTACAATGCGCAAGTTTATTAAGTGACGGCGTGGCTTGATCAGTAGGATCGGTGACTGACGTGTGAAAGGTCTCGGGTTCAATTCCCGCTGTAGTCCACTTATCTTTTCTTTTGCTTCAACCAATAAAGTAACCATTTGTAACTACAAATAAAATGTTAACTCACTTATGTTTATAATGAATTATAACGGTAGAAATATTCAAATCACGCTGTAAAATCGTTCAATGTTTCATGTTAAATAGTAACGAAATGTAATCCATTTCGTAAATATAATGATATCACGAGTTATACTATGGTTACCACAGTCGTTCTGTAAAAAAATGTTCTTATACTTCGTGTCTACATCTGTCGACAGTGTGTGCATTACTAGCACTTGCGCAAATTGCACAGGGGGATGAGGGTGGACATGTCTCCTCCAAACTTGGAACTGAGGGACTGTACTCGCGAATAAGCCGATTTGAAATGTTCTTTGGGGGAAGAAATGAGATGATTTGTGTCCGATTGCCACAAAGGTAAATGAGAAGAAATTGATATCCCCCAGAATAAGCCTCAAATCTCCCCGCCTTTCAATGTTGAAGACAACTCTGCTTCCCTGATCCTCCACAGTATTGTTTTTTAACTTCATAAGTATTTTGAACATAGCTTTAAAAAGTATGAAAACGTCTTACCCGTCCTCTCCTCAATTTTGGAGACAGATTTTCTCCGCTTACTACAAGGGGAATAAGTGGGAAATCTTTTTTGGTTACAATAACATCTAGTATTACGAAAGAGGATTTCTTTCTCATCCCCCTTATAATTCTTACACTGACAACAGATGTTGAGACGAAGGGTCAAGAACATTTTTTACACAACATCTGTGGTATCCATAATATAACTAATGATATCAATATATTTACGAAATATATTATATTTCGTTGCTAGTTAACATAGAATATTGAAAGATTTTACAACCTGATTTGAATATTTCTATTGCTTTAATTCATTATAAACATATGGAGAATTAACATTTTACTTGTAGCTGCAAGTGGTTAATTTATTCATTGAAGCAAAACATATTAACTCTAGCGGGAAATGAACCCGGGATCCTATGCTTGTGCGTCACACACGCTACTGACTCTCTCACGTCGTCAGTTCATTACTTTGCGCAACGTACGACATATGCGGCGAGGCAAAAACTTTACGATGCTTTTTCTCTTCTATATTAGGCCTTTGCGCTATCCCAGTTTGTAACATGCATACTTTAAACGTGTACTATCTCCTTGCAAAAAATAGACCCGAAATTCATTTACCAAAATCTTCTTTCTCTTTGTCAGTCACATTTATTCACAATGTCTACCATTTATATACGAAGACGCTAAAATGAGGAAGGTTAACATTGTTATATTGGGAACAGATTGCTGATTTGAATACCAACCTTAAATCACACGTCCAAATGAAAATTATTCATGTTCCTGATACCTATTGCAATATACAGGTGTATATGTAAAGAAAGAGACAGTGTGTGAGAGTGAGGGAGAGAGAGAGAGAGAGTATGTGAGAGATAAAATAATCAATATATGCTTGTATTTTTACTTGCAACGTAAAAAGTTATTGTAATTCATAATCTGGAGTTTTATAAAGCAAATTGAACGCTTGAAGCGACTTAATGTTATCAAGCTTCTTTTTCTTAAAGCTTTTGTATCTAATGTCGCAAATAGTCCGATGATTTGTAATGTGTGCCAAACAAATAAATGCATGTTTTTAGCAGGATAATATCATCTACCCCTTGCTTCTATTGGTGAAATAAACATAATGTTGAGTTGATGTTGAGTTTAACGTCCCTTTCAGCAGAGAGATTATATGAGACGTTTACATACTGATTAGCGTGAAATCCGAACCACATGAACTCACACGGGGAATCGAACCGGGTCTCTCACATCCAAGGTGCGTACGCTAACCGTTTTACCACGAAGGAACTCGGTATAAAAATAGAATACCACACATATTACCCCATAACCGTCAGATTTCTGTTTTATGATCAGTTAAAATAGTATTTCTGGACACCGTAGCGAAAAATGTATTTCCTTTTTCATACGTTGTACGAGAAATATAAAGAATAAACAGCACGAAAACGAAACAAGGAAAAGGATTCAATGTAAAATGCTTTGCCTCTCTAGAATAATTCACTCAATGTATTACAAGTGCATACCTCGAGCATTTCCAGTAGAACTATTAAAACACGCTGGCTTTATAACTTGCCTTGTGGTATAGTGGCTACCAAGTGTGTCTTTGGTAGATGAGGTTCCGGGTTCGATTCCTGGTGTGAGAACTTTTAGAGTTTTAAACGTTCTCAGTGTGTCTTTGTTCGTGTCCCTGTCGTTCAAGATTAATGGAAATATCGTAAAGCGTGTATAACCGAGTAGGAACATAAGTTACTAACAAGGTTAAAGCACGCTTTGGTAAATGAACTTCAGGGCTACCTTTCACGATGTAAGAGTGCACATTTAAAATATCAATATTACAAACTGCAATAGCGAGAAAACCCCTCTTAAAATTTCTGACTCTCCACGTATATGATAGAACGCGTTAAGTTATCAAATGGGAGAGTCAGGAGTAGTTATACCTTACGAACAAAAGGTCAAGCTCGAGTCACTTTTTTTCTTTTTGTAACCAATAAAGTAGCCATTTGTAACTAAAAGTAAAATGTTAATTAACTATATATTTATAATGCATAGAACAATAAAAATGTTCAAAACATTTGTATCCGTAAATATACTGAGAGTGGTGGATTTAGTGGGTGGCTATCGGACTCAGGCCCCCCGAAATACATTTCGTATATGCTCAATTTTACTAAAATTTGTCGGCAGTCAAAAGGAAAAATGTAAGTGCTTATTCACGTGTTGTGCATGGTCCCTCCCCGAAACAAGTTCCTAAATACGCCACAGCATGTTGATTGTTCTTGACGCTTGGTATCCATATCTGTGGACAGTGCGAATTACAAGGGATTAAAGGGGGAAATCACCTTTGGTATACTGGATATATGGTACAAAAAGAGGCATCCTTTGAGACTTCGCTTGACGGGGGCCAGAGCACCACCAACATAAGACTTTCACGTTTTGTACTAGTATATTAATAGACAATTGATTAAATTATATGTATTCCTCAAACCCTTGGGGGTTAATTGTCCCCTCTTGCTCCCCTAAATGACGCCCTTGGCTACAACTGTCATAGTTTCCCATCTATTGTCATCTGAAATGACGCCCCTTGTTATAGCATACATCAACCATTACGAAAGGGGATTTCCCCTTAATCCCCTTGTAATTCGCACACTGTCCACTGATAAAGACACGAAGGCCAAGAACATTTTTTTTACACAACGACTATGTTAACCGTAATATATCTAGTGATATAAATATACAGTGGCGTATTTAGAATTTTGTTTCGGTAGGGCGTATGCACAACACTTGAATAAGCACTTACATTAGCAATGGAGGGGAACCAAAAAGTTATGAAAATGTGGGTTGGCAGCCCAGTGTTGTGTGGTCATACAGTTAGCTTATTGGCCTGCGGAATCAGAGATCCTAATTTTAATTCTCGCGCAAAGTGACAATTTTATGTGTGCTCTTTTATACTCAAATAATAAGTTCATACATTTTAACTTCTATAAAAATTATGTATTTATTCGCAATTTATTAATTTGCAAGAAAATACAAATTGCAACAAAAAGGATTTGTTTTTGTTGTAAATAACCCTATGACCTCTAATCATAATATTCCTATTACTAAGTACCACTTCATAAAGCTAGTTTGCAAAACAATTATCGAAATTTGTTTTGTGTCTATCTTGAACAAAGTACTAATTGAAGCTAAAATGTATAAAATTAATATTTGGGAAAACATATAAAGAGATTGCCTTGCTCTGGAATCGACCTCAGGACCTCTGAGGCTGGACTCCAGTACACTAACCATCTGATCAGAAACTACGGGACTGATAACATATATTTTCATAGCGTTTTCATACTTTCTTTTTTTGTCGATTCAAGCTCCATCCGTGTGTGAGTGTGTCTTCAATTCTGGGTCAAATCATTGATCATTCTTTTTCTGGAGACTCCAAATGTGCAATATGAAATGTGGTTACAGTTACCCCCATACCCCCAAAGGAGGTAGGGATAGGAGTGGCGTTTGGTATCATTGGATAGCTTTTTCAAAACTATTTAACACGTGTTGTTTTCGTTTTCCTGATTTGTATATTTTGCGAGATAATGCATCGTTCCGGGATTATGAAGACACACTCACATATATAAAGCTTGTGTTTGCCACTAAAAGTTGCAAATGTAATTCATAATTTTGTTAATTTACAAAATGTTTCCAAATACAAAATAACTACTTGCCAATATGGATTTAAATCGGAATACTAACAATCAGTGATAGTCAGGTTTTCTAATTTTTTCACTACTTACGTATAGCTTCGCTGCTGAAAGGGACGTTAAACTAAAAATTAACTCAACTCATATAACCGTACCGATATAAGATTTCGGATAAAGAACACACGCTATGACTGTTGTTGGTTTGAATCGGGCATCGAGTGTGGATCTTTAAAATTATGTTTTTCTAATGTGTTGTAATAAAAGGATATACAGGCGTAGAAGTTTCAAAGCAAATATAAGGCCAAGGAGCAAATTTATTTATTTATTTATTTTTATTTTTATTATTATTATTATTATTATTATTATTATTATTATTTATTTTTTTTACTGTTTTCCGCAGACGATAACGTCGTCTCTTCGGGAGGGACTTAAATTTAATTTCAGTGAGAAGTGGAACATATGTATGGGCTATGAGGTTTCCTAACAACAATAATAAAGAAGTTCACTTTATTCATACATATAGGTGAATTATTATTGTTGTTGTAATCATGGCAGGAGACACAATGATAAATACACAGAGCCTAAGTAACATCAAAATGAGACTGCAATAATCATAAGTTTTACAATAGCAATGAAAACAAACAAGGAAGGAATATTATGAAATCTGAGTGGTCGTAAAGTTATGATGATGAGATGAAGTGCATGGACGCCACACTTCACAGGGCAGTGTTAGTAGTCACAAATGAGGTTATCTTCTGTGTTGGGGCTACTCAACACTGATGAGCGACATGGGGAAGCCCTTGTTAGAATGAGAGTTACTGTGCAAGCGATGGATAAACGTGATGATTGAATTCTGGTGGATGATATGATTGAAAGAAATGTTGATCCGGATGCTCTGGATGTTTCTGACTACACTCTGTAAAGAAAAAAATAGCGACACTCGCTCGGATATAGTTTTCACAACATACAATAACCAATATGAGTTTTTACATGAATTACTGATAATATCACAAAGCATATTCTTAGTTAGCAGTTCATTCTTATTACTTGCGCCGCCGTTTCAGGTTTTTTTATATGCATATAATGAATGTATATGCATATATTAGTAGCTATGTGTGTTTTCAGCAAAACCGGCTGTGGGAAGAATTATACATAAAAGTATGAAAAATCAACAATAATAGCACAAAACAAAAAACGTAATTTCTTAAGAGTAAGACATATTGTGTACGAACATTGAGAGGTACAATACATCAAACTAGATTTAGCAGGTGGACCACGGGCTTTAGGACTTGCAAGGGAATCGTCGAGGCCTTTTGGTGACAAGGCTATTGCAGAATGCAATCTTGATTTCATGCAATCACTCCCGGATTATGTGTTCCGTGAGTTCCATTCTATCCGAGATAGTTGTCTATTAAGTCTTCTGTTCATATCGACCCAAACTTTAGAATTGGATCAATGTCAGGTGAGTTTGGAGGCCACAAGAGTCTTTGAATAGTCATATTCTTGCACCACGTATTAACGATTTTCGTTCATTGACATGAAGCATTTACGTTCTGGAAAATGAAGTAGTCCATATCTTCTTCAGGAAAGTTATCTTTAGCTGTTTGAAGAATTTTACGTACCAGAATTTGAAGACATTTTGTACACCAAATGACTCTTTACATATATCCATTGTTCTGACGTCTTTGACAGTGAAGCAAGCCCATACCATCACTCAGTAACTGAATATTTGCATCTCTTAGCCAAATCCGTATCAAGTTTGTGGCTCATTCGTATCCACAACTTCACACCACTATCGTTTCCAACTATTCTAAACCTTTTTCAACGGAGAAAACAACATGCTTTCAGTTATCATAAGTCCAAGTAGCACATAGCCTCACAAACGTACGTGTTGAAGTCTTCAGTGTTTTTGTTAGTTTCGACTTTCCAGGCGGTTTTCTCTTCGTAATATCCTCCTCATACAGTTAAGACAATACAGTCGTACGCCTGACTGCAGTTCCAAGATCAAAACGATTTTTGGGGAAGCCATTCCTTTATTCTGCATTGCCATTGATTTTATTTGGCGATCAGCTCTGGGTGATGCTTTCTGTTTTCTATTACATTGTTGACGAAGGGATGATTTCTTATACTATTTTTGCTTCTGAATTACTCTTTCTGCCGTCGAATGGTAAATTCTGAGTATTCTAGCCATCTCCCTTAGAGATGTAACTTAGGTGTGCAAAGCAAGAAGTATGTCTTGTTCACGTGACGACAAGTCACATTTCTTACCAATCATACTTGTTTTCAGTTCACATGTAGCAACAATTTCATACAGAAACAACGCTGCACAACAACAATATTGTCTCTTCAAAGCATAGAATAATCACAAAGTGCTAATTACCTGGGCTTACACATCACAAATGCAATGCAGAATTCTCACCCCAATAATTTACGAGACGCTCTCAGGTGCCATCTGGAAGGAATATTACTGATACATAGATAATTAGCAAGCGCTATTGTATACCATAGGTGTCACAGATAATGGAAAGGAATTATCACACTCATAATTTCCTTCTATTCCTCTTCTACCCGGCTGCAACTATGGTTTTCTGTGTAAGGTACCTCGAGAATTGAGGTGTCGCTATTTTTTCTTTACAGAGTGTATATATTGTAAGTAGATGCAGTAAAGGTGTATAAGCATACTTAGGAGGAGTGGAAAGACTGGCATCAATGTGTATGGTTTCTAGGAGGGTGCGATGCTGAGTTGTCCATTTTTTATCAATGTACCTAGAGCGGAGATCTTCAAGATGTCGAGTGATATGCGGAAAGGTCAGCTTATCGTACAAAAGGCGAGTAGGGCTAGACAAGGTGATGCGGTAGACTAGACGTAATACATGACGTTCGATGATAAGAAGCCGCTTATAAAATTCATCTCCAGCGCTAACCCAGGCAGTGTGGCCATGTGTGAGACACGGACGGAAAAACGCTTTATACGTTTTTAACAATGTGTCAGCATGTAAGCCCCACGCGGTACCGACCAGGCGCTTCAATAGATTTAAACGGTTTTGGGCCTTCTCTTTGATTGAGAGCAAATATTTTTTTTTGTCCAGCTAGCGCACGCTAGCTACTACCCGAAGAGGGTTACGCCCTCTGTAGGGGAAGAGATTCAAGAAAATGTAGTACGATGTGCAGGAATCAGTTTTGGGGATATGGGTAGATCCAAAACTTTATTGCACATACTGTAACGGTCTTTATGGAATTTAACCATAAACATGAGGTAAGGTAGGTACATACTTCAATGAAGGAAGTAATAACTGGTAATGATATTATGTGAGATGATGAAATGAAGAGCGAAACACATCACAACACATAGGTTCTGTTAGTGGAACAAATGTAGGTTATCTTCTCGCCTAGGGGCGACGCTAGGCATTAATGAAGACACAGGAGCCCTGTTAGTACAGAAGGTGTTACTGTGCGTATGATGGCCATATGTGAGGTAGATGAGCGGCTGTAGTGTATGGCTCGTAGCAGACGGCGTCAGGGTGGTCTGGAGGCAGAGTGTAACGGTACAAAGTGAACAGTAATGAGAGCGGAGGGTACAGAGCAGCAACAGAGGAGGTACTTCGAGCGTGGTCGGCAAAAGTTTGCTGAAGGAGTGGATGATTGTTGTGCAAGCGCTGGGTGATATATTTAGTACGTAGTGTTTCTAGATGATATAAGATGTGCGGAAATGTAAGTCTATGGTAGAGATCTTGAGTGGGACTAGGCAATTTGATACGAAAAGCGATTCGCAAGGCATGACGTTCCAGGATGAGTAATTTCTCGTAGTATGAGGTCGGAGCAGATATCCAAGCTGTAAATCCGTACGTGAGAATAGGGCGGAGAAAAACTTTGTATGTGTTCAGAATTGTATGAGTATGGAGTCCCCAGGTAGTTCCAGCAAGACTTTTCAGAAGATTGAGGCGAGAGTACGCCTTCTTGGAGATATCTTTCAGATGTGCTGTCCAGGTTGGATGGTGATCGAACGTTACTCCTAGATATTTGACACTGCGAGTACGTTTTAAAGGTACATCTTGTACAGTGAGGTTCAAGAGTGTTGGGTTGCGATGTACACGGGAGCGACGCTTCGGAGCAAGAAATACAATATATTGAGTTTTGGCTGGGTTTATTTTCAGTCTCCAGTGGGAGCACCAATCAACAAAGGCATTGATAGCATCCTGGAGAGCCAAATTGAGCTGATGAAATGTTTTTCCCGTGGCAAAAAGTGCAGTGTCATCGGCATACTGAAAGAGCTTAACAGAATCTGGGATTGCTGGGAAATCAAAAACGAATAGGATATATAGTAAGGGCGACAAAGCCGATCCTTGGGGAACTCCAGAATGAAGAAAAATAGGAAATGAAAAACTAGTGTTGATACAGACGTAAGCCAGTCGACAGGTAAGAAAATTAAAGATGAATCGAAGATAAGCAATAGGCAGGCGAAGCTGTTTGAGTTTATAGATGAGAGCGGGATGCCAGACCTTGTCGAATGCCTTCTCGAGATCAAACAGGACCAAGCAGGATGGATTGCCTGTGTTAAAATGATTAGATATGGAATTTGAGAGGCGAAGCAATTGGTCATTAATACTAAAAGAAGGTCTGAAACCAGCTTGTTCGAGTGGAATGACGTCATGATGTGCCAAGTATGAATGAAGACGTTTGACAATGATCCGTTCCAATATTTTACTGAAGGTCGATGTTAGTTGAATAGGACGGTATGAGCTAACAGAAGCAGCAGGTTTATGTGGTTTGAGAAACATAAGAGTTTTCGAAGTTTTCCAGTCAGCAGGTACAAAGCCAGTGCGAAGAATAAAGGTAAAGATGTGACAAAGCAGATATAAGACTACGTACGGACTTTCTTTAATGTGTCTATATGTAATAGAATCCATGCCACGGGCTGTGTTACGTCTGTGAGCTACAACTGAAGTGACGTCAGAGATAGAGATTGGTGCAGTAAGTGGATTGTTGTCGGGCAGAGTGTGATTAACATTAGGCTGGAGATGAGGAGAATCCAGATTGAGTATGTCGACTGGATGCGAACGATGGGGATAGTCAGGTACAAGAGGTGTAAAGATGTCCTGGAGATACCTTGCAAACGCATTTGCCTTATCTGTATCGGTATGCAGCGGAGTATTGTTGTCGATAAGAGGATATGTTGTGCGAGTATTGCGACCTGTAAGTTGCCGGAATCGTTTCCAGTATTGAGTGGGGTGTGAAAGTGAACCGAGATTGTTGCAAGCTTTGACCCAGCATCGCAATTTGTAAGCTTTAAGGTAGTTATGCACCGTTCGTTGCAACTGCCGGTAATGATGAAGAGAGTCAAGGTTGCCAGTGGCTGCATAATCTCTATAAAACTGTCGGGACCGTTTGATCAGTGGTAAGTAGTGAGGCGGTAAAGAGGGGCGAAAAGTCGAAACTGTTGACTTAGGAATGTATTTGTCTGTGGCGTTATGCATAGTATTGACTAGAGCATCCAGAGTTTCAGAAAGTTCTGATTCTGCAGTTGATGGAGGTAAATGATGAAGATGATCCTGAAGATACGATCTGTAGACAGTCCAATTTGCTTTATCGTAACGATAGATAGTACGGTGAGGAGAAGGCTGAGAAGTGGTAGTTACACGGGTCTGAATGTCTAGTTTGATTGGAGCATGATCGCTACCAATAAGATCAAGACGTCAACACAGCTACGATGTGATATGTTGCTCGAAACAATAACTATATCTGGAGTAGTCTGACTCGTGGGACGAGTCGGTTTTGGAAGTGGCAGAGTCACTCCAGTAGTATGACTGGTGAAGTAATTGAGAAAACGGTCCCGTTGCGTATGTGTCCGGCTATGTAGATTCACATCTGCCATAATTATGTAGGTTCGGAAGGTATTGGAGATATACTGAAAGAAGCTGAACGGAATATCGTGCCCAGGACGGATGTATATGGTTGCTACAGTCACATGCAATTCCTTGTAGTATAATGATGTGATAAGGTATTCAGGAAGATTGTGCAGAGCCGGAGAATGACTCCGAAATGGAATAGAAGGTGAAAACCCAATCCCTACTCCCCCGTTGGCTCGCATAGCAGGTAAAGTGCCATCTTGACGTAACAATTGGAAGCGAGGTATGCGGCATGACAATCGAGATGTGAGATGTGTCTCATTAAGGATAAAGGCATGGATTTGTTCTTCGAGTAAAAGTGCTTCGAAGAGCGGCTTATGCTTTGGTAAAGAACGGATGTTTAAGAACAAGAAAGAAAGCGCCATAATGCAGTGAATAATAATATGGATGGCTAGAGGATTGCTCTTAAACCTCGGTTTCGAGTGCATTTGAGTGATAATAGACATTATTGCCGGAATATGTTGGGCAGATATTGGCGTGGAAAATTGCTTTAGCCGCGGTTTGAATTTGTTGGGCGATGTGATCTCGAAGGAATGGATGGATATTTTGTAGCGAGAAAGTAAGGAAGGTGAGAAGCTGATGGACAGTTACAGGTTGTTGTAAGACTGGATTGGCGGGTGGTTGGATTTGTTCCGGTATGCGTAATGGTGACACAGTTTCTGGTTTTGTTGGTTCCGGAGCTGGTTTAGATCGGCATTTGTAACTGTATGTCGGGTGAGAATGATCCTGACACGTGGAGCAGGTTGGAGGTGATTGTAAATTTGTACAGCTTCTTGTAGGATGTGGGCCGGAACAGTAACCACATTTGAACGGATTTCTACATTGGGAAGTAGAGTGTTGACCATATACCTGACACCGTTCACAGCGAAGGGGTAAAGGAGCGGAGGTGCGTGATGGTTCGACACGATGGCGCTGTTTATAGATATAGGCGCCATGGGTGAGTAACTCATCGATAGTCTGTTGAGAGCTTGTAAGAACTCGCACCATATAGGTCAACCCATGATCGTTTTTGATTCGGATACATTTTATGATATTGTGTCCTTCCAGTTTGAGTTCTTCAAAGACCTCCTCGTCACTATAACTTGGATCCACCCCTCGTATAACGACAGACAATGTTGGTGATTTCCTCGGTGGTGGTGGCTGTTTCGGGCGTTGGTCGCTAAGCTTTGTCATGGTGGATTTGGAGCCAAAAATCTCAAAGCTGCACTTGTTCCGTGTCGTACAGAGAAACTCCGGGTCAGGCGTCTTAATAATCATGCCATTCCTAGTCTTGACTATCTGAGTGATGTTAGCCCGAGACATGTATTTTGTGATCTGTACTAAAAGTAGCTTTGGATTTGAAAATTTTGGATCAAAGTTCTGAAGCAAGAAAGAATGGATGGTTGGTCGACTAGGTGGAGGCAGGTTTGGAAACTGGCGGTCATCCTGAATGTCAATGATCATGGATGCCTCAGAGCTGGCATCGCTTAACTTACGTTGACGTTTAGCAGGTGGTAGTTTTGTGGATGCAACAGGAGAGCGTTGACGAGCTGATGAACCCTGACTGCTAGAAATCCTTTCCAGAGAGTGGCAACGTCGTCTAAGCGGTTTCCCGGATGAGCAAGAAGGTTCAGGTGCTATAGGTGGTAAGCCAGAATGTTGTCCAATGACAGGTTGGGACGCAATAAGTCACGGTGTAGGTAACGAGTGAAACAGTGTGACGAAATGAAAAGATGAAATGAATGAATGATGAAGCTAAGCTTCCAAAAATATGTACACTAATGTGTACGGTAACGCAGTCTCCACTCGAGTGAAACCCTTAATCTCTCCCACTCTCTCGCCCGTTGCTGAGACTTGCCGTACTTGCGTCCACAAATACGTAATAATCACAGCCTGGACTTGACACTGAGAAAACAATGCCTCCAACGGGAAAGCTGGAAACCAGCGAAGTATGAGAGCAATTTTTTTAAAGTTAGCTAGCTATGGTGTAGCTAGCACCCATTGCGAGGGCTACACCCTCTATTTGGGAAAGAGATTTAACATATTTGTGGCGAAAAAAAAATCTGTTGGGCAAAGAGACATTTATGAACTGTATTAAACCGCCTTAAGTTTTATTTATTTATTTATTTTATTATACGTGAGGAGGTCCAGTTAGTGACAAGCGGGTTTACTGGGCATGATATGAAGGTGAGATATGGGCCGGTACGTGTGATGTGCTGAGGATACTGTTGATGTTATAGTCCGGATGATTTGGAGGTACGGTATATTTATATAATGCGAAAAGCAGTGAGAGAGGTGTAGACGTGTGGTGATGGCTGTGAGTGTAGGGAGCGTCGCTGTAAACGGTTTCAAAAAATAAAGCGTGTTCGCTGTCATACCGTTGAGTTATATATTTAATACGAAGAGCTTCAATATGATAAAGAAGGTGAGGAAATGTGATGCGGTCGTACAATTCACGGGTTGGACTTGGTAATTTAATGCGGTAGGCTAGGCGGAGAGCATGTCGTTCCATTATTAACAGCTTTTCGTAATGTTTTGCGCTTGCTGATATCCAGGAGGTAAAACCATATGTAAGTACTGGACGGAGGAAGACCTTGTAGGTGTTGATGAGCGTAGAAGAATGGAGACCCCACGTTGTACCTATGAGACATTTAAGTAAATTTAATCTATTTTTGGCTTTGCTTACAACGGTAGCGAGGTGTGGACGCCATGTAAGATGATGATCAAATGTTATACCCAAGTATTTCACTGTCTTTGAGTGCTGTATGGCAGCATCATTGACGGTAAGGGCAAGACGAGCTGGGTTTCGATGAACTCGTGATCGACGTTTCGGTGGAATAAAGACTATGGCCTGAGTTTTGGTAGCGTTTATTGTTAAGCGCCACGTCCGACACAAATCGCTAAAGCGACGGATAGCTTCATTCATCTCAGTGTTTATTTGAGAGATAGTCTTTGTTAACGCCAGGAAAGCCGTGTCATCGGCGTACTGAAAAGTATGAATGTTTTGCGGTAGGGACGGCATGTCAGCGACATAAAGCAGATACAGCAGTGGGGACAAGGCAGAGCCTTGCGGAACGCCGCTATGAAGAAAAGCAGGATAAGAGACACTGTCATTGATGTAAATGTAAGCCAGGCGGTTTGAAAGAAAATTAAAAACGAAGCGGATGTACGTGATTGGAAGACGGAAAAACAGAAGCTTGAATAAAAGTCCCAGGTGCCATACTTTATCAAATGCCTTTTCGAGATCGAATAAAACTAAACAGGCAGGCTTGGAAGAATTGTAATGATTAGTGATCATGTTGGTGAGGCGAAGTAACTGATCGTTAATACTATATCCTGGTCGGAAACCAGCTTGATGTAAAGGTAGCAAATTTTTCGCTGTTAAGTGAGTGTGAAGTCTTTTGCCAAGGATGCGTTCCAATATTTTGCTGAAAGTCGGAGTTAATTGTATGGGCCTGTAAGATGATACGGAATTTAGTAGTTTGTGTGGCTTAGCAAACATGAGTGTTTTAGATGTCTTCCACTGAGGGGGAAGATAACCTGTGCGGAGAATAAACGTAAATATAGTTGCTAAAAGGTGTAGTAAGGCGAGAGGCGCTTCTTTGACATGACGATAAGTGATTGAGTCCAGACCAGGGGCAGTATTGCGTTTGCGAGCCGTGACGGAGTTTATATCTGTTACAGTGATAGGCGTAGTAAGAGGATGTTCCCGTAAAACATGAGACGTGCTGGGTTGAAGTTCTGGTGAATTTATGTTAAAGGTATGTGTGGGATGCCTGCGAGGAATGGCTGCTTCAGACGGAGTGAAAATAGATTGTAGATAGGTTGCGAAGGCGTCTGCTTTTTCTTTATCTGTGTGAAGAGGATTTTCATTCTCTAGAAAAGGATAGGTAGTGTAGGTCTTGCGACCAGTGAGCATGTTGAAACGGTTCCAGTATCTGGATGGGTGTGCATCGTCTGCCAAATTATTGCAAGCTTTTATCCATTGACGGAGTTTATATGCTTTAACATAATTGTGAACTGTGCGTTGAAATTGACGATGTAAGTGCAATGACTCTAGATTTCCTGTAAGTTTGTAATCTTTGTAGAGCGCTCGTGAACGTCTGATAAGTGGTAAATAATGGGGTGGGAGCGTTGGGTGATAACTATGGGATGTACTAGTCGGTATAAAACGGCTGGTAGCGTCATGGAGTGCTGTAGTTATTCTATCCAAAGAATTATGAAGATCTTCCTCCGTTTCTGATAAAGTTGAGTTTGCAAAAATGCTACTGAGGTAATTTCGATATCCTGACCAGTCGGCTTTGTCGAAGCGCAACGTGGTACGAGTGACAGGAGGTAAGTTGGGTGCTGGACGGTGTGAAGAAGTGAGTGATAATTTAACGGGAACATGATCACTACCAAGCGGATCGAGTACTGTGAGAGTACACCGTGCAGAGATACTGGCTGAAGTAATGACAACGTCTGGAGTGGTATCCGAGATCGGTCGGGTGAGAGCAAATATGTCGACTGATTTTTTTTTAATTATTAGCATACTCGTCTTTGGTGCGAGACATAAGAGTTTGAATCTGAAAGTAAATTCGCTTTCTGAACGTGAAAGCGCATATGGTTTATTATAGAGGAAGATATTTTATTGGGAATTTTCTAGAGGAGGAAGACCAATTCACTTTCATGTAACACTTCCCAAGTGTAACACTCCAATTTTGATAAAATTTAGGAGGTAGATACTACACATAAACGAATACGTTTTTTTTTTACTTTCTGCAAAACATGGGTTTTAGGAGCAAAAGCTCCCACTTGAAATTTGACGCCTGAAAGCAAGAAGGAGTCGACCGAAGTGAATGAAATTGTGCACAGATATTGTAGGAGTAAAATGAGAGAATATGTATTTCGTATTTTCATAAAAACGGGTGGAGCAATACCCCCTCCAAACCTTTTATCACGAAATATCAAAAGTGCAAATAACAGTATGTCAGAAGTGTCTAAAGGACATAAAGAATTGCGACGAAATTTTGTGTACTGACTATACGCAAAAAATAAATGAAGTTTTTTTTATTTCATGCCGAAAAACGGTTTTAGGAGGCAAAAACCCCCACCCAAAATTTTAAAAGATGACTGCTGAAATTCAAGAAGAAGTGGACCGAATTCAATGAAACTGTGCACAGATATTGTGGGTTTAAAATGAGGGAATACTGTTTCAAATGTTCTTTTTAAAAGAAAGTTGGACGGGGCACAGGCCTTCCAAACTGTTGATTACGAAATATCAAAAGGCGATTCGGAGGGGGCGTTGGCTCCAATACTGTTTTGAGGGCCAAGGCCCCCTCCGAAAAAGTAAATTTTACCTTAGTAGCGCAGGAAGGAGTGGACCGAAGCAAATGAAATTGTGTGTAGTTATTGCATATGTTAAGTAAGGCCTCTCATGTTTCCCAAGTGTCCGCATCCGATTTGCTTCAAATTTGGCACATTACCAGTAAATAGAAAATAAATCGACACGTCTTTCTGTTTATGCGGAAAGACATTCTAAGTGCGTTTGCACATGGCACGTAATATCGGTGAAAGCGCCGATGATCTCGGCTGTGAAATCAACTTCAGTGTACTCAAATCGTAGCTTGCACACGCCACCGACATTATCGACCGATCCTCTGACACGCTGATGCTGTTGGCCAAGCTCCCGATATTGTTGGCAATATTGCCGACACCAATTTTGTCGGGGGTAATGTTTTCTTATGATTGGATCCACATGCGGCCGATAATGTCGGCCGGCCAGTGGGTTAGATGAAGAGAGTGAGTGACAAGGCGCTGTGTATTCTTTTTTCATATTTTGTCTTTGGAATTTTGTTGTTTCCACTTCTTTCTATTACAATTGTATAATAATATTATTATTATATTGTCCTATAAACAACTTCGGAACAGTTTATTATTTTTTTACAGTCTCTGTTTTGGTGTAGCTAATTCCCTTTATTAAATAAATATAAAATGTGGGAAGTCTGAAGAGTACTGGTTTCCCTCTAAATAGCTATTACCAAATAGAATTTAGGAAATTTAGATAACCAATTTCTTGATTATTTTCCACTCTTTTTTATTTTTGTTCTTTGTCCCTCCCTCTCTCTTTCTCTCTCTCTCTCTCTCTCTCTCACGCACACATTATTTGATGGTATATTTTTTAATCTATTAATGCATTTAAATTTTAATACATTCTGGAAATTAATTTAAGCGTAATTTTCAAAGTTTGATACACTGTGAACATAAGCATATGGAAAAAATCCTGATTGTTATTACTTCCTTTTATTTTCATCAGAATTGTGTGGAGATCACATTTCCCCGTCCCACTTAATAAGCAATGATTGAATAGAACATTTGTTTACAAGTCAAAGTAGAATTTTTATTTTGAAACGAAACCAGCACATTCAAACACTCTTTATAAAGCTCCAAGGATAGGTGACTCATTTGGCATTTTCTTGATTGGGATCTCAAGAACAGGGAGGCGACTTCATGCTTCACTTGTTGCAGATTTTTTCTCTCACTTCCAAAACTATCCCAAATACCCCATTTTTTAAAAAGAAAACAAAGACCAAAGCTATGTATCCAAGTTTTCACTCTCCCCTTTGTACCGGGATCGACCCCCTGATAGAGTTCTGCAGTTTAGCTACAGTGACTGGATGAAAAGCTTGTGTATTATTGCATTCTTACCTTTCTAGTTTTGCTTAGATTTTTAGAGACGGCAAGATTTTTTTCATTCGATATTTTAACTCTTATTGAACTTGTGGAATGTAGACCTTGCAAATGGGGTAAGATAACAGACTCTTTCAACGACAGATATAGCGATTTTCAAAATATTTCTGTAGTCGAGAAACAATGTTGTGGAGGAACAGGGGAGCAGAGTTGTCTTCAACATTGAGAGGCGGGCGGATTTGAGGTTTATTCTGAGTGGACATTAATTTCATCAAACTTTACTTTCTGGCGACCGGACACAAATAATCGAATTTCTCCCACAAAAAACACATTTCAAATCGGATTATTAGATTGGACAATCACCCAGTTCCAAGATTGCAGAGGGCATGTTCCCTTCATCGCCAGTGTATGTATGGAGCAATTATAAAACAAAATTACTAATTCGAATCTTATCATTTAATCTACTATGACATTAGTGTTAATTTCATGGAAAAGAAAACAATATACATACATACAATGCGTAACAGTGTTACAACAAAAATTAAAACTAATATAGTTTGCAATGTACCGCAGCATCAATTTCATCGAAACGAAAATAATATATTTACGACACTGTTAAATCTACACATGTTTAGACATAGGCCTATTTTTTCTAAGTGTTGTACCGTCCTCCACACCTCTTCAGAACAGTTTTTGTAGTCCTTGTTAAAAAAAAATAAATAATTTTCCCGATTATTATTACTTTTATTTGTTTTCATATATGGAGAAGATTTTTAGACACACAGTGCACAATATATTGTGTGTCGCTTACTTCGCTCATCACCGGCAACGATATTGTCGGGGCTTCCACCGATATTGTCGGCGATGTGTGCAAAGTACGCCGATACGCCGGCACCGACAACAATATTATCGGGGATTCCTCCGATTTTGTCGGTATCGTGTGCAAACATGTTAAGGGTTAAAGACGCTTCCCGAAATACTATATAATACGCTATACTGTTTGTGCTTACTGTTGGTGTGCCAAATTAGAAGAAATCGGATGAGGACACATGTTGAAGACGAAAGGTCTTATTTTGCATATATAATATCTACACACAATTTCATTCGCTTCGGTCCATCCAACTCTTCGGTCCACCCAACCGTTTTATTATTATTATTATTATTATTATTATTATTATTATTATTATTATTATTATTATTATTATTATTATTATTATTATCAGGAAAATTCGAATCACGTATTCCCTCATCTTACGTCTACAATAGCTGTACACAATTTCATTCACTTTGGTCCACACTTGCCTTTCGGGCATCAACTATCAAACTTTTAAGTTGATGTTTTTCCCCATAAGACCTGTATTTGTTTATGTTTGCGTATTGTCCCTATACAAAGTTTCGTTGCAATTCTTCATTTGATTTAGGCATTCTGACAAGCCGTTATTAGCAGTTTTGATATTTTGTGATCAAAGGTTCGGAAGGGTTCGAGGCCGACCCAACTGTATTTTCCAAAAAAATGTGAGGCACGTGTTCCCTCAATTTACGTCTATAATATCTGTTAACAATTTCATTCATTTCCGTCCACTTCTTCTTGCCTTTCGGAAGTCAACTTTCAAAATTTTCGGTGGGATCTTTCGCCCACTAAAACCGTTTTTCCTCAGAAAATAAAAACCACGTACTCGTTTATTTTATGTCTAGTATCTACCTGCTAAACTTTATCAAAATCGGAGTGTTACACTTAGGAAGTGTTACATGTTAGACTTGTAGAATTTAAACCAGGTCGCAGTGCCTCAGTGCTAGAACGTTCACCACTGGTGCTTCCGATCTCAGCTCGCGCCAAATGAACTTTATGGTTGACAAACTCCGTGTGCGTCGATATTCTCCCAGGTTTTGCATTCCACCCTTTCATTCATTTCTGATCATAACCGTCTCTTTTAGCCTAGCCGACATAACCGTCGGACGTATTACTAAAAGATTTCATTTCATTGTAGAGTTTAATGTCCCTTTCGGTGGCGAGGCGGTATGAGACAGAACCTAATGATAAACGTGGAATCCGAACCACATGAGCTCCGGGAATGAAAGACCAACTGAGTAGGTAACATATAGTGACTGTTTTCATGAATACTTGTATCATATAAAATCTCTCCAAGTCTGATACTAAATTATTATTATTATTATTATTATTATTATTATCATTATTATTATTATTATTATTATTATTATTATTATTATTATTATTATTATTATTATTATTATTATTATGTTACATATCACTTGAGATGCTAACTATAGTTGCCGCATTCTAAAAGGAATATTGCCAAACTGATAATGCTTAGGAGAATTGTTAGGTTTCTACAGGGGTGGATCTTCTCTTTCCACACCGGGAAAGCAATAATTACGCAAATTTCTCTTCTACTCCACAAATAAAGCACTTATTAGCATATAAAACTGAAAAAGGATTAAATTTTAAACAGGAAAGTAAAAGTTTTCATATTGTTTTCCTGTAAAACAAGTGGTTGTTTAGCATTAGTGGATGAACGATAAAAAAAGAAAAAAGAAACAGTAATGCAACTAATTAATTTCTTTATACGGCCCAAGACAAATAGCTATCATTTTTAAAGAGAGCAGAAACATAGCAAGTAAACATAAATCGAAACTTCTGCTGAGCTCATACTCACAGAACAGCATGTTAACATTTTGATTTTGTCTTATGCCTAGAGGCATTTACAAGGTCAGTACAATATTGTCTGTTAACTTGTAAAAATTGCCTGAAGGAAAGTGGAACAAAATACTAAAAAATTGTGCACTGCTCACTTTAAGTCAAAAAAACATATATCGAAAAAAAAGAGTGGCTCCCAGCTTTTAGCAAATAAATACTACATTTTTATGAGCTGTTGGAGCAACCAACTGGACATACTGATAGAAATAGAAGTTACTGCTAGAAATAGAAGAGATTTAAATGCTTCAGCAAAGTAAAAATATGCTTCGTAGCAACTGAATCCCGACTATGAAAAGTTATGACCGCAGCGAGATTCGTACACCGAGTCCATGACTTCGTTAGTAGTCCATTACTTCACCGTCTGAGCAGTGACTATTTGTTTGCTTTTGTCTGGTATATCAATGCATTTCGGTCACCACTTTAGAACGTCAACATTGTAGTGAAATATTGAAGTGAATGATTGGACTGACAGTTTGAACTGTCCACTATTGCAACCCTAGTTGGGCAATACAACATTATGCAAACTCTATTTTATATACAACCATTATTATACATTTCATTTCCATAAAGTTACTCTTATGATAACACTACCAATTTCCTAATTAAATTCAATGTATAGATAATTGTTTAGTTGAGTTAATTTTGAGTTTAGTGTCATTTTCAGCAGCGAAGGTATACGAGACGGACCTACTGATTAACATGGAATCCGAACCACATGAGCTCTCGCTGGAATCGAACCAGGATCTTCCACACCAAAGGTATAGATAATTGTGTCCTATGTACCAGCTAATATCAACTTTGTGGTGGACAACCACCGTGCTCGTAAATTTCCTCGGGGTTCTCCCGTTTCCTCCCACTTTCTTCATTTCACCATTTCATTAACTTATCATCAGCACCGTCTCCTTTAGCCTAACCGGCATAAACCTGGGACGTAAAACTAAAAATTTAATTTCATTTTTTTTTTTTTTTTTTTGCTATAAGGTATAAAATAACTAAACATTTGATGTAAATATATGAGAAACCTAAGATATTGCAGATTACTGAAATTGCGATCTAATTCAACTCTAAGCATTATACATCTATATGATTGTTCAAGTTGGTTAATAAAGATGCAGATTATGAATTATACTAATTTTTTCAATGTAATCAAATTAAATCTTTAAGTCAAACGTCCCATGCTTATGTCGGTTAGGTAAGGGAGACAGTGATGATAAGGAATGAACGGAAATTGTGGAACGAACGAGGAAGCAGGAGAACCGTGAGTGAACCCACTCACACACGGTGTTCCTCCACCACAAATCTCACTTTGAGCAAGCTGAGATCGAACCAGGAACCCCATGCACCAGAGGTGAACGCTCTAGCAGTAAGCCACCGCGGCCCTATGAAATACAGGGTTTGTCCGGGAAATAATAGGACTGATTTTATTCCGCTATGACTGTACTTCGGAGCGTGCGCGCGCCGACTGTATCCGGTAGAGGGCGTTCCTAGCTAACGAACAAGCGGCTGGTCAGTTGTCTCCGAGCACACGGAGAGTCAGGAAAGGCTTTTTCGCGCAACGTTTTTCTGTGAGTGGTGCAAGCCGAAAATGCAGCGTTCGTTAGAGCAGAGGTACGCGATTATATTCTGTGTTAAACTCGGTAAATCTGCGACAGAGACGTTTGATATGATCAAGCAGACTTACCCAGATGATGCTTTAGCAAGAAGTGGTGTGTTTCGGTGGCACAAGGCCTTTTCGGAGGGCCGGGAAGAGGTTGCCGATGAAGACCGTGCTGGAAGACCTTCGACTTCGACAAACACCGACAATGTGACTCGTGTGCGCGAAGTTTTGAACTCAGACCGTCGACTAAGTATTCGTTTAATTGCCCAGATGTTAAATTTACCAAAAACTGTGGTTTCATGAAATTGTGACGGAGCATTTGAACATGCGCAAGGTGTGCGCGAAGATTGTCCCAAAAGTGCCTACTAACGACCAGAAATTGCGGCGAGTGGAATTGTGCTAAGAAAATTTGAACATGTGTGAAAGTGACCACCAATTTTTTAATAACGTAATCAGAGGTGACGAATCATGGATCTTTGAGTATGATCCCGAGACAAAGAGGCAATCTTCCGAGTGGCACACGCCGTCGTCTCCTCGCCCAAAAAAAGGGAAGAATGAGCAAATCCAAAGTGAAAACGATTCTCATTGTCTTTTTTGACATCAAAGGCATCGTCCACCATGAATTTGTTCCTCCTGGACAAACCGTCAACGCCAAGGTTTACGTGGAAGTGCTCAAGAGACTCAAAAGAAGGATCAATCGGGTCCGACCAGACATCGGAGCCGACTGAAAGCTGCACCACGACAACGCCCCGGCTCACACCGCCTTTCTTGTGAACAGCTACCTGACCAAGGCCGGCATCCCAACGCTTCCGCAGCCGCCCTACAGCCCAGATGTGGGCCCCCGGACTTCTTTTTGTTTCCGCGCCAAAAACGCCCGATGAAAGGCAAGCATTTTGAGACGACAGAGGGGATCCAAGCAGCTTGCACCGCGGCTCTCAAGGCTATTCCGGAGAATGACTTCCGTGACGTTTTCAATGCTTAGAAATCGCGCTGGCAGCGCTGCATCGACGCAGAAAGAGCCTATTTTGAAAGTTTTTAAAGAATTGTAACGATTGGCTCAATATTTTTTTTTTTAAATCGGCTCAATCCTATTACTTTCCGGACAAACCCTGTATACAACAATATTTAATCTGCACCCTGTCTTCCTGTCTCCTCCCCCCCCCCTCTCTCTCTCTCTCTCTTTCTGTATATATATATCGCCTCTTCGCATTTATTGGTGTGACCAGGGGTTTCGCGATAGCGGCTCTACCATGAATTTTCATTTTATGGAGTTCCCGTCGCACTGTTTTCAACGAAACCTGGTGCTGTAGGCCGGAATTGAGTTCACGCGTAATTTTCATTGCAGAGGTCTTCTTTTTAACTGCTACAATCCGTTGTAATGCCCTTCGGTTTCTATCTGTTAGGATTGTCTTTCGACCACTGTTGTGCTTTGTAGACGTCGTTTGCCCATGAATTGTGTATGCCCTCGTGACATTGGACACACTGCCTTTCGACGATTTTGACTCAGCGTTCATTTATGCCACACATAAATTTCGAAAGACAGCGCCCCATCTTTAGGAACGTTTTGATGTCAGCAATCATATGCTAATGTGTCGACGTCTATTGCTATTTGAAAACATAACACTTTGTAGCAGGTTGGCAACATTGTCAACCCAATAAGCTCAAATGTGGTTTAATTTTATTCTCTATGTTAGTATAAATGCATTTGCACAAGCATAATTCCACTTGATTGTATTATTTCTGTAATATGGAACATTTCCATTTACTTCCCCATAGTGAGCTATTGTAGGGACTCGACACGTGAACACCTTGTATCTCGGAAACGAAGCGGCATCGGAACCATGTTTATACGAACATTTTTACTTATTTGGATGTCCTCAATCATCTTTTCACTTTTGACCATGCATTAATGATACACTCGATATATATCACATTTGTATATCCCAAATATATATTTGTAGAAGTACGTAATCAGAGTCTAATTGCTTGATATTCTATAAGATCATGGGCAGCAAAAAAAAATATACACAAAGTGTGTGTGAGAGAGAGAGATGAAACGCGGCATAAAAGATACCTCAAATTGGCATGCTTACTTGTGGGCAACGTATTATATTTCATTTATTGTAAACAATAAATTCATTTGCATTCTAAATTTTGTATTTAGTATCTAAAATATGCAAATGTCCCAAATTTGAAATTTTTAACACAGCTTGTTCACGTTTTGCCAATTAAAGGGATGGTATACGCGCCGTAGTTCATTCAAAATAATGAAGTTTTGTATTTTGCTTTTAAAAAATCTGTAATTTAGATAATTTAGTGAATATAATCATATAATGCCCTGTCAATTACATAGTCCTGTTTTCTCAATCAATTTGACTATAAACAAGCTACTGTTTAGAGCGAACAGAAATGACTTTATTTAGGCAATGCAGAATATGTAACGCTTTAGGTGAATGATTAGCGTGGAGTTCTCCTAATTTTCCGGTCCGGGTTCCATTCGCGCCCTCTTCCTTTCGACTTTTTCCTATATTTCATTTACAAGGCTGAGCTCCAGTTGGTTGCTGCTAAACGAAGATAATCTCCAGCGGAGAAATTCAGTGATGATGTAATCCTGAAAACGAGGGAAGAAAAATGAATGGAGAAAACGCGTTACAGAGTGAATTCTGTTAATGGTTGTATATTTGATATTATCCGTTAATTTCGCGCATTTATAAATTGTTAATAATCGGCGCTATATTCTCCCCTTTTCTTCTCGTGTCGCAATGTGTAAATTTTCACAAATATTATACAACTCAGGAACCTCCAGTTATATTTGCAACCTGAAGGAAAATACGCTTAGTGCGGGAAAGTTCTCCAACTCATTTGAGAGTTATCGAACTTTGCATTTTTAATATTTACAAATAAATTACTGCGTACCAATATATAGCATTTTCAAAAGTCATTTAACGAATAATAAAATCGGACCAGTTCTCCTTTCGAAGTAGTATTATGTATCAATCAGTAGCGCCGGAACCAAGGAGCTCAGGCCCTGTTAGACATCCAAAATTTTCATTGGAGGCTGAGGTCTTCCCCGAATGATATATCCATATTTTAATTGATTTGCAGGTAGGACTATTTTTTATAGGTTCAAAACTCAGCGCAAGGCTTTGTGTTCACTTAAAAAAAAAATAGACTACTGCATATACTGCATAATCTATCCGTATATTATTTGATACGCATATATGTGTAGTCATTTGAAGTAAGTTAACTTATTTATCATTCCTCATTTGAGTTAATTATTTATTTAAGTTCCTTGACTGTTATCTTCTCATCGGTGCTTCTGGTGTCCGTATATATTTTTCTGGTATTGTGCTGTTTACTGTCAGTACAAGTATCCAAATACTCCCTTTTGTCATTTCGCAGCCAGCGTTGCGCTCCACTTCTGCACAAAACACTCTTTACGATTTGTGCTTTAAACAGTTGGGGGCAACTTCAAGCTGCTGTGCTAGTTACTACCACGCATAACTAATCTTGGAGGAGCCATTAGTTGGGTTGCCTATCTCACGGACTTTGCACATCAAGAATTTGTGTATCCCACTGTACATAAAAGATATAATACTTATTTTTTTTTTCTACAGAAAGTTGCAGTGTTTTTTTTTCTTTTTTAATGTCGAGCTGATAAGAAAGTGTATGAAAATAGACACATCTGACGCCAATACCTCATTCGGCAGTGTGTTCAGATTTTATAATTTATTTAATTTGGAGACGTGAGAGATAAAATTACTTTTGATATTCTGCTTAGATAATAGTGCGGTTCTTAGATTATATTTGTCTGGGATTCACATGAAATTTTTTCGTGTAGTCCCAAAGAGTGAGAAGGAGGGAATAAAATATCTTATTTTTTACATTACTATGAAAAATTTTCTGTAACTGTGAGTAACAAATAACTAAAAGAAAGAAAGAAAAAAATGACATAACATTTTCTTACAATTATTTTACAGAAACTACCTTGTAGGTTCGACGAGCCTCCCTCCACTAAGGTTAGTTACGTTTATTAATGTCATTACAATATACTTTGTGTAGTTCAGAACTCATTGATGTTGCTCACAATTGGGCAGGGACGTAGCTAAGGGGGGGCCTGGGTGCACCGGCCTCCCCAAATCTTGGTTTGGCCCCCTCAAATATTTATTTAAAATATGTTACAAATTGTTTTTTATACGACAATAAATGAAAATTTATCCACAATAAACTGAAATTATTCATGCTTTTAAGAAAAGGTTATTTTTAAATTAACTTATAGGCTATTTCTTAAACGTTAAGTGACCAGTAATAAGAGTATAAGATCAGTAACTTTTGGGGCCGGGCATAATCTTCATTAACATTGCGAGGTTCTTCCAACCCTTAGACTGATTCCAGCCATATTATCGCCTTGAGGTACTAAGGGCTAAAAATCAATGCGAATGCATTTTTTGTAACCAACTCATAGGCTAGGAGGATGCACCCCCTCCATTGCTGAGTTTTGCAACATAGTATTTTATATTTTAATTGTTTTAGAATTTATTTATATTTAATTGAGAAGGTATTGAATGTATATTTTACTTTCTTATTTTTATTATGTTCGACAACGATTCTGGCAAAACAAAGAATAGAATATGTCAACTATTTAGACCCTTACCTGTGTTGGCAACACTGCGGCTGAGTGAAAGAGTCCACAAATTATCGGGAGTACACAATTATATATATATATATATATATATATATATATATATATATATATATATATATATATATATATATATATATATATATATATCCATTTGCTAATATGCCCCCCCCAAACTCAGAACTCTGGCTACGTCCCTGCAATTGGGTCTATGGTTTTATACTCATTAGTCTAAGGCAAACATATTAGGGAATGAGACAGGAATTAAAAGTTAATCTACATAATTCTAGAATTGTATGACCTACCTAATATAATAAAAAATAAATAAGTGAAAATAGTGCTTACTTTTTCTTCTGGTTGTCGGTCTTTGCTAGTTTGCTGACAAGTTATCTGCACGGAGCTTTCTAGAAACTCAACTATATCTAGGATTTCATTATCATTGTTACAGTTTTTACTCCATCGACAATATGAATGAATAAATGCAGTAACACTCAGATATGTCTGTTGCTCAGAAATTCCACTTTTCAGAATAGGCACTGCTGCTAAAATTGCATTCTTCTCAGGTCTGTAAGAAAGTTTTAAAATGCTAAAATTTATATATCACACATACACACACAGGAATTTTATTTATAGTACACAATGCATTAGTTTCATACTGTGAAAAATTACCATTATAAATGATTGATTTTTCATTTTTCATATTTACATTAAATGCAGTAGATAATCTTCAGTTTCAGGTGTCATTAGCTGCAGACGTGCCTCTAGCTTATTACGAAGTATTCATATTCACACACACACGCACACACACACACACACACACACACATATATATATATATATATATATATACTGTATACATACATATATACTTGTACAACTTCCTAACATACTGTATATGATAATATTGATTTGTAGTTATGATTTTGAGAAGTTTGAGGAAATAGAAATGCCGTCGTCATAGAAACATCCTCGTATATTTTCTTCCAATTCTCGTGGAAAATACTGTTATGCAAAATCGAAATTCAAAATCTTCGTTTTGTTTTAACAGCGTTTCAGGAACAGGGGTGCAGTGAGGGGCATTTTCCACTTGAGTTTGAGATGTATATAGATTTTATCAATATAATAGTAGTAAATCAGTGACAAACGTGAAATTTTACTTATATCTAGGGGTCTTTCCCTCCCAAGCGAAATCTGAAATGATGCTCCTGTTCAATAAGTGAAGAAAACTTTCTGAAGCTGCATATGGCATGGATTCAGACAGGTAGACTTTAGCCAGAACGCGACGTATAGACTACATGGAGTCGCTGTGTCCATCATCGTTTAGATATAAAGAATTCAAATTCATTATGCATTACAGGAAGTACAATCAGGACTGTCTACCTATCCCTCCTTTTGCTCTGTTTTCCACAAATCCTATTTTGATATAGGTATATTCGTCAAATTTCGATCTTAAAAGAGCAAACAAAAATTGAATTTCAGTTTTCAGTATGAAAACCGAAAACTAATAATTGATTTTAAAATCCGCAACATAATATCGATTTTAAAATTTGAAGCATTAAATATGTTTTGAAACCCGAAAAGTGATTTTGGAAAATAAATAGGAAGTTAGTTTTGAACACTGAAACCAAATTTTAGTTTTTGGAGAACGAAAATCGCTATTTTTTTTAAAAAGTGAACGTTTTCAAAAACTGAATATTGGTTTACCGAAAAAAGGAAATAGGTAACCCATTTTAACGAAATCATTACGAAGAACAACAAGATTCCTCGGCCCGTTGACTTGAAGAGCGATTGCCGAGAGGGTAAAGTGTTGGATATTTCGCTTCAAATGTTGTGAGTATATTTAGAGTTGAGTGTGTCTATAGGATCGGATTATTTATATTTCGATAGTTTAGTTTTGTGGTGTATGTGTTGTTTGAAGATTCAAAAAATAAGAATAAACTGAAATAGTGAGGAATATGTTAGTATTAATGAATTGTGTGAATTCTCCAAGGTGTGGATTTCTACAAGTTCTGCAGTTGTGCCTGATTTGAAGTTAATAAGAATAGAGAAAAGCTTAGTAATGGAGAAAAGCTGTAATAATAAGTGTAGTGGAATGAGTTTTGATCAAGTTAGTTTTCTTTCTTTGCGTATTTTTCTAAATTCAGTGACTTATTGTTATTCGTTGATTTGAAGATTAGTGTCTCTTTGGAACTATATTTGAATTACTTGCGTTCAACTTAGCTGTTACGTTCCTCGCTTAAAAACCGGGTTTATCTTGTATTTTTGGCATAACAAGGTATCCTCGTCGCCAAAAGTGCCTTTACATCGCCGTGACGGGTATGTGAACGCGCAGTACTCTAAGGAAGGGATGGTTGCATAAGAAATTGTGATTAATTTTGAAGAGTTTTTATTTTGACTAGGGAAATAACGTAGGTATAGGGAGTAAAGGCATAGATTAGAAGCATCAGCGCACTGTCCTCTCTGAAAAGATTCGTATTCTCAGTTTTTCAATTTACTGTCTTATATGTGTTAAGTTAATAACTGTTAACAACTGCTACTAGCGCTTTTCACTCTTCAGGATTTTAATACACGTTCGCAGGACACTTTTCTAAGTCCTAAATGTGTGCGTTAATTATTTCATTCCTCTCCCTGTAATTATTTGAGAATGGAAACTGATTACGCTGAACGTGAATATGTTTCGCTGTCGTAAATCAAGGACCGTAATAAATGTAGATAAGGTTCTTATTATTATGCAAAACACAGAAGTACTTATTCCGTATATAGAACAATATAATACAGTAACTAAGAAACATCATAATCACTTACGCCCGCATGATTTTTTCCAACGGAAGGGGGGAGGCAAAATACCGATAGAGACTTCCTCATTTTATTGCCCTATATATGTTAAGTTAAAATCCATAACATTAATATTGATAGCGTATATCGTCTTTCGCCGCTGTAGCCCATTAGTCAGAACATTCATCTCCAGACATGATGTCGAGAGAATAGAAAGAAAAGATATGAACAGTGGCGTAATTAATTTTACTGCGCCCTGGATCGATCGATTTTGATTTACTCATACTCCACCAGCCCCCCCTGTCCCAGGTATTTCAGTTGCTGCCTTATATATAGGGTTCCATGTCAGAAGGGCAGACAAAAGGGCAAACACAGAAAGGCCCGAGTCAACACGGCCCGCGACATAAGGGACCCGCTACAAAAGGGCCAGACCAAAAAGGCCCCGCGTCAAAAGTGCCCGGGTGGAAAGGTCTCTGCAACAAAATGGCCTGAGTCAAAAGGGCCCGAATCAAAACGCACCTAATAAAAAGAGCCTTGGCCAAAAGGATCACACAAAAAAGAACCTGAGTCAAAAAGCTGTGCGTCAAAAGGACCCGTGTCAAAAAGAAGCCCCCCTACAAAAGGGCCCAAGTCAGATATGCATCAAAAGGGACCGAGTTAAAAGGTCTCCGCAAAAAAGGGCCCGAGTCAAAACAGGTCGAATCAAATCGACCCATATCAAAAGGGCCAGGTAAAACGGTCCCAAGACAAAAGAGTCCGAGTAAAAAGGGAACTGCCTCAAACAAGACCGGGTCAAAGGGGGCCACGCTACAAAAGGGCCCCAGTCAAAACTGACCCGCGTCAAAATGTCCCGGGTCAAAAGACCTCGGCAACGAAACGGCCTGAGTCAAAAGGGCCCGAATCAAAACGCCCTTCATAAAAAGAGGTCGGGTTAAAATGGTCCCACGACAAAAGGACCCGAGTGAAAAGGCCCTGCGTCAAACAGGCCCGTGTCAAAAAGGGGCCCCGCTACAAAAGGGTAAGAGTCAGTCGGACCTGCGTCAAATGGGCCGGGTGGAAATGTCTCCGCAACAAAAGGGCCTGAGTCAAACGGGCCCGAATCAAAACGCCCTTATAAAAAGGGCTCTGGCCAAAAGGATCCCACAACAAAATGATCCGAGTCAATTGTCCTGTGTCAAACGGCCCGGGTCAAAAATGGGCGTCGCTACAAAAGGACCCAGTCAAACGGCCCCGCATCAAAGGGTCTCGGTTCAAAAGGTCTCCGCAAAAGAGGACCCGAGTCATATCACCTTTCATTAAAAGGACCTGGGTCAAAAGGGTCCCGCGATAAATGGGCCCTGCGTCAAACAGTCCCTGGTCAAAATTGCCCCGCTACAAAAGACCTGAGTCAAAACGGCCCCACGTCAAAAGGGTCTGGGTCAAAAGGTCTCCGCAACAAAAGGTCACAAGTCAAAAGTGGCCCCGCTAAAAAGGGCACGAGTCAAAACGGACCCGCGACCATTGGGCTCGGTTCACACCTCTCAGCAACAAAAGGGCGGGAGTCAAAAGGGCTCGAGTCAAATATCTCAGCAATAAAAGAGCAGGAGTCAAAAGTGCCTGAATCAAAACGACCCTCATCAAAACAACCGGCTCAAAAGGGTTTCACGACAAAAGAGCCCGAGTCAATAGGGACGTTCCTCAAACGAGCCTGGGTCAAAAGAGGTCCCACTACAAAAGGTCCCGAGTCAAAACTGTCCCGCGTCAAAAGGTCCCGGGTTAAAATATCTCGGCAACGAAAGGGCCTGAGTCAAAAGGGCCCGAATCAAAACACCCTTTATAAAAAGAGGTCGGGTTAAAATGGTTCCACGACAAAAGGACCCGAGTCAAAAGGCCCTGCGTCAAACAGGCCCGTGTCAAAAAGGGGCCCCGCTACAAAAGGGTAAGAGTCAGTCGGACCTGCGTCAAATGGGCCGGGTTAAATGTTTTCGCAACAAAAGGGCCGGAGTCAAAAGGCCGAAATCAAAACGCCCCTCATCAAAAGAGCCCGGGTCAAAAGAGTCCCACGACAAAAGGTCTCGAATCGCAAGGGCTCATCGTAAAACGAGCCCGGGTGAAATGGGGCTCAACCACAAAAAGGCCAAGTCAAACGGGCCCGTGTTTAAACGGCCTGGACCAAAAGTCTACGCAACAAAAGGATCCGAGTCAAAAGGGGCTGAATCAAAACGACCCTCATCAAAAGGGCCTGGGTCAAAAGTGTCCCACGACAAAAGGGTCCGAGTCAAAAGGGCACTGCGTTAAACGGACCCGGGTCAAAAGTGGTCCCGCTACAAAATGTCCGAGTCAAAACAACTCCACGTCGAAAGGGCCCAGGTAAAAGTCTCCGCGAAAAAAAGGGCCCGAGTCAACAGGGAACTACGTCAAACGGGCCCTGGTCAAAGGGGCACCGCTACAAAAGGGCACGGGTTAAAATGGCCAGGCGTCAGCTGGGCCTGAGTCAACAGGGCCTCGCGTCAAAGTGGCATAAGTCAGGAAGGTCCCGCGTCAAAAGGGCCCGGTAAATACGGTTTCACGGGTAAAAAAAACATGCTTGATCTTTTGTAGATTGGAGATCAAGCAGCATAAGGGTTTTGTCTCCTGTTAGTAAATTGAAGTGTTTGTGCGAAAGAAGGAAATATATATGTGGTTATTAGTAACAAATAGGAAATTTGAATGGTGATATTAGTTTTGTTTGCTTGTTGATTGGTTTGCAACCATCGCTTTCGCTTAAGTCGTTCTCCATGAATGTTTGCTTGTACTCCCGTCATAGGCGGACTGGGTGTATTAGGGCCTAGGCCGCGGTTACCTTGGAGGGCCCTCAGACTATAACACCAATTTCTAAAATATCGTACAATCAGTGGTGCAACCAGCTATGAGCTCGGGGGATGCCTCCCCGAATCAAACCTGGTCTATCTTATACAGCCGCGCTGCAGACAAATTTCGGTGAAATTTCAAAATAGATCAATGCATAAATGAATATTGAATAAAGACAAAGCACTGTCGAAAGAGAAATACACAGACAAAACCCCTACATTAATTTCTTAGAGTAATAAATGTTAGTAAAGAGTGCGTCATTTTATACAAAAACAAAGATGTACAAAATAATAATTATAGTGCAAATTTTAAAACTTCTAACCGTTAATTATAGGGAATATGTGAATTGGAATTTTCATTTTAAGTTTTTTTTAGCAAGTTAATAATAAGGATAACTAAATTGCTTGTAATGAGGATAATTCAAACTTTCAATTTTGTCCATATCAAATGGAGCAGCACGTCGTTTGCGGACTACTGTATTGGATATTCCTGTCCCCTCCTGAAATAAATTCCTGGTTGCGCCAGTGCGTACAATGAACATATGCGATGATCCAGCGCGTTAAGTAGTGGTAAATTCGTTGTTACATGATAGTTTTTGCAAGCTATGATTTTTTATTGGTCATTGGAAATTTGATGTCATAGCAAGCACAGGATTTCCAGAAACAAACTTTCAAGAGAATATTTTATAATTATTATTGTATTGCCACACGGGGTGTCTAAAATGTCCCTTGACTTAGGATAACTCTGTTATTATCAGAGTTACAACAAAATGTAAGAGGAGATACCGTCTTCAAATAAAGTTTTTAATAGACAGTAACTTCATTCATTTATGTTCTGGGTCCAGGTAAATGGTAACGTTGCATTTTCATGTAACATTATGTGCATATAGAGCGTACAGCCCGAACGGCTTGTCCGATTTGAAAAATTCTTGCACTTTAGATTGAAAATATTATATTTGGAGACGGCTTCCCCTCCTACATTTTGTTGTAACTCTGATAATATGAGATTTACCGTATGTCATGGGACTTTTTAGACACACTCTGTATAGTAGCTGAAACACTAAACAAATAGTAGCCAATAGCTTTTTACTATGGAAAAAACAGAACAGCTTACTGAAAATTGTAACAAACAACTAATAATAACTTTTGACTCTGGAATGAACACGGCGTTTTACTGAAAATGAAAAACACTGCTGAACAACTAAACAACTAATAATTTTACAACGTTAAGATTCTTTTCAGTTCAGATTATGAGTGGCAGAGTTCCTGAATAACTTCGTTCACAGACACTAAATTTAACATATCTCTTTCCATTTTCATTAGTAAAAGTGTGTCCAAAATGTATTAACACAAATTAGCTCTGAAATTTGTTTACTCTCTAACTTTAACTTTGAGAAGCACCTTTCACATGTCACTTGTGTGCATGGTAGAGACAACGCATGTTTGTATGCAATGTATAAATTATTAAAACAACTAGACTGACAGAAATTGGTACAAAATTTTCTCTGCATAAGACAAAAAATTTTTATACAATGTGTTTCTAGCATCATTATCACTTTTGCCGTGAATCCCGTCCAAATTGTCCCATCTCCCATAGCATGCTCAGATGCATAATCATCATCATCTTCTTCTACGGATTCAGGGGGCCATTCTGTTCATGACCATCAAAAACCAGAGCGATTTGTGACAGAATACACGACAAAGAACTGCTGGAGCTCTTTGTATATTTCCTACTATTTTATATTTAGTTTTTTTTTCGCAAGAACTCTGAAAGCTCCTGCAGACACATCATTCTTCCCGATTTCCGAAAAGTGCTTGGGATCCAGCATTTGGAGTTCATTTGGCTGCTGAAATCTATCACTGTCTCATGTAACAGCTGTATTCAGAATTTTCGTTGAAGTTTTTTTTATTCTGAATAAATCATTTTCACTTATATTTAAGTTCTTTTCCAGTTCAACTGCCGCAAGCTCTCCTGACATTTTCTTCTTCTTTAAGATTCTTCTGGGCGGAAAGTCTTTTTCCATTGCTATCTCTACACCAGATTGCACAAGCTGTTGTTTTTTCCACACAAAATATTCTTGTATTTTCGTAAAGCTTAAACAGACATCTTTTGCCTCTATTTTCTTCTGAAGCTGCTGCAGCAAATTGTCTACAAGTCTCCAGGTTGTACGATAGTCCAATCCGTGAGACTGCAGGTATTTTGAAACAATCCTCGTTTCTGTAAACAGGTCCTGAAACACAGAGCACATCATTGCAGTGTTAAATTCTATCAATTTATTCAGTAAAGTTTAACTTGAAATGTTGATTTCGCATTAAAACTCCTGTCCTGTACATCATCATTGAGGAACAATAAAAATGAAAGAAATCTTGATGATGATAGACAGTCGTCTCGTCTTGGCTTCATGTTTCGTAGCGAAACTCGTTACTGTCGACTACCGCATTCAGTGCCTTATTTTTGCTCCACAATCGTGTTGCACCAACTTGTTGAACTTTTCGTAGTTTGTCATGTCCCTCGTGGCTTGCATCAATCATTTTCTTCCAAACATTCTTTCTTTAGTAGTATTCAGACAGAGCACGGTACTGGTTTCAACCACACCAAATAAATTTGCAGCTTCAGGGATCTACTCAGTCAAATTTGTCATAACCAAATTAAGAGCATGAGCCATGCATTGGGTGTAAATGATTTCAGGATTATCCTTCTCCAGTAATGCTTTAACTCCTTTATAGCATCCACTCAAATTAGCAGCTCCATCAATATCAGACATCAAAACATTGTTGGCACAAAGTACTCTTTTGTTTTCATTTTAAGCTACTTGTCTTATAGTGTCACTCTTTACGACAACTGCTAACAGCCGCTCAATTAGTTGACCGCTTATAACGCAGAGAATTACTATAGTAAGCTGATTCAGCACTGAAACATCTTAAATAGAATCAACCATTATGCTGAAAATGCCCGCTTTCTTGCCGTCTTCCACTGTTTTCTCCTGCAATTTTGCAAACGTTTTTGATAGTAAATAGTTTTTTTTTTAAAAAAATACGCTGTTTTTCCATTTTTCAGTTATCAAATATAGACCTACAAGATGTATTAACATCCATAAAGGACCAATCAGCCTGTGGTTAAATATGGACCCAGCTACAAACCAGACCTCAGTCTTCAACGATGAAAGGGCCCCAACTGCCCAACATAATTTTAAAAGTCCCAGGTCCCAACAGCTCAACATGATGAAGATAGTGCCTAGGAGCCCAACTGCTCAATGAAATGAAAGAAGGTCCCCAACTTCCCAATATAATGAATAAAGAACAAAAGGCCACAACTGCTCAATGTAATGAAACAAGGCCCCAACTGTCCAATATATTGAAAGAAGGGTCCAAAGCCTCAGGTGCAAACTAAATCACAGTTTCTGATAATAAAAGACCATAGTGAAAGATGGACCTAGCCAAAAATCCAGTAACAAAAGGACCTTATTGAAAAAGATAACTTACTGATTGATGAAAGGATGGAAGAGGAGTGTGTGTTGGCAGCATAATAACAGTGATCTACCAAATTATTTAGCTTTCTTCTGTTTTAGCTTTTCTCTCTTTCTCTTTCTTTCTTTATTGTTTCATATTTTTTTTCTGAGAGGGCCTAGGCCGCGATTGCGGCCTAATGGCTCTGGCCAGTTTGCCCCTGACTCCCGTCTTTCTGAGTTTGAATTCTCGTGACATAGCCCAATCAAACTTTATCTATTGCTGATTTTACCCTTACTTGTAAAATTCCATTTCTACCCCTGGATCAAAGTATAGTATGAAAAATATTCTGTGGAAAAGATTAGTTTAATTTTGCTGTGAGAATACATATGTGGATCTGTATACAGGGTTAGTGAAAAGTATTGGAACAGAACAATAATAACGACATGCGCGGACGGAGGAAAAATAAATGTTACAAGTGGTATTATTGCAAAACCTGCATTGATTTGGTGTGTGGTCAACATGGAAGGCATCTTGAATTCCGCCATATTGCATATCACACAATATTGTTTTAAATGTAAAAGGTTATGATTTTACACTTCAACTCAGGCTTGAATATGCCCACAAATGAGAATGTGAACTTATTTATTACACATCATTTGTTCGAGACGGAGTTTGCTATGTTTGACATATGTATCTAGTAGAAAAAATGTATAATGATAGGGTAGTAACAAAGAGATGCATAGACGGAGGAAAAGCAAGTGTTACAATTTGGCATTGGTGTAGAAACTGCATTAAATGATTTAGTATGCATCATAGTAGCCATCTTGATTTCCGCATATTGTATACCACACAATATTTTTAAATAAAAAGAGTATGTGTTGAGTTTTGATTTTGAGTTTAACGCAGTGGCAAGGCCTGAGGGGAGATAGGGTAGACAGCGTCTATCCTTTAGAATGTTATATGTATTAACCTTTATTGGCACAATCCGGGCCTGGGAGGCCCGGAAGGTATTATTTCCTGCTCAAAGTTCCATAAATATATATGTCTGAGGCTAAGTCTTTTTGACATCATCAGTTGAACATTCAAAATTGTTACGGTGATATCATTTCCATTTTACAATTTTAATTTTGGAAACTTAAAGGTATTTTCTTTATATACCCCGATTTTGCACAATCCGGGCCTTGTAGGCCCGAATTTATATAACTCATTATGCCATATACATACTCTGTCTTTCCCATTCATTTCCTTATAAATTATAGTTTTACTTGTGACAACTATATTGCTGTTACATTTCTTTCATAATTTGTATATACTGAAAATTGTTTTTTTGTATTATAATACTCTAATATTCAGGAAGTAAATATATTATTTTTATTTACACCTTTGGTATGTTTGAAAATAGGTCCCGCAAAGATTTTTAAAACATCTTTCGATGCCATTCTGTCCCTCTTTCGAAATGTAATTTTACTGCATAAGTTTGATGTAGGTCTATTCAATACGTGTTGTTCATTACTGTGATTTGTAAGTATGGATAGTCTAGCGGAAGGTGACAGATGTTAGAAGAAGAGAACAAAGGCGATACTTGTCTCTGGTTGAGCAGTGGTGAAGTTAGTGATGTTGATGATTCGAATGTTCGTAATGATATGGATTGTCATATAGAAAATAGCCAGTGGAAATGATACAAGTGAGAGTGCCAATGAAAATGGCTGATACATATAGAAGTAGCAAAACATCGAATATTGTAAGTGCAGAATTGTGCTCCAAAGACGGACGTTCTTGGTCAAGTACTCCGAGAAACAATCTCAGACTAGATTTCACAATAGTAGCCTATACGTTCAGCTCCTGGACCACGGCAGGGAACATTTACTGATTCACCTCGCGCTGCGTTTGATCTGTTCATTACACATGACATTTTGGAAGACATTGTGTTGTGTTCTAATTTGCAAGGAAGACGAGCAGCAACTGAGGTTCCAAAGAAATGGAGAGAAGTCGACAAGAAAAAAAATGTTAGCGTTTTTAGCATTTCTAGTTTTGGCTGGCGTCGAGAACAGTTGGAATGTATCCGTCAGAAAACTGTTTCAAAATTCCAACTCACACCCGCATTACAACACTACGTCTGTCAACAGATTCAAATGTATTGAATTTAAATCCGTTAATAATTGACGAACAGTTGGTTCCATTTAGAGGTAGATGTCCTTTCATTCAATACATGCCTAAAAATCTCGCAAAATATAGAATGAAAGTCTTTTGGATTTCCGGTGCTATATTTAGCTACGCTTTTGACGTGTATTTCTATTTGGTAGAATATTGGTGAACCAGTTGTAAGAGGTCTTGCAGCAGAAGTTGCCGAGCGTTTGGTGTCTAGTCTCAATCAATATCAAGGACGTAACATAACAGACAATTATTTCACAAACATTCCTTTAGCAGAATACCTTCTCGCAAGAAACATAACAATGGTTGGAACAGTTAAAAATAATAACAGGATCATCTCCCCATCAGCAGACCGAGTAATAAGAGAAATATTTATTCTTCCGAATTTGTGTTCAGTAAAGATGTATCAATGGTCAGTTATGTTCCCAATACAACAAAAGTGATTATCATCAGCAGCATGCATCACGATTCGATAATCGGTGGTAATCGCCTAAAAAGGAAGCAGGACATCTTCAACTACTACAATAAAGTAAGGAGGCGTCGAAATGATGGATCAAAAATTGCGAGAAAATCGTGCAAAAGACAGATTTGAAGATAGCCTTTTGACTTGTTCATGAATATATTAGAGGTAGCAGTATCAAACTCTTATCTTGTTTTCAAATATGATAATCCGAATTGGAATATCGAAAAGGATCATAAGCGAATGACTTTTATCAAGACGCTAGCTTATGATTTGATTACACCCCTAATGTTGAGAAAAGCTGAGTCATATACTTTGATAACGTCTGTAAGAGAGCATTAGTTAAGATGTGGTATCAAGATTGAAAGCGATACGCCAGCAAGACTTGGAGAAAAGAAAACTAAACGATGTCACTTGTGCCCTAGTTCCAAGAGACTGGAGGACCAAAGTGGTATGCTGCAAAGGTCAGATTAATGTGTGCAGAGACCACATGTTTGTGTGTGAGCAATGTATGTAGTATGCAGTATGTGCAGAAATATTTCAATGAGACACATGAAAAAAATAATGTATATTGTGATCAATAAAATTTATCACGTTAAATATGCACACTATATATAAATTTTAAAGCGTATATGTAACGTAAAAATGTGCATCTTTTCATGTTCGAAACACCAAATTTAGTTTATAGTTTATTTTGTGCCCTTTATATAATTTACGAATTATAGAGCTGTAACTACAAATGAACATGTTCTACGAACTAAATGTCAATTTGTTACACATTCAGAACGATTTCAACTAAATTATGTTCACATGTTCATACAACAGTGTATGTGGGCCTCGCAGGCCCGGAAAGTGCAAACTACGATAAGAAAAGCGTAGTGCCATTAAGGGTTAAGCCATTAAGCCTAAATTACTAACTTAAAATTTTGCAGTTTAGATTCTGAACTTAAAATGTCCTATAATTTATTCTGAGCTCTTTTTTTAACGCTTCCGTATGAAAGACAGAAAGCAATGGGTCTCAGTGGTAGAGCGTTCACCTCTGGTGCTTGGGGTTCCGGGTTCGATCCCAGCCCCCGCCAAGTGAACTTTGTGGTGGACAAACACCGTGTGCGTGGGTTTTCTCGGGGTTCTCCCGTTTCCTCCCACTTTCTTCATTCCACCATTTCATTCATTTCTCACAATCACCGTCTCCTTTAGCCTAACCGGCATAACCGTGGGACGTAAAACTCAAAGATTTCATTTCATTTTTTCTTGCAAATGAGGTACCATTCAGAAATCTATGGTTCGAAAAAAATACTATTCACCAAATTTCACTAATTATAAAAGCTTACACTTAAAGGAAGATATTAAACATATCCCTTACAAATACTATATATATATATATATATATACCGTGAAACCTGTCTAGGCTGGCCAACTTACAGAAAATAAGCATGATTCCTGTATTTTTAGAATAGGATTTCTAGTATTACTTGGTTGTTAATAAGCAATGGCACGACAGCTACTTTAAAATAATGTATATAAATTAATCATTTAACTAGTTTTTGTTAATGAGCTACAAGTGTTTCCCTCGGAGCAAAAGATGTTTTCAGAAATGTTAAGGGAATTCATATTTCAAAACCTCCACTACCTTTTGACAAGAAGTGATGTGCGAATAGTTGAGAATTGAGATGGTTAGCTTTAGCCTTGAGAATTTTCCGGAATTACTAAAGCTCCCCACTGATGAACGGAGCTGATAGGCTATAGCTAATGATTCTACCAAAACAGATAGGGTAAACAAATACGTGCAATTATTTTCGGAATTCCTGTACGTGTTTTATCTTATTCATGTCTTCCTTCCCCAACCCTTTATCAGGGTAGTGTTCTGGCCTTTGACCTCCAAGAACAAACCTTGGGAATCTATGCTTCTTTGTCTCCACTTACAAATACAGAACATCTGCCTCGCGTATGGGAATACGAAAGAGTTAAGAAAAACAACAAAATGGTACTTTGCGTGGCCAAGATATGCAGGTAAATTTATCATTATCATCATTGGATAAACTGTTTCAATGTGACCGACCTCCAAGATAGACAGGTGGCCAAGTTGATAGGTTTTACTGTATATATATATATATATATATATATATATATAAACATACATTGTGGCCCATTTTAATCTTTCCACGGAAATATCTCAAGAATGGTTAAACATAAATGAACTGAACAAAAACTCAAATAAGAAATACCATGGGGCAAATCGAATGATGATATCGTGGTGCCCCCAGGGCCGCTCTTTACCGGATCATTAGCCTATCAGACCCGAGGCCAACTTAAAAATTTTAAATGGAAACATGGGGCGAGTGACACTTTATTCGATAGATCTTTAAAAACTAAAAAGCGAAGTGGCAAACGGTTTTTCATATAGGTCACCGTATGAAAAATTGCCGCCAAAATATGTTACCTATATCAGATTAACGTCCAGTAGCACTAATATGAAAACGGTTGAACATAAATGAACCAAACCAAAACTCAAATGGAAAAGTCATGGGGTAAATCGAATAATGTTGTCGCCCTGGCCCATGGGGGCCCAGGTCCAACTTAGAATTTTTAAACGAAAATATGGGTCACGTGATACATCGTTCGATACATCTTCATACACTAAACAGTGTTGTGACAAAATATTGTTCATATGGGTCACCGTTTTCAAAATGGCCGCCAACACATCTTGCCTGTATCAGATAAAACGTCCAGTATCGCTAATATGAAAACGGTTGAAAATAATAGCGGATGAACAGAATAGAACTCCTATAGGAAATCACAGAGGGTATTGTTCATTCCACGCCTCGAGAATGATCCAATGGAGAAAAAAAATATTAAAGTATAAGTGATAATGCTAAAGAGGAAATCTAATTCTTAGAAAATCATCTTTCCGATCTCCTTCCGTAAGGGGTAATGCGGAAATGAATGGTAAAATTTCAAATAAGAACCCCCACATTTACTTGCAATAGGTATGGTTTGTCTGAAACACTTGGTTGAGTTGAGTTGATTTTGGGTTTAACGTCTCGTTCAGCAGTGAGGCTATATGAGACGTGGACCTACTGATTAACGTGCAATCCGAACTACATGTGCTTCCGCCGGGAATCGAACCCGGGTCTCCCACGCCAAAGGCGCGTGCGCTAACCGCTTAGCCATGGAGGAGCTCCTGAAACACTTGGGGTGTACAAGTGACTGGTACTATAATGAACCAACATTGTGCAGACGACTTTTGAGAAAACCAACGTTTCTACACATTGTTCTAAAATTGCATTGTTCGACAAATTGGTTTCGCATTTCAGTTGATTCATTTTGCACAAATTATTTCCTGAATCAAAATGGAAGGTACCATTTAACAAGAATTTTACCTATTTTTTTCCATTACAGACATACAGATGGTGATCAGAAAAATGGAAACACCTGAACGAAATTGCAACTTACCAGATTAATATGGTGCCGGGCCACCTTTCGCCTTCAGAACAGCCTTGATGCGATGTGGGATGGAGGCATAGAGGTCGTGAATGGTAGCAAGTGGAATTTTACACCATTCCTCGTGTAGGGCATCGGCCAGCTCTGTGGGAGAGGATGGAGGTGGAAATCGTCGACGGAGTCGTGTTTCCAAGACGGACCACAGATGTTCAATTATGTTGAGATCTGGGGATTGGGCGGACCAGGGGAGGTGTTGAACTTCATCCCGATGTTCCTCAAACCACGCTGCAACAACGCCAGCTGTGTGAATGGGTGCATTATCATCCTGGAAGATGGCGTCATTGTCCGGGAACAACATCCGGAGCTTAGGATGCAAGTGCTCTCCTAAAATTGCGACATAATCGTTGGCAGTGATTCGTCCGCTAAGTGTGACCACAGGACCCAATGAAAACCATGATATTGCGGCCCACAGCATCACCGAGCCGTCCCCATGTTTCACAGTTGGGTGGAGACACTGCAGATCATAAGCTTCTTTGGGCGTTTTCCACACATAAACACGGCCCGTGGTTGGGAATAGGGTGAAGAACAACTCATCCGACCATATCACACGTTTCCAGTCCTCAACGGTCCAAGTTGCATGGTCGCGGCACCATTTGCGGAGTGTGAAAGCGTTGTGGTCCCTGATGAGCGGTTTGGCCCGTGCAACACGACCCCGTAAGTTCATGTCATGTAATTCGCGGCGGACTGTGATTGTCGAAACAGGGTGGCGGAAGTGCTGATTGAGTTCCTCCGTCACTTGCTCCGCAGTGGCACGATGGTTCTGCGTGACAATGCGTTTTAATACCCGGTGTGACCTGTCACTCATGATTTTCTTCCACCTACTGTTCCGCTTCCCCGATGTGGTTTTCCCATGTGTTGTGTAGGCCATCATCACCTTCGACACTGTCCCACGCGACACACCTAACACAGTAGCCACTGCCGTCACACTCACTCCACATAACCGCGCACCAACAATTTGCCCTCTTTGAAAATCTGAGAGGTCTCCCATTTTACACTACCTCCATCTGCTGTAGCCACTGGACACTGCTGTTCCACTGCGCCTGACGTAGTATGGAGACCAACCTAACACACCACCACCAGCGGTCCGGCGCTGCGGGCGCCACGACACCACTGCCAACCCATACATCTGATGTGTTGCCAACTACAGGTGTTTTCTTTTTTCTGATTACCATCTGTATATCTCATAAAAAACATGTATCAGATAATTTTGTTGTGTAGATACAATTTTCAAAAACTAAGGTTCTCGTTTGGAATTTCACCGTTCCTTCCCGTCCCCTTCACCCACTTATCGTTGGACCGTTTTCTAGGAATTAGATTTCCTCCTTTGCATTATGGCACCTTTACTCTAATCATCTTCTCCTCCGTTGCAACATTTTCGAGCCATGGAATGATAAATACCCTCTGTGATTTCCTGTAGGAGTTCTATTCTGTTCATCCGTTATTATCTTCAACAGTTTTCATATTAGTGGTACTGGCCGTTTTATCTGATACAGGCAAGATGTCTTGGCTTTCATTTTGAAAACGGTGGCCCATATGAACAATCTTTTCTTACAACGCTGTTTAGTGTATGAAGACCTATCAAACGTGGTATCACGTGACCCATATTTTCATATAAAATTTCTAAGTTGGACCTGGACTAAGATGTAAGGCGGCCCTGGGGGCACCGCGACAACATTATTCGATTTGCCCCACGACTTTCCTATTTGAGTTTTTGTTTGGTTCATTTATGTTCAACCGTTTTCATATTAGTGCTACTGGACGTTTATGTGATGGAGGTAACATATTTTGGCGGCCATTTCAAACACGGTGACCGATATGAAAAACCTTTTGCCACATCGCTTTTTAGTTTTTAAAGATCTATCGAAAGAAGTCTCACTCGCCCCATGTTTGCATTTAATATTTTTAATTTAGCCCCGTGCCCCCTTGAAGAGCGGCCCTGGGGGCATCGCGACAGCGCCGTTCGATTTGCCCCATGGTATTTCCTATTTGAGTTTTTGCTCAGTTTATTTATGCTCAAACGTTTTCAAGATATTTCCGTGGAAAGATTAAAATGGGCCACCCTGTATATATAATGTGTGTGTCTACTCCGCCACTGGTTTAACGTTCCGCTCAGCAGCGAGGCTATATGAAAAAAGGCATGTGGGTCTCAAATTGATGCTAGAATCTTCCTACAAACCACGTTCATCGTTTGTTTCAAAAACATCGTAGTCTACATTATTTATTATTTCCGTAATTTCTCGGGGCGAAAATACGCCACTATCATAAGAACCACGACTTGTCGCGGTGGTATTCATAGCCAAAAGCTCAACTAAAAAGAATAAGGAATAGTAAGCAAACTACAAGAAGGATGTGAAACAACCATACACACTTCCATTGGCTAATAGCAAAGGGGAAAACAAAAATAGCTACATGTTTTTGCCTTTTGAGTATTTATATTTTTTTGGGATGTCATGTCATTTAAATCGACGCAATACGCATGAAGGTGAAAAATATTCGTGAAAAGTAAACAGAAGGGACTAGTTGTTGCTGCTGTTGTACTCTAACAGTCAACTCAATGTTCAACTAACGGAAATGACCTTGATAAGTACTGACTAAACGCCTTGTATTTACCCATGGGTCTCTTGCAGCTATACCGCGAGCTCTGTGCGTTCTGAGTCACAGCCTGGCTGTGTTTGCAAAAATATTGTTTGCTTTCCTTGCCTTGAGGCAAGGATTAAGAAGGCACCCTTGCACACCTTGGGACAGTGGGACGAAGTAACATAAAATGATCGAAAGACGACCGATGTTAATATAGAGTTAATAGTTTCGAGCAGTGGCGTATACTGGTTTGAAAGCATGGGCTACCGCTGACCTTGTATATTATTACTATTATTATTATTAATGATAATAATAGAAAAAGTAATAATAATAATAATAATAATAATAATAATAATAATAATAATAATCACTAAATTTGCATAACAATGAACAAAAAGTGGTTGTTTTTTTTATTTTTTTGAACGTTTGTTTTGAGACCATTAATGTTTTCCACCGTAAATGAAATTCCACCATATATTTGAGCAGTTCTCGTGGATTACATTCGTAAAATGTAAATTTTTAAAATTGTAACTTCCATCAAAAGTCGCCTCTGTTACTGACGTTGGTTGTCATTCCTTAACAGTCTTCGCAAAAATTCTGAGTATAGTAACGTAATGCAAAAATGCAGACAGTCATTATAATTGTTATGTTTATTATCGCTACCTAAATCCCAAATTTTTGCGTTAACAAACTATTCTCCGGCCCTTGTGTTGCGGAGTTCTTTTGACCGGGGCACCTTCGATGAGGAGCGTTTTGATTCGGGCCTTTTGACTCGGGCTTTTTTGTTGTGGATACATTTTGACTCGGGCCCTCTTGAGGCGGGGCCGTTTAAGTTGGGCCCTTTTATAGCGAGACCATTTTTGACAAAGGCCCGTTTGACGCAGGTTCTTTTGACTTGGGTCATTTTGTCGTGGGACCCGTTTGACCAGGCTCTATTTATGAGGGGCGTTTTGATTCGGCTCCTTTCGATTCGGGCCCTTTTACCTGGGCCCGTTTGACGCAGGGCCTCTTGAATTGGGTCATTTTGTCGAGGGACCCTTTAACCCGGGCACTTTTTATGAGGGGCATTTTGATTCGGCCCCTTTTGACCAGGGCTCGTTTGATGAGAGGCGTTTTGATTCGGGACTTCACTCGCGCCCTTTTGTTGCGGAGACCATTTGACCCGGGCTCTTTGACGCGGGGCCGTTTGACTCAGGGGCCGCCGTGGCTCAGTGGTAGAGCGTTAACATCTACTGCTTGGGATCCCGGGTTCGATCCCAGCCCACGCCAATTGAACTTTGAGTTCCCACTTTCTTCATTCCACCATTTCATTCATTACTCATCATCACCCTCTCCCTTACCCTAACCGGCATAAACATGGGACGTAAAACTTAAAGATTTTTCTATATCGGTCTCCCCCCCCCCCCACCCGGTTGGAAAAAATCCTGCGGGCGTTAGTGATTATGATGTTGCTTAGTTACTGTATTATATTGTTCTATACACGGATAATATAGAGTTAATAGTTTCGAGCAGTTGCGTATACTGGTTTGAAAGCATGGGCAACCACTAACCTTGTATATTTTTATTACTATTAATGATAATAATAGAAAAAGTAATAATAATAATAATAATAATAATAAGTAAATTTGCATAACAATGAACAAAAAGTTGTTGTTTTTTTAACGTTTGTTTTGAGACCATTATTGTTTTCCATCGTAAATGAAATTCCACCATATATTTGAGCAGTTCTCGTGGATTACATTCGAAAAATGTAAATTTTTAAAATTGAAACTTCCATCAAAAGTCGCCTCTGTTACTGACGTTGGTTGTCATTCCTTAACACTCTTCGCAAAAATTCTGAGTATACTAACGTAATGCAAAAATGCAGACAGTCATTATAATTGTTATGTTTATTATCGCTACCTAAATCCCAAATTTTTGCGTTAACAAACTATTCTCGGGCCCTTTTGTTGCGGAATTCTTTTGACCGGGGCCCTTTCGATGAGGGGCGTTTTGATTCGGCATTTTGACTCGGGCCCTTTTGTTGTGGATACATTTTGACCCGGGCCCTCTTGAAGCGGGGCCGTTTGACTTGGGCCATTTTATAGCGGGCCCATTTTTGACAATGGCCCGTTTGACGTAGGTCCTTTTGACTTGGGTCATATTGTCGTGGGACCCGTTTGACCGGGCTCTATTTATGAAGGGCGTTTTGATTCGGCTCCTTTCAATTCGGGCCCTTTTAACCCGAGGCCGTTTGACTCGGGCCATTTTGCAACGGGTCCCTTTTTTGCTGGGCCCGTTTGACGCAGGGCCTCTTGACTTGGGTCATTTTGTCGAGGGACCCTTTAACCCGGGCACTTTTTATGACGGGCATTTTGATTCGGCCCCTTTTGACCAGGGCTCGTTTGATGAGAGGCGTTTTGATTCGGGACTTCACTCGCGCCATTTTGTTGCGGAGACCGTTTGACCCGGGCTCTTTGACGCGGGGCCGTTTGACTCAGGGGCCGCCTTGGCTCAGTGGTAGAGCGTTAGGATCTGCTGCTTGGGATCCCGGGGTCGATCCCAGCTCACGCCAATTGAACTTTGAGTTAGACAAACACTGTGTGCGTGGGTTTTCTCAGAGTTCTCCCGTTTCCTCCCACTTTCTTCATTCCACCACTTCATTCATTACTCATCATCACCCTCTCCCTTACCCTAACCGGCATAAACATGGGACGTAAAACTTAAAGATTTTTCTATATCGGTCTTTTGCCTCCCCCCCCCCGTTGGAAAAACTCTGCGAGCGTTAGTGATTATGATGTTGCTTAGTTACTGTATTATATCGTTCTATACATGGATAATATAGAGTTAATAGTTTCGAGCAGTGGCGTATACTGGTTTGAAAGCATCAGCTACCACTGACCTTGTATATTATTATTATTATTAATGATAATAATAGAAAAAGTAATAATATTAATAATAGTTAAATTTACATAACAATGAACAAAAAGTGGTTGTTTTTTTAACGTTTGTTTTGAGACGATTAATGTTTTCCATTGTAAATGAAATTCCACCATATATTTGAGCAGTTCTCGTGGATTACATTCGTAAAATGTAAATTTTTAAAATTGTAACTTCCATCAAAAGTCGCCTCTGTTACTGACGTTGGTTGTCATTCCTTAACAGTCTTCGCAAAAATTCTGAGTATAGTAACGTAATGCAAAAATGCAGACAGTCATTATAATTGTTATGTTTATTATCGCTACCTAAACCCCAAATTTTTGCGTTAACAAACTATTCTCGTGCCCTTTTGTTGCAGAGTTCTTTTGACCGGGACCCTTTCAATGAGGGGCGTTTTGATTCGGGCTTTTGACTCGGGCCCTTTTGTTGTGGATACATTTTGACCCGGGCCCTCTTGACGCGGGGCCGTTTGACTTGGGCCATTTTATAGCTGGCCCATTTTTGACAATGGCCCGTTTGACGCAGGTTCTTTTGACTTGGGTCATATTGTCGTCGGACCCGTTTGACCGGGCTCTATTTATGAGGGGCGTTTTGATTCGGGTCCTTTCAATTCGGGCCCTTTTAACCCGAGGCCGTTTGACTCGGGCCCTTTGGCAGCAGGCCCGTTTGATGCAGGGAATTTTTAATTGGGTCATTTTGTCGTGGGACCCGTTTGACCGGGCTCTATTTATGAGGGGCGTTTTGATTCGGCTCCTTTCGATTCGGGCCCTTTGACCCGGGGCCGTTTGACTCGGGCCCTTTTGCAGCGGGCCCCTTTTTCCCCTAGGCCCGTTTGACGCAGAGACTTTTGACTTAGGTCATTCTGTCGAGAATCCTTTAACCCGGGCTCTTTTTATGAGGGGCATTTTGATTCGGCCCCTTTTGACCAGGGCCCATTTGATGAGGGGCGTTTTGATTCGGGACTTTACTCGCGCCCTTTTGTTGCGGAGACCATTTGACCCGGGCTCTTTGACGCGGGGCCGTTTGACTCAGGGGCCGCGGTGGCTCCGTGGTAGAGCGTTCACCTCTGCTGCTTGGGATCCCGGGTCGCGATTCCAGCCAACGCCAAATGAACTTTGTGGTGGACAAACACCGTTCCATGGGTTTTCACCCAGGCTCGTTTGACGCAGGGCCTTTTGACTTGGGTGATTTTGTCGTGGAACCCTTTTGACCCGGGCTCTATTTATGAGGGGCCTTTTGACTCGGAAGCTTTTGACACAGGTCCGTTTGACTCGGGACCTTTTTAGCGGGACCCTTTTTCACCCGGGCCCGTTTGACGCAGGGCCTTTCGACTTGGGTCATTTTGTCGTGGGACCCTTTTGACCCGGGCTCTTGTTATGAGTGGCGTTTTGATTCGGCCCTTTTGACGCGGTCCCTTTTGACGAGTTGCGTTTTGATTCGGGACTTTTGACTAGCATCCTTTTGTTGCGGAAACCTTTTGACCCGGGCCCTTTTCACGCGGGGCCGTTTGACTCAGGGGAAGCGGGGGCTCAGTGGTAGAGCGTTCACCCCTGCTGCTTGAGGTCCCAGGTTCGATCCCAGCCCACGCCAATTGAACTTTGTGGTGGACAAACACCGTGTGTGTGGGTTTTTTCAGGGTTCTCCCGTTTCCTCCCACATTCTTCATTCCACCATTTCATTCATTACTCATCATCACCGTCTCCGTTAGCCTAACCGGCATAATCGTGGGACGTAAAACTTAAAGATTTTTCTATATCGGTCTTTTGCCCCCCCCCTGTTGGAAAAAAATCCTGCGGGCGTTAGTGATTATGATGTTGCTTACTTACTGTATTATATTGTTCTATACACGGAATAAATACTTCTGTGTTTTATATAATAATGAGAACCTTATTTATATTTATTAATGTCCTTGCTTTACGACAGCGAAACATATTCACGTTAAGCGTAATCAGTTTCCATTCCCAAATAATTACAGTGAGGCGAATGATATAATTCATGCACAGATTTAGGACTTAGGAAACATGTCGTAGTAAATTCCTGAAGAGTGAAAAGCGCTAGTAGCAGTAATTTGCTCAGTCGGTCCCTGTAGTTCCTTAGTGAATTACATAAATCTTACAGATGTTGTATCTCTTTCTTTCTCTTCTCTCTACATCATGTTTGGAGATTAATGCTTGGACAAATAAGCTAAGTGGCAATTTTAAAAAGTAAGATGATCTACGCTATCAGTGACAGATGTTGTGGTGTTTAACTTAACATATAAGGCAATAAATTGAAAAACAGAGATAACAGTGCACTGATGCTTGAATTATATGCCTTTACTCTCTATACCTACGTTATTTCCCTAGTCAAAATAAAAACTCTTCAAAATTAATCACAAATTCTTATGCAACCATCCCTTCCTTAGAGTACTGCGCGTTCACATACCTGTCACGGCGATGTAAAGGCACTTTTGGCGACGAGGATACAATTACCACCAGATACAAGGAGAATCGCGGAAGGTAACGAAGAATCCTTTTTCGTATTTTGCTCCGCGTAAGTGTTGTTTTATGTACGTGGTCTTTTATTTTCAGTTCAACATTGCAATTTCTTTTCCAGTTTGACATTGTAAGAGACAATAATAATAATAATAATAATAATAATAATAATAATAATAATAATAATAATAATAATAATTTAGGAAGTTAACTAAAAATTAAATTGATAATCCAGTGACTGAAAGTTGCGGGTCTTGAACCCAATACCTCAAAATGTGACGTTATGAATGTGTTCTTTACAGGATTTGGTTGGTGACGTTTCTCACCCTGTTTACTATGGACACTTGCTTCCGATTCTATTTAATGTCAGAGATTTATTGATGTAGTTGTAATTCCCGATCTGTAGAACGTGGACTTTAATTAATGCTACGGTCAATTTTCTTGACATTTATCTTTGTAAATACAGTAGCTGAGAAAGGGGTTTTCTAATTTCACTTAGTTCTTCAAAAATTGAAGGCCACAGATTTTGTACGTCAAGAATTCGCGGCACCTTTATCTAGGGTTTGTTAGACTTGCCATTTTATGAATTTGCGAAAACTTTTACAATAATTGCAAAATGTAACGATGTGTTTGTTTAAAGTAGGAAAAAAAGCTTACTAAAAAGTTTCGCCTCTTAGCAGCGCGAACACTGGAGGTTGACTGAATTAGTTTGTCTCGTTTTAAATTCTATCTGTAGGCAACGGCACTTTAGCTGTTGAATCCAAAGGTGAGGTAAGAGAGTTCCTGTGTTTGAATGTAGCTCGAAATGGGCAAATTCTATAAATGATCAATGAGTCGTTATATTATATCTTAAATGCAAAGTTCTAAAAATGGAAGTTAGAATACGTGGAATTTATTATATTCTAGTAATACGAATGAATGTTCGATGTATGAGTGTAAGAAGTTACAGTTATTTTGTGCTACGATTAAAGTGAGAAAGCCTGTGGTTCCACTTGATCGTGTTAATACTTGTTTTGTGTTAAGCTTTTCCTGACCAAAGAATACGAATAGCAAGGAGAGATACTATATTGTTAAAATTGGTGAGTTAATTACTATCTTATATAATGACCAAAACAAGGTTGACATTAGTAAGTAAGAATTGTTCATATCTAAAATTCTACAAGTTGGTATTTTCCTAGCAGGCTTATGTCATGAGATAATTTTCTGAAAAATATATGTTAATTGTAGTAATCTGTTTTGGAAAGAATTCTTTACTGTTAGTCATTATGTGTATTGTTTTACTGCTTTTGTTATAAAGTTAACGATTAGGACTTGAATTATTATTTTCCTCAAGAATCATACTTTTAGGTATATTAATGAGAAGTTATTGCGTTCGTTCTAAGTATCTTTTTGATCGTTCTTTAGATCCCAGGATTACTATATATTTATTTAACATTGTATGTGCTTTAAATATTAATTTCGGAACCTGATACATGTTATATTGTGTGGATGTCACGGAAGGGTACATTTGTCCTACCGAACGATGGCTCCATTGAGACTCCTGAGAAGATAATGGGTGAAGATCGCGTTACAAAAGGATTTAATTTCTCAAATTTAATATCATTAGACCAAATTTCAGGCCTAGAGTCTTACATAACTTCCAGAGGTCCCTGGTGGGATCGATACTGTAAGATTTGGACTTCGTTATAATGCAAAAATATAATTCTAAATTTGAAAGATCTTAACTGGGTAATGATACGAGTATTCAATTGTTTGCAAAGTAATGAGTTTCGTCACGACTGGAGTTGATAATAATTCAATACCATTATGACTGGAAATATTCGACTTCGTCAGCAGAAGTCTTTTTGTATGTAAAATTTATAATAAAAATATTTATTGAATTTTGTGTTATTATTTATTATAATGCTGTTACTGTATTTTGTATTAGTGTTACCACTGGATTATCAACCATTTAATCAGAATCTCTTCTCTCAGCGGCTCTTCCCTCGGAAGCTCTTTCTACGGCTAAATTAAATTGACACTTTTATTCCGAATTGTCCGGTTTGGATGCGGACAGGAGCGTTACACCTTATTTCTACAATTAATAGTTTTAGAGATTCTGTTAGCGATAAAAGAGGTCACCCTCACCTCTTTAAGAATCATATTTTGGTAAATCTCTTGGTGTCCTATGTCTAGCGTGCAAGTAGAACATTCATGAAATCCTACACCTAACACTTCCGAATACATGGTGAAGGGAATATAAATAACATAAATTTTATATTTTTTTTAAAAAAATTTTAGGATTCAAACTTGGCAAGAATGAATCCAATCATCGATCTAAATTTCAAGGAGAACTTCGTGCAAAATTTAAACTTTATACGCTTAACAATTTCTAAAATCTGTTGAGTGGCATAAATAAATATACAATCTCCTCTTACCCCTTAGGATTCGCATTTCACCAAGTACGGTTTCATCTTCAATAGGATTAATGCATCTAAAATTAAAGGTGTGCATTTATACAAGATTTTAATTTATTACTCCTGATGATTTCAAAAACGTGGTGAACGATTAAAGTATATATTGTTCGTTGGGAGTGACAATTTACAATAGCATGTACTGTCTATATCTTGGACCCCTACGAGATTAAGTGTGGCAAAATTAAAGTTTATGGGACTAACAGTCTCGAAGATCAAGTGAACGACAAAATATATTTTCAGTTTCCCTCACTCCATTAGGATTCGCATTTTTGTAAGACTGTTTATTATATGTAATTTTAGGTTCCAGGGGAGTAGATGTACCAAAGTTAAATTCTTAGATCCAACGGTTTCAGAGAAAAGTTGATGAGTGAGTCAACGGCATTTATGATCTCTCTTTATGAGTTAGCTGGGCTGGACCATTGTTTCCACTTCTCTCTGTCAATGTAGAAAGCGAAACACTTCAATCAGTAATAATGTTTTCATCCTATTTCTTTAAGCAATATATGTAGGTATATCGTGACACAAACAGTACAGTTGCTATTTACTTTTCCAGAGCCTTGAACTGATTGCAAAGCGATTGCAGAGACTTGGGGAGCAGAACCTTCAAGCATTACAGATATATATTTATGTATTAAAACAATACAATTCTAAAGAAAATTACCTAATATATATATATATATATATATATATATATATATATATATATATATATATATATATATATATATATATATATATATATATATATATATATATATATAAATCATCGTACACACAGACCAGTATTCCTCATTTGAGCTTGTGGTAGTAATATTCATATGAATATTTGTGTAAGTGAAGAACTTGCACTGTAGGTTTTCAAAAGCATGAGACTTGGTAGTCACATTAAACGTAAACTGCATAAATTTATAACATATTTATGCATATTCCATACATGGGAAGTTCCAGGTAACAAAATGTATCTAATATTTTCTAAATTTCGAGTAGACTTGAAAAGAAGGTTCAACATTCAAGTGCAAATCAAAGCAATAACACATACTAAACAAGCTCCCCCTGCCATCTGCAGGTACTTTTCGAAGTTAAACTACCTACATACTCTACTGTGGTTCAACTATTGCCCATTCTACCTAATAACTCAATTTCATTGGAAGATACGCTTACTATTTTTCGCCCGAGCTGCTAATATAAACACATTTCTCTATCATTCCTACCATAGCAACAAAAATTGTATTTACTGTGATCAGCAACTATTTGGTGACATATTATATGGTTATCCGCTTGAAACCATTTTTGTACAGCCACCAGCAAAATTATCTCCCAACTAACTACACTAATTCCATTACTTGGAGTCCAGATAACTTGCAGTTTATAAAACGCCTGGCCACATGCAACCCAAGTTGCACGGATCTTTTCTCCCAACGACAGCAGTTGGTAGCACTGAGGTCTTTATGCAAGTAAAATTGTTAGTAGATGAAGCACGAAACACTTCTTCACTCTTAGGTAAATCTCTATGGTTCAGAGCATGTTTGCCAAAGCACACCATACATTAATCTTAATATTGCAGTGTATCTAAGACATTATTTCATTATATACTGCATGTTCAAAGAAATGAAAACACTGACCACACATGAATCAGAAAATGGTTGAAAGTACGTGCAAATATCAAATCTAGAACAACTGTTGAAAATTTACTTACGTTTACGTCACTTTTGTTTACGTCATAATAAAACATCTGGGTTCATATCCTAGAAGTCCTAGGTTCGATTCCCATTGGATATGATTAAAGATTATGTAGAAACAATAGTCAAGAGAATTCAAATCTACATTATCATACTAAATTGTTGGAAATGAGTGATGGAAGTGGTATTAGTTAATGTAGTTGCAGTATTTAGATATTAGGAAGCTTCGCACCCTGTTTGAAGATCTTAGCTAAATGTTACCTGAAACTACAGCAAATGGTATTTATTTCAAAAGTGTGATAGGTTTCCTTGGATTCTAAAAGCCAATGGCTTGAGTTTAAACTTGATTACTTTAAGGAGTAGTCTTATTGGCCAAATTAAAAATAATTCAACGATTTATCCCTCTGCATGCGATTTCCCCTTCATAACGTCCATGATGATTTCCGAAAAACGCCCGACTACGATCATGAGGTTGGTTGTTCGCGTCCACTCCGGAACACTTTTTAGGGTTTTAAAGACGTATTTTAATGTAAACAAATCATGCATACAGGCGATTTAACATATTTTGGGAGAGTAATTCTGTCATTCATTGGCGTTTTGTCGCGCCTCTGCCGCTGGTGGTATAAATTTCAAAATGGTTGTGGACCCACAGCGGATCGCCACAGCAGGGCATTCAGTTTTTGTGGTTGCTAGTAGCCCATCGCTGGTTCACCGTCGCTATTGGCAATGGGGTAGCTTGAGTTTCAGCTTGAGGTTCAAGTTTTTTTTTCTACATTTCACATAAGCGAAATGTACATACGAAATAACGCAATAAACAAAAAAAAATGTGTATAAAAAGTACGTTTGAGGGCGCGGGTCACACATCACGATTTCACGAGCCAACGGTTAGAGGTTTTGATTTCCCCAATATCTAGTAGACTGATAAAATGTTGAACTCGACAATGTGCAATATATATTAATACCTCGTGAAATAATACAATTATAAAGAAATATCTGAAGGTATATATACAGGGTGGGCCATTTTAATTAATCCACGGAAATATCTGAAAAATGATAAAACATAGAAGAAATGTTTCAAGTACATGTTATATATTGCTAAGGGGGAAACTCAATTCCGCCAAAAGTACCCCTCCCCTCCCCCCTAAATGGGGGTAACGGGGGGTAACTTTGAAATGTCAAATAGGAACATGGGTCGAGTAATACCTCGTTCGAAAGGTCTTGGAAAACTAAGTAACGCTGTACCAAAAGATGTTCCATATTGTGCACCTGTTTCAAAATGGCCGCCATAATATGGTTCGGAAACTCCAGTACCCGTAGTGTGAAAACCATGGAAGGTAAATGAATGAAACAAAATTGAAATACGTAAATATCATAGGGCATATCGAACGGTGTGGTCCCTGTGATCCCAGTGGCCTCCCTAAAGGGGTCTTGGGGGCTAACTTCAAAATTTCAAATAGTAACATGAGCCGAGTGGTACCTCGTTCGTTAAATATTGCAAAATCTAACATATTGCAGGAGAAAACGATTGATGTGAAATGGCAGTGTTCTCAAAAGGCCGCCGAAACATAGTATCCGTGTCAGAGAAAAGGTTTAGTACCCGTAGTATGAAAGCGATTGGAGATAAATCAACAAAAGAAAAACTGGAGTAGCTAACTGACGTAAGGCACATCGAGAGGTGTTGTCGGGGTGACTCCAAGGGCCAACTGAAAGGTATCCGGGGCCAACTTGAAAATTTCAAATAGCAGCTTGAAGCGAGTAACATCACGTTACATAGACAAATTAATATCAAACAGCTTCTGTAAGAAAATTTTCGACATGAGACACCGTTTTCAAAATGATCGCAAAGACATGGTGACTGTGTCTAAGAAAACGTCTAGTGCCCATAGTATGAATACGGTTAGACATAAATGAAAATAACGAAAATTAAATAGGAAAACCACGGAGGCGTTCCAAGGCTCGAGAATAATACAACAGAGATAAAAATATTAGAGCAAAATTGCCATAATGTATAGAGAGAAATCCAAGTCCTGCAAAATAATCTCTCCCTGCGCTCTGTATGTGAGTGGGGTGGAAAGTAAAGTGAAAGTTCAAACGAGAACTCTACTTTCATTCGTAAATTAAGGCTAACCTTACAAATAGGTGTGGTTGAAACATTTGTTTGTAAGGATGACGCTGTAGTGACTAAAAAAAGAGAAACTTTTATGCAATGCGTGCTGGTTATTGAGAAAGCATTTCGGGGATATACGTACACACCGTTTCGTCCCTCAAGCTCACAATATGACATGAATGCTAATAGTTAATCAAAATGTAACTGTGGTCATCCGCGTTAACTTAGTGCACCCATTCTCTATGCATGAAGTTTGCCTTCCAAACAGCATTGGGTAGGTCAAGCGTACGCCCGAACCGTTGTCCGGTCGGACATTGAAATTTTGAAGTTAGCCCACAAGACCCCTTCAGGGAGGCCACTGGGATCACAGGGATTGCATCACTCGATATGCCCTATGATATTTACGTATTTCAATTTTGTTCCATTCATTTACCTTCCATGGTTTTCATACTACGGGTACTGGAGTTTCCGAACCATATCATGGCGGCCATTTTGAAACTGGTGCACAATATGGAACATCTTTTGATACAGCGTTACTAAGTTTTCCAAGACCTTTCGAACAAGGTATTACTCGACCCATGTTCCCATTTGACATTTCAAAGTTACCCCCCGTTTCCCCCATTTACGGGGGGCGCGGAGGGGTACTTTTGACGGAATTGGTTTTCCCCCTTAGCAATATATAACGTGTACTTCATAAATTTCTTCTATGTTTTATCATTTTTCAGATATTTCCGTGGATTAATTAAAATGGCCCACCCTGTATATGTTGGAATGTTGGAATATGTTGGAATGAAGAGAATTGAAGAAGGACTGTCAATGGAGGCAATCATTTACAAACTTATTTCCAGTTGTTCTAGATTTGATATTTTCATCTCGTTCAAGCTTTTTCTGATTCTTGCGTAGTCAGTAATTTTATTTCTCTCAACATACAGTATATAACGAAGTAATACATTACATACACAGCAATATTGAGCATAACATATGGTGTTCATTGGACAGCACGCTCCGAACTTCAGAGATTCATCTCAGACTGGAGAACTGTTTCGTTAGTCACATACTTTACAATTTTAGCTGCATGAATACCTTTGTCAGGGCTACGAACCTCGAACGATAAGTGTTGAGAAGTTTTGATAAGAGGTCCCGGCGTTCGTCCCCGTGAAGAATTTTTGCACAGGAAACGTTCCCAGGGCTCTGGCTATTTCGTTGCTAGGTGCGAATAACGTATTATGACTATGTTCATACTCTTAGACGCCTGTCGGGATGTATAAACAAGATGAAACATGTTCTTTCATCTTCTTCTCGTGAACTTTGGTTGCTGCTAGGTGTACGTGGCCAGACGTATATTGGGTAGTTATTTTGGACTCAACCCACTGTTGGCTATGAACTGAGGTTTAGGTATTCAATGATCAAAGCTTCTCATAGAAAATTGATTTGTTCGTAATTTTTATTGTCGTAGACGCCAGCAAAAGTCCGTAAGTTCCCACGGGAACTGGATCTGATAGTTGGTGGAACAGTTGCTATGCGATATAGTATTGTATACTTATTTAATTATTGGCCTTGGGTCCCATGTCCTATAGTATATGATAGGTGAAAATGGGGATGAGATATTTACCTCGAAACACCTTAATGCTTTCAAGTGTTCAATGCTCTGGATTACAAGTAAAATAATAATACGTAAGAAACGTACAAAAAGAGATGGAACCGAACCATCATAATGCATTTAAATTTTCAATGCTCACTTACCGAAAATAGAACCGGGGCCTGTATAAGTACCACAGGCGTATGCGCTAACCATAATAGTCCTGGAGTCAGCTCTCGCTTTTCGAGAAATGGATTTTCCGTTTAATATGGAATCCGAAAGATAATAATGTGCTCTCACCGAGAATCAAGCCAGGACCCGTGTTATTTATGACGAAGGAAAAAAATGTTCAATGTTGAGAGCTGTTAACTATTTTCCCTTAAGAGACAACTTACTTTATCGTGCAGAAAACATCCAAAACTAGGTTTATAAAAATATATGACAATAATAATAATAAAACAGGAATAACACATAATACCATGATAAATAGTATATTCAAATATCACAACTATATTAAAAAGAAAAATATTCTATTGTATATTTTTAATGTATTGTTGAAGCCTGGTGCGGGGTTTAGAAGCGTTCTCCTGTGAGATTTTCTAATAAGTGAGGAACTGGATGTGGTTGGAGTTTTTGAATCGGTGTAGAATCTGCACAGTGTCTTGTAGATTTCTTCTGTGAAATCCGTTTTTAATTTCGTTCAGTGGTTTTTGGTGTAAAAAATAAAAATGTCATTTCTGTTTCATTAGCGAACGTTACGAGTTTTTCTTTATAACCTCTCAACAATGGAAGAAAAAGTAACTGCTATATTTTGTGTTAGTATTTATTATAAATGAAGAACAATTTGAATCAAATAGACTGTTTCCAGCACATCCCTTTAAGTAATACCGAGCATCAAATATGTTTGGAGTGCGGAAAAGCATTTCCAACCCAAAAAAGGGCTAAATATACACAGGGCAAGGAAACATGCTATACAGGAGCGTCAAACAAATACCGAAGATTCTGTGCAGGAAACCACAAGGTTAAAATCAAGCACGTGGGTAATAAAAAGAATCCCGAAAGGAGCACGTAATGTTGTCGCAGGCAAACTGGCATCTAAAATAGATGATTGTATTAACAAGAATGATTTTTCCTCATGGAAAAACTTATTCGCTTTCTCATTTTGTAATTTATGTCTCCCCAAAAATAGAAGCTCAGTGTCAGTAACAAAAATTATTAAATAAAATTTAAACGAAATCACTTCTACAGACCCCTTGTCTCTTCCAGGGCAAATAATAATAATAATAATAATAATAATAATAATAATAATAATAATAATAATAATAATAATAATAATAATAATAATAAAACAGATGTAACGAATAGAATAATATCCAAAACATTTGAGTTCGATACAAGACGGGCGCTAAGATTGTTAACTTCAGACGATAGTTTAGCTCCTATAAACGAAGAAAAGTACAGCATTCTCGAAACCAAACATCCCACTCCATCCAGGATGCTTGAAATGCCATACCCTTCAGAAGAAATAGACTCATGCATAAAAGTTAATTCTGACATTGTTTTAAAGGCAATTCATAGTTTCCCCAGTGGTTCTGCGTCAGGAATAGAAGAACTGATACCACAACATCTAAAGGACTTAACTTCTAAATCCGCTGGTGATTCAGCATATATTTTACTTAATTCAATCACGAAACTGGTAAATCTAATTTTAAATGGAAAAGTGGATCAGAATGTATGCAAATTTCTTTTTGGAGCTAATTTGTATGCACTAAGAAAAAAATATGGTGGAATTAGGCCCATTGCAGTAGGATGTGTTCTCAGAAGATTGTCTTCTAAGTTAGCTGTATCATTAGTTTATAGCAAATGCAATATTCATTTGCAACCTCATGAGCTAGGCTTCGCAACCAAAAAGGAAATGAGGCAATCGTACATGCCACTAGGATATATATCAAAACCAACGAAAATACAAACAAGGTGATCTTAAAAATAGATTTCAGAAACGCTTTTAACTCAGTCGAAAGGGATTCTGTATGCAAAGAAGTGAAGCTAGTTGTACCCGAATTAAATCCATATTTGTGGGAAAGTTATACTAATCCATCCCTATTATTTTATGGAGACAAAACAGTTACGTCGCAGGTAGGATGTCAACAGGGTGATCCTACAGGTTCGATGATTTTTAGTTTGGCCATCCATCCAAAGTGCGCCGTTTTTCTTCAGAATAAAACTTGTTTTACCTAGATGATGGAACTTTGGGAGGTTCACCAGAAACGGTAATACAGGACCTAAATACTTTAATCAATGAATTTGAAAAGATAGGTCTACAGATAAGAGAAAGGGAAATAGTTTGAGAAAATCCTATTGATACTGCCCGTCTTAAAGCGCTTCACAAGAAATAGCCCTGAGCATGGTTGCAAGCTACACCCTCAAAAAACATAGGAACATTTATGAAAAATAATATCTTTCAAATAAGTGTAGCCTTAAACCTTGGCATAAACATTTGTCATGAATTCACGTGTGTATGTCAGAATCAAATGGATGCTAAAGGTCTTCATGCTTTGAGTTGCATTAGAAGCATTTTTCACGCCACGGATAATTAAACCAAATATTAAAGCGAACTCTAGACATTCCAGCATAGACATTCCTAGCATTTAGAACCAACAGGAATGTTACGGGATGATGGCAAAAGACCAGACGGAATTACTTTAATTCCCTGGAAAAGAGGCCAATGTCTAGTGTGGGATGTTACACGCGTAGACACTTTTGCACCCTCATACATAACATTAACCAGCGAGGAAGCATGAAGTGCAGCCGAGGCAGCTAGTAAACGAAAGCATTCGAAATATTCCAAATTAAAAGAGGATCATTTTTTCATTACTTTTGCTACTGAAACCATGGGTCCTTTTAGTAAAGAAACAAGTAAATTTTTGACAAATATGGGGTCAGCTTTAATTAATAAATCAGGGGACCCTAGAAGCAAACATTTCCTGTTCCAAATCCATAATACCTGTTATCATCATTATAGGTATTATGCAATTATAAACAGGTCACTTGCCAAAACCTGAGGAATTTTCGTAGACCATGCCTTCAAATAGAAATTTTCATTTTAATACTGTCCATCAATTGTAGCCAGAAATTCGTAAAATTAAACGTACATTTTATAAAGGATACATGCAAAACTGGAGTTGGGAAATATTTAAAGTGAAGAAGAGAGATTGATCCCAAAATCAAGATATTGAGACTCTTTTAAACAAATTATTATCTGTGATCAGGAAGTCGATTCTCTAAGGAATACGCAAGATCTAAAGTGTTCTCCCTTACGAAATCTGCAAGAAGCGTACTTTATCCATATACTACATAGGTGTGGTCTTTTACCATCTTAGATGTTATATCATGTCGCTGCAGGATGTCTAACATCTAACAGTCTTTTATATAAGTATACAAATGTTTCATACGTCAGCTATATGTTATATACGTACATCGATTGTGAGATCCTGACCACCTGTAGACAGCTTTCTTGCTCCATAGCTGACGTCATCGAACAACTGTCGCTTGGTTCCGAGCTCGTTTATAAACGAGGCTGTTTACAAAGGAAAGTGACGAAGAAAACAAAAGCCTATGTAAGTACAACAGTAAATTATTACTTTAGTTAAATATTCCATTAATTATATATTCCTTAAATAAAACTTCCTTTAATAGCTACTATTGCAACTCGTTAATGGAGGAGAAAGGAATGGGTGAATCTGAGTTTTGAGAAATCTTTGAATACACTGTTTTACAAGGGTTGTATTTCTGAAATGAAATTTTGTGCTATGAAAGGAATGTGACATGGAAGTTCAAATGAGACATCCGATTTGATCCGTCAGGGATAGTTTACGAGTAATTAAAGCATTCATGTACTACATATATTCATATACATGCCAAACACAGTATATGGTGACAAAAGGGAATTTGGAAAGTAAGACCTTGCAACATTGACAGCTTTCATTTTTCAGAGGTTGGCAAAACTTGCCTGACAGTGTTTTGTTGTTGCAATGTGATGTTGGGAGTAGTTTGTGAGTGAAACTGAGCGTGTGAATCTTATATTTTATCGTGCGTTAGTACTACTTACTCTATGTAAACTGAATGCTGTGGATTCATTTTGTTTGTGTTTAAGTGAAGTAAAAAATGCCTTGCACTCGTGGTTGTAAGTACGCAACTAACAACTTCTGTTATGTTTGTGGCGAGTTCACGTTCGTGAGGAACAGGGAGAAAATCACACCGATCATCAAGAGAGCATATAAGCAGTACTTTGGCGTCGGAGCTGGTGATTTTGATAAGAAGTGGTCATCTAATATCTGTTGTGCTACATGTTATTGTAAATTAATTAAGTGGTGGCAAGGAAAAAATGTTTCATTATTTGCTGTACCGATGGTTTGGAGGGAACCAAGGGACCATTTGACAGGCTGTTATTTCTGCTTAACCAAAATTCAGGGATTCACGAACAGCAAATCAAAGAAATATATTGTTTATCCGGATCTGCCGTCAGTAAGACGACCTGTGGCGCATTTTGAAGCTTTATCAGTTCCTTCAAGACCCACAGAAATAGAAGAGATGAGTGATAGTGAAGAAAGTAGCACTACAGAACTTACATCTTCTCCGAAAAAAAGAAGAGATCCCCGTATGTAGGCACGAGTGCGCCCACGCCACGTGTATTACAGCAAAATGATTTAAATGATTTAGTGCGAGACTTAGGACTCAGTAAACAGAAAGCAGAATTGTTAGGCCCAAGGTTACAAGGTACCTTCTCCACGAAACAACCAACATAACCTTGAGGAACAGAGAACGTGCTTTTGTGTCTTATTTTGCCAGTGATAGTTCCGTGATATTCTGCAATGATGTTCACGGATTAATGACAGCCTTCCACATAACATACGAACCTGGTAAATGGAGATTATTTTTGGATGCTTCGAAGAATAGCTTAAAAGTTGTATTGCTGCATATCGAGAATAAACTGCCTTCAATCCCAGTTGCGTATGCCACTTTTACCAAAGAGATAGATTAAATTTTCAGAATGATATTTGACCTTAATTAAGTAAAGTGAACATAAGTGGAAGTTGTGTTGTGGCTTCAAGGTAAAGCATTATTATTAGGGATGCAACAAGGTTACACGAAGTATGCATGCTTTTTGTGTGAATGGGATAGTTGGGAAAGAACTTCCCACTGTGTGAAAAGGAGTGGCCTAAACGCAATTGGACACTTGGTGAAAAGAATGTGCAACGGGACAGTTTTGTAGATCCTAGAATTGTTCTTGTTCCACCCCTACATATAAAACACGGACTTATTAAACAGCTTGTGAAGGCAATGGATCGCAATGGGCCAGCTTTTGCATATCTTGCTGACAAATTTCCTCGACTGTCAGCTGTAAAAATAAGAGAGGGCGTGTTTGTAGGTCCGCAGATACGAGAACTGCAGAAAGATAGAGGTTTTGAGGCATGTTTCACAGAGAAAAAAAAAAGCGCGCATGAATGAGTTTTACGAAAGTAACCCGAAACATCTTTGGGAGAAGACGGGACCTTAAATACAAGGAGATGGTGGATGAAATGCTTGCAGCTTATCAGGATTTAGGGTGCAAAATGTCCTTGAAGGTGCATATCATGGACTCACATCTGGATTGCTTCCCCAGTAAATGCTGTGATATTTCCGATGAACACGGAGAAAGATTTCATAAAGATATATCCACCATTGGAAAACGCTATGAAGGGAAGTTGATGCCCACCATGCTGGCCGACTATTGCTGGTGTATCATTAGAGACAAGAGAGACACTCAGTACAAAAGAAAAAAGTAAACCATTATGTACGGTCGACAGCTGTTTCGCAGTGCCAACAATATATAGTAATGCTTTACAAACACAAACATTACGAGATGATTACTCCAAAACTATTCCGGATGCAGAAAAACTAAAATCAGATTTGAATTCAGGAGTGAAAATCACTTCAGAATCACTACTTTGTTACCCAGAAATAGAACTATTTTTTTTTTTTTTTTGTAGAACCGTGATATTAATGTTTTATAAGTTTTTTACATTCCAAGGTACGTAAAACGAATGTTATATATTTGTTTACTACTTTTTATATGCGAGGGTTTATTACTTGGTGGAGATTTACTACAGGGCTACTTAATATAATTGCTAAGATACTGTTTTTAGCTCGAACATTTTTATGTGTAGTGAAGATTTGGCATATAGATGTCCTTGTTTTCGGCATCAATGACATTGTTAGACCGTTGCATATGAGAGATGACGTCCCTCGGTGAGCACACTAACCGGAGAAACGGAAGCAAGAAAGTGTCCTGGAACCCTAATGTTAGGTACTACCCCGGCGTTTGTCTGGTATGAATGAGGAAAACCCAAGAAAACCTCATTCAAGATGGGTGGAATTAAAAGCTTTTGATACTTTTCCGACCGAGTGCCAACACCGTAAATCGAACCCGGGACCGCTCACACCGAAGGCGAGAGCGTTAGAGAGCGTTGAGGCCACTTACGTAATCTAGGAAACACATTTTTGCTAAGACATTTGGAAGAAAATTCATTTTTTCTTTCTTTCTTTCTTTCTTTCTTTCTTTCTTTCTTTCTTTCTTTCTTTCTTTCTTTCTTTTTCTTGTCTTTCTGTTTTGTTTTTAGTTTAATGCACCATGATTGTACACTCAGCCACAAAAGTATTCCCCCCTAAGTGCTATAATTCCATTCCAATTCTCTAGGTCTTTTGCAGTTGTGAGAACGCCTAGACAGATGCATCCCAACTTACACGTAACATTTCTCAACACTGACAGCAGTTCATAGCACTGAGTCCCGTCTGTATGGAAGTAAAATTGTGAGTAGATGACGCACGAAACACTTCTCCATTCTGAGATCAATTTCTCTGGTTCCGACCGTGTTGTCCAATGAACATCATATGTCAATCCGAATATTGCTGTGTATGTAATGTATTTTTTCATTTTATACTGTATTTTCAAAGAAATAAAGACACTGATCACATATGAATCAGAAAATGCTCGAAAGTAGCTGAAAATATTAAACATAGAACGATTGCTGGAAATAACTTTGTAAACGATTGCCTACATTGAGATACCTTCTCCAATTCTCCTTATTCCAAAATCTTCTCCTTTTTGGAGGAGAGATATTGCTTAGCACAATGAGTATGCATTGGAATTGAAATCGAAACAAGAAAACTTGAAAGAGCTTTAGCTTGGCCGGGATTCGAACCCGGGTGCAGCAAATAGAAGTTCAATGCGCTAACTACTCACCTACCGCGCCATTTAAACTTCCACCAAACTAATACCTAGTTAAAATCGTTTCATGGAAAAATACAAACAAGATACTCAAATATAAAAAACAAACCAATATAAGCAAAATATAAATATAAATAAGAAAATATAAGCAACTTGTGTGAGTGCCTTAATGACTTACTCGAGATTTCCTTGTTTAACTAAAAAAACAAGTTTCATAGATGTTGCTCAATGAGAAAAATATAACGAAATGTTCTCCAAGTTGAGGCTATGCCATCGGCAGAGCCATAACTTGTGGGGAGGCAGTGGGCAACTGCCCTCCCCCCCCTCGAGAAGCCCCCCGCCATTCGAAGGGGCCCATTTTGAGACAAAATTTCCTTACTCCATATACGATACGAACATGAGATTGGAAATGAAAAATCAAATAGGGTCGCTACATTACATAAAAAAAACAGTACAAACAAAAAGTAAATGGAACAAAATGAGTCGTGGACCCATTTCACTAAAAAATGTCTACTACTAGGGACTCTAGAAATAATATTTATTCGTATGGCTTTGAGATTTATGAATATTGTCCCCTTAATAATTTTGTTATATATGGAATGGGCCCAGGGAGTAACTAACGCAACAGCAGACCTTGCCGGCCGGGAGGGCCCAAAGGCTCCGGGGCCCCATAAAGATTAAGAAAAAGTTGGAGAGAGGGGGACCAACAATTAGAAAATCAACTTTTCTCTAGGGGACCCAAAAAAGCTAATTAATTTTTCTCCCCGGAAAAGAATCTAAGTTACGGCCCTGGTCATCGGTTGCAGGGATGGTCCCGATTTACCTTACGTTTCGTCTTTACCATAACTCCGAATTTCCAAAGAAGAAAAGACGACAGAAATTGTTTTCACATTCTTTGAATTGTAACAACACGTGTAGAAATAGACAGTTCTATGTTTATGTTCCATAACTACTAGTTTATTCTCTTATATTCATATGAGGAGTTTGTGGCAAATTGAACCGGTGGCACTAGCCGAGCGAACCATGGAGTTCGGCTTCTGATCACGAGGCGCAATCCACTAAGGGTTCGAATGCTGAAGAGCAAGGTCAAAATTTTAATTGTCCTCAGTATTTTTGTGTTCGTGTTCCTATAGTGTTTGGAATACGTCGAAGGGACATAAGGTGCCAGTGGCGAACAATACTCCGGTCGGGATTAGAGCGTTCATCTAAGGTGCTTAGGGTTCCAGGTTCGATCCCAGCTCGCGTCTTGTGGACACTGTGGTGGACAAACACCGTGCTCGTGGGTTTTCTCGGAGTTCTCCTGTTTCCTCCCACCGTTTCATTCATTTCTCATTATCACCGTCTTCTTTAGCCTAACCGCAAAACCGTTGGACGTAAAGCAAAAATTTCGTTTTTATTTTCCGGTTGGGACAATTTGTTTAAAAAAAATGTGAAAGCAGGAATCTCAATTTGCAGCTACTTGGGTTGTAATCCCGTCGTGGTAATTAGTAACTTTTGAGAATGGGAGGATACTGTTTATGTATTTGGTATTGTATAATAAATTTGCATTATCATTATTATTATTATTATTATTATTATTATTATTATTATTATTATTATTATTATTATTACAATTACAATGGAAACAAAAAGTAACACAGTCGAAGGTATTCATAGGAAAAGAAAATATATACAGTATGTCAGATGTTTCTTAGGTTTACACATCAAAGTAATAATATTATTACGTTTATGGATTTGCAGATAGAGTTATAATTTTATGACCACATGAAATGGAATATAAAGATTTGTTAGTTGATAACAGTTATGCATTTTGTTTCGCCCTTCTTCTAAGTAGAAATCTGAGGTGACATCTTAAATAGGATCATTCTCGTGACTAACGATCCCTATTGTAAGTTCGGTAACTATTTGCAATTTGTGCGCAACTAGCAACTACAGCAGGAAGGACGTGTTTAGCCCTTATGTGTTCATGAAATCTTGTCCAAACACCTTACTTGCCAGACAGTTACCAAGGTTGATTCCGATGACGTAATTTTCTATTGTTGGCATTTCATCTGTAAAGGAAGTTGTCTCAACTCGTAGACTCAGAGAAATTGAATATTTTTGGTGTTAGTATACATCAGAAGTATGTTTTATAGATTATAAAAAAATCCTGAACAGCCACAGCCGGAATCAAACTCGCGTCCCCACTACTACGAAACTAACGCTTAAGCCACTACTCTAAGACATCACTGTTTTGCTAGAAGGAAAAAAGTGGATCTGCAGTGAATTCAGTAATTACACACTTTTTACAATTCCAGTGTAATAATGCTGAAACTTTCTTACTTCAGTCATGATAAAACAGAAAGTATTATGCAGAAAGAATAGTCCAGAGAAGTCAACTTTAAATTGACAACTCATATATATGTACGGAGCCGCTACTCTCTTCTCGGGCCCTGATTTCTCACGGCACGACATTGGACAGATACTTGTATTGATTGAAATCTGGTGTTTCAATACAGTGCTTCGCATCATATATCAATATATGCTTACCATGCGCTTTATAATAATAGCTGAAGTTTGTTTATTATATGGAACGCTTAGAGCACAGGGCAATCAACCCATAAATTTGTGAGAGTAAATTCCATGAAATTTGTAGTGTAAGCTTCTGTACGTTGTCCTACTTACCTTGACTTGGGACTTTCAAATTTCATCAGTTTTTTTTTCACTGAAAGGTATCGAAAATTCAACAACGAAATAATTAGATCGTGATAATTTAATTGAAATTCATCGTAATTTTGCCCATGACAAACACTTTACCACTTTATATCGTAAAGGCTAGACCCATCATTATTTTAACAGTGCGGTGCTTGAGGGATTGACCGTACAAATTCAAACTTCGAAAAGTTAGAATTTGACAATCTGATTTTATTACAAGTATAAACTCTTTAGTCTTTAGAAAAGAGGACGTGGATCATGTGTTAGAGATCATGACGATGTATTTTGGTGGGTCAGTGGTTCTTGGCGGGTGGTAGGTCGGAGTGGGTCATGGTTGGTAATAGGTCACAGTGGGCCAAGATGGGTGGTGAATCATGAGTCAGAGTGGGTCGTGGTGGGTGGTGGGTTAAGTTTTCATTGACCCTGCCATCTCTGATCAAATATGTAAAACCAAACCAAACAAAGAGCAATATGACTACACAAAACGCTCAACATCTTAGCTATTCATGATAAACTATTGCATGATCCGAATAACTCTAGTATATCCGCAAACCGTCATATGTCATATTTTACCGAAATACGTCATGACTTTTCTGACAAACTAATACTTTAAATGTTGTTAATACGCAAAGTTTATTGATCTCATCACTTATTCACTTATTATCTTATGATCATCACAACCTTTAGAGTACTTCCCGTATATAGAGAAAGGTGAAATATAGTATCCAGTCTTGATGTAGCGTGCAAGTAAGCAAATGAAAAGCAACAGGATAATATTTCGCTGCCCCAAACCCCCTAAAGTGAAGTGTGTTGATTATTCAACAAAAATACTTGAAATCCAATCAGAAAATTCATAAAATATAAATAATAATAATAATAATAATAATAATAATAATAATAATAATAATAATAATAATAATAATAATAAAGGAATAACATAATTACAAAATCAATGACTTAAACAATACCTTCCAATTAAGGAAAAAATGATTGCCGCGATGCAGGGCCGTAACTTGTGGGGGCAGGAGGGCTACTGCTCCCTGGGAAGCTCCCCGCCGTTCGTGGGTTTCCCATTTTAAGACAAAATTGTCTTATTCGATATACGATACGAAAATGATATTATAAGTGAAACATCAAATAGGTTCACTACATTACACAAACAGAACAGCACACTAAAGGTAAATAAAACAAGAATAAGTCGTGGGCCCATTTCAGTAAAAAAAAAAAATATCTACTATTAGTGGCACTAGAAAAATAATATTCGAATATTATTGTCAGATTTGTCAATATTGTCCCATTAATTAATTTGTCGTGTACGGAACGTGCCCAGAGGCGTAACTAATGACCCCGCAGACTTTGGTGTGCGGATGATTCCAAGAATTTCAGATATCATCTGATCTTATTGGCCGATACAGATAGGACATCAAGAGTCATGACCTATATATAGTTAAAAAGAAGACGAACTGGTGTCTGCCCTCGTGGCCGAGTGTTGTCAGTTCGCATCAAGCCGCCGTCGAGACAAGACGGGTGCTGTGGTGCTTTCACAGTGTACTACAGCCTATAGTATCGTAGACCATATATACGTTAGGTGTATTCATAGCTTTGATTACTATATCAAAGCAAATCTACTGAAGTAGGAGTTATACTCCGTACTCTCAATTATTGCCGTTTCGGCGTAGTGTTGGTGTATCAGTGCAAACGTGAATATGGAATATAAAAAAGATCTTCAATTTAAACTAGAATTTGACAAGAAGTTCCGTGCAGTTCGACCAGTTCCCTTGGAAATCTACCATTGGATGAACTCCACTTTCCCAGGTATTTTTGATCACATCAGTGCCATGCAGTTAAATAGTGAAAATTTTTGTATTTTTCTAAAATTCAAAACGCAACAGGAATACGATGACTTTGCAGCTCATGCCCCTAGTGAGGTCCCATTCACTCATTCAAATAAGGAAGTGAGTTTTTTCGAATTATTTCAGCAGCTGATCCGACTACACTCCTTCGTGTGTTTGAGTTCCCTATCGAGGCACCGAATAACTTATTGAGTGAGGCTCTTAGTGCATATGGTTCAGTAAAAGTAGCGAACTGTGTACTGAAACGGGGGGCTCAACCCCGAGGGGGAACGAGTGTAATCCCGACCACTTCCCCGTCAATTCCTCGCATGACAGAGCTTGAAAAAGTGACTCCTATGACATCCTACAAATTAGCCCCACCTGTCATTTCTACGAAATATGGTGACCAAGAAAATGATCTTGAGCATCGACCCTCGAGAAAGTGAAGGACGATACCCAACTTCCCAGTAAACGAGTGCCTTTATCGACTACATCGGAGGCCTCCGGCATACGAGTAGAGCAGCATATCACCTCACAAAACATGGAGGTTGAACCAAATCCCTCACCAGTTGAGGATAGCGAGGTCCCCAAAGAGACACAGGAAGAGCATCCTGAACCCATTGAAAGCGAGTTTCTCCAGCATGAGACACAAGGAAATAAATTTAGCGATATTATTTCTAAACAAAAACGACGCAAATTATCCCGGAAGGAAGAGCTGAATTCTCACTTGGAAGGCAGCCAAGTCTCTCTGTCTAGCGAACGAGATCCACGTACTCGCTCAAAACCGGTGTTCGAAACAGATACATAAGTATTGGTCTTCAAGGTCAATGGTTAAGAATTCACCCCAAGTAGTGTGGTGTGTGCCTCCTTTTTGTTTTGTTCTTTCTCTATGTCACGTGTGTACAACACAAGTGCCCTACGATTCTAATAGTGCAAGAGTGCAGAGTGGAACAGCGGTATTTATCACGTATACAAACAGAAAATCCTTGGGTGTTAGTTGTGTTTAAATCTACCGTCGACGTATGTTTTTAACAGCAGCACTTATATTCATTAACATCTATCATGGATTTTGTAAGTTATTTTTTGCTTCACTTCTTAGTTTTAAGACTCATATTAACTTTGAGTAGAGCAAATTTAAGTAGATATCGACATTGCACAGAAGTGTTATACTACGAAATTTTCCTCTATATGACTGTGATAAACTTTTTATCCTTTCTCACGATAAATTTAAATCGCGCAAGTAGTGACGATAAAAAAGCATATTTAAAACAATTCCTCATATGTCATAAACCGGATGTAGTTTGTGTGCAAGAACTTATACATGATTCATTTCACAATATGCTGGACTATGATGTGTTTGCTAATTTAGGACCCACCACTGGAGTAGGGTTGTTTATCAGAAAAGGATTGCGGCATACCAATCTTACTCTTTCTCCTGACGGACGTATTATTCATTGTGTCATACAGGGGCACCTGGTCGTCGGACTATATTCTCCTTCTGGCTATACAGCTAAGAAGGAAAGGGCTGAATTTTATGGCCAAAGTTTGCCACAATTCCTGCCTCCTAATATTTCTCGTATGGTAATAATGGCTGATTGGAATACCACTGAAACCAGCGCAGATTCAATTCCGCCCCCCCCCTTGTCCCGCATTTTTGGAATTTTTGCGGGCTTATAACTTAAGGGATGTAGTCATTGTTTCCAATTCACCGAGGATCTATACCCATTGTACTTCACATTCGAAAAGTAGAATTGACAAAATATACGTCACTCCTGACTTAGTTCACACTATTATTGACGTACAGACTATTATACCATCTTTCAGCGATCATGCAGCGATCAACCTCCACATAAAAACAGATCAACCCTTGCCAGCCCTTAGCAGGCGAGGATACTGGAAGTTAAATACATCCTTACTTCACCACGACGGTTATCGGGAGGAACTGGCACAACAATATTCCTATTGGGAAAGTATGCAACAATATTTTCCAGATCTCGCCTCTTGGTGGACGACATTTCTTAAACCTAAGATCGCTCGGTTCTTCCAAGGCAAAGGACACGAAACACGTCACGATCGGCAGTTGATGTTTGAATTCCTCTATGAGGCATTGCGCCAGGCATGGTGTGCGGCCCCCTCACTACAGAATAAACGCACAGTGCAACAGCTCAAACTACGACTCAAAAATCTCCAGGTTCCTACACTCATGCCGTCTTTTATTAATGAGACCACATATTATAGGCTTGCCCAGGAAACTGTCACTATTTACGACGTTGCACGTCTATTGCACCGGCGGAAACAGGCTACAATTGTAGCTTTCCGTCTTCCGAATGGTAATATGACTAGTGATTCGATTCAGATCCTAAATGTTTTCCGTGAGCATTACCATAAATTAGTACAACCCGACCTTCTGACACCAATGTTACAACACAGTTTTTGTCGATTATTCCCAAACTGATTACGGAGGAAGAGGGTCGTGATCTCATGCGCCCCATAACTTCTCAAGAAAAATGGATGGCCCTCCAGGCAACAAAAGGAAACGGCGCGCCAGGATATGAAGGTCTGCCGTACGCGTTCTATAAACAATACTGGACCTTTCTATCAGATACCCTAGTCAAGTTATTTAATACATATTTAAAGGAAGGCCCGGACATATTTAAAGGGAGGGATCAACGGTAACGGCGGAATCACAATATTTATCCCGAAATCCGCCACTTCCCAGACTGTACAGGAGTACAGACCCATCACTTTACTGCCTACCGATTTGAAACTGTTCACAAAAATTCTGACAGCACGTTTAAAACCCATATTGCAAAAGTATATTAGTCCATATCAGGCAGCCACCCACCCCAAATATAACACCTATTATGTGTTACGTTCGTTACGGGATTTTATAGCGTACGTGCAAACTCGGCGCATTAAAGCGGGGGTCCTTGGCATAGATTTTTCTTCCGCATATGACTGCGTTGATCACGGGTTTCTTCTTCAAACTTTAGACGCTTGGGGATTTCCTCCTGCATTTCAACAAGTCATAAGACAACTATACCAATCGGCCCAATGTCGAGTACAGATCAATGGTCATCTTTCTGACACATTTGCTCTGCAACGCGGATTACGGCAAGGCGATAGCATCTCGACGAGCCTCTTTGTGATAGTTTTAGATACCTATCTCCGGGTTCTGGCTCAGATTACCTCTCCCTGTATACCGGAATACCATCAACTACACGTCTTCGGATTTGCGGATGACGTAACCTTAATAGGAACTACGCCTGAAGATATGCTCATCGCCATTCGCATAACTAACGAGTTCACCCAGTGCTCCGGCTTGGCATACAATAAACACAAGACCAAACTCCTGTCATTTCACGGTTTCTCCCTACCCTCCTTACCTGATTCACGCTATCACATTCCTTCTGGTGAGCTTGCTTCCCCTACTACATATACTCACCAAACCTTATACCAGCAATTGTGGAGAGCGTCACTTGTAGATGTGAGAGTCCGGGTACAGGATATGTTCCCCAATAAACAATGGCGCCATATTTGGCAAAATCTAAGAACCAATGTCCTCCCTTTGAACACACAAGCGGTATGGACGACCATAGTTCATCAACTGCCTGTCACACAAGAAAGACTTCTGTGCATTGGACGTACCACAACCCTCACCTGCAAATATTGTGGCCACTCCGACACACTACCCCATCGCTACATGTCATGTTCAGGTGCCGATATTATTTGGAACCTCCTCCTTCGTATGTTGAGCTTGATCTGCCGTACACCTGTTCCTTTATTTACCGTAGATCGCCTATTCTTTCCTGCATTTCAGTATTACCCAAAAACCAAACATAATACGGTCCTCTGGTTAGTTGATACCACATTGTCATATGTTCGTCATTCCATGCCGTGGAATGATGAATGCTTATATTTCGACTTTTTACAACGGGAACGCCGAAGATATTTTTCAGTCGATCTAGAACGACAGTCTTTCAGTGGTTTTTTGCAAGCAGCTCTGTCCCACCTGTCGGGAAAGACCGGGAGGCTATGAATTGTGCTTGTGAACTTTTTCCTTGTGATGCATAACCAATATCATTGTACAGCGGAGTAGGTTCGCTCAGAACCACATCTTGGACTCTCTTCCCAGTGGTCGGTCCTAGATTACCCCTATATTGTCTCCATGTAATTTTGCTATGTAATATTAGTGACAGAGTACAATAAATATTAAGTGTTGTAGGGCAACATTCTAGTAATGATAACAGTTTCTGACGTGGGTTCAAACCTTGCCCAAGTTTTTTTATTAAATTTTCATAACGCTTTTTTCATTAAAATAATCTTGCAGTTTTACTATATGTATCCATAGTAAAAGTAATAATAATAATAATAATAATAATAATAATAATAATAATAATAATAATAATAATAATAATAATAATAATAATAGGGACGGGCTAGAAGCCCCGCAGGGGTTGGTTAGGTTCTCTTCTCTTGCCCAAATTGTCCTGTGCATTTTACATGACCAATTTGAAACAGCTGGCTACGGTACCGCGCGAATACTGAAACTCTTGATATTGGCTTAAATGCTGCCGACTCTTCTTCTTTGGAAATTATAAGTTACGATGAGGAAGAATAGTAGTAATGTAAATCGGGAGCAGTTAAAAACGATGAGGTAGCCTCAACTTCAAGAACGTTTCGTGATATTTTCCTCATTGACGAAGGTCTATAAAACTTGCTTTGGAGTTAAACAAGGAAATCTCGAGTAAGTCAACGTGACACTCATAAGGAACGTGTTCTCATACGAGCATTAGTAGTTAGTATATTCTTACTTGTAACGAATTTAACTAGCTAAAAGTTTAGATAAAAGGTTAAGTAGCGTGGTAGGTAAGTGGTAAGCATATTGAACTTCTCTTCGGCGGGGACCGGGTTACAGTTCCGGCCAGGTTGAAACTTTTTCAAATGTTTCAATTTCAATACATACTCAATTTAACAAGAAAGATCTTCTCTCCTCTAGAAAGAAAAATGTTTGATTGAGGAGAATTGGAGAAAGTCTCTCAATGAAGGCATTCATTTACTAACTTACTTCCAGAAACTGTTCCAAATTTCATATTTTCAGTTACTTTCAAGCATTTTCTGATTTATGCGTGGTCAGTATTTTTATTTCTGTAAACATACAGTATATAAAGAAATAATACATTACACACACAACAATATTAAGATAAATATGTGGTGTTCTTTTCAAAACACGACCTGAACCATCGAGATTCACCTTAGAATGGAGCACTGTTTCGTTAGTCACCTACTTTACAATTTTACCTGCATAAACACCTGGATCAGGGCTACCAACTGCTGTCAGTGCCGAGGAGAGTTACGTGTAATTTGGGTTGCATCTGCCTAGGCGTTCTCACAACTGCAAAAGACCTGGACCCCAAGCAATGGAATTAGAGCACTTAGGCGGTAGATACTTTTGTGGCTGAGTGTACATCAATGTAAGAGAGAAGGTGACGATGAGATACATGAAAATGGTGGAAACAAGGAGATGGGAGGAAATGGGAGAGACTTAAGAATAACCTAACCTACATTGCTTGTTCTCCAAAAGCCTATTTGTCGGCAGCAGGAATCGATCCAGGGATCCAATGAGTCAGAGGTAAGCTCTCCACTGTAGAACCTCCATTTATTTAAAGAACTCTATTTGCATTGAAGTATAGAAAATTTACGAAGATATTGACATATTTCACAGCCTCACTGAACTTTAAAAATAGTAGTCAAGGAAACTGCACTTTCAGTTTTTTTCTTTTCTTTTCTTTCTTTCTTTCTTTTCTTTTTTTCTTTTTTTTGCTTGCTGTGTTCTCTAGTTAATTAATGTTTCCGTTACTGAGAATTAAAACCTTTTATTATTATTGTTAATGTCTTTTTGTGTGTGTGTGTGTGTGTGTGTTGCCTTCATAGTGGAAGTTGGATTGTTTGAACTTTGGAATTGATTTGATTACTAAAACATAGTTTAAGGTCATAATTTGCAGGCCGAGTGAAACAGCTATAACACAGCTCCAACAGCTTCGAGTGCCAGGCGTTTGAATTTTAGCTTTCGTTACAGCGTGTTTATTGTAGCACTGAACAGGGTCCTCATTCCATGGGTTGTAAAACCGGTATATCGTTTTCGTGGTATGGAAACAAATATAATGTAACAGATAGCTATGGTATATATAACTGAAGTCTGTTCCAGGCAATCTGATAGGAAACTCCCCTACCTCCCACCACTTACCACTGTCGAAGGGAAAAGCAAGTCATTGACCTTCACAGGGAGGGGAGATTTTCTAACTAACAGAATCGTGTAAACTCTAAATTCGTACGTCAATTCGCTCGCAGCTGATATTGAGAAAGCACTGCTGTTTGTCTCTGCTACCAACTCCGAGTAACGAACAATTAATGATTTTTATTTTTTGCCTTGTAGAATCATATTCTATATTATTTATGTACTAAAGTTTACCCTTCTGTAAAATATTTTATTGCCTTTTCAAAGATTGAATACATTAAAATCTATAAGAGCTCTGTCTAATCAGTTTTATATGAATGTATAAGGTGATTCCTAACACCAATGCAAGAACGGAAACTACGGGGTTTCGAAAATAAAATGTTGGTAAAAATAGTAGGAGCAAAAGAGTCTTACAATCAGGTGAATTAAAACGCTATACAAGCTTTTGTTTCACAGCTACAGGTGTCCGAGTATTATAGAAATAATAAAGTTAATACTTATAAAATAAACATGACACATTGCTTGTATGGGAAATACGCATCAAGTCATGAAGTCCTATTGAAAAAGCCTAGGAGAAGGAGACGATTAGCTGGCCGAAAGAGAATACTTCCAGACAATGTAAAGCAGGATATTTGAAGGATGGCTGATAAACATGATACATGGACTTTCTGCAGGTTAAAATCAAATGGAAAAGTTTGTTTCTGCTGCGATGAGCCTTTGAACTCTTTAAGCCCAAAGCGTTCCTTGTTTTTATATAATTAAACGAAATTGTATTTATCGTTTCTCTTTCTTCCTTATACAATAATCAATACTTGTTACAACATTCGACTATCCTCCACTAGTCCAAAGCTGTGTAGGCTTACTAACGTAAGTTAAGTGAATTAAACCAAATCTAACCTGAACCAACTTCAACTATTTGGTATTCACTGTTGTCACGTATAAAGGCTGGCAGGGTTAATGCAATAAATACTTTTAATTAATAATATAAATTATAACACTGCAAGGTTCTATAATGTACTATGACGTTGCTGAAGCCGTTAAGTGGTAATATGTCTCATAATCAATTTTAACTAATTATTATTGTCACGGACGCTCATTGATATCATCGTTAAACGTTGTATGTGATTGTACTTTTAGTTCAATATTCTTCAAAGGACATTCAACGAACAGCGAAAGGAAACGATGGATATTTTAAAACCAAATTGTGATTAATTAATGAATTCTTTATCTGTAAACCTGCTATGTAATTCCGTCTTTGAGTTTTCTTGAAATCTTCATGATTTTTAAAATCTAAAATTTGGCGACACACCGATTGGAAACCACTGATTTAACCCTAGAACTCTTACTCAAAAAAAAAAAAAAAACTTTACACCTTTACATAGGTGAGGTCTAGTAGACCCCATCCAGGTCTATCAATGGAACTAATTATAAGTGAATATTTCGATCACTACAACATTAGTTCGTTATGTGTTACTAGTACTAATGATATTTTAACACATCCACTCTCATTTTGACAACAAAAATTTTCGATATGTTTATCGGAAGAAGTATAGAATTCACCTAACTACTTACATGTAGCTCCGTAGGAGTAACATTTTACCATCTTTTCCTTTTCTCTGAAGCTATACTTCTCCTTTCAAGGTGTGTGCAATATCAAACATATCTTGTGTAATATTATAATTTCATCAAACATATCTTGTGTAATAAAATACTCCTATGCGCCTTGTGGAGAAGTTGTTTTGAGGCCGCGTGCTGATCCAGGTATGTGTGAAACACATTGTGTTGACGAGTCTGACTGTGACGTGTACTGTAATAGGTATACTGTACAATCTCTTTCAGTTAAAATGCCTTATTCATCGGCTTATGAATCCGAAAACAAGTTTCGTTGCCATTAGAAAATTTGATTTCACTTGAACTATTTGTTACGGATCACGTATGCTGTGCATTTTCGAAGTATCATTCTGCATCACTCTCCTCATGACTATCTTCAGGACTTTCCTCAGGAGATAAAACACCTTCCTTTGCAAGCCACTCAGACACAACGTCTCTAAAATTACTATGTTTTGGACTCACTGAATTTCCGGTCTTCTTTTTCCTGAACTTATTTTCACTGGCTAGTAGGCGTATCTTGCAACTAACACCAAATTACACTCACACGAAATATTGAAACATTAACTTCACCCGAAGGAGAGTACTTCCTCTGCGCCATTAAAATTATGAATAAAAGAGGTTTATTATTAGCAAGCAGGTTCATAAATACGTTCATAATCTCGGAAACTGAGAGCAAAAGGGATACAAAGGGAAAATCACAAAACAAATGTAATGAGTTCTCTTTATAGTCAAGTAGATATATGAGTTTTCGGTTGATAGACGAGTATTAAAATTTAAAATGACATAAATTCATCAACACAATTTATAAACACCTCTAAAAACTTAAGTCTATATTTAAATGGCAATAAAATGCATTTATCTAACAACGTTCATGTATAGCATTACAAACAATGAGTTATTTCTTGTTGTGTGAGACCCCATGTATGGAAACTTGGAGTAGCGATACAAAATGAAAAAAAAAATCTCGGAAATATTTGTTTGCACAAGTCTAAAATTACGTAAGTTCCAAAAACACATTTAGATATGAGATGTCACGAAATATGAAGATTTGATGCAAATTTATTATACAAGGCACTTTAACTACCTGTATGGTGTCTGTCAGACCCACATATGCGTTCTAGGGTTAACAAACTACTCTAATTAATGAAGTTTACACGTAGTCCGTTTGCACTATGTGCAGATGAAGCTGAAGGAAGCCAGCACAGATATGGCTGTAACATTTTTTTCAGCTCCTCTCATTTATCTATCTATCTATGGTAAATAAAAATGAAAGTAACTATGTGACATTAACTCTTGAACCATCGGACCGATCACGATCAAATTTTTAACATAGATTAGGTTTTATCCTGGGAGGGTTTTATCATTTCACTGTCACGGTGCATCTTAGAGGAGGAAGGGGAATGAAAAGTATTTTAAAATGTTGGAAAATGAACGATAGTAGTGTCGAATCCATTGTTTAAGGGGTTGCTGAGATGAACACTGACACTTTCGATGCTATTTAAATCCAAATTCAGCCCCACAGCTTAGGGACGGAAAGAGGGGAGATAGATATAAAAATGATTGAAAATAACCGATGTCAGAGAGCGCTTCAGTAATAGTAAAAAGTGACTAACTAATGGAACGTATTACTAATTTCCTTATTTTAACCCAGCGAAGCAGGAAATTCACGCAAGTACTAGGTATGTGTAGACTAAATGAGGTGATTTGCTTCGTGACCCTTCGAACAATGTACGAAGCGGATATAAGCAGTTAGTATAAGAAGTTAGCTTACATAAATTAAGATTTCGCTTTCCGAAATCTTAATGGATGCATTAAATGATTTCGTTACTTACACTCTCAATCTAAATACAACTATTCGAAATTCACATTTTCGATTCCAAACTATGACTCTGCTAGACAAAGAAAGCACAGGCCAATGTTTGTTTTAATCCATTTTCATGTACGTCCTATTGTGTTTTCTCGGAGTACTTCCGTTTCCTCCTACTTTGTCATTCCACCAATTATTGCATAATCATTCATTTGCTTTAATCATCGTCTCCCTTAGTCTAAGCGGCATAATCGTATTACGTTAAACTCAAAGATTTCATTTTTATTTGCATGTCATTACTTTTCTCTCTCTTATTTATCTTTAATTTCTCTTTCAGCTTCTTTCTTTCAAGAACATGAACATAATTTGCAATTCTTTCTCATTATAATAAAACTATTATAAGTCCCATATGCAGCTCACCACTTTGGAACCCAGCAGAAGGAAATGGACAAGAAATATTGGCGGAAATAAGTCTTGCTTACAGCGGCGTAGCAAGCATTACAAGATTTGGGGGGATGAAACTTGAAATTGACCTATCTTGATTAAACAATACCAAATCTTGATAAAAAAAAAAATGCTAATTGTTTCGAAAACCTTAATCTAATTTATCAACCGTGTGGAAAACTATTACAGCAACCTTCTATTCATATTCATCCCATTCCATGTCCCGTCTGAGACACGAATAAAAACAACCCTTCTTCCGCTTTTGAGTCCAATTTAACACCAAAACTCAGGATCACTATCATCACCTATGATGCACAACTGTTAATTTGATAACTCATAGCTAGGTTAGGTAACCCCGCCAGCTAATCTTCACGAGAACCTTCAAAGGTACAATCAGTTGTAGAAATACATTAAACACGAAGAATAAGGTAGATTATATTTACTGCTTGTGATGTGGAGATATCTAATTTATGTAAGCATTCAATTGAGGGGTTCGGTGAGAGACCAGGCTAACCAACACCTGGTCAAGACTGAGATTTTGACGACCAGCATACTAATATCATTAACTGACCTTTGCCTGAACCACTTTTTGGTGTGGCTTGTACTGAGACAGGGGCGGATCCATAGAATGCGATCGCCTCCCAGGAAGAGAAAACTTGTATTTTAAATATAAAATAAAACCCATCCAGATTTGGAGCTCTTAAAAGTAGCTCTAACTTGTACGTAGCAGTATTACAACCCACCATCCTCCAGTAATCCGTTTTGGATCCGCCACTGTTGCATACTAAGTCAAAGTGTGAAGGTGAGTCGTATCCTTTGTAACTTTTTTTTCACTTTTTTCCTTTCTTATTCTCAGAAAAGTAAAATTGTCAGCAGAATTTCTAGCTGAACCTCTCATTTGTGGGAAACAAACCAATAATTGTTGATGCCTCCTAAAACATACCTATCCAAATCCTACAAAATATATCACATTTTGTAAGTCTTTCTCAAACGTTCTTCCGATCTTTATCTTCTTGCCAAGCATCCGAATGTCATCTTGAATTTTGGCCTTCTCATTTCACTACAATTCTTTGAAGTGTAAAAGTGCGCACAGCTTCTCTATCTCTCTTCACTCCTCCAGTCTCCTTCCACTCATGATTTTGCGAAGTACTAATATATAACCTCCCTTTTAGGCGCCTCTCCAACCACGCACCCAGGACACGTGCCTTGCTTGCTCGCCCATAGCTGCGGCTATGTGTACTACGTAAGTAACATACAATGCTTACGTAATGCTTTGAATTATAATTACTATGAAGAAAGTAATAATTCCAATTTTTGTTTAACCTTGTAGAGAAGCAACTACGGGTTAAAAACAAGGTTGGAAAGGTGATACATTTGTATGAAAATGAAGTGAAACACACACCGGTCTATGCTTTCACCCACCAGACATATTCTTTGGAACCAAAAATCGTGACTTTTGGAATCTTGCACTTAGGTTCACAGCAAAAATGGCGAAATGACTCATCCTTTGTAGATTTTCCCTACTAGTGTTGCCAAAATGTTGACACTAACGATCGCCAAACGAGAGGTGAAATGACACCAATTTTGGGTGAAAAGTTGCTAAAGAAAAAGTTATTTGTGAAATCTGTTGTCTATAAATATTGTCTTATAGTTACAGGTGTAAAATAAAAATATGTTCCACTCACATCTTTGTGAACAGGGCACAACCAATCCTTGAATTCATGGATCATTTCACGTTGTTTCGGGTACTTTTGTTTGTATTTTGTAATCAAAATAATTCCGAAATAATTAACACTACAGTACTTACGTTATGATGTTTTTAAAGAAGTGCCGAATAATTAAAATATCCCAGAGGACGAATATAAGAAACACCCACTTCACTTTTATTCACGCATTTATAGCTAATGTCGTTGTTGTCGGTAATGTTGTATTACTTTGTCTCTGAACGGAAGCTCTCCGAACTAAATAACATCAAGTTTGTAATTGCTCTCCGTTAGAGGCCAAGGGCAACAGATAATACAGGATTATAGTAGAGTAGGTACGCTGTATTCCTAAAGTCTTCATCATTTGAACTGATTAAAACAAACAAAAGGAAACGAAAGAAACATCAAAAACTGTTTTGAACTAATAATGCTTCTCTACAGATTAACAGGTTGTTTGCAGCAAAAAGTCGCTAAACTTGTAAGTAAGTATCTAAATCGTCGTTTAAAAATCACCAAAAAAATAGCCAATCTGAAAAATGACTTTTTGTCGCTATCGTGGAGGTCGAATCTCCCAGATTAGCGACTTCTCCCACAAATTGGAAACACTGTCCCCACCGAACAACACCCTTTCTCCCTTAGCCTAGCCGTCATAATCGTAGTACGTAAAACTTAAAGATTTCTTTTGATTTCGTTCATTTCGAACACCGCCAGAAACCTACTGTTATACGATTCCCGAAACACACTTTTGTTCACTTCTACCTATTAGAAAAGCCCAGTAAATAAATTGTCTTACTGCAAAACACAACTGAAATAAACTATGGTTGTCCTCCGTCTTAGTATGATCACCTTTTGTTTCAACGTGAAAGGTTTATTCACACACAAAGAGAGGCGGTTACACAATATATTCACTCTGAAATCAAAATCTACTTCCCTTTGACATGTTACTAGTAGGAAAAAGTTCTTAAATTTTCGAATTCAGATACTACACATAATAAAAAAGTTTTACTAACCAATCACTGCCTTCTTCTTTTTTATTAACATCAATTATTATTATTCTCTTATTAATCCCCACAATCTGCCTGTTGTCTTGTATACGATCTTGTATCAAATGCTTTTGTGTCCTGAGATCGAAAAGCCTCTTCTAACAATCTTTGTCTTAATTTTGCCCGCTACCTGTATTCTGCTATTGTTACTGGCAGTGGCGTATTTACGATTTTGTTTCTGGAGGGGCTTTGTTACCTTTCGGGGGGGGGGCTTTGCTCAAAATATGAAAATTCTGCAAGATATTTCATATACTTTACTATAGTAAGTAAGATTTCGGGGGGACTTAAGCCCGAAAGTGCCCCCCCTAAATACGCCACTGGTTAGTGGTAAAATTTCAAGATTTTCATTAAAGATCGGGAAATTATACCACTAGTTCTTCAGATTTTTAGGAATGTCAAATGAGTAAAAGTGAAGTGTGATCACTTGCAACAAGTAAAAAAGCTTTAAACGAATATATCAATTTATTTCAAGATAGAAAACTACAGAAAATTTAAGATTTAGGATTTATATTTCTGGGCTTTCGGCATTTATGGCCATATAGCTCGTCACGTATGAGGGATGAAGTCCCTCAGCGAGCACACAATTCGAGGAAAGGGAAGGAAGGAAGCTGCCTGGGACCTACAAGTTAAATACAACTCCAGCATTTGGCTGGTGTGAATGAGGAAAATCCAGGAAAACCTCATTCAGGAAGGCTGGCCTAAAAAGATTTGACACTTTTCGATTGAGTGCCCCCACCTTGAATCGAACCAGGGACGACTCAGACCGAAGGAAAGAGCGTTAGCGACTATGCTACGCCGGCCACTACTCAAAATTTATGCTAAGCCTGCAAAAGGTACCTAAGAAAATGTTAAACCAATAAGTCAATTGAACAAAACAGCATTCTTGAAATTGGCAACCAGGTATTTCAAATTGCCAACTTAAGAAATTTTGTAACTTTGGGGGTGGAGGTTCTCCCTTAATCCCCCTTAATGACGCCCCTATTTGCTTGACCATTGTTGTGCCCTAAAGTGAAAATGCACATCTTGAAATGCATGCTCAATTTAATCAATTGTATTTATTTGTAGTCAAGCAATTCATGAGCCTGTCAACTTCACCTATATCTTTTTTGAAAATGTAAATTTGCTTATATAATAGAAGTTTGAAGGAATTATTAAGACATTCGTAAAGTGGTAACGCTCTTAGCCTGTGGTGTGTGGGAGGCTCGATCCAGGCTCGTGCAAAGTTGGCGTTTAGTAGTCGATGATTTTTCTCTGGAGCAATGCTGTTGAAAACTGGACTATGAATCACTACTCGGATTTTCATCCGAGGATTCATATCCCACATAGCCCTATCCATGGTTTAGTGATTATTGCGCGCACATATGTACATTTGGTGATAGCTGTGAGTTTCGCAGAGACAATATACATATAATGGTGGTTTGATTTCCATCAAAATCATAGACTCGTTTTTTTTTTATTTTTTTTACGTTGGTATTGAAGAAGACACTAAGCTTCAACAAATATTCCCTTTTCAGCAAGACATTAGGTTAAATTGGAAACAGCGAACTACATTACGTATTTCCGACTTTATTATTGATACAACTACTTTACACGGGATGTATCAAAAGTCAGTTGTCATCTTTTCCGAAAACTACAGGGATGTAGTTTCATTGAACGCGAGATGAGAGATTAGGCCCAGGAGATAGTTTCGGAGTACGTCAAGCGGACGGTCGCCACCTTAGATTCGAAATCGTAATTACGGACGATAAGTGTGTAGTGTCATAAGTGTATAAGTGTGTAGTGTTATGGAACTAAGACAACAAAATAATTTGCAAAGTGTTGTTTATACTGCACATTTATGTTCTGCAAATGGTACCGTAAATAAGACAAATACACATCGACATGATATGTTTGATGTGTGGTGAGCACGTAAGGAAGCGTATATGTAGCGAGCCAGACTTATTTTTTTGCTTTAGGAAATTATTTTAAAAATCTGGGTATATCAGAACATCAGTAGAAGTAATATGAGATGGAGAAGAATGACAAATCTTACTAATGAGTGTACTAAATTTGTTTTTTGTTGAATATCTGTCAATATTGTAAGCGATGCTCAAGAGTATCTATATTATTACAGTAGTCACACAGATTACAAGATACCATACGAGCTGATATACTCTGTCTCGCATTTCGTATTTATTGCTAACGATAAAATACCAAAGAGATCTTTGCCGGGTAGTTAAAAAGGGAGCATTAATATTTCGCCACATATAGTTAAAATTAACTTGTGGTTCTTTCAATTGAATGTGAGGCGTGATGATATGTTGTGTTCTTAGATAATGTCGGTAGAGGGCTTTCGCAGCCATTAACTCAATTTGTGCATGTTCAATTAATGCATAAGCGATATCTAAGACGGGCTCACACAAGTGTGGCAATTTGAGTCCCCAAGGAAAAATATGAATCGGAGCTTCAAGCTCTATGCAACCTAAATATGCAGAGAGAACAGAGGACGACACACTGATCTTATCGTTCGCAAACAATTTGTTTATCCAAACAACGGTTTGTTGTTTTAACATATATTTAATAGTAACACATAATAAGGATTACACAAATTAATGGACTGTATTTAGTACACCGAAGATTGATTGTTATTCCAATTGAAGAGGAATGTAATTTGGTCCTCCAAGCACGATCGCGGTAGCGCGTTACACACACAAAGCTCTCACTCCCACACACTGACAAAAGATGCTTGGACGCGGCCTAACTGTAAATTTTGAACAATGGGAGGAAAGGAACCAGTATGCGAAACTTCGGGGCTGAGAAAAAGTCACCCCAAGAGCCATCTGTACACAAAAATTGGCACTACATACAGACACTGTCAAAATTGAATATAAGGCTGTTAGAAAAAATAATAATAATTATTTGGCAAAGGACAGGATGGCCCAAACATAGCCCCCACCTTGAAACGCTCAAGTTTCAAAGAAAATAATAACTTCACAAGCCTTGAATCACACAAATCACATACACTGAATAAGACTAATGGATATTAATACGCTGAAACATGAAAACACTATTTACAAATTATAGGACAGCAGTCAATGCACTTATCACGACACCGCTGCCATGACCTATTTATTTTCAGAATTGAACGGGATCAAACACAGTTTCACAATAGGACGTTTCAGTTCGCCCTGGGCTGTTTTAATTGTAACTACACGCACTGCTCCATCGCGGCCTGAGTGAACTTCCTTGACTCTCCCAAGCTTCCATTGTAGTGGGGGGAGGTTTGATTCCTTTATTATCACCATGTCGCCCACCCTCAGGTTATCTTGTAGCGTAAACCACTTTGCCTTTTGCTGGAGGCAGGACAAATACTCTAATGACCAGCGACGCCAGAAATGCCTTACAAGCTGTTGTACCAGCTGCCATCTTCTAAGGTGAGAGAGGTTAGGGGACGAGCAGTCCTTGTCTGGGAGGGCCAAGAGGGATTCCCCAACTAAGAAGTGAGCAGGGGTAAGACAGGAGAGATCATTAGGATTCTCTGACAACGGTGTGAGAGGACGCGAGTTCAGAATAGCTTCTATTTGGGCCAGCACGGTGCACATCTCTTCGTAACACAATGCTACATTTCCCATTATTCTTTTTAAATGGTGTTTCACACTCTTCACGCCGGCCTCCCATAAACCACCAAAGTGAGGGGAAGATGGGGGATTGAAATGCCAAGTTATTCCCCTTTCGGAGAGGAATGATGTGGTCAAGTTATTTTCCTTGGAATGCGCACTGGCCTTCAACAGCTGATTTAACTCCTTACTAGCGCCCACAAAATTTCGACCACAGTCACTATAAAAATCACTTGGAACACCTCTGCGGGCTATAAATCGCTTCAAAGCGGCTAGAAATGAATTGGTGCTGGCATCAGATACCAATTCAAGGTGTAGGGCCTTGGTAGCGAGACACACAAACAGAACAATATAGCCCTTACCCTTAATACGGCTTCTTCCATAGCTGTTTTTCAAAACATATGGCCCAGCGTAGTCTACACCAGTCTTGGAAAAGCACTTGCCGGGATTAACCCGGGATGCTGGCAATGAACCCATAATTTGAGTCTGAGTTTTTGTATTGAAACGCTGACACCGTACACATTTGTGAATGACATCACGCACTAAACTTCTGGCCCCCAGCACCCAAAACTTTGTTCGCAAGGTAGCCAGCACTAATTGAGGCCCACCATGCAAAGTGTTTGCATGCTCACATTCCACCAATAGACGAGTAAGTTTATGCCTTTTGGGCATCAAAATAGGGTGTTTCCTATCCACGGACATCTCGGCATTCTGCAATCTTCCACCAACACGTAAAATTCCATCACCATCAATAAAGGGAGTCAAACATAACAAACTGCTCTTACGGGGAAGGGGCTGTTCATTCTGTAGACACTTAAGCTCTGTAGAAAAAACACTTTGTTGCACTACCTTGACCAGGCACAAAAGACTTTCTTCTAATTCTCTCGCGGTCAATGAACCACGAAGCTTCTGTTTTGGGTTTCTGCAATTGTAAATAAACCGCCGACACCAGCTCACCACTCTTTTCAACTTTGACAGGGAGGAGTAGCGGTTCGCAAGGTCATTTTCGGTGTTTACACACATGACTGTGACACATTTTCTTCTTTCTTCCTCAACTACACTTGAGGCAGCCGGAGTAGAAAATGACGCTGGCAACACTGCTTCGCGCATCCACGAAGGACCCTCCCACCACAGAGGGTGACCTAAGAGCTCCTGGGACATGACCCCCCGCGTAGCACAGTCCGCTGGATTGTCCTTACTCTCGACATGTCCCCACTGGGGGGCAGGCAGAATATTCTGTATTTTCGCTACTCTGTTAGCAACGAAGGTTCGCCATTTGTCCGGTGACTGAGCTAACCACGATAACACGACCATAGAATCCGTAAAGGCTCTAGCTTCTTTCACATCGAGATTAATTGCACTAGCAATTGTTTTTAGTAGCTTAGCCAACAGTAATGCCGCACACAACTCCAAGCGGGGGAGGGACACAGCTTTGATGGGCGCAACCTTAGTCTTAGCCGCAATGAGGCTTACGCCCACACCCCCGTCTGCAGATTCTGATCGTAGGTAGGCCACTGCACAATAAGCTCGTTCGCTAGCATCACAATGACCTATCAGCTGACAGCTGACAGCGTCAAATGGCCTGATACATCGCGCTACCTTCACCTCACGTAACACAAATAGTGAGTCACAGTATGCTTGCCACACTGCACTGGTCTCAAGAGAAAGAGGTTCATCCCAACCTAAGTTTTCCTTCCATAAGGATTGCAATAGTATCTTAGCCTTTATAGTCACTGGGGAAAGAAGACCAAGAGGATCGAAGATTTTGGCCACTTCCGATAGTACCTTCCGTTTTGTCCACACAGCGGGAGGAGGAGGGATGGATACACTGAAACCAAATTCGTCACTTACAGGTGACCACTGCACCCCGAGAGTCTTAAAGTTGCTTTCTTCACTGAAATTGAAGGGCACTTCCATTTCGCGCAAGTGGGGGGGAACGGCCTCAAGCACTTCTGGTTCACTAGATAACCATTTTCGAAGCTCAAAACCGCATTCCCGTAACAGTTGAATTAGCTGCTGCTGCAACTCAATTGCGTCCCTCACACTGCTCGCACCTCCGAGGTAGTCGTCCATGAAAAAATCCCGTTTCACGGCTTCGGCTGCTAGCGGGTATCTCTCCCCTTCATCTTCGACCGCCTGGAGTAGGCATCTCGTGGCAAGGAAGCTAGCAGGAGCGGTACCATAAGTGACGGTGAGTAGGCGGTAGTCCTGTATAGTTTCACTTGGCGAGCTTCTCCAAACAATCCTTTGATAGTCCACATCGTCCTTATGCACTCGTATGGCACGGTACATCTGTTTAATATCAGCACATAATGGCACACGGTGTTCGCGAAAGCGAACTAGAATAGGAAAAATGTCTTCCTGTAATTTCGGGCCCACCATGAGCCTTTGATTTAAGGACACCCCAGAAGTTGTTTCCGCACTTCCATCGAAAACCACTCGTACTTTCGTGGTAGAGCTGGTAGGTTTTAAGACCGCGTGATGCGGCAGGTAGCAACTTTTCTCGGGGGGCACATTTTTTTCACTTGCGGGGATAAGCTCCATATGTCCCAATTCAAGATATTCGTCTATGAACTCACGATACTGCCGCTGTAACACAGGTTGTTTCGCTAATTTACGTTCCATGTTCAATAATCTCTTAATCGCGATCTCGCGTGATTCTCCTAGTTCTGGCGCGCTACCCCTGAAAGGTAGTCTTACCACATAACGTCCCTGTGAGTCACGGTGGTGGGTTTTCAGAAAATGTTCTTCACAATCCTTTTCTTCTTTGGATAAGTGCGTTTGCTGAGGCAGCTCTTCTAGTTCCCAGAACCTTTGAAGGGCAGAATCTATTTCACATGATACACGGCATGATGTCACTGTCACGTTGCTGGCTTTAGAGCCCACACTTCCGGATAACACCCATCCCAGGGTCGTTTCTAGAGCAATAGGTGAGCCTGGGGGCCCGACTCGCTTTCCCCCGAGCATGAGAGACGGAAACACGTCAGCACCGAGAAGAATGTCAATGGGCCCCACCTCATTAAAAGTGGGGTCCGCCAACCTTAAGCCTGTCAAATGTGGCCAGAACGTTGCTTCGGGACATGGCTGTTTTGGTAGATTTGAGGTCACCTTGGGCACTACAACAGCCTTGGTTTCGAATGTTTTACAACTTCCGCCTAGAGGTTGAAACTTCAAATTCACCATAGCACTAGCAGTTCCTACCCCTGCTCCCGTTATACCGGAAATCACCACACTGGATCTGATTTTTCGAAGACCAAGCTTCTGTACGCAATTTTCAGTAACAAAACTGGACTCTGATGCGCAATCGAGCATACACCGGAATGGATATGGCACACCATCCTTCCCTAATATTTTCACGATAGCAGTACACAATAGGACATGAGGAACACTGACTTCGGAAGTCACATGAGAGGCAACACTTGTTTCCTGAGATTGTACTGGGTTCGACGTCGACTCACTTCTATTAAAATGTAATAATGTATGATGTTTCTTATCACACTTTCGACATTTGCTGGATGAGCATTTGTCCTTCCAACATGCTTTGCGCATGCAATTAAAGCATAGTTTTCTCTCCTTCACGAACGCGACACGATCTTCTACTGTTCGTTTGGTAAATTCGGCACATTTGTAAAGAGGATGGTCAGAACTACACATTTCACATAGGGTTTGAGTTCGTTGAGCGGTAGTGACATAAGACGACGCTGATTTCTTTTCGCGGCCTTTCATTGGGTCACTAGTGGCGGGTGGTTGTCTCGGCTTGTCATTGGCCGCAACAGCAAGAGCGCGGGCTCTGTTGTTCAAAAATGCCGCGAGTTGCTCAAAGGATGGCTGCTCACTTGAGTTCAAAGAAAGCTCCCATTGCCTACGTGTCTCGTTATCTAATTTATCCGCTGTATGGTACACTAAGAGCGCATCCCAATGTTCGACTGGTTGTTCCAACACCTTAAGAGAACGCGTACACTCCATGGTGGTGTCTATCAATTTTCTTAACGCGGCTGCCGATTCCTGTTTAATTGATGGTTGTGTAATTAAACGTTTCAAAATCGAGTTTACTATCTCTCGCTTATTATGATAGCGCGCGTTTAACATGAACCATGCTTCCTTATAATTACTGTCCGTTATCTGCATAGCTTGTAAAAGCTGTGCCGGCTCCCCTTGCAACGATGTTTTTAAATACTGCATTTTTTGAGCACCTGTCAGTTTCTCGTTATTATGCACAGAGGCCACGAATAAGTCATGGAACGAAAGCCACTCGAAGAGATTTCCTGAGAACACTGGAAGCTGGAGTTTGGGTAACCTAATGTCACTCGCTTGTTGCACTTCAGACACAGGGTTTGGGGGAGGGGGTTGTGATACTTGTAATCCAATTAATGACACCCGCAGTTTCACTATCCTGTTGTCCATCTCCGCAATGTCCACTTCTTCCCTTGTGTATTCTTCATCTGTTGCCACCGAAGCACAATCTTCCAACAACGCTGAGCATTCTCGTTCAAGATTCATTACTTTTTCTTTGTGAACAAGAATGGCGTTCACTTCACTTGTTGTCAAAAGCTCAACGGCTTTTTCAGCTCTTGTGATTTTGGACTTTAGGGTCCGTTTCTTCACAGCAAATGTCTCCATCTTAACTATAAACACAAAACACTTATAAACCAAAAAAGAATGTTCACACTGTTCGTTAAAAACTGCTCACAACGGTTACGAATCCGGCCCGAAAAGAGGACCATTTAATATGTTTATCCAAACAACGGTTTGTTGTTTTAACATATATTTAATAGTAACACATAATAAGGATTACACAAATTAATGGACTGTATTTAGTACACCGAAGATTGATTGTTATTCCAATTGAAGAGGAATGTAATTTGGTCCTCCAAGCACGATCGCGGTAGCGCGTTACACACACAAAGCTCTCACTCCCACACACTGACAAAAGATGCTTGGACGCGGCCTAACTGTAAATTTTGAACAATGGGAGGAAAGGAACCAGTATGCGAAACTTCGGGGCTGAGAAAAAGTCACCCCAAGAGCCATCTGTACACAAAAATTGGCACTACATACAGACACTGTCAAAATTGAATATAAGGCTGTTAGAAAAAATAATAATAATTATTTGGCAAAGGACAGGATGGCCCAAACACAATTGAATGCTTCTTTTCAGAAGTAGTGATTTTGCCTGAAGGCCATTGTTTACACAAGCTACGCCATCCTGAGCTGGTAAGAGCACAAGTTGATCACGTGCAATTCGTAACTGCTTGTGTTGCCACACAAGAAAAAGCGTGACTGTTGAGGAATTTATATGTTTTTGTGCTAAGAGGGAAAACCTGACAGAAATACTACAGAAGACTCAATGTTTTTTGTTTGAGAAATAAATTCCTACTGATCAGGTTCATATTGTGAGGCTTATTCTGTATTAGGAAACCATGTATTTTGTTTGTAATTATGTCAGAATTGTAGTTAATGGTTTCTTTGGTGCTATTGAACCATTCAATACCTAGGATTTTAACTGAGTCAGCGATCGTATAGTACCAACTGTATGTAGTCCCGTATTCGGGATGTATACAAAGCAGTTTTGTTTTTGTGTTTATTTAAAATCGCTCCAGAGCTTTGTCGATACCTATGTAGAAGGTTATGAAAAACTTCTAAGGTAGAAATGCTCCTGACATAGAGATGAATCTTATCAACATAAGTCGCGACACAAATGGAAGCTTGATAAACTTGTACGCCAGTAAGTTTGGTTTGTGCCGCGTATATGAGAGGTGAAATCGATAAACTACATATAAGGCTGGAGATGCTATCACCTTGAAGAATACCAGCACAGAAAGAAATTACACAGAACTGAGAAAACCATTGATTTTTAGTTTAGTTGTCCTGCTATGATATACTCCTTGGAGAATGGACAGAAAAGCACCATTGAAACCAACTAGAACTTTAAAAAGATACTCGTGTGATACTCTATCGAAACCTTTCGAGAAATATGTAGATGAAATAGCAACGGGCGTAGGAGAGGCAGTTTCAAGATAGGCTATAAAATCTCTTATGCTAGCTAAGGTTTCATGAATTAAAGCTTGTTGCCAATGTTCATATTGACAAGAACTTAATGACTCTCACATAGTGTTTCATACGAAGCGCTAGACATCGTTTTAAAATTTTGATGTCCGCACATAAAAGGCTGATAGAACGATAATTGTAGATGAAGTTAGAGTTAGGCAGTTTAAGGGTTAATACAGTAACTCCCGTGGATAAAGATTCTCCTGAGGTACAGGTATCTTAACATTCATGGAAGAGATCCGTAAGAAACGGGACAAAAATTTCAATGCAAGTAATATAAAATTCAAACGGTAAAGAGTCAATACCAGAAGATTTACCACTTTTCCCTAATTGAATTGATCTCTTGACTCCATCAAGTGTAAAGGGACTGTTGAGATACTCTTGAGCACTTACATCCATGTTTAGAGGAATAAAGTCCAAAAGAGAGTCATCTTAATTAATTACATTAGGTTTAGCATACAATTGTTTATAATACTGAACAAATTGGGGAAGTACCTGCAAACATTAATAAATTTGGCCATCCTTGCCCTTAATAGAAGAAATTAACTTTTGTTTGCCTCTGAGTCGTTCTTTTTGAATTTGTACGATGTTAGCTTGTTCCGCGTCATCGGCCTGGACAAGTTTGCTTCTAACAAAAAAGTGCCTGCGTTGTTTATGCAATGAAGATAAATGTGCTTTGATATCTTGAATTTGAGGCCTGACCAGACGGCTTCGCAATTGTTCTTGTATGTATTATTTGAGAAGACTCGAGTAATAGTTGTAATGAGTATTGTAGGTCTGGTTCCGCTGAATACAATATTGTTACTTATGGAGCGAAATTTTAGTTTAACTCGCTTCTGCCAAAAATACATAAGTTTGCCCTGATAGTATGATATTAAGGAAAACAAGATCCGACATTCCTCTCGAATTAAATGCTCATACTTAGGGTCCATAAGTATAGAGGTGTTAAAATACCAAAGGGGACTACTTCTCAAATATTTGGATACTGGTAGGATTATTCTCGTAATTGAAGCATAGTGATCACTGGAACAAACAGGTTCGAGGTTAATATCGCGTACTTGTGCAACAAGTGAACGGCTTATGTAAAAACGGTCCAAGCGACTAGATTTTGAAGTATGAAATGAGGGGCCCGGCTCAGCGGGTCGAAAATGACGCCACACATCCATTAAATCATATGTATCTAGCGCTGGAATTCAGGAGAAAAATTAAAGTTCGGCGTCTGGTCAATGGATTGTAAAACTGAATAATAATCTTCACCTAATATAGAGCCTGAGCCATTAAATAGAGCCTGAGCAAGGTCACTGTTGAAGAAATCTTGGCTCTCTCTCTTGTTATGAAAACCAGACGGGACACAAATATGACATAATTTGTTGCGTTCAAGCATACCAACGGAGATTCGTTCATTTCGGTGATCATTAACTGCATTAAAAGCTAGATCACTACGATAGATAATAGCTGTACCTAGCCTATCCTCTGTAAAACGAGAATACCATGTATGATTAGAAAGATATCCATATTCAAGAATGGTCACTTCTTGAGTGAACAACACATCGATATTTGCTTTGTAAATAAAATACCTTAACGCTTCTTGTTTAACAGGACAAATAAATCCATTTAGGTTAATGGTGGCAAAACTATACATAAACCAAAAGAAACTGAAACGAAGTGGCAAACACTGAATTAAAGGCTGAAAATGATACAATAGTACAAAGAAGATAAATATAAGTCGTCCCCAACGGGGGTACCACATTTCAACTTTTTCAAGTTGGCCCGTGTTCATGCACCTGAAACGTGTATAACGTCTGAAGAACGACCTCCTTTAGAAGTTATTGAAACTCCAGTAACAATTGACTTTAAGGGTCTAGGTCAAAACCCCCACAGCCAAAACCCGAACACTCAAGAAATGTCAAAACGCCCACACGATCGGTCATAACTCCCACACAAACGTACAAATCTCCCAAACGCACGAACGGTCAAAACCCCCACAGCCAAAACTCCCACACTCAAGAAATGTCAAAACGCCCACAAAATCGATCATAACTCCCACACAAATGGAGAAAACAGCCACACAAATCAACGGTTATAATCCCCACATAAATGAACAAAACTCACACACAAATGGTCAAAACTCACACATGCAGAAATTGTCACAACTGCCACACAAATAGACAAAACCCCCACACAGTCAGACAAATTCTCCACACTCTGAAATGATCGTGATTGCACGTCTTTGTTGTGGCTCTTTATGACGCCCACTTTAGTGTTTCTGTCATTAGGAAACAGTGCAAGAAGAATAGTTGCAAGATCAGTTTAAGTGGAACAAAAAATGTTATTAAAAAGTACAACGGCAAGACATGCAACCAGGATCATTTCAGAGTTTGGGAGATTTGTCCGATTGTGTGGGGGTTTTGTCCATTTGTGTGGCAGTTGTGACAATTTCTGCATGTGGAAGTTTTGTCCATTTGTGTGGGGGTTTTGTCCATTTATGTGGGATTTTGTCCATTTGTGTAGGAGTTGATCGTTGGAGGTTATGAACGATTACCAGTGTGGGGCTTTGGCTGTGGGAGTTATGACCGTTCGCGCTTTTGGGAGATTTGTCCGTTTATGTGGGAGTTATGACCGATTGTGTGGGCGTTTTGACATTTCTTGAGTGTGGGAGTTTTGGCTGTGGGGGTGATGACCGTTCGTGTATTTGGCAGATTTGTCCATTTGTGTGGGGGTTATGACCGTTTGTGTGGGCGTTTTGACATTTCTTGAGTATGGGGGTTTTGGCTGTGAGAGGTTTGACCTGTTCCAGATTTAACTTAGAAAGTTACCGTTTTTCATAAACAAGGGCACTGAGATCAGATTCACTGGCGGATTCACTGATGAGTGATTGCACATTTCTGTCAAGGGCGGGGTTCGAGTCGGCTACCAATTGCACGACAGACTGATTAGCGTGGTTCATGGGAACACTAGGATCCACTTGTAAATAATTTACTGACTGTTGGTCACCTACCTGAGTCAGTTGTCTTTCCTGGAGAATTTCTTGGTCCTTGTACTCAGGAGTAGACCGGGGTACTGTAGTAGATTCCAGAGAGGCATTAACATCCGGGTCAGTAGTACGAACTTCTTACATTGGTAGGGCGGGGAGAATGACTGGATCGTTGGATGTTTCAGGTGCAGGAAAGTCATGACTTGAAGAAATACCAGGCTAAGCAGAAGTGAGTAGAGGGAATTCCGTGTAGTTATCACTATGCAGAGACACATTTTCATGTGGGAGATTATAAGGGGTACGAAGCTGTGGCGGTTGAGAACTTCGAACTGGCGGGTGAACTTTGAAGGGCGAGCCTTTTTCTGGGGGACATTCGAACAAAATGGTTCTGCGAATTGCACAACGCGCAAGTTTGGATTTGACCTGAATAACTACAAAAGAGGCCCTAACCGCACACTGTAATAAATGAAGGAATATTTTGTTTAAGCTTCATTTTAATTAATTTACTCCAGTACGGGTGAAGTATACATGGTTCGCAGAATACTGTTCGCCTAGGATTGACTTAATTCACCATGCTGAGAAAATACTCGTGTTAACTGTTGATTGCTAAGTTTCATGGGGTACAAAGACACCTTAACGACGATAAGACTCCTGTCAGCGAGATCAATAGGAAGTAAATGTTCCTTGTCGCTATCGGTGTATTTAAATTCACCATGAGTTGAACAGAGAATTAGTTCACACAGCAGCTTGTTGACTAACTAAATATGCAGTCGTTTCTTCATTTAATCCATTTCAATGCTATGTATTTGATCTATTGTTAATTTGAACGTATTTCGTATCCATTCATTCACAAAAAATAAAGTAGGCTTTTGACTTACTTCACCAAAATTTATACGTAAGGTACTGTATTTCCACGCAAACAACTCATGTTGAATTTTCGTCGTAGAACGACTACAAAAATCATACGAAGAAACAAATATATGTAGATCTAGAAGACACTAATAAATGCACTATCACACTAAGATAATCGCAGAGTACATAAGCTTATATCGACTGGTCGTGTGTAACGACACTAACAGTCAGCGAGCGAGAGAGGATCTGAATAGCACAAAGTCTCACGCACGTATAGCCATGGAGGTGCTGAAGATAAAGTCGCTTGTAGAGGCATAAATACTTGAGGTATTTTTAATTTGTCTAGCCAGAGTGCTCCTGCAACCATGTGTACTGGACAATAACCGTTTGAGATAAGATAAAGTCCGTCCGTCATGTAATTTTATAACAAAATGATGCGCGTCGATTTACTTTATTTCATGGTTCTCCCATATCCGCTTAAAAAGATCGGCTACAGTTGTCATCTAAATTCATACAATTATCGGCACTCATCTCAAGATTTTTCACTTCATGATGTAGGGACAGGGGTTCCTCTTGACATCCGTAGCTCACTTTAGGAAGAATTCGTCAGGAAGTAATAATAACAACCGCATACACATGACTGGCGATAGTTCGTGTTGGTCCCTTCCCGATTCTCCGCGACAAATCGAAGCAGCGCAGACCAAAATGAAGTCCTCGCAGCTATGCGGTGCTGACTTCAATACCCCGACTCTAGATATCTCTTTTTAGTCGACGAAACCCTGCCGCCAGTGGCACACTAGAAGCAGTCTTTCGACGCGTCGCTATGGAGACGATCGATATTTACCGGCAAGTGGGCCACTAAGTGTTGCCGAGGTTTACGGAATGGGGTTTATATGCGAATTTTAAAATTTAAATTTGAATTTGAATTTTTCAATTGTTACTTTTTATTTTACAAGTTTTTCAATATAATGCAACTTGTAGAGCAATCTCTAAACTTTCTAATGGTGTTTGTTTCTCGTCTCTAGTGCACATATTAACCATTTTATGACAATTTTAATAATCAATGTAACTAAAAAATGCTCTTTCTTGGCAGTTTTGATCACCCTGTATGGGGACACGTTCAGGAGAAGAGAGGCATTTTTTTATTTTTTTTTTTAATTTCACACTGTAATAAAGCTGTGCATCATTTTTAAAAAAAAAAATCTGAGATGGTGAAGTCTGATGATTTGTTGATTTGACATGGAATGTCCCTTTACTCACTTTTACAGTTTTTCCACTAACTCTTTAAGAAGAGGGACGAAAACAGAAACGTGGAGGAGAGAAAAATCACAGACACTATTCGCGCGTTCTTCCCTTTCCTGAAGTAAAACAATAAAATACGGAGAATATGCAATTTTTTGTCTTTCATTTTCTGTGTTGTCAAATCTGTAAAACCAAACCAAACAAAGAACAATACTACTACACAAAACGCTCAACATGTTAGCTATTCATGACATAACGATTGCATGATCCGAGTAACTCCAGTATATCCACAAATCATCATTTGTCATATTTTACCGAAATACGTCATGACTTTTCCGACAACCTGATACATTAAATGTTGTTAATACGCAAAGTTCATTGATCTCATCAGTTATTCGCTTACTCTCTTATGATCATCACCACCTTTATGGTACTTTCCGTAGATATATAAAGGTGAAATGTAGTATCCTGGCTTGCTGTAGCATGGAAGTAAACAAATTAAAAGCAACAGGATTATATTTCTCTCCGCCAAGTCCCCTTCTAGGAATTGTGTTGATTATTCAACAAAAAGACGTGAAATCCAATCAGAAAATTCATAAAATATAAAATATGTAACCAAGTCTCTGCTTTGCAATAATAATAATAATAATAATAATAATAATAATAATAATAATAATAATAATAATAAAGGAATAACAGAGTTACAATATCAATTACGTAAACAATATCTTAAAATAAAGAATAATAATAAATGCCACGCCGGGATTCGAATCTGGGTAGCTTTAATGACAGTTCTCTGCTCTCACACTTTGCAATCAATTCCTCAAAGATAAGAAAATAAACCAGCAGTTATGTTGGATAATCATAGCACACACTATTTCTACACGTGTTGATATAATTCAAAGAATGTGAAAATAATTTCTATCTTTTCTCCTTTGGGAACTGGACGGTAAAGAAGAATTTTAGGGATGGCAACGAGCGAGTTCGAGCGAGTTCTCACTCAAACTCGACACGACTCGACTCTAAACAGACATCTTTGAGCTCGACTCGAGAACACGACTCGAAAAATTTCCTCCAACTCGACTCGAATTTGACTCGAATTTCGATTCGATTCGAGTCAATACGAGGAAAAGCGAGCCAAATGCTATGTGTAGTTTCAAGTATTTTCTTCAAGTATCCTACATAAACAATATAATTATCAATGATGCTACTACTACTACTACTTTTTATTCTACTTATTATTATTATTATTATTATTATTATTATTATTATTATTATTATTATTATTAATTATTATTATTATAGCAACACCATGTATAAACATGGAAGCTAAGTATACCTGATTACTAAACCCAAGTTAACTGCTGACCTCGGTAGTCGTGAAGTCTAGGAGGCAAGGACATCGTTCACGAGGTTCTGGTTTTGAGTTCCCAGAGAAGCAAGCATCCGGGCTCAAACCAAAAATCGTTACAAATTAGAGGGCGCTTTCCAAACTTGTTCAAAACTGCTTGACCCGGGTTTAAGGTTCTCAGCGGCTCGAGCGGATCGGCTCGCAGCTAATTCCCTATCGAGCCGAGCCAGTAGGTCACCCACCCAAGCCGGCTCGAGCCAAACCAAACCGAGCTGAAGGCTTACACCAATCAAGCTGGCTCGAGTCAATGGCTCATCTGAGCCGAGTAGGTGCCTCATCTCAACCAAGTCGGCTGGAGCTGTTCGCTCAGTTGAACCGAGCTGAGTCGGTTAACATCACTACCCGGGTTGGGCTGCTTCGGCTTAAATCTTCGACCGTGCAGGTCTTAGCTTTTGTGGTAAGAAATACAGTATAAACTTATGTTAGTGCTTACGACATTTAAGGCTGTCTCGTTATAAAAATCCATTGACGTCTTGTTATTCGAGACGAGACGATATGCGAGGAAAGTCCCATCTCATGAGTAAGACTAAAAATATTCCACATTACTGCTTATAGTTCTCATACCTTTCGCTTTCCAGCCCGATCAGGTAATGATTTCAAAACGAGTTAAAACGAGCTAAATGAGCGAGCCATTTATCAAACTCGACTCGACTGAAACTCGACCTCAGAACAGTGACTCAGCTTGGAACTCGACTCGAGAAAATTACTTTTAATTCGACTCGAAACTCGACTCGAGTTTCGAGGTCAGGTCGAGCTTTAGCTGGACTCGTGGCCATACCATTGTATTATAAATCGGGACCATCACTAAAAACTACGACGTATCCATAACTTGAAGAAAGTTTCATGGTATGTTCCTCCTTCAGGAACGTCTACATAAGTTTATTTTATTTTATTTTATTTTATTTTATTTTATTTTATTTTGTTTTATTTTTTATTTTTATTTTTTTTTTGGTTTAAAGAAATGAATCTCGAGTAAGTTATTGTGACATTCACATAGCAACGTCTCCTTATAGAGGTATAAATCGTTGAGTCCTTTTAATTTGACGAACAGAGTGCTCCTTTAACCGTGTATATTCGACGATAATCGTTTGGGATCCGATAAAATGCGTTCGCCATATAATTTTATAATAAAATTAAGCGCATCTATTTAATTTATTTTATAGTTCTTTCATATTCAATTTCTAATATTCAGCGACAGCTGCCATCGAAATTCATCCAATTATACGCGTAATAATAATAATAATAATAATAATAATAATAATAATAATAATAATAATAATAATAATAATAATAACGTACACAATACTTTCCAATAAAGAAAAAATAAAAGTCACGCCGGGATTCGCACCTGGGTCACTGAAATGCCAGTTCTCTGCTTTTACACTTTGCCACCAATTCTTCATACAAAGATAAGAAAATAAACTAGTAGTTATCTTAGATAAACATAGAACACACTATTTCTACACCTGTTGATGCAGTTCAAAGAATGCGAAAATAATGTCTGCTGGCTTTTCTTCTTTAGAAATTAGAAGTTACGGTGAGAAAGAATTGCAGTAATGTAAATCGGGACCAGTTAAAAACGATGAGGTAGCCTCATCTTGACGAACGTTTCGTGATATGTTCCTCCTTGACGAAGGTCTATATCACTTGTTTTTGTGTTAAAGAAGGAAATCTCGAGTCAGTCATTGTGACACTCATAAGGAACGTTTCCATATACGAGTATTGGTACGAGTATTTTGTATATACAATGCTTTTAACGAGCTAATAGTTTAGATGGACGATGAAGTGACGCGGTAGGTAAGTGTTTAGCGCATTGAACTTCTATTCGGCGGACCCGGACTCAAATTCCAGTCAGGTACTAACTGTTTCAAATGTTTCAATTTCAACTTCCATACATACTCAGTGTGACAAGCAAGATCTTCTGCAGAAAGAAAAAGATGTTGGAATGAGGAGAATTGGAGAAGGTCTCTCATTGAAGGCGATAATTTACTAACTTATTTCCAGCAGTTGTTCCAGATTTGATATTTTCAGCTACTTTCAAGCATTTTCTGATTCATACTTGGTCAGTATTTTTATTTGTCGAAACCTACAGTATATAAAGAAGTAATACATTACATACAGAACAATATTAAGATAAATATATGGTGTTATTTGGAAAACACGATTCGAACCATCGAGATTCATTTTAGAATGGAGAGCTGTTTCGTTAGTCATCTACTTTAAAATTTTTTCTGTATAAACACCTGGATCAGGGCTACCAACTGCTGTCAGTGCCGAGAAAAATTACGTGTAAATTGGGTTGCATCTCTCTAGGCGTTCTCACAACTGCAGATTACATGGACCCCAAGCAGTGGAATTAGAACACTTAGTGGGGGAGATACTTTTGTGGTTGGGTGTATCTAACACTCATATTGTGGTGTACGTTACGCTCCCTCTCACATATTCAATTGTGAAGAACGAAGCTGTATCAAAGTGGTCGAATTCAAAGTATTGATTTTTCTTTCTCCTCTGATCTTAGAAATTGTTTCGAATATTAACTCTTCAAATCTAGTTTGTACAACTTTCGTTTGATATCTACGTGCTTGAAATTATTTGATGTCACATAATTCGTGCCTGCTTTAATTATGACAAAGTTTCAGTGTAATTGTATTTATTCTTTCTTGTTTCCATAAAAGGATTTAGTTTGTTAGTGGAATTTACGGCTAGATAGGTCATAAATCACTTTACAGTCATATCATTCTAAATTATGTTTTGTTTATTTATAGTAACAAGTTTTGTAGTTCTACCTTGTGTCACGCTGTGATAACTTAAGGAAAGCTACTGTTGATACACCGAATGGTATAAAATGATGACCGTAACAAAATATGAGCAATATCTGTACCTACTTTTCCTATCTTTCCTGAAACTACGGTTCACTAGACGTGAATTCGAACCAAATTAGCACCCTCCGGGAATCAAACCCAGTCTTACATGGCTAAGGACCGTACGCTAACCGCCTAGCGACGAAGGAGTTCTGTTCGAGGAATTGTTCAAATAATTTTTGAGAGTGAATATTTAGAAACCAAAAGAAAAAAAATACTCGAATAATTTAACAGCACTAATTTGAATCTAACCAGTGCGTGTCTTACACATAACCAAGCAATATATTGTTAATGATATTGCTTGGTAATATTTTTAAGACACCTACTGATTGGATTCAGATTAGTACCGTATTGTTAATGTTGTTCGAATATCAAGTACAATTTTGTTGTCCTGCGTACTGGAAACATTTTAACATGTAGTTCTAGCGAACTGATGTGAAACGGCTCAATAGCACCACTGCATACAAAAATAAACTGTTCAGATCATGTTGAAATTTTAGCATCTATTCTGCATTTCATCGCTCCAATGCTGGGAGCTCCAAGGCAACTAACAGCAAAAAATACTTAGAAAATTGATTTACTCAAATTTATCTTGTAAGGTCAAAGTTATAGTACTGTACATTCTTCTAAGGTATAAGTATATATACACAATTAAATCATAGGTTCCAAAACTGTTTGTGTTTCTGTTTGAAGGCAGCAAATTTTTTTACTCATCAAGTTCAAATATATTACCAATATGACTTAATATGAAGATGAGTTGTAAGCAAGGTACTTCAGTGGTAGAGTGCTTACCTTTGCTGTGCGGGGTCCTTGCTTCGATCTTCAGCCAAGTAAATTTGTGATGTACAGTATCGTGTTTGTGGGTTTTCGATGAGTGCTCCCGTTTCCTCTCATAATATCATTCCATCGATTCTTCAATCATCATTCACTTGCTTCAATCATCTCCCGAGCCTAAATTAAACTGAAATATTTCAAAAGATTAAGATGAGTTAGAAAACACATAGAAGCGAGCAGACCAAATAAAGTTCATCACCAATGAACAGCAAAACAAACAATAGAATTCAGTCTATTAAAAAATAATACTCATCCTTCCTTGCAAACAATCTGTAACAGTACGATAAGGAATTAGATTTTTGAGTTTTCAAGATCTATGGACATATTAGTCCGTCGCGTATGAGGAATGGCAGCCCTCAGCTATCACACTATCCAAATATTTCTCAGTATAAGAAGTATTGTTATTTCAGACCGTCTCAGACAAGTAAACATGTTATCCAATCAACCTTGTTTTGATTCACTCTGAACACTTCATCTTCCTCTTTCTCCTGAGTGAGTCTCCTTTTTAAATTCTCATCTTACATTACATCTATCTTTTCGCTACGGGGCTTTATACGTATTTAATTCTGATAGTCATCATCAACAACAGGACGTATAGCTATCTTTCCTTTCCTGTTCACGTTAAGTGAACAACAACACGCACGTGGATTTTCAGAACACACGTCTCCCTCCCGCTTTCGCTCTACTTGTGGTTCAGATTCGATTCTCGCAGATATAACAATAAGAATGTGAGGACATTATGATGGTTTGGGTTCCATCTCTCTCTTATAGCATCGGTACTGAAAGGGTCACTAAATTCCAATTTAACGAACATGAGCTTCCGTAGAGTATCGACCCTAGGATCATGGGCTCAGTTCCGCTGGGGTTGCTCTCAGTCGAAAATGTATATTTCAAGTCCACTTAAAGATGAAAAAATCTTTCATTTGGACGTCCGACGATTATGTCCCCAAGAGAAACTATGAACATGATGTTGTACGCCACAAACTTAACCAACTCTGGTTTGTGTGATCTCAGATTCGACACCAGCTCCCAATAAAATGGGTTTTGTGCACAGAATCTTAAATCGTGAGATAACGAAGCTACAATCAAAGTTAGTTGTCTGCTTGGCTTTCCCAAAAAATAATTTGATGCAGTATTATTTATTTTAGGTTTGTTATTTTTCTAAACTAGTAATCACAGGTTAGAGCAAATGTAAATTTTTATGTTAATTGGATTATTTTATCATTTGTACTGTTATTCTACTCGCAAATTCAATGTGTCTGAGGATGCGTGGTGACTCACTACTAGAACGCTCAATTCTAATGAAGGAAGTCATTGGATCGATACCAGGACATGAGAGTTTGTGGTTAACAACACTGTATCCGTGGATTTTCACAGTCTTCTCTCGTTCACTCTCATATTTTCATCCCACTGTAGGACTAACATCATTTTTTAAATATGTATATGTAAAACAACGTTTAAAATATTTACTTCAGCCTTAACAGAGAACGAATTTCATGTTAAGCTGTAGGTATATATTTTCATAAACCTAATTCTGGATGTTTGTGTATACGATAAAGTAAGTTGTCTCTTAAGCGAAAATACTTAACGGCTCTCATCATAAAACGTTTTGTTGTTTTTTTTCTTCCTCATAAATAACACGGGTTCTGGCTCGATTCTTGGTGAGAGCATTGAAAATTTGAATGTATTTCGATGGTTCGTTTTCATCTCTTGTAGCACATTTCTTACGTATTATTATTTTACTTATAATCCAAAATAAGTTTTCTTCTTCATTTGAATCACACAAATGCCAGAATGTATCCTAGCATATACTCATCTGAATTTCTCATGTCAAAGGCGCGTATTTGATCGTGGGGTTTAATCCGCATTGGGTGTATCAAAACTTTGATGAAGCTAGAATAATCATTCAAATACCATTTGAGCAATGAGTTTCGTATAGTTCATCTACGATACCGAAAAGTGACAATTAACTTCAGTACTATAACGATTAGCACATGCACCTTTGAAACTTATATGGAGTGCGGGTTCGATTCTCACTGACAGAGATCATTGAACACTTGAAAGCATTATCGTGAGTAGAGGTGAATATTTCATCTAAATTTTCACCTATCATATCCTATAGTACATGAGAACCAAGGCCATCAATATATAATCATACAATATGATATCACATAGCAACTGTTTCATCAAAGACCAGATCCAGTTCCCATGGCTCTTTTGCAGGCGTCTAAGAGTATGAGACGTACCAAAAACGAATTTTCTACGGGAAGCTTCGATCCTTGAATACCTCAGCCTGATATCATAGGTGACGATGGGTTGAGTCGACAATAACTACCCAATACACGTCTACGGCCACATACACCTAGCAACAACCAACATTCACGAGAGGAAAATGAAAAAAAATCATGCTTTGTTTTGTTTATAGATCCCGACAGGCGTCTAAGAGTATCGACATAGTCATAATACGTTATTCGCACCTAGCAAATAAACAACCAGTGCCCTGGGAACGTTCCCTGGGCGAATATTTTTCCACGGAAATGAACGCCGGGATCTCTACTTTGGGTTGCATCTGTCAATTCCTTCTCACAACTGCAAATGGCCTGGACCGCAAGTAATGACATTTGTTAACTTAGGGGGGAGACATTTGTGCTGGTGACTGTACGAACTTAAAATGTATATCTAGAAACATCTATTACGAACTAGGCTTTATTAATTGAAATCATATGTGTGAACCGTGTGTTTAGATATAATCACAAATAGTGCACTTTGAGTTTATTGGTTGACTTGGAGTTAAGCATCCTTTCCAGGAGCGTGGTAATATGAGACATGTACCTAGAGCTTAACGGGGAATCGAAACCTCATATGCGTCTGGGAGGAATCGAACCCGCTTCAAAGAAGCGTATGCTAATCATGTAGCCAAGTTGGAGGCTATAACAGATTTGATGACTGTAAATATATTGTTTTAACCAAAAGAATATATATATCTGTAACGCACAAAAATTAGGCAAGAAGAATAGCAGTCGATAACATATCTCGGTAATTTTGCGGCGCAAAAGACTACCAGAAATGCTAACAAAAGATAACAAACAAATGTGGAGGTTGTATTGTAGTTAGTTAGAAGCTACAACAAAGGTATTTATCAATCAATCGAAGATTTGTTAACTGTACACGTTCAGTACAATTAGTAAAATGAAGCAGAAGGGAGGCCTCACATCTGATGCTACGAACAAAGTCTCTCTATAATATACTAAGAAATCACTTGTAAAGAAAGTGACATTCGTACAAATTAAAATTTTATCGGTTGAGCTTGAGGCCACAAAATTATCTAATATATTTATTCACGATTAAAAGCATAGTACATTAACATCTTTTATTCTTTTAGTTCGCCAGCGTGACTTCCCATGTTCAGATGAAGAATGATAAACATGTACAGTAAAATGTTATAACCTTCGGAACAAAGATTTTTTAATATACTTAATAATGTATGAAATTAAAATACGTTTAACTAATATCCTAGTTTAAATCTAGTTGCTGAATTTAATTACGTGTTTTTAGTTATACCCTTAGAAATGACAAGATAGACGCTTACCTTGCTATAAAAGGAAGAGCTAAAAGCCATTCGTGAATTAAGTCATCTGAAACCTCCTTTTTAATTATAAGGTCTTTCATAACACCAACTGACGCTGCTGTCCCAATTAAAGGTAAAGCATCCAAAATATGTTTTCTGAAAGAAGTAGTAAAAGTGCATTACTATGACAATGGAATTTTTAATAGGGATTTGAGATCACATATTGCTCTTGCTCTGTCTAAATACTAGGGAGTTTTCACAATCTACGTAGGTGAGAATGAACATTGTGATAGAATGGAATGCTGGAACGCATTTAGGTCTGTGGGACATATATTTCCTTATCAATCGAAAGAAATATTATAAAAGACAAACCAAATATTCAGCTGCTCATTTTACAAGACAATCAGCAAAGCCATGGTGAGCACCATCAATGTGGTTGTATATATATGCTATTTAGATACTGAAAGATGAAGAATTCTGTCACAAGCAGCAAGCACTAACAGCATTCTATAATTATCATATTCTGCCATTGTTGACAGGCCGCTTGCCACAAACTGAAAATGTTCCAATGTGAAACAACTTATTCCAATCGACATAGCAATAACATATTTAAAGAATGTCCTTAAATGTTAGCATATTTCTAATTTTCTCCTTTGCTCTTACTGCATTACATGCAGTGTTATGTAAGTGAATCACATCCTAAAAGAAGCGTAACCTGCCAGACGTAATCAACTCTAATCTTGCCTAAGCGTGTGGCTTGCCTCTGTAATCTATCTCATTAGAGGAGAGGTACAAACATATTGCCTACATACACTATAAATGTTGTTTTGCATGATGGTGTTGACACTCCCAGCTGTACAAAATTATATTACCTTGTCGTAGCTCAGAGCCCACGTTAATACTAGATCTTATTTTTAATAATCGCACTGATAATTAAGCAGTAAAACACAAAATATGTTAACATCAACTGTAATTATGCGTTAATGCAGTCCTGAAACGGTATTTAAATTTTATGTAATGTCCCTGGCATCGGCCTCTTAAACAATAACTGATGGCGAGCCTTTATACGTCAAAAACATTGAATATGTTAGTTCATTTAACGAATTGAATATGCACTGTTTTTTTTTTTTTTTTTTTTTAAACAGGTAAAAGTCAGAAAGGCATATGCGAGAAAGATACATTTTATGGTTCGTATTTTCTTGACTATTCTGCAATTGACTACTATTGAATCAACGTAGCGTGAGATGTATACAATACTGCGTGTATGTATACATACACACATACAATCCATCGCGCGCGACTACGATACCAGTCGTACTGTGTGTATGTGAGTTAACAAGTCACTAATACTATCAGGTAGAGAACTATCATAAATAAAGTTTAAACTAACCATATCCACATATACAGGATGACTGAAATGCCATGTGACTAAGGAAGTCGGGGAAGCAATGATATATCTGTTTTCTAGAATAATGAATGCATACTGAGGAATGTATAGGAACTCATCCTATAAAACTTATAGGGCCTTATGCTGTCTTCTTAACATATGATTAGCGCAGGCACGTAGCCAAGGGGTGGGTCCTGGGGGTCCGGACCCCCCCCTTCGAAAAGAATAAGGAAGGATGGAACAAAAAGAAACAACAAATAGGAAGAATCAGCGTTAAAAATAAAAAAAGCTAAAAATAAAAATAATTTTTCATCATCGCTTCTCAGCAGTATCAAACATGTTATTTCGGAAACAGTTTTCCACTGATCCTTTAACTTGTCATTTGGAACAGACAATAGTTGACGGAATAATGAAAACAAACAAAAAAAGTTATGTAGAAAGCAAGTTCTGTTAACATTTAATTCAACAAGGAAAGAAACGCAGATATTGTAAAATATTTTACAAAACATTATTGAATATGTAGTTTTTGTAAAAGTTGAGGTCATAATGAAAGGAAAATTGTTATATTTGAATGAATAGAGGAAGGAACGTAGATATTGTAAAATCTCTCTCTTTTTTTGGGTCGAGGTGGCTCAGTGGAAGAGAGTTCACCTCCGGTGCTTGGGTTCCCTGGTTCGATACTAGCTCGCGCCGTGTGGACTTTGTGGTGGACAAACACCGTGCTGGTGGGTTTTCTCGAGGTTCTTCCGTTTCTTCCCACTTTCTTCATTCCACCTTTTCGCTCATCTCTTATCATCACCGTCTCCTTTAGCCTAACCGGCATAACGTGGGACGTAAGGCTTAAAGATTTCCTTTCATTTTCATTTCAAATCTTTTTTTTTTTTTAATATTCTTTTATTCGAGATTTCTTCATAGATTGTTACTAAAATACTTACTAACATGTCCTAATTTTAAAGTCTTAACAAACTAATATATGTTGCTAGTAAAATAGTTTAAATTGATCAAGCCCCTGGTGTGATAACAACAATATTTCATGTCAAACTCCCCCCCTCCCTCATTACGAAATCCTGACTAAACGAACCAATATATGTTACCAGCAAAATAGTTTAGAATAATCGAACTCTGGTGTGATAACCGCAGTACTTCATGCCTCGGACCCCCCCCCCCCTATTACGAAATCCTGGCTGCGTGCCTGATTAGCGTCATACTAAAAGCCTGATTATTGCAGGAAACATACGTTAGGCGAACTCTCTAGCATCGCACTAATCACCCTTCAGAACGTCTCTGCATAAGGTTAGGAACTTATCCTATAAAAATAATGTTTATCTAATTTTATTATGTACAGCTCGTGGAATAGCGTTCTGCACGAGCAGGAAAAGTTCATGTTTTATTAATCTCATTATCTTTTTCAGAAAAACGAGGAACTTATATTTCGCTGGACAGCCAAGCTTCCATGCCAGGCCTCGATTTCATATGAAAGATATTGGTGGATGAATGCATAGTAATTTATTCTTGCGATCTTGCGAAACATACTTGATATTTTATACATTAACCCAGTGTACACTGGAACTTATTTTTATTTCAGAAAATGTTTCTCTCATGCGAAATGTTCATCAAACAAACTACCAGTATTTTAAGTTTTCAGAACTCTTACTTCTTGAGAACTTATTGAGTAGGATAGTCAGTACTGTCTTCTATTTTATGTTTTTTTTTTCTAAGGAATGCGTGCTTAGTTTTATCAACATTTAAGGTTAATTTGTTAATTTCAAACCACTGTGATAATCTAAGTTACTCAAAATTAATCGACTTCTGTATTGTTTAAAGGCATAATTCCCATTTCAGGGGTATATACATCTTACCACCATTTCCATCATAGGAAATGTTTCTTCTCTACAAATCGTTCTACCTAATCATTTCATCATATTTGTTTTATCCACACAAGTGGCTACCCCTCTTCCACTCGTTTGGCATAGTTCTATCAAGCATCAGCCTCATCTCACGGGTACACGTTTCAGAAGTCCATCAATATAGGTTTGTTAATAGTCGCAAACCTATAAGACACTAATATTTAATATCACGTTTATATTACGCAATATTTGTTTGTGTATTTGTAATATGAACTGGCGATAGTTCGCACTTATTAAATAAAATATGATACTAACACTGATGCTTAGAAAATTGGAAAATTCTAATGTAGTGCAAGGTACTACAATTACTATTACTATACATATGCTGCAATTACTATACATATGTTAAGTACATTTCTCGAGATGATGATTATTTTAAAAGTTTAACTATAAAAAGTATACTATATCCATAAATTTTATAGCATTTAATTTTTAATCTAACATTTTTACCAATGTTTTAATTTATGTTGTTTGCCTTATTTTAATAGAAAGCATAACTTTAGATTTCTAATACAGTACTTTAATTCATTTCTAGTTAAATAGATACAGAACTCAATTGAAGACTTTGGGGCAAAAACGCGTTAAGACCAAAAAGTGAAAGTGTAAAGGAGATAGCTTCACACGGGTTTCTCTTCATCCGATTTTCTTCAAATTGGCACTTATATACTAGACCAAAAATAAATCGACACGATTTTTTTTTTCGGAAAATATGTTAAGGGGGAAAAGAGCCCCTTTCCAAAAAATGGCCACCTTGTTTAAAAGGGGCACTTTAAAGAAACAAAACTCTGACAATGCAAATATGATTTTAAAAGAGGAAATACAGATTTTGTCGCTTTGCAAGAAAAGTGTTGCAGGGGCAATGCCCCTTCGAAATGCAAAAGACTCCGCACAATCCTTACGGAAATTGGATTTCGGTGGAATTGCTTAAAACCGTGATATGTTGTACGGTTGTATCCTGCAAAAAAGTCTTAATGCACATAACCACCAATCGCTGATCGTTTGGCCGCTACGTGGCCACTTTTTTTTTTTTTTTTTTTTTTTTTTTTTGAAAGCCGAAGATAGCAATATCCTGAAGTTTGGAAAAAATGATTGAAATCGTGATATGTTGTAGATATTGTGATCCTGAGAAAAAGTCTTAATGGGCATCACCACTAATCACTTATTGTTTAGCCACTGCAGGGCCACTTTTTTGAAGATAGTGATATTTTGAATTTCGGTAACAAAAGATTACTGAAACCGTGATGTGTTGCAGACATTGTGATCCTGAGAAAAAGTCTGAATTTGCACAACAATTCATCACTGACCGTTTGACCACCAAAGCCCTGCAAACCCAGACCCGAAGATGGCCAAGCCCGGCGCGGATGGATCTGTATTATGTGCCCGGCTCGACACGACCTGGCCCGGATCTCGAGCCGGTGAAGAACGGGCCGGGTTCTAACCGGGATGGGCACAAACGGGCCGGACACTAAACTGGCCAAGCACAAAAGGGCCGGGCGTAACCGGCCTGAGAACAACCAAGTCTGATATGTCAAGTCAATCCTTCAATATGGAATGGAAAATGAGAAATTTTTGTTATAATATTGGAATTTCTTTTCTTTCTTCTCGAATGGGAAATCGTGTGAAAGGTTACCCAAGGTTTGCTTTCTATATTACTATTCTGTCTGTCTATGTGTTATCTGTACTTGCACTGCCCAGCCATGTTTATTGTACAATAATACAGCTCAGGGACGTAAAAGTATTGTACTACACTCATTACTGCGTTACGAGTAACAGATAAGACATGTAAAACTGCTATACCGTGTGTAATACTAATACTACAATTACTACTGCTAATACTACTATTACTATTAAGATCACGAATACTAGTGCTAATTCCACTCTTGCTGCCACTGAGTAGTATGGGCCCCACCTGATCGCTTTTTGGACTTTGACCTCGACATTTGTGACGTCATAGGTCACAGATCAATGACCTTGGCCCGGAATTAATGATCTAGGGGTACTTAGGACCACCCACTCTAGATTTTGGCAGTGGTACCTTGGCCCACCCCCTAAATTTTGGCAGGGGTACATATGACCACCTCCTTAATTTTGGAAATTGCCAAATCTAAAAATTGGATATGGTAGTCTGGGACCAGGGTATGTACCTCTAGTAGTATTGGGAGTCCACCTCGTTCTCTTTCATGGGTAAAAAAATGCCAAAAAGTCAAATTTCGGGGGTCTTTGACCTAATTTATACCCTTTGATGAGGTGTTATTACCTTATATACTTATATGGGGGTATACAGGGGTCCATTGCCTTTCATAGGACATGGGTACATTAATGCGCCCGTTTAAATTTTGGGAGGGGTACCTTGGCCCACCCCTTAAGTTTTGGAAATTGCCAAATCTAAATATTGGGTATGATAGCCTAGAACCATAGTATGTACCTCTATTAGTATTGGGGTATACCTCGTTCCCTTACATGGGTAAAAAATGCCAAAATTTCAAATTTCGGAAGGTTTTGACCTAATTTATCCCCTTTCATGAGGTGTTATTACCTTATATGGTTATATGGGAGAATACAAGGGGTCAATTTCCTTTCATAAGACATGGGCACATTAATGCACCCCTCTAAATTTTTGGGAGGGGTACCATAACCCAGCCCTTAAATTTTAGAGATTGCCAAATTTAAACGTTTGGTATCATAGTACTGGACCGTAATATATATCACTATAAATTTGGGTGGTCCATCTCGTTCCCTTTTAGGGGTACAAAATTGCCATAATATAAACGTAAGCAATACGTAGTACCAGGTATTTGGTTTTGACCTAAGTTATCCCCATTGATGAGATCATATTACCTTATATGGTTATATGATCATGTATAGGTGTCCATTCCCTATCATAAGACATGGGTATATTGATGCACCCTTCTTAAAATTTGGAGGGATACATTGACTCACCCCCTTCAATTTTGGAAATTGTCAAATTTAAGCATTTACAGGACATCAATATATATCATGATAAATTTCGGTGGTCCTTTCATGGGTAAAAAATTGCCAAATTCTAGTACAACCACGTGTTCGGTTATTAACTCAATTTATCTTCTTTGATAAGGTTATATGGTATGGACGGGTATCCCCTTTCAATTTGGTAGGGCCCTTAGGGTGTCAAATGTTAGTACGGTCACCTGATCGATGATTTGGTTTTGAGGCGCGAGTCTCTGATATGGGTCCCTGGTCAATATTATCTGTGAGTTAGGTGGAAACTTTGAACAAGATTCATGACATTTAAAACTTTCTCAAATTTCAAACTAAAAAAAACACAAACGAAAATTTTTAAAAGATAAAATTGAGAGGAAAACTTTTAAACAAAATTCTTCAAACTAAAAAAATTTCAAACGAAAAATTTTGAAACAAAAAAAATCAAACGAAAGAATTTTCAAAACAGAAAGTGTGAAGCAATATTTTTGAAACGAAAAAAAAAATGTCTAACTAAAAATTTGAAAAAAAAATCAAACAAAAAAATAAAATTTTGAAACAAAAATTTCAAAACAAATAAATTTCAAACGAAAAATTTTTCTAAACAGAATTTAAAGTCAAACAGTGATCAACTTTCACGGTTAACCCTTAAACTTTATCCGGTTTTTAACTATTTGATTAACAAATAAACGGTTTTCAACTATTCGATTAACAAATAAACGGTTTTCAACTAATTGATTAACAAATAAACGGTTTTCAACTATTCGATAAACAAATAAACGATTTTCAACAATTAGATAAACAGTTAAACTGCTTTTCCGTTTCTCCCCAACATTTACCAGTGAGTGCAAGAATTTACAAACTAAAACAAAAAATTTGATATCACTTGAAATACACATCATATTTGAAACAAGGTGTTAGTGTTCATCATGGTTACACGGTGGAAACATCCATTTACCTGTATTCTCGCAGGACCTAGTGGGTGTGGAAAAAGGTATTTTGTGAAGCGATTACTGTCACATCTCCCAACAATGATCAATGCGAAATTTCATAAGATATACTGGTATTATGCAGAATGGCAAGACGTGTATGCAACAATGGGGATTCCAGTAGAATCTCAAGAAGGACTTCCACGAATGAAAGATTTTCAGCCTCAAGATGGACCAGATTTGGTTATTATTGATAACCATATGCGAAAAGTGAATAGTGATATTGTTGATATGTTTACGAAAGGATCCCATCATCGAAATATTAATGTGATTTTTATAACACAAAATGTATTTCATCAAAATAAAGCAAATAGAAATATGAGTTTAAATTGTTCGTATTTGGTGTTGTTTAAAAATCCGCGTGACAAGTCACAAATCAAGCATATGAGTTATCAAATCATGCTGATCATCCACTGTTTCTACAAGAAAGTTATGCAGACGCAACAAGAAATCCACATGGCTATTTACTGACAGATCTTAAACAAGATACACCCGATGAAATGCGATTTCGTACAAATATTTTTCCCGACGATTTGCATCATTACGTTTACGTACCAACAAAACATGTTTAAATTATTGTGCATGTGAAAAGAATTAAAGTCTTTCACGATGTATCCTACAGTGAAACACGCTGATCTGCTACGTGCTCTGCACAAAGCTAAAGCAAGATTGCGTAAAGCTATTATTGCCAATTCAGACGCTTCATTAATTCATAGTATTTGTGAATGTTGTTATAATGTCTTAAAAGGCAATGTTCCACTGACAAGTGCGCACAAGCCACAATTAAAGCGTTACAAGAACACGCTCTGCTATCTCGTGAACAATACAAAATCATTGGATAAAAGAAAGAAACATTTAGCCGTACAACAAGAAGGATTCTTACCTGCATTACTTGCACTTATTGTAGGAAGTGTGTTATCCAGTATTTTGTTTAACCATCATGGAACATAGCAAGAAGATGGTTTTAGTGCCACCAGAAATACTTCAACGAATGCATGCATCATCATCCCATGTGAGTGAAAATCAAGAATCTAATCTCGATCGTGAAATGAATCTATACTGAATACATCGTGATCCAAGTGATGAAAAAAATGGAATCAGTACAATAGAATATTACAGAAATATCTTTATGTTATACGTAAACAAGAGGAACCAATATCACTTACAATTACGTCAATGAAACCTGGTGGTGACGTTCCGAATGTTCATGATAGCACGAAGCAAGAAATTTTTAGCCGCAATACCACAAATGTATCGTAATAAAGCCGAACTACTATTCCGTCGTTTAAAACAAGGTGACGCAATTACGTTGGATCATAAAGTAACAGTGTACATCAACGATAATCAACTACATGGATACAATATTGTAGATTGAATGTGTGATGCGACTCGACCGAGGAAACATTCTAATCTTCAATGCTGGGAATTGTTCTGCAACTACATTGCATCGTCAAACACACCTCAAGAATTGATTGGTAACCCACGAAGATTAAACTATATTGTCAAGCATAATAGTACAACAGCATCTCAAGGATCTGCACCACCAAAACCTGCACCTGAATTATTTTCTTCCAGAGAAGAAGAAGAAGATGATGATGATAATGTGTTAGAAGTCCGAACAAAAAGAAAACGTATTATTCCACAATGGTCAACGTACAAATCATGAACAAAAACTTGGAATCCATTTATTACAATCCAGCACATCCTGCATCATTTTCTACTGCAAAGAAATTATGGCAAGCCACAGGAAAATCTATACCTCTAGCCAAAATAATATTTTGGTTAAGCAAACAACCTACTTACACGTTACATCGTCCTGTACGTCGTCTTTCCGTAGAGATTTTTATCTTGTCAACAATATTGATGATCAAAGGGAATGTGACTTAAATGATTTGCAATCACTTCAAAACTATATTGACAATTACCATTATATTCTTACAGTGATTGATGTGTTTAGTTGGTTCGGGTGGGCTGTACCACTAAGGTAAAAAAGTGTCGTGGATATAGTGAATGCATTTCAAATGATTTTCCAGGACAGGAAACCAATTGTGCTACGTAGTGATTAAGGAACTGAATTTACCAACACGATAGTACAAAAGTTTATCAGAAAACGCAACGTGCAACATGTTACAACGAAGGATCCAGACATTAAAGCCAGTATCGCAGAAAGATTTAATCAGACATTGAAACATCGTATGTGGAAATACTTTACAAACTATCAAACATACAATTACATCAAAGTATTATCTTTACTTGTAAAGGCATACATGGAAAGTCGGCACTCCAGTATTAAAATGGCACCTGCAAACGTTTCTCAAGACAATTTACTGGAGGTGTGGCATAACATATTCGACAAAAAACTACAAGTTCAAAACAAGATACGGATTTATCTGTTGGTGATACTGTTCGTATTAGTAAAACAAAACGTATCTTTGACAAGGGTTACCTCGAGAACTGGACTTGGTAAATATTTAGAGTAAAAGCCATTCTACCAAGAAACCCATCAGTGTATCGACTAGAGGATATAAATCATCAACTCATCGACGGCGTTTTCTACAGAGAATTACAACCAGTACCGCTCCCTTTGATGTTCCCCATCGATAAAATATTACGCACAAGAACAAAAGGTCGCAGAAAGTAGTATCTTGTCCAGTGGAAAGGATATCCTTCCTCATTCAATTCGTGGATTCCTGAAACTTCATTGAAGAAGAATGGAACCTGATCAAGATTTTTACGTTACACTTCCCAGTAATAGTTCCATGGATTATTTTCCAGAAAATACATTGACTTCATATAGTACGAAATTACAACGACCTGTAGAATTTCGCCAGAAATGGGATGTTGCAATTGTAGAGATTTATTACCCACATTTTTTACTGAACAATAACAGTGAAAACAATAAAATATATTACAAATCATCAAGCAGTAATGATCAGGAACCGTGGAAGTTTGTAACGATCCCTCTATGCTATTATAACAATATACGGGATCTTATTCATGCAACTAATACACATCATAAAGAAACCAATGTATTTATATTTCATGATGCAACTATATTCGGACCCAAGAGGAACGAGAATGGGGAATGGCGGAAGCTTCATAACGAGGAACTACATAGTTTATACGGTTTACCCAACATTGTTAGGGTCGTCAAGTCTAGGAGGCTTAGGTGGGCAGGTCATGTAGCTAGAATGAAAGAAAGTAGAAACGCTTTCGAAGTCTTGACTGGTAGACCCATAGGAAAACGACCATTAGGAAGACCTAGGCGCAGATGGGAGGACAATATTAAGATGGATCTCGCAGAGATAGGAATACAAAGTAGAAACTGGATGCAATTAGCTAAGGATAGAAGTCAGTGGAGAGCTTTTGTGAACGCGGCACTGAACCTCCGGGTTCCATAGGCCATAGAGTTAGTTAGTTTTAGATGCAACTGATAATATATGCCTCATAAGACATCCCAATAAGGAAATCCATACTTCTGTACAATTCTCACCAAGTGTCAGTTTAATGCTTGGATTTGAACCGAAAAGTAATTTAAAAGATATGCAAAAGGCACAATATACACCAGATGTACGATTAGGTTTACCATCACAAATGTACGTCTACTGTGGCATTATTGAACCTGTTACTGTTGGAGATACAACGGTACTCTTGCTACGAATTGTCAACATGGATCCAGTGAATCATAATTTTGGAAGTCATGCAGTACAAATCTTTAATCCTGCACATTATGTACCGGTGGAAAAAATGAATTTTGAGCAAATACAAATCGATATAAGGGATAGCACAGGTCATCGTATGGCATTCACTTTTGGAACGGTGTGTGCAAAACTACATTTCCGTCGTCGTCGTCATGACTGATCCGTATTTGCAATACTACCAAAAACAAGCATTATCCGGTGTTGGCAACGTCTATGTGGGAAGCCCCTATCAAGCAGGACATAACATTGGAAGTTTCCTTAGTGCCTTATTTCGTTCAGTGTTACCACTTGTGAAGCAAGGAGCTAAAACTATGGGAAAAGAATTATTAAAATCAGGTGCCAATATGATTAATGATGTTGTGATTTCGAATCAACTGCTGGAAGAATCGTTTCATCAACGGATGCAAGAGGCAAAATCAAATTTACAAGAAAAAGCTAAAAATAACTTGAAAACTATACTGGGAAGTGGATATCATAAATGAAAATGGAACGACTGCTCTCAGTTTGAGTTTGACCTTCCCACGAACAACACCACCATCAATCCTACGAAGAAACGTAAATTATCACATAAGAAGAAGAAAAGATCATTGGCATCGTCACCAGATATTTTTGATTAATTTAATGATGGCTTTCTTGCATCATCGATCCTGTGAATGTGTAAAAAGTGAATTGCACAATTTTTCAACGTTACCCACGCAAACCAGTGTTCTGGACAATAGTATTATTGGCCACAAACCAATTAGCTCAAAGGGGAAAATTCACCAATAGAATTTGTAGTGAGTGGTAGCGGTGATTAATATATTGATTTGCCACAAACCTTATTGTACGTCCAAGCACAAATCGTGAAATCAGATGGCTCTTCCTTCACCGAAACGGATAAACCAATTGCACCTGTCAATGATTTTCTAAATGCTATGTTTAATGAAGTGCAAATCAACTTGAACAATATACTGATTCATTTCCGTCGCATAATCATCCATATCGTTCGTGCCTGGAAATACTGCTCAATTATAGTGATGGGGATAAAAATACACATTTACAAACAGCAATGTGGCTTGAAAATACGGCTGGTCATATGAACGCAACCACCAGTGAGAACAAAGGATTTCAACAATGATATGGACTGACCAAACAAAGTATGAAATTCGATATGATTGGAAATCTTCATTGTGACATTTTTAATCAAGATAAATTTTTAATTCATGGAGTGGAATTACGTGTGAAACTTATTCCTGCGAAACCAAACTTTTGTCTCATAGCCAGTGAAAGTGGTGTCAATGCAAAAATCAATATTATAGATGCATCGTTGCAAGTGAAAAAAGTCAGCATTAGCCTAGTGTCAAATTGGCACACAATAAAATTTTACAATCTACACCGGCAAAGTATCCTCTCACAAGGGATCAAACGAAATCATTTACCATCTCGAAGGATACACAATCCAAAACTATTGATAACCTGTTTATGGGAACATTGCGAAATCGAATTATTGTAGGATTTACATCGAATGAAGCATCCAGTGGAACTATTAGCAGCAATCCATTTGAATTTCAACATCTAAACATTAATTTCTTTACAATGTACGTGGATGGAAAAGCTGTACTTTCAAAACCACTGCAACCCAGCTTTGAAGAGAATCTCTACATTTCATCGTACCTCACATTGTGCTCAGGCTCTGGCATACATTTTACCAATACTGGAAATACAATTTCAAAAGCCGACTACAAGAATGGATATACACTATTTGTATTTGACCTAACTCCCGATTCTTCTGCTGGAAATTGTCACTATTCGAATTTACAACGACATGGAGCCATCCGATTGGAAGTTCATTTCCAAGAGAAATTAGCAGTACCTGCAAACTGTATAGTGTATGGGGAGTTTTCCTCACTGAAACTGATTTTTTTTTCTTTTGTCCACAATTGATTTTCAAAGTCTTCTTCTTAATCATATTGGATGTTTTCATTACTTTAGTTTTAGTAAGTCAGTACGCGAAATACAGGAGTCCTAGATGAGAATGTCATGTACTGGAGAAGAAAATTACCAGACTTCCAGAGAAGAGTTTGTCATTAATATTACTCCCAACAAGAACATTTTGTTCTATGTGCTGGCTTATACACTGAAACTGATTGAAGGATGTCAATACATGAATTTTTTACAGTATTTGTTATGTATCGTGTAATAACCTAGTTCTACCTTAAAATTTGTAGAACCATAGCACTAATATAAGCTTCTAAAACAGCTATATTATCTCTTAATTTTCTACGATAGTATTAGTATACAATAATTGTCCAAAGATGAACTACATATCGATCGATAAGTCTTTTTGAACTAAAGAAAATGATATGCGTGGGAATAATCCTTGTGTGTAGTTTTCGAGAAAATCTACAAAAATGAATATTTATGGTCTGGAAAATGTTGTTAATGGCCAACTATAACAAGGTCAATAGCATTATATTTGTTAAAGGGAACCTGGTATTTATAAAACGATATGAAGCCTTTGACTGTGACGCTAGCAAGAGGTCAGTATACTATAGTCAAAGAGCAATAACTGAATTGCCGTTAACTTTTATACTTTACATTTAATAGAAAATAGAGAATTCTAATTGTAATTGGTTCCTTTGAATTGGGATTGTAACAGTATTACCGCCTCAAGAAAGGAGCTGATAAAAACTATAGCAAATATGTGTAAGTTTTCTCTTGATCAAAATCAAGCGTGATTGGTAGGACGATGATATAGTCATTAGTGTGAAACGATCTCCAATGAAGGAACATATCTTCTGATGTCAATGACGATAAGAGATATGTACCCCTGAAATACAATTTACCCGTTTAAAACTGTAGTCCTTTCAGGAATTATGATCATATTGTGCACAAACAATCTTTTTATATATTGCCAATACACATGGCAGGTTGGCAACATATAAAAGAAATAATAACGGCTCTAATGTGGAACATTGAAGAGTTCCACAGTTTACTAATTATGTGGTTGATGCATGTGCATTTACACTAGTTTATTGCAACCGGTTCTTTACGTGAATTTTCAAAATTTCGCACGCGACTCCCAATATTGTAGTTTCTGAAGTAATACTTTATGATTTATAATATTGAGATCAAGATCAACGAATAGACCTCCGTCCACGGTTGGATTTTTGTGTTGTATTTATTAGCATATCTTTTCACTACCGTGCAATCTTCTATATATTTTTCTATTATTGTTTGAAAAATTTGTAAGCCAATGTATCTCTCCTGCACTCGATATGCACTGTATCTCTCCTGCACGAATCACCTTGCACAGATTTTGCGAACTCATGTGCACATCCATTGAAGCATATAACATCATAAAGAGTGATCAAATGCCATAAATCACCTCAAGCACTTCTCAAATTTGATATTCTGCCACTTTATTTGCGAATTGTGAAACGAAATAGGCCACCCAAACCTTAAGACATAGATACCATGGTACCATGCTACATTATCAAATCTTTACTTTTGTCAGTTTCCTAATTTAGAGCTTGTCTTATGCACCCCTCCTAGAATTTGAGAGGCACGGGCCAACGTACATATAACAAAGCAGAAAGGAATAGTCTTTAAAAAAAGTACGTGAATTCTTCACGTGACGTCCACCAACCAATCAGAAAAAAATCGTGCACACTACCTATACGAAAGTTTCAAAGGGTATATCTAAGTGATTGTCTAGGGTCATAAAACATCCGTATTCTTCTTTTTTTCCCGTTTCTGGAATTAACTTCCATTTTCATACTAAGTTTACATAAGAAAGAACATGATACTAATAAGGGACTTATGCGAACCCTGGCAGCTAGATATATATAAAAATTGGTTCCCTGACTAACTGTGGATCGGTAATCACCGTAGTGATAGTCACTCGGTGCGCAAATGCCATGTTTACTTGCTACGTATAACACACACCAAGCAGTTACCGGGTAAGGGTGTGCCGAATTATACCCCAAAAACGCAGGTAAAACACAGAAAATGAAAAATGTATGCAGGTAACCTGACACCTACGAAAGGGCGACACATGACCAAGAACACGGCAGTAGTGTCACATAAGCAGTGTTGCCATCCCAACATAAACATATAATTTTTCAAATAGAATGCATATCATTTTATGTCATTAAACAATTGTCATAATAGGTTAAAGAAAATAAGCGAAAGGTGGTTAATCAGAACGTTATAACCTGTAAACCTTTGTCATTAAAGAGACACTTTGTTGTTAGAACTTTTGTAAACACAAAAGACTTAATTTTATAATAAAATTGGTGATGGGATAAAATCCCGGTCCATTATTGATTCTACCTATAAGTCATTACAATATAATTTCACACTAGTCTGAAGTTCCCTAATTTATTGTAATGCAAGTATAAAATTGGATTTGGATTTGTAACATCGCATACTTGGAAGTATTACGATTTCTCGCAAACATTTTAATCGTATTGATATTTAAAATATTACAACATTTCTACGAATATATCTAACAGTTTAAAAGTTGCAAGAAAGTATACATATTCTGGCACTAATAAGAACATATTTTAAGCGATGACTAGCAACAATGCGTAGGACTTTTTAAAAGTAGAAACTTACTTTCCGTTATCACATATTACGGGAGATCTCGCCACTAATTGTGACAAAGCAGTATATGAGAGAACTCTCGATGTTTGAATAAAAGTTGCAAATTTTCTCGGGAATGCAGCCACAACTTCACCCTGGAATATAATAAAATATAACATAGTAATATTAATATAACATAATAATAGGTATGTTATTAAAATGTTAGTTTAAATAGGTATTTTAGGTTAAATACAGGCCGCCTAACCTGTTTCTCACTGTACTATGTGAAGAAAAATGTTAATGAATATTTTTTGCGGATAGTATTGTCTGCTCCTTGCTGCTATTGATGGTATGAAAATAAAATACCTCGCCTTACCATATATCGCTTTGCCTGTATATTTATGTTTCCTGATCAGTTAAAACAGTATTTCTGGACACTAAAGCAAATAATGTACTTTTATTTTTATGCATTGTACGGAAAACAAATATTGAACACAGCAAAAACGAAACAAGGAAAACGAGTCGATGTAAAGTGCTTTGACTCTCTCCAACATTCAATGTATCGTTCCCACTGTGAACACTGTCTCGTGTTGTATTAGATAACAACGTGGACTGAAGATCGTGGGGTCCTTACATCTATTCACGTTGAGGCCATTTTATTTTTTCTTAAAATATACGTACTTTTTTAAATCTCCAGTCAGATGAGAAAAGCAAATTGAGTAGAAACACAACATTTCACTTTGGCAGGTTCATTAACGAGAAGAAATATTTTAAATTTTTTTCAGTAGATACTGTGTACAATGAGCTAGTGAATAACACATATTTGTCTTTTTGTGGCCAATGTCCACTGTGTTGTCTTTGGCAACGTCCTATACAACTGATCTTAGCCACAAGTTCAGTTTGCGACTAAAACTGTCTTTTTGTTCTCAGAACGACAAAAGGAGGAAAGAAAATGTCACATAGCCAAAGACATATATATATATGTCAGTCATATATGTCCGCATAAACGGAATAACATTGTAACGTTTGTGGGTTTACAAATACATAACGATAATCTTTTTTATGAGAACAAGAAATGGATTATCAACTCATAGCTGGTAGCAGCAATGTATTTTGTTTCGCCCGTCTGCTAGGCAGGTAGACTAGGTGAGTTTTGAATAAAATAGTTCTTGCGACTACGTGATAAGGGTTAAAAGTTCAATCATTATTTCTCATTATGTTGTTTCTTGAATACCTTATGAATTGTGTCTGAAGCGTAAAGTTAATAATAATTTGTTGACGAAACGACGAGTAAAATTCTAAGACCAAGTCAGTCGTACAAATTCTCATATAGCATTGAGAAGGATCAAACCAACATAACGAGGGCAGTCGTATCGGGTGTCTCTCGTAGCAAATCCATCAGTTTTCCTCTTCTAACTACTGTCTCTGGTGGAGATTGGACAGCAAGGTAGTCTGAAAACCTTGCGGTCCTTTCATCAATCTCTACTGATGCCATATCATTTTTATCTCTTAATAACAAGTAGTCAACGTATGGACTGACATGAAATTTGGAGCTGTGCCTGAACCAAAGTTAAGGCTCATTATGAGACCTGTTTAAAGAAACAACAAACCAGTGGAAGGATGTGTTACCTCTGTTTAGAAATGTGAGTATCAACTGAAGAATAAACCAGAATAGTCGTGTTCTGTTGGGAAACAAGAGGATTGCGCTTACTCTAAATAAAGAGATGAACAAAACATAACGAGAATATGTTAAAGAAAGAAGAGCAATCTCTTTGAATTTGTATGAACATGAGAGATGATTCTTCTCTTGCGTTTAGAAACATCACACAAACTAATGACGCACTGTTTTGCCATTTCCAACTTTTTATAAAACTTTCATAGCGCCCAAGATCAAATTTTGCTCTCCCATATGGGCCATGACAGCACCTACACATCTTTCGAGACTTGGTTCTATTCTTAATTTATTTATCGCTATAGTCCGTTTCCGTGTTCCTGCACTTCGAATATTATCTAAGAAAGAACTCTTGCGACATCTGAATATCCAGAGTCCAGAAGTACATAGAATTATCTCTGACCTGAAATATCTTCATAAAATAATGAATGGAGACTTAAGATCGGAAATATTACTTCAGGAACTATCCTTACGTGTCCCTTCCCGTATCACCCGAAATATCCACCTGTTCCATCTTGCCCGCCCTAGGTTGGCAAATATAGAGAGGTTTCTTTTTTACAGAAAATCAAACTGTTATAATCAAGTAACAACTGATGTGGACATATTTTCGAAATACCCGGTGTTTGATAGAGTAATTAAACGACTTTTGGAGGAATAATATTATTTTAACTCTTTTCTGATACTGTTCTATGTTATGGTTGTTATCGTTGTCTTGTTTTCTCTTTCATTAGTTAGCAATTACCTGTGTAAAACGGCAAATTTATGTTGTATCTGGGAATTTGTTCAATAAATAAATAAATAACAGAATAATTAAAACATTTCTTATTAATCCAATGTTCTCGCGGTTGCTGCCAGAGTGAATTTTGCTCTGCTGAGCTTCCGTTACCATACAGCGGTAACATTTTCAGACTTATGGTAAAGAAAGCTCAGAACAACAACATTCACTCTGGCAGCAATCCGAGAACTTGGGTTAATAGTAGACGCCAGCAAATCTTCAAGATCAGAGTAAAACTTTTCTCTCTGAAACATCGACATCAAAATATCATAAAAACAAATGAATTAGGAATACGTATTTTTTTCGATATATATATATATATATATATATATATATATATATATATATATATATATATATATATATATATATAGAGAGAGAGAGAGAGAGAGAGAGAGAGAGAGAGAGAGAGAGGGGAGAGAGAGAGAAAACGAAATATATATAATCTAACTCTTAGCTTAACTCTAAGGTATTTATAGTAATAAGTATAACAAGTAACTGCATTTGCCTTACAGCTTGGAAGGAAATAAGACTTTTGAATAAAGAAAGAAAATTTAACGAAATAAAATTTTCACTTACGACTACAATATCAAAGAAATGAAATGTCACTTTATTTTAAGTTCTAGGGTGCTAGGGTGATAGAGATGATGAAGGATTATTAAAGTAAGTTATGAAAGAATTCGTGGAATATACAATATAGGATGAAACAGGAGAACCCCAAGAAAACCCACGAGCACTATGTTGTCCACCAGAAACTCACATGATGGGACCCATGCAGCCAGAGGTGACTTAGTCACCGTGGCCCCTACGATTATCCCAAAAAGGAAACGCTTGATAGAAGAAGATGGCAACACTGGTATGGATGTGCAAAGACACATTATAACGTGCTCCTAATATTTAGTTTAAATTTAAGTGATACTGTTTACGTGAGTGAAGTGATACAAGAATGACGAATTCGGTAAGTACTCTTACATTTATTTAACTAGATACATTTTGTTAAGTAATATCGCTGACTTTACTATTTGTTGCAAAAATCATAAATTGACTGACACGTAAACATCAAATACCTGAATAGGAGTACGATCATAAGATATAAACAAACATCATGAGCTCCTGCATTGAGTGTTCCAAACCTGTTCTGAGACAAGACATTACCTCCAAAATTCAGTGCATTGAGTGTCTAAACTGGACCCACCTAAAATGTTCGCAGTTAAAAGAAAGTGACGTGGAATATATGAAACAATCAAATTTGCCGTGGAAGTGTAAAGGTTGCATAAAAGCTAGGCGTAATACCAATTCAGAACAGAATGAAGTGCTTCCATCTATCGAAAACATTTATAAACTATTAAAAGAACTAAAGGATGATATCTCCGTGATTAAAAAAAAAACACCGACCTTGAGCGTGAACTTGGAAAGTCTCTTGACCTGGCGCATCAGAAACTGGATGAAAATGCAGACATCATCAAAAAACAATCAGAAAGCATTTCTGCGTGCCTTGCTACTATTGAACGGCTGAAGGAAGAAAACATCGCTCTCAAAAAGCAGCTACTAGACACTGAGATGAGACTAGATGAACTCGACCAGTATGGAAGACGAAACACGTTAGAAATACAGGGTGTACCAGAAAAAACGAACGAAGATACATATGAAGTTGTACAACAGTTGGGCCGTGCTTTAGACATAAACATTGAAAGAGACATGATAGATGTATGTCATAGAGTAAAGAAAGCTCCTCATCAAACATCAGGAACAATAATGGTTAAGTTTGTTCGGAGAGAGGTTAAAGAAAATTTCCTCCAGAAACGTAACGTAAAGAGGAATCTCAATTGTACCCACTTAGGATATAACCATAATGAACCCAACTATGTCAATCAAAGTCTAACTCTAAACCACAGAAAGGTATTTGGAAAAGCCAGGAAAATTAAAAGCGAAAAGAATTATGCCTCCCTGTGGGTAGATAGTACAGGTAGCATAAAGTTGCGTAAAAGAGAGGGAGATAAAGATGTTTTTTATATTACGTAGCATAGAAGATGTTGATAAATTGACGTAATTTTAAGCAAAAACAGGTAGTAAGAATTGTAGAAAGGGTTAAATAAATGCTTGAAACAAGTTCTATAATTGAAGATATAAATACTCAACAAAATATCGAAACTAATGTATGCGAAACTGTTACTTTATTTAATAATGTGTTTAAAGATAAAATTGGTATCAACATCTTGAATCTTAATATTAGAAGTGTTCGTAAAAATTGGGATGAGCTTTTAATTTTATTACAAAATTTAGAATTTAATTTACATGTATTAGTTCTCTCCGAAACATGGCATAATCAATATGAAATAAATTTTAAAAATTATCATTGTTTCTTCACAAAACGATCTCTAAATAAAGCAGATGGTGTAATGGTATTCATAAAAAAATAATATTAGTATTGAGAATATTACAGAAATAGAATTAAATTATGCTTCTGGTCTAAGTTTAAATATTTCATATGGCAAAGAAAACTATAATTTAGTGTGTATTTATAGAACGCCAAGTGGTAATGAAGGAGAATTCTTACGCTCCTTCGAAAATCAACTTAAAAATGTCAAAACAAATGGGTTGGTTATTGGAGACATAAATTTTGACATATTAAGTAATAGGTACGAAGAAAATGTAGACAACTACTTAAACATACTTTATAAAAACGGGAATATTTCATGTATAAATAATTATACAAGAGTAACAGAAACAACTAAAACATGTATAGATCATATCTTTTTAAGGCAAAAATATATTCAAAATGTCACTGCAGCAATATTGCATACGGCAATTACAGATCATTATATTACTAGTGTTCACTTAAATATGGAAATTGCCGATAAATCAATAACAAACAAACCTAGAACTATTATAGATTACCAAAGACTAAAAAATGAAATACAGAAGTGTAGCTGGTTGAATGTGTATCAAAGTTTGGATGTAAATTTAGCTACTTCAGCTTTCATTTCGACATTACAAAAATTTTTAAAACTTAACAAATAGTAATTGAAAAAACTATCCCAAAATATCGTAAGTTAATGCCATGGATAACTGATGAATTGATATTACATATGCGAGAAAGAGACAAATTAAGCAAACTTGTAATAAAAAATAAAGATAATCTAGAAATAAAAGAACACTATAAAAAATATAGAAATAAGGTAACTCAACTGATAAAAATGGTAAAAAATGAGTACTATAAAAAGCACATTGTTAATTGTGAAAACAATACAGGTAAATTATGGAATGTAATATCAAACATTATTGACTAAAAAGAAAACAAAAGCATGGACATTAAGGTAATACAAACGGCTACGGGGAACATTAACTTTCAGCAATATCCTAAACTAGTAGTTGACACATTCAACAAATATTTCTGCAATATAGGTGAAAGGTTAGTAAAAAAGGTAAATTTAACCAAAATAAATGAAAATCTAGGAAACAAAGCTAAAAACAGTATGTTTTTTACACCTATTACTGAACAAGAAATCTCATTTTATATAAACCAACTAAAAGCAAAATCGGCTCCAGGACTAGATAACTGCTAAAATATTGAAAAATGTGAAAGAAGAAATAACTAAACCACTGTTGCATATATGTAATATGAGTTTATAAACAGGTATTTTCCCTAATCAATTTAAACTATCACTCGTGAAACCAGTATATAAAAAAGGGTCAAGAAAGGATCTCAATAACTATAGACCAATATCGCTACTTAGTAATTGTGCTAAAATATTAGAAAATGTATTAAAAAGAGATTAGTTTCCTTTCTTGAAACTAATAACATACTTGCATTAAATCAGTTTGGTTTCAGAAAAGAGAGAAGTACATCTGATGCAATTTATAAACTAACGGAAATAATAACAAATTACATGGATCATAATGAAAAAGTAATAACAATATTTTTGGATTTAACCAAAGCATTCGATACAATATCTCATAATATATTGTTAACTAAGCTATAACATTATGGAGTAAGAGGTGTAGTACTCTCGTGGTTTACTAGTTATTTAAGTAATAGATTGCAAGCTGGTAAAATTGGAAATATTATGAGTGAATTAACACAGGTTAGCTATGGAGTGCCACAAGGATCAATATTAGGTCCAATTTTATTTATAATTTATATAAATGATTTCTACAATATAGGCATTGATGGCTATATTCAATCTTTTGCAGACGACACCACTATAACAATAACAGGGAAAAAGTGGGAAGAAACTTATAAAAAAACGGAAATAACAGTAAAGAAAGTAAAACAATGGCTTGAACAAAATTCCTTGGTATTAAACTTAACGAAAGCCAATTATATTGCTTTCTCACCAACAATAACCGGACAGCCACAAAATTTTGTCTTAAAATATCATAACTGTATTAATACTTTAGACTGTAACTGTAATACAATAAATAAAGTAACTGAACAAAATTATTTAGGAGTGAAAATTGATAAACATTTAAAGTGGACATCGCATATTCAACATGTAGCCAAGACATTAAGAAAATTGCTGTATAAATTTGTACAATTAAGAGGGTGTTTAGAATTAAAAGTTCCACGTATGGTATATTATGCACTGACACAAAATATATTACAGTATGGTATCTTAAGTTGGGGATCTGCCTATGAGACGCATATAAGACCTTTAAAAGTTTAACAAAATAATATTATAAAAATATGTTTAAATAAAAACAAAGAAGACAGTCTAGAAAACCTGTATAGAGAATTTTCAGTCTTAACTGTTGAAAAATTATATATAAAAGCAGTCCTACTCTATGTAAAAAAAACATGAAAATGAATGGAATAAAATTTCTCATGGGTATGGAACAAGAATAGTAACTCAAAAAGATCTTGAAACAATAAAAGTAAATAAGGGTATATCACAAAATCAAACATATTATTTGGCTCCGAAACTTTATAATAATACACCAAAAGAAATTAGGGAAGAAGGAAAAATGCATAGATTAAAAATACTAATAACTAATTGGTTAAAGGAAATAAAGAATGATGACTTATGAGCGTTAACGTATTAAATTAATGCATTAAATTAGTAAATAATCGACTAAAGTCACTTGAAATATGCTTATCTACAACTACTGGGGGGTTTATTTTTTATTTTTTTATTTATTTTTTAAAACGAAAAATAGAGAAGGGGAAGGGAAAAGAAAAAATGGAGGAGAGATGGAAGAAAAAGAGAAAAAAGAGGAAAAAATGATTAAATTTCACTTATATATACTTTATGAAGATGGTTTCTCACTCACAAGCGAAAGCTTCTGTGAAGAGCCATCTATCATAATCATATTATGTCATTAGGTTGTATTATGTATGTGTCTTCTTGTTGAAAGATAATGTAAAATTAATAATAAATTAAATGATAGTTAATTAAAATTGTATTAAAAAAAGTAACAGGTATAAAAATGATTTATAATATAATAGTGATTAATATTAAAGAAACCCTGCCAAGGACTGGAACCTCACGGAGGTCCGGAGGTTACCAGTCGTAGTGCTAATAAATGTAAAAGAAAAAAATAAAATAATTTTATAGTTGTGGTGTGTGTATTAGAAGTGGTGTCACCAATATATATATATATATATATATGTATGTGTCTGTCTGTCTTTATGTATTTCATAGTATGTGTTTTAATGTCTTTTTTTTACCTCGTGGAATACCGGAGGCCATCCGGCCATATAGGCTGGTATGTAAACTAAGTTTTTTGTATAGGCCTGATAATAAGTCTATGGAGTACCGGAGAATTTCCGGCCTAAAAATAGATATATTATTTGTGTGTGCAGTGTGTGTGTCCACTATGTCTGTATTGTTACTTGTATAAATAAATAAATAAATAAGACATATAATATTAGGTATGGAGACATTAAATCTACTGTAATCACCATTTTCGGCAAAAACACCAGACATATTTCCACTTATTAGCTGCCAGCCAAATGCAGCATTCGGAACACACAGCCAAATGCACTCACAAATGATCTCAGAGCTCCATGACATGAGCCTAAAAAGTTTCAAGTCCCGGTCCTGTTGATGTATTTCTCACTCTTGAACCACAAAAATTCAAAGATGTTCTATGGGGTTAAGAATAGGATAATTAGTATGCCAATCCTGGCAGATCAATTCACGGTGATCGTCGAACCATTCCGTCGTCTGTGTTATTGATGTGCTTAAAAACGAATTCATCTTCTTCCAAAAAAATGTCTTTGAAGAGATTTCAGTACAGTTTTCTCTAGTAATTGAACACAGGTTGAACTGGTTATCCTTCCGGGAACCACAACTAGCTCGCCCGGACCAGCAGCTGTCATGTAACACGAAAATTGATCTGAGACGCGGTCAGAGTACTAAGTTCGAAATATGTGCTCCAGCTTATGTCGCGTTTCACTTGGTCCGTATAATATTACTGTTCTGTGTTGATCGGAGCAGAAATCTTCTCTTCGGACCAGACGACGAGGTCTAATATGCTTGGGAAGTTCTCACATACAAATCAGCCCATTCAAGACATCTTGTCTTGCGCTATTCTGTGAAAATAGTTTCCTTTGCGGGATGTGTATGGTTGATTCCAGCATACTTGATACGTTATCTAATTATTTAGTGTGAATATCCATAGTCTACTACTTTATCCTTCAAAATGGGTCAATGACGCAAGAGCTGACTTCCCACCTCGATAATAAAATGTACATCGTCTTGCACAGACGTTGCTCGCGGCCAGTCACTTCGACGTCTTCACTTTATACAATCTTTTTGCCGTCCAGAACGATTCAGTAATTACGATTTTTTTAAAGGATCGCAGCTAAGATCTTGAACAACTTGAGACAATATATAACAATTTGCTGCACGATAGGTAATTTCACTCCCCTGAGCTGCGTCCAATTCAACAAACCCCGATTTCATGGTATGTTCCTGAATGCCTTGCCATGAGTATGTCACGCAACATTTATGCACAATGATCCTGACGGGGGGACTGTTCGCAAAGGCCTATATGTTTTATTATACGAAAGAAATAAGTAAATAAATAATAAATAGCACGAAATAAATACATTTTATTTTGTTGTCTTTATCGCGTATGCATTGCATGTTACAGTTTATCTTCATCACTAGATAAAATATTTGATATCTTAGCAAAATCAAATTTGGCTGACCTTTTTTAACTTAACGTCTGATTCATTGTTTGTTTCCAGTCACAGAGATAAGAAACATACATGTCTCACTGGCTTACGTTTCATTCCACCTAAACGCCTCAGGTACTGTGCTCCGCAATAAAAAGTTTGCATATACTGCAACTTGCACATTTTCATTAATAACTCAGTATTCTTAATATATTATCCATTCTTTGTGCTTTCGTTAACACAACCCTGCAGTAATGAATAATTATTCATGATTTTGGATAAAAATAAAGCAAAATAAAAAAATATAAGCAAAAAATTATAAGCTTTATTCTTATGCAACCTTAGTCTGTCAAATAATTACACGAAGAATATCCCGGGGGAAATTACAGGGAAAATGGGTCGACATAGTGCACAGATATTAAGAACTCTCACTAACATGTCAAGTTATTGAACATAAACAGGAACTGAACAGTCACTACGTATTTTTGTATTGAATTCTGCAATTCACACTTCATGCACAGTTTCAATATGTAAAATGAATCAATATCTCCAGTTGAAATAACTGAAATAGGGAGAAAATGACTATTTAAACCTTCAAGTGTGAACCTCCGCTTGGAGCTACATACTAGGAATATTACAGCGTATTTTTTCATAAGTTATCTCGGTGGTCAAGGGTGTTTAGTAGTGCTCTTGAAATTCTGGCATCGAAGGGCGGCACTTGGAATCTGAATCTAGGAAGGTTGTTTTACTTTTTTTCAATATACGTAAACATTTCTTTAAATATAAAGTTGTTTTGAAGTGCTTGAAAAAACAAAATCAGATGAACTATCACGTTTCAAGGCTCAGTCACATTTATTTACCCTTTCATTTTTTATATACGAAGACGCTAATTTGAGGAAGATTAATTGTTATAATGGAAACATATTTCTGATTTCAATACCAACCGTAAACCACAAGTCCAAAATGAAAATTATTCATGATCATGATACCTATTGCAATATGCAGGTATATATATATATATATATATATATATATATATATATATATATATATATATATATAGAGAGAGAGAGAGAGAGAGAGAGAGAGAGAGAGAGTATGTGAGAGAGACTAAAAACGACATCTGCTTGTGTTTTTAATTACAACGTAAAAAGTTATTGTAATTCATAATCTGTATCGTAATAAAGAGATTGAAATCTTGATGCGACTTTGTGATCATAAATCTTCTTTTCTTAAAACTTTTGTAAATAATGGCGCAAATAGTTCGATGCTTTGTAATATGTGTCAGAGAAATAAATATGTTTTTAGCAGGATAGTGTGGTATACCCCTTGATTCTATTGATTGTATAAAAACAATGTTGAGTTGATTTTCAGTTTAACGTCCTTGTGACAGCGAGTCTATATCAGACGTTTACCTACTGATTCCGAATGACATGAGCTCACGTCGGGAATCGAACCGGGTCTCTTACTTCAAAGGTGTGTACGCTAACCGCTTAGCCACAAAGGAACTCGGTATGCAGATAGAATACCACACATTATCCCATATTACTTCACCGATTGATTTCTGTCTTATGATCAGTTAAAATAGTAATTCTGGACACTGCAGCGAAAAACGTAATTACCATTTCATGCACTGTAGGAAAAATACAAAGAATAAACACAATAAAAACGAAACAAGGAAAAGGATTAAATGTAAAGTGCTTTGACTCACTCCAATAAATCACTCAATATATTACAAGTTCACATCTCTAGCATTTCTACTAGAATTATTAAAACGCGCCTGGCTTTTTACTTGCGTATGTGGTCTAGTAGGTAGCACGTGCGTCTGTGGTGGATGGGATCCCGGGTTCGATTCCCGGTGTGAGAACCTTATGAATTTAATTTTCTCAGTGTGTCTGCATTCATGTCCATTTCTCGTTCAAAGTTACTGGGAATAACTGTAAAACGTGTATAACCAAGCAGGAAATATAAACAAGTTACTGATAAGGGGAGAGCAGACTTTGGTAAGAGAACTCTGGGACTAAATTTGGCAGAGTAAAGAACACATGTAAAGTGTTAATATTATATGCAGAAGATCCCGCGTTCGATTTCCGCTCTAGTCATTTTTGTTTTAACTAATGCATAGCCATTTGTAACTATACGTAAAATATTAATTCACCATATGTTTACAATGCATACGGCAATGGAAATGTTCAAATCACTTCTATCCGTAAATATATTGCTATCAGTAGATATATTACGGTTATCACAGTCATTGTGCAAAAAAAAATTCTTGTCGCTCCGTGTCCATATCTGTGCAAAGTGCAAATTACAAGGGATATGACGGGGGAATCCTCTTTGGTAATACTGGAAGTATTCTACAACTAGGATCATCATTTCATACTTCGCTTAAGGGATGCAAGAGAAATACTGACATAATATATTTACGTTTTGTGCAAGTACGTTAGTAGACAATCCATTAAAGTATATGTATTTCTCAAACTCTTCGGGAGTAATTGTTCCTTCTTGCGCCCCTAAATGATGACCCTGGGTACAGTTGTCATAGTTTCCCCTGATATTGTCGTCTGAAATGACGCCCCTGGTTATAACATACATCCAGCATTATCAGAAAAAGATTTCCCCTCATCTCCCTTGTAATTCGCACACTGTCCATAGATATAGACTCGAAGCGTCAAGAACCTTTTCTTACGCAACGACTGTGCTAACCACAATATAACTCGTGATATCAACATTGTAAAACTTTGTCCCATATAGGTATAGGTAGTGCGTGAATGAAAATAGTGTCCGGAATCGTCTCGCACTACCGGTTTTTATTATAAAACTTTTGACTATAAAATTATTTTTACAAAATACTGTACAAATAGTTTCTCTAGTATGCAAGGTAAGTTATAGGTAGTCCTTGACCGTAAGGTCGCAGACAGCATCTCTATAGAGCCTCGTAGCAGACTAAGCAGAGGTGAGATAGAGATCCAATGCTCCTTAGCAAGCAGAGTAGGATTAACTTGTCAACAGAGCCCCGTAGAAGTCTAAGCGGCTGTACTTAGGATTCCCAGACAGAGTCCCATAGCAGGCTAAGCCAGGAGATATGATAGGCGTACTCCCGTAGCAGATTAGAAGCCTGGGGTTAGGTTACACCTAATGTCCCATGGCAAACAGTAGGAGGGTCACCAAAAAACTGCTACAGAATTGCCGTTGTCCAGCTAATTTATAGGGTGGCGGTGGCGCTGCTGCTCCGTGCTCATCTTCTGCTTCGTGTTAAGGGCCAGATGTCCGTCGTCTGCAGGTAATTGTAGATCCATCTGGTGTGAAATCCTGTTGCCAAACCACGTGGTGGTGTTTGTAAACACTGGCGTGTAGAATTTTTTATTCACTACACCACGTGTGATATTATACCCCCTATCTTGTTTAAAAACAAGCCGTGTGTTATTTTTTTCTTCATGTAGGAGTTGGCAACACTCAGGTATAACACACAAAATATCACTAAAACATTTATAACACTGACAACACTGAAAAGTTTCACTTTTCGGAGCACTATTAAGGTAGTTTAAGGAAGCACTAAGAGTTATTTCCTAATCTCATTCAGGATCGGTGCATTTTATATGTCACTTCATTTTCCTCGAGGTAGGGCTGTTTTTAGCTTTGGCATTAATATACATATATTAGCTCATTTATGTTGAGAGATTTTGGAGTCTGTGGAAATGGTAGCTCTTTAGTTGTATGAATGGAATAAAATGTACCTATCGGAATTGGAGGAGATATATCCAAACCAGGTCTTTCGGTTATTCTTGTTACACCATCAAAAAAATTGCGACAGCTAACGCCCTGCAGATAGGAGACTCAATATTCATCTTATTATCCCATAACAGTGCCAGGTAAAGAGAACCTCTCTCTCTCGTCCTTTCTTCTCTCTCATACTTCAATAGCTAACAACATGAGCGCAATCCTAATTTCAAACTACACATGTATTAGTTTCTATAAAATGAAATAACAAGACAAAGACGAAACAAGATTCTTAAGTTGATGTAGGGAGAAACTGAAACACACACAATGAAAAATTAAAACCAATGGATTCCTATTACACAAAGATCCAGAAATGAGGCAGAGAAAGAGATTGAGAAAAGAGGAGAGAAGAAGCAAACGAAAAGGGAGTACAGATAAAAATGTGGAATTCAAACGTAATAAGGAAAGCATCCAACATTATAAACTTCCGTTTCCAGAAATCCAACAGTAATATAGAAATAACGTTTGTCTTTACATATTTTTTTCAGAACTATTCGAATATATAGAGGATACTTTAAACATGCATTAAGTCACTTTCATGGAGGATGGGAGACTCAATTTCCAGTAGAATTGTAGATCTCCGAGACACATCTAAGATAATGTCAAAAGTTTAACACATATGCTTTGCTTCCGAGTGGTTCGATTCCAAATTCGGTAGTGTTTGTTGGACGAACTGATCCAAAATACATTCTAATAAACCCAGTAGGTAGTGTTGGTCATATCCTCCATTTCAGACTACTAATGCAAATTGAACAAGAAACAAAAAGAAAGACAGAAAGAAAGAAAGAGAAAATTGAATGAGTGCTATTTTATTGCTAAATTTCTATCAGGAATACCATATTAAAAGTCCATACTGTATCATAATGAAAAGATACAATTGTTCGAAAGGAAAGTTTATATTCCTCACATATGTAGCATGCTTCAAATTTAAACGTAAATAAAACACATTGAATTACAGGATGAAAAGAAAATTTGTGTCGAATTAATATAAATAAAATTTTATGAACAGGCTAGAGCTCGAACACATCATTGTCTCAGTCGGATGATGTTTGTTAGGTAATCCCCAGACGCACACGCACATGAAGTGCGTGTGTGAGAGAGAGAGGAGGGGAGAAGTGAAAGATGCAAAGACAGGATAGGGAAAAGTCAAGAAAGACAGAGAGAATATAAATATGAAACATACTTATCATTGCTGTGTATGATATAGAACGCACACATTGTTTACTCGAATTATGGCTAGTGATGCTTTTTAGGTTATCCAACAGAAGATGATTCTCTGTTTGTAGCCATTATTTTATGGGAAAAAATCAGACTACGTGATGGGAAACCAAACTAAGGTTTTCCATTTGGAAGTCTAGAACTTTAACACTACGCCACCGATTCCTTTACCCAAACTTCGTTTAACAAATGGTGTAGTGTGTTTTTTTTTTAAGAACGATAACACGAAAAGTTTATGCTGCAAATCAATGATGTGTTTTTAATGTCCTAGTACTTCCCTTGCCCTTTCCCAACCAACATTCGTAAATCGTCTCTATCATGATACAGGTGCTTCCTTCCACATTCTTACGTATTGCTTGTGCAGTATAAGAAGTCGATTCTTCACAATCACTTTGTAAAAAATGATCTGTGGCGTGAACATGATTTGTACCTATGTTAGATAGCTGTATTATACATAATGCCGACATGTTACCTCTACACTTTCAGGACACCTTAAGTTCAAGCGAAATATTACTTAGTTTATCCCTGATCTTTGGAACGAACCGGCTTCTTCCTCTAAGGTTATTTGCACCAAAGTGCACAACGAAATTCATATTCTGCAGTGCCATTGTTCAGGGAGCCAGAAAAATATGAATTCCACACTGATATTGGCTATTACGATCATTTTTATATCTCTCCCCTCCTCGACGTTGCTTAACAGTATTCGGATTTAAACAGCACCAGATGTGTCACTGTTAACCTCAGCAACTCCAAAAAATTATAGATTCGCCACTAATATCGTTCGTTTTTCGATCTTTTTTTAAATGTTTCTCCCCTTTCCCTTCCGCAAGTTACAGCCTCAAATCGATATGACACAAACCATCTCAAGTTCGAACTTAATCTAGATTGAAAATTTGATCGAGGTTGGTTTGGTGGTTGAAGAGTCAAAAAGTTTTATTAATTTCTATATATCTCCCTCTCCCATTCTCCTCCCCAATTTCTTCCGTGAGAGTGAAATTATAAAAATCATCTCAGGCGCGAACATCATATATGTTAAAAATTTGATCGAGATTGACCGTTCGGTTCAAGAGTTATGAAGTTTTATTTATTATTTTTAACTCCTCCCTACCCTCAGAACTAAGTTATATCGTCAAAGTAAAATACCATCTTGGGCCCGAACTTCGTCTATATTGAAAATTTGATCGAGATCGGTAGGGCGGTTCAAGAGTGATGGTCACAAAGACAGTCACTTTCATTTTCATTTTTTACGTATATATCTTCCTCTCCCCGGCCCCTACGTTAGAAAGCCAAACTGAAATGATAAAAGTCGACCCAGATCCGAACCTAATCTATGTTGAAATTTTATCGATATCGGTCTCGTGGTTGAAGAGTTATTATTACGTTTTATTCATTTTCATATATTTCCCTTCTTCCTTTCCCTAAGCTCTACCGTTAAAATGAAATGATAAAAAAGTTTCCCACGCCCGAATCATATCAATGTTGAAAATTTGATTGAGATCGGTTGGTTGGTTCAAGAGATTAGGAGCCACAAACATGGTTACTTTGAAATTAACAATATAGGTTATTATTATTATAATAATAATAATAATAATTATTATTATTATTATGACTGATGTATTTGGATGAAATAAATGAAGAACATTGAAAATATTACAGGGGATGATATTTTATTTTGAATTGCAGTGAAACGAGATAATAAAATAAATAGAGAAATACTGTTGCTTATTCCAGCGATTTTTACAGAAGCTGCTTCGGTGACATTTTATCAAAAGCCTGAATTTCTGGCTGTACTTTCCTTTAAAATAAAGATCTCTATGGCTTTTGAATTCACCTCTCACCATCTTCTGACATCTTACTCTCCTTTCTAGTGAAAACATTTTGTGTTTAAAAGAATTAATGTTCTTGGTACTTAGGGCGATCTTCATCCTCGATTGACCCCTACAACTATTTAATATAAAAAAGTTCTTCCATAATAGAATCAGAGGGGAATGATTTAAAAACATAAGTTGCGTTTTCCCGCTGAATTGCTAAACTAAGTCTCTGTATTAAAAATTGTTTGCTCCGCGGATCTGTTTTCGCAACCAGCTGTGAATCAATTTGTTTCACTAGATTATTTGCCTCTTTGCTGAAAACACCCATTGTTTCTACAGCAAAGGCAATGAAAATATATTCCTCTTTTCAGTATGTATATTTTAAATGGTTTCGTTTGCACGCTATCTCTGCTGCACTTCCAGCTTTCTTAGATGTTGATACGATATATAGAAGCTGCAAAAGTGTCAACACAAATGACATCCCATATTAGATATTGTCCATTTTCCCAGGGGATAAACGTGGTGCCATCTGTTCTTTTCCCATCATCCCTTGATAAACCAGATGGTTCTAAAATTGAGGGCACTTCTATACTGGCCGATGCACGCTTTAGGATATCATTTAATTCAATGTGTCGGGACACTCTGGCTGCGCTTTTGGAATAGCTCAATGTATGCAAACACTTTTCATTGACCTACTGTCGACAAATGCATGTAAATTTTTTATATATATTCATGCGAAGGCGTAGAGCAATACAAAGACGAAAAGAATTCTTATCCATGAGCGTTCCAATATTCTTCGATGGAATTGATTGCAACCATGCACCAGATTCTTTTTCTTGTAATGCCTTACTGCGAGTTATATCAAATACATTTTCCAAGACTAACTCTTGTTCAATAATTGATTTTAGGATTATTTTGTCCAAGCATTTCTGTATTACCAATGTGGATGGTATGTCATTTCCAATAAGAACTTCCATACGTCAATTGCCTCTGTCAAGTGATGAATGACCACATCACCAACAGGAATTCTAAGAATGTAGGAGATGAGTGGTCTCACCCCATAACAAGAGGAAACAAATGCTGGAAGACTGAAGTCTGAGACTCTGCGGATGTTCAAAACCTCCGACTTGAATTGGAAGACTAACTTTTGTCAATTGTATTAGATTCATGGATATATTTACAATATACTCTAATGCTTCTTTCAGGCAGGCATCCATTTGGAGAAGTAGAGATGGCATATAGCATATTGGCGTAGTTCGAAGAAAATATTGCAACTTTGGTATACCCATGTACTTTCTTAGAAGGAAATATGCCAAGTGAGATGGTAAAGTTTTTAAACGCTCAATAACATTTTTTAAACTGATTAAGTGCTCATTAAAAGCTATTTCGTATCCTGTTTCATGCAGTGGAGCACCTAGAAGAAATAACTGGTTCGCCTTAACTGTTCGAGTACCAAGGAGAAGCTGTTAAAATTGTGATAAAATAGTGGGATCCACTTGTCCAGATGTAAAAAACAGTTCACATTTAGAAGGGTTGACTCCTAAACCAATGCGTTCACACTCCGCAAATAAAATATTCACATCCTGAAAAAAGGATTGTAGGGACCGATCCAAAGTACCATCATCCAGATAAAATAAGTTTAGTTCAGATGATAATTTGCGAACTATAGGATGGATTGATAAGCTGAAAAGTATTGGGCCAGCGGGATCCCCTTGTTGACAACCGACCTGGGACAGCATTCTTTTCTCTCTCAAAAAAAAAAAAAAAAAAAAAAAACAGCATTGATGGACAAGCATAACTTTGCCAGAAAAAGGGGTAGGCGGCAGAGAGCTGTTGCTTTATTTCACTTAACATGGTATCACGTTCCATCGTATTAAAGACATTTTTATAGTCTATTTTGAGAATGACATGATGTGAATTTTCATGGTTCTTGATAAAAGTTCGAGTTAAACGGATAAATGCTTCACACCCTATTTTCGTTGCGAAACCTAATTGGTTGGGCTAGAAATAGGAACTCTTCCACACAATATACGATTAATTAACCTCGTTAGGTTATCCAGTAATATTTCAGCTGCTTAACCTGCTGCTGCTTAACCTTTGGATAACAGATAGTTTAGATGTTGTGGAGATAAGCAATCAATGCCTGGAGCTGAACCACTAGGAAAACTGTAGATACCTCTCGAAACCATCTCAGCATCCACCGTTAAAACAGGGTCACTTTCTAAAGGAGGATCTGGAAACGAGAGTTTCATAGATGGCATGGGATGCTTGTTGGTGAGAAGCTTATAGGTCTCCTCGTTTACTGGGGCCAATGTGTCATCTGAGCTTAGCAATCGAATTCCACCTTTTGTGACCTAATCCGAAATTTTTGTTGCCACTCTTTTGGAAATATCTGATTTTTTTTCTTCTTTTTGACGCGATTTGTTGGCGGAGAAGACAAATTTAGATATTCTTTCACGAGGATTGTGAGAGATTTATTCTTCCTCTCAGTTGCTATATGGAGTCCATAATAAGAAACTTTATTATTATTATTATTATTATTATTATTATTATTATTATTATTATTATTATTATTATTATTATTATTATTATTATTATTATTATTATTTGTGTACATTGGACTTGCATGCTGAAATTACTGCATATGTTTTTCCTTCTGCAATTTATCCTGGATTGTATGTTATATCCTTTATAAGTAGGCACTAATTTCTATCCAGGTCCTCGAATAAATGAATTTCGTTATACACTTTGGCGTAAATAATCTTTCAAAAAGAAGTTAATTCGTTTCAAAGATCAGGGCTGGCTTGTAAGTAGGGTAAGTATTCCCTGGAATTTAGAGGTAGTGTGGTAGTGTAGCGGTAACGCATTGGATTTATGAATAATACAACACTCTATCATAAGTTCAAATCCTGTTCACGAAAAAGTTGATTTTTTACAAAGTAATGGTGAAGAATCGACTTCTCATACTAAACGAGCAATACTAAAGAATGTGGAAGCAAACACCTGTATCATGAGGGAGACGATTTAAGAATGTTGGTTGGGAAAGGGCAAGGGAAATACCAGGACATTCGAAACACGTCATTGATCTGCAGTATACACTGTACGTGTTATCGTTCTCAGAAAGAAACACTACACCATTTGTTAAATAAGGTTTGCGTAAAGCAATCGGTGGTGTAGTGGCAAAGTGCTACATTTGCAACTGGAAAACCTTGGTTCGATTACCCACCAGGTAGTATGATTTTATCGCTTAAAGTAATGGCTGCAAACAGAGATTCATCTTCTGTTGGACAAGCTAGAAACCATCACTAGCCATAATTCGAATAAAGATTGTGTGCCTTCTATATCACACACCGTAATGAGAAGTATGTTTCACATTTATATTCATCCCCACTTTCTCTCTTTCTTGACGTTTCCTTATACTGTCTTTGTATCTTTCACTTCTTCCCATTCTCTCTCTCTCTCTCTCTCTCAGACACACACACACACACACACACGAACTTCATGTGCCTGTGCGTGTTCCACAGTTAAAACGGAGCAAGGAAATCTAATTAACTCTGAACTTCAGTGTCTAGTTTTTTCTGTGCTCTGGGAATAATATCTCCAGTCCTGGTCATCTATCACAGAAATACTGTTTAAACGCAAGTGAATAAGTAAAATATCTTTCTTATACTCTGGGCTACCGAGTCTCAGTCGAATTTCCGTGACAGTAGGGGTTTGAATCCTCGACCCAGTGGTGGTCTATAACCAAACCAACATCATCCGATTGACACGATGATCCGTTCGAGTTCTAACTACTTGATTCTGTCTGTGCAAATTACGTCATATCAGCAAGAGAGGAAATTAATGCTCGATGTTCGGAACAGATAAATCTTAGGAAATGACTAGAAAATGGTAACCTCTTTGGTTATTTGAAAATAAAATTTTATTTATATTAATTCGACACAAATTTTCTTTTCATCCTGTAATTCAATGTGTTTTATTTACGTTTAAATTTGAAGCATGCTACATCTGTGAGGAATATAAACTTTCCTTTCGAACAATTGTATCTTTTCATTATGATACAGTATGGACTTTTAATATGGTATTCCTGATAGAAATTTAGCAATAAAATAGCACTCATTCAATTTTCTCTTTCTTTCCTTCTGTCTTTCTTTTTGTTTCTTGTTCAATTTGCATTAGTAGTCTGAAATGGAGGATATGACCAACACTACCTACTGGGTTTATTAGAATGTATTTTGGATCAGTTCGTCCAACAAACACTACCGAATTTGCAATCGAACCACTCGGAAGCAAAGCATATGTGTTAAACTTTTGACATTATCTTAGATGTGTCTCGGAGATCTACAATTCTACTGGAAATTGAGTCTCCCATCCTCCATGAAAGTGACTTAATGCATGTTTAAAGTATCCTCTATATATTCGAATAGTTCTGAAAAAAATATGTAAAGACAAACGTTATTTCTATATTACTGTTGGATTTCTGGAAACGGAAGTTTATAATGTTGGATGCTTTCCTTATTACGTTTGAACTCCACATTTTTATCTGTACTCCCTTTTCGTTTGCTTCTTCTCTCCTCTTTTCTCAATCTCTTTCTCTGCCTCATTTCTGGATCTTTGTGTAATAGGAATCCATTGGTTTTAATTTTTCATTGTGTGTGTTTCAGTTTCTCCCTACATCAACTTAAGAATCTTGTTTCGTCTTTGTCTTGTTATTTCATTTTATCGAAACTAATACATGTGTAGTTTGAAATTAGGATTGCGCTCATGTTTTTAGCTAATTGAAGTATGGGAGAGAAGAAAGGAGGAGAGAGAGAGGTTCTCTTTATCTGACACAGTTATGGGATAAGAAGATGCATATTGGGTGGCCTAACTGGAGAGAGTTAACTCTCGCAATTTTTATGCGGAGTGTACCGAGCGAAGACGGAGACATAGCTTATATAAAATAATTAGAGTTACGAATACTAAAAAGGTTGCTATTATCACAGGGATATAAAGATAATTTATATTGGAAAGTTCGTGATAGAAACGGCGTGATTTCTTGGTTACCCTGTATAAGGTGTAAAATTTCTAAATATTTGCACCAAAGATGTGTATTTCAATAAAATAATCCAATTTTTAGTGCCGATGATGATTATAATGATGGTCCTGATTTTGGAACATATTGTATAATATTTATGTTGCATAATCTCGGTCAGAATATGTAATCCACAATGGAAAAAGCAAAGAATATCAAGGAATCGTAGAATCACAGGTTAGTTGTCGTTGTAAAGATCAGTTCCCTTTTAAAGGTGGTAATGCAAATTCAGCATTCTTTCATTCGATTGCAGAATAAATGAATCCCTTTTTTGCAAAAGCAAGGAGAAACCGTTTGTATTGCAAAGAAAAGTATTTTTATCCGTCTGAATGCTTATCTTCGTGTTTCCTTCTTCCTAGTGGTGAGTATATTAATTTTGTTTCAAAGTAAGAACTGAGAATGATTTAATTTTTTATGCTATTCAATGTACTTGCTAATTGAGTTAATTAATTTAGATGAGTTTATTTCGTTATCTTGTTTTCTTCTTTTAGTGCTGCTAATTGAAAGAAGATAAATATTTAAAAAATGAAATATTCCAGAGCCTATCGTATCTTCTGTTCTGTCCTTACTTTTATATACATTTTTTCAATTAAATGTTTTCGATCGTGTAGAGAAAATAGCTATTTATCCTCGTGCTGAGTGTCGTCTATATCTTCATAATACGCCTTAACTCCGTCTACAGAAATCTCGTGTATGGGTTGACGATATAGAGTCAGGGAATCTGACCCTATAAAGGTTTGGATTGACTCGTTCGATAATTTCTAAAGGTCCGTCGAATCTAAGCGAGAAAGTTTATTGTATTCCAATCTGACGATTGGGGAAAAATACAAGTACTTTCCGGCCCTTATCAAAATTAGCCTGTTTACTTTTAAGCTCGTAATATTTCTTCTGTTTGTTACAAATTGCAATTAGATTGTCCTGTACAATTTCACGTATCTTATTCAGGTGTGCTTTGTCAACGCATAAGTTCGGAGTGGATGCAAGCGCAATCGCCGTACGTGACGGACGTGTATTTTTTGAGCTCCAGAAATCAGTCATGTGTGAAATATGGGTATTGGTGTGGAGTGCTGGAGAGCAAGAATAGGCTTCTTTCAAGGTATCGCTCGTGGGAAGTGTTGCAAACTAGGAACTGGTCCGTGCTATGACGCTGCGTTTGGTGTGACAATAAGTGTAACTACGGTAGTAACGATTCTCCTAATAACTAGCGGCCTTGAGACAAACCCTGGGCCTTATTCAACGGACGACTTATTCAAGAAATTAGAAGAAATGGATAAGAAAATTACAGGACTCTATGACGTGGTAGGAGATTTCAAGAAGCAGATGGATAATGTAGTGGAGGAATTAACTAACTTACGGAAGGACAATGAAATGCTAAGGAAGGAGATCGCAATAAATAGGGAAACTATCGACAAACTGGAAAATCACTCGAGACGAAACAACATTATATTGCGTAACATACGACGAGAACCCAATGAAACGTGGGAAGAATATGCAAACTTAGTGAGAGCAATTGGGAACAATTGGGAATCGAACTTAGTTCGCATGATATTGAAAGGGCACATCGTCTAGGGAAGAGTCAAAATTCTCCAATCATTGCTAAACTTTCTTCGTATAAGACCAAAACAATAATTCTAAAAAATGCATTTCGTGCAAAAGGTTCTCCTGTTGTTATAACGGAAGACTTTTCAAGAACCGTTCGAGAGACTCTAAGAGAACTTAACATGTCTTTAAAGAGGAAGAAATCTCGTGGAAAGAACGTTAGGCTTCGGTTTGATAAACTATATATAGACAACAAACCTTACACACTAAATGAATTAAAGGCTGCGAAGAGTGAAGTGCGTGTGAATAACAGTGAAGTGCGTCTGAATAACAGTGAAATGTGTTTGAATAATAGTGAAGTGTCTGTGAATACCGCAGTAAGTGTATGTAGCCCAAAGGGGATCAGAATCCGGAGATGGCAACAGTGGCAAAGGAATGTCATTCCGAAGCACAGGTGAGTGAACCAGTTACCCCCCACAATCAACCCTCTAGTTCTCATCCTTCAAGAAAAACAAGAGCATCAACTGTGTCTCGGGGAAGGGGAAAGAGGCGACCTTGACAGATGGATGACTCAGTTTGCTGCATTGTTAATCCCCCAGCAAATCTGATAACAAAAGCAGTGCTCAAAATAAACAATTTTCTGTATATTATCAAAACGCGAATGGACTGCGAAGCAAACAATTCTATACAAATGTATTAGCAAATAATTACGATTTAATTATAATAACTGAGAGTGGGCTTTGTGATGGTATACACAACGCGGAATTCTTTGATTCAAGATATACCGTATTTCGCCAAGATAGAAATCTTGAACTGACTGGGAGGGCTAAAGGATTGGGAGTTGTTGTAGCTGTGCTGCACGTGCGCTCTGTTTATAATATTACTTCATATGATAGGGGATTTGAATGTGTAATAGTAAAGATAACAATCAGGTCATCAAATGTATAGGTATGTGCTGTTTATATACCACGGATTGAAACATGGCTGTTTACGAAAACTTTTTTCAATTCATTGAGGGCAAAATTTCTGTGAGAAGTGCTGTTTTGTGTATTGGAGATTTTAATATTCCAGAAATAACAGGAGTGGCATTTTCTTTTGAGCATTCTGGTACTTGTAAAAGTTTGTATAATTTCATGAGCTCGTTTGGTCTAAGTACATATAACAATGTTGGAAACGAAAATAATCGTACATTAGATTCAGTAATATCTAGCATAGAAGGAGTGGAAGTTGAAAGAGCGGAAATGTCATTGGTGTCTGAAGATCGCCATCATCCAGCACTGGTAATTTTATGGTCATATAAACGACCACCAAAAATGAAATCCCAAAATAACTTCCAGGGTTACAACTTTAGAAGGGCCAACTTCTTAAATATGTATAATGATTTATCAAATGTGAATTGGGACTGTCTTAAGCTTTCAAATGATGTTGGTGTTGTAGAAGATAAATTTTACGAAATACTCCATAAAGTTTTAGGTGCAAGTGTTCCTCCTAAGAAACTCACTAACCAAAATTATCCGTGCTGGTTTACGGCTAGTATAATTTAAAAAACTTAAAGCAAAATCATACCATCACGAAAAGTGGAAAAGTGGAAAGGAGAATATTTCATTTCACAGAAAGCAGTTTCGCAAAATGCGCAGGGAAATAAAACTAGAAATATCGCAAGCTCTTAGAACGTTCATATTAGAAACGGAAAATAAAATAGGCACGGATCCTTGTTATTTCTGGAACTACATGAAAAGTAAAACTAAACATATTTCAACTTGGTTTTTTGCCTTTAATGGCCAGGAATTAAAAAACAACAACGATATTGCTAATGCGTTTGCTAATTATTTTCGGTCAGCATACTCAGATGTCGGTGCTAAATATAGTACACAAAATTACACTCCTGACAAACATGTATATGATACATTAGATCTGTTAATACTCAATGAAATAAAAATGGAAGAAGTAGAAGAAGCGATAAGAAAATTGAAGCCAGAAACGTCGTGTGGTTCAGATGGCAAAGCACCTTATATACTAAAAGGTTGTATAGACATTCTTAAATATCCCATACATATTATAGCGAATATCTCAGTAAAGACAAGAATTTTTCCAGAAAAGTGGAAAGAAACCATAATCTCTCCGATACCGAAGGCCAACGGAACTAGAGATATAGGTAAATTTAGACCCATATCAGTATTGTCACCATTTTCAAAGGTATTTGAACAACGTGTTCTAAATCATGTGAAACCCGTGCTATCGACCTATCAACACGGATTTGTACGAGATAGATCAACAGCCACGAACCTGGCCATCATTACTAACTACATCTCAACGGGGATTGATAAAGGTAATCAGGTGAATGTAATCTATACTGACTTTTCTAAAGCCTTCGACCTAGTAGATCATGACATTTTACTAGCCAAACTAAACTCTTTCCACTTTTCTCAAGAGTACAAACAGTTAATATCTTCCTACTTAAGTAACCATAGGCAATCAGTTGTTTATAAAGGGTGCATCTCAGAAAAGTTCAATGCTTTGTCAGGAGTTCCCCAGGGCTCAAATCTCGGACCGCTTTTGTTTCTCTTAGCAGTGAATGATTTGCCGACTAGAATTAAACATGCTAACTGTTTTCTATTTGCAGACGACCTCAAAATATATATTAAGGTAGATTCAATCGATGATTGCGAGAAACTACAACAAGACTTAACTAACATTATGGAATGGTGTAATAAAAATAAATTTAAAATCAATGTAAATAAATGTAACTTCCTACGTTTTACACGTAAGAGTAGTTATGTAGACTATACTTATTCGATTGATGGGAAAAATTAAGCTCTACCAAGTATATCAAAGATGTTGGAATTTTCTTTGATCAAAATTTAACATTTAAGCATCATATGAAAACAGTAACGAGCGAGGCTTATAGAAACCTTGGTTTTATCATGAGGCTAGGTAAAGAGTTTCGTAATGATTTAACTTTAATAAAATTGTACTTCGCTTACGCTCGGTCAAAATTAGAATATGCTACTGTTGTATGGACACCAAATATGCAAAAATACTGTGATATGATTGAGGGAATACACAAAAAAATTCCTAAGACTTCTAACGTACAGGAAAACTGGGCTTTACCCGAAATATGAATCTTACAGAGAGTTACGGGAAAATTATCAACTACCCAGTTTATACGAAAGAAGAAGATATAATGATCTAATGTTTTTATATAAATTAATACATTATAAGATTGACTCTATTGAGCTGCGTTCGTCGCTTTGTTTCCAAGTCCCATCAACCAGAACGAGGATAGGAAACACATCTACGTTTTATCAAAGAAAGGCAAGAACAAATATCCTTCGGAAATCTCCTATATGGAGGATAAGCACTTTCCACAATGAGGTTGAAAAAGACTTCAATATTGATATATTTAGCATGTCGGAAAGTGTGTACAAAAGAACAATTAAACAGGCATGTTTTGGAAACGGCATATAAAGAGCACATGTGCTAAAGACAATATAAATGTGTATTTTTAAATTCTCTATTTTGTAATGTGTATTTCTTTTAATTATTTGTATATCTCACTGTTTTGTATTATTATGTATTTCGTTGTCAAAGACAACACAATAATTGGGCCTAGAGCCTGTTGTGTTGTGCTTGAACTAAAATAAAACAAAATAAAATCAGAGATGGTCTTAGGTTCGTATCCGTGAATAACGAAAAAACTTACAAATATACTGTACAAACAACTGTACAAATGTATTAATTGCAAACGTTATATAAGGGATTAGTTTCGGTCAATCATGTTGATTTTCCTGTACGAAGAATATAAGAGCGTTCTGTCTAATTCTGTGGAATGTTTTCACTACTACTAGAGTTTTGTCATCATATGCCGGACTAAATTTAAATTCAAAGTTGTAGAACTTTGCTATGATCTGCAGTATCTTAGCATTATGCATAGGGTGTCTATTCAAATACAGGTACGAAAAAGCTCCGTATTTAAGAATAATATTATATATAAGAAATTGTTCAATTTCTTCGCCTGTGATGTATACAATAGGGTGCATCGAATTTCCACTTTTTTAGAAATCAGCTTACCCTTAGTGATATTTTTTTGCGAAATGGCCTCCATATAACGTATAAAAAATTGCAAGTCGATTGGTCAATATCTTTAGGTGCCACCAACGGCCAAAAGTTTTGAAATTTTGTTAAAAAATAAATATTATTTTTAAAAATCTAAAATATCTTGTTTTATGAAATATGGTTATCCTATGTGGTTTTGTTTCTGCAAAAGGTCAATATTTTACGTGAAAAAAATTTCAGCTTGATGAGTTAAGTCATTCAGGTGCCACCTGTGGCTTAAAATATGGACAAATGTGTCCCTACTTTTTCATTTTTTAAAATTAAGTAGCATTGTTTGTTATTCATCTGGATCGTTAATTAGATAAGAAAGATTTTGTTTTACATCTGCAGCTATTTGCTTATTTCCAAACGTTAATGATTGAAATGACCCAGAACTCACCATGAGGAGGTGGCTGTAGTTCGAGTTCCGCCCACCCGTATATACTAATGTTGCATATGGTAGTGCAAGTCATATTGTTACTCTTTTACCTCAAACTGTTTTTCTTTTCTTTTTTGTATTACATTCTGGTATGTTTTTTCTTGATTGTAGTGTTAATAGGACAAATCTATGTCGTGCTACTTGCCCACATACCGTTGATGCAGCTTCTGTCCTCAACTTCACCATTCTTTCTACCGCGCGAGTGTGACAGGGTAAGGATGTAATATATTCATTAGCCATTGGAGCCGTCTTTACATTTTCTCTTAGCTTCTGCAGGCTCAAGTGTTTCGTGAGTGGTGACTCTGTCAGCGTCATGCTGACCAATTAATCATATCACCAATTAATCATCATACACACGAATGAACTCCCATTTCGACATTTGATTGAATTTATAGACGGCAAGTCTACTTTACCAAATACATTTAAAGGACCAATAGGATCAGCACTTCCAATATGTGAAGAGTTGTCACTCCAGATTTTTCAGCCCGTTCCAGTAGACTGAGATCTCAACTTCACTGAAGATTCATTAAACACGGATCAAAAATAAGTGCTGAATATCTGCCAAGCGGTTTCTCCAGGAGAATGGCCCATTGAGTTAGCTCACATGAACCCTGGTAAAATCCATCAAGCCAGATGGGTAATTACAGCAAATAGAGTCTTACGTTTGTGCGTAGGAACAAAAGAACCCACGAATGAACTTAAAACCATCGTCCAGTACAGCATGATGGTCTACGCGCCACTCCGGTTTGCTGTGATCCGTAATACATCGTGTGCAGAAGAAGCTCGTCATTTGTGGCAACTCATCACGACTTCTCGCCACATGGAAGAGAAATACAGGAAAATAATTGATCCAATGTCCGTAGAAATGCGTGGTACGGTCATCCTGAAAACCTACTTCTATCAATGTTGACTGACCAAGATGCTAACGTACGAGAGCTCGGCTGGAGGCGAGTCCTAAAAGCAAGACAAACGACCCAATCTGGTGATCGCGTACCGGTACGAGAATTCGTCATCCCTGAAATCAACTTAGAAGCGACAAACTATGTTGATATGATTAATTGGTCAACATGACGCTGACAGAGTCACCACTGACAAAACACTTGAGCCTGCAGAAGCTAAGAGAAAATGTAAAGACGGCCCCAATGGCTAATGAATATATTACATCCTTACCCTGTCACACTCGCGCGGTAGAAAGAATGGTGAAGTTGGGGACAGAAGCGGCATCAACGGTATGTGGGCAAGAAGCACGACATAGATTTGTCCTATCAACACTACAAACAAGAAAAAACATACCAGAATGTAATGCAAAAAAGAAAAGAAAAACAGTTTGAGGTAAAAGAGTAACAATATGACTTGCACTACCATATGCAACATTAGTATATATGGGTGGGCGGAACTCGAACTACAGCCACCTCCTCATGGTGAGTTCTGGGTCATTTCAATCATTAACGTTTGGAAATAAGCAAATAGCTGCAGATGTAAAACAAAATCTTTCTTATCTAATTAACGATCCAGATGAATAACAAACAATGCTACTTAATTTTAAAAAAATGAAAAAGTAGGGACACATTTGTCCATATTTTAAGCCACAGGTGGCACTGAGTGACTTGACTCATCAAGCTGAAATTTTTGTCACGTAAAATATTGACCTTTTACAGAAACAAAACCAGATAGGATAACCATATTTCATAAAACTAGATATTTTACATTTTTAAAAATAATATTTATTTTTTAACAAAATTTCAAAACTTTTGGCCGTTGGTGGCACCTAAAGATATTGACCAATCGACTTGCAATTTTTTATACGTTATATGGAGGCCATTTTGCAAAAAAATATCACTAAGGGTAAGCTGATTTCAAAAAAAGTGGAAATTCGATGCACCCTAGTATACAATCCTGGTCACATAAAATCGTGTGGATATCTCAATAGCGACTAGTAAGTGTTTGAATTTTCCTTCTCCGACTGGTATTTTACCAATTGAATCGTACTGTCAGGCACTTGCAATAGGCGTAGGTAGATGATGAAGCAATTAGCCTGCCGGCTTGGCTGGTAACTTTTTTTTGCAAAGATTGCAGGTCCTTGTTCTGTTTGCTATGTAAGCTTTCCTGTTAGGAAAATAATATAATGTGAGAGCCGACTGGTACGTCTTACTATACCCAAAATGTGGTGGCAAAGGGTTCTTATGGATAGCACCAAACCATTTGCTTAGGAAAGATTTTGGTATACGAAGTGAATATAGCAATCCTAATTGAGGATGTTTATGAGTTCTATATAACAGTCCGTTTTTAATAGAAAAATATTTCGCCGCACGGTGTGTAGACAATTTACTAGGTTCTTTCTTTTCCAAAACAGTGATAATGTCTGAAAATTATCGGTCCTTCCTTCGTTCCTCCGATAAATTGGGCAATGTCATGTATTTGTCAATTTGAAAGGTGAGCTCCAATGAGTAAGAAGCAAAGAGTTTAGCGCCCTTTGTGCCCGAGAAGTTAATAACTTCTTGATTTTCGTCCGGCTGTATGTCTTGCTAGTTTTCTAGGGGACTAAAAATATCTGCAGAATGTTGTTGACTGTTAATGGGGTGAATTTCAAAATTATAATCCGCTAAGAATATCTTGTGGCGAGTAAATTTTCTGACTGTCATGCTGAATGTTAAGTGAAGCCAAGCATTTAGCGTCTATAAATTACTGACATTTTCTATTTAGTAAAATATATTGAAACCTATGTATATTAATAGCAACATGCATCAACTTTGCACCATCTTGAGGTCTTACGTTCGCTTTTGTGAAACGACGACTACAGTAGGAAACAACACGTTCCTGGTTAGTTTTAGCGTTATAATATGCTAAAATTCCGCCTTCTGAGGTTGAGGAGCCGTTGGATTACGCTGGAATTTCCAATGACGGATCGAAATGAAACAAAGCTTGGGCCTGAATAATATACATCTTAAGTTTCTCAAATACCTAGTCATGCAGAGTTGTTCGTTTAAATTTTGATTTCTTGTCCAAAAGAATTTGAAATGGTTCCACCTTTTCCGTGAAATTCTTGATATGCGCCCTCAAATAAGAGGAGAGTCCTAGAAAACTCTTCAACGTCCTTTTAGAGGTTGGTTTCTTATAATTTCGAATTTTATTGTAAATTTTGAGTGAAATTTTGATCTCCTTGCAACTAACTATGAATCCTAAGTATAATATGTGGGTCTTGTTCGGGTTTGCTCTAAAATCGTGTTTCCATAGTCTTTTGAAGAGCAATTTCAAGTCCGATAGCTGCTGTTTCCAATTCTTGTTTCCTATGACGAGGTTGTCAGCAAAGGCAGTTATAAGAGGTGGTAAACCCTCTAAAACCATTCATACTGCTATAGTTAGCGCGGCCGCTGAGGTGGTATGTCCCATCAAGCAGCGTTGAAATTTATACTACTTCCTAGTATGATTAAGTTCAAAAGTGATGCATTTTTACTTTCAGGGTGCAATATTAGCTGAAAATAGGAGGACTTAATATCGATAATCGGGATGCAAAACTGGCCTCTTAGTACATGTAAAATGTCTTGTGTGGACTGGAATAGAATGCTTCTATAAACTGTAAACTTATTGCACGATTGTAGATTCAAAACTAGGGTGAATTCTGAAGTATTTGATTTCCTAACTTCGAGAAGTGGCGACGAGAAGGAACTCTCACTGGTCTCTTTAATAATATTAGCTTCTGAAAACTGTTCAATTTGCAAACCAATTTGCGGGCTTACTGTTAAAAGAATGGGGGGTGACCAATGATGGAAAGAGGCTCCTTTATTTATCATTATCTTATGTATCGTGCCGGACAAAAGTCTTTGACCAGGTAATGGCGACTGCTTTGGAACATATGCAAAATGAGAATTCAATCAGTCATATCTGTAGTTTCGTGTGGAGAAGAAAAAAGCATATGAACCAAAGGTTTAAGCACAAACCATGTTATTAATATAAATTTTGCCGTCGATGATTAACTTATATCATCATAAAAGTAATACGAAAGACTTTTTGAAACGAGGAAAAATAACATACAACTTTGCAAGCGGAGGACAAAGAAACTTCTCGCAACCAGACGAAAGACGAATTATTTACAGTGTAGTGATCGTGGTTCAGTGGTCAAGGCGCTTGATCAGTAATTTGGAGGTTCTTGGATCGAAACCACGTCGGGCATTTTTCTACTTAGGAATTTTTTATGGTGATTGATCGGCGATGACACACGTTTTATTACATTCAGATATTTGAATACTCGGATGTTTTAATACTTCAACTATCAAATCTTCAGGAATTATAATAGTAATAATAATAATTATTATTATCTCGTAGAAGATTACAACTTAGAAACTTATTGTCGCTCAGTTCATATCATTACAAGCAGAAAAGTGATATTAGCCAAAAATATTTCGGTTTTGTTTAATGCCGCCCATGAGAAGAGGAATTTCTAATCTCGATTCTAAAACAAACCAAACAAAATCGGGATGAGACTTAACATTTTACATTCGAGACGAAACAAGGCTAACTCAAATTATCGTCTCGCACTGGAGATGAGAATCGAGACGAAGCGAAGAGTTACGTAAATAATTCTCGCCTTATCTCGATTCTCGAAATAGTGTATGCCAGTCTTTAAGTAACAATTGCTGTGTAGACTGAATCTTGTACGTTATTTGCTATTTTGTATTTCAGAGCTCACTGAATTATGGTCTGTGTATACACTTTTGTAACAAAGCTTTTATAATTACATCTGCATATTCTACAAGTTAGTTTATTATTACTTTGAAACTTTTAATACCATTATTATTATCCATTATTATTATTATCATTATTATCATTATCATTAACATTATTATTATTACTGAATTGTTGTTAATTTAATGGTTTACCCTGTTCCACCCAGCTCCCGCCTAGTGGGCATTTTGCTAAACAAACACCGTGTGTCTGGGTTTTCTCCGGGTTCCACTTCCTCCCACTTGCTTTATTCTAATATTTCTTTCATTCTCATCAACGACCTCTTCTGTAGCTTAACCGGAATAAAAATTACTTAAAAACAAATTTTCTTAGTGCTCTTGCGAGTTACGTATTCCTACTTTCTACATGAAATTTGCCTGGAAACTTTCCATTTTAACACTTAGCTAACTGTAGGGACGTATGCAGATGGTATGTCCTGATGGTCCTGACACTTCTCTACAATCCCGACAATTTTGTATCTTTTGCCTGAGGCTAGAGGCAATTTTACAAATTTTAATACAATTTGTCCTCATACGGAATTTATCTTCTGTATTATTATTATTAGTAGTAGTAATAGTAGTGCTAGTAGTAGTAGTAGTTGTAGTAGTAGTAGTAGTAGTAGTAGTAGTAGTAGCAATAGTATTTAATACTAGTAGTAGTAGTGTCATTACTGAATATTTGATATCTCAATATCACGTCCTATCCCAATGGAAATAAGCATACTGAAATTAAGAAAAATGAAAAGAAATCTTTTGACCCTCTATAAGGATGAATTGTCTTATAAGATATATTTTGGAAACAAAAAAGGGGGAGAAAGGTATCACCAACTGGACAATATGAAAATCGAACCTTTGGAAGCCTTAACAGAAACAAAGTAGGATTTGTGTTCATCACGATATATAAGACACCCTTACTTTGTATAAACTACATTCGATCGTGTATGCGTAATATTGATATTTTAACAAAATATACAAACAAATATAGAAAATTTTTGTCGAACGAATATATGGAACGTGTTGAAAATGGCAAACGAAAATATTATTATTATTTTTTCAAATAAGAGGGGTAGAAGTTAGAAACAATTTCACAATGACGTTTCAGACACATTTATGACTCATACTAGGCCTGAAGGATGACCCTTTTGTATGCATGAATGGTTTGCACAATATGCGAAATTTTCAGACAATAGGAATCGAGGTTTTAGAGTTTGACGTCATGTTGTTAGTTTTACCCCGGTGAACAAAGTCGTTTAAACTCTAACTTGAAAGAAGGAGAGAAATTGCTTTTTTTCATGTTATTATACACAAGAAATATCACCATTTTAATTATAACTTTTTTCTGAATATTCTTGTAGGGAGTAGAACCTCCTAACTATCTCACGAAACGAATGTTCAAACCACTACCCTAAGACCGCTCAATTAAGTAAGTAAGAGAAACACTCGTCTATGCAGCAAATTACGATCGTTTAGTATTCCAATATTTTATTAGCGAGGAAACACAGATTTCGGTCATGATAAAATACTATAATCCAGAGAATTCAACTTTAAATTATTAAAAAAATGTCCGGACGTATTTCCGTAACTTATCTCTATTATATTCGGTTATTCTTGTTGTATAGTTATTTCAAGTAACCTTGAACGACAGGGACATGAACACAAATACATCGAGGATATTTAATATTTCAAAGGCTCTCCCACCGGGAATCGAAATTGAGACCCCGCCTACTGAACTATCTGATGGATGGTGTGCCTGGTTCGTTTCCAAAGCAAGTAAGGTTGAGACGAACAACATCGTGCTCGTGTGTTATCTCGAGACACTCCCACTTTCTCATTCCACCAATTCCTACATCATATTTTACTTGCTTTAATCATAGTCTTTCTCAACCTAACAGGCATAATCGTTGGACATTAAACGTGAAGATTTCATTAACAACTTTTAACCCAAACCAATCCGAACTGGAAAGCAGTCGTATTTTCTATTGCTCATTATGGTGTATTCACAAAAAAAATATATAGAGAGAGAAACATGGGGAATCGTATTTCCATTCAAAAGTGAAACAGCAGACTCATAATTCCTTAATCCAAATCGAATCCATTATATATCGTTTGGAACTTTTGCAAAATATATAGGATATTCAGAAAAGTGGTAATATAGTGCCTGTTTTCAAACAAAACTGAACCAAATTACGGTTCATTATCTGAAAAAGCGTACACATTCTGTTTCAAGTTTAAACCAAACCCAAACCAATTAAACGAGAGATCAATGGATCAATGGAAACTTGACCCAGCACCCACCGTGACCAACTGTGACACACCACCCACCGTGACCCACTCTGACCCACTATCCACTACCACCCACTTCGACCCACCATCAACCATGAACCACTGACCCACCGAAACACATCGTTATCAACTGTGGCACATGATCCACGGCCTCTTCACCGACTAAAGAGTTTACAATTTAGTACAACCTGGTTATAAAATTCTAACTAATCGGAGTTTGAAATTCTACCGTCAATCGCCCAAGCACCGCTGTGTTACAATAACGATGGATCTGATCATTACAATATAAAATGGTAGTTTGTTTGTCATGGATAAAATTACAATGAATTGCAATTAAACTATCATGATATAATTATTTCCTTGTTGAATTATCGATATTTTTCACTGGAAGAAACGGATGAAATTTTTGAAGTCCCTAATCAAGATAAGTAGACCAACGTATATAAGCTTACATTACAAGTTTTGTCTATTTTTCTCACAAATTAATTGGTTTATTGCCCTGAGCTCTAAGCGCTCCGTATAAGAAGCAAGCTTCAGGAATTATTATAGTAGAGAGTGCATGGTAAGCAGGGGCGGACAGAGCGGGGCGATCACCCCTCAGAAGAGGAAATTTTCTTATTTTATATATAAACAAAAACCCAGAGTTCGGACCTCTTAAATGTAGCTCTAAGTAGCAGTATTACAACCTACCAACCCCGCAGAAGTGCGTCCTGGATCCGCCGCTGATGAAAAACATATATGGATATACGATGCGAAGCACTGTATTGTTTTGTCTCAACTACTATCGATTGTTTTCGATTATTTTTTCAAACTAACCCACTATCAATTAACCATATATAGAAAGTGCCGCTCCTCACCATAAAGGAGAAGTTTAAATAATGCTAGGAAACGTTCTGTTCATTTTCAATAAAGAGTTAATATACTGAATTTCAGCTCCGTAAGTTGAACGGCTTGTAAGAAACTCATTTTTTTTTTGCCAAAAATTCGGATCCCCGACATACCTTAGGGTATGATTATAATAATAGCAATATGATAACATTCAATTTTCAATTAAGGCCTAACTATATACCAAAATTCATTTCATTTGACTGCAATTTGGCCGTAATGATTAGGCACACATTGTTACTTCATTTTTATATATGAATTTATATATTACAGTGAAACAAAAATGTTTTTCCTGTAGTTAGCTCCTCTAAACACTCATAGTCACGAAAGCCAAGTAGTAGTATACGTCCAATTGCTATTATTACAATTACAAATATCAATATCCAAAAATTCCTCAAGTTCCTTTTTACCCAGATATACTAATCTCAGGTACTTACAGAGAAACTCATAAAAAGGGAAATGGAAGCCTTGAAAATAAAACGTAGACAAATTCAACAGTGTTCAAAGAAGCATATTTTAAAATCACGCTCGACCCTACTCATAGGAGCTAATTACGCGGTTCTACTTAGTTGCAGTTATAAGTTTCTCTCCACGTAGCATATATAAATAAAGCAAAAATGAATGCACTGTTCCTGACGGTCTTCGTTGCCATGCGTACTAGCGCAATACGATAGTAATTATAATTTCTTTTGGTGTGGGTTCAAACCCGAGCCAAGGATTTTACGTTACGTATGCAGTTTCGCTATACGATTCCACTGTATAAGAAGAAGAAGAAGTAGTATTAGTAGTAGTAGGAACGGATTAGAAACCCTGCTGGACTCTTTTTGATCCACCTTGACTGGCATGATATAATTTTATCAACTGCTTCTCCAATCTTTTTCTTCAACGCCAACAAAGTGATAAGTTTCTTCTGTTACAACTATAATAAACAGCACATATACCAGAAGGTATGGACCAGGGCCGCTAACAGCCACAGCTTTTAAAGGGGCAATGATTATGTTAGGGGGGACACGTGATTAAAAATTCACTTATACATATATAAATTGTTTTCCGTGTTGAGGTCTGGAGGTGCCATGAAAATTTTAGGGGGGGGGGCAGGCCAACTAGCCCCACTTTAGTGCGGGCCTCGTTTGGACAATCGCAACCTGCAACTAATCGGAGACTTGTTTTTAGTTTATATGGCTAGGGTCGAGTGTTAAAAGAAGATGGTGACTGTTCATAAGATGATGACTAAAATGCAGTCCGTAGAGTGGGTCGGAGCGTGGTCGGTCGCAGTGGGTCATGGTGGGTGTTGGGTTGCATTGGGTTCACGATGGGTGGTGGATCGCAATGGGTCATATGCTGTTGACCAAAGACCCACTGACACTCAGAAAATCGACCCAATTGTCCCACTGACCCACCGACTCACTAAGCCACTCCAACTCTGATTGGCACCTCTCAGAATATCCATACATATTTTGAAAAAGTTCCAAACGATATGTAGATCTTTCGTTTTAGGTGAAGGTATGATGAGTCTGCTGCTTCACTTTTGAAGGGAATTATTATTAATCATGTTTTTTTTTCTATATATTGTCTTTTTTTTGTGAAAACACGTTAATGAGCAATAGAAAATACAACTGTCTTCCAGTTCAGATTGGTTTGGGTTAACAGATTGAAAATGAAATCGTTACGTTTAATGTCCAACGATTATGCCTGTTAGGTTGAGGAAGACTATGATTGAAACAAGTGAATTACAATAGACGCGTTGATGGAATGAGAAAGTGGGAGTATCCCAAGAAAACCCACGAGCACCATGTCGTCCGTCTCAACCTTACATGCTTTGTGAACGAAACAAGAACACCATCCATCAGACAGTTCAGTAGGCGGGTCTCAATTTCGATTCCCCGTGGAAGAGCCTTTGCAATATTAAATATCCTCGATGTATTTGTGTTCATGTCCCTGTCGTTCAAGGTTACTTGAAATAACTATACAACAAGAATAACCTAATATAATATAGATAGGTTACGGAAGTACTTCCGAACTCTTCTCAAAAATTAAACTTGAATTCTCTGGACTATAGTATTTTATCATGACCGAAATCTGTGTTTCCTCGCTAATAAAATATTGGAATACTAAACGATCGTAATTCGCTACATAGACGAGTGTTTCTTATCTCTTACTTAAAAGAGCGGTCTTAGGGTAGTGGCTTGAACATTCGCATCGTGAGATAGGGGTCTGCGGTTCGATTTCCTACGAGGGTATTCAGAAAAAAATTAATTTAGAATGTTGATATTTCTGATGTATAATAACAAGAAAAATAATCAATTTCTCTCGTTCCTACAAGTTAGAGTTGAAACGACTTCCTTTACAGGGGTAAAACTAACAACATGACGTCACAGTCTACAATCTCGATCCCTGCTGTCTGAAAACTTCGCGTGTTTTGCAAACAATTCATGCATACAAACGGTTCATTCTCCAGGCCTAGTATGAGTCATAAAAGTGTCTGAAACGTCGTTGTGGAATTATTTCTAACTTCTATCCCTCTTACTTGGAATAATAACAATAATATTTTCGTTCGCCGTTTCCAACACGTTCCATATATTCGTTCGACAAAAATTGGTAAATAGGAAGTATTCTTTTTTATACATATTTGTATATTTTGTTAAAATATCATTATAACGCATACATAATCCAATGGATTTTACCCAAAGAAAGAATGTTACTATGTATCGTGATGAAGACAAATTCAACTTCGTTTCTCTTTAGGCATCCTAAGTTTGGATTTTCATATTATCCATTAGCTGATACCTTCTTTTCTTCCTTCATTTCTTCCAAAGTATCACTTATTAGACAATTCATCCTTATAGAGAGTCCAAAAAAATTCTTTTCATTTTTCTTAACTTCAGTATGCTTATTTCCATTGGAATACAATGTAATATTGATTTATCAAATATTCAGTAATAATAATAATAATAATAATAATAATAATAATAATAATAATAATAATAATAATAATAATAATAATAATAATAATAATATAGAAGATAAAATTCCGTATGAGGACAGATTGTATTAAAATCTGTAAAATCGGCTCTAGCCTTACCCAAAAGTTACAAAATTATCGTGATTGTAGAGAAGTGTCAGGACCATTAGGACATACCATCTGCATACGTCCCTACAATTAGCTAAGTGTTAAAATGGAAAGTTTCCAGGCAAATTTCATGTAGAAAGTAGGAATACGTAACACGCAACAGCACTAAGAACATTTGTTTTTAAGTAATGTTTATGCCGGCTAAGCTACAGAAGACGTCGATGATGAGAATGAAAGAAATATTGGAATAAAGGAAGTGGGAGGAAGCGGAACCTGGAGAAAACCTAGACACACGGTGTTTGTTCAGCACAATGCCCACTAGGCGGGAGCTAGGTGAAAGGGGTTCGGGAAGGTGTTCCGTACCTTTAAGAGACACCTGTGCATCTACCCAAATTTAAACAAAAGTTTTCCATTAAAGTTTCATGTAGAAAGTATTCTACTGTAGGTTTTAAGGAAAATAACTGTAATAAAAATAACTGAATATCATTGAACAGTATGGCATATAACAAACTAACTTGTAGAATATGCCGATGTAGCAATAAAAGCTTTGCTACAAAAATATATACACAGACCATAAATCAGTGAGCTCTGAAATACAAAATAACGTATAAGATTCAGTCTAGAGAGCAATTGTTACTTAAAGAGTGGCATACTGTTTCGAGAATCGAGATAAAACGAGAAATGTTTACGATAATTTTACTCTCGTCTCGATTCTCATCTCCAAAGCGGGACGATAATTTGAGTTAGCCTTGTCCCGTCTCGATGTAAAATGTTAGGTCTCTTCCCGATTCCGTTTGGTTTGTTTTAAGATCGAGATGAGAAATTTCTCTTCTCATGTGCAACATTGAACAAAACCGAAATACTTTTATGCCTAATGTCATGTTTCTGCTTGTAATGGTATGACTTGAGCGGTAATAAGTTTCTAAGTTTTAACCTTCTACGAGATGATAATAATAATTATTATTACTATTATTATTTCTGAAGATTTGATAGTTCAAGTTTTAAACATCCCAATATTCAAATATCTGAATATAATAAAGCGTGTGCCATCGCCGATCAATCAAAATCAAAATTCCTAAAGTAAAAAAAATGCCCAACGTGGATTCGATCCCAGATCATCCAAATTACTGGCCAAGCGCCTTGACCAGGTTTTTTTCTAAACTTCCTGACTACTTTTTTCTATTTTAACCACTTCTCAGGACTACTAGACTCGACAGGGACACGAACACACACACATCGAGGACAGTTAAAATTCCACCCTCGCTACTACAGGGGGACTCGAACCCCCAATGGGCTTCACCTCACGATCATCAGCCTAATGCCTCAGACCGCTCGGCTACACTCACCGGCATACCAGTGAGCCACGATGACTACGCTGTAAATAGTTAGTCTTCCGTCTGGCTACGTTAGGTTTCTTTGCCCCTGCTTGCAAAGTTGTATGTTATTTTTCTTCGTTTCAAAATGTCATTCGTGTTTCTTTTATGGTGATATAAGTGAACAATCTTCGGGAAAGTTTATATTAATAACTTGAGTTGTTCTTAAACCTTTGGTCACAAGTTTGTTTCTTCTCCACACAAAACTACAGATATGACAGATTTAAATCCCATACTCTGCATTTGTTTCAAAGCAGTCGCCAGTACCTAGTGAAAGACTTATGTCCGCCACGATACATGACCACGAAAAGAGCCTATATCAGTTGGTGTATATGAAAAGACAACCCTGTATTTGAAGAGTAGATCATGTACAGCCTTTTTCTGTTCATTCGTTAAATCCGGGTTTATGTCTAATAAAATGTGATTTGATCTTGTCTTGCCAATTATGAAGTTTCTGTTCTGTTTTATAGTATGTCTCATCATTGTTTTCGTCTGTTTGGTAATCCCCCTGTAAATCTACTTTTTGAACGTTCGCTTCAACATATGCAATTGGTGTGTTATTTACTAGTGTTACTAGCCTATTAGTTGGATTTGATATTACTAGTGTCAAATTATTCTTAGGTACTTTAGTATTCAGTCTGTAGCTCGTACTTACCCAATAAATTCTCTAATGGAGAGGTAATAAAATTCTCAGTATCCATTTTCCGATTCTTGATACTAATTGGTAAAAAGAAATGTGACCCGGTTGGTATGGTAACCTTTCTAGTAGTAAATACACCAGCTGCTTTATTGTCTGAATTGCGCTTGCTGATATTTTTGAGTGTCAACTTCAATTTGGTACGGCTGTGGCCGTGGTTTCTTGTATACTGATAATGCATTAGTTTGCAAATCAATTTTTGCCTGGGGGCACGGTGGCTCAGTTCAGTTGAGCTCGTTGTCTCGAGCTGTTCACATCGTGAGTAGTGTTGGTCCCATTGGAGTGCCTGATATCGCTACTCATACGTTAGTTGAGAAGACTTGTGCTTCTTCCACAAGTTTGTGCTTTAGTGTGCTCGGTGAATCTCACTCTGTGTGTACAGTGTTTTGCAGTTTAAAAAGCTTGTGGTAGTATGGAATATAAGAAGGACTTACAATTTCAATTAATATTTGACCGAAGATATAGAAATGTCAAACCTAATGCTAGTCAAGTATATCAGTGGTTGGAAAATAAGTTTCCTCGTATCTTCGACAACATTTGTGCGCTCCAGTTACATGCGGAATCATATAGCATATATATTAAGTTTAAAGATTTACAAGCCTATGAACATTTCGCAGCAACAGCTCATTCGTCTGTAGATTTCACGCATGTGTCTGGGGAAACAAGGACAGTAAGGATCGTCCCCGCTGATGACCCCATTCGGTTGGTGCGTATATATGACTTTCCTCTTGAATTACCGTTATCATTCCTAGAAGATCATTTCAAAAGTTGTGGTAAAGTGCGCAAAGTGGAACCACAACTATGGAGTGCCCCTTTTCCCCCAGGCATAGACAGTGGCATACTTATTGTTCATATGGAAATACATAAGCATATACCATCCCGTATCATAGTGCACGGTTGTAAGGTGAGTGTGTCTTATGAAGGGCAGCCTATTACTTGTTTCAGATGTAAGAGTAATTTTCACACGATTGCCACGTGCCCTTTGAAGAACGCAAAACCAACTACGGCCGCCCCTGAACAGACGTCTCTACACATGACGGAGATTGGCAAAGTGCATCGCTCTTTTCCCTCTTCTGGCTCGCCTTCGCTCTCTGTCACTGCCCCCCGGGCCCCTGATCAGAGTTCCTCAGGCTTGCCTTCATTGACTGATACCAACGAGTTTCCAGTGTTAGTACAAACACCCCAAGTGAATTCATCTCTAACAAATAATGCCCTAGTTATGGAAGATTCTGAAGTGAAACTGCGACCCCCGCCTTTGCAGAATACGCCGGTGGATGTCATGGAACTTGACTCGACTCGTCCGTCGGAGCAGGAAGTGTTAACAGTTCCGTCTGGTTCTTCGTCTGAAGTGCAAGACAATAATGTCCCGTCTTCAGCTGAACATACTGTTACTTCTGTGCAAGCCGATTTTTCTTCACAACAAAAAAGAAGGAAAGTTGCTCGAACGTCTACACGAAAGAAAGAACAGTGTGCCCTTGATGTTACACGAGGGATAGACCAAGCTGAGCCACGCGAATTACGATCACAACATCGGGCAATATCTGATTCAGAATTGCCCTGAGGCGTGGTGTGTTTACTCTTCGCTAATGACCTTCACACCTGCTTTCCAGGGCTTCGTCCACATTGTATGTTATGATGTATTTGGCAGTGATAGTGTTTGTGTTCGTACAGGAAAGTTCACTCGGTTTGTTTTCTATTCGTCTCAAAATGCGTCACTTTACTAGTGTTTATGGGAAAGAATCCCTTTCACCTTTGTAAGTACTTTTTTTCTTTTTGTTATAGTTTTCTTTTTGAGTGATTTTCTAATGTTAACAGTAAATTCATTTAAGTTAATATCACTCAATATTCATAGAATCAGTTCCGATCATAATAAGGCCCTTCTAAAACAGTTCATCGAAAGCCGCCGACCAGACGTTTGTTTTCTACAAGGAATAAGTTCTCTGCTTACATCTTTGGATTTTCTTACCAATTATCAAGTTATTATTAACCGCGACCAAGAGACTGGGGTTGCGATTTTGGTGCGAAAGGGTCTGAGTTATGATCGTGTTGTGTTAGCCCCTGAAGGAAGGGCTATACGTTGTTATATTCAGAACATTTGTTTTATAGCATTATATGGTCATTCTGGCTTTACACGTGCAAAAGAGAGGAATGAGTTTTATGCAACTACCATTCCTTCTTCACTTCCTCCGGGAATTCCTCATTGTATAATTGCCGGAGATTTCAATGCCATTGTTGATCCCCGAGATTCTCTGACGCCTACCACGTCTTGTCCTACTCTGTCAGAGCTTATTCGTTTCCTAAAGTTAAAAGACGCTTTAGTTGTGTCAAACTCTAAGCATGTATTCACCCACTGCACTACTACGACGAAGAGTAGAATCGACCGAGCTTACATTTCAGAGAGTTTATGCACTGCGGTGATATAACAAAATACAATTCCAGTGGCGCTGTCCGATCATGCCGCGATTGAAATAGCCTTTAAAATGCCTTCCTTGCTACCACCGGCCCGGGGCCCTTCCTATTGGAAGATTAATAATGACATCATGTCTCGACCGCAGGTTGTAGAGGAATTCTCGCGTCGCTTACCTTATTGGTGCAGCATGCAGCGGTACTACCCCTCTGTTATTTCCTGGTGGAATTTATATTGTAAACCTAAATTACGCAGTTTTTTTCAATGGCAAGGGCGGGTCGCGAGGGAAGACGACCACTATTTACATGAATTTTTATATCAAGCTCTCTGTGACTTTTGGAATGCTCCGCCTTCGCTGGAGAACCTGGCTTGTATTAACGGTATCAAACACCGATTGAAAACTATTTACTCCCACACGTCGATTAGTGCGTATTTGTCGGAAGACTTTTATCATCGCTTTCCGGAGGAGACTATAACTATTTATCATGTTGATAGGATTTTGCGACAACGGCGTTCCACCGCCATTCATTCTCCCATTCTGGGAGATGGCACTACTACTACTAATTGTTCGCAGATTTTACAAGAATTCACGCGCTACTATACAGACTTTGCACGTGCGCGTCCCATAGACTACTCATATGCCCCGGAGGTTTTGTCCACGTTATCTCACCATCTCACTTATGACGAGTGTCAGACATTGCTCAATCCCATTAGTGCGGAAGAAATTTTCGCAGTCCTCAGGCGGGCAAAGGGCCGTAGTGCCCCCGGAGAAGACGGATTTTAAATATCCAGTTTTATAAACAGTATTGGTCTCACCTCAGTCCCTCTCTTACCGCTTTATTCAATGCTTGGTTACGAGGCGAAGCAGTGGGTCGTAATACCGCTATCTTAGTCCTCATTCCGAAATCCCGCGCAGCGCATTATGTTCAGGACTATCGACCTATTTCTTTATTGCCCGTCGATCTTAAGTTGTTCACTAAAGTGCTTACAGCCCGACTTCGACCAATCATCCGTCACTACATTAGTCCTTATCAGGCTGCACTCCATGCTACGCATAACCTTTCCTATACTCTTCGCTCTTTGCGCGATATTTTTGCTTATTTTCATTTTCGGCAGGTGCCTGCGGGCGCATTAGCTGTAGATTTAGAAAAAGCGTGCGACAGTTTAGATCACAGTTTTTTGTTGCAGGTGCTGGAAGCCTGGAGGTTTCCTTTAGCCTTCCGCACAGTCATTAACAATTTATATACCACGGCCAATTTCCGTATACAGATTAACGGACACCTGTCCCCTCTTATTCCGCTGAAACGTGGATTAAGGCAAGGATGTTCTTTGTCAACGATACTTTTTGCACTCGCATTAGATCCTTTACTTCGACAGTTGGCCACCCTGCACCCCCCTGGACCCTCCCGTTTCTTGAGTCAAAATATATTCGGGTATGCGGATGACGTCACCATCACCGGCGTGGATCCTGTTCGTATGGCGCGGGTTTTTGCAGTGTTGCAACGTTTTGCACTTTGTTCCGGATTACAGTATAATGTACAGAAAACTAACCTATTACAGTTCAATGGTTTTCATTTACCTGCTAACGAGCCTGGGGTGCCGTGTGTACCCCACGTCACTTCCTTGAAGATCTTAGGTATCCCGTTTACGTCACAACCTACTCCCCTTTTCGAGGAGATTTGGTCCCCGTTGTTGTTACAAATTCGCCAGCTTTTGTTTTCTCAGCGTTTCCGTCGCCTTCATTTAATTCATCGTATTCACTTTATCAATATTTACATTGCACCTAAGCTGTGGTATCGGACTCGAATTTTCCCCTTACCGGAATTGTTCGCTAAGCGGTTCGACTCCTTATTCCTATGGAATATATGGCGTGGCTTCTATTTTCGTATCCCACGTGCAGGACTCTATCTTCCCCGTTCACAGGGAGGGCTGGGTCTAGTACATCTCAGATTGAAATGTCAAACTCTGTTTATGTTCGATTTCTATGCTGTAGTTGCTATTAACGAATCCTTCACACACCAATGGATACGATGTTTTTGGCCTAGTTATGAATTACCTGTGAGCCCCCCGTTTATTAACTTTGCTGATTGTTGTCCGGCGTACATTACTTCACTAATACGTTATTGGACATACAGTGGTGTGGTTCTCTGCCCTACGGGATACAATTCTCGCACTTTGTATAACTTCCTTCTCTCGTTGACTAACGATCAGATTATTCTCCGAATTCCTCACCGATATCCTCAGACTACGTGGTCACAGGTATGGGCCAATATCTCTGCCCCGGTATTACCTTCATACCTACAGGTTGAATGGTTTCAAGTGGTGCATCAGTTGGTGCCTACGCGCGCTCGTTTATTTGAGCTGAAACGTGTTCCTGACCCACTGTGTTCTCGATGCGCCAAAGAAGATACACTATCCCACCGGTTCGTTCAGTGTGTGGGTGCTCCAGCTATCTGGAACTGTCTCGCGTCCTTCTTAGGACGCATTTGCCGTCGACCTCCACACCAGTTCACAGTATCCTATGTTTTGTTTCCGGATTTTCGTTATTTTCCACAGACCAAACACCACGCTGTGCTTTTTCTACTGGCGTGTACAATTGTGTATATCCATCGCCATGTACCTTTGCTGGATGCTCGCACCTACTTGGATTTTTTAAAACGCACTCGCCGAAAGCTCTTTTCCCCCGAGTTGGACAGGCAGTATTTTAGTAGGTTTTTAGAAGTGGTGTTGCAGTCATCTCATTCCTTCTCGCAAAAAAAAAAAAAAAAAAAAGCTACAACTCATGATGTAGGTTTATCTTTTCGTTTTTATTTAATTTTTTTTTATTTTTCGCGATTATTGTTATACTTTACAATTTCCTTTTCTTGTATGTAAGACATATTGTATTGTATTGTATTATATTGTACTCCTAGGAGTCAGTCTGGTTCTTGTACACTTTTTGTATAAAGACAAGCACATGAACAATAAAACTAGTGGCTCAGTGGTAGAGCGTTCACCTCCAGTGCTTGGGATCCTTGGTTCGATCCCAGCTCACGCCGTGTGGATTTTGTGGTGGACAAACACCGTGCTCTTGGGTTTTCACGGGGTTCTTCCGTTTCCTCCCACTTTCATCATTCCACCATTTCATTCATTTCTCAAAATCACCGTCTCCTTTAGCCTAATCGGCATAACCGTGGGACGTAAAACTCAGAGTTTTCATTTTTTTTCAATTTTTGCCTGTAAACGATTTAGAATGTTCCAAACAAAGGCGAAAAGTCTCCATGCTCTAAAACTCGAAAATAGTGGGAAAAAATTGTTCAGCCAATCCAGAATTTAATTAAAGTTATATAAAGTAGGCGTTTTCCTGCTTATTATTCTTATAACATGTGCTGGAAGAATTATTTTTTATAGCACGTGCCGCAAACTGTGACTGTTTCTCGCCTAGAAATACTATTATTATTTGTATTATTATTTTTAGAATTGTTTTTCTTTCTACTTCTGTTCTAGTTGTTACTTCCGCCCCGTCTGAATTGTGAATTCTTAATATCATTTTGAGCTACTAGAAGAGATAGCATTTTCAGCTACTAGTTCGGCCATTTTATTAGCTAATCTAATGAATTATTTGCGCTAGAAGTACCACATGTGCTAGACGCGGAGGGTTCGGGAGGGGTATTCAGATTATCAACTTGGGGGGAAGATTTGGAGGTAATTGATATTGTGATGCACCATGTAACTGTGGTGCTGAAGGTACAGGAAATACTGGAGCAGGTTGTTGGTATTGATTCCAATAAAGTGTTGGATTATATAACCGATAAGTTAATTGTTGATGTTGTGTGGGGAAGGAAGCGCCAGCGGCTGCCGATGAATTTAAACTGCTGACTGGTGAATTTTGATCGCAAAGCAATAAATTACCTATTGTAAATCTACGTAATCACGTTTTTCATTAGGTCATGCGCCTTTTCCATGTTATGTAAGTGTGTCTGTAAATCTTGAACTGTTGTAAATGTTTCTAGTGCGATGTTTTGTTAAAAGTTTTTCTTTAATCCTAATGATAAACAATTTATTTCTCTTCCTCGGTGGCAGAACTTCTAGTATAATTCGCAATTTACTTAGAAAATATACAATTGACTCGTTTTCCCGCTGATGGGTCTGAAAATCAAACAGCTGTAAGCAGGTAATTTTGGTCTACTCAAGTCAACTAATTTAGCGTTTAATTGTTCATAATTAAGTGAATCCAATTGGTTTTGAGTTTTTAACTGTAATACTAAATCGAGGGCCATATCTTGTAAATGCATGGGTAATAGTTCTTTCTTTTTCTCTGCATTCCACGAATGCAATAACGCAAGATGATCAAAGAGCATTAAAATTCTATCGGGGTCCTAAATAACGTGTCTCGAATATTTAGTGAACTGTGGTATATTGAAAGAACGGCGAGCATTCTGATCCATATTTGCACCGTTCTCCGGAAAAGTATTCTTCCTTGATCTAGGATGAGGCATGCACTAAAACAAAGTCAAGGCCGAGCCACTAATTTCACAAATAAGAAACTCACATACCCATGAGAAAAGAGTTCCCTTACAGTTAATAAAAATACTGTCCGGTAGGGGAGTATTCAGACCAAAACTGTGCCGGTCAAAGCCTCAACCATGTAAAACTTTGTCGCATATAGGTATAGGTAGAGCGTTAATGAAAATAGTGTCCGGAATCGTCTCCCACTAACGGTTTTTATTATAAAATTTTTCACTATAAATTTATTTTTACAAAATACTGTACAAATAATTTCTCTAGTATACAAGGTTAGTTATAGGTAGTCCTTGACCGTAAGGAGGCAGACAGCATCTCTATAGAGCCTCGTAGCAGGCTAAGCAGAGGTGAGATAGGGATCCAATGCTCCGTAGCAAGCAGAGGAGAGTTAACTGGTCAACAGAGCCCCGTAACAGAGCACCGTCAACAGAGGCTAAGCGGCTGTACTTAGGATTCGCGGACAGAGTCCCCTAGCAGGCAAGCCAGAAGATATGATAGGCGTACTCCCGTAGCAGGCTAGAAGCCTGGGGTTAGGTTACTCCTAATATTCCGTGGCAAACAGTAGGGGGGTCACCAGAAAACTGCTACAGAATTGCCGTCGTCCAGCTAATTTATAGGGTGGCGCTGGCGCTGCTGCTCCGTGGTCATCTTCTGCTCCATGGGAGGGGCCAGAAGTCCGTCGTCTGCAGGTGATTGTAGATCCATCTGGTGTGAAATCCTGTTGCCAAACCACGTGGTGGTGTTTGTAAACACTGACGCGTAGAATTGTTTATTCACTACATCACGTGGGACAGTACAATATATTTACGGAATATATTACATTTTATTTTTATCTAACATGGAATATTAGTAGTTTTATAATTGATTTGAACATTTCTATTGGTTTATGCATTATAAACCTATGGTGAATTAACAGTGCATATGGCTTACAAACGGCTACTTTATTGGTTAAAGAAAAATGACTCGACCGGGAATAGAACCCAGAGACCTTTGCACGTGAGTTATAGATTACCTTTACTCTGCTGCGAAGTTATTTGATAATTTAACGCGTCCTATCATATTTGAGACGATTCGGAAACCGTAAGACTCTTTATCTTCGCTATTTCTGGCTGTTGTGCTCTCCCAATTTGTACTATTAACAGTTTAAATGTGCACTACCAACTCGCAAAACATGACCCTATAGTTCTTTTACCACTGTATGATTCCCCTTACGAGATACGTTCCGTGAATCAGTTAACTAAAAAGAAATAAGTGGGATTAGCGATGCATTTGAAATTACGGTACGGTGAGCAACAGTTCGATCACCACTCCGGATTTTTTTCAATATAAGTATATTTCATTTTTTTTCTAAATATAAAGTCATATTTTGAATATTTGATGTTGTTATAAAAACAAAATCACATAATATGTAAGCGTTCAAACTTCTGTCACTTTCATACGGGGACGATGCTATGGGAAATGCTCGCACTACTAAAGTGGTAATAGACTTCTAAGTTAATATCAAATGGAAAGCACACGTCCAAGATGAGAATTCGTGTTTCCGCTTTATATGTATAGTCATTATTTGGTTTTCGATGAACAATAGCTATTGTAATCCATAATATTGTTCTTTCGTATAAAAGAATACGAGCAAACACATAGAAAAAATTCTACTTAATACAAAATTAAATCGAGATCCTAAACATTTTCAATAACCTTTTCTAATGTATTTTTAGAACTTTTACGTATATATGCCATGCGTATTATCTGATACGTAACATACAACTATCTATAAAATGAATTTAATTAGAAAATAATCCATTTTATCTTGTGAACAAAAAAGGGTACGAAACTAATAGTTGTATTTGAAATAGATTTTGCGTAGTATTAAAAATATTTAAACTGCTCCAACGGGGTAAGTATAAAAGGATGATGGCACGAGAATCCCTTGTACTATTAGAGAGAGAATTGATTTCTGAGATGAATATTAACTTGAAATCAACCGTCTATATTATTGATAAACACATCGGCGGTTCCAGAATGTATAAGGGTTTTAGCCTCTACACCATAGGCTCCAAGTTTCTGTTTCCCTCTCTCTGTATATATGGTCCGGAAAAATCCCGGATCGGTCAAATGTCTAGCAAAATATATAGATCAGCAAAACAGAAACAACACGTGTTTAACAGTCTTGAAAAAGCTATTGAATGAAAAGAAACGCAACCCCTGTCCCCATCTCCTTCAAGGTGTGGGAGTATATTTAAAATTTTAAAGTGGAACTCCCATTTCTTATTGCATTTGGATTCTCCAGAGAAAAGTTGACTGATTTCATTCAGAGTTGAAGACAGTTCATCACGGAAGGCACTTCAATCGACACAGAAAAAAGAGGGGAAAAAACTTTATGAACATGTGGGTTAGCAGGTCCGTGCTGTGTTGACATACGGTCAGGATATTGTTCTGCGGAATCAGAGATCCTGATTTCAATTCCCGATCAAAGTTACAATTTTGTGTGTACTTTTTTGTAATCAAATAATAAATTAATACACTTTAACTTCGATTAAAAATAATGTATTTATCCGTAATTTATTAAATTGCAAGAAAATAAAGTTGCGACAAAAATGGTTTGTTTTTGTTGTAAATAACCCTATGACTGCTAATCATAATAACCATATTAGTAAGTACCACTTCATAAAGGTAATTTTGAAAAGAATTACCGAAATTCGTATTGTATGTAACTTCAATGAAGTACTATTTGAAGCAAAATGTATAAAATTGTTTTTTGAGAAAACAAGGAGAGTTTGCCTAGCGCGGGGATCAAACTCAAGCCTTCCGACTTCGCAGTAACGTACTCTAACCATATAACCACATATTACGAGACTAAAAACTTCCACTTTCATAACTTTTCAATTCCCTTTATGTGTGTCGGTTCCAAGCCATTCGTGAAGGACCTGTCTTCAATTCTGGGTCAAATCATTGAGCTTTTTTTCTGGAGAATGCAAATGTGCAATAAGAAATGTGTGTTACTATTTAAAATTTTGGAATTACCTTTCGTATCCCGGGAGGAGATAAGGATAGGGTTTGCGTTTGGTTTCATTGGATAACCTTTTGAAAATTACTTAATACGTGATGCTTTTGTTTTCTATATTTCACGAGATATTTGACCATTCCGGGACTGTGAAGACACACACGCACTCACCTACACACACACACACACACACACACACACACACACACAAACACAAACACACACGCATATATATAGATATACATACATATATATATAGATATACGTACATATATATATTATGCTTCTGTTTTCCGTATAAACTCTCAAGTGTGATTCTTAATTTTGTCCATTTACAAAATGTTTCTAAATACAAAATTCCTACTTCCCAATATGGATTTAAATAGTAATACCAACAATAGTGATAGTCTGGTAGTCGGGTTTTCTATTTTTTCACATCTTATGAATAGCCTCGCCGCTGAAAGGAACGCTGAACTCAAAATTAACTCAACTCATATCTTGATATAACCGTATTAATACAAGACTGTCGTTGGCTTCAGTCGGGCTTCGGGAGTGGATCTTTAAATTATGATTTTCTAATACGTTGTAATAAAAGGATATACAGGTGTAGAAATTTCAAAGCAAATATAAGTCCAAGAAGCAAATATGTCGATTTTTTTTTTTAATTATTAGCATCCTCGTCTTTGGTGCAAGACATCTAAATTTGAATATGAAAGTAATTCCGGTTAGTGAATGTAAAAGTGCATGTTGATTATTCTAAAGGAAGACGTTTTACTTGGAATTTTCTAGAACAGGAAGACCGACTGACTTACACGTAACATTTCCCAAGTACTTTCCGAGGAAGAACAGTTTTAGGGGCTAAAGTCCCTACCCAAAATTTTCAAAGTTGATGTCCGAAGGGCAAGTAGAAGTGGAGCGAAGTGAATGAAATTGTGTACAGATATTGTAGGTGTAACCCGACGTGTTTCGTATTTTCCTAAAAAAAAAAAAAAAAAAAAAAAAAAAACCTGTTTGGTGGGGCACGGGCCCCTCCAAACCTTTGATTACGAAATATCAGAAGTGCTAATAACAGTACTAAGAAGTGCTTAAAGGACATGAAAAATTGCAACGAAATTTTATGTAGTGATTATGTGCAAGATAAGCATACGTTATTTTATTATTTTCTGCGTAAGAACGGTTTTAGGGGGCAAAATCCCGTACAAAATATTTTTAAAGTTGACGCCCGAAAGGCAAGAAGAAATGGACCGAAGTGAATGAAATTGTGCAAATATATTCGTAAAATGGGACATAAAATGATGGAATGTGTGTTTCGTATTTTTCTGGAAAAAACGGTTCGTTGGGGTAGGAACCTCCCCCCAAACCTTTGATCACGAAATACCAAAAGTGCTAATAACAGTAAGTCAGAAGTTCCTACAGGATATGAAGAATTCCAACGAAACTTTGTGAAGGGACAGTTCGCGAAAAATAAATAAACAAATGTTTTTAGTTTCTGAGGAAAAATAGTACTCGAGAAGGGCCCCGAAATAAGTAAATAATACTATAGTAGCACAGTAAGGAGTGGACCGAAGCCAATAAATTTGTGTGTAGATTTTTTATATGTTAAATAAGGCCTCACGTGTTTCCCAAGTGTCTGCATCCCATTTACTTCAAATTTAGCACATCAACAGTAAACATGAAATTAATCTACAAGTTTTTTTTTTGTTTTGTTTTGTTTATGAGGATAAAACATAGTAAGGGTTAAGGACCCCTCCTGAAATACTATAAAATACGCTATACTGTTTGTGTTTACAGTTAATGTGTCAAATTTGAAGAAATCAGATGGGTACAATTGTTAATCACGAAAGGCTTTATTTTACATATACAGGGTGAGTCAAAAGTCCTTGGACACCTACATAAGTTTGAAAATCGACGGGAAAACTAAAAAGTAATGATGGGAACAGAGGTTTGATGAGGGGCCGGAACTTTTGGAGTGTATGTCATTCATGGCCACCATCTTGAAATTCGCGATTTTGGATTCAAGCCAATTTTTTTAAATGGGAAGAGGGTGTATGAAACATCAAATAACACTACCTTGAGCTCAGAAATTTAGTGGTGTAATTTGTTTTTTTTTTCTATCTTCTACAGTTTAGAAGTTATTAATGTTCAAAGGTGGGAAATTACCTTGATACTGACCCAGTTCTCTCTTTGTTCCACAGATCTAAAATGGGTCTGACACGTGAACAGAAGATCGAACTCATCCTTATATCAGGGGAATGCAGCTATCGAATAATAGCACCTGACTACAACAGACGGCACCCAGACAGAGAACCGGTATCGCACAGCACGGTGGCGCACGTGATCACCAAATTCCGGGAGACGGGCTCTGTTCAAGATAGGGCACGTAGTGGGCGACCAAAGACTGCCACCAATGAGGAAACTGCAACGGCGGTTATTGCGTCGTTTGTGAAAAGTCCTAAACGAAGTACCCGTCGTGTGTCCCTAGCATGTGCAATAAGCCAATCCTCCGTTGTCCGGATATTGCACGCTAATCAGTGGCATCCTTACAAGGTGCACATGCAACATAAACTGAACGAGGATGACCCTGATCGCCGGTTGGAGTTCTGCATCGGGCCACTGAACAAAACGAAGAGGATTCTGCGTTTGCCAAGGGCATACTGTTCAGCGACGAGGCGTATTTCACTTTGAACGGGAAGATTAATCGACATAATTGTCGATACTGGTGTGACGCAAATCCGAACTGGGTTGACCCGAGTCGAGAACATAGTCCAGCGAAGGTGATGGTGTGGTGTGGCATATGGGACACCCGCATCTTTGGGCCATTTTTCTTTTACTACACCTTAACTGCACCACAGTATCTGATGCTGCTGCAGGACCTTGTGTTCCCTGCCACACTGAACGCTGACGTCAATTTCCCATCTTATTTTCAGCAAGATAGAGAACCTCCACACTATGGACTTGGTGTCCGTGAATGGTTGGATGAACAACTGCCAGGGAAGTGGATTGGTCGCCGTGGTCCCGTGGAGTGGCCGCCCAGATCCCCTGATTTAACGCCCCTTGATTTTTATCTATGGGAACATCTTAAGCAAATAGTGTAAGCTGAGACAATCCGTGATTTGAGACACCTGGAGGAACGCATCCAACAAGCCTGTGACCAAATTTCAGGAGACATTCTCCTCCGTGTGCAGTCAGAGTGGTTGCGGCGACTACTGTTGTGCGTTGCACGGGATGGACAACATGTAAAACATGTGTTGTAGCATTCAGTATCAAGGTAATTTCCCACCCTTGAACATTAATAACTTCTAAGTTGTACAATATAGAAAAAAAAATACACCACTAAATTTCTGAGCTCAAGCTAGTCATTTGATTTGTCATACACCCCCTTCCCATTTTAAAAAAATGACTTGAATGCAAAATGGCGGATTTCAAGACGGCGGCCATGAATGACATACACTCCAAACGTTGCGGCCCCTCATCAAACCTCTGTTGCCATCATCACTTTTTACTTTTCCCGTCGATTTTCAAACTTATGCAGGTGTCCAAGGACTTTTGACTCCCCCTATATAATACGTACACAGAATTTCATTCGCTTCGGTCCAATCTTTCCGCCACCGAACGTTTCGGTCCACCCAACCGTTTTATTTAATTTGTTCAGGAAAAATTGAATCACGTGCTCCCACATTTTACGTCTACAATAACTATGCCCAATTTAATTTACTTCGGTCCACCTCGCTTATCTTTCGGGTGTCAAGTTTTAAAATTTTGGGTTGACGCTTTTCCCGAAAAACAGATTTTTTCTGCAGAAATATAAAACCTGTGTTCGTTTATTTTTTTGCGTATTGTTAGTACACGAAATGTCGTTCCAATACTTCATGTCTTTTACGCACTTCTGACGTACTGTTATTAGCACTTTTGATATTTCATGATCAAAAGATTTGTGGGGTCCTTGCCCCACCCAACCGTTTTCACCAGGAAAATATGAAACACGTATTCCCTCGTTTTACGTCTGCAATATCTGTGCACAGTTTCATTCACTTCGTTACACCTCTTCTTGCCTTCCGGTCGTCAACTTTCAAAATTTCGGTGGGTTCTTATGCGCTCTAAAACCAATCTCTTAAAATCTCTTAAATTTTGATACTAAAATATTATTACCATTTTTATGTTACATCTTATGCTTCATATTACTTGGGGTGTAGTTGCAGTATTGCAGAAGGAATATTGCCTAAATGATAATGCTCATGAAAATTCCTAGGTTTCTAAAGGAGTGAAATTACTCTTTCAACCCTGGGAAAGCAGCAATTGTTTAATTTATCTTCCAATATACAAATAAAGCCCTGTTTAGCACATGTAGCACTGGAGAAACATATTAAATTTTAAACAGGAATGTATAAGTTTACATATTGTTATTTCTGTGAAAGAGATTATTGTTTAGCTTTACCAGAAAATGCAATTTTTGTCAAAAACATTGAACGTTTGAAAAAAGTAATGGAACGAATTAGTTTCTTTATACAATCCAAGACAAGATGCTGTCATATCTAAAGGAAGGAGGCATGACAGGAAGGTAAGGAAATAAACATAATTCGAAACTTGCCCTGAGCAGGTAGTCACAGAATATTAGATGCTATTTCATCGAAACGTATACATATATGAACCGAAAACCATGTCTACGGGAGGTAATTCGAGAATAAGGGGCCATAATCAAACAACCTAGATCGCTAATTCATGCAATGACGTAATGTCAACAAACAACTGATTACCGAAAACGGACACAATGGCGCTGTAGCCGAGAAATAGTTTACTGTGTACTGAAATATACCCTTACACTTGGTAATCAGAACTCTAATATTTACTCTTGTTTGATATACTTCGAATTAGACAAATGGTATTAAATTAACACATAGTGAATACACTGTTCTAACAGTAGAATCACGCACTCATACAGAACTACTAACTACATACAACACTATATATACTACACATAAAACTACTAACTAAACAAGCACCATTTATAATATGAATATTAAAGGCAAATACCTAATATATTAGACTTCAAACACATTACTCTCTTGTCGGTATATAAAGTTGGGTCTATTCAACTTTAGGGGGACAAAATGAGAAGGGTAATCCTAGGTCCAATTGACCTGGCCAGTTATTTAAAACATGTTTACTGGAGTTTGATGCCCTGGGGGCACCTTAACAAGGTTTATTGAGGGACCTTTCCCCTGAAGGGGAAAAGGCCCTAATCACGAATATTATCTAACCCATTCACCCGCTAGAAACGGTTCAATTCGAAAAATGAATAGGAGCCCTTTTAGTTAGATTAAGCTGTCATTATGATGATTAGTATCACACTACGAAACCTACTATGTACAGACAATTACTGAATAATAAAAAAAAAATGAAAATGAAATGAAATCTTTAAGTTTTACGTCCCACGATTATGCCGGTTAGGCTAAAGGAGACGGTGATTATGAGAGATGAGTGAAATGGTGGAATGAAGAAAGTAGGAGGAAACGGGAGAACCCCGAGAAAACCCACGAGCACGGTGTTTGTCCACCACAAAGTTCACTTGGCGGGGGCTGGGATCGAACCTGGGACCCCAAGCACCAGAGGTGAACGCTCTACCACTGAGCCACCGCGCCCCCAATAATAAAAAAATCACATTTACTATATACACGAACAAAATGTACAAAACCAGGTCGTATTTTACCTAATCCCTAACTGAATTTTATAGTTTAAAAGAAAAGAAACCTAAAATCACTCTTCCATTCTGCCTATTCTAACTTGGCAGCAGCATGGCGTCCTGTAAACCAAAATCCGGAATTTCACTGAATTGTTAATTGTTTCTTTAATAAAAATGTAGATGTTTTGGGCTCCTACGCCGTTTTCAGCGTTTAACTATGAAATTAAACTGGATTTTACCTTGATTTCATTAAAATTTCAGTCCTTTCCAGCGGAGATGTGGTAGTCAATGTTACAATTTGTGCTTCCTGAAGCGTCCACGGTAAGAATGATAACATTGCGCCGAAAACGACAGGGATACGTGGATTTCACCAATCAGGGCGGAGTCTTTGAGCCGCGGAAATTACAAAGCAAATAGATATTGATGAAATCCAGATATAACCGGATCTGAAAGTGACTATGGACTAGTGAGAAGGAGTGAGGGAAGGTTTAGTTACCTGGCAAAATTCTACATTGGTCTGAAATTAAGAAAATTTATATCCAATGGCGGAACTATGTTTCAGTATGACGTCAGAATGGTAAACCTTGTAACTATTCAACTTGTATATGCGAAAATGGAATTTATAATTAATCAAAATATAAATAAATATGTTACTCCGTGAAAATATGATTCCTAATGAGACCTTTCGATTCATTACATTAATTCGAAGTAAAGAGGTTAAATACATCCTGTATTTAAACCGAAATCAAAATTTAAAAAAAAATCACTAGGTACAGGGTGAGTAAAAAAAATGCCATTACTCTCAAACAACTGCACATAGTGACAGAAATAGAACCTACGGATAGAAATAGAAGAGATTTAAATGTTTCAGGAAAAGTTAAATTATGCTTTGTAGCAATTGAATTGCAACTACTATGAAAATTTATAATAAATGACCGGAGCGAGACTCCGTCTGAGCAACGAGTATTTGCTTGTTTTCGGATGGTATTTCAATGCATTTCTGAAACCACTTTGGAACATAAACATGGACATTGTTTTCCATAAATATTGAAGCAAAATAAATAAAATGGTGGGATTGACGATTTGAACTGTCCACTATTGCAAGGTTGGTAGGAAATACTGACAACATTACGCAAACTCAGTTTTATATACAATCATTATGTATTATACGTTTCATTTTCATAAACTTGCTCTTATGATAACAATACCGATTTCGTAATTAAATTCAATGTATAGATAATTGTTGAGTTGAGTTGATTTTGAGCTTAGCGGTCTTTGCAGCAGTGAGGCTATATGAGACGGAACCTACTGATTACCGTGGTATCCGAACCATATGAGATGCGCCGGAAATCGATCCAGGCCAAAGGTATGGATAATCTTGTCTTAGATAGAGGCCAATACTCTTGCTATAAAGTATAAAATAGCTAAACATTTGATGTAACTAAATGAGAAATCTAAGATAATACAGATTACTGAAATTGTGTCTTAATTCAATTTTAAGCTGTTCCATATATATGATTGTTCGAATCGCTTTACAAAGATGCAGATTAGGAATTACACAATTTTTTCAATGAAATAAATATTAACCACGGTTATGCCTGCTATTTAAAGGAGACGATGATGGTAAGAAATAAATGAAATAGTGGAATGAAGAAAGCTGGAGGAAACATGAGAACCCCGAAAAAAGCACGCACACAGTGTTTCTCCACCACGAATCTTACTTTGTGCAAGCTGGAATCGAAGCAAGGACCCCATGCTCCAGAGGTGACCGCTCTACGACTAAGTCACAGAGGGCCTATGAAAAATACAACCATATTTACTCTCTCACTCTCTCTCTCTCTCTCTCTCTCTCTCTCTATATATATATATATATATATATATATATATATATATATATATATATAGTATCAGGAGCATGAATAAATAACTTTTATTTTGAACGTATGGTTCAAACTTGATATTTAACTCAGAAATCTGTTCTTAATGAGTTGAGTTGACTTGGTGTTTAACACACCTTTCACCAGCAAGGCTATATGAGACGTGGACGTATGGATTAACGTAAAAACCGAACCATGTGAGCTCCCGTCGGGAATTAAAATATGTTCTCACTATAAGAATATTAATATTCCTTATTTTAACGTTTTTGTATAATTTGATGGGCAGGACGAATAAATACGACTGAGCTTTGAAACCTGACAGTTCATCTGGTTTTGTTTTTTCAAGCACTTCAAAATATAACTTTATATTTTTTTAAAAAGCCATTGCTATATTGAAAAAAAGAGTTACTCTACTGAGGCTCAAATGGTCGCCCTTCCTTTCTAGAACTTCAACAACATTTTTAAACACGCTTGACCACAGAGGCAACTTAAGAAAATACCTTGGGACAGCTATTGCTAATAGAAGCGCTCCAAGCGCAGGTTTATACTTGGAGTTTTAAATAGTACTTTTCTGTCTTTTTCAGTAATTTCAACTGACATGGGATGATTCCATACCGGGACAAAGTACCTGGAGCAAAACCTATATAGCGTCTGAAAGCTTTTACCATGATAAGTACGAAACCGTTTTCCAATAATGGGCAAAGAAACAACTTCACCCTATAAGGAACCAGTTTGTTGGTATTTGCGACCTACGTATGGCATATTCGACAGAAATAAAAATGAATGTTACGATGCATCACGAGTAAGTGCCTGAGTCCATCATGATCCTTTTTAACTCATTGCTAGAACGTGACTCTGTCAAAAGTTTGGTAATATCGCTCTGCACCCAGACGTACCCATTTGGTCAGTGTTGCCAACGAATTGTAAATATAATGAGACAAATGGTTTCTCTACCACTGGACGTATATCCATGTAACGTGACATAAACATCATTCGTCACTAGAGAAAATATACTGTGGGCGTATTCCTCTCTCAAGGACCCCAGTTTGTCAGTGTTGCCAACCAATTGTAAAAATGATAAGGTGTAAAACAGGATCCGTAAGATAAGGCGTTTACAGTGCAAGCTTGGCAGACATATCACACGATATTATAGCACAAAGACATTGAGTGTGACCATCTCCCAACCATTCTAGGTTGTAGGTGTTGCCAACCAATCTTTGAGTTTTACGTCCCACGGTTATGCCGGTTAGGCTAAGTGAGACGGTGATGATGAATAACGAATGAAATGGTGGAATGAAGAAAGTGGGAGGAAACGGGAGAATCCCGAGTAAACCCACGCACACGGTATTTGTCCACCACAAAGTTACTTGGCGGCGTGTTGCCAACCAAGTGTAAACATCACAATGTTGCAAACGGCGTGCGTGCCATGGAACGAATATAAAACAAATGTGACAGAAGCAGTATTGGATAATGGAAAACATAGTGTGAGTGTATCCGTCTCCCAAGCACCCCAGTTTAGCAAAGTTGCGAACTAATGCGAACATTCAAGATTATTGCATGAAGTCTACAGCATTGGCAAACATAATTAGACTGTGACCCATGCCAGGTTTTCCATTGTCCAATGTTGCTTATGTCAGATTTGTTATATATTGGTTCAATTGCAAGCACGCCTTTTGCAACATCGTGATGTTCACATTTGTTTGGCAGCACTGACAACCTAGAATGGTTGCGAAATGGTTACACTCAAAGTCTTTTTGCTATATGATGTGATGTTTCGTGTGATGTTTCTATCAAGGTTGGTGTATATATTTCTCATCATACGAACCTGTTTTACACCTTCTCATTTTTACAATTGGTTGGCAACACTGACAAACTGAGGTCCTTGAGAGAGAAATACGTCCACAGTATATTTGCTGTAGTGACGAATGATATTTATGTCACGTTACATGGATATACGTCCAGTGGTAGAGAAACCATTTGCCTCATTATATTTACAATTCGTTGGCAACACTGATCAAATGGGTACGTCTGGGTGCAGAGCGATATTACCAAACTTTTGCCAGAGTCACGTTCTAGCAATGAGTTAAAAACGATCATGATGGACTCCGGCACTTACTCGTGACGCATCGTAACATTCAGTTTTACTTCTGTCGAATATATCATACATATGATCAAAAACACCAACAAACTGGCCCCTTGTAGGGTGAATTTGTGGGTTTGCCCATGATTGGCAAACGGTTTCGTACTTCTCACGGCAAGAGCTTTCAGACGATATATAGGTTTTATCCAGGTACTTGGTCCCGATCATCCGTAGTGAGTATATTGGTTGATTTTGCTTATTGTAACTTTGCCTGAAGTTTGAATTGTATGTTCATCACAAAAATACATTATTTTCTATTCTTTGAGCCTTACGTATTTGTGAGTGTTCCTAACAATTGTGCAGTGTGTCTAGTAATTTTTCCTCAAATTTCCCCGCAATATTCTTCGCGTAATTATCTGACAGACTGAAGTTTTATAAAAATCAGTCTTTCCCTTATAATTTTTTTATTTGGCTTTATTTTTTTCTTCAAAATAATAAATCATTATTTATTACTGCACTGCTTTGTTAAAGAAAGCACAAAGAAGCAATAGTAAATGAAGGAAATTGAATTATTAATGAAAACGTGGAAGTTATAGTATATGCGTAATTTTTTTTTTTTTTTCGGATCACAGTGCCTGTATGATACGTTGTGATTATTTGAAGTTACCGTCGGAAGATCCCAAAAATTACAGTGAAAACTGCGTGTTGTAGTTGAAAATATCGTTATTCTTCCGCAACTGTTTTCCTAGTATCACATTATGTTATGCACACTTGTGAGCCATACGTATGACAGATGTCCACTCTCATGAGTATGGATGGTACAGAGACTTAGATTAGTCTCAATTTCGTCTCGGTCTCGTCTCGAATTCCAGACCGAGACCGAGATGCGCTTTCCCAAATAAAGACGAGACCTACCGCACACATATATATATATATATATATATATATATATATATATATATATATATATATATATATATATATATATTGTATTTTGTTTCGCAAAAACCTTACACTATTTTACTTCTACCATTATCATTAGTTATTCTACATTATTTTCCTCATTCTCTTAAGACTACAGTGTCAAAGGATAATGTATATTTTCACTCTGAAACGTGCACTTTTTCACTGCCATTGCGATGTTTCAGAGAGCCCCTTTTCGAATCTCACTGCTTTCATTTGTTTTAATTTTTCATAGTATTCACGATTCAATTTTTATGTAGCATGTTTTCACTTTTCTTCGAAATTTTCAATATATGGATTAATACCTATTGACACATATCCTTTCTACCATTCTGCTTAGAAATTGGCACGTTTCTTTCTTTTTTTTTTTTATTGTTCACTTCATATAAACATCTAAAATTATCTCTAACGCGAAGTATTGATATATTCATGCTGTTCTCACATCGTTCCAAAAATTTACATTGTTTTATAAATCTGTCAGTGAAACTCTGTATTAGCTACGGGTCATTTAACGAGATTAAATTAACATATTTAAAAAAAACGTCATTCTGTAAGCAAAATGGTGGAAAGGGTATATGAGAAGGCTGTTTCCAAAACCTCCTAAACGACATTTTTTTTTTCGAAAATGAGTTAAGCAAGTCGTTCTGCTCTGCATTGCCTCTAGATTTAATTTTGTTCCCAAAACATATTTTATCCGATAAAAATAGCATGTAAAATCAGTTTTTATTTCCAAAACTGTCTATTTCCAACTACTGTATATTTCCAAAACCTACTAATACCAGTTTATTTCTAAAACAGAATAAAAAGAATATCTTTTGTCGAGAACTCTATTGTTTTTTTTTTCCAAAACATACTAAAATCGTATTTAAGAGAAATGGCGTTTTACTTATGATGAATAATTTTAAGTAATTTCATTCCTACTTAAACTATCTTCGTCTACAGACTGGCAGCAGTGAGAATAACTTCAACTTCCTCACAATTTATTTATTGTGCATCCATTTGTTTCCTTTGTTGACGTTCTGAAACCCGCTAAAGATCGAGATCAGTTCGTTTGTGTTGTAATACATACGGAGCGTATCCAATCCAGATACCCAATTTGAAAAATAATTAATCGAATTCTAAAATGCTTGTGAGTTCCCAGAATGTCGGACAACACAGATTTTGAAGCTTCTGAGCAACCTATGGAACTTGTATATATATACCAAGGATTCGCAAACGTGTCCAAAGAATTGGAAAAGTACTCAAGATAAGGTAAGAAAGTCGGCATTCCGAATAAACCGAAGCTTATCAGTGGATGTCAATGCCAGAAAGAGACAATGTTCTGCACGCTATACCATCCGAACAAATAATGGTATATGCCTACGGACAACCATAAATCTGATGATAATCGATTATTGCCAACTAATTTATTTGTAAAACAAGTATAAATACAATGCAGAAACCATAGCTTACTTTCACATTTTCAATAGAATGGGAATATTTGCATTGTCAAGTAACTTTCTAAATACAAGATATATATTGCTATATAAAAACAAATAATATTACAGTTTTATCACATTGTTTACTGAAACAGTATGCAATGGGTATTTAAGTAGGCATATTGGTTTATAAAAAATACAAATCCATAAGTTTATTATGGCTACATCAAATAGCTATCAGAAAGCGTTGTCCCTTGTTACATGAAAATTTGTGTCCTTTGACACTTGGATCGCCCTATTTGTAAATCAAAGTAAATTTAAAGAAATGAGGAATAAATTAAAGTGATCAGGAAGTAGAAGCAATACATAGGTACCTTAAATATGCTGGAGCATTTACTTGTTACTTACATTTATGCGCCAGCAAGAAAAACTCTCTATGTGTCAGAAAAAAAAATATTTTGTTATACGGAAAACATATATTGCCTTCCAGTTCATTTGCTTCTCTATATATGCAATTATTTTATGTTGCCCAAATGAAGTATGAAAAATTGAATTCAGTGATAGCAAAACAAAACTTGTACGGAATTCAGGAGAGCTGTAAGTGCAACGTCCCCTGGTACAGTCCGCGGCATAAAATTTGTTACAAAAATTCTAAGTCCAAATGAATAACAAACTCTTTCCCAATTTCCTTATGCATTCCCGCAATACATGTATCAATCGATTAGTTGCTTCTAGTATTTATTCCAACTCCTCCCCGTCCTCCACCTCTCCTTGTTTAAAGCTGTGTGTGTGACGTAGTACACTCTTTCCATTCAGCTGAAAAAGAAACAGGAATCAAGTTTACAAGGTTATAGCTTTAAAACAGTCTTTTCCATTCGTTTGTTCTGAAATATTTTTAAGAGCCTAAATTAAAGGAAAGTCACACAATCTTCCCAGAGCTTCATAAATATCTTTAGTTTCATTCTTTTCTTTCTTTAAAGACTGCAAGCTAGTAAGATGCTCCCTAAGAAATCTATGGAAATTGCCAAGAGCTCTAAAATATCTACGAACAGAAACGAGTTTTATGCAATGATTCATTGAATTTCTTTTCAGTAAGTGCAAGCAAATGTTTCAGGGCCGTCATTTGGGCAGGACAGGAGGGTGTAATTCCCCCTCTCTTGAGCTTCATAAATACGTATTTTCTGATCAAATGTATAGTAATACACTAATAAAAAGTGAAAATCTTATGTCGCCGGAGACTCTCTTCCTTCCCCCCCTCTCCCCCGAATAAAGTCTAAAAGACACTGGTTTTAACAACAAACCTATAGAGCTACGATAGCACATTGCTAAAGAGCTTACATTTGGTTTCAAGAGTCGAAGGTTTGATCTCAAGCCATATGACCTCCTGGGTGACATTGAGAGAGAGAGAGAGAGAGAGAGAGAGAGAGGGATTCAAGTATGGAGACAGAGAGGGATGATTTGTATACACAGATTTAGAATTGGGGAAAAATGATCGGACAGCATTCGTATTATGACGAAAATTCTGATTTTGTGAAAGATAAGAAGGGAAGTTTTCGAACTGCGAGGATCACATTAGGCAGTTGTCGAATTAATGTGGAGAACTCTTTTTAGAGCATCAGATGATTACGAGAGGAGAGAAAGATCTTCAGAACTGAGGAATTAAGATTTTAAAACATCTGATTTCGGCGACGGGTTTCGAACCACGAACCTTGTGGTTATCGAATCATGACTTTATCCATTCTGCTACGGAGAATTCTATTCCTGCTTCACATACGTTTCCCTTAGCTGCGTTGAAAGCTACCTTAAGGGGATATTCCAAAAGTTGACTCTGTAGATGCGCCGTTCAGATAGGACGTAAACCTCTTGTAACTTAGTTACAATGTGCAGAATTAACTTCCTCTTCTTCAGGACACTTTTTAAAGCTTTAAAATTTGTTACTATTGTTTTAATTAAGTTACATTTGATAGAACCATCTGATAAAGTAGTGCCAAGCCCTGTGCGTCATTGTCTGTTAGGTGAATGGTTAATGTAAGTTACTTTTACGTGGATGGTCCGAGCTTCCAATCAGGACCATTCTTATTGATTATTTGATTTGACCTACGCTCATACTGTATATTCCACAAGTTCAAATTTGAAGTAATGTAGTCACAGCTAGTTTACTTCGAAATAATTTTCCAATATTTAATTTGTTACTAAATTTACATGGCATTCCTCACTGTTTGTAGCCCTGCATAAATGCAAAATTGTTTTAAAAGTATATTTTACTTTCAAGTTTTAATGTTTTTTCTAATTGCCCTACAACTTTATTTTATAATTATTTTCTATTTCTTAACTATAACAAATTTTCTATTTATATTGTATTCTATGTTACACGTTTATTATTTACATTTTATGTCTTACCTTTGAAGAGGAGCTCTAGACAATTCAGAGCAGCAGGGACATACATAGGATGCAGGCCTTGGCAATCCAGAGCTTTTGCCCCCACGAAATCACTACTTTTTTGTTTGTATATATATATATATCTAATTTTATAGATGGTGATAGCTGTGGTGGATCCTGGGGAGTGTGTTTGGGGTGATCGCATCCCCCAGAATAGGGAACCTTTTTATACTTTTTATTTTAAAAATAAAACTAATCCTAAGTATTTTTCATCTTTTTATTATAAACGTAAATTAAAACGTAAAGTAGATAGGCCTTACTTTCTTAAGAAAGTTAATTCTACAGAAGAGCTCTTTCTCATTTTCTATTTGTTTCTTTTCTTTCTTTTCTTTCTTTCTTTCTTTTTTCTTTCCTTTTTTTTGCAATCCGCTCTTACCTTGATTTGACTTCGAACGACCGCCCCTCCCAAACAATCATCCTGGATCCGCCCCTGGATGATAGACATTTTAGTAAAATATGCCCTCAATCGCTGAAATAAATTCCTGTCCAGCTTTCGATCGCTGAAATAAATTTCTGTCTATGGCCCTGAAAAACAGTGATGATTTTAGGGAGTGATCAGTTAGTAATGCCTCCCTGGAGCAACGACACTTCCCCAGAAGTCATATCTCCGATAATTCAGAATGTGAATTGTGCATTATCACTTTTCACTCTCAGTGTCTTGAAACGCACCAAAAAGGAACTGTTCTGAAGTATTTACTGGTTCTCCCTATGACCCCATTTCAATATGGCCAACCTTGGACATATACACATCTGAAATATCACCTTTTATATCAGTGATCCCGAAAACTATCCATTCGACACAAATATAGGATATTTTCGATTCTTTATTCCTGTCACCCTCCCATTGTCAACTCGAAGCCAACCAAGGCTTATTTTGGACTTACGCAGCATCCACTGTGTCACTTTTCATCTTTGCATATGAATTCGACACTAATTTCGTTCGTATTTGATTACTTTTACATGTCACCTTCACCTCTTGGTAGGGATTTTTTCAGTATCTCGCCCCCACAACTATGGAGAAATTTCAACCAACTAAGTATAATTATAAATTATCATCTGAAACACAACAGTACGGGTGATCTTTTTCGCAGAGGAATTCGTTAACTACTGTTTCAGTATCAATGTATTGGCTTTTTTTGCTGTCCATGCTGAAGATTGCCAAAGGGCTAAACTTCATCTGCACTATTCTGCAATGAATATAGGTTTTAGTGGTTTAATTTACTGAATACTCGCTTAGATGTTGCTCTCGTCACAGAAAAAGTGATATCCAGTTCTAAAAGAAAAATGAAATAAAATATCTAATTTTTACGTCCCACGCCGACTATGCTAATGGAGAGAGTAATGGTGAGAAATAAATGAAATTTTTAATGAAAAAAGTAGGAGGAAACGGGAGAAACCCGAGGACACTCATGCACACGGTGTTTGTCCATAATAAAGTTCATTCAGCGCGAGCTGGAATCGAACCAAGAACCCCATGCACCGTAGGTAAAGTTAAAAAGAATAGGCGTCTAAACAAATACGGAACACTACTATCAATGAGAGTTATATAAGATTAGATTTTTAGTTATTTCATTCTAAGTTAAAATTTCAATCAATCTTGTTCTTCATTACTGTTCGGAAAGTTAAAGTTGTTGCTGCAAGGACGTGATAAATCTTTTCAGTAGACTTCGCAGTCCCCTCCACAGCTTCTTTTTCATGTAAGGCTAAAGTAGTCTCATTTTAGACATCGAGGAAAAATAGTGGAATTACGAATTTTCAATGGGCACCGTTTTACTCTGGGCTCCCTTAACGCACTGCCGTTAGTTACGTCACTGTTCAGGATGCATGATGCAGCTTCTGCTTTTAGGAATACTTTCTAAGGCAGTACGAGTTTTTTTTTAACTGCTGTGTGAATTAAGTTGTATTTGCTAGAAGTGTCGGTTAAAGGAAACTAAAGATCCTACACTCAAACACAAATAATCTCTTTCGGAACTCTAATGGAAAACGAAACGAATCGTCCTAAACATGTTACGCTTTTGAAGACAAAAGGAGCAAAGCAGTAGTTGCACATACGCTTAATGGTGTTTCTTGGATACAAATGTATAACTTACAAAAGTCATGTCCACGTCATGGTTTGATAGTTGATGGGTTAGTAAAAGGAATTCTTACGCTGGTGGTCGTGGGTTCGAATCTCTGCTCTTCTTGTTACTTTTTTTTCTCTTAGCTACACTTAGTTTGTGCATTCCCAAACCTCGAAGTTTGGTTTGGATTATTTATGAAAGCAGGTAGAGAATTAATTGTAGTCGAAGTTAGTTTCAAATATGAGATTATAATTCCATATTTTGTCTTTAACTTATTACGTATCAATTTTTATATCAAATTTTCCAGTCTTTATTTAATTCATCTTCCGGTGTAATACAATGAATATTTGCAGAGCGACGTCAGTCGGACGAAAGTGCTATATTCCATTGTTACTCTAATATACCTAGGTATTTGTTCATATATTTATAAATTGTTTACTAAGTAAAAACTTATGGCGGTCCACATTATGTGTCATATAATAGACCGTACGAAGGCGGACATAGCAGAAGGCGTATTGCAAATATCCCTGGTGATAAAAAGTAGGGGTCTTCTTCACTAGATTCGAACCACTGTTACAGGCGGTTTTGGTTTACATAGCAAGCATAATACCACTCGGCCACCAAGTCTCGCACGTTAGCCTCTTTATTAATGCAGAATATACTGAGACACTTACATTGACTGGTGTCGCGTAATGTATTTCATAAAATGTTGTTAATAAGTGGGTCGAATTAGGTAGCCCTCGAGAGGGCTGATGGTGTTGTAGGCGAGCATTTATTAATAGTGTGTATAGTCCCCTTGGGACTCGATTACAGCTGCCATACGCCGTGGCATTGAATCCACCAGGCGAGAGATATAGCGTTGGGTGCAACAGATCGACCACGCATCTTCAACACGCTTCCAAAGATCATTAGATGTTCGTGGAGGATTGTTCGACCAGGTTTCCCGCAATGTTCTTGCAACAGAGGTCCACATATTTTCAATAGAGTTCAGATCTGCTCCATGAGGAACCCAGTCAACTATTTCGACATCAGGTTGCCTCTGCAACCATGTCTGAACCACATTTGAATTACGTATCGAGCTATTGTCCTGTTGCAAATATAATATGCCGTCACCTACATGAGCTTTTATTTCCGGAAGCGTTTCATCCAGATGTTCCACATACTTGTGGGCGTTTAGGCGACCAGGAATCCTGTAGATTCATCCGAAATTTACAGCCTTGCATATCCGTGCCCAACAGTGGACAGTTACATGTCCCATTCGACCAGAACGGAAAACGTATTCAGAGGCATACCTTTTTCCAGGGGGGCGGTAAACACGCTTCGGCCCGAAGTTTGCACTGGAAAATATTTTTTCCTCTGTGAAAACGACCTCGTCCCACACACGTGCAATATTTAACTGTGCAAACGCCAGACGGTCAACCATGTTGTCTTCTGTTAGTCGCTCCTTAACAGCTGCCCTGTATGATCTCAAACCAAAGGATTTGAGTCTACGACGGACAGTCGTAACATCGCCTGGGAAATTGGTTTCCTCTCGCAACTGTCGGGCAGACATGAAGGGGTGCTCACGGCATTGGGCAATCACACTCTGGTCTTCTTCGGAAGAGAAAACTCTTTGTCGCCCACTTCCCCTTTTACGTCTTACATCTCCTGTTTCCTCATATCTACTCCACCACCTCCGTGCTGTAGCACGGTTAACGCCATATCTCGCGCCTGCCTCGCTATAGTTCATGCCCGCATGCTCAATTAAAGCAATCACGCTGCTTTTAACAGAAGCTTCGTAGTGAGCCATTTTCAGACCAGAAGCAAAATGATAGCTTTGCTTAGGTGTTTGAACGGAACGTGCTTCATGTGACATCACGTAACAAGGCGGAGTTTCCTCTCATTGCTGTAGACGATATCGTACGCCCTCTGCTGGGTGTTTCGTGACGGAGAAAGTGCTTTTAAGCAGTTCATGGCGACCGCTTTGAAATCAAATGTAAAGTATGAGAATTAAATTTGTCATATCTGTAGTTTGGTGTAGAGACAAAACAAAATTGGAAACCAAAGGTTTAAGAACAACTCAGATTATTAATCTAAAAAAGTCAAAGATTATTAACTTGTATTATCATACAAGAAATGCGAGAATTTGAAACAAAGAAAAATAACTTAGAAATTTGCAACTGAAGACAAAAAAAACTAACTTAAACACACTAAAGAGTATGAGTAGGGGGATTAATGGGGATGTCAGCAATGAGGCTATATGTCCCCGTCTCGATTAACGCGAGGGATGGATTTTACCATTTCACTTTGACGGAATAACGTAGAGGATGGAGAGGAGGGGGAAGATACATATAAATATAAAAATTAAAGTGACAATGTTCGGTGGTGAATAATTCTTGAACTACCCGATTGTTCTCAATCACATTTTGATCATAGATGAAATTCGAACCTGGGAAGCTTTTTGTTATTTCGTTTTGATATTTGAACTTGCGGAAGAGGAGGGAAGGGTAAATATATGAAAATGAATAAAACTTAATAACTCTTGAACAATCCGACTGATCCCAATCAATCAAACATTCAATATAGATAAGGTTCGGACCTGGGATGTTTTCATTTTTTGCCTTGACGGCACAATGTAGGGGAGGGGAAGGGGGGACTATGTAAAAAAATAAAAATAAACATGCTGTCTTGGTGACTTCATCACGCTTAAACCACCGAACTGATCTTAATCAAATTATCAGCATAGATGAGGTTTGGACCTGGGGTGGTTTTTATCATATTTCTTTGATGGTAGAACGTAGGGTAGGAGGAGGGGAGGGGAGATATCTATAAAAATGAATAAAACGTAACAACTCTTGAACCACCTGACCGATCTCGATCTAATTTTCAACATAGACGACGTTCGGGCCTAGAAACTTTTGTTTTAATATTTTCACTTTGACGGTAGAACATAGGAGTGGATAAGACAAGGGGAGATTAATATATAAAAATAAATAGAACAACTCTTGAACCATCCAACAGATTTCGATCAAATTTTCAACGTACATGACATTCGGGCCTGGGATAATTTTTGTCATACCGTGCCCCCAACATGGAGAGGGGAGAGGGATACATAAAATCATCGAAAATGACCAATATCAAAGAGTGCTTTCGTAATAGTAAAACCATAACATTACTATTTTTCTTTAATTTAGCCCAGCGAAATCGGGGTGCGACTTAGATTCGAGGACGTCTTAAGTTCGAGTAGTTATCGAGAAATAATTAAAGATATTAACGCGTTATTGAATTATTTTGCTAATAATAATAATAATAATAATAATAATAATAATAATAATAATAATAATAATAATAATAATAATAATAATTATTATTATTATTATTATTATTATTATTATTATTATTGAAGATTTGATCATTCAAATATTGAAAGATCAAAATATTCAAATACCTTAAGACAATTAAACGTGTGTCATCGCCGACTAATGATCACCAAACATTCTAAACTTAAACAAAATATTCACACATGGTTCCGACTTGAGAACCTCCAGATTATTAGCTAGCGCCTTGAGCACAGATCCACGCTCTATATGCGCTAAATGGTATGTTTTAGTATGTTTAAATTAGATTTCCTTGCCTCCAGTTACAAAATTCTAAGTTAGTATTATTCGTTCTTTCAAAATTTCTTTCGATTTTTTTTTAATCATATAAGTCAATAATCTTTGGCATAGTTTATATTAATAACGTGGTTGTTCTTAAACCTTTCGATACCACCAAACTACAGATATGGTACGTTTAATTCTCATACTTGTCATTTGGTTTCAAAGCAGTCACCATTATCTGGTAAAGCAATTTTGTTCGCCACGATTCATGAGTTTTGTAACAAAACACGTCAAGAAATGAGTTAAATGAAGGCTGCAAGAGTTTATATCAAAGTTGAGTATTGTGAGCTAGTGACAAGCATGTAATAACGTCTCGTATTTGAAAATAATGTTAGCTACTTTTAATTCACTAACTGGTATTAGATTTAATTCAAGCTTAAAGAATTGGAATGAACAATCTCAGTGTAGATTAAAGAGACAAAACGTAAGAAGAACGGTCGAGATTCGAACCCTGGACCACCAGTACAATAATCCTGTTCACTAATCCCTCAACTAACAAGCCACCAACTTCTATATGTTTTAAATTTGCAATCAAATGATCCCATTATACGTTTGTGCAATCAATGTTTTGCTGTTTTCCTCTTCAAGAACGTAACATGTTTACGACGATTCGTTTCGTTTTCCATTAGAGCTTCTAGAGAGATGATTTGTGTTTGAGTATAGGATCTTTTGTTTCCTTTAACCGACAGTTCTAGCAAATACAACTCAATTGAAACAGCTGTAAAAAACTAGTACTGTCTCAGAAAGTATTCCTAAGAGGGAGAAACTTCATCGTGCACCCTGAACAGTGACGGGAGTGCGTTGAGCGAGGCCAACAGCAAAATGGGGTCCATTGAAGATTCGTTACTCCACTTTGAAGGGTTTTAATTAATTTCACACTTTTTCCTCAATGTCTAAAATGTAACTACTTAGCCTTAGTTGAAAAGGAAGTTGTGAAGGAGCTATAGACTGTGAAGTCTACCGAAAAGATTTATCACGTCCTTGCAGCAACTATTTGCAGCAACTATTTCCAGCAAAAGGGAATAAGTACATCTGACCTAAGTTTTCAGAAACGCTAAAAAACCTTCACGAGGCGTATTTGTATTTGTTTCAACACGTGTATAACTGATTAATTGTAGCAAAAGAACTGACAAACTCTAAGACAAGAAGAAGAATCTTGTATTGTAGCACTGCAATTGGTGAGAAAAGCTTAAATGTGGAAAAAATATTTTTATGTACTTATTCCCTTTTTCCAATCAGTGGTTCAATTATGAGCCTATATTTTTGAGGTGTTAAAAATAATAATAATAAGAAGAAAACTTATTAACTGGTAGGTTACGCTGGACTCTTAATTGTGTATATGGAATAATGGAACGTGGGGTTATACAGAGGATTTTGGATTTATGTTGGCGATCAATTAATCTTTACGCTAGTAGAGAATACTGGTTGGTCCGGATTTCGAACAGTAAGGAAGATCAAGATTGATTGAAATTTCAACTTAGAATGAAATAAATAAAAATCTAATCTTCTACAACTCTCATTGATAGTAGTGTTCCGTATTTGTTTAGACGCCTATTCTTTTATAACTTTACCTATGGTGCATGGAGTTGTTGGTTAGATCCCAGCAAGCGCTGAATGAACTTTATTGTGGACAAACACCGTGTGCATGAGTTTTCTCGGGTTACTCCAGTTTCCTCCCACTTTCTTCATTAAACGATTTCATTCGTTTTTCACCATCACTATCTCCATTAGCGTAGTTGGCATAACGTGGGACGTAAAACTTAAATATTTCGTTCCGTTTTTCTTTTATAACTGTATCTCACTTTTCGTGTGACGAGAGCATCGTCTAAGCGAGTATTCAGTGAATTAAACCACTATATTCATAGCACAATAGTTTTGAATGAAGTTTAGCTCTTTGGCAATCTTCAGCATGGACAGGAAAAAAAGCCAATACATTGATATTGAAACAGTAGTTAACGAATTCCACTGCGAAAAAGATCACCCGTACTGTTGTGTTTCAGATGATAATTTATAATTATACTTAGTTGGTTGAAATTTCTCCATTGTTGTGGGGGCGAGATACTGACAAAATCCCTACCAAGAGGTGAAGGTGACATGTAAAAGTAGTCAAATACGAACTAAATTAGTGTCGAATCCATGTGCAAAGATGAAAAGTGACACAGTGGATGCTGCGTAAGTCCAAAATAAGCCTTGGTTGGCTTCCAGTTGACAATGGGAGGGTGAAAGGAATAAAGAATCGAAAATATCCTTTATTTGTGTCGAATGGATAGTTTTCGGGATCACTGATATAAAAGGTGATATTTCAGATGTGTATATGTCCAAGGTTGGCCATATTGAAATGGGGTCATAGGGAGAACCAGTAAATACTTCAGAACAGTTCCTTTTTGGTGCGTTTCAAGACACTGAGAGTGAAAAGTGATAATGCACAAATCACATTCTGAATTATCGGAGATATGACTTCTGGGGAAGTGTCGTTGCTCCAGGGAGGCATTACTAACTGATCACTCCCTAAAATCATCACTGTTTTTCAGGGCCGTAGACAGAAATTTATTTCAGCGATCGAAAGCTGGACAGGAATTTATTTCAGCGATTGAGGGCATATTTTAGTAAAATGTCTATCATCCAGGGGCGGATCCAGGATGATTGTTTGGGAGGGGCGGTCGTTCGAAGTCAAATCAAGGTAAGAGCGGATTACAAAAAAACAGAAAGAAAGAAAAGAAAAGAAAAGAAAATTTAGAAAAGGAAAAGTAGCTCTTCTGCAGAATTAACTTTCTTAAGAAAGTAAGGCCTATCTACTTTACGTTTTAATTTAAGTTTATAATACAAAGATGAAAAATACTTAGGATATGTTTTATTTTTAAAATAAAAAGTATAAAAAGTTCCCTATTCTGGGGGATGTGATCGCCCGAACGCACTCCCCTGAATCCGCCCCTGCTACCATCATCTCTAAAATTAGATATAATTTACAAAAAAAAGTAGTGATTTCGTGGGGGCAAAAGCTCTTGATTGCAAAGGCCTGCATCCTGTGTATGTACCTGCTGCTCTGAATTGTCAAAAGCTCCCCTTCAAAGGTAAGACATAAAATATAAATAATAAACGTGTAACATAGAATACAATATAAATAGAACGTATGTTATAGTTAAGAAATAGAAAATAATTATAAAATAAAGTTGAAGGACAATTAAAAAAAACATTAAAACTTGAAAGTAAAATATACTTTTAAAACAATTTTGCATTTATGCAGGGCTACAAACAGTGAGGAATGCCATGTAAATTTAGTAACAAATTAAATATTGGAAAATTATTTCGAATTAAACTAGCTGTGACTACATTACTTCAAATTTGAACTTGTGGAATATACAGTATGAGCGTAGGTCAAATCAAATAATCAATAAGAATGGTCCTGATTGGAAGCTCGGACCATCCACGTAAAAGTAACTTACATTAACCATTCACCTAACAGACAATGACGCACAGGGCTTGGCACTACTTTATCAGATGGTTCTATCAAATGTAACTTAATTAAAACAATAGTAACAAATTTTAAAACTTTAAAAAGTGTCCTGAAGAAGAGGAAGTTAATTCTGCACATTGTAACTAAGTTACAAGAGGTTTACGTCCTATCTGAACGGCGCATCTACAGAGTCAACTTTTGGAATATCCCCTTAAGGTAGCTTTCAACGCAGCTAAGGGAAACGTATGTGAAGCAGGAATAGAATTCTCCGTAGCAGAATGGATAAAGTCATGATTCGATAACCACAAGGTTCGTGTTTCGAAACTCGTCGCCGAAATCAGATGTTTTAAAATCTTAATTCCTCAGTTCTGAAGATCTTTCTCTCCTCTCGTAATCATCTGATGCTCTAAAAAGAGTTCTCCACATTAATTCGACAACTGCCTAATGTGATCCTCGCAGTTCGAAAACTTCCCTTCTTATCTTTCACAAAATCAGAATTTTCGTCATAATACGAATGCTGTCCGATCATTTTTCCCCAATTCTAAATCTGTGTATACAAACCATCCCTCTCTGTCTCCATACTTGAATCTCTCTCTCTCTCTCTCTCTCTCTCTCTCTCTCTATATATATATATATATATATATATATATATATATATATATATATATATATATATATATATATATCAATGTCACCCAGGATGTCATATGGCTTGAGATCAAACCTTCGACTCTTGAAACCAAATGTAAGCTCTTTAGCAATGTGCTACCGTAGCTCTATAGGTTTGTTGTTAAAACCAGTGTCTTTTAGACTTTATTCGGGGGGAAGGAAGAGAGTCTCCGGCGACAAAAGATTTTCACTTTTTATTAGTGTATTACTATACATTTGATCAAAAAATACGTATTTATGAAGCTCAAGAGAGGGGGAATTACACCCTCCTGTCCTGCCCAAATGACGGCCCTGAAACATTTGCTTGCACTTACTGAAAAGAAATTCAATGAATCATTGAATAAAACTCGTTTCTGTCCTTAGATATTTTAGAGCTCTTGGCAATTTTCATAGATTTCTTAGGGAGCATCTTACTAGCTTGCACTCTTTAAAGAAAGAAAAGAATGAAACTAAAGGTATTTATGAAGCTCTGGGAAGATTGTGTGACTTTCCTTTAATTTAGGCTTTTAAAAACATTTCAGGACAAACGAACGGAAAAGACTGTTTTAAAGCTATAACCTTGTAAACTTGATTCCTGTTTCTTTTTCAGCTGAATGGAAAGAGCGTACTACGTCACACACACTGCTTTAGACAAGGAGAGGTGGAGGACGCGGAGGAGTTGGAATAAATACTAGAAGCAACTAATCGATTGATACGTGTATTGCGGGAATGCATAAGAAAACTGGACAAGAGTTTGTTATTCATCTGGACTTAGAATTTTTGTAACAAATTTTATGCCGCGGACTGTACATTGTGTCCCTGGAACGAACGACTTCTCCTACTTTACCTATAGTTACAGAAAAAATTAAAGGACTAGATTCTTTTTATAAGAAAGGAATGAATACAGATATAGTGTAAGTTCAAAATCTATAAGCAACATTAATAATTTCACTGTTAAGAAAGTATAGTTTTATTAAGAAAGTGTACAAATGTCTGTCAAGTTACTAACATTGCATGCGGTCCATATCGGATGGACTTTCCATGAGTGCGCATTTGTACAGACAAAACACGATCATTAAAAAATAGGATCGACGCAACGATGCAACTACAACAGTACGGTAAGATGTTCATATGTAATTCAGGAATATACAAGAGTTGTCTTATACATACATGCTGCAAAACGTTTAATATATTGCTTATAAAATCACAAAAATGTGCAGCTAACTGCAATTTAAGCAATTAGGCTATATTAATATTTAAAAATATTGCAGAGTATGAATATGTAGTGTATGAATTAATTTTATAATTATTTTTATATCGTGAGTTTGAAGGCAACACCCACTTAGAGTCTTTAAGAGAACTAATATTAATTTTGACTTTATTTATATAAGACTTGTAAATTTTTAGTGTATTGTAACTTAACTAATAGGAATTTGTACTTTCTGCCAACCTTGGAGATGTTTCATTTGATAAACTTGATGCTTTCATTACAAATTTAATTTGATTGTTACTGTCCCTCAAGTCCGTCTACAAGTCTTCTAACGTATTGTTGACCTGCTTCTCTTCTAATTGTATTTTTTTCTTTAAATATTTAAGTTGTACGGGAAGTTAGGCAACTATATTTCTTCGATTCGGTAGTTTTACATATCATTTTTTTAAGAAAAAATGTTTTGTGTATAAAAAATGATTGTATCTCTTTGTTCGCAATGGATTGTGTAATTAACGTGCAACTCTAGTAAACGACAACAATTTATTGTAAAACTTGGAATAAAAATATTTTACACTTTAAATATAGAAATGAATAATATTAGCTCATGACTGATTTTTAAAAAGTTATGATTTTAAATTGTCCTTGCTAGTATATTTATTTATGTTTCTATTACATGTAAGAGTAAACTGAGATCATACAAGTAATGTACTTTCGCTCAGAATTGTACGAGTAAATCATTAATATAAAATTATGAGTTTTCATAATTAGAGTAGATTTTAGGTAGTTCTTTAGTAGCAACTGAATGTAAGAAATATAAAATTTTAAGCAAATTTATGATTTAATAGATTTTCAATGAACTGTTACACGACAGTCTCATTTAAGGAGAATTAAGTAACTTGAAGAGCTGATATTCAGTGCGGGGAAAGGGAGACTCAGAAGAATAAGGATATATATATATATATATATATATATATATATATATATATATATATATATATATATATATTAGAACCATTATATAAGCATTATAACGAAGTCTTCAAAAAATTCTTCCAATTTTCAGAACTAAGGAGCCATGCCCCCCTAGGAAAATATCTACTTACGCCAATGTCTCTATAACACCATCTGGCGGAGAAAGCAACAACTATCATCTAACTTTACGACGACGGCAGCCGCTTCGTTGGATTTTCTTCCTTCATTTTTCCTTCACTCCGGCGGCTATCCGCCAAAAGGCGACAGTGGACCGATGGCAGTTGGCGGCACTTGGCACTTGGGGACTCTCCTCTGTTACCCCTCGCTTCAGTTCATATAAAAACCAGAACAAATGACATTCACCACGCGAAGAATGAAGAATAATAAAAATGCAAAGCCGATCCATCCCCGACACACGACCGGAGGATAACCGCCACATTCAGTGTATGGTCCAAAAGTCACATCCGTCGCAGTACCACGTTCGCGGTTATTCCGACAAAACCGCCATTGGTACGCCAGTGATTGCAGTTACTCAACCGACGCGGTGTCCCACGCCTCGTTCCCGCTCAAAATTCGACCGCCATAATAGCGATGCCCGACGATGTTCGGCGGACAGTTGGTCATGGGGAATTTATTTGCTCATATCTATAATAGTATATAGGCTTGACAAAAACAAACAGCGAGAATAAATGAATACAATATGGTTTTCAAGGGGAAATACCCACCCACTTCAGGCCTTTCGAAATATCTACATGAAATTGAATATACAATTGGAAATAAGAGATATGTTATACATGTCTTTCATCACTTACAAAAGTGTATCTGAATCATTGTTCGTAAGAACTGAAAAGCTCCTTCGTGGCTAAGCGGTTAGCGTACGCGCCTTTGTCGTGGGAGGCCCGTGTTCGATTCCCGGCGGGAGCTCATGTGGTTCGGATTCCACGTTATTCAGTAGGTCTACGTCTCATATAGCCTCGCTGCTGAACGGGACGTTGAAGTCAACTCAACTCGTAAGAACTGAAGACCCTCATTTGAATCTGGATAACGAAAATTTTGATCACAGGTGGTTTGATATAATCATTAACTGAAGAAAACACTGACTCAGTGGGAAAAATTTTCAGTTTATTAGCTTTCTATATGTCAAATTACAAGATTTATGCAAATCCATGGTTTCCTTGAGGTTCAAGAAAACATTCTGCCACATAAGAACTAAGTTCGCACACGCACCGCTGATCGCTTTTCAATTGTTCGTTAGGTTAGTGGCGGAATCTGAAAATGGTCGACAAAAAGAAACCCACCAATGTCTCAGCGTCGAATCAGCATCGAATTCAAATTTCCTTCACGTATTTTCCCTTATGCTGCAATATACATAATTTCTACCTTAACAGGAAGATAAGTGACAACATTATTACGGATATGTGAAAAATGGCTTTTCAGGAAAGCCATACCGGTAAACATTTATTTTTTCTCGGTGTAAGCCATGGCAAAAAAAAGAAATAAATAAAACAGTATATTGAAGGATTAGTACATTATGTAAGCTTTCTTCCCTTAGCTTATATTACCTAAGGAGGAAATTTTGCGATATCTTAATATCCAGACGCCGGAAGTACGCAGAAATAACTCTGATTTGAAGTTTCTTTATAAAATTGTTAATGGGAACCTAAGATAAGAAACCCTAATTCAACAACTATCCTTATATGTCCCTTCCCGCAAAACCCGGAATTCCCACCTATTCCATCATGCACGCCCTAGGTTTACAATTATACAAAAGTCTCTTTTCACCGAGTACTGAACTATTATAGTAATCTAACTAGTGAAGTGGACATTTTTTCGAGCTACCAGGTGTTTGAAAGAGCAATAAAACGCGTGCTGGCCAAATAATATTACTTGTGCACTCTTTGTTAATACTATTGATGTTACTGTTGTTTATTTTTTTATTCTTTTTTCCCGCTTGTTGGCATTTCCCTGTGTAAAATGGCACAATTAACCTGTATCTGGGAATTTGTTCAATAAATAAATAAATAAAAGGTAAACTTTTACCGATGTGATTTTCCTCAAGAGCCGTCACTGTGCCATCTTGACGAAAGTGAAATTCCTCACTACTGTATAACATATTTTTTCCAAGAGGCCACATTTATCACAGTTTTTGGAAATGAGTATGGAACTTAACTTATTTCTTTGAAGAAAAGGGTTTCCAATTCCACGGAATGAATGAAATCACCTACTTGATATGTTACCAGTCTAGCAGCGTAGTTAAAAACATGGAAAAATATATCAAAGAGCTTTGAAACGGTTTGGAAATCTTACTTCCCCTTGAATACAAGGTAAGATACTTGTTAATATTATAGTTAAAGATTATGATGCATGATGCATACTGCATACAATGAAGCTTAAGAGAATGTTTAACATAATTATGCTGCGTTCCAAGTAGCATTAAAAAGCAAAATTGTACACATAGAAATGTGTGGCCACGCACATTACCTGTCTCAGAGGTTTCACTTTTTGTCTTGGGAAACGAAAGTTCATTATACTGGGATGAATGTTGATGTGGGCAAGTTAATCTATAATTGTTTTTTTTATTAGTATTAAAAAAACACACATGCCACGTTTTGTCACACATGAAGTTAACAACACTATTGTGTTTGTTACGCGTAGATACACATTTTGTGAGATAACTGCACCATTTCCGCAACCAGAAGGGGGCTAGAGGGGGCCTGGCCGCCCTAAACTTTTTGTAGCTCCTTCGAACATCGCTATTATGAATACAAAAAACACAATTTAAATATTTGCAATAGAATGTTTAATGACTTGCCCCCTCTAACATCTTCATGCCCCCCCATACCTCTATGGCTGGTTTCGGGTCTGTCCACAAGCGAAAAACTACACATCTCTTGGTTGCAACTTCCAAGTTAAACCTTGAGGTACTGTAAGTAGCACAGTATTTTTCTCTTCTGGTTCAATGGCGCGCAGGGTATTTTCACAATGTCCACTCCAAGCGTCCAATAGAATAATTGTTTGACGCTGTGCTGTAGGAAAATACACGTGCTCTAGCGAGCAACGGTAAAGTTACTTTGTGAGCTTTTTTTTTTTCGATTTTGAGGCGGCAAGATATACGTTTCGGGGCGAAACATAGTGTTGTGCACGCGTGGACCGAACTTACCAGTTGACTCCTTCAGAACAATCGGCACAGATAGTCGATTGTATTGTATAACTGTGTGTTGTCGCACTCATGGATTGGACAACTGTTTCCACTTTCTTCATTCTCAGAGCAGCCAAGGTTCCACCGCCATGCATTTCTAGTTGGAAACCACTTTAATAGGAGTTGTAACATTACCTTGGCTGAATTGTATAATATGTTGCTTTACATTGTCAATAAAGGCATTTATGGTTCTCAATATGTCCTCTTTATCTTCAGACGTATGTGTCGTAGATATTTCGTCACCTTTTGCGATACGATTTTTTTTTTTAATTCCCACAGCCAAGTACTTGTTGCCTTAAATGATTGAAGGTGAAATCTATTGCTGGCCTGCAGAGCCCATCGTCGTAGATCATCGTGTACTGGAAGGAAGAAAAGAGAAATACGTATTTCTTTACTTTTAAGTCTAGTATCTACATGCGTAGTTTCTTCGGAATCGCTTGTGCCCTTCTGTCGATTTTGGTCTTTGTTATTATTTTTGTAGATGGAGATATTTGAATGGGGGCCGTTGCTCCTACTGCAACCATTTTCTCATACAAAAGAAAAAAAAACGTACTCCTTAATTTTCTATCTAGTACGTGTATACGTACTTTTCTCAAAATATGTTCATGTTCTTTTGGAGATTTCGATCTTTTCTGAAAATAATTCGGGAGGGGCTTAGGCCCCTTCAAACCGTTTTTCCGCAGAAACGAAAAAATACGGGTCACTTTATTTTGTATATATATCTATAGTATCTAGCTGCAAAATTTTGTTGAAATCGGCGTGCAACACTTCACGAATGTTCCATGTAAGATGAATAGTAACTTCCCCGGGGGATGAAAATTAAAATGTCCAAACTCATTAGGATTAGTGTAGAATTCATAGTTTCGGGGTTGCTAGACACATAGTGATAATCTCCAATCTGTCAAAATAGTGTTGCTTACGAGACGAGAAATAAGGTTTTTTCATCTCGTCTCTATTACGGAATACTTATCTCTCGTCTTGATTATCGAAATTAGTTCTCGTCTCATCTCAAATTTGACTCGGATTGCTTTGTAAATTTATTCATGACCTAATTTTTCGTAATTATATCCACAATTTGAGATTTCCTCCTTATCACGAGAGGATTACAAAACATTTAGTATAACAAAAATTTAACTATGTTAATTTTTGTAGCAGTAGTATGGATAGGAAGGATCCGGAGCTATACATCCCCCGAAAGTTCTTTTTTGTTAATTCCTGTATTATTATTTTTTGTCAAAGTTATAGGTAGCCAATCTAAAAATATCAAAGTTGTTAGCCTATGCCATTCTTATTTTCAGTACAATGTATTTTTAACGTATTTTATTGTCATTTGTAATGCAAAACCTGTTTAAAAGCGCCTACTCTTTCTCTATTAAAAGTATTTAAGCAAAATAAAATTTGCTTGAACAAGTCATTGAAACGGTCTGGGAATATAAAGGCTAAAATTTGTAAAAGAAAATGAAACCTAAAGGGACGTTTACGGAGGAGGGTTCCCGGACGACCGACTTTCCTGTTGGTATTCCATACTACAGGTGCAAAAATAAATAACGGTTTTTCGGTTTTTAAAAGAGCCAACAGAGACTTTTCAAAACCGGGAAGATTATAAAACACTTAAGATTTCCAGAGAAAATTATTTCGAATTTGAAAACTGTTGCGTTTGCAACTGAAACCGATTTTTAATAGAAAACAAAATCCTTTGTAGTAGAAAAAACTACCCGATTTTAAACCAAAAACGGTTTTGGTGAATTCTGTTAGTGACATAATTTAAAATGTTTTTGAAGATTGTGGTAAGAACAAACTAACTTTAGAGTTAACTTGCGCGCCAGTTTATAACTTTTCGTGTGTCCAGCGTCGCTGGTACGTTAAGTTGGCATATTGATAGGTCTATAAGTACTTGCATCCCTAACTGTACAAGACGACAACAGAACACGCATGACGCAAGTAAGACTGTCAGATTACTCTAACTCAAATATCAGTGCATCAAAAAGCTTTTTAAAATGTAGCACTTTTGCAGTAGATACACAAAGGAAGTAAGACTGACTGTTAGAATAACAACAGAGGTATGCAAATTCATTTTTTATCAGTTAAACTTCTTACGATAAGGTGAGTTTGGCAACATGAGCACAGTTTGTTATATTCTTGGTATAGTTATTCAGTGCGTTATTTATGTGTTATTATCAGTGTTGCTATTAGTTAATTTTGTGTTTACTGCTATAGTGTTACTTTTGGAGACAGTGGCTAAAAAATCCCACATTGTTAAAAGAAGCAAAGATAGGAAGTGAAACCTCTTTCTGCAACTGAAAAAAAAAATGCTGTTAAACATTTATTCATATTTTCGAAGCCAGGCAGTGAAGCTGGAGAGAGGGTTTGTCCTTAAGTGCCAAGGCACCTCTGGAAAGAGGGGAGAATAATAGTGATTCATACCATGACTAAGAGTGGGTTAATTTCTGGAGCAAACCTCGTTTTTCGCGGCACAAAAAACAGGTGATTATCACGAAGAATCAGAAGCAGTAAAATATGAACATTTCCATGAAAAACTCCTCCCGAATGTACCACCAAATTCCATGATTGTTATTGATAATGACCCCACACACCAGTAGCGTCATTTCCGATTTGGCTTGGGGGGCGGGAGGCAAGACCCCTTGACATAGGTAAAATATCGCGTTTTTCACTGACTTACAACTATTCTATTGATAAAATCTATATAAATCTCAAACTCAGGGGGGAGCAAATGCCCCTCCCTGCCCCCGTAAATGACGCCTCTGCCAAACACTGAGTGAAAGACGAAAAGATCGCTACGAAATAATGTACTAAAAGTAAATTGTAGAGTGGTTAAAAATAAAGATGTGGAATGTGATTCAAGCTGGAACAAATTTGAAGTAATAGAAATGTTAAATAAAGTTGCTTCTAACATAGAAGTCTCCTACAGAGTAGACCGCATTGCAAAGGAAGCCGAACATAAAGTTCTTCGTTTCACCCTTATCATTGCGAATTCTCTCCCGCTGAAATTGTGTGGAGTAAAGATTTGGGTGTTTCTTGCTTGCAGGACTAAATTACGTATGGTAAGTAATTACACTTCATCTTCTATTATTATTATTTTTTTATTATTGAGTTGTTTTCCGCTACATTGTTTGGTTAATGTCATTCCCTTTTACATTTTCTCAATTCGGATGCATTCTACTAATAACACTAGTTAACAAATTTAAACGTTTTGTTTGTTACATGAGAAAAATCACCTGATCTTAAAGGAACTTTTTGCGCTGAATTCGAATATGCACTCGGTTTCTCTCCATCACGTACAGTTTTCCCGTAACAGAGGGATTTTCGGGAAATTCCCTCAAAAATTTCCCTTTTTCAGATATTTTATTCCCCTAGCTCCTGTCCCCTTACATAGAGTAACATAGAAATTATACCTAAATATACCTTGATTTATATTTAATAAACCCTAAAAGTTTCGTAAAAATCGCTTTGTTCTTTCTAGAGAAATAAATATATTTGTATGTATACTGTGTGCACTGTTTATTGCACCTGATAGTAATGCTTTCAGATCTCCTGAGTTGGGGTAGAAACGATTTGCTTTATTACTACAAACACAGACATAAAAATGAATATTTACAATAGTCAACAACACATTTGTATTGCTCTCTGTAAATTAGAAACGTGTATAAAAATAGAATGTACTTCCAACGTATATTTTTTTTTTAACGTACAGTATATGTATATCTTAATACATATATATACAATTCTCCAAGTTTTTTTGTTTTCTTCATGAAACGGTTATCAATATTTGTTATCAAATGTAACAGAATGCAAAAGAAAGAAAGAATGGAATACAGACTCATTATTGACAACAATGAACTAATGCAGTCTGAATTTTCCACTACGGTATCGTTCCCCCCCCCCCCCGCGCATTTTTTCTTTCTTTTGTTCTTGACACCTGGTGAGGGTGTTTTGTACATTTTTATATTGACGTGTGGTTTAACACTACTTCACTTTCAAAGTTGACTTTGCTGCTAAGAGTGCTTTCATGTTTGATCTTAACGGCATTATACCCAACTAAGACCAGAAGTTTAGTTTGTGATCAGTACAATGGCGTCAAGAGGACGGCGTTCGTGTGTTAACTCACCAAATAGTTTTTGTTATGTGTGTGGCCAGTTTGTAGTTAAAGGACAGTGTAGATCCATTACGCTATCGGTGAAACTAGCATATTATATATATTTCGGATGTCGTGTGGGAGATCAGGACAAAACTTGGGCACCTAACATAATTTGTCGTCGTGCTACGTCACTTTACTTGCATGGGCCAAAGGGAAACGGAGGTTCATGAAATTTGCTGTACCAATGGTGTGGAGAGAACCCACCAACCATCTGGATGATTGTTATTTTTGTCTCTCAGTAGTTAAGGGACATTCTAAAAAAAAGCAAATACACAATAAGTTATCCCAACGTTAAATCCGCAATTAGACCTATTCCGCACGGGGATGAACTTCCACTTCCCGAGCCCCCTACCAACTGGGAAGAGATATGGCCAAGAGACTCTGATGATGATCATGACCTTGATGAACCATCGACATCAACATGTACATCCAAGGATCCAATGTTCATCCCTGACTGTGTTCGCGAGCCACATTTCATCCGGCAATGTGAAGTTAATGACCTAGTCCGTGATTTGCACCTGACAAAACAAGAGGCGGAACTTCTGGGATCAAGGCTCCAGCAGTGGAACTTATTGGATGCAGAAACGAACATATCAGTGTACAGGAAAAGGCATGTTCAATTTTCAAGCTATTTCTCAATGCAAGATAATGTGTGCGTATGTACGGATATAAATGGGTTGATGGCGGAGCTAGGAATTCCTTACGTTCCAGAAGAATGGAGGTTATTTATCGACGCGTCAAAGCTCAGCCTTAAAGCTGTCCTTTCACATAATGGAAATAAAAAACCTTCTATACCACTTGCGCACTCAATGGAGATTAAGGAATCCTATGACACCATGTCAACTTTGCTAAATCTTATAAATTACAATGACCATTGTTGGCAAATATGTTGTGATCTCAAGGTAGTTGGTATTTTATTAGGACTGCAGTGCGGTTACACGAAGTACCAATGTTTTTTATGTTTATGGGATAGCCGAGCTGATGACAAACATTATGAAGTGAAGGAATGGGAACCTAGTGTGAATTACGTACCTGGAGAATGCAACGTCAAATACGCTCCTTTGGTAGATATTAATAAGATATTACTACCGCCACTTCATATCAAGTTAGGACTTATGAAAAACTTTGCCAAAGCCATGGACACATCTGGTGAAGGTTTCAAGTATTTGCGAGATAAGTTCCCTAACCTGAGTGATGCTAAAATTTCAGCGGGAGTGTTTATTGGTCCCCAAAATAGGAAATTAATGCTTGATGATAGCTTTGACAGCAAGTTAAACAGTGCTGAGCTAGCTGCCTGGACAGTATTTAAGTGTGTTGTGCGCAACTTTCTGGGCAATAACAAAGCTGAGAGTTACACAGAAATCGTACAGGACATGATACAGAAATACAAAGAGTTGGGTTGTAGGATGTCTTTAAAAATCCACTTTTTGCACTCCCACCTCAGCTTCTTTCCTGCTAACCTAGGTGCTCTCAGCGACGAACAGGGGGAAAGATTCCACCAAGATATAATGGCAATGGAGAAAAGGTACCAGGGACGATGGGATCCTTCAATGATGGGGGACTATTGTTGGGGTCTTGTTAGAGAATGCAACATTTCTTACAAAAGAAGGAAGTAGTGTACGTTTTTGTAACCCAATGGAAGTTTCATATATTGTGATAGTTTTGATTGTCTTTTCATGACCTTTTGGTACATTTGTATTATTGTTTATTGTAAATTGTCACACTTGTAAATTATATTGTATTATATATTATATATGTGTTTGTGGTAATAAAGCAAAACGTTTTACCTCAACTTAAGAGATCTGAAAGCATTACTATAAGGTGCAATAAACAGTACACACAGTATACATACAAACATATTTATTTCTCTAGAAAGAATAAAGCGATTATTACGAAACTTGGAGGGTTTGTTAAATATGAATCAAAGTATACTTAGGTATAATTTCTATGTTAGTATATGCAAGATCGTTTATTTTACAAGATCTTGGGGTGTAAAATAAACGAAAAGGGAATTTTTTTAGGGATTTTCCCGAAAATCCCTCTGTTACGGGAAAATCATACGTGATGGAGAAAAACCGAGTGCATATTCGAATTCAGCGCAAAAAGTTTCTTTAAGAACAGGTATTTCCTTTTATGTAACAAAACCTTTGTTAACTAGTGTAATCAGTGTTGAATTCAGACATTTTCACCCGGAGGGATGTGAACTTCTCGGGGTTAGGGTTGTTTTTCTGTATTTACAAGAAAGCAGCATATTTAACAATTCCATTCACATGCACATCTTACCTAATATTGAGACTAATTGCTGATAAATATTTAATGAGAGATTATAATTAAGAAAAAAACAATCGTTTAATTTTATCTAAAATATTAAATAAAGAGTGGCAAAAATATTTTAGACTAAACTTTAACTGCTATTTACAGTAGCTATTTTTATTATTATTATTTCCTATATTCAGTAGTTACTGTTTGTTACTAATGTAGAAGTTTTTAAAAAGATTTAAATTAACTGAAATATTTTTTTGCCCTAAAACAAACATACATAGGAATATCTTAACAAAAAGTTACAATTCTTTCTCAAACTTCTCATTCTAAATCAAGCATATTAGCCTTGGTTTCTTCACTGCATACACATCAATAATTTACTTTACGAAATCTTCAGTAGGATTACTGAAGTCTCGTGGAAAATCAGCGCCTGGGGCGAGAGTATACGACGGCACCCCCGTACATATGAGTGAGGTCAACAGACCAGCCGCGAAAGATGAGAAAATCTTAAAAAGTACACCCTGCTTTTCCTTGATTTTGAGCACTTTTTATTACTTTTTTCCTTTCGGTTCAAAATCTCTTGTCGTCGCGAATTCTGTCGAAGAATTTGAAGCTTAAAATATATAAAACTATAAACATGCCTGTTGTTCTGTATGGTTGCGAAACGTGGTCGCTTACTCTGAGGGAAGAACATAGACTGAAAGTATCTGAGAACAAGATCCTGAGAAGAATATTCGGACCCAAGAGGAACGGGAATGGGAAATGGCGGAAACTTCATAACGAGGAACTACATAATTTATACGGTTTACCAAACATTGTTAGGGTTATCAAGTCTAGGAGGCTTAGGTGGGCAGGTCATGTAGCTAGAATGGAAGAAAGTAGAAACGCTTTCAAAGTCTTGACTGGAAGACCCATCGGAAAACGACCATTAGGAAGACCTAGGCGCAGATGGGAGGTCAATATTAAGATGGATCTTGCAGAGATAGGAATACAAAGTAGAAACTGGATCCAATTAGCTAAGGATAGAAGTCAGTGGAGAGCTTTTGTGAACACGACATTGAACCTCCGGGTTCATAAGACATAGAGTTAGTTAGTTAGTTTTATATATATGTACATGCCCACATGTGCTCATGTGTTTCATTCCTCTCTTCTTTTCCTTCCTTCTTTTCTTTTTCCCTTCCGAATTTTGCGCTCCTTACTTCAGCGCCCGTGTCCGTCGCCTTTCCCTCATGGCACGGCACTGAGCATGTTTTTCATCACCTTCAATAGCAATCTTTCACTTATATACTACTATTATATTGATAAATTCTATATAACTCTCTAATCCAGGAGGGATAACTGTTCCTCTCTGATCCCTCTAAATGACGCCCTTTGAATCTCACCCTTTAACGGACTTATTTTTAGTTAAAGAAAGGTGTGTTTGCTTTAACAGTCGTAAAACGCATTTATGTCTGTGACTTCCGATGCGAGAAATGGGATTTAGGTGCTCTATTTCAAATAATGCAAGAACTGTACATTTTCAAGAACTGAGGTCTGCTGACATCAGAGATCATATGGAATGATCGAAAGATCTTCCCTATCTTTCCTTTCCTATCTCAATCTGTGCCAGTGCTACCTACTAATATATAATATAGGGCGAGAGTATAGAATAGTACCTTTCTTCAACAGTTGACAATTTCATGTTCTGCCAAACTCGGTCATAGCATTAAGAAATGCAGGTTTTATTGACTATTTGGTATTCTATCTTAGATGTTACATGTTTAATATTTATTTAGAATGGGTCTGCGTCATTTATATGTATATTGAGAGATCGGATTTCGTCTGCACGTGCACGGAAAGAAAAGCAAACAATTGGGTAAAGTAATTTCTACATTTTGTGACTGAAATTTTGGGAGTTTCTCCGGGGGAGAATGAATTTCCTTCGGGGGGAATTCCCCCCGGGCTACCCCCTGAATTCATCTCTGCTGATAATAAGTTGCAACGTCGGTGGATCTGACCTTTCCGATATACAATGGTAAAGCGTTTGTCATGGGTCAAATTGCGATGAATTTTTAAATATTCATATATGTATAATTATTTCCTTGTTGACTTAGATATATTTTTTTTTCAGTGGAAAATAGGATGCAATTTGAAAGTGTCAAAACAAGCTAAAATAGACCAACGTAAAGAAAAATAATCTAAAATTTTCCATATAATTAAGCATCCTGTACAAAGGGCACCTTCACCCAATGCATTTGTTTACTCCTTACTTTCTTGACCGGTGGGTAGAGAACCGGTAGGCTGTGTAGGTCACGAATACGTTCGTTTCGACGTCAGAAAGTGAAGTGTGTGATGTCACACGAGTCGAAAAACCGATCGATGGTTCCGACAGTGTAGTCACTTCTTATGTCACCGGTCGCCACTGGGGAGGTTTCGTGTTTAAATCTTTGGATCTGTCCTCATCTCCTGACTTTAATGCGTAATTTCATGCCGCATATTACCCAAGAAAATATCCTCATTGCCCAGTACCCAAGTAACACACTGACTTACACTTTACGTATTATTAAGGGGTCGTTTGTGAAAATGAAGTCTTGCAAGATATTCTGACGTTATATGTACGCACCGAATATGGTAGAAGAATGACGTTAACCATGTGACAAAAAATGAACGTACACTTTACGGACCATAATAGTGAAAAAATGACGTAAAAGTGAGACCAAAAATGAACGCACACTATGCGAACCATAATACTGACAGAAGCAACGAACGGACGTAAGAAGGACGGAACTAATTAATGGAACACACATGCGCAAAAGTCCAGCTTGGCGCCCGGAATTGGAACAGTCGTGTTTGAATGCTGTGTTTTTGTTGTGAGTGAAGACTTATCTAAATTTACAGTATTTCTTTTCATTTGAAGAGAAACGTATGCAGTTGTTGAAGAAGAAGCCTCTATAGATAACGGCAATCCAATTGCTGTTATAAATGTGGGATGGCTAACGCCAAGAAAATCGGAAACGTTTTGGCCTCCATATAGGACACCATCGAAATTCGAATCTGCTTTACTGTGTTGACTATTGTTAACATCTTTTAACAATATGTGAAATATTAAAATTTTCATTGTATTAAAATTAAAGTATCGAAAAACTTTTGATTAAGCATGTACGAGAACTACACATATAGTTACTGTTGGAATATAGAGAAACTTTCAAATACAAAAACAACTTTAAAATAGTCTACAAGGATGTATGACGTCCTAGTTGTTTTTGTATTATAAGCCAGTGAGAGTACTTCACAATTTATATAAATACATCTCAAAATTTTACTGTCAATAAGAAAGAAGACGGGAAGGATTACTGGCTGACGTCTATATTCATCGAGATATGAGAATGTATTTCATACGAATACTTTCATGTAAGTTAACCTTTTTTAATTTGTTGAATTTTGTCTTGCATTGAGAATGTATTTAAACTGTTCTCATGGAGGTCTCCTGATTGGGCTATTAAATTACCAGATCCTTCAGATCTTGGTACAGTAAATCTTAACTTGTCTTGAAGATGCCTCTTAACTTGTCAGACATCTTTACTGCACTAAATTATCAATTATAAGAATGATTTACTTTGAACATGTCTGCAATGTTTGTAAGATGTATTGTTAATAATCTGATTTGTTATCTAATAAACTTACATCAAACTGAATTTCATTTCAAGACATTTGAAACCTAAATTAATAATCTAAAAAGAAAACCACTATACTACCAATTGAGATGATAGCGATATAAGATACTTCCCGACTAAGATGATTATTTTCTATGCATCTGTGTGAGTAAATCAAATGCATTACTTATCTGTAAATCGATACATGGCTCCGACACGAATGGTAAAAGACAAATTCAAATTTTTATAATCAGTATTATTTTTGTTAGACTAACCACTAAAATTAGCATTTAGCTGTTGTGTTGTGATGTGAACATTTGATATGATGCTTTCATGCTTTATAGAAAGACCACAAATACAATCTCATTCAAGCGAACTCAACACACTTTTATCAATGTCTATATATATGTAGTGTTGTTTTGCCTCATATATTTAATCTGTAAGATATCCTGTGTCTTTTTACTAGAGAGAGGTTTATAATTAGAGAATCAAAATGTCACGAAACAAGCACCAAACTTCCAATAGTATGCCTTCCAGTACTTCCGTACAGACTTATGTTTCGTATAATTCCTTTCTTGAAACCTTTTCTAATGAAGCCGGACAAGATGCTTCAGAATTTTTACAAAGGTTTGATAGGTTTGCGCTCATTCACAATTGGAATGAAGACACTAAGAAACAGGTATTTAAACTCTCTTTTAGTAAATTCCCTTATACGTGGTTAGCTAATAATCCAGAATATTTACGTTTATCATGGAAAGATTTGCGTGAAAAATTTTTGGATCAGTTCTCACCGACTCGTTCAGCCCTTCAGGCTACATTGCTATTTCAGAGATGACATCAGTCCGAAGAAGACCGGTTAACCCAGTTTCTATACAAGAAATATGATCTTTGACAAAAGATTTCTCCCCCAATGCCTTTCAAATCGTTTGTACTACAGACAATTCTTTCCCTCTTACCAAGGTACATCCCGTTATTTAGCCAGCATACGTTTGACAACTTTTCTCAGGTTATAGCAGAAGCAGAAAATAGAGTCGAAAAACAAACCAGTTTCCTACACACCAGGTGATCAGGTCATGATTCGACGTCTCTATACAAAACGTGGCGAGTCTCCTAGTCTTCGAGAACAGTATCAAGCGCCTTACACCATTAAATCTAAGACTCATGATTCCAATCAATATATACTTGACATAGATGGAACTCTACAGAATATTGCACAGGAACGTCTCAAATTATATATTAGCGATGTTCCTCATGATCCGCTTTTTCAGGCGAAATATCGCAAATTTATGGCGAATAAAGCCTCGAAATAACCATATAGAAGCACATTTCTTTTATTGAGTTTCTTTTAGTGTTTCTTGTGAAAGACATTTTTCTACCAAATAATTTGGACATAATATGTTCATGAAATACCTTTTTCTATAGAAATACATAGTTATTTCCTTTCAGATGAGATGAGATTATTTCAGTATTACTATTATTTTTCACTTTTATATATATATATATATATATATATATATATATATATATATATATATATATATATATATATATATATATATATATATATTATAATGTATAGTATGCGATAAACATAACTTATTGAAAGTGAAAGGGCTATTGAAATTAAAAGTGTCTGAAAACTGAAAGGAAAATGCTAAATTGAAAGAAAAAGATAATCCAACACCATAATAAAATATGATACCAAAACTTTTTTTAAATATATATATAACGGTTTATTTTGGCTTAACGATTTATTTTTGATACTCTCCTCTTCGGAGGCATAGATAACTCAAACTCGTTGACGACTTTGGCACCTGTACCGGCTAACGATTCGTAGTGCTTCCTCTTCGGAGGAAAAGCACTTTGACAAACTAAAACCTTAGAGCATTGCTCTAAGTTCATACCATCTATTGGGAACGCCACTACCCTTCTTGTAAGCTGGCGCCATCCCCTACTCTAACAATAAAGATGGCTTCTCAGAAGACATCCAAGAAATCTTAGAAAAAATCTCAATCAACGAAGGTTCCTGCTATTAGGGGCAAAATAATCCGAGCCACATACAAGCCAGAAGACTTTCTTCTGCCCTTGGGCAAGAAAAAGCAAACAGCCATTCCAGGGGAGCTCAAATCAAAACAAAGTACACTTAAGCAATCAAGTGCCTCACAACCGTCTACTTCAAACAAGCCTGAAGATATGGACTTTACAGTAGTGGGAACACTAAAGCGACGTAAGTCTTCATTGGAAAACCTCAACAAGGCAGACTATCCGCCTCTCCCAGTCAGCAACAGGTTTGATGTTTTGTCTTCCAACCAAGCAGATAATGCTCATGCCAGCAATAATACTGCTCCCCCAAAGCAGCCGCCCACTCATAAGCCTCCTGCGATTTTCATATACGGCATTACAAATACATATACTTTTATAAAGACCTTGTCACGAGCTTTGAAGGAGCCCCCTGTAGCTCAGCCCAATAAGAAGCGCATTCGTATTCAAGCAGCAAACAGAGATGATTATAATTCTATCAAAGCTTATTGCGAACAAACAAAATCTGAGTATGCTACAGGCGTGGCAAAAAATGAAAGGCCTATTAAGGTCGTTATCCGAAAACTGCCTATAGACACCGACTTAGACGATCTGAAGGAAGAACTATTGCGTCTCGGTTACAAACCAATAAACGTCCACCAAATGTCTCGCAAAAGCAAGACAGAAGACAAGAAAATTATGATGCCACTGTTTTTGGTTGCATTGGAACGAACTGCAGCTGTTAAGGAGATATATGCTATTACCAACCTTCTTCATTACAAGGTCCACATCGAACCATACAAGCCTTCCTCAGTGCTGCAATGTTACAGATGCCAACGCTTGGGGCATTCACAGGACACCTGCCAAGCCCACCCGCGCTGTCTCAAATGTGGGCAATTTCATTTCACCCAATCCTGCAGTAAAGCAGACTCCTCTACACCCGCCACTTGCGCCAACTGTCAGGGAGATCACCCCGCAAATTACCGTGGCTGTCCAGTCTTTAAATCCTATTCTGAGGCTCTTAAATTGCCGGCCCAGCAGCCGAGGAAACTTCCAGAAAAGACTAAGAAAACTTCCAACAAACCATCAGAAGAAACGACTTCCATGCCCACTGCTGTTAATATCCAACCTATGGCTACGGACAATGAAGACGCTGAAGCTTCCACTTCTCTCCACACCCAATCAGCTTCTGTCGAACAACAGGAGGGCCCGAAAGAAGACCTAGACTTAAAGTCCGTTCTTTCATTTCTCAAGGGTTTAGAATTACGCAAAATAATAACACATATTAAACGTGGTATTACCCGTTTCCGCCAAGCAGCAGACTCAGCTTCCAAGGCTGCAGCAGTAATAGAAACAATAGCGGAAATGATTGATGATGGCTGTTTCTAAATCCAGCGTATTGCATCACACACTTGTCCTTGCTACGTGGAATGCAGATGGTCTCGAGGGGCAGAAACAAATGCTTATTAGATTTCTCACACACCATAGAGTTGATGTCATGTTTATTCAAGAAACAAACTTCACTGCTCGTATCACTACTTGGCGACTACCCAATTACATTGTGTATCGACAGGATAGAGTGGGCAGACAGAAGGGAGGATTACTACTCATAATCAAAAAGGCATTCCCCGTCAGGTCAATTACAATACCACCCTTACTAATTTTGGAGGCACGGAGGCACTTGGTGTTGAGCTAATAACTCCAGGCGTTCCATTAATATTGGTCACCGGGTACAGGTCCCCGGCTACACAACTAGAGCCCACAGACTTCCATGTCATTGCTAACTTAGGGCCTAAAGTCATCTTAGCTGGATATCTTAATGCTAAACACGGAGAATGGAACTCCATTACTCCAAACACTGCTGGAGATACTTTACATCAATATCTACTCACGTCCAACTTCATCATCAGTGCTCCACCAGACCCAACTCATTATCCAAAATTCGGCGGACAACCCGATGTGCTTGATGTAGCCCTTTGCAAAGACGTCTCCTTTACCGTCCATCCTTATGTCATTTCAGACTTAGATTCTGATCACGATCCAGTCATTTTTCACGTCTCCCACCGCAGCATCGCCCATTCTGCCCCCATCTTCAAGCAAATAGAAACTGACTGGGACGTATTTAAACAAGAAATAAACACCATGATCGATCTACGAAATAGACCTGCCACCATTGCGGACATCGATCAAGCGGTCTCTCACATCACTCTAGCACTTCGTACAGCAGAGGCAGCGAGCTCCACTACCATAATCTCTCCAACGCAAACCAGTCAATGCGACAGTTTTCATTTACAACTTTATCTTCATCTGAAACGTTGGGCTAGACGTCGATGGCAGCACAAACTACATCCTGCATATAAGACTTTGTGGAATAAACTTTGTATGAAGCTCAAGATGCTCACTATGTGACAGAATCAACAATACTGGGAAGACACTTTTCGAAATGTCACGCTCAATGACCGTAAAATTTGGACGTGCTCCAAATCATTCCAACGTGCCACAAATACTTCTAAAGCTAGAGTCATACAAGGACCTCAAGGACTGACTCAAGATCCTCAGTCGCAAGCGGACATTTTCGCTGACTCTCTGGAAGCACAGTTCCAGCCCAATAGAGCACGTCTCGATCCCTATCTGAAACAGCACATCCGAACCACATTATATAGCATAAGTACACAAAACCCTACATATGGCATCACCTTAGTAACACCCCGGGAAATAGAACGACATATAAAATGTCTGGCAGCAATAACAGCATCTGGGCCTGATGGGATTCGATCTGAGATTCTCAAACATTCAACTAGAACACTACTGGTCTTTTTAACTTACTTATTTAATGCCATCTTTCAGTTATGCTACTTTCCCAAAACCTGGAAGGAAGCTCGTGTCATCACAATCCCCAAACCTGGCAAGAATCCACTGCTCCCGGAAAGCTACAGGCCGATAAGTCTTCTATCGCACTTGAGCAAACTCTTCAAACGGGTATTTCTCTGGAGGCTGAAACATCACGTAGATAATAGAGACCTTCTACCTTCCCATCAGTTTATGTTTCGTGCTCAACATAGCACTACAACGCAACTTGTACGAGTAGTGGATCATCTAACAACGGCTTTCAACAGGAAACAACACACTCTTGGAGTATACCTGGATGTGTCAAAAGCCTTTGATAAAGTATGGTTAGCAGGACTATTATATAAGCTATACACCCAAGGTTTTCCGGATCGTCTTATACATTTACTACGATCATACCTTACTGAGAGAAAATTTCATGTGTCTGTTGACGGTGTCAAATCCACGTCTAGATCTATCAAAACAGGTGTTCCACAGGGCGCTGTACTTTCACCGCTTTTATATAATCTGTACACGGCGGATCTCCCGACTTTACCACATTGCTTTTTTGCAACGTATGCTGACAATACTGCCTTTTTTACGACCAGCAGCTCACTTGCACAGTGTTACATCTACATGCAACGTCAATTCAACGGCTTTCAGGAATGGGCAAGACGTTGGAGAATTAAAATCAATGCAGACAAAAGCTGTGCTGTCTGTACTTTACCCAGACATATTAATCCAGCCATAGCTAACATAGGCACTGAATGCACTCTCAGGAACGTCCATCTCATGCCACGTCTTTAATACCTTTCCAGAGCTCGTAATGAAACCATAATCAGCTACTCTGCGACAGTTGCAGATGTAGACTTGCATCCATCACAAAACAATAGTAATTTCCAACTAACTATCAACACATTTTTATATATATATATTTTATACAGTCCTACTCATGGAGTCAGGGGCTGCGGCCCGATCCTCTATACAAAACTACAGCATTACCGTGACCGTGACCGTGACCGTAATACACTCCATTCGTCATTCTGAATCAAGAGCGAGGATCAAGCGTTGCAATACGCATTTGTGAGCAAAGCACACGTACTGCACTTAGAAGGTTGACGAAATTTTTCACTTTCGGAGGGCAGCTTGCTTTTTGAACCTCATCTTATCATACTTTCTTTCACCTTCACCCTCATTTGGCTTCGGCCCTAGGATATTTCATCACTATGGCGGACTCTGGAACTCACTTCGACAATCGAGACTCGGGCGACATACTGGCTTACCACAAACTATTCATTCTACTCAAATGTCAAGGATATCAAGTGTCTGCCTGCAAAAAGAGCACCTGAGCCTGATGGGATTCGAAGTGAGATACTGAAACATCCAACCCGAAAATTATTGGCCTTTTTGACATACTTATTTAATGCCATCTTTCAATTATGCTACTCTCCAAAGACCTGGTAGGAAGCATGTATCATCACCATCCTCAAACCTGGAAAGAATCCACTGCTTCCAGAAAATCATAGGCCGATAAGTCTTCTGTCCCATTTGAGTAAATTATTTGAGCGTGTGTTCCTCTGGAGACTGAAACAGCATGTCGACAATAGTGGTCTTCTACCCTTCCATCAATTTGGGTTTCGGGCTCAACATAGCATTACTACGCAACTCGTAAGAGTAGTAGATCACTTAACTGTGGCTTTCAACAGAAAACAACATACTCTTGGAGTGTACCTGGATGTCTCAAAAGCTTTTGATAAAGTTTGGTTAGCAGGACTATTATATAAGCTACACGCCCAAGGTCTTCCAGATAGTATTCTGCATTTACTTCGTTCTTACCTCGTTGGCAGAAAATTTCATGTGTCTATTGATGGTGTCAAATCCTCATCTAGACCAATTAAAGCAGGTGTTCCACAGGGCGCTGTACTTTCACTACTTTTATATTATCTGTATACAGCCGATCTTCCAACCCTACCTCATTGCTTCATAGCAACGTACGCTGACGATACCGCCTTTTCCACAACAAGCAGTTCACTTATACAGTGTTACATCTATATGCAACGTCAACTGAACAGTTTTCAGGAATGGGCCAGACGTTGGAGGATTAAAGTAAATACCGACAAAAGTTGTACTTTTATACACAGTAGAAGGCGTATCCGCACCCGTCGAAATCTAATATATGAGAACGTATATATTCCTCACGCCACGATACTGCCTTTTTTACGACCAGCAGCTCACTTGCACAGTGTTACATCTACATGCAACGTCAACTCAACAGCTTTCAGGAATGGGCAAGGCGTTGGAGAATTAAAATCAATGCAGACAAAAGCTGTGCTGTCATCCACAGTTGACGACGCATCCGCGTCCCTCAAAATTTAACGTATGACAACGCACACATTTCTCACGCCACACACGCTAAATATCTGGGTGTGACTTTAGATCGTGGGTTAACGTTCGCCTCACACATCAAAGACATAAAGCAACGAGCATTACGCAAAATATCAGCATTGTACCCCATCTTTCGTTGCAGTTCAATTTCTCATGAGGTCCGCGTGCACATAGACCTATTGAGTATGATAGTCCTATCAATACTTTCTTATGCATGCCCTGCCTGGCAACATGCTGCTAACAGTCATCTTCAAACACTTGAAAGTGTGCAAACAAGAGCCGGTCGTATCATCACTGGTCACGACAGATATACACGCAACAGCCATGTTCTGGAAGATTTAGAGCTGCCTCCTGTTAAGGAAGTTCTACGACATCTCCACCATAAGTTCTGCCATACTTTACCAAGACACATAAATCCAGCTATAGCTACCATATGAAACAAATGTGCTCTACGGAACGTTCATCGCACGCCACGCCTTTAATATCTTTCCTTAGATCGTAATGACTTCAACATAAGCTACTCTGCGACAGTTGCAGATGTAGTCTCACAGACATAACAAAACAATAGTATTACCCAACAAGTCACCTGCACATCTGTATATATTCTTTCTGCCATCTTACTCATGGAGTCAGGGGCTTCGGCCCGATACTCTTCACAAAAAATCAATATTACCGTGACCGTGACCGTGACCGTTGCTTGTCATACTGACCTTGCGACTATAGCCATCTAGTTGTCTATTTGTCGTACGAATTGTCTAGGCTACTTGTTCGATTAGTTAGCTCTTAGTACGTGCGGAGGATTCTCTGAATCGACATCGGCCTCACGGTCCGAGCCGCACACTTTCTTAGATAAGGCTTGTTTCTAACTCTGGTTGTACAGTCCGCTCAAACCTGCACGGGGCGCTGCACTTTTTGTGTTTGCGACACGTCAGGCTCCTTACTAATCTCCATCTCTTGGGATAATCATGCCGGGGCCTCCAACCCCGACGGATAATACTTCTGGGAGACATAGCTTACCAGCCACGGTTATGGGACCACCGAAAGATCGCCGCACGCGTCCACGGGAACGCGAACGCACTTCCTCTGGAGCTTATTCCGTCTCCACCAGTTCTCCTGTCAGGGACAGAGATCGCTCTCGCTCCCCAACCAACATCAAAAAACCCAAATATACTGACGCTCTTAAAAGTCCACCTAAACGTCAAACCGAAACTATTCCAGTACCATCCGCCTCAACCTCATCCATTGAGGAGCCCATCATTGTCGACCAGCCAACGAATGCCATCTACACCATTCTATTCAGTAACCTTAAACCGGAGTATTTCACTATCAAAGCCATGTATCTCCAACTCATGCGCTATTGCACTCGGCTGGATCTGCACCAACTTGTGAAAACACTAAATGGTATTATCCTGAAAACTACCAATCCCCACCTATATGATCATCTTATCTATAAAGTAGGGCCAGCTATGTTTGGGACAAATACCAAGATTCAACTTTTGAAAACGCCAAATCTAAAAACACCACCGCCACCACGTCGCACACCACTATTGTCCGTTGTAATTCGCGGTGTTGATCCAAATCTGGCGTGAACGTTTAGGACAGTAGAACAGTCAACATTATTCCATAATGCCACTATAGAGCGACAGGAACTATGGAACTTGACGTCCGTGACATAACGCATTCGTAGTAACAGGCCCTAAAGGCCGTGCCGCCGGCGGGCAAGTTTCAACACGGTGCTCATAATTCTTGTTTATAATAATTCCGTTTAACTCACTGTCCTTGAGAATATTAACGGGTTCCAATGCGCAAATTTGTACATAAACATTCGTTTATCCAACACCGATGTTCGGTTCGTTCTCATTTAAGCATTTAAAGGGTTAATTTTATAGTTTGAATATGTATGTAATGACACAGGTAAATAAGTAGTAATTCACTGGTGTGCACCAATCACATTATATACGTTGAATATAGTTAATGCAACAAATATGTCAAAAATACCTAGGTAGTATATGCTTAGTAATTTCTTTCCCTCTTCTACCACGCTTACTCTATTTGTTTCTCTCTTTTATGTACCGAACTTTGATGTGTAAATGAAGAAAAAACAGTGAGTTATTTATATAATATATGATGTGTGTTAAGTTAAATACAAAACTGACTATAATGATTATCGAGGCATTTCTCTTTTGTCAACATCCTATAAAATCCTATCAAATATTATACTAGAAAGATTGAGCCCATACGCAGACGAAATTATTAGAGATTATCAGTGCTGATTTACACGAAATCGATCAACTATTGACCAAATATTTACCATTCGCCAAATACTTGAAAAGAAGTGAGAATACAATACCCCGGTACATCGATTACTTATTGATTTTAGAAAGGCATACGACTCGGTTTGGAGATAAAGATTATACGTTTTTACAGAACTTGAAATACCGAGAAAGCTAATTAGATTAAGATACAGATGGTGATCAGAAAAATGGAAACACCTGAACGAAATTGCAACATATCAGATTACTATGGTGTCGGGCCACCTTTCGCATTCAGAACAGCTTTGATGCGACGTGGGATGGAGGCATAGAGGTCGTGAATGGTAGCAAGTGGAATTTTACACCATTCCTCGTGCAGAGCATCGGCCAGTTCTGTAAGAGAGGATGGAGGTGGAAATCGTAGCCGGAGTCGCGTTTCCAAGACGGAACACAGATGTTCAATTATGTTGAGATCTGGGGATTGGGCGGGCCAGGGGAGGTGTTGAACTTCATCCCGATTTTCCTCAAAAAACGCTGCAACAACGCCAGCTGTGTGAATGGGTGCATTATCATCCTCGAAGATGGCATCATTGTCCGGGAACAACATCCGGACCATAGGATGCAAGTGGTCTCCTAAAATTGCGACATAATCGTTGGCAGTGATTCGTCCGCTAAGTGTGACCACAGGGCCCAATGAAAACCATGATATGGCGGCCCACAACATCACCGAGCCGCCTCCATGTTTCACAGTTGGGCGGAGACACTGCAGATCATAAGTTTGTTTGGGCGTTCTCCACACATAAGCACGGCCCGTGGTTGGGAATAGGGTGAAGGATGACTCATCCGACCATATCACACGTTTCCAGTCCTCAACGTTCCAAGTTGCATGGTCGCGGCACCATTTGCGGCGTGCGAAAGCGTTATGGTCCCTGATGAGCGGTTTGGCCCGTGCAACACGACCCCGTAAGTTCATGTCATATCATTCGCGGCGGACTGTGATTGTCGAAACAGGGTGGGGGAGGTGCTGATTGAGTTCCTCTGTCACTTGCTCCGCAGTGGCACGAAGGTTCTGCGTGACAATGCGCTTTAATACCCGGCGTGACCTGTCACTCATGATTTTCTTCCGCCCACTGTTCCAATTCCCCGATGTGGTTTTCCCGTGTGTTGTGAAGGCCGTCATCACCTTCGACACTGTCCCACGCGACACACCTAACACAGTAGCCACTGCCGTCACACTCACTCCACATAACCGCGCACCAACAATTTGCCCTCTTTGAAACTCTGAGAAGTCTCCCATTTTACACTACCTCCGTCTGCTGCAGCCACTGGACACTGCTGTTCCACTGCGCCTGACGTAGTATGGAGACCGACCTAAGACACCACCACCAGCGGTCCGGCGCTGCGGGCGCCACGACACCACTGCCAACCCATATATCTGACGTGTTGCCAACTACAGGTGTTTCCATTTTTCTGATCACCATCTGTATGTCTAAATGAATCCCAAAGTAAAGTCCGTGTAGGAAAATTTTGTCCATGAGCTTTCACATCGAAAATGGCCTGAAACAAGGAAATACGTTGTCACCATCATTATTCAACTTTGTCCTGGAATACGATGTAAGGAAAATCAAAGAGCAAGCAGGGCCTAACGGTATTCACCAGGTTATGGCATACGCTGATTATGTAAATTTAATATGGGATGACAGGAGAACAAACGAAAGAAATGTAGAGTACTTATTAAATGCTTGCAGGGGCATGGGCTTAGAAGTAAATGCAGAGAATACTAAATACATGAAAGTGTGTCGGGACCGTAATACAGCAAATTATAGATGCGTTAAAATATTAAATTATTCTTTTGATAAAGTGGATACTTTTAAATATCTAAGATCAATATTAACAGACGAAAATCATATTCACGAATAAACTAAATGTCGACTAAAAGCAGGGAATTCATGTTATTATTCATTTCAAAATCTCTTGTCGTTGCGAATTCTGTCGAAGAATTTCAAGCTTAAAATATATAAAACGATAATCATGCCTGTTATTCCATATGGTTCCGAAACATGGTCACTTACTCTGAAAGAAGAACACGGACTGAAAGTATTTGAGAACAAGATCCTGAGACGAATATTCGGACCCAAGAGGAACGGGAATGGGGAATGGCGGAAACTTCAAAACGAGGAACTACATAATTTATAAGGTTTACCAAACATTGTTAGGGTCATCAAGTCTAGGAGGCTTAGGTGGGCAGATCATGTTGCTAGGATGGAAGAAAATATAAACGCTTTCAAAGTCTTGAATGGAAGACCAATCGGAAAACGACCATCAAAAACACCTAGGCGCAGATGTGAGGACAATATTAAGATTGATCTCCCAGAGATAGGAATACAAGTAGGAACTGGATCCAGTTGGCTAGTGATAGATGTCAGTGGAGAGCTTTTGTGAACGCGGCATTGAACCTCCTGGTTCCATACGTTAGTTAGATTTAGTTAGTTAGTTAGTTAAGTTAAATAGTATGTACATTTAACACAGCGCTTATTACTACAATATTTTATAAAAAATATAACTTTGCACCCTTTCCTATATCCTCGTTTTTCATAAGTTGTCTGTCCAATCGTACAAGTTATGGTTTCAAAGAGGGCTCAAATCTTGATGTTGTTGTGGTTTCCAATGTTTCGGCGTAATTTTCGCGGTGTTACGGATTATTTGGGTTAACAGGGTGTCTATTGGCCACGAAAGTCATGAAAAAGACCAGACATCAGAAAACGGTCATGAAAGTAAAGAAAAAGTCACGAAATTTAGCTTTCAGATCACGATTTTATCTTTATCTGTACAAATATAAGTACAGACTGGAACATTTTGTTGTAAAAATGTCAAAATACACCACCCAAATGTCTATAGCCGGCATTAGACAGTACCAAATCTCAAGTAAACTACGCATGGAAACTCGATCTAATTCGCACCCAAATTCGCTCTTGAGAATGTTACGAATTTTTATTTTTTGGTAAAGAAAAGTTCACGAAATTTCATTTTGGAATTTAAGTAGACTCCCTGGGTAAATTCGGTTATTTGTACGTTGATTCGCGGGATCATGAAAGAGGGCGTAAGGAGTCGTGAGTTCACGGTTGGGAAACTGTATTCTCGGACGGTAATACACTGTCATGTAAAAAGGAAGAGGTTACAGACATGTGATAGTTAGCGAACGTAGTTTAGATGTCGTTTTGGGTTATTGGAATTTGGGAGTAAGAATTTCGGGGGGATATGGATTTTAGGGTTTGGGGTCGTCATTGGGGTCCGCGCGTTTCGGTCTTCATGTTTTGGTCAGTTTTATCCTTGCAGCGTCAATGGTCATAAAACTTGTGTCACAATAGCCCCGGGGATTGTTTCATAATAGCCCCATGACTCTGACAACTCCCCCCACACAAAGACTGCCCAATATTTTCACTTTTCAGTTCAGAATTGTACATACCGTGTTTGATAATATGTAACAAATGAACATTTAAATGCTACGCTTAAAATAAATAAGTACTGCTGATTATTAAAAATGGCGGCGGGACGTTAGACTTGTGTTGATCGTGCTCCCAGGAAAATCACAGTATTTTATAGAAAGCAGAAGGGGATTTTCATGTAAATTTACAACTCTTTGTGTGATAGTCTGTGGGTGCTGTGCTTCCAAATTCGTGAGTTCTAAATATTCTAAGTGAAGACATTTGTCTTGATAAATATATTTTGAAAGTATGGCTCCACAGAAGAGCGTCAGCAGCCCATTTTGTCTCCCGGAGAAGCCCTCTCATGGCGAACTGGCAAAACAAATTTGTGCGGAGGTAAAATCAGTGATACAATCCCCCGAAGTGATAAAAAATCATGGTGGACAATATCACTGAAACTGTGACAAGTCTTGTAGTGCAACGTATTGAAGACCTTTCGAAATTCAATACAGAAGTGGTGCATGACTTTGAAGAGAAGTTGAAGAAAAAGGAAGATACTATCAATTATCTTTCTGCAGAAATTTCCAATCTTCACGAGAGAGTAGTTCATCTAGAACAATATTCACGAAGGAATAATGTACGCATTTTTGGTGTACCACACAAGGCAGATGAAGATACTTCAGAATCAGTGATCTCACTGTTCTGGGAAAGAATGGGTGTGTAAGTTACACCAAATGAAGTGTGTCGCAGCCATCGTGTTGGTCCCCATGCCTCAGGCAAACTTAAACCAATCATAGTTAAATTCACTAATTATCAGACCAGGGCCAAGGTGTTTGCAAATAAGAACAAACTGAAAGGAACGAAAATAACATTTCGTGAAGACCTGTGTTCTCAGCGCTGGCAGCTCTACAAAGCAGCATCAGCTCGGTTTGGCTTTAAGAACACTTGGACTTACGATGGACAAATTGTAGTGAAACATGGAAATATTAAGCATTATATTAGTAGCTTTGCTCAGATGGACAACATATAAGTGCAATCCTGGTAGCACGCTTCTGTGAATAATTATGAACACTTTCTTGCCATATGTTTCTATTCAACTTATTTTTTTTTATTTGTTGCTAGTTTCGTGAATTATTTTTATAGTTCAGTGTATTTAACGTATCTATCAGTAACTATTTCAATTTGTATTTGTACTCCACTTCATATTGCAAAGCTAGGGATGTCTAAGTCACATATATTTTTCTTGTGCAGTGCCTATAACATTCTCCTCATGTGTCTGATATATTGTGTGTGTAGTTGTGTTGTTTATGTAACCAGTGTCGGCAGGAATACGTTTTGTTCTCTATGTGTGTGTCCATGCTATTATTTTGCTGCTATGTCGGTGTTTCGTCTTGTTTTTGTTTTTGATGAATATTCTGGTAAGTAGAACTACCGATTTTTTTGTACGTATGTATAGAGAAGGGATTCTTGTAAACATTTCAAGTATATTACATTGCATTGCATCTGATTATCTTCTCAGGATAGAACAATGAATGACACATTCGCAGACTTAAATATGGCAACCTTGATTTCTAACTGTTTCCGTGGGCTTAACACTTCTACCCTAATAGAAAGTGACAATGACCTTCCTCCCTCCCCTTTGGAAACTACCTCGCTTGACCAGAAACCAGATTTTGCCGAAGGGAACTTCAACGCTATTCATTTCAATGCGCAAAGCCTTCTTTCAAATTTCGCGGAAATTGAAAGCATTGTATCCTCTTTTAAACATGTGTATGCAGTGATTATTTCTGAGTCTTGGCTACAGGATTCTCTTTCAAACAACAACGTTCATTTATCAGGTTTCCATCTCTTTACAAACAATAGAAAGGGTAAACGCGGCGGGAGTGTGGCAATATAGTTACGAGACAACTTCCAGGTCAAACTTCTGTCTCAGTCAGCTGGTGTATATAACAGTAGTTCAGAATATATTATACTCGAAGTCACTGTAGGTCACCAGACATTGCTTTTGAGTGTTGTGTATCGTCCCCCCCGTACATCTTTCTTAAACTTTGTTGACGATATTGCAAAACATTTACCCAATTATCAGCATTCCATAATAATGAGTGATACAAATTGGGATCTTTTAACAACGAAAGACGAAGTTTTGCAATATCGGGATACGATCTCGGGCCTTAATCTTGCTATCTGTCCTCTTGGTCCAACCCATCACATAAGGAACTCAGCATCATGGATAGATGTGATACTGGTATCCAAGGAAGAACATGTAATTAGCCACGGTCAAATCCACACACCGGGCATCTCGTACCATGATATGTTATATATATTCTACAAACTTCGAGTTCCGCAATATAAAGCTAAATTCACATCATACAGAGACTTTAGGTATATGAATGAAGTAGATCTGCACATTGACGCTGCCTACTTGCCGTGGCACTCAATAAGCTGCCTCCCTACAGTTGACGAGCAGGTAAATACTCTAAACTCTTTAATAATAAATTTGTATGATAGACACACCCCTGTAGTTAAGAAACGTGTTTCGCGACCCCCATCACCCTGGTTAACCGATGAATTAGGTTCGTTAATGGCGCGGAGAGATAAAGCTTATAGAGCATACAGGAGACATGTTAAAAATAGTGATCCTTCCTGTGATAGCACAATAAATGCAAATACAAAATTCAAAAACTATAGAATATTAAGAAACCGATGCACTCAAGAAGTAAGGAAGGCAAAACGGCGCTTTGCCTATGAAATACTTGAATTCGAAAATAATGGAGCAGTTCTTTGGAAACAGCTAGAAGTATTAGGTGTTGGGAAAAACATAGCCAAGAACGCAGTTAACTATACGCCAGATGAATTGAACACTTTTTTTCTGTCAAAGCCGTATGATACCAGCCTTCATGAAACTGCAAACAATGAATAATATTGTAGCTTAGGAAATTAGCTCTCTGTTCTCGTTTTCTCGCGTACAGCCTGCACATGTATTAAAAGCGATCCAAAGAATTAGATCTAAAGCCACTGGTACAGATGATATTTCAATAACCATGATCAGGAAAATCTTACTGCATGTACTTAATCCTATCACTGACATTTTTAATTACTCTCTTGCCACAGGTACTTTTTCCCACAGTATGGAAACTCGCTAAGGTGGGCCCACATCCAAAAAAGAACAACGCTGATAATATTGCAGACTATCGTCCCATCAGTGTCCTTCCCGTGCTTTCAAAAGTTTTTGAATATATTGTAAATGATCAAATTCGGGAATACTTAACAACAGATAATTTATTGGATACATTTCAATCTGGTTTTCGAAGTAATCATAGCACCTGCACTGCACTAATAAACGTAACGGGAGATATAAGATGGGCTATTGATAACAGAAAACTGACGCTCCTTACTCTACTTGACTATAGTAAGGCATTTAAAACAATTTATTTTAACATATTACTTCAGAAATTACCATTATTGTTTAATTTTTCTGAATCAGTGGTTAAAAGGTTTCATTCTTATCTTCACGAACGTAAACAAAGAGTAGTGATCAATCAGAATCACATATCGACATGGCATTGTGTCAACAGTGGAGTGCCGCAGGGTAGCCTACTAGGTCCCCTTCTCTTTGCCCTTTACATTAATGATATCCCTAAAATTCTCACATATTGTAAATACCATATTTACGCTGATGATTTTCAGTTATATGCTTCTTTTCCCCAACAAGATATTAATAATGCGATTGAGAAAATAAATACTGAGTTAAACAAAATCAGCGACTGGTCTACGGCTCATTCGTTAAAATTAAATGCAACAAAATCGCAGTGCATCTTAATTGGCTCCCCAAGAATTCTTTCTTCTATTAATATCTATCAACTCCCAAATATAAAATTGTCCAATACTGTTATTCCATTCTCTACAACTGTCAAAAATTTGGGAGTCATAATAAATCAAAATCTCTCCTGGTCAGATCAAATAAATGGAGTTTGTAAGAGAGCATTTGTAAGAGAGAGGGAGACCAAACTACATACGTTAAATCGACTAAGATTTTTTTTTTTTTTTACCAATATCTTTGAAGATCAAACTTGTCAAGGTACTGTTGTTCCCACATCTAGATTATTGCGACTCAGTATATTCTGATCTAACAGAAAATCAATCAAAGCACTTGCAAAGAGTACAAAATGTCTGCATTAGATTTATTTTCAATATAATTTACAGGGAACATCTCACATCTTTTTATAGAAAACTGTCATGGTTGACGTTAGTTGGAAGAAGAAATTTACATAATCTTACCCTATTGTACAAAATACTTACTACGTCAGAACCATCGTATCTAGCCCGTAGAATCTTATATTTATCAAACTTTCATACTAGAAGCACAAGATCACAAGATAATTTCTTGCTCTCCATACCCAGTCACAATTCTGATTCATACTCAAAATCCTTCACAGTAGGTACTACACCTCTCTGGAACAGTTTATCTCAATTAATACACAGCGTTTCCACAGTTGCCAATTTTTTTTAAAAAAAATCTGTAAATTCCCTTCTCTTAAGTAAAGATAAGGATACTGGCAGCACATGAGGCATCTTCGTTTTACCAGATTATTATTAATAACCCACATATGAACACACAACCAATAGGTAACCTATGTTAATTTGTACATCTTATATATTCATACTTCGAGTACTGCTATATGCAATATGCAATTTTAGGTTTCTCCATGTTATTTTTGTTTCCTCTATTGTATACTATTTTTCAATTTTTGTTTCTTAAGTGCTTAACCATTTTTTACTTAAGTAGTATATTCTTTTTTTTTTGTATGGTTCAATACTCTTCTTTTGTAATTGTTAATATTTTCTATATATTGTTTTTTTTTTAATATATCTAATGTATACACGTGGTTAAGTGCTCGGAGAAGGCTGCAGAGCCTTAACTTCGCCACGTAAAAGAAGTAATAAATAAATAAATAAATTAATTAATTAAACAATCAACAAAAATGATTTTTTAAATCGTAATTTTTCAACCCTAGTGTTTATGTAAATAGCAAGCCATCATGCTTCTGCCAAAATACTTTACCGCCTTAAAAGTGCTATTTTCGCATCTATTTGTGCAAACCTGAGTATACTTAGATGTATTTGCAGGGTTGCTACCGCGGCTACAATGACGGGTGAGCGACACTTCTGATAATTTTCTCAAGTAGAAATATTTGCTGGGTAAGAGCCAAAATTCCACATTAATATCTCAACAGATGGTCGAGATATACATTTTTATATGCTACTCCTATATAATATAAAATAATAGCAGAATTTTCAAAACTGCAAATCGAATTCTTGAAAGTATGGGGTTACGCGTCATTCGATGTAATTCAGACTTACAGGGCTTGTTAATTATGACCCAATCATCCTAACACAAATATGCTGGGTTGATCCCGTTACGTTTCTGGGTATTGTATAGTAGCAAACACGTGTATGATAATTCACCCATTGTAACATATGGACTTCCCTCCAGAACATATATCTGCAAACGAAATCAAACAATTAAGAATTAATTTTACATCACGGTCTCGGTGAATAAACAGCTGAAAGAATTTTGATTATAGTATTAAGGTTCTTCGAACAGTAGACCTCGCGATAAACGTGTGAAAGTTTCATTGATATTCATTAGTCTTAATTTTTAGAACATCCACTTTTTTGTTTCAGGCGATCCGAAATATGTTTGAATATTCATAAATTCCTTGTAATAGAAAACTGTCAATTTTATTTGGTTTTAATAAGGGACTGTTTACACACTGCAAACTGTTTTCGCAAATCAAGATTAGCGCAACACTTGAAGCATCATAGATGGATGTCCCAGTAACAGAATCGCGCTAACGATCTGATAGGACTCCTGCGTGTTCAAAAGGAAACTACAGTGCAACTCTCCTATTCTATCAAAGCCAGCATCCTTTCCTGTCATCTGCTATCAAAGCTCAGAAGGGACTTGTAGCAGGTAAAGAAAAAATAATAAATAAATAAAGCACAACATCCCTTGACAATGATCTATTTCGTTGCGATTTGCACACAAATTATAGTACAGAAATTCCTTTATCATGTCAGTTTCTTCTTATTTTTCCCTGTTTTGAAATCTAAAATTGTAATTTAGGGCTACTGAGAAACAACTTCTCGATTACAAAACTCGATTATATATATGTTTGTGTGTGTGTGTGTGTGTGTGTGCGTGTGTGTGCGTGTGTGTGCGTGTGTGTGCGTGTGTGTGTGTGTGTATAGAGTAGGCAAAAACAGACACCTACTTCTACATAATACAGGGTGTCCCGGTGTCCATTTTAATCAAAATATTCCACAACGGGATACAAAAGATTGAAGGAAACCTTTTGAGCTCAAATAAAAATCATTGAGGTCGATCGACTTAGCGGATGACAACGTATACCTCACTCTACATAATGTATTTCGTGAAGCCTAGTACTAGGTTGCAGAACTGCGAAAACCGAGTTTAGTCCTCTATAGGAGAAGTCCACTTTGTGTTACAAACGAACAAAAAGATTTTCGCGCTGTAAGATGTACTTTTTTATTTAATTAAGTTATTTATTATATTATTCAGTTATTTATTTATTTATTTTCCAATCGAGGGATGCAAGTGTCTTAGGTTCGACTTAATAGGTATTTGTGTAGTATGTGTGCGTGTGTGTTTGGCTCACGATAACTCTCGAACACCTGAAACGATACAAATGAAACTTTCACGGATTGTGTAATAGTTCAAAGTGCAGGTCAAATTCCTTAAACAACAGAATCGGGCAAGTGAAAGTGGGTGAAAACGCAGCGTAAAAGTGAAAAAATATAGAACAATGAAGAGCACTAATATTAAAAACTAATGTAATTGACTTCTCAGCCGAACGCGTGAAAAGATTCTAACGGAATATTGACATATTGTTCCTAGTTTAAAAGGAAGTTATAACTTGTTGGGCAAGAAGATCGAACAAGAGGGACGGGGTGGAAACGACCCTAAAGGAGAAAAATTTAGTAAACTCTTATGATGAACGAATCTAATTAAATGTTACTGCTCAAAGAACCTTAATACTAGGTTATGGGAAGACAAGCAGACACAGGAGCAATAAAATAATAATGTACTCTTTCATGAACCAGTGAACGGGACAGCGTACTTCGGCTTTTTCCGAGGCCTAGGAATAATGGGTCTCCAAGATTTCCGGTGGTTTTTCGGTCAAAGCTGGTTTTCCGGTGGTTGTACATTTAAAATTTGTAATTAAAAATGTGTGAGTGTTTGTGTTAAGCTATGTATTATCGTTGTATAAATAAATAAAAATAAAAGAAGGAAACATTTCGTATTTGCTATGTGTTCAAATAAAACGAATGAGTAATGAAGAAATGTCTCTACTTTCTATTAAATTAAATAAACTACTAAAGGCCAGGGAAGTTGAGATGAAATTAGTGGATACCAGCGATATCACAGAGGAAGAATACGAAATCTACTTGTCTCCGGCTGGGAATTCTTTCAGAAAACTGAAACCAGTTGAACATTTCCAAGCAGGACTGGAATCTCATATCCAGGCATTACAAAAGCCTGAAAACGAAGAGGAAATATTTGAGAATATTTGAGAATATTACGAAGGAAGGTGAGTGTGCCGTTGTGTATCGTTCAGTATGTTTCTTATGCATAGTTCTCTGTTCTATTTGCAGGGTTCTCAACCACTAAAATAACTGGAAAAGTAAGGGAATTTAGGTAACTCGTAAAAGGTCCTGGAAAATGGGGAAATTTTCAGTGCAGATTTATATTCTGTAAACAGTGGGCTTCTGTTTAGGCTGGATTTGCGACGAGCCGCAGATTTCATATTTCCACTTTAAAAAACATGTTACGGCAATTTAAAGAAGAAAATATATGTGGTATATATATAACTCCCATAATCCTATAAAATCGTCCTATAATTAGAGAAGCGGGGTGAAAATTGGTTAAAATTCGAAAACCCGTATATCTGATTTGGAACCGTATTACATTAAAATCAGTTGGAAGTTGTAGAATATCAAATTGAATGTCTGACGTGTTTTGATTCATTGCAAATGATCGAAACTTAATCTAATTTTGGACATTTTAAGAGACTTTTTCGAACTTTGAACTATATGTTTAAAAAGTTCGAATTTTGCGATTCACAGCAAGTTTATATGAATGGTACGAATTAATTTACTTTATGACTTGTTATTTTTTAGAACGGATAACGTTTAACCTGTTGTCTAAACATCATCCAATAAAATAAAAAGAAATTCCAGACGTTCACCCATTCATGAAATTCGTAATTTTTGATTTATAACTTTGTTAATAAATTTTCGATATAACTATTCAATCGACTTTTACATTCTCTGAATTCTTTAACATCGCGTTAGAGGACAACGTAAAGTTTTTGTTATTTGAGGCCATATATTTTTGAACACGTGTTTCGCTTTTAATATTTAAATTATTAATTGTAATGATTTTGAGGCATTTACTTATGATTACCACGAGTTCATATGGCCAACCTAAGTCCCTGGCCTAAGCACGTATACCCCTTTTACAGCATTAGGGTTATCTACGCTTGACCACAACTTCCGGTTAAGAAGAGTGTAAATATAAGAAAATTACAATTTCAATTTAATTTCCATTTGACACTTTAAGTATAGTACAGTATATATTGTACATTACAATGGAAAACTTGTTATAGCTTTGGATTGATTAATCATAGAACAGTCTAAGTTACAGGTTGAGTGCTGTGGGCTATTATCGTAAAAAAATCCACATACTTCGCATTTCTTTCACTTATAACTCGAGTTTTATACTTCAGTAATCATACTTCTTTGTTTTAAAATCCATACGTTATTCATGCTTATTGGTTTATTTGGGGGAATTATTTAGATACTGTTGTGGGCATACTATCAGCATTCATAGTTTAAATAGGTTCCAAAAGTTTTAGATAAAACCATATTGAAATTTTGAAGGTTACATACATAACTGTTTTTAACTACTTAAGATGAGGGCTTAGTTTCATCGAAATTTCCTTGGATTGGCAACTGGCAATACTCTTGATCCTTGTATGCTTCAATATTCAATTAAATTAATTCACCCCCTTAGAAAGGATGTTGTTGGTTAAGCCCTTAAGAAAAGGGTTTGTTAAGCCCTTAACCAACCTTGAAGAGGGTTATTTCTCTTGTTCTGACATCAGGTACCTAACAAAAACTTTTCTGTACGCATTAATATAACACCCTTCACATTTCATGGAAACGATTCAAGATACATTCAGTTCATGACAAATCTCAGACTGACGACAAATTATGGTTTGTCCGATCACTTGTGGCTAACTGTGAAATCATTACCTTGCTTTTGAATCCGGAAATTCCTGGGTTAAACCTTGTGGGTGTGTGTCTTGAATGTTTTCTACTTGTTTTTCTCTTGGTCCAACCAGATGAATACCAGGATGGTACCTTGAACTAAGGACACGAATTTCTCTACATTCCCGAAGTCTAACCTGTATCAAGCCTGGTACAGATGCATAAAAGCCATAGAAAGAACGTAGATATTTTTAGTTTTAGGCTTACGTAGATATTTGTGTAGTCCTGGGTATGTGCTTGACATTGAAAATGATTTGCTATAGATCTTTTTTCGTTCTTTCAGTCGAGACATCAAGTACTGCGTTCGTTAGCAAAAGAAAGGGAACGTACGAACAAACTTAGAGTCTATACGAACACTCTCACAATTCATTGGATCCAGCAATGATCTCTCCAATGTGGAAAGTGATGTGGAGTCTTCGCAAACTGTAACTTCGGAGAACAACAGTAGCTATCAACACACCATGAAGGGAGTGGCAAGAAGAGGCAAGAAGTTGCAACGGGTAATTCAGTACTTGAAAAACGGGTACAAATTAGCTCTGTTAATATGTCATTACCTTTTATATCTCTTATGGCAATGTATACCTAAGTATAAATCCGTTAAAATACAATTACGGCTTTTAACTTGTTCGCAAGAAACGTTTTATTAAAATTTCGTGCCTCCAGAAGAACATGTACAAATATTTTCTTTCTGCTGTTCAAATATTCCAACAATGCAATATGAACTCTACCCCAAACTTTATACGGCTCCTGTCTACTGGGAATGGTTTCCAGGATAATAGATAAAAGCAGAATGGAACGTGTTAAATTGTGTAATCAGTCAATTGCTGTTGTAGAAAGTTTTATCTTGTTTTGTAATTTTATGAACAGACGAAGCCCAGTGGATTTATGAGATGTTCTGTCCGTTTTAATCTGAGTTTAGTTGCTGTAAATATTTAAGGGTTAGCATATGGTATTCTTTATGTTATTATTTTAAGAAGTTTAATTATCGCATCACATTACCATAATGCTGAGAGTGTTGCCTGCTAGCTGAAAGAAAATAATCTTATTAATAAAGTAAAATAAACACGGAAAATGTTCTGAAATGTTATCTGAACGTTTAAATCGTGTACTAATAAGGGACCCTCATGCGAATGGGAAGTTGTATGGGAGACTTTCAACTGGATACCAAGACAGGAAATGACAATCTTTTTCTTTTTCTTTCTTCTTTTCTTTTCTTTTTTTTAATAATTGACCGATCGTAAGCACAGGTCTACTACTCAAGTCTCTCGGCATTTGTGTGTGTCTCGTGTGTCTTATGGTAACTGTCGACGCGTGATTCAATACGAATGAACTTTCACACATTATTTATTGTTTCCAAGTTCATATGAGGTTCGTTGGGGAAGAAAATCGGACAAGGGCGAAGTGTGAAAACAAGCTTCCAAAAAAGTACAAACATATAGAAAATTAATAAAAACAAATTGAAAAGTAGACCATTTTGTTATAAGAGCTTTATAAATGTGCAATATATTCAGGGATTCCAGGCTGTTGGTTTGGGTCAAAATCGGATAAGTAAATGAAATGAAATGAATTCTATAAATTAACATCCCACGGTTACGCAAGCGAATTGCCAAAGGAGACGGATGAAATAGGAAGTGAATGACAATGAAAGAAATAGTAGAATGAGAAAGTGGGAGGAAACGGGAGAACCCGAGAAAACCCATGACATGGAAACCAGAGTTGAGCGCTATACCACTGAGCCACCATGCCCCCTTAAAATCGTATAAGGGTGTTGCCAGAAAATAAGAAAGAGGGTTCACTAAAAATAAATACTAACGAGTTCGAATGAAAGTCTCCCAGGTTTATAGCAAGTATTTTTTGTTTTGTCTAACCTCATTTTAAATTTTCTGGCAACGCGCTTACCTGAATAGTAAGTGTTTTTTTTTTAATTCAAAAAGCAACTGTTATCTTCTAAATAACATAACATTTTAAATTGCTAAGAAAGCCAATCAACACGAATATAAAACACTTCGGCATTTTTGCCATATTATGTGTCGTAAACTAATGCATTATTACCTATGTTTTTCAGATTTTGAGCGCCAGGTTATGAGCAATTTGGTACTCTTGAGGCACCAAAATTTTCAACTATTTAATTTTCAGAAGGAATTAGACAGCAGAATCAACGATGGTATACACCGAATTCCCGTCGTAAATATACCAGTTGATTTTCCGATGAGGACTGCTGAGGAAGTGGACACACTAGATGAGTTCTTGAAGGCTGATAAAAACTTTGCTGACCTGGTGAGTTTCTCCTTGCTTTTCAGTGCTAGTTCATATTACTTGTAACACAATTTTCAGTGTAGTTGTTATGGCTCATCAAGCGACAAGCCCGAGCTTTCATTCTTCCATTTTTAAGAAAGATGTTTCATCTTAGCGACGAATATACAAGTAGGTGTATAATAGATCCCTGATAGGGAAACTTTTTACATTATATATACACCCAGGGTTAATACACTACCTGGAAATTAGGGGAAAATTTATTGCTGAAGGGAAAATACTAGATATTTAAGGGAAATTCGTCATGTCTAGTCTAGTCATTTCCGTCATGTCTAGTCGATGTAGTATCAGTAAAATACAGTGAAGTGACGATTATCCGGATTCCCAACTATTCGGACTGACTTTAAAATAAAATAGTCAAATCGCCGAGACCATGTAGCGGCCTGTGGTCCATTCATCGTTGGATGTGTTCCGCTACTTTCAATATTAAAGTGCAGGCTGGTTGATGAGTGATTGTATAGTGCTTCCGTACCGGTTTTTATTTTGGCTTTAGTGTAGTTTGACTGTGTATATCTTTCAAACCAAAAACGATAAGGACCTGAGACTTGAAACAAATGTAAGCGTGTTTTATGTAGTTATTTTGAGATCATGACCGATGTTGGAATTAGCAACTTTTTCTGTAGTAACAAAATGAAGTACTAAAAGTATAAAATAAAAAAGTTTAAAAAAAGGAATACAATCAATATCATATTGCAGAAAACTGATTTCCTGCGGGTAAATCTCTCTCTGTATGTGCAGTGTGCATCAACATTTATCCATTGGTGCGAAAATGTGACGAAGTTCATGCTGTGTTGCCATATAGAAAGGCTATTTAATACAAGTCTACAAAATGGGTGTTCTTTGACAGAAGCGCGGCCCATGCAAATACTGTTGTTGTAAAATTATTAAAATTAGGTTAGGTCAGGTGTGTTTTAGGTTAATTAATGATAAACAATGCGAATTTACGCATGAATAATAACCTGAGTTTTTATCCAAATCTTCGCGATAAAACAATTACTCAATTACAGCTGCCAACGCTGCAATCCTAGTAGGAAGAGAAGGGCCCTTTACAGCAAATATTAGGGAATTAATCACAAAAATGTGTGTCTCTTCCGTTCTCCGAACTTAACATCACCTGACTTTTTCTTATCGGATTATCTGAAAAATGTAGTGTACAAGAATAACCGCAGGAGCATTGAGGAACTGAAGACTAACATTGAAACAGAAATTCAATCACCAGGAACACTCTTAAAAAGGATGTCAAGATACATGGTGAAGCGTGTAAATTAGTGTGTACAAGAACGCTGCAGCTACTTCGAGAATTTGCTGTAAAGTGCCCTTCTCTTTCCACGAGGATTCCAGGGTTGCCAGCTGTAGGTGAGATTTTTTATTGTAAATTTTTGCATAAAAACTCAGGTTCTCAATTGTGCGCAAATTCTCATTGCTTATCATTAATTAACCTAAAACACACGCGTTGGTGTAATTTTACGACAACAGCGTTTGCTGGGTCCGTGCTTCTGTCAAAAAAAAACACCCATTTTGAGGATTTGCATTAAATAGCCTTTTTACAAGGCAACGCCGCATCAACTGTGTCACATTTTCGCACCAATGGATAAATGTTGATGCATGCTGCACATATAAACAGAGAGTCATCCGCAGGAAATCAGATTTCTGCAACTTGATATTGATTTTTTGCATGTTGTACATTTTTATTTTACACTTTCGGTACTTCCTTTCGTTACTACAAAAACGCGTTCCAAATTCCAACATCGGTCATGATCTCGAAAATATCTACATAGAACACGCTTACATTTGTTTCAAGTCTCAGGTCCATATCATCCTTGTTTCAAAAATATACGCAATCAAACTTTGGGTTGCGCAACTTTATGGACACACTGCAGTATTATTGTCTAGTATACACAGTTTTAATTCTGTAAGACTGTCTCTTAATAGCCCTGCTTGCTAGCACGTCTCACAATAACCCCACCTTGCCCTATAAGGAATAAAAAATTAACATTTAGCCAACCCCGTTTTTGCGGTTCTGTTTATTAGTTCGTAGCTCATACATTTTAAAATTCCTTGCAAGTTTAAACATTTTTTTTAAGATGAAAGTTCCTAGGCCAAATTTTTTTACAATGTAGAATTCGTTGTCAATAAATATGAAAATTTGGAACACAATTTTGCCGTTCAGAATTGTATCTTCGTCGCCAAAAGTGCCTTTACATCGCCGTGACGGGTATGTGACCACGCAGTACTCTAAGGAAGGGATGGTTGCATAATAAATTTTGATTAATTTTGAAGAGATTTTATTTTGACTAGGGAAATAACGTAGGTATAGGGAGTAAGTTCATAGATTTAAAGCATCAGTGCACTGTCATCTCTGAAAAGATTTGTATTCTCAGTTTTTCAAATTATTGTCTTATATGTTAAGTTGAAAACTGCTAACAACTGCTACTAGCGCTGTTACTCTTCAGGAATTTACTACGACGTGTTCGGGCTTGAATTATTTCATTCGCCTCACTGTAATTATTTGAGAATGGAAACTGAGTAAGCTGAACATGAATATGTTTCGTTGTCTTAAAGCAAGGGCCGTAATAAATGTAGATAAGGTTCTTATTATCATATAAAAACATAAGTATTTATTCCGTGTATAGAATAATATAATACAGTAACTAGGCAACATCATAATCACTAACGCCCGCAGGATTTTTTCCAACGGGGGGGGGGGGGCGATATAGAGTTTTTCGTTTTATTCCATATATATATTAACAGTCATAACATTTATCATTGATAGCGTATATCGTCTTTCGCCGCTGTAGCCTATTAGTCAGAAAATTCATCTCCAGATATGATGTCGAAAGAAAAAACAAATTGGTATGACAGTGAAATCATTCTTTCATTTACTCACACTCCCCCAGGCCCCCCGCCCCAGGTATTTCAGCTGCTGCGTTATATATATGGTTCCATGTCAGAAGGGCCCGACAAAAGGGCAAAGACCAAAAGGCCAGAGTCAAAATGGCCCGCGACAAAAGGACCCGAGTTAAAACGGTCCTGCTTCAAACGGACCCGGGTTGAAAGGGGCCCCGCTACAAAGGGGCGAGAGCAAAAATGGCCCATGTGAAAAGGGCCCGGTCGAAACGCCTCTGCAACAAAAGGGCCCAAGTCAAAAGAGCCCGAGTCAAAAGGGACCACGCTACAAAAAGCCAGACCACAATGGCCGCGCAACAAAAGTGCTCGAGTCAAGAGGTTTCCACAACAAAAGGGCAGGAGTCAAAAGGCCCGAATCAAAACGATCCTCATCAAAAGGGCCAGGTCAAAAGGGACCCATTGCAAAAGGGCCCAAGTAAAAAGGGACTTGCCTCAAACGAGCCCGGCTGAAAAAGAGCCCTGCTACAAAACAGCCCGATCCAAAAAGGACCGAATCAAACGACGCTCATAAAAAGAGCCCGGGTCAGAAGGGACCCACGACAAAATAACTCGAGTCAAATGGCAACGGATCAAAAAGGAGCATTGCAACAAAATGGCCCGAGTTAAACGGCCCGTCGTCAAAAGGGCCCGGTTCGGAAGGTCTCCGCAAAAATGGGTACGAGTCAAAACGCCTTTCATCAAAAGGACCCGAGTCAAAAGGGTCCCACTTCAAAAGGGCTCGAGTCCCAAGAGACCTGTGTCAAACGGGCAAGGAGCAAAATGGATCCCGCTACGGAAGGACCTGAGTGAAATGGCCCCGCGTCAAAAGGTCTCCGCAACAAAAGGGCCCGAGTCAAAATGGGCCGAAACGAAATCCCCCCATGAAAATGGCCAGGACCAAAAGGGTCCCGCTACAAAAGAGCCCGAATCAAAACTTTCCCACGTCAAATGGGCCCGGGTCAAAAGGTCTCCGCAACAAAAGGGCAGAAGTCAAAAGTGTCCCCTCTAAAAAGGACGCGAGTCAAAACGGACCCGCGAAAAAAGGGCTTGGGTCAAACTTCTCCGAAAAAAAAGAGCAGGAGTCAAAAGGGCCCGAATCAAAAGGGCTCGTTTGAGGCAAGTCCCTTTTTACTCGGGCCCGTTCAAAAGGGTCCTACGACAAAAGAGCCCGAGTTAAAAGAGACCTGCCTGAAACGAACCCGGGTCAAAAGATGCCCCGCTACAAGAGAGCCTGAGTCAAAATGGCCCTCGTGAAAATTGCCCGGGTCAAAACCTCCGCAAAAAAGGGTTTGAGTCAAAAGACTATAATCAAAACGCCCCTCATTTAAAGGGCCCGTGTCTATAGGGTCCCACGACAAAATGACCCGAGTCAGAATGCTCCGCGTCAAACGGGCCCGAATCAAAAAACCCTCATCAAAAGATTCGCACTACAAAGGGGCTCGAGTTGCAAGGGTTCTGCGTCAAACGAGCCAGAGTGAAGAGGTACCCCGCTACAAAAGGACCCGAGTCAAATGGCCCCCTGTCAAAAGGGCCTGGGTCAAAAGTTCTACGCAACAAAAGGACCCGATTCAAAAGGGGACGAATCAAAACGCTCCTCATGAAAAGGGCCTGGGTCAAAAAGTCCCACGACAAAAGGGTCCGAGTCAAAAGGGCCTTGCATCAAACGGACCCGAGTCAAAAGTGAACCCGCTAGAAATGGCCGAGTCAAAACAGCCCCGCGTCGAAAAGGCCCGGGTCTAAAGCATTCTGTGACAAAAGGGCCAGAGTCAACAAGAAAATGCGTCAAACGGGCCCTGATCGAAAGGGGCACGAGTACAATAGGGCAAGGGTCAAAACGGCCAGGCGTCAACTGGGCCCGAGTGAAAAGGACCCGCGTCAAAAAGGCACAAGTCAGAAAGAACCCGCGTCAAAAGGGCCCGTTAAATACGGTTCCACGGGTAAAAAGCTTGAGATCAAAGCAAGAGTGGATATCAGGCATACACAAGAGGATTTTGTCCCCTTAGTATGTTGAAGTGTTTGTGCAAATGAAGGAAATATCTTTGTAGTTATTAGTAACAAATAGGAAATTTGAATGGTAATATTAGTTTTGTTTGCTTGTTGATTGTTTTGGAACACTTGCTATCGCTTAAGTCGTTCTCCATGAAAGTTTGCTTGCACTCCCGTCATAGGCGGACTGGGTGTATTAGGGCCTAGGCCGCGGTTACCATGGAGGGCCCTCAGACTATAACACCAATTTCTAAAATAACTTACAATCAGTGGCGCAACCAGCTATGAACTCGGGGGCCCATGCCCTCTCCGAAACAAACCTGGTTTATCTTATACAGCAGCGCTGCAGACAAATTTTGGTGAAATTTCAAAATAGATCAATGCATAAATGAATATTGAATTAAGTCAAAGCACTGTACGAAACGAGAAATACCCAGTGAAAACCCCTACAATTATTTCTTAGAGTAATAAATGTTAGTAAAGAGTGCGTCATTTTAAGCAAAAATAAAAATGTTCAAAATAATTATTATAGCGCAAATTTTAAAACTTGTAAACGTTAATAATAGGGAGTTTGTGAATTGGAATTTTCATTTTAAGGTTTTTTAGCATGTTAATAATAAGGATAACTAAATTGCTTGTATTGAGGAGAATTCTAATTTCAATTTTGTCCACATCAAGTGGTGCAGCACGTCGTTTGCAGACTACTGTACTGGATATTCTTAGACCCTCCCGAAATAAAATCCTGGTTGCGCCACTGCGTACAATGAACATCTGCGATGAGCCATCGCGTTATGCAGTTGTAAATTCGTTGTTACTTGATAGTTGTTGCAAGCTATAATTTATCATTGGTCATTGGAAATTTGATGTCACAGCAAGCACAGGATTTCCAGAAACATAAACTATCAAGAGAATATTTTATAATTATTATTGTATTACCACACGGGGTGTCTAAAAAGTCCCCTGACATGGATAACTCTGTTATTATCAGAGTTACAACAAAATGTAAAAGGAGAAACCGCCTACAAATATAATGTTTTTAATAGACAGTAACTTCATTCATTTATGTTGCAGGTCCGGGTAAATGGTAACGTTGCATTAACCCTAAACAACTAATAATAACTTTTGACTGTGGAATGAACACGATAGTTTTACTGAAAATGATAAACACTGCTAAACCACTAAACAACTAATCATTTTAAAAAGTTAAGATTCTTTGCAGTTCAGCTTATGAATTGCGGAGTTCCTGAATAACTTCGTTCACAGACACTAAATTTAACATTTCTCTTTCCATATTCATTAGCAAAAATGTGTCCAAAATATCTTCACACAAACTAGCTCTGATATTTGTTTACTCTAACTTTAACTTTGAGAAGCACCTTCCACATGTCACTTGCGTGCATGGTAGAGACAACGCATGTTTGTATACAATGTATAAATTATTAAAGCAACTAGACTGACTGAAATTCGTACAAAATTTTCCCTGCACATGACAAACAATTTTTATACAAGGTGTTTGCAGCATCATTATCACTCTTACCGTGAATCCCGTCCCAAGATGTTCCATCTCCCATAGTTACGCATAATCATCATCTTCTACGGATTTATGGGCATCATTCTCTTCAGGATCATCAAAAACCAGAACGTTTTGTGACAGTGAAATACACGACAGAGAACTGCTGGAGCTCTTTGTATATTTTCTCCTGTTTTGTATTTAGTCTTTTTTTTCGCAAGAACTCTGAAAGCTCTTGCAGATACATCATTCTTCTTGATTTCTGAAAAGTGCTTGAGTTCCAGTATTTGGAGTTCTTTTGGCTGCTGAAATCTATCACTGACACATGTAACAGCTGTATTCAGAATTTTCGGTGAAGTTTTTTATTCTGAATAAATCATTTTCACTTATATTTAAGTTCTTTTCCAGTTCATCTGCTCTCCTAGCATTTTCTTCTTCTTTAAGATTATTCTGTGCAGAAAATATTTTTCCATTGCTATCTCTACACCAGATTGCGCAAGCTGTTGATTTATTTTCACACAAAATATTTTTGTATTTTCGCAAAGCATTAAACAGACATCTTTTGCCTCTATTTTCTTCTGAAGCTGCTGCTGCAAATTGCCTAGAAGTCTCCTGGTTGTAAGATAGTCCAATCCGTGAGACTTCAGGTATATTGAGACAGGCCCCGTTTCCGTAAATAAGTCCTGAAACACAGAAGTCCTCATTACAGTGTTAAATTCTGTCCATTTATTCATCAAAGTTTAGCTTAAATTTTTGATTTCGCATTAAACCCCCTGTCCTGTACATCATCATTAAGGAACAATAAAAATGAAAGAAATCTTGATGATAGACAGTTGTCCTCGTCTTGGCTTCAGGTTTCGTAGCGAAATTCGTTAGTGTCACTACTACTATATTCAGTGTCTTGTTTCTGCTCCATCGTCGTGTCGTACCAACTTGTTGAACTTTTCGTAGTCTGTCATGTCCCTCGTGGCTTGCATCAATCATTTTCTTACAAACATCCTTTCTTTTGTAGTATTCAGACAGAACGCGGCACTGGTTTGAAATAAATTTGCAGCTTCAGGGATTTACTCAGTCGAATTTGTCATAACCAAATTAAGAGCATAAGCCATGCATTTGGTGTAAATGATTTCAGAATTATCCTTCTCCAGTAATGCTTTAACTCCCTAATAGCAGCCACTGAAGTTAGCAGCTCCATCAAAAGAGCAACTTACAATATCAGACATCAAAACATTTTTATCACAAAATACTCTTTTGATTTCATTTTAAGTTACTTATCTTGTAGTGTCACTGTTTACCACTGGCGTCTCTGGCATATACAATTTGGGGAGGACATCAAAGAAAGTTATTTAAATAGTACTATCTAGCCCAACCTGTTTATTATCTTTAATTCCATTTGTTACATTTCTGCTTACCTTCACGGACCCCGTGAGGCATATCAAGAACTCTGTTAACAGCCTGAATATTATATGACAAATAAATATAATTATTATTATTTATGTTATTCTGTCGTTAGTAAATAAACTAAATTAGAACAAAATATTGAATATTTTGTACTTCAAAATATTGGGGGGACGCGTTCCCCCGCCAGATACGCCCAAGCTGTTTACGACAACTGCTAACATCCACTAAAATACTTGACCGTTTATAACGTAGAGAATTACTATACCCAGCTGATTAAGCAATGAAACATCTTAGATAGAATCAACCATTATGTTGAAAATGCCGCTTTCTTGGCGTCTTCCATAGTTTTCTCCTGTTATTTTGTAAACTTTTTGATAGAAAATAAATTTTTAAAAATGCGTTGCTTTTCCATTTTTGACTTATCAAATATAGAGCTACAAGATGTATTAACATCCATAAAGAACCAATCAGCCTGTGGTTAAATATGAACCCAGCTACAAACCAGGCACCAGTCTTCAACCTTGAAAAGGCCGCAACTACCCAACATTATGAGAAAGAGGTCCCAGGTCCCAACAGCTCAACATGATGAGAAACATGCCTAGGACCGCAACTGCTCAATGAAATGAAATACGGGCCCCAACTGCCCAAGATAATGAATAAAGGGCCCAGGGCCTCAACTTCTCAATGTAATGGAAGAAGGCCCCAACTGTCCAATATATTAAAAGAAGGGCCCAAGGCCCCAGGTACAAACTAAATCACAGTTTCTGATAATAAAAGACCATAGTGAAATATGGACCTAGCCACAAATCTAGTAACAAAAGGACCCTATTGAAAAATATAACTTACTGATTGATGGAAAGATGGAAGAGGAGTGTGTGTTAGTAGCATAATAACACTGAGCTACCGAATTATTTAGCTCTCTTTTGTTTTAGCTTTTCTTTCTCTTTCTTTCTTTATTCTTTCATCATTGTTTTCTTAGAGGGCCTAGGCCGCGATTGGGACCTAAGGACCCTGGCCAGTCCGCCCCTAACTACCGTCTTTCTGAGTTTGTATTCTCGTGACATAGCCCAATGAAATTTTATCTATTGCTGACTTTCTCCTTACTTCTAAAATTCCATTTCTACTCCTGGATCAAAATATAAAAATACATATTAATATGAAAAATATTCTGTGGAAAACATTAGTTTAATTTTGCTTTAAGAAGACATATGTGGATCTGTATACAGGTTTACTGAAAAGTATTGGGACAGAACAATAATAACGACATGTCAATTGCATTGATTTGGAGTGTGGTCACCATGGAAGGCATCTTGAATTCCGCCGTATTGCATATCACACAATATTGTTTTAAATGTAAAAGGTTATGATTTTACACTTCAACTTAGACTTAAATATTTCTACAAATGAGAATGTGAATTCATTTTTGACATTTCATTTGTTTGAGACAGAGTGTGCTATGTTTTACATATGTATCAAATAGGGAAAATATTATGACAGGGCTGTAACAAAGAGACGCATAGACGGAGGAAAAGCAAATTTTACAATTTGGCATTGCTGTATAAACTGCATTAAATGATTTAGTGCATATCATGGCAGCCATCTTGAATTCCGAATATTGTATACCACACAATATTTTTTTAAATAGAAAGAGGTATGTGTTGAGTTTTGATTTAGAGTTTAACGTCCCGTTCAGCAGTGATGTTATATGAAAAGAGGTTTGTGTGTCACATATAATGATGCTAGAATCTTCGTACAAACTACATTCATCGTCCGTTTCAAAAGCATCGGAGTCTACATTATTTATTATTTCCATAATTTCTCCGGACGAAAATACGCCACTATCATAAGAACCACGACTTGTCGCGGTGGTATTCATTAGGAATGGCCTTTTTCAAGAAGTCTGTTTTTCGATTTTCGGGAATTTTATTCCTCGTTTCTTCGTTCGTTTTTCGAAAAAAAACGTGCTTTTCGTTTTTCGGAAATTTTTCCGTCTTTCATTTTTCGAAATTTTTTTTTTTGTTTTTTCGAAAGTTTTTTCGTTTTTCGAAAAAAATCGTTTTTCGAAAAAAATTCGTTTTCCCTTTTTCGATGATTTTTCGTTTCTCGAAAAGTTTTCGGAATTCGTGAAATGATAATGTGGGAGGAAATGAGAGTATCCCGTTAAAATACACGGACACGATGTTGTCTGCCACGAACTTACTTGGCCTGGGATCAAATGCACAAGAGGAAAGCGTTCTAACACTGAGCTACCGTGCTCCTTGGATTTGGATCTAATGAAAGGATAGTGTGTAGTGCCTACTATTGACGAAACTCATCCAATCACGACCAAAATTAGTATGGTTATGGACTGCAAAGTATTTAGTACACACGTTAAATATTATGGTGTTTGGGACTTTGGTTCCAGAGTTATTGCTAATCAAATTTGTATTTTAAGTTAGTGATGTCAAGAAATTTCACTAAGTCGCATTTGATTAAACTCAAATGATCTTGACGAAAGTTGGTAGGATTGTAAATATTGACAAGCTTGGTATGCATGGAAGCTCATGTAAAATATTATGATGTACAGACTTTTTGTTCCTGAGTTATTAGCTATCAATGTTATTTTTGGAATCAGAGAAATCAAGAAATTTCATTAGAGCGCGAAAGATGGAACTCATCCAATTTTTAGCAAACTTGGTAAGGTGGTAGATCTTGACGAGCTTAGTAACTATAAAGCCAAGAAAGATCTGTCGCTTTTTCACCCAAGACCTTCAAACATCGATATTTAACCTAAGACATACCTGGAAGGTAAAAAATAGTCTCCTTCTGCCAACATTTTGCAAGGCCATGTATTCCATCGCGGTAGAACTTGGTGGGCCGTGAATCGAAGAAGGTATCAAGTGCATTTTGCACCTCTACTGGGGATTTGAACTGGCGTCCTCTAAGCTGATTGTCCAAGGAATTGAACAGGTGGTAATCGGATGGTGTAATGTCCGGAGATTATGGCGGATGCAATAGTGTTTACCATCCAAAGTGTAGAATGGCGTCCCGGGTCATCCTAGCCACGTGGGGCTTAGCGTTGTCCTGTAACAGGAGGACCCCCCCAAGTAGCACAGTCACGTCATAAACACGTCTTTTTTTGGGGTTCGAATTCAAAATGACGTCTTTTGAAAATTTGGAACGTCTTTATCACGTACCAAAATGGTAACAAAAATGACGTGTCAAACATGACCTAAATTGTACGTGTTTATCACGTGCCAGAATGGTACAAAGAATCACGTGTCGGACATCACCAAAAATAGACGTCTTTTTTAGGTGCTAAAAAGCGCGGACGTTCCCCGTACTGTAACTGCAGTTTGAGCAGTGCATTCTGGGAATCGTGAGCCATTTGCGGAATCGTGTTTTGATGGTATTGTTTGTGAATATAAATAATGTGTTTTGTTAAAGTCACCTGTGATAAAGGTCAGCTTTAAGACAAGTAAGTATAATTCCTATCATATTCCTATCTAGGTGCATTCTGTGTAAAATTCAGCAGATTGAGTATTCTACGGTTTCTTATTACAGCGTATTAAAATACCGTAGAAAGAACGAGGATACCTACATTAGGTTAACATTTGCAGACGCCTGTATCAAATTAAATATTTTAGGTAGAATACTATATAAAATGTTAATAGTGAAGGTAGTAAAATGATAATGTATGTGTTTTTATTCTCAATAAACCGTATATGGGAGTGAGTATGCATGGGAAAGTACCGTATGTCATTCTGTGGTGCAGTTTTATTATACAGATCCGTAGATTGTAAAATATACGGAAAAAAATTGGACAAGTCTTTAATTTGCCTATTTCATGTCGAGAACAGGACCAACCAACCTCCGCGGGGCTTCTAACCCGTCCCTACTACTACTACTTATACTATGAATCCGTATAATAAAAGCTGCACGCATTGTGGTACTATTTGCCAAGGCGAAAGACTGATAAATACAAGCAAACAACGAGATGACAGTAAGTGTATGCTTTTGGAGGCATTACTGGAACAGACGGTTCTACTAAATTTTAATACATTTCTTACATTTTCAGGTTAGGTTAGAGCATTGTATTTTCTATAGCAGAATATGCACTAAATGAGGAGCTCCATTACTACTTGCAGATTGACTTCACGGGGGTTAGTGTAAATTTAGAGTAGACGCATGGGGCAAGGTTCTAGAACACAGGTACCCCTTCCCACTTAATTGTAACAAAGACAGAAAACAACGTGCCGTGCGGGGCTCTAACCCGCCTTCACTCGCTGACGCTCGCTCAACAATACTATGTGAATTAAATGTTAAACTTTGGTACAGAAAAGAACCAATCTAGCTGTTAACCTATATGGGGGGGACTTGTGTTCTAGAACCTTCCCGACGCGTAGCATATTAAGTACAGTGCATAAAACACGAAATAACTTTTGCTAGGTGCCCACTAAAAAGCACAAATGCATTCTATTGGAATCAGTGCAGGAGCACAGCAAGAGGGCCCGAGCGGCAACGAGGGGGTGCGTTCGTAGGGAACAGGCACGTCAGCGACGGGGACTAAGCGCGTAAAGAAGGATAATGGAAAAGCACACTTACGCTTACAATGATTTCACTATCACTCAAAATGCGGCTTCACTCGAGCAGACGGTTCTACCAAATATAAAATTTATAGGTAAAATATTATAAGAAACATTTTTCGTGAAGGAATGAGAGTGTGAATATAAGTAATTACTGTCAGTGTACAGCATATTGAAATGAATTTTAAGTGATCAGTGAAAGTATTGCATATGTAAGTGTGGTCTTCCACTATTCTCGTTTAGATGTATATTCCCCGTCGCTGACGCGCCTGCTCCCTACGGACGCATCCCGTCGCTGCCGTTCGGACTCTGTTGCTGTGCTCCTACCCCTGCTTTTTAGTGGGGAGCTGAAATAAATTGGTTCGTGTTTTATTCACTGAAATTGTTACGCTTTACGTCCACGCTGTATTTGTACTGAGGCCTGAAGTCAATCTGCAAGCACTAATGGAGCTTCTGATTTAGTTCATGCTCTGCTAAAAGAAATGCATTGTTCTAACCTGATATGAAACTGTAAGAAATATGTCAAAATTTGGTAGAACCGTCTGCTCGAATAATGCCCAAAATTCATTTCAATTTGCTGTGTACTGACATTAATTACTGACATTCACACTTTTATTCCTTCACAAAAATATGTTTCACATCGTATGTTACCTATGAATTTTCTGTTAGGTAGAACCGACTGCTCGAGTGAACCTCTTTGGGAAATGACCCTCGGCAATTGTTGCAATGCCAATCGTGTATGACTTCAAAGTTAGAAACAACGAGCCCTATGGAAGTTCTAACCCCTTCGCTCACTCAGTTATGTTTTGTTTAACCTTTTGTAGCACTACTGTCTTAAATCTAGTGAAAAAATCCACAAAATAGATGAATATTTGGTAGACCCGTTTGCTAAAGTAGTGCCCCCATTGTATATGTGCATAATCAGTGGGAGGATATTACCCCAGTTGAGACAAGGTGACCAGAACTTTTACTTTCAGAAACGGGACGCATACGAATCGGCGACGGGGGGTGGGGTGACTTCCACATTGCATTTTGGGACTCAGCAGTGTTTTCAATTTACAAAATACAAAGTAAGAATGCTAACACAGCGTTTCTAACTTAAGTATTACCCAACAATACTTTTAACTACTTCAACACTCAGAATTCCCACTCAATTTCCACTTGAACCACAGAACACTCAATTCTCATTTGAATATTCAGAAGTTCTAGGCACGGGTGAACCTTCCCAGTAAGTGTTGGTACGGAAGAGTGTAGAATTAGCATTGGCTATTTATATTTTGAATAATAATTACGGGACACCTGGGTCATGTTTGCTTAAAAACGGGACATTTAGGCTTCCCGTTTGAGAATCTGAAAGAAACGGGACAACGGTTGAAAATAAGGGTTGAAAATATGTCCCGGCCAAAACGGGACGTCTGGTCACCTTGAGTTGAGAGCACTCTCAAACTGCAACCATCGCCCTGCTGCATCTACACCCTCACAAGACACTTGGCTACCGTAACTGTGCTACAGAATTCGGTGTGGAAATCATAATGTAACGGGTTTTTGACTGTTCGAATATTTTGTTCATTAATTGAGTAGACAGCTCCCTCGCATTTTAGATTACAGTACTTACTCCAGTGCCAGCATGTGATGATGGATACTTATCAATGTTGCCACTGAAGTTCAAAAAAATATATTCCAGCTCAATTAAGTATCCTCTACATGACTATATTATTATGATTTCCACTGCTAATCGTGAAACGATTCAAAGGAAACCAAATGTCTTATTAAGGGACCGTGGTTGGGGGCTGGTGCTGGTTCCAGTCAGATGTGTTTAAGAGAGCTCTTGACATAGGGAATATCCTCCTAATGTTTATGCGCACATTAACAACGGAAGTCTGTTTGGGTCCAAAACCTGCTTTCAGGTGGAACACCAATTCCTCATCATTAAAAAGAAATGAAATTAAATATTTAGTTTCACGCCCCAGGAAAGGCACCGAGCCTAAGGAAGAAGGTGATAATGAAATGTGAAAAATGGTGGTATGAAGAAAGTGGGCGGAAACGGGAGAGTGTCGAGAAAACTCAGGCACATGGTGTTTGTCCACCACAAAGCCCACTTGGCACAAGCTGGGATGAAACCAGGGACCCCAAGCACTAGAAGTGAACGCTCTACCACTGAGGCACTGCAGCCCCATCAGTAAAAAAAAAAAAAAAAACATACCTCATTGTTTCGGGGCTTACATATCTGCTGCCACCAAAAGGAAGGTGTGTAAACAACAGGGGCGGATCCAGAGGTGACGACTGCCCCTCCCAGAGTAGGATATTTTTTATTTCTTTTAAAAAATAAAACCTACCCCAAAATTGGAGCTCTTGATTTTTTCAAGCTTGTATTATAAATGTAAGATAAAAACTCTTTTTTTTTTTCACGTTGCAGAATTTAAATGAAGCAATACATAGCAAGAAATTACTTGCCTTGGTGTTTTTGGTCAGAAAGTGTCCGCGTTCGAAAACGCAGGTAGTCATTTGTGTTCTTTGTGTTCAAGATGCGATATTTTACGCTCTCACTCCGTTCTCAAAACCGATCCCTGCTTCTTATGGGGCCGCGGTGGCTCAGTAGTAGAGCGTTCACCTCTGGTGCTTGGGGTCCCGGGTTCGATCCCAGCCCCCGCCAAGTGAACTTTGTGGTGGACAAACACCGTGTGCGTGGGTTTTCTCGGGGTTCTCCCGTTCCCTCCCACTTTCTTCATTCCACCATTTCATCCATTACTCATCATCACCGTCTTCTTTAGCCCAATCGGCATATTCGTGGGACGTAAAACTCAAAGATTTTCCGATCCCTGCTTCTTGTTAACAACGGGCAGACAATAATCCATAAAATCTATCTGTCCACAAGTTTGTCAATATTTATTTTACGTATCTTTCCATTTAAGAAGTGGCCATTCCTGCATCGAGGTTGGGACGATTTCGGACTCTTCTTCACACCTTCCTTTACGCTGAAAATATCCAGAACAGAAAGCATGTGAAATTTATGGCTGATATTTTTCTGCCAACTCATTTTTCTTTCTATAAGCTCTGTTTTTTTTTTAATACGAAATGTAGTAAAAACCCACTTTACTGTTTACATAAAATTAAACTGCTTCATTTCATGTTAAATGTATTTAGTCGTTGTAATAAGCCTAGGTGTAAATACATGTTATTTGCCAAAATAAGCCTTGTATGTACTCCCACTTTCCAGAGCGTGTGGCCAATGCTCCTGCAAATGGTGAATTGTTCAACAGCAGACCACCTGACCCCTTTCTGCTCGTCGAGCTGCTCTAGAAATATCACTGTGGAGGATGAGATACATACCAAAGTTGCGACAGGTGAGTTTTTGACATGTTATTTTATAATACCCATGTAAGAAAATGCCGAGTAAGAAGAAAAGAAAGAAAGTAGTAATATTTTATTAGTACTTAACTAAAATAAAATAATTGTTGAACAAGGCAATACTTTTATATAAATGAAATATTCAATTTAACGTTCCACGATCAGGCACTGAGGCTAAGGGAGTCGGTGATGATGAGAAGTGAATTAAATGGTGGAATGAAGAATGTGGGAAAAAATTGGAGAACTCCAAGAAAAGCCGCTTGAAGTGAGCTGGGATCGAATCATTGGCCCCAAGCACCAGAGGTGAACGCTCTATCACCGAGCCACAGCTGCGCCAATTTTATTTAAATGTAACTGTTTCAGCAACTACCCTTGTCTTCAGATACACTCTATTTATTTATTTATTTATTTATTTATTTATTTATTATTTTAGATTTTTAAAGGTTTCCCTGTTTATTAATTTTTATTCCTTCAGCAATTATTTTATTTGACTTGAGTATTTATATATAAGCAAAGCTTTAATATGGAATGTATCACATGTTATAGTGTTCGCGCTTTTTTTTTTTTTTTTGAATGGATAAAAGTACTCCTCCCGAAAATATTTTTCTCAACAGAGGGGTAAAATATAATTTTCACCAAAGAGAAGTTTTATTATTATTATTATTTATTATTATTATTAATAATAATAATAATAATAATAATAATAATAATAATAATAATAATAATAATAATAATAATAATAACTGCCGCAACTTCTAACCCTGCTCAGAACAAATAATGTGACGATTTTCACCCTACTGCTTGTGACAGAATTCTGGTTCTAGAAGTCTTATTTTTTTAAAAATACCCCAGTAACAAGTGAGGGGGCGTTTGCTCACAATTTTTTACTTTTCGGAATACATAAGTTATACACCATTTTGTTTGTATCAATATCGTATCAATATACTTGATCGTCACTTTTAGCTCACATCCTAAAGTTGGTCTTGGAGTGGCATTTTATATTGTGAGCACATACGTAATGTAGCCTTCTATGAGTGTTTCAGAATTATTTGTCATGTATCTGTATATACAAAGTCTTATATCCCCCAACTTGTTTGATCCTCCTGAACAATCAGAGTTAACAGCTGCAATAAAATCAAAAGTTAAGCTATTACAGAATAACTAAAATTAATGGTAGTTTAATTTCGCTGTTTGGAAGGCCGTTAAAAGTGGGACTTCATGCAAGCGAGTGCAGTAACTAATCGTTTTATTGCGTATTGATTGTAGTTACACATGACGTATTGTAATTATTTTTTAAAATTTTCTCCCCACCTGAAAAATGGCACTATGATTGTTCATGATTTTTTTTTTCTGTTTCAGTGTTCCTATCTGTCATCGTTGGGAGGAAAAGAGACCTTTCTCTGATGCTTGGTTTCCAAAGAGCTGGCGATGGAATTTAACTCCCGCGGAAAAAAGAGCAAAGTTCACGTTGTGCAAACTAGCCTTAAAGACCCTTATCATTCGTGAGTAAAAATAAAGACCTTCAAATGAACAAATGCCACAAATCTTCAAAATGTTAGTAGAAAGATATTCACTTCCATCTGCCTTGTTGTTTGAGGATGAAAAGGATTCGGCATGCTTGAAACATGTTGACCTGTTCCTCCTCGCTTTGTTGGAAATCAATGTAAAGGCATCTCTTTCAAAAACTAAAAGATGGAAGAAACTGCTACTGGTATAATAGATGGGATAATAAGTGGGATACTTACCGCAGTCCCCATTTTTAACCTACTTAAGCACGTGAGGCTTTTTTGATATGATGCTGCATTTCTGTACTTTCAATAACTATGAAAGGTGTTTTCCTTCATACGAAATTTATAGAAAAAATTGATTCTTTTTATTTTATATTATTAAAAGATCTCTGTAAGTTTTAGATTATAACCAACAGATTTGCATTGTCTACATATTTCTTGTTTGTATTACAAATAATAAAGACAATCAGTGTTTCTTGTTGCATTACAAATAGCATGAATATTAGTTTATACGACAAAACGTGCACATTGTACGTATAACTAATAAATGTAGAATTCAAATTAATGGTTATGTGTTTTCGCTTTCATCCCTCAGAGGTTAATTAATTTTAAGATGTACTTTCTTTTTCGATTTTTCACCTCCAAAATAAAGGTGTCTTAAATTGGAGTTATAAAAGTTTAGTCCTAAATTTTGCACTGTCAATAAAACCCATTGTTCTTGTGTATGTGAGTGTGTGTTGGATGTGGGTGGTTGTGTTTGTGTGTATGTGTGCGCATACTAGCGTAATAATGGATAGCTATAAAATTTATGGAAGCACGTGTTGTACCGTAATTTCATTAAGAAGAAGGTACTAGTAAATACACATGAATAAATTCCAGTGACGAAATGAGTGGATTCTTCTTAGTACTAAGGGCCGCGGTGGCTCAGTGGTAGAGCGTTCACCTCTGGTGCTTGAGGTTCCGGGTTCAATCCCAGCCCCCGCCAAGTGAACTTTGTCCACGTAGTGGACAAACACCGTGTGCGTGGGTTTTCTCGGGGTTCTCCCGTTTCCTCCCACTTTCTTCATTCCACCATTTTATTCATTTCTCATTATCACCGTCTCCTTTAGCCTAACCGGTATATGCGTGGGACGTAAAACTCAAAGATTTCATTTCATTTCATTTTCTTAGGACTGTAAGTACAATGTTCCTTTATTTTTCCATTTCATTCTTTGTTTCTACCATGTTTATTCGTCTTTTCTCATTCTTAAAAGTTATGTAGGGCTTTTTTTTCCGCCAAGGGTGAGTCTTACATTCGAGGGCTTTTTTTTATGTTTTTCAAGTCGATTCAATGCGTCTCGGTTTTCTTTTTAATGTATGGCTTTAAATTTATCCTTTCGTGGAGCAAGCGCTGCCGTTTCTTTCCTGTTGCATTAGGTATATAATTATTCCTCGACAGCTATTGTATATTCGTTTCTTAATGTGTAGATAAATATACCACACATTAAGGCGAATATATACTCTTCAATAGGCTAGTATCCAAATACTAAAAAAATATAAATCAACAACACTAGAGGTGGTTAATTGGATATGGAAATCCCCAATCCATAGATAATACGAACATTCGGAGAAGCGAAATTTCCAAATTCTTTGTACAGACCAATCAAATAGACCACAATACTTTGACGTTCCCCAATGTGTGCTTCCGAGAGAGGGTGGTGATGTATTTCGCTGTGGCAAGATCTAGGGTTCTTAGGGTCTATCCTGATCTGTTATTTATTACAGTGGTCTTACTTATCTGGTATAGGAGCTTGTAAATTATTATGCAAATTACAACACAATGGTGAAAAATCAAGCAGCAGCCACAAGGATAAATTTATTTTCATTGTTGTTTTTACTTATAATAATCGTTGTCCAGTTGTTATTCGTAGACTTTTTTTTACCCAAGAAAAATGTTGCGGCCAGAGATCAGTTCAGAACTGTCAAGAAAAAAAACGCAGTTAAGAAAATAGAAAAAGTATGATTTTTTCTTTTTTATCATTTTTTTTTAAAAAATGTGTTGTAAGCTGTGTGTTTTAGAGTAGATATTATTATTATTATTATTATTATTATTATTATTATTATTATTATTATTATTATTATTATTCAGTTTCATATGTTCAAATAATCATAAATTGATGTGTATCCAGTGTTGACATTAGGAATCTCAATCTATGTGTAGTAGGATCTCGATTATTCTACACAGTTTCAGGGTTATTTGTTTCAACCACTATTCAACCGATCTATTTCAAAATTTACAGGGCCAGAACTAGGTAGCCCTAGTAGCCTAACCCCTAACTTTGGTGCAAAACGGTTGAATAGGGGCTGGTAAATAGCCTCAAAAGTGTGGCGAATAATCGAGGTAGTACATGGATTGAAATTCCTAATATCAAAACTGCGGATGCACATCAATTTCTAATGGTTTTGACATTTGGAACTGAACAATCCTGTCAGACTTCCATGACATTTGAGGTAGAGAGAAGCAAAGGGGTGTAAGTGACATTTTCAATAGAGTATGTATGTCTCTAAAATGGATTCTGCATTGCAAAATATACAAACTGCATAATGAAGTTCGGCGTAGAGCATTCATGGGTAGACTTTCTATTGGACTGCGACGAGCTTCACCATCCAGTTTGTATATTTAGCTGCGCAGAATCCATTTTTGAGACATCCATACTTTATTGCAAATATCGCTTACACCCCTTTGCTTCTCGCCGCCTCATTTCGAGAACGCCCCCCTTCCAATTCACATGAAGGGTGTGAAAAAGACGTGATTTACACGTGGAAATCACGTAAAAAAGACGTGATTTACACGTCATTTCTATGACGTGTAAAAGACGTCATAAAAATCACGTCATATTCTATGACGTGTAAAAGACGTCATAAAAATCACGTCATATTCCCGGACATTTCCACGTGGGAAAAGACGTGTAAATCACGTCATGTTCGGTGTATTTTACGGTGTTTTACACCAAAAAAAACACGTCTTTTCGACGTCGGTGTGCCGCTTGGGCCTTTGCGATTCAGAAGTGCTGGCTCCAGAGTCTTGAGTTTATTCTTGAACACGGCTCAACTGCTGACAGTACACAGTTGCATTGATGCTCTGACTAGCCTGTAGTTGCATTTTTTTTTCTCAAAATACTGTCCAGAAAAATTGGACTTGAACTTAGTTAAATCAATAAATTTCATTAAAACGCGTTAATCTCATCCGATATTGGCCAAAGTTGATATGGTCATAGACTTTAACGAGTCTGGTACGCATGCGAGCTCAGCGTGAAATATTGTGATCCACAGACCCTTGGTTCTCGGTTCTTGAGGGATATAAATTAGAAATAATAATTCACAAAGGTAAACTGTGTAAAATTTATATTTTACAGAATATTAAAAAATAATTATTTACTCATAGTGATTATTAATGTGTTATCGACAATATGGCATTACTGATGAATCGCCGGACCAATTTGAAAATCGAAAAAATGGAGCAAAATATATTGCATTCGGTTATGTTTGGTTGGATTACATTAAGGTACGTTAGATTATGTTATTAGATGCGCAGTTTTACTATACGGATCCATACTATAAGTAGGAGTAAGAGTAGCAGTAGTAGTAGTAGTAGTAGTAATGGGAGTAGGGGTAGTGATAGTAGTATGAACGGGTTAGAAGCCCCACAGGGATTTGTTGGTTTCTGTTCTCGACATGAAATGGGCAAATTAAAGATTTGCTCAAATTTATCTATACATTTTACAATCTATGGATCCGTATAGTAAAACAAGTGTACCTCTCCGCGAAATACCGGTAGTCTATCCGCCACCACATACAGTGCCACTTACAACATCAAAAACAACCAGCAAATACAATCACTATCTGAGCTTTTGCTATTCCCCTTACGTGACTTTCAATCACTCTTCCTCATAAACTTAAATAAATTCTTCAATTGACCCGGTAAATTTCCTAAAATTTGTCCGGCGATACAGCAATTAGCCCGACAGTATATTTTATAATGTAAAAAAAAAAAGACTAACAAATTACCAAATAGAAGGATCCTGTATAAACTGATCGTGATAGTGTCAGGCAACTCTGTAATAAATTCACTTTTAGCAATTGATTTTAACAAAATATGAAACATGAAGTGATTATATGTATTGATACTAAAGACTTTTCACTAAGATCCCCCATTCATTTCTCTTATTTTCTATAACTAATTAAGTCAGTATCAAAAACAATTTGATTCTTTCAAAAATAGGCAATTTAATACTAACAAAATACTATTGAATGGTTTATTTGTTCTAAAGATGTTTTATATACGGTAGGACAAAGAACTAAGTATCTGACTATAATAATCTCATCAAACGAGAATTCAAATTTTAAATAGGTGTGTCTTCGTTTTCGTATTAGTTTTTACTGCTACTAACTTCAACAGAAGAATACTGCTAATATGAAAATTTTTTATTTGGTTGTTTGTTGAAGTTCAGCGTCCCGTTTCAGTATCGAGCAAGACTATACAAGACGTAGACCTACATTTTAAAGTGGAATACGAACCACCATAACACGTTCAATGTTTTCCCACTCGGGACCCTGTGCATCAAAGGAATACGCGCTAGCCACTAGACCAATGGCAGGGCTTGAAATATTTTCTTGGAATAATGAAATTATATATTTAAAAGAAACGTTTGTCGCTTCCTAGTACTTCTCTTGTTCTATGAGAAAAAAGATTGTAACCAGATATATAGTAAGTATTTATCACTTTCGGTTGCATTAAACTTAGAGATGGAAACTACCATTGAGGCACAGAATCCATATCAAAAACTGCTTCCGGCTATCGTCTTTTCTTTACTATGAAATCGGAAATGGTAGTTTCTCACTATTTCCGGTTTACATAGAGGGATATCGATCGATATGACAGTCTTCGAATCCTGGATTCATATATATAAACATATCTCATTATCTCTTATTATTTTTGCTCTATGGTGATCACTATTGAAATTAGAAGTGGTAGTAAATTTCTACCACTGGATAAAACTTGAAGATAGTCTATTGCGAAGGTACTGAATTCATGCTTCTCGCTATTACCATGCTTGCTCTATGGTGATCAATACTGAAACCGGGAGTTGTGATCAGGGGCGGATCCAGGACGGACTTCTGGCGGGGGTTATAATACTGTTACTTAGAGCTATTTTTACGAGCTCCAACACTGGGATGGGTTTTATTTATGTATTAAATAAGAGTGTTCTCTTCTGGGGGGCGATCGACCCCTGGATCTCCCCTGATTGTGATACATTTTTCCTACTTCCTGTTTTTGTAGAGAAACAAATCAGTTTCGTTTCACAGTGTAAAACTAAAAAAAAAGTAAAAAAAAACTAAGACTAGCAATCCATGCGAATTGAATATTCAAACTCCAGTACAACAAGTAGCACAACTAAAACTCTTGGTTGGAATAGATTAATAAGATCAAAGATAGAATCTGCTCCTCCGATGCTGAATCCGTATCAGAAAGCCATTATTAGCTATCACTTATCGTTTTTGTTCTATGGCGATAAAGATTGAAAGCAATAATGGCTAATTTGAACTACTTCCGGCTTGAATAGAGGGTTAAGGGAGGAGACGGAATCTATTTTTAGGGTGGTAAATCGATTTTAGAAAACTTCTCGATATCTTTTATAGTTTTGTTCTATGAATATAAGTATTCGAACCGAAAGTAGTAGTAAATTTCAAGCATTTCCGTTTACAACAGAGTGAAGAGGTTATGAAGATATGTTCTCTTAAAACCCTGAATTGATTCCAGAAAATTGCTTGTTGCTATCTATTACAATTTTTGTTTTATCGCGACAAGTGTTAACACCGGAAATGGTTAATTTGAACACTTTCGGTTCAAATAAAGTGTTAACGAAGAAGGTGGAATCTATTATTGAGATGCTGGATTAATTAAAAAATGCATCTCGATATCTCTGACCGATTTTGCTCAATGAAAATTAGTATTACCTACAAAATCAAAAATGGTAATAAACTTCAACCATTTCTGCCCTTGTGGAGTGTTGTGGATTGTAATTGTATTTCCTCTTGAGAACCTGAATCGATTGTAGGTGAACCACTTGTCGCTATCTATTACCAATTTTGTTCTGTGGTGATTAATGTTGAAACTTGTAATCGTTAATTTGAACCACTTCTGGTGTGAATAGAGATCAAGGGAGAAGGTAGAGCCTATTCTTGGAACACTTAGTCGATCACGAAAAACTGCATCACTATTTCTTCAAGCTTTTGCTTTATAAAAATCCATATTGAATCCCTATTGAATATACTAGTAAATTCAGCCACTTTCAATTTCGATAGTATTGTGCGTTGAGATGATATATAGCTTATATACTCTTGAGACGCTGTATCGATTCGTTTAAAAAAAACACACACACACTTGTGGCTATCTATTACTATTTTTGTTCTATATCGATCAATATTAAACCGAAAATGATTATTTTAAACAACTTCCGATCAGAATAGAGGATTAATGGAGTAGATAGAACTACTTCTAGGTAGTTGAATCGATTGCAAAAATCTACATCTCGATATCTCGTAATTCAGTATTGAAACCAGAAATAATAGTAAATATAAACAATTTCTGGTTTTGATTGAATGTTGTGGATAGTTGTATGTTGTCTTAAGACGCTAAATTGTTTGTAATAAATTGCTTCTCGCTATCTATTACTCTTTTCGTTCTATAGCGATACAAATTGAAACCAAAAATGGTATTTGAACCACTTACAGTTTTAAATGGAGAGTTAATTTAGGAGATCGAACCTATTTTAGGGGCTCTAAATCGACTTCTCATTTTAGGGGCAAGAAACGACTTCTCAATATTTGTTACTGTTTTGCTCTGAAACCTCTCGACAGACAGACGGACAAAGCCATTCTAAAGATTTCCGATACTTACGCATAGCTTAAGCTGCAAGTGTAATAAGGGCGAACATTGAATTTATTCTTGGGACACTGAATTGGTTCTGGAAAACCGAGTCTTTCTATATGTTACCGCTTGTGTTCTGTGTTGATCAACAATGTAGCAGAAAGCGATAGATCTCTACCACTTCTGGATTAAATAAAAGTCAAATGCATTAGATGAATCTATTCGTGTTGCAAACCTATGCTTCTCGCTATTTCTTACCGCTCTTGCTCTGATACCAGCTGACAGACGAACGGATGGATAGGCAGACAGATGAACATAGCCGTTCTATAAGACTTCCTATACGTATGCATTGTATACTATAGTTTGGAAGTACTATCAAATGAAATAAATTCAGTTTGTTTTACAAAATTAATCCGTTTTCCGTTTCTCGGTAGTTTTCGTTTTCTGTTTTTCGAGAAAAAAAAGTTTTTCATTTTTTTTAAAATTCGATTTTCGTTTTCCATTTTTCGTTTTCGAAAAATTAATTTTTCGAAAAAGTTTTTTTCGAAAAAATACGGCCATCCCTAGTATTCATAGCCGAAAGCTCAACTAAAAAGAGGAAGTGAATGCTAAGCAAGCTACAAGAAGGATGTTGAAACAACGCTTCCACTGGCTAATAGAAAAAGGAAAACAAAAGTAGCTACAGATTTTTGCCTTTTGAGTACTCATATCTTTTTGGGAATATATATATGACATAACATGCCTTTTAAATCTACGCCAGATGTGAGTTGTACGCATGAAGGTAAAAAATATTCGTAAAAGGTAAACAAAAGAAACTAGTTCTATGCTTCTGTTTCCTAACAGTCAACTTCGTGTTCAACTGCAAGAACTGGCCTTGGTACCTACTACTTGACTGAACGCTTTGTAACAAGAGGGCAACTATAATTACCCATAGGTTTCTTGCAGCTACACAGCGAGCTGTGTGTGTTATGTGTCACTCCCTCTCTGCCCCTGGCTGTGTTCACGAAAATATTGTATGCTTTTCATGCTTTGATGGAAGGGGTAAGACACCCTTGCACACCTTCGAACAATAAATGATCGAAAGACGACCAATGTTAATGTAGAGTTCATAGTTTCAAACAGTGGCGTATACTGGTTTGAAGGCATGGGCTACCACTGACCTTGCATATTATTATTATTAATAAAAATGGTAATGATAATAATAAAAGTAATATAATAATAATAATAATAATAATAATAATAATAATAATAATAATAATAATAATAATAATAATAATAATAAGCACAATATGCATAACAATGAAGAAAAGTGGTTGATGTGTTTTGTTTGATTTTTGTTTTCAGACCGTTAGTGCGTTTGCACACGGCAACGATAATATCGGTGGAACCACCGATAATGTCGGCGGTGGAATCGACTTCAATATATTCAAATCGTAGCTTGCACACGCCACCGATTATCGGCCGATCCTCCGACGCGCAGATGCTGTCGGCCAAGCCCCCGATACTGTCGGCGGTATCGCTGACACCGATTTTGTCGGGGGCAATGTTTTCTTATAATTGGATGCACACGCCACCGATAATGTCGGCCGGCCAGCGGGTTAGATGAAGAGAGTGAGTGACAAGGCGCTGTGTATTTTTGTTTCGTTTCTTGCCTTTGGAATTTTGTTGTTTCCATTTTTTCCATTACAATTGTATATTATTATTATTATTATTATCTTGTCCTATAAACAACTTCGGGACAGCTTACTATTTTTTTTACAGTCTCTGTTTTGGAGTAGCTAATTATTTTTATTAAATAAATATAGAATGTGGGAAGTCTGAAGAGTACTGGTTTCCTCTAAATAGATATTACCAAATAGAATACAGGAAATTTAGATAACCAATTTCTTGATTATTTTCCACTCCTTTTTTATTTTTGTTCTTTCTCTCTCTCACACACACACACTCTTTGATGGTATATTTTTTAAATCTATTAATGCTTTTAAATTTTAATACATTCTTGAAATTAACTTAAGCGTAATTTTCAAAGTTTGATACACTGTGAACATAAGCAAATGGAAAAAATCATGTTTATTATTACTTTCTTTTATTTTCATCAGAATTGTGTGCAGATCACTTTTCCCGGTTCCACTCAATAAGCAATGATTGGATAGAATATTTGTTGATAAGTCAACGTAGAATTATTATTATTATTTTGAAACGAAGCCAGCACAATCAAACACTCCTTTCAAAGCTCCAAGGACAAGTTACTCATTTGTCATTTTCTTGATTGTGATCTCAACAATAGGGATGTGTCTTCATGCGTCACTTGTTGCAGATTTTTCCTCTCATTTCCAAAACTATCCCAAACCTACCCCTTTTTAAAAGTAATTTGTGGAATGGAAATTGAAAACAAAAACCAAAGCTATGTATCCAAGTTTTTCCTCTCCCCTTTGTACCGGGATCGACCCCCTGATAGAGTTCTTACCTTTCTAGTTTTGCTTAGATTTTTAGAGATGGCAGGATTTTTTCCATATTATATTTTAACCCTTATTGAACTTGTGGAATGTAGACCTTGCATACGGGATAATATAACAGACTCTTTCAAGGACAGAATTGAAAAGCAAAAAGCATGGCGAAAAGTTTATACAAGACTTGCCCAGGATTTTGAGTTTATGGACAAATAGAAACGAGAAACGACAGGTATGTATGCAACAGCGCAAATCTGTCTTCAACATTGGGGGGGGGGGGGTTAGATCGTTCCCATATTATATATATAGCAATGTTCAAACTATTCCTGTAGTCGAGAAACAATGCTGTGGAGGATTAGGGGAGCAGAGTTTTCTTCAACATTGGGAGGCGGGCAGATTTGAGGCTTATTCTGAGTGGGCATTAATTTCATATCATTTTCCTTTCTGGCGATCGGACACAATCAAATTTCTTTCCCAAAAACACATCTCAATCGGATTATTGGGGGGGAGGCAATCTCCCCAGTTCCAAGATTGAAGGGGACATGCCCCCTTCATTCCCCCGGGATTTGCGCCAGTGTATGTATGGAGCAATGTAAAACATAATTACTAATTTGAATCTTATCATTTAATCTACTATAACATTAATGTTAATAGCATGGAAAACAAAATAATATACATACAATATGTAACAGTGTTCCAACAAAAATTAAAACTAATATAGTTTGCAATGTACAGCAGCATCAATTCTCATCGAAACGAAGATAATATGTTTACAGCATCTATTTAAAACGGCACTGTTAAATCTAAACATGTTTAGGCATAGGACTAGTTTTTCTAAGTTTTGTACCGTCCTCCATACCTCTTCAGAACAGTTTTTGTAGTCGTTGTTTTAAAAAATAATTTTCCCAATTATTTTTTTTATTTGTTTTCATATATGGAGAAGATTTTTTGTGTGTCGCTTACTTCGCTCATCACCGGCAACGATATTGTCGGGGCTTCCACCGATATTGTCGGCGACGTGTGCAAAGTACGCCGACACCGACATCGATATTATCGGGGCTTCCTCCGATTTTGTCGGTATCGTGTGCAAACACGCTTAATGTTTTCCACCGTAAATGAAATTCCACCATACATTTGCGCAGTTAACTTCTTGTGGATTGCGCAGTTAGATGTTAATTTTTACCAATGTCACTTCCCTCAAAAGTCGCCTCTGTTACTGAGGCTGGCTGTAATTCCGTACCAGTCTACACAAAAATTCTGCAGACATCATTATAATTGTTATGTTTATTATCCCTATCTAAATCTCGAATTTTTGCATTGTATTAACAAACGATTCTCGGGCCCTTTTGTTGTGGAGACCTTTCGACCCGGGCTCTTTGGATGAGGGGCGCTTTGATTCGGGCCTTCTGGCTCGGGCCTTTTGTTGAGGAAACATTTCGACCCGGGCCCTTTTGACGCGGGCCCGTTTGACTCCGGCTTTATTTGACCAGGGTCCGTTTGACGCACGGCCTTTTGACTCGGGTCCCTTTGCCGTGAAACCCTTTTGACACGGGTTCTTTTTATGAGGGGCGGTTTGATTCGGCCTCTTTTGACTCCAGCCCTTTAAACCCGCGACCTTTTGACGCACGGCCGTTTGACTCGGGCACTTTTGTAGTGGGACTCCTTTGGACTCGGCCCCTTTTTATGAGGGGCGTTATGATTCGAACCCTTTTGTTGTGGAGACCTTTTGAACCGATCCCTTTTGATGTGAGGCCGACTTCACTCGGGCCCTTTTGTAGCGGGGCCAATTTCGACCCAGGCCCGTTTAATGCAGGGCCTTTTGACTCGGGTCCATTTGCCGTGGGACTCTTTTGATTATGACCCTTTCGATGAGGGGCGTTTTGATTCGGGCCTTCTGGCTCGGGCCCTTTTGTTGAGGAGACCTTTCGACTCGGGCCCTTTTGACGCGAGGCCGTTTGACTCCGGCTTTATTTGACCCGGGTCCGTTTGACGCAAAGCTTTTTAACTCAGATAACTTTGTCGTGGAACCCTTTTGACCCGGGCTCTTTTTATAAGTTTCGTTTTGTTTTGGCCCCTTTTGACTAGGGCCTTTTTAACCCGCGACCTTTTGACGTGCGGCCGTTTGACTCGGGCTCTTTTGTAGCGGAGCCCCTTTTGACCCGGGCTCATTTGACGCAGAGCCATTTGACTCGGACCCTTTTCTCGTGGGCTCCTTTTGACTATGGCTCTTTTTATGAGGGGCGTTTTGATTCGGCCACTTTTGACTCGGTCATTTTTGACGCAGGGTCGCTTGACTTTGGCTCGTTTGTAGCAGAGTCCCTTTTGACTCGGGCCCTTTTTATGAGGGTCATTTTGATTCTGGGCCCTTTGACTCGGGTCCTTTTGTTGCGGAGACCTTTCGACCCGGGTCCTTTTTATGAGGGGCGTTTTGATTCGGACCCTTTTGACCCGAGCCCGTTTGACGCAGGGCCTTTTGACTCGGACCCCTTTGTTTTGGTGATCTTTTGACTCAGGCCCGTTTGACGCAGGGCCCTTTTTGACTTGGGTCTTTCTGTCTTTGCCCTTTTGTCTGGCCCTTCTGACATGGAACCATATATATAACGCAGCAGCTGAAATACCTGGAGCAGGGGGCCTGGGGAGTATGAGTAAATCGATGGTCGATCGATCCAAGGCGCAGTAAAATTAGTTACACCACTGTTCATATCTATTTCTTTCTATTCTCTCGGCATCATGTCTGGAGATGAATGTTCTGAATAATAGACTACAGTGGCGAAAGACGATATACGCTACCAATGATAAATGTTATGACTGTTAACTTAATATATATAGGGAATAAAACGAAAAACTGTATATCGGACTTCCCCCTCCTGTTGGGAAAAATGCTGCGGGCGTTAGTGATTATGATGTTGCCTAGTTACTGTATTATATTATTCTATACACGGAATAAATACTTATGTGTTTTATATAATAATGAGAACCTTATTAACATTTATTACGGCCCATGCTTTACGGGAAACATATTTCACGTTCAGCTTAATCAGTTTTCATTCTCAAATAATTACAGTGATGCGAATGAAATAATTCAAGCCCGAACATGTCGTAGTAAATTCCTGAAGAGTAACAGCGCTAGTAGCAGTTGTTAGCAGTCTTTAACTTAACATATAAGACAATAATTTGAAAAACTGAGAATACAAATCTTTTCAGAGATGACAGTGCACTGATGCTTTAAATCCATGCCCTTACTCCCTACACCTACGTTATTTCTCTAGTCAAAATAAAAACTCCTCAAAATTAATCAAAATTTCTTATGCAACCATCCCTTCCTTAGAGTACTGCGCTGTCACATACCCGTCACGGCGATGTAAAGGCAATTTTGACGACGATGATACATACCGTGTTTGGTAATATGTAACAAAGATGAACATTTAAATTTTACTGTTTTTTTAAATCAAGTACTAGTGACTTAAGTTAAAAAAATGATTTTTTAAAAAAAAAAAAACGTTATTTTTTCCAACCCTGGTTCTTGCCATATTGCTTAAAATATTAATCTTTGTTTCAAAGCAACTACATAGACCACATAGGTTTTTAGTGCGTTTGTCACCCCTAGGGTCGATCAACCTCAATGGTTTCATGTCAAATTCACCGGCCTTTTCCTTCAATCTTCTGTATGTTATTGAATATTTTTTTCTCAATTATACTTATTACATCTACGTCATAGTTTCTGCTTACTGTTAAGAACAATATATACTCAGTATTCTCCTCTTTCACTTGTACAGACAATTATATAAAATAATTGTTCAATTGACCTTTGTCGTGAGTTTTTTTTTTTTCTTATTATTGTCAAGCTGTAATTGCGAGGTTGTTTCTCTGGGGTTTAGAATTACATTTCTGGATTTCAAACATTACTAAATAAGAGGAAACCAGAAAGAAGAAACATCGAGGTTATTTTCAACGAATTTGTGCGTTTTTTTCTTGCTACAAATTCCTGAAATAATTCTTACCTTTGACAACAGATGACTGTTAGAAAAGAAGACTAGTCTTGATACAGTAGAAGAGTTGTACTCTAATATCCTTTTGTTGCTTCAATGTCCTTATCATTGCTTCCGGAGGGTAAGAAGCAGATGACGTGAATTCTTGTCAAATTTTTGAATGTTTAAATGAATTTAGTTTTCGCGATATTTACATATGTGACTTTCTACAGTCCCCCTATCTTGGATATCACATTAGCATTTTTAATCAGTTTATGTGTCTATCTCTTCTTTAACAGGTTCTGCAAGGAAGACGGATCCTAACATTTAAGAAAAACACATTGAAGATGGTTGAAGTATGCTCTTCAGCGTTACTCAGCCACGTTAGGGAGAAAAATAAAATGTGTGTTTGTTGACAGGTAGTTACACTTCACTTAAAACGTTTATTCATTCCTTGTATCTCTAAACGTTTTGTTTAAGTTAATGTTTAGGTGTACAATTGTAGAAGACAATACATAACATCACTGCTAAACCATGTCAACAATTCTAGGATACAGACAGTTTATGAGAAGAGTTGTCACATAATTAGTAGACCAAGGGACTTCTTTCGCTCAAGAACAGGGTTGAGCAGAATGCTCACTCAGTAATGAGTGTGACACACAAAGTACTATTTGGTTAGAATGTGAGAAGATACATTGTAGACTGAAAATCCAGGTGAAGTGGAAGTTGACACAGTTCCAACAGACAGCATCCGATTTCAGTCTGAGGAGGATCTGGAGAGCATTCTCAGGTGTGGGTCGGTTAAATGCAAAATCAGTCATGTGGCTTTAAATTCACTGCTCAAACGTCTTCAGCTCTTCAATTCTTCCCATCCTGCTGATGCCCAAACATTACTGCGAACTTGAAGACACACTCTTCTGAGGAAAACTTTGCAGAATAGAGAATATCTTCATGTTGGCATTGAGCTTTGTTTGCATCAGCTTCTAAGGCAGAAAGAATCTCCTTTCACGAACATTTCCCACTTCGAACTTGTGTTTATCATAGACGGCCTTCCTTTATTTCGCAGCTCCAGTATAACATTTTGGTCTATTTTAGGAACTTGCGCGGGTCCAACAGTGCTCCATTTCTGGTAGGAGTTTTCTGTGGAACCGAGAAACCTAAACCTTTGAAATCCTTCCTTGAGGATTTTATTATAGAATTGAATACATCAAAAGTCACTGGTTTCATCTACAACCAGAAAAGATATACCGTCTCTGTACGCAGCTTTGTGTGAAACATGCCCGCTTGAGCCTACCCCAAATGTGTGAAATCTCATAGGGGTTCTTCCTCTTGTGACAAATGTGTTTGCTATGGCACATATACTGAGAGACGAGTTGTCTTCGGAGATTTGAACTGTCGTCTTAGAGATGACATCATGTTAAAAAAAAATCAGGAAGACGAAGATCACAGTCTGCGAGTGTCACCACTTCTCACATTAGGTATTGGACTCGTGTCTCAATTTCCAATTGATGCAATATATTCTGTTAATTTGAATGTTATGAGAGAATTACTCCACACCTGGGTTTGTGGAAATGTTAGTTCTAGGTCAGAAAATGGACATTTCCAGAATGTAGGGAAATTCAGTGGACGTACAATGGAGATGGTGTCTGAAGAATTACATTCTTGTCGTGAACACTTCCCAAAAGAGTTCAATTGAAGACCTCGGGCTTTGAGAGAGCTCGAGCGCTGGAAAGCTAGTGAGTACCGTACTTTTCTGTTGTACCTTGGACCAGTGATTTTAAAGTACCATATGAAACCACATGTGTTTCAACATTTTCTCCTCTTTCATGTCGGAATTACGATCTTAAGAAGTTCTAAACTTCTCCGCGTATATTCTCAATACGTAGGAATTTTGCTGAAATTGTTTGTTAACAATGCAAACATTTGTATGGGCTATCATACTTGGTTTACAATGTTCACTCTCTCATACATCTGCAGAACGATACAGAACGGTATGGTACACTTGATTCATATTGAGCATACATGTCAGTTCAACTACCTTGGTCAGTAGAAAAAGGGGCTTCGGTCTCCACATCAGCCTCTAGTACAGATATACGAGAGAATAACAGAATTGAAAGTACTTCCAGATGTCAATCTGGAAGAAGACAGAAAAACTAGTTTGTGTGAACCAGAGATGGGCATTTTTGATAACCCTCACACACCCTCACCCTCAATTGACTCCCTGACCCTCACCCTCAGCCACCCTCACCCTCAGTTGACTTCCTCACAGTCACCCTCATCCACCCTCACCCTCAGTTGACTTCTTCACCCTCACCTTCAGCCACCCTCACCCTCAGTTGACTACCTCACCCTCACCCTCAGCCACCTTCACCCTCATTTGATTCCCTCATATTCGCCCTCAGCCACCCTCACCCTCAGTCCACTCCTTCACCCTCACCCTCAGCCACCCTCACCCTCAATCGACACTTTCACCCTCACCCTCAGCCACCCTCACCCTCAATCGACACCTTCACCCTCACCCTCAGCCACCCTCACCCTCAATCGACTCCCTCACCCTCACCCTCAGCAACCCTCACCCTCAGTTGATTCCCTCATACTCGCCCTCAGACACCCTCACCCTCAATCGAATTTCTCACCCTCACCCTCAGACACCCTCACCCTCAATCGACTCCCTCACCCTCAGACACCCTCACCCTCAATCGTCTCCCTCACACACCCTCAGCCACTCTCACCCTCAATCGACTTCCTCACCCTCAGGCACCCTCACCCTCAACCGACTCCCTCAGGCACCCTCACCCTCAATCGACTCCCTCACCCTCATCCACCCTCACCCTCAATCGATTCCCTCACCCTCACTCGACTTCCTCACCCTCAGCCACCCTCTATCAACTCCCTCACACAGTTCTTTCATGTACTAAATAAACAATAAGTAAGGGTTAATATGATTCTGATTCAAGTGATTGAAATTTATATATTGTAATATACGTAGATATACATTATATCTACGGTATAATATTATTTATATTTCATATACTTTGCACTGGGATCGCTCGCACTCGGGTTCACCAAGACAAGAAAGAATATCAAAGGGTCACGGACATAAGCTCACTGGATATAAACTCACTATTAATAATATAATTATATTATAAGATAATTCATGCAATAAAGAATACAATAATGATAACTAAATACATTTATAGGTTAACTAATTTAATTGCAAAGGAAAATAAAACTGAAAAATAAAATATTTAAAAAAACAACTGAAAAGTGGCAAACAGAAAATATGACAAAAATGAAAACCAGATTTTGAATGTTAATATGAAGTAGATTTTGAATATTAAAAAATAAATTGAAAACGGATTTGGACAAACAAAAGAGTACTAATTCCTTTTACTGAAGAAAGTAATCAAACCCCCTTCTCTATGCTGAAACTTTCGGTGCAGGAAATTTTGCAGCACAGAAATATTGGTGAAAGGGTGTCTCCTTATTATGTTTTTTTTTTTTTTTTTACTATGGCTGAAATCAACTCAGAAATATTTCATTTTTCTTTAGAAAGAAATGAAATGAAATCTTTTAAGTTTTACGTCCCACGATTATGCCGGTTAGACTAAAGAAGACGGATGAATAACGAATGAAATGGTGGAATGAAGAAAGTGGGAGAACCCCGAGGATACCCACGCACAAGGTAGTTGTCCACCACAAGGTTTACTTGGTGGGGACTGGGATGGAACCCGGGACCCAAGCACCAGAGGTGAAAATCTTCCACTGTGCTACCGCTCTCCCCCTTTTTAGCAAAACGTATGATGGGCATGAAGAGGTATTAAAATCTAGACTTTGACTAGTAGTAGGCCTAATTCAGTAGAAAATAGAGCTACTAATGCTATATATCAGTTATCAGATAGAATAAAATAATAAGGATGTTGCAGGGTTTAATGTGTTAAACGTGAGTTGACTTTGAGGAACTGGTAATAAAATGCTCCAGATATTTAAATCTGGGCTTTGACTACTTGTAGGCCTACCTTCTCAATAGAAAGTAGGCTATATAACTAACGTCACATAGGAGTTATTAGACATCAGAATAAAATATTAAGAATGTTGCAGAGTTCAAGGCTGTTATTATACTTGCAGACCAATGCTCATCAAACGAATCTCTTTCTTATTTTATTTATTAAGAGCAAAACAACAACTTATTAACCAAAAGAAAAACCTTTGTGTTAGTAAATAAGAAAGAGATTTCTTTGAGTGTTAGGCTGCAAACAGGACGACAGCACTAAGAAGCAAGGCCTAAATACATCTGAGTATGATGAATTCGTATATAAAAAAAAATCACAAACTAGAGTCATGAATCCCGTTAAGTAACCAGTTTCTATTATGTAAGTATGCATGCCTAATCATGAAAATATTTTAATGCAGTGATGAATTGTATGACCTATAAGAAAAATATGGTTCCAAAATTTCCAGGGCAAAAATTACGCCTACTGTCGACCATGTTTAACACATTAAACTTGCAACATCCCTATTTTATTCCGATATCTGATAACTGCTGTACAACATTAGTAGCTCTGCTTTCTACTGAATTATTAGGCCTATTTGTAATTGTGGTCAATGTCTAGATTTTAATATCCAGGGTATTTTGTCACAAGTTCCCCAAGGTCTGTCCACGTTTAATACAACGCAACTCCCCAACTTTTTTTTTTTTTTTTTTACACCTGATAAGTGATATAAGATACTAGCTCCATTTTCCGCTTAGGAAGTAGCCAACGCCTAAATTTCAATACTCGGTGAATTTTATTAAAAGTCCCTGAAGGGAGCTTATGTTTTTATCGATGAGCTTTTGTCCGCCCCTGTAATATAAGACTACCGGTGAGGTAATGTCCGGTGAGCTTTTTGCCGGTGAGCTTATATCCGACGGGCGGCGGTAATTTTGTCATCGGAAAGTTCGTCACCGGTAATTTTGTCACCAAAATATTACCATATAGGTAATTTCGTCACCGAAAATTTTGTCACAATAATTTCATCACCAGTGTCTTTGAGAACATAATACAAGTACAATGAATGAATCGAAAAAGCTTTTGAAATTGCTTTCTTTAATCTTCAACTGAAGCAAATCGAAATATTTTATTATTATTATTATTATTATTATTATTATTATTATTATTATTATTATTATTATTATTATTATTATTATTATTATTATTATTATTAAATAAATAGTTACATATTTTAGATATTGTATTTGAGATAAGAGATAAAAGTTTCCACTAATTCTATCACAGAAATACATATCATATAGGAAATTTTAATGCCTAATAATAGAGAAAGTTTCAGCAAATGTTAAAAGCAAAAAGCGTGGGGAACTAATGGGTTTATATATCACTATTTACAAATATTAAGTTTCGTCAATATCAAAATTTCTGAACAGAAAATTGCAAACAAATATGGGAAGATATGCCAATCCGTTCATTTTCCCGCAAACTAGACGAAAATTTGCATCGTTCTTGTACCGTTCTCCGAGCCCAAACTCTTGGACCTTCATCCACGTTAACTGAGTCATGTGAAAAGAGTGATCTTTTTTAGGAGCTATTGAAAGAAGAATGTTATATTTCAACTCTGATTAAACATTGGCAAATTGTTATTGGATATATATGTGAAGAAAACAAATTTATATAAAGGAAGAAAAACATATAAATATTTCTAACGTTTCCTTTAAATATAGCCTTATGGAACTATTGAGAAGTGAAACATGGATGGTGGACGGAAACTTTTCAATGGCTCCTTAAAAAAAAAAAAAAAAAATCACGCAGGCCCTATATGTTATTTAAGGTGAGACTTCCTTTACTAGGTGTATGCCCTAATGCAGAGCAAGACACAAAATTCAAATGAAGGACTGTTTCGTGCGTTGGTGCATCAGTGCAGCGAATTTAGTGAATAGCCGGACCCTGTAACTGTGGTTATGGATTTCGAGATAGCGAAAATGCAGACCGTAAAAGCAACTTTCGGAAACTTGACTCGTGTACAGCATTGCTTTTTTCACCTGACTCACTCAACATGGAGAAAGGTCCAAGAGATTGGATTCACAGTAGGGTACAAGAGCAATGAAAATTTTCGTCTATTATGCGAGAAAATGAACGGATTGGCATTTCTTTCCACAGCAGATGTGCATCAGGAATACAAGAGGCTTCGGAGGAAGAGCTGGAACTTCTGGACTATTTTGATAGTACTTAATTCAACAAGTTGAAGAAATAGTTTCAACTTTGCTACATCATGATGCTGTGGGTCAACCACCAAGAAAGAAAACTAGATTTCAGATTTTGCAGAAACGGCTCCAGTCTTCGTGCATAATGTATAACACTGGAATTAAATGTTTGAAAAATTTTTTGCTTGTTGTTTCCTATCATGTTATGAATAGTAGAAAATGAACATGTAAAGCACTTATTGCATTATAACAATTTATATTTTTTCTATTTTCTGTCCTGAAATTTTGAAAAATTTAAAATTTGTAAATAGTGAGATATAAATCCATTAGCGGCCCATTTTGCCTGTGCTTTTAACATTTGCTGAAGCAGGCGTTATGTTCTTATTATTGTTTGTTCTTGCGTCGAGTATCCGAACTTCGATTTTCCAGAGTCGAACACCAACTGAATTGTTTTCCAACTTTGATTAAGATTAGCTGTTTTGGTCGTTTACTTTGTCTTTACTTAATTCAACAAAGACGAAAAACGACGAAAACTGAACTGAAACAATGGGGGGCTCATCCCCTTCATCGGTAACATTGGGGGGCTGAAGGGGACTGAGCCCCCAGGTTCCGGCGCCTATGCTTCGAGATACACTTCGCGGGTGGGGTTGGGACAAACTCCCCGGAACTAAGATAAATTATAAATTGCGAACATATGTTACTTTTGTGAACGTTGTTTTAGGAAATAGTGTCCCAGTGTAGCCCTTAACTGATGTTGCCTTCTCCAAATTCTCTTGAAGAAAGACTGATCCTACTAAAATAGGATATTTGTATCATACTCAATGTCTCGTAGATCCACAGATAAATTAGATATTTCACATTTGCACGCTCACTTTTATCCAAAAGTTTGAATTATTTTATTCCTCGAAGTTAACTTGTTTACGGCAGATTAGGCTTTGAGATTCCTAATCAACCGCAGACTGAAAATTAGGTGTTTTTAAAAGTTATTCCTCATCACATGAGGGGAAATCTCAAAGAAGGCAACTGGTATTAAACATGGTTATTTTCTTCAAATTTCCTAAATACTGATTAGATTCTGACTTCCATCGTGCCTACTACACAAAACTCGATAAAGTTACTGGTATGAAGCCATATCTCCTTTTTTGTACCGAAAAATATTATTTTCGAGCATTCTCTTTCTCGGAAAGCAGAAATATGTTCTATTTATCATTAAATGCCACTTACCACAATAATAGATAATGTTATTCTACACCCGAGAACATGGATTGGAAGAATTATCAGTGTTGCCATCCATAGAAATTACAATGTGTCCGGAATTTGAATTAAGCAAAAAATCTAGGTTAAGACTGCGACTAGAATAATGAACTCAATGGTAGTTGATTACTTACCATGTTGTCTTGGTTCTTTGTTAACTACTTTTTAAATAATATTTGTATTTATTTTGAAATAACTTACACAAGTTATTGCAAAATAAATAAGTTATCACAAAATAAATGCAAATATTATTTAAAAAGTAGTTAACAACATGAAAACAAGACAACATGATAAGTAATCAACTACCATTGAGTTCATTTTTCTAGTCGCTGCCTTAACCTAGATTTTTTTTTTTGTAATTCAAATTTTGGACACACTGTAATTTCTATGGATAGCAATACTGATAATTCTTCCAATTCGTATTCTCGGGTGTAGAATAACATTATCTATTATTGTGTTAAGTTACATTTCATTATCTCTTTTCATTTATGAAAAACAGGCAAAAGAAAAATTGTTAGCTTTTCAAAAATGTTTAGTGGTTTGCCCCCCTAGATACAAGTACCATTTAAGGGGTATGTCAATTTGACACCGAACAATTTACACCAAATTTGCTTAAACCGGGAAATTTGCCGGTTCGGACAAATTCCCCCCCCGGACGAAATCTCCCCAAAACACATCAGGTAGAACATAACCCCCCGGGAAAATATGCGCCTAGGACAAAATCTCCCCGTGCAAATTCCCCCGGAAAAGTAACTTTTAATGAAGCTTCTCTCACTTTATCAAGATAAAGTGCAGAAGGATTTCTTATTTATGATAATGGACCAGAAAGGATGAACAGAATATTGATTTTTGCGTACATTATGCTTCTGCAGGTATTCCAGGAACAAGACAGATGTTACAGGGATGAGACATTTCAGGTTGCTCCTGTAGTCCTGTGCATTTAGGCTTGAACCTGGACAAAAATAATAATAAAGCGAAACCACTTGGGTTATGTTCAGTATGCGTTCCAGAACAAATCCTGAAATATTCCCATCTTTTCTCACTTTGGGAAAATCCGTCATATTGAATTCAATATGGCGACCAGTCCAAGACCCATTTTTATTAGACAATTATTATTATCATATTCTATTTTACAGTTACAAAATAATAGGCGATGATGGTTTCGTGGATCAGATTCTTCAGCAACTGGAAGTGGAATTAAATTTTCATTGTCCTTTCGAGTGGGATCTAGATTCACTCTGTTCCAATTTTGAATTTGTAGAAAAATTCTTAATGAATGTTGTCTCGCTGCACCTGAGGTAGAAGAAAGAGTAGATAGATTGAAATTTTCAGCAACGCTCTTTTTCAAGTAGGTTTGCACCGCATCTGGTTCAGATTATCAATAACCTTTTCACCGTATATTGCACAAAGAAATTTTTCTCCAGCCTCTCCAATATTATCTGGTGAGGAGTGTTCTTGGCTTTCCCTCTTCCATGCAGAGCCGAAGTATAATGTGGCATCCTGTTGTAGCATGAAGAACCAGCATTAAGTTCTTCACTTCAACCAAAGATTCTTGAAATGCTTTGCTACTGTATATTTTCTGAGGACATTTCTCTTTGCTAGGGATAACGATGTAAATATCATGCTGAGATGGAGCATGCGTAATTAGTAAAACTAAGAGGTCTCTATAATCTCCGATTATAAACCAGTCTCTTTTCGGTATGTGCGATTTCAATTACAGTCGCCACAATTAATGTATCAGCATCGACTTTCGCTTGCAGCACTTTAATCCCTGTTAGCTTGCAGCACTTTAATCCCACATCACGAGAGGAATCAGCATATGTATTTATCTCTACAAATATTTCGGAGGATGTTTCACAACCAATGCGTTCACTATCATCATTACATTATTATTAAAAGTTACTTTTCCGAAGGAATTTGTCCTTGGCGCATTTTTCATGGGGAATTATGTCCTACGCTATGTCTTTTGGGGGGATTTCGTCCGGGGGATTTTGTCAAGGAAGATTTTGTCCTAGGCACATTTTTTCATGGAAGGATTATGTCCTACGGTATGTCTTTTGGAGGGATTTCGTCCGGAGAGATTTTTTCCTAGATTCAATTTCCCACCTCCATTCTGGGCAATTTGCCAAGCTTGGGTAATTTTGTCACTGGTAATTTTGCCACCAAAATATTAACATGTAGGTAATTCCGTCATCGGAAATTTTTACACAGTAATTTCGTCATCGGTAAATTTATCACCATAGTATTAGCACATAGTAAACTTTGTCACGGTTATATTTTCCACTTTGTTAAACTAAGTAAAGACAAAGTAAACGACCACTTTATCTTAATCAAATGTGGAAAACAATTCAGTTGGTGTTATATTGTAACTTTTTTCAATCTATTCCTACATCCATATTAATCTATGTATCTGTATAAAAAAGATGTGTATGTTAGAAACGGTATAGAGACGAGATGGAACTCAACACATTCTCGGTCTCGTCTCGAGCCAAAAAAACATTGTATCAGTCTCGGTGTCGTTTCGATTAATGTATGAAGCTCCTTCGTAACTAAGCTGTTAGCGTACGTGCCTTTGGCGTGGTAGACCCGGATTCGATTCCCGGCAGGTGATGTGGTTAGAATCCCAAGTTAAGTTGTAGTTCACATCTGATGTAGCCTCGCTGATATAGTCGAAAGTGACGGAGCAACAGACATTTTGCTTGAGATATCATCGGTATCGAAAACCAACATTGAACCAAAATCAATTAATTCCAACACTTTTCATTACATTATTCTTGACTAGCAGACAGACATACATTATACTACTAGCCAGAGCATGTGCCTTTGCAGCATAGGGTTCCGGGTTCGAATCTTGGTGGAAGGTCATTGAAAAGTTTCAACGCATAACGGTAGCTTAGATTCCACCTTAAACCGTAGATCGAAATCTCGTATAGCTTCGGTGCTGAAAGGAACGCTAAATTCCAAGCCAACCAACTATGCAATTTACATCTTGATATTTTTAATAAATTCACTGGTTTAATCTGATAGTTTTCCTCTTCCCATGATCTTGCCTTATTCTGAAATTCCTACTCTCTACCAATCTTAGCATTTTATTCTTAGTTTCAGAACAAAGTTAGTACAACACGAGCAGTTCCAGTAATAAATAAAATAAAATAAGCATATCTTTCGAAGGAAAATTTCTAAGCTGCGAGAAAATTTTTTTTTGAAAACTGAAAAATTATATGTTTGTTTTACAAAACTAAGTTTCGTAATATTTTGGCAATGTAGTTTTTCGGTTATTTCAAAGATTGGAAAGAGAATAAGATATTTTGAATCCCAATTTAAATTATGTGTTGTTTAAAACATTTTCGTTATACCCGAGTACCTAGCTATTAGAGGTGGTATTTTCTCCCTCTCTCCCATGCACACGCCTATGACTTAGACCGTCAAAGGGCAATTGTTCCACCAACTAACATATAACATAATAGTAAAAAAAAAGAAAGAAAAAGGGTAAGGCATGTAATTTCAGTAATTTCTGTTAATATTCGCCACGAGACCAAGAATTTCGAGATTGAACTTGATCTTGTCTCGGCATATCTCGAAATACAACTGTCGACCTTGTTCACGATTCTGTTTCAGACTCCCGACTAAGGCTCGATATGTTGAATCTAAACTCTGTCTCGAACTCATTGTCGTCTCGAAATTTCAAGACGAGAAACAAGATACTTAAAGCAGTCTCGGTTTCGGTATCATTCCTAGAGTATGTTGTGTATGGTCAAGCATAATTCTGGGACGGTAGGAGCAATTTAAATCAAGTTTGATACACATATGACATAAAATCAGAAAATAATATTGTAAGACATCTTCAGTCCCCCTAGCGATGGATAGAAGGAGTGAAATTAATCGAGAACGAACTATATTCATGCCGAATCCACATTTTTAAGAGTCGCTAAGCTGATTGGTAGAGTCCAGATGACATTCAAGCTCAGGTTTAGTCTAATAGAACAAAAGATCTCCGTAGAACCTTATGATAACTTTTAGAGATGAATAGAAATATTGAACCTACCAGAAGATTGTGAAAACAAACAAATATCTCTTCAAATATACATTTCAAATATTTTGAATAAATCTCTTATTCTTCCGTGTGTACAGTTCAAAGACTAAACCATATTCGAATACTCATTAAATAAATACAAAATTTAAAAAAAAAATCTTAATTTAACGTAGCACCATTATGGTCTTTCGGCTGAAGGAGATAAATGGTTAATGAAAGTGAATGATGATGAAAAATTAAACTGTGTGCTCTCCTACCGGGATTCAACCCTGGAACCACGTACAAAGAAGGAAATACGAGCTAGCCACTACACCAGAAGATAGGACTGATTATTGCAATCGTGCTGAGCATCCCTTTGAGTATCAAGGTCATGACACGGCGACTTTCAATTTAAGGTGGAATCGTAAGCAACGTAATACGATCAAATTTCAAGGCTCTTCTAATCACGAATCGAACCCAGGACACGGTGTAAGCAAGGCGCACTTGGATAATTGTAAATATTTTGCCGTAATGTAAAAGTAAATTATCTGGAGTATTCATATAGTTTTTGGCTAAGAAGAAGAAAAGAAAGGTTGTATGCTGTTGTAGTTTCATTCATTGCTTATAGCATTGTTTCAAATTAGAAAAAAAATCCACTGAACTCAAGCTACATACGTTAATTCATACTATCCTTCAGTGGCGGCTGGTACTATATGTTGCATGGTTGTGCAACCGGATATTTTTTTAAATACTAAAAATATTTTTAAGTGTTAAAGTAGTGTATCAGTAAAAAATAAACCTTTGCTCTTGAGCGCAAAACAGTATTGATGCATTTCTGAAAAAAGTCAATTAAAAAACGGAAAGAAAGAGAGAGATTTACCTTTCCAGTGGCAGCGAACGTTGCCACTGGAAGCAGTAACATTGAGCATATGGCAGCGAGCTCCTATCTCTTAACATGGGGAAGTGGATTTATTCTTGCAACGTTCCTATCTTCCCGTATTGGTCCCTTACGGTTGCATTTTTTCCGCAACTGGTCAGCTTCTGTAATAGTTACGAATTCCTCCGCTTAGCAGCGCTTGACTCAGTTAATAGGGTGAGGAAGATACAGACGCGTGGAAGAAAGAAGTTATTCACAAAACATAAACTCGCAAAGAACAAATATAAGTCTGGTGGTAGCAGGGACGGATCCAGGCTGAGAGTTTGGGGGGCGGTCGTTCGAAGTCAATAGATTTTATTTAACACTTATAATACAAAGGTGAAAATTCTTGGGATAAGATTTATTTTAAAAAAAATCCTATTCTGGGGGAAAGGGGAGTCAATCGAGTCTCCAAGAAGAAAATGTCTTACTACGGGTCTAATTCCTAGCTCTGTGTCCTTCGTGCACATTATTACGTGTTCGATTTCAGGCGGAGAGCATAAATTAATATCAAATCATTCACTTCCAATACTCATCTGTCTTCTTTAGCCTAATTTGCTGGAATGTTAAACTATTTTTTTTTTCATTTTCAAAGGAAAACATCTTAGATTTCATGCTTCTTTACAGACAAAAAAAAAAAAAAAAAAAAACGTGGTTCCTGAAAATTGAATTTTTGTTCCGTATATTTATACAAAGAAATGCTAACAAAATGCATATTGTCGGAGGAGAGAGGTGTTTCTGGACCCTAAAGAAAATAAAGCGGAAAATATTTGCGGTAGCGATGCTTTCTATTCAGAGAAACTTGGCGAGCAGCATTTCAGATTTTAATAAAGTCATAGAAAAATTTGAAGCCCGAAAGATCGAAAAAAGACCTTCCATTCTAAAATAATGCATAGTTTGTATAATTAAATAATTTTGTTTAACTGCGTGCATGCAATTTTCTTGCTTTTTTTCTTCTTTTCTTATTAACGCCAGCATTCATGGCTTACAGCATATACTATATATTCGATTTATCTCGTGTTCAATAACATGAGTGTAGAGGTTTTGTATATAAATAGTGTATAAACGTACATTGATAGTGGTTGTTTGATAAAAAGGAAATAGCTTATATATTAAATTAATATTAGAGAAATAATTTAATCAATAATATACAAATAGAGTTTAAAAGACTTTCTTCTTCATATTTCCTGAATATTTCTTGGATAGGACTCAAGAATGCTGGGGAGGGGAACACTTGCGCGTACCTACATACCTTTGATATTGCAATATTGCAACCGGTGCTTGTACAGACTACGAGCCGCTACTGCTATCCTTCGGTATGGACAACAAAGGAACAAAACCATATGGAAAAATGTTGCTGCTCTGTGACAATAAGTAGCAATTTCCAAGAATTGTCTCACTCCCCTCTAAGCAGTGTGCTTTCAACCGTAAAATACAAGCATCACATGATCTCTTCATCTTTAGGAATGATGGGAGTATTTTGGAAACGATAAGTCTCATTCGGAGCCTAGGAAGTGTCACTCTCGTTTGAACCCGCGAAACTCAAGTGAGATAGTGCCACGAAGAACATATAATGATCACTAGATCGTTCATTGCCTTCGAGTAGTAGTGACGAACTGTTTTACGCTTTGCGAATTTTCTTTTTGTTTTTACTTTTCAATTGCTTTTTGTAAATTCGTTGAACGTGAACTTCTATAGGATAATACAGAAGAAATATGTCTGACAATAAAATGCAACCATGTAATCATGAAGAGCAACCTGGACCTAATTTCAGGAAGACGCCGTCCTCAACAACGTTCCACCGTTACTGAAAGTCATGAGGAAATATATGCAAAGAGAAAGAAGTCAGATGAGTATATTACAATGAATTACATTCTAAACGAACGATTAAAACATCACTATAGCACACGTAAAAGGAACGAATATTGAGGGAATTGAGGAAACCGTATTTGATTTGAGAATTATCTTTGTCGCCAAGTCTTGAAGTAAATTCAGATTTCAGGTCTCGCAAATAATGTTCTTCTGTGAAACAGGCCCGTATCCACGGGGGCCACCCTAAACTTTGGCTGGTCCCCTAAAAGTTTCACGGTAGGCTTGCAAATGAACTATAATACAAGGTGACCAGAACTTTTACTTTCAAAAACGGGACGCATAGGAATCGGCGACGGGGGGGGGGGGACTTCCACATTGCATTTTGGGACTCAGCAGTGTTTTCAATTTACAAAATACACAAGTAAGAGCCATAACACAGCGTTTCTAACTTAAGTACCACCCAGCAATACTTTTAACTACTTCAACACTCAGAATTCCTACTCAATTCCCACTTGAACCACAGAGCACTCAATTCTCATTTGAATATTCAGAAGTTCTAGACACGGCTGAACCTTCCCAATGAGTGTTGGTACAGAAGAGTGTAGAATTAGCATTGACCATTTATATTTTGAATAATAATTACTGGGTACCTGGGTCATGTTTGCCTAAAAACGGGACATTTGGGCGTCCCGTTTGAGAATCAGAAAAAAAAAACGGGACAACGGTTGAAAATAAGGGACTGTTCCGGCTAAAACGGGACGTCTGGTCACCTTGCTATAATATGGTGATGAAGTATAATATGATTGGGTCGCACTCCCCTAACTTCTACCAAGTAGTCGAACAGATACGACAGAAAGATTTTCCCACAAAAATCTGTTCTACATAGGAAAGCAAACACCAATCGAACACAGAAGAAGTCCAAAGTAAATAAGGGGTTGTTTGTCTTATTAGTAATTCCTCACGCGAAAAGCGGAGGACAAGCTCAAGCGTCTCGGTGGTGACGTCACTATAAAGAGAGCGTAAAAGTAGGTTAAAAGATAGATTCTGCACATAGGTTAAGAGCCGCATCTGGTTGAGTGGGACAAGTAATTCGTAGATATATTACTGTATATAGACAACAATTATTTTAAAGTTAGTAGTCTTTCTTTCTAAAAACTATCCAAGCATGGAATACACAACAGCCTACATTATTGGTCTGAAATTCCAATTTCCATAACATTCATTCAAAGACTGTAGAAACGCAAAATGCTGTAATATAATAAAATTTAAATGCATTAGTACGATAGAATAAGATATAATCAAAAAGAGAGATAGAACAAAATTAAAAAAAGAGTCGAAAAATAATCAACGAAAATTGGATATCCAAATTTCGTACATTGTATTTGATGATAACTATTTAGGCGGAAATCGATATCTTCCAGATATCGCACATTTTCTCTGACGAAAATTAATTTTAAAAATCGACACTCTCCAGGTTTCCCACGTGTTATATTTTATTTAAGAAAGGGAATTATCTACTCCAACACAGTCTGTAAAAAAAAAAATAGATCTAATAATAATAATAATAATAATAAAGTGATTTGCAGGTCGAGACAATAATAATAATAATAATAATAATAATAATAATAATAATAATAATAATAATAATATACAATTGTAATAAAAGAAATGGAAACAACAAAATTCCAAAACACAAGAAACGAAACAAGAATACGCAGCGCCTTGTCAATCACTCACTTTACCTAAACTGTAGAAATGTATCAGATAACCAGGCGACATTGCCGGCCGTGTGTGCAACCACCCAGAAGGAAGCATTGCCTTCGACAAAGCCGGTTTTGGTAATAACACCGGCTGCATTGAAAAGCAATCCTGTGGAGGATCAGGGAGCAGAACTGTTTTCATCTTCAAAATTGGGAGGCGGGCAGATTTAAGGCTTATTCTGGGGGGACATCAATTTCATCTCACTTTCCTTTGTGCGAATCGACACAAATCATCACATTTTTTCTAAAATACACATTTCAAATCGGATTATTGGGGGGACAGTCCCCCCAGTTCCAAGATTGGAGGGGACATGTTCCCTCATCCCCCCGGGATTTGCGCCAGTGAATGCCGGTGCGTGTGCAAGCTAAGATTTCATTACATTGAAATCATGGCCGTCACCGACATTGCCGCAGCTGGCGCCGGCATTACCAGTATCGTGTGCAAATGCTTTTGTGAATGCCCAGTTGTTTTGAATAAATCACTTGGATCCGTTGAAGGCAACCTACAAGTTTTTTCCGCTTCCAACCTTTGTATTGTCCTCAATACCGTGACCATCGTCTTTATTTGTTTCCGCTTGCATTTGTCATCAACATTTCTACTAGCATGGGATGTTTCCTTTTGTCAAGTACATCACTTTTTCTTGGAAATCTGTTACCAAAGATTTCTCGCAGATTGACGCATGGTTGAGTGCTGGGGGAGGGATCGAATCTTGTCTTTCGCTGTTGTTCTATGAACACTACGAGGAAGATTAGAAGACTTCGGGAGGGAAACTGAGGCTGTGTTTTTGCTCCTCTGGCAAGTCGCCACCTGCGCATTCAGAAAAGTTCGCTTTTCCCTAAAGAGACTCCTGCTACTTGGAATACGCCCCAGGCGAATTATTTAAACTTGTTTGTTGCACACCAACATCTGGAAGGGAGAGTTGATAGGGATCCATTCTTTTCCAGTTCTTCCAAAGTGAATATTTTACCACTAACATATAGATATTTGAAGTTTTCCATCCTTACGTGGTTCTTGCGCGTAGTGGCGGATCGTGGACATAAGCTCACCTATATTGATGCAGAAGCGGACAAAAGCTAACCGGACATAAATTCAACGTAAATAATACAATTATGTTACTACAAACTATGTCATAACAACGAAAAAAATTATGTTTGTAATAACCTAATAATAATCAGCGCCGTTGCTACAGAGGGTTTGAACCTCTAAACTCCCTAAAAAAAATCTATCGTGGTGGCAAATCTCACTATGTCATAGAAAACAGCATGTCAAACAAAGGCACTAGTGTTTTTATATTATTATTATTATTTATTATGAAAGAGAAAACTAAATACATGGAAGTGCGTCGGGACCGTAATACGGCAAATTGTGGAGGCGTTAAAATATTAAATAATACTTTTGATAAAGTGGATACTTTCAAATATTTAGGATCAATATTAACAGACGAAAATCATATTCACGAAGAAATTAAATGTCGACTAAAAGCAGGGAATTCGTGTTACTATTCGGTTCAAAATCTCTTGTCGTCGCGAGAATTCTGTCGAGGAATTTGAAGCTTAAAATATATAAAACGATAATCATGCCTGTTGTTCTGTATGGTTGCGAAACATGGTCGCTTACTCTGAGGGAAGAGCATAGACTGAAAGTATTTGAGAACAGGATCCTGAGACAAATATTCGGACCCAAGAGGAACGAAAATGGGGAATGGCGGAAGCTTCATAACGAGGAACTACATAGTTTATACGGTTTACCCAACATTGTTAGGGTCGTCAAGTCTAGGAGGCTTAGGTGGGCAGGTCATGTAGCTAGAATGGAAGAAAGTAGAAACGCTTTCAAAGTCTTGACTGGTAGACCCATAGGAAAACGACCATTAGGAAGACCTAGGCGCAGATGGGAGGATAATATTAAGATGGATCTCGCAGAGATAGGAATACAAAGTAGAAACTGGATCCAATTAGCTAAGGATAGAAGTCAGTGGAGAGCTTTTATAAACGCGGCACTGAACCTCCGGGTTCCATAGGCCATAGAGTTAGTTAGTTAGTTAGTTTATTTATTATGAAATGATAGAGAGTACACACTCCACAACATGGGTATACATGATTTTGTATTGTACACAGTTCAAAATACATTATTTCTATTAAACATATTAAAATACTCAATTGCAGCAGCATTGTCGAAGTACTGCATAATACATATTTTTTATTAACCTGTTTGAGACTTACTTTTAAGGTAAATTTAGACTTTCAGTCAAGCAGCTATTTCGTCGAGACTATTTATCGCAGGATTATGGTTCATACCAGAGATGGGCATTTTTGCTAACCCTCACTCACCCTTACTCTCAATCAACTCAATCACACTCACCCTCAACCACTCTCACCCTGGTCGGGCGGCGGTAATTTTGTCACCGGAAACTTCGTCACCGGAAAGTTCATCACGGTAATTTCGTCACCAAAAATTTTGTCTTGATAATTTCATCACCAGTGTCTTTTAGAACATAATGAATGAATGAATGAATCGAAAAAGTTTTTGAAATTGCTTTCTTTGATCTTCAACTGAAGCAAATCAAAATATATAATAATAATAATAATAATAATAATAATAATAATAATAATAATAATAATAATAATAATAATAATTTCCAGTAATTCTATCAGAAATAATATCGTATAGGAAATTTTGTCACGGTTATTTTTTCACGTTTCTTGAACTAAGTAGGAGCAAAGTAAATGAGCTAACGTTATTTTAATCAAACTTGGAAAACAATTAAGTTGGGGTTGAACTCTGCAAAATTTAAGTTTCGGGCACTCGATGCAGGAGCAAGCACCAGTACAAGAAAATAGTGCCAGCTTAAGCAAATGTTAAAAGCAAAGGCAACGTGGGGAATAATGGGTGTATATATATATATACAACTATTTACAAATATTAAGCTTGCAATTAACAGAAAATTGCAAATAAATATGGAAAGACATGCCAATCCGTTCATTTTCCCGCAAACTAGACGAAAATTTAATCGCTCTTGTATCATTCTCCGAGCCCAAACTCTTGGACCTTTATCCACGTTAACTGAGTCATGGGAAAAGAGTGATCTTTTTTAAGAGCTATTGAAAGAAGAATGTTATATTTCAACCCTGATTAAACATTGGCAAATTGTTATTGGATATATATGTGAAGAAAACAAATTTATATAAAGGAATTAAAACATATAAATATTTCTAACAATTTCCTTTAAATATAGTCTTATGGAGCTATTGAGAAGTGAAACATGGATGGTGGACGGGAACTTTTCAATGGCTCCTTTAAAAAAAATCACGTAAGCCCTATATGTTATTTGAGATGAGACTTCCTTTACTAGGTGTATGCCCTAATGCAGAGCAAGACACAAAATTCATATGAAAAACTGTTTCGTACGGTGGTGCATCAGTGCAGTTAACCCTACAACGGCCAACCTATTTTCCTTACATTATCAGCCAAGGTGAGTCCAATGGACTCACACTGTTGATATTGTGTTATCAGATCTTATATTGTGTTATTGAGTGCAATTTCGTGTAATATTATTAAGTATTTCCGACGGAACATGCAAGTATAACAACCAGGTATTCTTATAGTGTTTACAAGCTCGACAGTGTTGCCATCTGATGTAAAATTTTCGTTGAAATTAAAATTATTTTTCTTGCATTGATTAAAAGGTAGTGCTAAGTACTAGATTTTTAAGAAACGCTTTTCTCAAAGTACTGTAAGGTACTGTAAAGTACTGTAAGAAACAATATAAGTAATGCAATTGAAGAGGTGGATTCCAAAAGAGCATGAGCCAATTTTTATCTATTTTGACATATTGGTTCTATTAAGTTCCATTTTGGCATCTTCGTTTATTGAACAGGCTTTCATGCCAAAACTGTATAAATCAAATTAGCTGTAGTCAAAAGACAACTGAGTTATTGTCCAAAATGTCCTTAGTCAACAACACTCTTTCAAGTTATTTTGTGACTCATGCCTACAAACACTTATAAAACTTTTGCTATAGATTATAATTTCACCGTTATTTTACGAAACGTAGAGAATTAAAATTTTCTTTTATGTAGATTACTTTCCTTTCGCAGAAATAGAATGATGGAAACTCACACAAAATATCGTCTCCTGAAAAGCTTACTTTCTTGACTTAGGCTCTTTTGGAATTGAGCTCTTCAATTGTTGGTTTGGAATGTTCTCGTAATTTCCTGGAACTACTGAAGAACATGCTTCGTTTTACTTGTTTGTTGATTTGCATTTTTTGTAGTATCTAAGAACAACCGAAATTTCAGAACACATGCATTTGGCAAATCCTGCATGTTTGTCTTTGCAATTGTCCTTTTCGCGCATCACACAAGTAAAAAATATTTTCTTCTTTCTTTCTCCAACCTTATGTCTGCATTAGCCTATATCACTATTTTTGAACTCGACAGCCACAGACTGGATTGATTTGTCAAGACCTACAACACGTCTATTGCCAACATGTCGCTAGATGAGACTTTCTGCTATTGCATTAAGAATATCCTTTCTGGAAGTCTTCCGATCAGGATGTAATGTACTCCAGACGAATAGGCTGCAACAGCGTATACATCAAGCATATTCATAAAAAATAAATGGTCAGATATTAGTATTTCTTTGCCATGAATATTCATGGGCTAATTGGTATCTTCCTTCCTTCAGTTTTATAAGAATTCGGGTGGAACGAACGTCTTTTCTTTTCCAGTAGTGTAAGACCACTGCGAAGCAATGTGTTGGGATATCAAAAAGGTGTGAAATAATTATCGCATGTGATAATTTTTTACTCCCAGACTAATACTCAGCCAGATGTAAGACCACATTTTGTCCCAAGCTTTTGGTTGTTATTTTCTTCCCTAACGTAAGGTGTATCATACAAATGGATAGTGTGTTTTGGAATCTGCTATTCATCATACCTTTATCCCACACTTACCTGGTTTCAACGGCATATATTGCGTAAATAGACATATACCTGCGAATGGAACAAGCTGTTCGTCAACACTCAAATTTTCCCCAGGGTCATACTGGCTTTTCAAGCACTGGTTCATTCTTTTCCAAACTTCACGTATTGACGCCAGTTTATCTTTATTTCTTCTGTTACTTCTTGTTGTTTTGTCATCAAATTGGATAAATATGCGCAAATACTTGAACCTGTTCTTATTCATCGCACCGCGAAATATTGGTGGTCCATACTTTTTGTCCCATACCAGTTCTACACGTATGCTCAGATTTTTAGCTTTGAGACGATCAGTAGTATACAAAGGTCCAACTAAATACTTCAATTCTCTCTCATCGACCGGCTTCCACTGATTCTGCATGTTGCTTCTTCATGGGTATACCGAACACATCTTCACACATCGTCTTGAGTAAATAATAACAGTGCGTCTAAGAGATCTTCGATTATTTGGAAAAAGGAACCTTATTTACTCCCCCCTCATGATGTTCTGAGATTTCGTCTTCTGCGGTCAAGGAGGTTCAGAATATCATGTGGTTCCGTCCTTTGCATATAAAATATTTTCATTACTTTGGCACCGATTTCCGACTTCTTCAATCTCAGAATTACTAATTGTATCAGAAACTTCTAATGCTTCACTTTCCCAATCACTTCCGCTTATCTTCAAGTTTACTGCGCATAATGTCTTCGTCTTCAACTCCAACAACTGGCGATTTACTTATACAATATTTGAAGAAGCAGCCATTTCTACACTTTCATTAGCACTAACATACATTAACAGTTCCACAGCGTGCACCACAACAAGAATCAACTGATACAAATGTGCCATATAATTAATACTTTAAAGACAATTATCTATATTACCACTGGGAACCCAAATATATGAAGTAACTTAATAATGAGTCCATTGGACTCATGTTGGCCTTTTATGTTACGAAATTAGACATATATATTTAAAACCTATCCTAATGTATATTTTTTCAATTCCAAACTCTATTCACACTTTACATTACCTACCGATAGCATATCTATAAAGAGACATATATTGAGCAAGAAATAAATTTCAGCTGGATAAAAATTATACGCGATGAGTCCATTGGACTCACGTTGGCCGTTTAAGGGTTAACTTAGTGAATACACGGACCCTGGAACTGTGGTTATGGATTTCGAGATAGCGGAAATGCAGACCGTAAAAGCAACTTTCGGAAACTTAACTCGTGTACAGCATTACTTTTTTCCACCTGACTCACTCAACTTTGAGAAAGGTCCAAGAGATTGGATTCACGGTACGGTACAAGACCAATGAAAATTTTCGTCTATTATGCGAGAAAATGAAAGGATTGACATTTCTCCCGCAGCAGATGTGCATCAGGAAACAAGAGGTTTCGGAGGAAGAGCTGGAACTTCTGGACTATTTTGATAGTACTTAATTCAACAAGTTGAAGAAATAGTTTTAACTGTGCTACATCAAAATGCTGTGGGTCAACCACCAAAAAAGAAAACTAGATTTCAGATTTTGCAGAAACGGCTCCAGTCTTTGTGCATAACGTACAACACTGGAACTAAATGTTTGAGAAATTTTTTGCTTGTTGTTTCCTATCATGTTATGAATAGTAGAAAATCAACATGTAAAACACTTATTGCATTATAAAAAGTTATATTTTTTTCTATTTTCTGTTCTGAAATTTTGAAAACTTAATATTTGTAAATAGTGAGATATAAATCCATTAGCGGCCCATTTTGCCTGTGCTTTTAACATTTGCTGAAGCTGACATCATGTTCTTTTATTATTGTTTGTTCTTGCGTCGAGTATCCGAAACTTCGATTCCAGAGTCGAACACCAACTTAATTGTTTTCCAAGTTTGAGTAAGATAAGATTAGCTGTTTTGGTCTTTTACTTTGTCTCTACTTAGTTCAACAAAGGTGAAAAAATGACCATGACAAAATTTCCTACATTCAAATATTTTGGTGACAAAATTACAGGTGACGATATTACTATGTCAAAATTTCCGGTGACGAAATAACCTACATGCTAATATTTTGGTGACGAATTTACCGGTGACGAAATTACCGTGACGAAAATTCCGGTGGCGAAATTTCCGGTGACGAAATTACCTAAGTTCACCCTGGTCACCCTCAGCCACCTTCACCATCAATAGACTCCCTCACACTCACAGTTATCTTCATGTACTTAATCAACAATAAGTAAGGGTAAATATCATTCTCATTCAAGTGATTGAAATTTATATATAATAATATACACAGGTATATATTATATCTACGGTATATTATTATTTATATTTCATATATATAAATTAAATAGATAGCCATTTTGCACTGGGCTCGCTCGAGCTCAGTTCCCTCAGTTGGGCTCCTGCTCCGGTTCAGTTCCCTCAGTTGGGCTCGCACTCATTCCGGTTTGCTCTGACTTATTTTATTAGGATTCGGGCTCGCTCTTAATTATTGAGCGCGAGCTCAGTTGAGTGCGAGTGACGAGCTCGAGAGTTTGGACACCTATGTGCTAAGCCAAATTTGTAAAAAAAAAAAAAAAAAAAAAAAAAAAACTATCTTTAGTATCCTTGGATATCTTATGACCCGTTGCTGCTGACAATTTTTTTCTAAAAAGGAGACAGATGCAAATAAATAACATAAATGCTGTTCTTGCCTTCATTAATTGGTATGGTAGTACAGTTGGAATTTTTCTTTTCTTCTGGGAACAATCAGGAGCATTTCAGATTTTGCTTTGGGGGGGGAGGCCAGACCCCTTGATATAAGCAAAATTTCGCGATTTTCATTGATTTATTGCTGTTCTATTGATAAAATCTATATACATCTCAAACTCAGGGGGGCAAATGCCCCTCCCTGCACCCCCCCAAATGAGGCCCCTGGGAACAATACGTGCCTTCGCACTATATTGCACCAAGCTTTCCTTATACAAGTGTATAAATGCAAGTGATTTGAGAACCTAAGACTCCACAATATTGTTCCGAATTGTGCCCCGCACCTTCTGACTGGATCAGATTATCTTCTTTCTCTTACTTTGAGGCAAGAAAACTTTGATTCTTTAACGGTGTTCCTTCAAAAGCAGCCTCCGAATATAAGAGTAGAAAATTTGAAAGGGCGAGTTGATTATAGCCTGTATTTTGCCAAAGGAACAAAAATTAAAGTTAATGAAAGCTTAAGTAAGATGTTTAAGAGTATGAAATTTACCTCATAACACCACATTGAGTCTAGAAGTTATGTGTAATACATTTGAGAATGGTAAGCATAATGTGGTTCTACTTTTCGATCCATCTACTCATTACTTTAAGTATATAAAAGCCGGTTCTTAAGTTGAATAATATATTACCTGACCAGAATAGCAGTGTTGTTTTGAAGGGATGGCGCTGATGTTCTGTTTACATCAATTCCATGGCAATCGCAGTGGGACAGAGGAGCGGAGAGTTTCACCCTGTAGTGTATTCAACGGTTTTCAAAAGTTTCAGTTTAGATGTTATACATAGCCTAATCTGTTTACGCTTAATAAAGAAAGCCATAAGTTATGTAGTTGTAGTGAACCATACCTGCAGTAATACAGATGTATTGTGAATAGTGATATATGAATGGAAATTACCAATTTAAGAACAACATAGCACAATTGACAATTCAGTGAGCTTCTACCGTGTATTAAGCAGATTGTATAAAAATTGATTACGTTTTATTTGACTTCATTATAAAACAGGATCAACCTGTAAAACGAAGGAATGACAATGTCAATGACTAAAAGGTTAATTTAAGGTTGATAGCTTAGAGTTTTGCGAAATGCCTTGTAACTGTAAGTTGAAATCAAATTAAGCTTAAGGCTCACGATGCTTGTGCTTGTTTTAAGTGTATTTTGTCGGTTGACAAATAAATTATTTTCTCGAGTTTTGGCCAGGGAAGAATTCCGATATATGTTTCCACTCTAGAACTGTGAAAGTCCTCTCCGTTGGTCTATTGGCTAGTGCATGTGCTTTTGCTGGACGTGGTTCTGGGTTTGATTCCCAGTGAGAGATCAAAATTTAATTTTACAATCCTTCACTTTCATTAATCACCTGTGTCGTCGAGCATAAACAACATAATCATGGGCGTTAAAATAAAGAAATTTCATTTTCTTTAGAGAAATGAATCATTTGAGGGAAAAGGAGGTGAAGAAATTTTTCCTTCGTTTTTTAAAGATTTATGGGATTGGATAGCTTGCCTTTCGGGATTGATTTGTAAAATTTGATTCAGTACATCCTTAATTTAAGATCATTATAGAAACCCAGGCCTTCGTAGTTTGAATAAAAGTATTGATAAAACATCAGCGTATGGGTAGTGTAAGCGTAAGTATAACTGCTTCAGTACATAATAAATTTACAACTTTTATTTATAAGGAAAGAAATTTCCCCTGGACTCCCTATGAATCTCCCTCAGGTTCTAGTTATCATGTAACAAAGAATTAAATCTACTAACTGCTTTCACACACAATATAAATTTAAAAATTGGGAGCCTAGTGGTATCTTTGTGTCTGTAGTATATAATAATACTGATACGTTGTTTTCTTTAACATTTTAATGGCGTTTGTCGATTGACTTCAGAGGACTGAGTTTAGCCTATAAACACAAGCTGTTTATAGTTAAAACATATCAGATGTACGGTCTTGTTTAATAAAACCTGCCCCTCCTCCTCTTCTATCTGAAAAGCACTATATTGTTATTCACATATGAAATCCAAAGACAAAGGCAGTCGTCTTTATCCAGTTGTATTTTTATTTAAAGTGTAAGTATTAAACTGTGCTACACATGGTTGCAAGAGGTTGGGTGACTTTTCTCTTTTTTTCTTTTTTTTCTTTCTTTCTTTCTTTTTTTTCTTTTTTTTTGTTAATACTGAACTTAGGTACCTAATATTGGGACTCATGTTTTTCATGAATTGATGTAAGAAGCGGCCGCGTAATTTCTGGCCAATTGTTTCATCACTGGTATCATGAGCAATGAGATAACAACAGTGGAAGAAACTTCGTTCTTCTCAAACTTGATACTTTGAAAAAACTTATGAGAGGAGTTTTGTTATTCAAATACATATTCATTCTAATCAGTTTCAGAAGTAGAATTAATCTTATAATAACGCAATGACTGTAAGAGTTACCTTGAAAATGTATTTTGTATGTTTTCTTTTTCTTTTTTTTTTACGTAATTCAGAGATTTTTTCTGAATTTCACTGGAGTTATAAGGAACCTTCAATTATCGAGAACCCCACTTTAATCGCTCACCCTCCGCCCCAATGCAACATTGGGAACATTTGCAGCTTAGTACAGCTTAAAGGAACATGAACGTACATATTTGATTTCTTACTCTATTGCTCATAGCGTTGATCTCGAGACGAGATGAGAATTCAGTTTTTTTCGTCTCGTGTCGTAAATGTTTTTAAAAGTCTAGTCTCGAATAAAAATTTCCTCGTCTCGTTTTGTAAATTTTTGTAAAAAAAATGTGGTCCTATGTTCCTTCTTAGTTTCATGTAAAATTTATCAGAATTCTTCCAGGTTACGACGAGTCCACGAAAGATTGATATAACAACAATTAAATCATATTTATTATTGAAGTAAATTGTGTAATGACTTGCGTATCTTTAAACGTTGATAAATGATCTTTATTGGGTTCATACAATTACCTTATCAAGTTATATATATATATATATATATATATATATATATATATATATAGTATGGCGTTAAATTCGTTGTACAAAAGCAGATGAGTGATTCCTGAGAGTAAAACAAACAAAAAAAAGTTCCAATAAACATAGGGTCCATAGCTTTAAAACTATGGGATCTACTGTAGTCGGGTCAAGACTTCACTTAGGAACTAGTATGTGTTCTATCCAAATATACATATTTTAGAATCCTAAGGTACCCATCCAACACTTTTTATGAAGGTAGTTGGAGAGTACTTTATACCATAAGCCCGTAGTCAAACTCCCTCTATAAAAATTGTTGTGGAAGTGCCTCAAGATTCTGAAACACGCATTTTTGGATAGGGCACATACTAGTTCCTAAGTGAAGTCTTGATCCGACTACGGTAGGTCCCATAGTTTTGGAGCTATGGACCTTTAAAATTAATTTTTTCCTGTTTTTGGCAGCCTATAACATGTAAACGATGGGGTTTCCCCCCTATGTTTATTGGAACTTTTTTTTGCTTGTTTTACTCTCAGGAATCACTCCTCTACTTTTGTAGAACGAATTTAGCGCCATACTATATATATATATATATATATATATATATATATATATATATATATATATATATATATATATATATATACACTAATTATTAATCATTTAACACTAAACAGTGTTTGAATTGAGATGTAACATTTGGGTGAACTAGTCATACCTACAAAACTCGACAATTTTCTTGACTCTCCTCGATTCACTTCTCACTTTATATGTACGAAAGAAGGAGCATATACATGGATAAGCATACCCTATATTTTTGAAAACGGGAGATCATATGTCTACCGAAAGTTCTAGTGTTTCTTGTGAGTACTCTAGAATTTGTTTCCTCCGATGATTTTTTGTCCCGATCTTTGCTTGAATTTGTCCCTATGCATATTTTATAGACTTAAAAATACTAGAGGCAGTCACCAGAAAATAATGAGTACACATCTTACATATCCTCTCGTCAAAAATTTCAGAACGAGTCGAATCGACCAATTTTAATTCGTTTTCTTTCCCACAGAGAGCATCTGATCTTTTGTACCATACTGAGGTCAGTTTATTGGCAAGTTAATATGTAGGATGTATGTATTTTTCCTTTTTCTTTGCTTGTTACTTAAAATGTTCTGCAAATAACTTGAATAACTTTTGAAACTGTTTGTCTTTACTTGAGCATATGCGTGAAGTGGTTTATTACGAACACGACAAAAAGAACTGTGATAGATTAATTACTGATAATCCGCTTAGAAACACTGCTGCTTGCATTTTAATTCCAAAACCGGCCGCCTGCACTCGTTCGCTCGTCAGGTAATAACGGAAAAATAGTACTTTATATAAAATGAGTTAATATAAAGGACTCCGTTAAAAGAGAAATGCAATTGTCAATTTACGAAGCTATCGTGAAATTTAGGATGTTTCGTGTTCATTTGGAGCTAAATGTTTTTTCAGCAGCGAGATTGTATGAGACTTATCTCATCCCGAAGGCGAGAACACTCACCACTTTTTTGGAAGGGATCAATACAAATATAAGTTCCCGCAACATTTAGCTGTTTCGTCAGATATGTGCTAATCTTTACTGGAATAGGAACTGATATATCCTCAATAAAAATATTTTGACAAACAACAACAAAATCGAGTTGTGGGAAACGACACACCGTTGTTTGAGAGTAACTTTCGAAAGAAGACTTTATATAAATTTCCTACCTTGTAAATTCAAGAGGTTTCCTTACTCTATGATGTTTATGTTTAAAAAAAAAAGATGCCATGGAATTTGTTACTGAAACAACAAATACAAATGCCAGTCTCAAACACCACTCATGAAAATCTATGGTAAAAACATTTCTATCTCCAAAACCAGCCTGAAATGTCACACACTCTTCAAGTGGATAAATATCACACATTACAAATAATAGTAAGAGACGTTCTATTGGTCCCCAACTGGCTTCATTTGTACTCAAGCAGAAAATTTACCCTAACCGCCCTCGTAAATAACACTCCAAATGGCACGTGTTTTGTGTCGAAGTGATACGTTGTTGCCATCACTATAATTATATTATCAATAGATACATTATGTAATAATAATAATATTATAATAATACAATCATTAAAGGAAATCAATATTATAGTATGGACAGGGGTGGTCAAGGACGGATTTCTGGGAGTGGCAAAGGAGGATTGTATTTTTTTCTCATCGGGCTTTTGCGGCACTGATGCCTTACGTGGAGGGGGAAGGAAAGGGGCGAACCACTTAACATGTTTGGTTCGTACAAGCGTTATAGTTGTGGAAGTTACATAATATTAACAATATGATATATTTAAGACTAAAATAAGCACATATCATGAAACTAATGATTGATTTCTTTTTTCTTTTCATTAATATCTATCCAAATTGAATTCAAATTAAATGAAATATTTCAGTTTAACATTCCAGAACTATGCCCTTCAAGGTAAGGGAGATGAAAGGAGGATGCAACGAAAACAAAAGTAACGAAAATCTAGATAAATCTGTCTTTCTGCGAAGACTACTGAAAAATCAGTAAGCAAGACGGTGAAAATTGCAACATCACTTTCTTTTTCAGCAGGTCAACTGGAAGGCCACCCTCAACTGGAAGCACTTGTTGAATTATCCCTCCCATGTAACTGTCCCTTCTCATTCAGTCACTGAGTGACGTGACTTAGTTGCGTCACTGCTTGTGAGAAGATAGGCAACCGACTAGCGATGACGAGGGTTAGAAAATAAGTAAGAGTAGTTTAAATTTGGATTATTTAAAATTGGACTAACCACTAATTATGTTTCTATATGGGAGTGGGAAAACATGATGTGTACTGTACGTTTAAGCAGGAAACCAAATCTCAAACTTATCAATTAAATTTAAAATAGTTCAAGTTCAGTGGTGAAAACGAAATATATATATATATATATATATATATATATATATATATATATATATATATATATATATATATATATATATATATATATACTGCTAAGCAGGCATATAGAAGCTAATACTTCATTCTATTAAAGTATAGATCATCCGTTACAACGAATGTTATGAGGACTTGTGAGATTGACACGTCTTACAATTTATGCTTTTCCAAGAATTGCAGAATTTTCGTTACCTTTGCACCCCTCTCGAGCCTCTATAGTTTGCTTCTGACAAAAGGAAAGTTTTCTGCATCAATAAGTAACTATTCCAAAAAACAAACTGTGTGATTCTAGCGACTGCAAAAATGTTTTTGATATGTTTCAAGTCAGATATAAATGTCTGTTTTTTGTTTCGTTACATAAAATACATTATTATCTTTTCTATCTATATGACCACTCGAAAAAAATACTAGAGAGAATTAAAAATGAAAATGTTCTTCAGGGAGGGAATTACATTTTTGTCACACGGAATATCCCATTCACCATCCCCATTAATTCGTACACTGTACCAGCTAATGTTTTATGACCTAATTACGTCACTTTGTGCCAACTAGGTTGCTGCTTTATTTGGAGCTCGCAGGGAAGTGCTATTTGAACCATTTCCCAAACAAATAACTTTCAAGCAAACATCCTTCAGGAATTCATTCTGGTGATGGGCATTTTTGCTACCCCTCACTCACCCTCACCCTCAATCAATTCCCTCATTCTTACCCTCATTCACCCTCACCCTCAATCGACTTCCTCACCCTCACCCTCACCCTCATCTACCCTCACCCTCAGTTGACTACCTCACCCTCACCCTCAGCCACCCTCACCCTCAGTTGATTCCCTCATATTCGCCCTCAGCCACCCTCACCCTCAGTCCACTCCTTCACCCTCACCCTCAGCCACCCTCACCCTCAGCCACCCTCACCCTCAATCAACATTTTCACCCTCGCCCTCAGCCGCCCTCACCCTCATCCTCAATCACCCTCACCCTCAGTTGATTCCCTCATACTCGCCCTCAGACACCCTCACCCTCAATCGACACTTTCACCCTCAACCTCAGCCACCCTCACCCTCAATCGACACCTTCACCCTCACCCTCAATAGACTCTTTCACCCTCACCCTCAGACACCCTCACCCTCATCTACCGAAATGAGGGTGAGTGAGGGTGAGGGCGGCCCTCTTGAGGGCAAAAATGAGTGAGGGTGCCCATCTCTGGTGTGAACACTGTGATGGACCTACTCCGTTTGTTTTTCACGATAATCAATGCAAAATTTCAATTTCCCGAACTCAACTCTAATAGCTTGTTCTGCTTCCGACGGCTTCCTACTCACCAAAAGTGGCCACATTGCTGTTCTTCATGATATCATCCAGCCTCTGGAGAATAATGCCCTTCTCCTTGTATTTTTAAAGTTCAGCAAATATGAAAATGTATACACCCAACCCTCTCAGTCCAGGAAACTAAACATTTATGTTCCCTCAAAATTGTCATAAACTTATTCTCTATTGGATGTAAATGAAGTTGCTGCCAAGTGTATACTGTTATTACCATGGAAAGAGAAATTTGTTGCATTCCCAATGCATCACTGTTTTTAGTTAAGAACTGGTCATGTAAACTTTGGCACAGTATTCTTCGCAGAATTCTGGCTTGAGCATAGAAGCAACTTAAAGTTTCGTGACTTTCAGCGTCCCAGTGCTAGTAAGGTAGGGCCTACTCACACCTAGAGACTGGTGTTTAACATTTAATTTTTACGCATGTGAATTTATCATTAGTTAAGAGTTATTGTTGCTACTTCTTGAATAGATTTTCATAAAGATAAGATTTCAATAGAAAGTGGTTATTTACCAATATATCCTCTTGATAAGTAATTAAATAACTTTCACACGTATCAGAACATTGAACTATTTCCTTCCTCAGTGGCGAACATGTAAGGATAAAAATAGATAACCAAAGTATGGCAAAAGGCACAACGTGAAATTAAATAATTACCGTTTTCAGTCACAAATACATACCATCCTTAAGTCTGAACTCTGACTATATTGATAAATGATGCTTATCTGCTTTGAATACGTGTTTAAGTTCTAGCCTATCTGTAGCACTTACGTACCATAGACCTCGCGCCATTTGCATTCTTAATTGTCTTCAGCGTTTCTTTCTGTTCTACTGTCTGTTTGTTAAGTTTCCATGTGTACTTTTTTTTTTCACGTTGAATATGCTGAGTGGTATACGTCCCTTTTCTCTTGAGTCGCGTGAAGTAGGCCAACCACATCATCGAAATAATAAAACTTTTATGTCAAGATTTAGTGCTTAATTAGTGCTTATTAGTGCTCAAGACTGCAGAATTAGTACTCAATTTGTTTTCGAGATGTATTGAATACTAAGATGGTTGGGCCAACTTCACGCTTTCTAAAAGTTGTTTCAAAATTCAAATTAAACGGTATAGGTAATTAGTGCTTAATTAGTGCTCTTCATCCCACATGGTCCCAGAATTAGTGCACAATAAATAAGGGCATACGGGGTATATGTAATTTTGGAGTAAATGTGAGTTGGCGCAACCACTCTGAAAGAAATCAAAAATTTTCATGTCAAGAATTAGTGCTTAATTAGTGCTTTCATTCCCGCATGGTCCCAAAATTAGTGCTCAATTTATTCTCGAGATATATTGATTATTAAGATGGTTGGGCCAACTTCACGCTTTCTAAAAGTTGTTTCAAAATTTAATTTAAACGGTATAGGTAATTAGTGCTCTTCATCCCACATGGTCCCGGAATTAGTGCTCAATAAATAAGGGCATACGGGGCATATGTATTTTTGGGGTAAATGTGAGTTGGCCGAACCACTTCGAAAGATTTCAAAAATTTTCATGTCACGAATTAGTGCTTAATTAGTGCTTTCAATCCTGCGTGGTCCCAGAATTAGTGCTCAATTTATTCTCGAGATATATTGATTATTAAGATAGTTGGGCCAACTTCACGCTTTCTAAAAGTTGTTTTAAAATTCAATTTAAATGGTATAGGTAATTAGTGCTTAATTAGTGCTCTTCATCCCACATGGTCCCCGAATTAGTGCTCAATAAATAAGGACATACGGGGCATATGCATTTTTGGGGTAAATGTGAGTTGGCCCAACCACTTCGAAATAAATCAAGAATTTTCATCTCACGAATTAGTGCTTTCAATCCTGCGTGGTCCCAGAATTAGTGCTCAATTTATTCTCGAGATATATTGATTATTAAGATGGTTGGGCCAACTTCACGCTTTCTAAAAGTTGTTTCAAAATTCAATTTAAACGGTATAGGCAATTAGTGCTTAATTAGTGCTCTTCATCCCACTTGGTCCCAGTATTAGTGCTCAATAAATAAGGCCATACGGGGCTTATGTATTTTTTGGGGTAAATGTGAGTTGGCCCAACCACTTCAAAAGAAATCAAAAATTTTCATGTCACGAATTAGTGCTTAATTAGTGCTTTCAATCCCGCATGGTCCCAGATTTAGTGCTCAATCTATTCTCGAGATGTATTGATTATTAGGATTGTTGGCTTAATTTGTGCTCCTCATCACACACACACATGGTCCAGAATTAGTGCTCAATAAATAAAGGCATACGGACGATATTTAGAATTGGGTTATAATTGAAGTTTCTTAATTAAGCTATACTTAAGCTATACTTAATTAAGTTAAACATATAGAAAATATTTTTTAACCTAAAGATATTTTCACACATTTCATTTGTAGTATCTCTTTTCTTATAAAAACTATGTACCCATAGATGATGTACTGCGACCTATTTCCGTCCTCGCGGTGCAGTTGACCCTTTCCCTCGTGAGGAAATTTATTTATTGCCCATACTCTTTTTGTTGTGGAAACTTGTCCCCGTGCTTGCTATTCTCCTCGCAGTGGCCCTCACACTCGTTCACCCTCCCCCTCGCGAAGGGAGTTGTCTGGCGCTCTTTCTCGTCCATGTCCTGGTGTTGGGAATTTGTCTCCTCCCTCGTGCAATCTTGCCCTCGCTCTCGAAGTTTGTTCTCGCCCTTGTGCACCCCCGCACTTGAGTCATTGTGGGCAAAGAAATTTGACGGTTTGGATGGTCTCAAGAGGGCCACACTTGCGAGAATGAACACTTCTGCATGAAGTTATATATATATAGTGCCTCGTGCAAGATATAGTGCCTCGTGTATTAGACCCGAAAACTTTGGATCCCTCCCAACAAATTTTCTGGGTGTGTGCCTGGATTTAGAGCTATGCGTTTGACGCCATTACGAAAATGTGTCACTTCCAATAGAAGTGTCTACAATAAGAATCGGATAGTTCAGCTTAACACGTGAGGATGGTTAATAGCAATGAGCAACGGCCTTTGGCGCGGGATGCTCGTGTTCGATTCCTGGCGGGAACTTATGTGGTTCGGATTCAACGTTAAGCTATATGTTCACGTCTCATATAGCCTTGCTGCTGAAAGTGACGCTAAACACAAATCAAACTAGAACCAATTATCAGCATCGGCACCTTTGCTATCTTAGGTAGCGTTTTTCAGCTCAAGAATGTACTATTGAATCAAAAGAAGTTTAACAACATTTTATCTTCATTTAATTTTTCCTCCCCCTCCCCTGCAAAAACTATTACGTCTGACAACAGTGCACTTACAATTGCATTAGAAACAGTATTCTATTCTAATTCCAGTCGCAATCCGTTAAGCATTTGCAGCATAAGAGTCACCACCATTTGACATTTAAACGCTAATTAGTTTTTAAGTATGAGGTATTTGGAAAGGAAAAGAAGGACTCCATGACTTACATTAACTAAAACAGTATTGTTACTACATGCCTTCCATTGCTCCAACTGCTCCAATTGGATTTGGTTTTGCTACGTTTCTTTATTTGAAACGCTTGAAACGCTATCAGTATTAAAAATGAATGCAATTTTGAGCTTACAATAAAAAGGATGAACGAAAAATTACTATAATATGATGTCTGAAAGTGGAAGAAAATGTAAAGAAACATAGGCACTAGAGACTAGAAGAAGAAAATAGATTTTTCTAACATAATAGAATATATGAACAATCATAACTTATACAGTAAGTGAAATATTAGCAGTGCAATAGCACTAGAAAAAAAACTCCCTAATATTGGTTATATTTTCTATTACCAAACATACTTAAGAATGCAAATGTTCCAATTCTTATAATACAATAAATTTTCATAAAACGAAGTAGGACATTTTTATTATTCTACATAAAACGTATACCCAAATTCATGTAATAATTCAGTATCTAATAACGAAAATTAATCATAAAAGTAATAAAAAATGATTATTTTTTTATTATACAGTGTTCTCTTCTTTCTTGCCTCGACTATAGATTGGTGGGCAACATGGAAATTTTAAATCTTTTCTCTACCTTGCGAGAGCTGTTTTATACTTTGATAAGGTCGTAACTGCATCTAGATTCCTTGGTCTTCCACTTCCTCGTTTTCTTTTTTCCTTTCGCACTATCAACACAATGATGCAATAGGATTGCCGAATAAGATGGCCAAACATATTGTTTCTTCTTTTTCCTATTATCTTCATGATCTGTCGTCCTTCATTAACTTCCTTTAGTACGTCTTCACACACACAGTAATACAGTACCACACATAAAATAGTCTTAATCATACTTACATTTGGTTTGTTTACAGATGATTAGACAAAAAATTACATAAAACATTTTGCCCCAGAATGAACCCTCTGTTATAAAGGTAGAGTCGCGCAACGCCACTGAAAGGTGGGGTGTATTGCACCCCATCACCTCAAATATCTTTGACTATATTTTAGCACATTTTTAATGAGTTGGGATATAATATTGCTATTATATGATTTTACTATTATATTATTGATTGTTTTTGCTTTTTTGCTTTCTAACCCGTGGAGTCATCTAGTAGTTACAACTATAAGCCTTTACGACGGAGAGTTAGGAAAATGTCAAATTATCATATTTCATTCACCAAAGTCACCAATTTAAAACATGTAACTTTAGAAAGACAAACAATACACTGCAGGGGCGCACTTACGGAGGGTCTACCGGGTCCGGACCTCCCCCCAAACTTCGTAACTCAATATACACAGTATGAAAAAAAAAAGTAACGGAACTTTTTCTTTAGAGATAACCAGTAACTCCATCTATTGAAGCACCTTATCTGCTCAACAAAACGAGAACCGAATAACAGTGTCAAGTTATAGCAAGAAAAGTGAGTGTATCTGGTGTCACCTTGTTACAAAAACACGATGGAGCAAGAGGCAATATTAAATTTTATTTCAAGCAACCTAAAACATTTACACAAATATTGGAAATGATTAAACAAGTGTATGGTGATGAGTGCTTATCTCGTACACGTGTGTTCGAGTGGTATACGCGATTTCGGGACGGTCGTGAGTCCTTGGAAGTCGACCCAAAGCCAGGCAGACCGAAAAACAAAAATCGCAAGGAGCTGGTGGAACAAGTGAGAGAAATGATCGTATACGATGTGAATTCGACTGTGAGATGGATGGCGGAGGAATTAAATACAACAAAAGACATGGTTCACGAAATCTCACCAAAGCCACACCTTAATTGACGACAAAAAACTTTCTCGCGTTAAACATTGCAAGGACCTGATTAAAACAGCCAGACGGAAGATTATTCCTGAAATCGATTGTAACTGGTGATGAGACTTCATGCTTCAAGTACGACTCGCAAATAAAACTCCAAAGTGTTACTTGGAAGTCCCCAAGTTGTCCGAATGTGAAAAAAATTGCGTTTTCAAAAGTCACGTGAGAAGACAATGTTGATTTATTTTGGGGGGCCGCGGTGGCTCAGTGGTAGAACGTTCACCTCTGATGCATGGGGTCCCGAGTTCAAAGCCTGCTCTCGCCAAGTGAACTTTGTGGTGGACAAACACCGTGTGCGTGGGTTTCCTCGGGGTTCTCCCGTTTCCTCCCCCTTTCTTCATTCCACCATTTCATACATTTCTCATCATCACCGTCTCCTTTAGCCTAACCGACATAATCGTGGGACGTAAAACTCAAAAATTTCATTTTTTCATTTCGATTTATTTTTATGATTCCGAAGATATTATGATTCGTAAATTCGCTCCACATGGTCAAACCGTTAATGGTGAATATTATCTGGGTGCTATGGAGCGTTTGTGGAAGCAAACCATTCCCGTAAGGTCCGAGTGTCAAGCACCAGGTAGTTGGTCTTTATTGTACAACAATGCACCATGTCACAAAACTGTCGCAGTTCGTGACTTTGCTTCTACATCCTCCGTATTCGCTTGATTTATCACTGTGTGATTATTTCCTAATTCCAAAATTAAAATTGGCCATGAAAGGAACATTTTATGACAATGTTACTTACTTCCAGTCTGCCGTGACGAGGGTCATTGAGGCGCTTCCAAGAAAGGACATTAAAAACTATGCTAGCATTGGTTGAACATGCTCAACGGTGTATTGATGTATTTTGAATTAAAAAAGTGCAATTGGTAAAATACTTAATTCATTTTGTTTAATTTAAAAAGTTATGTTATTTTTCAAACATACTGTGTATATTTGCACCCTTTCTTAATAAAATTATACGTGCAAAGCAGAGAAATCCACACTTGTGAACCTGCCCCCCACCCCTCTTGGTACAAACGATTTCCGCATATCAATAAAAAGTACTTTGTTTGTACCGGTTTGTACCGCTAATATTTTTGTTTGTACTGTACTGCAGTATGAGAAATTAAGAAAACAAAGTGGCGGGGCCAAGTTCACGCAACCCTCCCACAATGTCCTAGGATCGATTTAATTGGCTCATTTGAAAGATTTTCATATGTACCGGATTGTACCGTAGTTTGTTTCGTTTGTACCGCCCTGGATTATGAAAAATTAACGAAACAAAATGGGGACCCAGATCAAGCAGGCCCTCAAATCGCGACTTAATACACCGGGTACACATGACTTTTGTATGTCATATGAAAGTACTTGGTTAGTACCGGATTGTACCACAATGAGTTTTAGTTTAGCTATAATATATTATGAAAAATTAAGAAAACAAAATTGGGGGCTGTGCTAACCTGTCCCCCACCACCACGTTGTACAAACTTTTTAGTTGGCTCATTTGAAAGAGTTTCGTTTGTACCGGATTGTACCGTAGTTTGTTTTGTTTGTACCGTTCTGCATTATGAAAAATTAACGGACCAAACTGGGGGCCCAATTCAAGCAAACATTCTAATCGAGTTTTAATACATATGACTTTCTAGAAATTTGAATTTGTCATGGCAGTTCAACCTGGCCCGCACATCTTAGTTTCCTTTCCAATTCGAATCAAAACGTCAGCAAGATTTGTACCCAATATGTATCAATTTATAGCATCAAAGATATAATTTGTACCTCCATCAATTTCGAGAAATTTGAATTTTTTTAACAGGTGAAAGTGATCCACAAAACATATTTTTCTGAATTCGAATGAAAACGGTCGAAACCTTTGTACCCAGTATGTGCCAATTTGTACCAGCAAAATAAGAATTTGTAATATTAACAGGTTGTAGACGTTTGAATTTTAATTGGCGGTAAAGGTGGAACGCACTTCCGTTTCTTTCTAATTCGAACCAAAAATTTGTACCCAATATATACTAATCTGTACTACCACCAATTTCAACAAAAATGCATTTTTGTTGACGGATCAAACTGGCTTACACAACTTATTTTTTCTTCTAATTTGAATCAAAATGGCACCAAAAATCTTTACCCCATATGTACTAATTTGTATTACGAAAGTTACAGTTTGATCCCCCATTAATTTCGAGAAATTTTAATTTTTGATGGCGAGTCAAACAGGCCCAAACAACAATTTTTTCTATTCAATTCGAATGAAAACAATACCAAACATTGGTAAGAATTTTTACTCCCATCAATTTCTACCAATTTAAATTTTTGATGGGTCACGCTGACCTGCACATTTTGCTTTTTTTAAATTCAAATCAAAGCGGAACAAAAAAAATTGTACGCAATTTGTACCACAAAATTTAAATTTATATTCCCACCAATTTCGAGCATTGTGAAGTTTTGATGGCGGATCGAAGTTACCCTCATAACTTATTTTTCTTTACAATTCGAATCAAAACGAGACCAAAAATTTGTACCATCAAAATTAGAATTAGCACCCGCACCAATATCTAGAAGGTACAAGTCCTTATTTTGGTAGTTCAAATTGGTACACAATGGGTACAAATTTTTGTAAGGTTTCTGATTCAAATTGAAAAGAAAGCGTTTGTGAATCAGTTTGACCCGCCATCAAATATTCAAGTTCCTCGAAATTGGTGGGGCTAGAAATTCTAATTTTTTGTGGTAAAAGTTGTACATATCGGGTACAAATTTTTGAACATTTTTGATTTAAATTGGATAGGAAAATAAGTTGTGTGGTCAAGTTTGACCTGCCAACAAAATTCTGTCTGACATGACCTGCCACGCTTCACAAAATTTATTGGTATACAAATTGCAATTTTGGTGTTACAAATTAGTAAACATTGGGTACAAAATTCTGGTACCGTTTTGATTTGAATTGGGAAGAAAAAGTGTTGTGCAAGCCTACTTGACTCGCCATTAAAAATTCAATTCCCGCGAAATTGGTGACGGTGCAAATCATAGTTTTGGTGGTACAAATTCGTACACATTGTTTATAAAGTTTTAATGTTAGGACCATTTTTATTCGAATTGAAAAAAATGTGTTGTGTAGGCCATGTTGACGTTATACTGGTCCTTCGTTAAATTCGAATTTTGTCGAAATAAGTAGTGTGTACAAATTCTACTTTTGATGGTACAAGTTGACGCATACTGGATACAATTTTTTGGTACCGTTGTGATTCGAATTTGAAAGAAAAATAAGTTGTGCAATCCAGTTTGACCCGCCATCGAAAACCCAAATTTCTCGAAATTGGTGGAAGTACAAATTTTATTTTGGTTGTACAAATTGGTAAGTATGGGGTACCAATTTATGGTGTCATTTTGATTCGAATTGAAAAAAAAAAGAGTTGTGCGACTCTGCTCCACCGGTTATCAAAATTCCAATCTTTTCGTAATTGATGAGGGAACAAATTTTAATTTTGGCTGTACAAATTTATACATATATGGTAAAAATGTTTGGTACCGTTTTGATTTGAAATTTAAAGAAAAAAATGTGCGGGCCAGTCTAACCAGCAAACCTAAATCCAAATTTCTCAAAATTGGTGGTTGTACGTACATATTCAAATGTTGCGACTACAAATTGGTAAATATTGCCTACATATTTTTGATACCGTTTTGATTACTATTAGAAAGAAAAATAAGTTATGCGTGACAGCTTGAACCGCAATCAAGAATTCAAACTTCTAAGTATTGGTGCGGGTGCTAATTCGATTCTGGTGGTACAAATTAGTACATAATTGGTACAAATTTTTGGTCCCATTTTCATTCAAATTGCAAAGAAATTGTGTTGTCCCGGCCAGCTTTTCCTCAACCAGGTACAAACGAAAAAAACTACGGTACAATCCGGTAGAAACGAAAATCTTTCAAATGAGCCAACTAAATCGTTTGTACCACCTGGTGGGGGGCCAGATTCACACAGCCCCCCAATTTTTTTTTTAATTTTTCATAATCTATTATGGTTAAACTAAAACTCATTGTGGTACAATCCAGTACTAAACAAGTACTTTCATATGATATACAAAGGTCATGTGTACCCCGTGTATTAATTCGTGATTTGAGGGCCTGCTTGATCTGGGCCCCCATTTTGTTTCGTTAATTTTTCATAATCTAGGACGGTACATACGAAACAAACTACGGTACAATCCGGTACAAACGAAAATCTTTCAAATGAGCCAACTAAAAAGTTTGTACAACGTACTAGGGGGCCAGGTTCACACAGTACCCTTAATATTGTTTTCTTAATTTTTCATAATCTATTATGATTAAACTAAAACTCATTGTGGTACAATCCAGTACTAACCAATTACTTTCATATGATATACAAAAGTCATGTGTACTCCGTGTGTTAAGTCGTGATTTGAGGGCCTACTTCATCTGGGTTCCCATTTTGTTTCGTTAATTTTTCATAATCCAGGACGGTACAAACGAAACAAACTACGGTACAATCTGGTACAAACGAAAATCTTTCAAATGAGCCAACTAAATCGTTTGTACCACCTGGTGGGGGGCCAGATTCACACAGCCCCCCAATTTTTTTTTTAATTTTTCATAATCTATTATGGTTAAACTAAAACTCATTGTGGTACAATCCAGTACTAAACAAGTACTTTCATATGATATACAAAAGTCATGTGTACCCCGTGTATTAATTCGTGATTTGAGGGCCTGCTTGATCTGGGTCCCCATTTTGTTTCGTTAATTTTTCATAATCCAGGACGGTACAAACGAAACAAACTACGGTACAATCCTGAACAAACGAAAATCTTTCAAATGAGCCAATTAAATCGATCCTAGGACATTGTGGGGGGGCTGCGTGAACTTGGCCCCCACTTTGTTTTCTTAATTTTTCATACTGCAGTACAGTACAAACGAAAATATTTGCGGTACAAACCGGTACAAACCGGTACAAACGAAGTACTTTTTATTGATATGCGGAAATCGTTTGTACCGAGAGGTGGTTGGGGGCAGGTTCACAAGGGTGAGAAATCCTTGATATAGGCTAAAGATTTGAACTTACTCATCATCTGTACTATTTCTCTTCTAATAAAAACAATTAAATTTGATTTTATCATTTTTCGTGAAAGTATAGCTATTAATACTTAAAAATTATTTATGTTTGTTTTCGGCGGTTGAATAATACCCATTAGATACTAGATAAACATAGTGTCTTGTAATATCGAAACCTTCCCAACAAAAATTTCCTTGTTATGCTACACAGTTGTGAGCAACACAAATTTTTAACAACATTTACTTTTAGAACATCATAAGAATAAAAGTGAAACAATCAGATAAATATAAAATGTATCAAGCTGTGATGAACCGAACTCAGAAGCTCCCGACGTGCAAAGCTATGGAACACCTCATCTCCTGTCGAGCCAAATCTCTGTTTGGCCGATTTCAGCTATCAAATATACCAAGATTTAAAGAATATTTAATGGTAGTGCGACATCTTCAAATTTGAATTTTAGCTACCTCAGCATTTTGTCTATTATTTTTACATTTTTGTACAACCAAGAAAAAATGTACCATTCAAATAACAAAGGAAGCTCTCTTAAAAATTTGAACCACTTCGATCAAATGTAGTGCGACATTTTCAAACTACACTTTTAACTAGTTCAGAATTTTGTCTAATTTTTGTACCTTTTTGTACCACCAAGAAAAAAAATTGTACCATTCAAATAAACGAAAAGAATTCCCCTTTTAAAATTTGGGGGTTGCATTTAGTTGTAGTGCAACATCTTCAAATTCAAATTTTACTAGTTCATAATTTTGTACAATTTTTGTACAATCAACAAAAAAAAATGTAGCATTTAAGTTAACAAAAGAGGCTCATTACAAAATTTGGCCTATAGTGTGATCTCTTCAAATTTGAATTTTAACTAGCTCAGAAGTTTGTCCAATCTTTGTACCTTTTCGTACAACCAAGAAAAAATGTACCATTCAAATAAACGAGGGAGGACTATTTCAAAATATTGGCCACTTCGATCACCTTCGGTGCAACGTCTTCAAATTCGAAATTTTTACTAGCCCAAAAATTTGCAATATTTTTGTACTTCGTTCCACGAAAAACAAAATGATACCATTCTAGTAAACGAGGAATGGCCATTTCAAAATTTGTGGGCATTAGTTGTAGTGCGACATTTTCAAATTCTAATGTTAACTAGCTTAGAATTTTGTACTATTTTTGTAGCTTCTTGTACCACCAAGAAAAAAACTGTTCCATTTACATAAATGAAGGAAGGCCAATCCAAAACTTTTTGAGTCCATGTAGTTGTAGTACGATTTCTGAAACATGAATTTTGACTTGCTCAGAACTTTTTACTATTATTTTTTCTACGGAGTTCCTACAGGAAATGTTAGAAAATTTGATTCTTATCAGGGAAAGTAGGATAAATTATTGAAAAGTACCTTAATATCAGGAAATAATTGATAAGTTTTTAATAGGAAAAAATAGGCGTTCCCGAAAATTTAGGAAATGAATTCATCATTAAAAATTCAAAATTTAGACCACTTCGATCATCTTCAGTGCGACGGCTTCAAAATCGAAATTTTGCTAGACCAGAATTGTGTACTATTTTTGTAACTTTTCGTTCCAAGAAGAAAGAAATTCGAGTTTGAAGATGTCGCACTAGAACTAAATGCAGTCAAATTTTGAAATGGTTCTCTCGCCTTTATTTGAATGGTACAATTGTTATGCTTGTTACAAAAAGGTACAAAATTAGTACAAAGATATGAGCTAGTTAAAATTCAAATTTGAAGATGTCGCACTACAACTAAACCGGCTCTAAAAATTTTGAAATGGCTGTCTCTCGTTTGTTTGAATGATATCATTTTGTTTCTTCGTGGAACGAAAAGGCACAAAAATAAAATAGTACAAAATTCTAACCAAGTAATATTTCGAAGTTGAAGACGTTGCACTGAAAGTGATCGAAGTGGCTAATATTTAGAAATATTCCTCCCTCGTTTATTTGGATGGTACAAAATCTTTCTTTTTTGGTACAAAAAGGTACAAAAACAGAACAAAATTCTGAGCTACTTAAAATTCAAATTTGAAGATGTCGCACTACTACTAAATGGACACCGAGATTTATGCCCAAGACGATGAGCTACTTGCCCTACAAATCGTTGAGGTTCGGTCAGTAGCCATCAAGAAATAAACCTGGCTTGAAACTATAAATTCTCGTATTCAAAGTGAAGTGTAAATTATTTTGATGCCTCATAAAACATGACAACTTGCATAAAGAACTTACAAATCAATACTTTAAACAAAGCTATTACGATTACAACCTCATTATTTGAGCAAAGCATCTCGGTACAAATCAGTACTACGTCCTAACAACAGAAAGGGTTAATTCTACGTTAATCCAAACCATAAATTAGCCCCATAAACTCTTACTTCTTGAGCACTAATTCTAAGGACGTTAAATGAAGACTTCTAAAAAAATACTAAACCCTGAGAAAAACTTATATTTTTTTTTCAAAATTGGCTGGGTAACATACGCATATGTCGAAAACATAAATATGCCCTTCAAGTCTTTATTTGCTAAGATCTAACTCGGGGACTATCTGGGATAAAAAGCATTAATTAGACATTAACACCTGCCGTGCAAAATTTTAATTTTCTTGTAACTGGTTCAGTCAACTTCAAATTTACCCCAAATGTAAATGTGACACTTATGATCCCATTCATACAACACAAATTACGTTACAATGCGGGATTGAAAGCACAAATTAGGCACTAAAACCTGACGCGAAAATTTTTCATTATCTTCTAAGCGGATGGGTTAATATCACATTATTCCCAAACGTACATATAAGCAGTATACCCTTCTTTATTAAATATTCTGTCATAATGTGGGATTGAAAACACTAATTACACAAAAACTCTTAACGTGAAAATTTCCACTTTCTGGAAAGTGCTTAGGACAAGGTCATATATACCCCAAAAATAAGTATGCCGTATATGTACTTACTTATTAAACAAAAACTCTGAGACCTCGCCGGATTGAAAGCAAAAATCAAGTACTAATTGCTGACTTGAGAAATTTTTATTTTTTTCTAAGTAGTTGAGCAAAATTCACACTTACAACAAACGTACATATCCTCCGTGTACCCTTCTTTATTGAGCACTAATTCTGGGACCATGTGGGATGAACAGCTCTCATTAAGCACTAATTACCTATACAGTTTAATTTGAATTTTGAAACAACTTTCAGAAAGCGTGAAGTTGGCCCAACCCTCTTAGTAATCAATATATCTTGAGAATAAATTGACCACTAATTCTGGGACCGTGTGGGATTGAAAACACTAATTAAGCAATAATTCGTGACATGAAAATTTTTTATTTCTTTCGAAGTGGTTGGGTCATCTTCAGATTTACTCCAAACATAAATATGCCCCGTATGCCCTTATTTATTGAGCATTCATTCTGGGACCATGTCGGATTAAAAGCACTAATTAAGCACTAATTAGCTATACCGTTTAAATTGAATTTTGAAACAACTTTTAGAAAGCGTGAAGTTGGCCCAACCATCTTAATAATCAATATATCTCGAGAATAAATTGAGCACTAATTCTGAGACCATGCGGGATTGAAAGCACTAATGAAGCTCTAATTCGTGAGATGAAAATTTTTGATTTATTTCGAAGTGGTTGGGCCAACTCACATTTACCCCAAAAATACATATGCCCCGTATGCCCTTATTTATTGAGCACTAATTCGGGGACCATGAGGGATGAAGAGCACTAATTAAGCACTACTAACCTATAAAGTTTAAATTGAATTTTGAAACAACGTTTAGAAAGCGTGAAGTTGGCCCAACCATCTTAATAATCAATATATCTGGAGAATAAATTGATCACTAATTCTGGGACCATGCGGGATTGAAAGCTCTAATTAAGCACTAATTCGTGACATGAAAATTTTTGATTTCTTTCGAAGTGGTTGGGCCAACTCACATTTACCCCCAAAATACATATGCCCGGTACGCCCTTATTTATTGAGGACTAATTCTGGGACCATGTGGGATGAAGAGCACTAATTAAGCACTAATTACCTATATCGTTTAATTTGAATTTTGAAACAACTTTTAGAAAGCGTGAAGTTGGCCCAACCATCTTGGTATTCAATATATCTCGAAAACAAATTGAGCACTAATTCTGCGGTCTTGAGCACTAATAAGCACTGATTAAGCACTAAATCTTTACGTAAGAGTTTTTGCATTTCGACAATGTGGTTGGGCCAACGTCACGTGACTTTTCTCTTTCCATATTCTGCCTTTTCATTTTTATCCTTGCAACCTCGCTACTGAGGAAGGAGGGACTCGCTTATTGTCCCGATAGTGTGCATGTTATTTAGTTGCTTATCGAGAGGATATATTGATAAATAACAACTTTTCTATTAATTTGAACCATCTTCTCATGCAACTGCGTAATAATTTTTTTAAAAAAAAAAAGTTATACGAAATTGAAAACATATTTTTAAGTTTTGTAGAAAGCGATATTTTTAAGTTGGATCTTCGTAATTTCATTACTTACAACCAACTGTAAGTCATTTTCATTTTTCCATTTCCTTTTTTGATATTTTGTCGTAAACGAGGATTTTTCATAAGACTAATAGAGAGCACAGGTTTTGAAGCCTCAATTTCCGCTGTTAAACTCTCCTTGTCGTTCATAATGTCGTTCACAAAATCTTATATGTAGATTCCCTAAAGGAAATTCTGTAACATACTTGAAAATAATATTAACATTTGTACAGTCATTGCATATCAATTCAACACAGAAATGTATGATTTTCAACCATACATGTCGGATATCTTTCAAATTTGGTAGATTTATTGGCAATCGGTGTATACTCTAATAGAATTATATCGAAATTTCAAATTTTGTACTGGAATAAAATACTGAATATATAAATAAAAAATAACTGTATTAAATAGCTAGATCAAAAATAGGTAAACTTATGTTCACCAAAACCAAATCCGAAAAGTTATCGTTGCAAGTTGAAACATACAAAAATACTTTCAATAGCTGCCAGCTATCTTCATCAGTACGTGCATGTTTAAAAAGGATAAGTAAAAAGAGGAAAATGGGAGAAAAAATACTAGGAGGAGAACATGACGTATTTTCCCATTTTTCTCTCTTCACCTATCCCTTTTACAGTTGTGAAGCTGATGAAGATAGCGGCAGCTATTGAAAGTTGTTTTGGGGGTTTTCTAACTTGCAACGGTAACTTTTCAGCTTTGGTTTTGGTGAACATTTTCTCATTTCTGCACGTTTATACTGATATGATTTAATTGTACAATTACCTCTAAATTAAGAAAACTTACCAATTTAACTTTTTAACTTTGACGGTTCATTCGAAGTTAAGCGTGTTTTCTATTTGATAACGTTTAATGTTAAAATTAAAAAAGAGCAGACTAGATGAGACTGACTAGATAAAAAGTCTTCCAGATTGTGCGTACTGATCTTTACCTTTGCGTATTTATTGGTATTATAGAGTAAAATGAATGCAAAAGGGATTTAATTTAAAATTAGAAACAGCGCTGTTTCCTTCTATATTTTTTCCCGGTAACCTATTCACCTTTCCTTTTTCTCCCTGTATTCCACTACAGTATATTTATTGGGATATAGAGTTTGGTGTTTTCTTAATTTGAATGATCTGGTATTATGGTTGGAGTCGTTTGTCAATATGTCATGTGATTGCTGTACTTCAATTTGATTGCTTGTTTATCCTTCCAATGAAGGAGCCTTGAAAATAAGTGATTGGGCCCGTCACTTGTTGTCTTCGCGAGGTATGTGTAATACCATATTTAATATTGTGTGTAGAATATTTTATTTGTGAATTTAAAATCATATTCTGGGTTTTCCGTGAGTATATAAAAAATCATGTAGATACAAAATTGTTAAATATTCTAATTAAACCATCAGTTCAAATATTGTTATTGAACTTCTGTGATATAAATAATTATATTTCAAATATGGTTTGCGCTGAATATGACTTGTAAGGCAGGAACCATCTTGGAATTTCACTTCATCCTGAGGAAGATTTCAGTAATTATATTTTTCTTATGGTTTTTGCATGAATCGAATTTATTTAAATTTACTAGTGGTTGAAAATATTTTTCAAAATCTGACAAAACTTTTTCGAAGTTCACAAATTCGTTGTTCTATTCAACATTACGTATATTTTTTGTTGTTTTATTAAAACTAAAATTTGTTAATGTTATCTGAATTCTTTTTGTGTTGTTTATCAAGTAGTGTTGTCATGTTCCGGCAACCTTTGAAGACATACAGGGTGTCCGAGAAGTCCTTCCCTGATTACAGAAATTGATAACTCAGGCTAGAAATAAGATAGAAATATGAAACTAGTGCTGAATTGTTTACAAACTATAAAAATTTTGGTCACATCAGTACACTTCCACATGAGCACCCTTGGTAGCACGTAGCACATCTAGGCGATATTCAATTTCCATCCATACATTAGCCAACATCTCTGGAGGGATCGATGCAACGACAGTGGTTATTCGTTGCTGCAGGGTTTCAAGATCTGGCACACGTGTTCGGTAGACCTCATCCTTGACATAACCCCATAAAAAGAAGTCTAATGGGGTTATGTGAGGAGAGCGTGGAGGCCAAGCAGTTGGTCCATCACGACCAATCCATCGCCTAGGAAATGTCCTATCGACATAGGCACGGACGTCCAAACCCCAATGAGGTGGTGCACCGTCTTGCTGAAAAACGACATCGGGGCGATACTGAAGCAGCAGAGGAACAGCATACAGCTGCAACATATCCAGGTACACTGCAGATGTGATGGTATCCTCAGCGAAGAAGAATGGCCCGATAATTCGATCGTGCAATAACGCGCACCAAACATTCACCTTTGGACTGCCTCTGGTGAACTCCCTGACCTCCCTGGGGGGTTCTGAACCCCAAATGCGTACATTATGGCGATTCACTACTCCACTGACAAAGAATGTCGCTTCGTCGGAAAAGGCAATTCGTCTGAGATAACCATTATCGTCCTCAATACGTGATAGCATTTCGACCGCAAAGTCATATCGACATGTACCGTCGTCGGGCAACAAGGCCTGAACGAGTTGCACTTTGTAAGCACGAAACAATAAACGTTTGTGTAAAATGCCATGGATAGAGCTTTTTGGCATCTGTAATTCACGTGAGGCCCTGCGTACCGATTTCTTAGGACTTCTCAGAAAAGACTGCCGCACAGCCTCCACCGTGTCTGCTGAGGTTCTTGGTCGACCAGACCTCGGAAGGTCAGCAACCGACCCTGTGTTCTTGAACTTCTCATACCAGGCTTTAATGCTCTTGACATCAGGTGGAGTCCTCCCAAATGTTGTCTGGAACTGTCTCTGCACCGTGGTTGGTGCTCGTGTCTCATGGTAGCACAGGGCACACTGTGCCTTCTCCTGGTTGGTTGGCATGGCTTCTTGGGCTTCTTACTTACGTACTACAAACCTAAAACAAAAAAAATTGAGACTTGGTAAAACAGAACAAACCTAACACAGACAAAAACTTTTATAGTTTGTAAACAATTCAACACCAGTTTCATATTTCTATCTTATTTCTAGCCTGAGTTATCAATTTCTGTAATCAGGGAAGGACTTCTCGGACAGCCATTGTTTTCAGTAGCCTACATTTTTACGTGCGTTAAGCGGCGTTGTGAACCACATACCTGGCCGGGAAACTCTTCTCGGAGGGGCTACTTGTTTGAGTAGAGGAAAGGGAACGTAAAACCTTCTTTCCGGATTTTCAAAGATTTAGTTTTTCTGGGAAGGGACGGTAATGGTAACATTACCCACTTTGGCTGTAACAAAAGAAGAGAACAGGTCTTATTTTTATGGTGTGCTTTAAAAGTTTAAAGTCAGTTATAGTCTTCATTTGTAATAAAAAGCTGGCGGGATTGAACCCAACTCTTGGCACATGTTAGTCAATATCTTTTCTTACTTGTTTATAGTCATTATGGCATTTGGTGATGATAGCCTCCTTTTTATGGATGATATAACACCTTTTAAGGAAAATGAAAATGTAGATCATGTAGAGCAAAGAAAGGTCGAAAATTTTTAAATAAATTGCTTCAATGAATCCAATTGACCAAAGACAGGTCGTAGAAACGTTATCAGAAGAAGAAGCAAAATCATTGCTCTATAGATTCCTTGCAAATAAAACAGCTGACCCACAGTCGTCTGTTGACCTTGATAAGCAGGAGGTAGCTAACGTAGTACCTGTGAGAAATACAAACACGGTGTCTGTTGTATCAAGTGTTCATTCACATTTTGCTGGTTCGCTAGTTGATAAGAATGTGCAAGGTCAGCAATGTAACTTCTTCTTAGAATGCTTAACAGAATTCCGCAGCTTTGGTACTTCGATCTTTCTTTGATAATTTACCAAGTTGTGATGGATCTAACCCTATAGAATTTTATGAATTTGTTAAACAAATAGACGAGTTTTATAATGTAGACTCTTTTCCTTTCCCGGCATTACTGTATTCCTTAAGAAGAAAAGTAGCAGGTCCTTTAAAAAATGTATTACTTGAATTAACTAATCAGCTTCGTACCTGGGAGCTCACGCGAGATTATATTTTTCATAATTTATTATCGGAATGTGCTATACAATCTATAGTTGTTGAATATATGTATAAGCCCAAAGGCCAAGCAGAGAACTTGAAAGACTTTGTTAAACGTTTAGTCACAGTGGACCGCTTAAATTGAATTGTGGTGATGAGAGATTAATAAGTTTTATTACCAGTGGCGTTCTGCCTCGAATTAAAGAGAGGTTATTTTATAACAAGCAACCTAAAACTATGAGTGAATTACACCAATTAGTTAACGATTATACCTTTCATGAACTCTACTCTAAACAATTTGATTGTAAGTTGCGCTCTCAAGTAGGGTTGCCAATTGTGAATAAGAACTTTACAAGTAAACAAAAACAAAAAAAAAAACTGTTGCGTGCTTTCTTTGTGGCGGTCCACATTTAAAACGGAACTGTAGTTTAAATAAAAATTCGTCTTTATCTATGTCGTTTGTTGGAAATAATGAAAAGAAAGTGTGCTCTGTAGAAGATGGTGGGGGCGCTGCCTTGGTGAACCTTGAAGTTGGGGATTTTTCAGTCGTCTCTGCCTTAGACTGTGGATTTAATTAGTTTGGACCTTTTGAATAAAGTCAAAAACCTAGATGGAGTCCGTGTTAATTATTAAGATTGTTTTCGTGGAAAAACTATTAACAGCGAAGCATTAGTGTTACGTCCTTCGCTGTTGCTACAATTAGTTATAGATGGATATAAGTTTCAGTGCAAGTTTTATGTGATGAAACATCTTGAGTATCCAACTCTTTTGGGACTCGATTGTTTTCGTCGAGAGGGATTATGTATTGACTTTGATAAAAACACGTTATATTGGACCAAATCAAAAATAGAAGTTCCCTTAGTAAAATCTTCTCCCCCCTCCCCTCTTACTTGTAACAAAAAGAAGTATGTTGCTGATTTGCATCATTCCAGGGAAGGGAGTGGGAGCGAAGCCGCCGCCAAACTTTTCTTGGGAGATTCTTCGCCTCATTCCTGTAGGCTCTGGACTTGTAAGAGAAATTCTGACAACCGAAGCAAACATCCTAGTAGTAAAGATTTGGATGCGAGCAGAGCACCGCAGATAAGGAGCCCTAAGCCTTCTAAGCCAAACAGGAGTGACACAGTGGGACTACATGGTTACAGGTATTCTTGCAGCGAAATTTTTTCTTCCAGGCCGCTTCATTTTCCTTCATCAAATTTAAAAAGAAAAATAAACGTTACTTCGGACACTAATTTTGAGAAAAATAATATTTCAACGTTATATAATGAGCCCGTGCCTGGGCCGTCTTCGTGACCTGATTTTTTAATGTAGTAAATGACGAAAACTTCTGTGAGAAACGTGTGAATTTTTAAGTCAATAATGTCAATTATAATAATGAAATAGGGGCGATCCATTGTTATGTATGTTACAGTCAGGTGATACAAGTAAGTGGGATATTACTGTAGAAGAGAGAAAGAAAATTATTGATGGTATAGATAAAAGGTTATTGGAACAAGATAAGAGTTTAGGGGCTTATGTAGATAAGTTATTGAGTAAATACGATAATGTGATCAATCATCGTATAGGCTGCATTAGTGATTTTTTATACCATATCCAAAAAAATCAGATGAAGTGATACGTGAGAGACAATACCCTTTTTCGAGAACTCAGCAGAAGGAATTATTAAACAAATATTGGAAAATAATGTTATTCGTCCTTCATTCTCTGAGTTTAGATCTCCTTGTTTTCTTGTTAAGAATCGAGATTCATCTTCCAGGCTTGTAGTAAATTTTGCTCGGGTGAACAATATCATTTGTGAAGATGGGGTCCCGTGTCCGAACCTCGACGAGTGTATTAGTTCGGTTTCTGATGCAAAAAATTCTGTCAATATTTGATGCCCGACGAGCTTTCTTCCAGGTCCAACTGTTCCCTGAGAGTAGACAGCTAACCGCCTTCGCTGTACAAGACAAATTATATGAATACGAACGTGTACCGATGGGGATCTGCATTGGGACAAAGGCTTTAATAAGGGCTCTTAATGATATACTGAGAGACGTGAGAGGAAAGGGAGTTGAATTCTACGCTGACGACATTGTCGTGTATGGACGTTCTATTGAGGAACATAATTCCATGCATGAACAAGTTTTCTCTCGTTTTTCGAACAGAGACCTCACTCTCTCTCCCGATAAATGTAAAATATTGAGGACAAAAATTGAATTTTTGGGCTTCTTGATTGAGAACGGTAAGATGAAGTTGTTACGCGAAAGGTTACAGGCAATTAGGGATATTAAACCCCCTCAAAAATCGACGTGACCTTGTGAAGATCGACGTGGCCTTTTTAAATTTCTATTCTTGTTTCTGTAATGACTTCGCGGGTCTTATCGAACCCTTATCGAGAATGCGTTCTCCACGTAAGAAAATTTGTATGGGGTCCCAGAGAGGACTCGTGTTTGGAGCAAACAAAGTGAGCATTTCAAGAACAGATTATTTTAGCCATCCCCAATTTAAATAAAATATTTTATTTGCATGTAGATTCGATGTTGAGATCTCAAGCCGCTATTTTGTCTCAGAAAACGAACGAGGGCTTGCTGAAACCAGATTGTTTTTTCAGTAAGACTTTGAAACCCGCTGATTTTAATAGAACGATATATCAATTGGAATTGCTTGCCATATATAAGGCGGTGATGCGCTTTCGTTCATTCTTGAGTAACGAATTTACTATATTTACAGATAATAATGCTCTCGTACACATGTTACGTAATCCGAAGAATTTAGTTCGGTATGGCAATATAGTACAAGATTTATTCGAATTTAAATTCAAAATTGTGCATATTTCGAGAGCGAAGAATTTCCAAGTGGATTTTTTGAAGCGGATTTATGAAATCAATCCCACGAATGCAGATATTGATCCTTGTTCGATTAATTCCGCAGAGAATTGTATGTTTCGTCTATGGAATTTACCATTGTCACATACAGATATTGTACAATATCAACGAACTGAAGCTGATACTAAAATATCTATCGAGAGGTGGTTGAACATGGTGGGGAATACCAAGATTATAAGATTGTGAAGGATATCTTATATCAAAGTACTAAGGTGAAATATTCATCTTATAAGGTTTTGGTTCCCCGTTTACTTGTCCCTATGTTATTAAGTTATTATCACTCAATGTTACCTTATGGGGCTCATCTTGGGATTTTGAAGAGTTATAAGAAAATTTCCAAGTATTTTACTTGTAACAACATGTACGACGAAATTCGAGAGTATGTACGAGGGTGCCAACTCTCGAAGGCTCGAAATTATCTTCCTCAAGGGCAGTTGATCTCAGAATATTTTTCTGAAGTGAATGGCCATAACTACGTGGATTTGGCTGGGCCACTCCCGTGTAGTTATGGATACCGGTACATTCTACTTTGTCTCGATTCCTTCATTTAGTTCCTTTACGTAATGCAACTAGTAAGCTTGTTATCAAAGCCTTGAATGATATTTTTGTCGTTTCGGGTTTTGTCATTCTCTTACGAGCGATAGGGGTCCGTGTTTTTCTTCCGTTGAATTCAAGAATTTCCTTTCTAGAAATGGAATAAAACATATTAGGAGCTCTCCTTATTTTTCTGGTGGAAATGCAATCGAGAAATAGGTGAGATTAGTAAAAACTAGCCTGAAATCCTATTTAAATCGAAAACAAGAGAAATGCGCATATGTTATAAACCAACTGCAGTTTTCTCTAAATACTGCTGAACATTCGGAGTTGAAATTTTCTCCATTTAGATTGTTTCTTGGGAGGGATCCCATTGATACCTTGATGGTCAAGTAGGAAATTTCCTCTGAAGATATTGATGGTCCTAATAATGCCACTATATGGGAGCAAGCTTTAGAAAACATGCACAAAGCTTGGGAAGAGAGACGAAGGATATATAATAAGCATACTGTTTCTGTCACCTTTGTTGTCATGATCGTGTTTTGATCAAATCACAGCAAAATCATCCCTACTGGATAAGGTTACAAAATCATTAGCCTTTAATTGGTGGGGTCCTGTTACTGTAATTGCTAAACCTACGGTAAATACATTAAAATGCAAAACAAATGAAAATAAAATAGTCGTGACGCATACTACTTTAGCTAAGCTCTATATAGAGCTCAGAAATGTATATAATGGACCCATGTAAAGTAAATTGTTCTTTATTGAATTGTATATTTATTGTTCACCTTCATCATCATTCATTCGTTACTAACCCTTTTCATCATCACTTCATCTCATGCTCATTACTATATTGTACTATACATATGTGATTTTGCTTTAAAATGAAAAATATTCTAAAGATTTTTTCTGGAGGGGGACTTTTGCGTATTTATTGGTAATATAGAGTAAAATGAATGCAAAAGGGATTTAATTTAAAATTAGAAACAGCGCTGTTTCCTTCTATATTTTTCCGGTAACCTATTCACCTTTCCTTTTTCTATCTGTATTCCACTACAGTATATTTATTGGGATATAGAGTTTGGTGTTTTCTTAATTTAAATGATCTGGTATTATGGTTGGAGTCGTCTGTCAATATGTCATGTGATTGCTATACTTCAATTTGATTGCTTGTTTATCTTTCCAATGAAGGAGCCTTGAAAATAAGTGATTGGGCTCATCACTTGTTGTCTTCGCGAGGTATGTATAATACAATATTTAATATTGTGTGTAGAATATTTTATTTGTGAATTTAAAATCATATTCTGGGTTTTCCGTGAGTATATAAAAAATCATGTAGATACAAAATTGTTAAATATTCTAATTAAACCATCAGTTCAAATATTGTTATTGAATTTCTGTGATATAAATAATTATATTTCAAATATGGTTTGCGCTGAATATGACTTGTTGTAAGGCAGGAACCATCTTGGAATTTCATTTCATACAATATGTGCCTGAGGAAGTTTTCAGTAATTATATTTTTTAATGGTTTTTGCATGAATCGAATTTATTTAAATCTACTACTGGTTGAAAACATTTTTCAAAATCGGACAAAACTTTTTCCAAGTTCACAAATTAATTGTTCTATTCAACATTACGTATTACATATACTCCACAGTTGAATAGATAAATATAATTCAAAATTGCGTATATTTTCTTTGTTGTTTTATTAAAAATAAAATTTGTTAATATTATCTGAATTCTTTTTGTGTTGTTTGTCAAGTAGTGTTATTATGTTCCTGCAACCTTTGAAGACATATTATTATTTGTTGAGCTTTAGTATGCAATATTATCTTCTTTATCCTTCCCTATTTCTCCTTCCTCCCATTTACATAGTACAGAAAAAATATATATTAATACTAAAAGAAAATTCTTATCAACCCTTAACCTGGGTGTCATCCTTTCTCTTTCCTTTAGCTAATTGCGAAAGCGAGGTTGCATATAAATTTGCTCGCTTTTTTAGTTTAATTAACCTCATCTAGGGTAAAGCTACTTGAGAAAATTCACCCTTTCCGGGAACGATTTTTAAAATTAGAAACATAGTCTTTCTTTTTATAATTAACACTTTAATGGATAAATTATTAAGAACGTTTAATTGGTTCAATAATAATAAGTTGTATATTTCTTCTCTAAATGCTCCCGCTCAGAACATTCCTATCTAAATTCTTAATTTGAACTGCTCTAGAATATATATAGTGATCTCCAATTAGGGATTGGCTTGCGGAGTAATTTGCCTCGCGTTCTCTTACAAGCTGTCAAATCTACTCCTTGATTATTTCTATCAGCTTTACTAATTACTTATAATACGCTTCACCTAGTTGCCCTAAGCGTGAAACAACTTCTTATATGAAATGCTTCACTGGGAAAAACTAGCTAATTATTAAAGTAGCGTAGGTTTCGGTAAGGTTGTTTTTAGACCCGTAAGCTCGATCCGAGGTTAAATCAAGTGGTAGGAAACTCTATCAGCTTCGTCTATGTTTCAAGACTCCGCTTCAAACTAAGTTTAAGATCCTTAAAGGAATCTTCGATCGATTAGTAGTCGGGTACCTCTTACCCTGTGAACACCTCTTAGTTCACTTAAACTTAATTTTCTCGCCGTTCTGTGATAAACGAGATCAAAATGTCCAACATTAAATCTTTTAGTCCTGAATAAATTATTCTTTAATTTCCCTACACACTTCTCCTCGTACCTTAATTATACAAAAACCCATATTCAACTAGCCAGAATTTCAAACGATAGTTACATTTCGCGATAGTTATATTTCCCTTCCAAAAACTCCTTAAATTCGAGTTTTACAACTCATTTTTTTAACTTACGTATCCTATCCTCTCTCGAAGTTAAAAACCAACATTTATAAGTTAGACAATAATTCACCCAAAAATATACTCAAGCGAAAAACTGTTCCTTTTATTCTGAGAAACATAAAGACGAAAAACCCGTCTCCACCACTTTGGAGGATTCCTTTCAGAATGACTTAACTTGAAATTCCGCCTCTTTTTATAGCTGTTGAGTAATTCCCGATCAAAGGAATCTCTTGCGGGTAGCGGGGAATATGAGTTTACCTCACCCAAGAAAAATTCCTTGTCCTATTCAAACTACAACATTTCACGTTCCTCTGAGAACTGTTTCCAACTATTGTAATTTCACTAAATTGAATACAAGAAAATTACAAGAATAAAAAATATGAATATGGATAAGTACACATTATCATAAACTATATACACAAAATATATACACTACTAAACTATTAACCAGGCCTGGTACGTCTTAATCTACTAATTATTTATTACTAACACACACAACTTATAAGAAATACAGCAAGGTTTGCCTTGCAAGAATACCATTTCCTTTCAATAGTCTACATTTTTACGTGCGCTAAGCGGCGTTGTGTGCCACATAACTGACCGGGAAACTCTTCTCGGAGGGGCTACTTGTTTGAGTAGAGGGAAGGGAACGTAAAACGTTCTTTCCTGATTTCCAAAGATTTGGTTTTTCTGGGAAGGGATGGTAATGGTAACATTACCCACCTTGGCTGTTACAAGTTGTTAATGTTTTCAAGTGACGGCTTTTGTACATGTCCTCGACAGCCAGGTGACTTGTTAATGCCACACTGGGCGACCGTACAGCCTGACGAGTGCAATGTGTAGAATCTCCTGATCCGACTAAATTACAGTCGGATTATGATTAAAAACATTTTCAGGACACTGTATACCTATTACATAAAAATGCCAACTACTGTATTTCTGCTCTGCAATTAGTGCGAATTTCCAACTCATTTTAGTGGTTGCAGGGTCAATATCCTTTTCTGTTTTCGAGTAATTCTGAAATTTTGATAAATGTTATAATAAATTCGTAAACTCAATGGAACTTAATGTCTGTAAACAGTATATCATAAGAGAGAGAAAAGCATTAATTTGTGGAGATCTATCATTATTGCAAAGTTGCGGATTTTCAAATTTGGAATATTTAAACTCATCTGAGTGTTTATTAAAGAATAATTCTATAAATTCTATAGATTCATAATTCTAGTTCAGTGGAATGGGTACCATAACGAACAGGACTTCACATCGAAATGTAACTTAATATGATAATGAAAAAGTTTCAGTTCAAAGTGATCTCCCTTACACTTTAACTTTGAATATGTCAAAACACATCCCCTTAAACACTGTAGAGAAAAATATATTTTATTGCTCCATCATACTGGTATTATCAATAGAAACAGATATTAATGGTACCATGAAAGAAAAAAAGTTTGCCAGACACAAAAACAATACCCCCCATCCACTCATAGAAAAGTTGTAGAAGGTTGAAAATGTTATTATGTGACAGTATTTCGTAGACTGAATAACATACTAAAAGCTCACTAAAATAATATATTAAAACCTTAAGACTGAGGAGAATTGTACCAAGTGTTTCCAAAGTTACGAAAATTAAGAATGTGAAATTTGCACCGTAATCACTACTATTATGTTGTAAACTATGGCGGTAGAAAGCTCGATTTGCAGTTAAGTATTTATAATTTCATCTGTTAAAACTATCGTAATTAGTTGTTGTGTGGTATTTTCTCGCAAACCTTCCTTTTATTTCATTGTAAATAGTTGATTTTTGTGTGTGTGTGTGTATGATGCTATTCCTGCCCAAATTTGCTTTGATGGTATCGGTACTTCCGAGCAACGAATTGTGATTTTCCAACACAAGTCAAGGGGACGTGCTTTGAGGTATTCAAAGTTAAAGTGCAAGCCCAGTTACTTTGTACTTGTTGAATTTTTCATTATCGCATTACGTTGCAAGTCTTTGTTAAATCCTTTTCACTAGCTTTCCAATTACACCAGTTTCATTGCTTTAGATGAATTAACATGATAATTAGTCCCATAACGAGATGTTTTGAACTTTGACGAAACTTCCAAAATTGCAATACCCGCAGTTTTGTTCACAATTGCGATTAAAAACTCCACGAAATGGTATTTCTGCAACTGTCATGACGGACATTAAATGTAGCGAATCGTAATGAAATCCAAGGGAGCCGGGTTGACTGATGTGTTGAAATGACTGAATTGTCCTCTTGATGGTGTGTGTGTGTGTGTGTGTATGTGTGTGTAGGATTAATATTATGTAGTGTGTATATTGTCAATTCTTTAGTATAAGCTTCACTAGTAGTTTTGTCACAATTGATTTTTTTTCACTATAATAAGTAAGCATTGAGAGCAGTTTTTTTAAACCCTCTACGTCTTTACTTGTTTATATAACTACCTGTTTCAGAAACAAAAGAAATTAAAAAATATGAGTACAATTGTAAATGAAAGTAAAAAAAATCGTTTAACTGAATGACTTTTACGTGTATAGAGCATCTAGTTTACTTTATCAATAATTATATGTGTAGTGTTATGTAAACTTCGAATGGTATTCATTATTAAATAAATATAAATATATTTCTAAATGTGGTATACGTATGTAGACCTTCCCTCTTACATTATTAGGTATACAGATCATGAATGGCTTTTCTTAAAACTCGCCTTAAAAATCCACTGACGAAAACGGTTACTATAATCTTGTAAATTGGGGAGATGTTCAGGTTAATTTCAAGTTACTTCAGTTTCAACTTTTCAAAAAGATATTTTCGTAATATTAGGTTTACACATCCACAATATATTTATTAAGACAGGGATCTAATTTCTGTATGTGGAATTCATCTTCTGTATACCATATTGACTCTTTATGTTTGGTACTTCCCTGGTAGTAGGGGATACATGTAGGTTCTGCAGACAACTTTCCTCTCAACCCCTAACTGCCACAAATTACAAATCCACCATTAGCCATATTACTTTAACAAAGAAGAATAGCACAAAGTGAGATTGAGTAATTGCAATACACATAGGCTTTTAGGACATTTAAAATCATAAAAACTTACATCTAAAATTACACTACACTACACTACTTATAATAACACTTTTACTCTATCCCATAATGACCCCAAGCTAATGTATTTACACCATCTCTTAATATATATCTTTTATCATCTGAAGAATCTAATGCTAGCTTATGAACGGTTATACTATATATATTTATCGTGCTTATAACTTCTAATGAGGTTTATGTCTTTATACGTTTTAACATTTTTAAATAAGCTTTCTATATAATCATTAAACTGCAACTCCTTTGATATTACAGCTTTAGTTACTCCTTTAGCTTTTTTCTCTTCTTTATTTTCTACTCTATAAGCATACATCTTTGATCTCAATCCAATAAACTCTGTCATTATCTTACTTTTATTCTCATCTTTCATCTTACCTATCACTTGTTTGTTTATTAGTGGTAGTCCGTATATATAATTTTCCTTGTATTCACTCGTGTCAAATTGATCAACTATTTCTGCTATATCTTTGTAAAAGTCTTCAGTCTCAATCTCATATATAAAGCTATCGGTATCCATATAGCATAAAATTATATTGTTTCCATATTTCGGCTTCATAGTATTATAGTGAAAATCATACATTAATAGTTTTTTGATAGTTCTAATACGCTCATACCAACATATATTGGCTTATTAAATGTCAATCGCTCTTTTTTCATATATATATAGCACACAAATTCTCTGTAAATATTGTTCTGTAATCAAAATTAGGTTTTGCAATTAATTTTTCTACTCTTTCAGGATCACATTCTAATTGTATGGGCTGCCTCTTTCTAATATTTTCCATTGTTTTTCCGAATACCGAGTTATTCATGAGCTTATAAAAATCTTCTTCAAACTTGTTTTTAGCTTGCGTTCTCATATTTGTATTTAAGTCAATATATTTCTTTAGCCAGTCTGATTGTTTGAATTCTAATATTCTATGCACTTTCTTTAATCTCATTCCAAGTGACATATATAGTTTTAAGTTCCTATAGTGAATTACATATCTTTCCTTATTATAAAGTGTCGTTAATAATTTTGATTGTTTAGATTCTGGTGGACACATATTTTCTGGAGCTAATGGTAAATCAGAATGTTTGTTGTGTAAATACCTCGGATATTCTAAATCTACTTCTAATATGTAGCCACTTTCTGAATCATCTGGAATGTTCATTATAGCTATGCAAGGTTTAATCCATTTAAAGTCTTTATAAGGCATGCATTGACTCATTGCCCATCCATATAAGTTGTTTGCGTCTAGATATGCTAGGTATGTTGAACACTCATCTTTATTATAATCTTCCATATATTTGTTGTTAGCTTTTACATATCTTTTACTGCATTGTGAGATTCCTCCTCGTATACCCTTTTCTAACATTAGTATTTTATCATAATCAGTTAACATTTCTAAGTTAATTTTAGTCATCTTTAACATTGCATCCCACGATAAGCCTGGTGCTGTATAATACCATGCAGGATCTAATCCATATGCCTTTAAACACACATCTCTAAAGTTTTCAAATATATCTGTTAATTGAAGGACATCTGTTTTGTTATAATGTTCAGTTAAGTCCCTCACTAGCTTCAGATCGAATTCTTTACAAACTCGTACATGAAGCTTATGACGTTCAGGACTCATTTTTTCTCCTGTTAATCTGTTTGTAAATTTCTCTATAGATAATGGAACAGATTCTTCTAATTTTTCAAATGAATCAACATAATCAAATGGATAATCACCTTTAGTATTAACTAGATCAAGTTTATCAATCGGGAAAAACTTTAATGTTTCTCGAAATTGTTCTGGTTTTAAATTACTAGTTAACTCTGCTAAACTCTTTGGCATAAATCTAAATGAATCAACAAATCTTAAATTTTTCCATCTTTTTCTGGTCCTGGTTTTACATATTTTTCATATGTTATGTACCTTTCCTCATTATTAGCGATTAGTTTAATTTTCTATGTATCATAAGCTAACTCTTTAATAAACAAATGCGTATCATAACCAGTTAAATTGTGAAGAAATACAGGACAAAAGTTGGGATTTATATAATTTAAATTGCAATAACTATGAGCTGCACCTCTAAACTTTCCAGTTAAATGATCATGATCTCTTACTTTTGCTTTATTTTTATTTATCTTATACAAACATTTTCTTAATTCGTATTTCCATTCTTTTATTTTTTCACTCATATCATCTTTATCCTTGTAGAACTGTATTTTCTTCTTTAATATATTTATTTTTTTATCAACGGCTGGTGGTAAGTCATTCAAGTTTTTCCCATATATATGACAAGTATCAGAACTGTTATAAGCTTCTATTTCCTCCTCACTAAGCGGGGTCATATCAACTACCCTGTTATATATTTCCATAATTTCTATTGCTTCTTTTTGCAACATTTCAATAAATACTTTTGCAGCATCTGGACCTATATAACTAACAGGGGCTTTATAGTTCCCATTTGAATATTTGACATAGTAACAAAAACTCATTGGTTCATGCTTTTGATATTTTACTGTTTTACTACAATTATGCTCTCTTTTTAACTTACATAAGATGCATTCAAAGTCGGCAATTATCACAAATGGAACTCTTAATGATCGATTATAGTTTTGAAACTCTATTTGATTGTCGTATGGTTTTGGAAGTTCTATTCTAACAGCCTCATGCTATTTACAATATAGCTCATGGTTTTGCAACTGCTTCTCATTTCGAAAGTGCCTCGTTAAACATCTGTCGCAGAAGTATAGTTTTTGCTCATGTTTTGTCACTTGACTTCTTATTAACCGTGATAGTTTTTTTATCCAACAAAAATGACTGTTTTTTCATCTTTTACATATAATAAATTGATATGAGTTTCTTGCTTATTTTTTGTGATTTGAAGTGGATATATATTATAGTTTTTGTCATAGCTGTAAACATTGATGGAAATATTACTTCTTCTTTCAAATTTTAGAATATCTCTTAATTGTACAGGAAATTCAATGTTATCACAATACTTCTTTTGCAACTCATTAACAAGCTGTTTATAATGTGAATGTCTTTGATACTGAGAACATCTGTCTATAGGTTTTAAATAGGTTGCAAAGAATACAAGAAACATTTGTTGTCTTTATTTTTAATATTAATCACTGCTTTCTTATCTTTAATTGGTTTAGGAAGTTCAATATAGGAATAAGCTCTTAATGGTACATACTTGTTTAATCTGATTTGTAAATATTTAATTTGATGCAATGTCCATCCTGATCCTCTACCTTCAAACTCTTCCATTTCTCTACGAAGTTTTTGTTTTGCATAAGATATATATTCATTTAAGTCAGTTGATTCTAATATTCTCTCGTTTGATGTTTTGAAATTGCGTTCTTGTATTTCTTTATCTTTTATATAATCACAAATGAAACCAAGGTTTACTTTAACTGGGTGAAATTTTAATTCCTCTTTGATTTTGTTAATAGCAACTCTTCCACTTGTATCTAAATATTTTATTGGGTCTTTATATCCTCCTGTGTTTTCAACTTGAATGGTTTGTAAACGCTTCCTTAATGCTGTTTCTTCTAATTCTGCTTTTATAGGTATACGTGTTGGTTTCGGTTCTTCAATTACTTCTTGTTTAAATGGGAATATATCTTTTATCTGTCTTCTGGTTTGTTCATCATCATATTGCTTAAGAAGGTTTATTAGTTCATGTTTTCTTAATCGGGAATATCTTTTGATTCCCTTTTCTTTACATTGCCGTATTAACTCTATTACAGTAAATCTACTATAATTACTCATCTTATTTACTATATAGAAAACCTTACTACTCAATTTTTATCTTCGCCGAATTATTTCTAATCATTTTTGTACTATTTTTAGTTCCATATATCCTAATACAATATTAACATTGTATACTCCTCCCATTGTCTACATATTACGCGTTGTATTAGAACACGACTTTGATGAGAATAACCCATCAAAGTTACATATACATATATTAAAATTAAATCATTTTTGTAAACTTACTCATCATCGCCATAATCATCACTACCATATTTATATTCATCATCACTATCCAACTCAAGTGTTTTTTGTTGCATTATTAATAATTCTTTTTCCTTTAACAGTATTTGCTTCTCTAATAGTGCTGCTAAGAGTTTAAGATCATGATGAATTAGTTTCAGTCTATCATGTAATAAATCAAATTCTTTCTCCATATTTATTATATAGAAAACCAACAAAAATGAGATAAATTTAAAAAATCTAAGAATAAAAACGAACAGGTGAATATGACTAGTGCTAAGGAAATATTATCTTACAAACCTATATTTGATTGTGTATGTAAACATTTAGATATTGGTGGTTATAATGATGAAGACAAAACAAATTTTAGCGTGTCCATAGGTATGTTAGATCATTTGTTCAAGAAAGTCAGTAAAGAAAACAACTCATTTCTTATACAAAACATTATCTATGCAAACGTTATGAATTTGTCTGATGAGATGTTAGATTCACTGACTGATGAACAATGGTTATCTATAAGTTATGATGATTATGAGGAGGAATATAACTATGATCACATTACAGAAGATTTTATACGCAAATATCAGGAGAAAGTTAATATGAGTAAAATATGTTCATGGAAAAAGTTATCAGAAGAGTTTATAAGAGAATTAGCTGATAAAGTTGATTGGGGGAATATTTCGGAAAACCAAGACTTATCAGAAGACTTTGTAAGAGAATTTGCAGATAGAGTTGATTGGAAAGAAGTATCGTTAAATCAAAACCTATCTGAAGAATTTATTAATCAGTTTATAGACAAAGTTGATTTTGTTGCTATATCTTATGGAAGCAAACTCTCTGAAGCCTTTATACAAAAACATGCAGATAGAGTTGATTGGTGGAGCTTATGTAGGACTAAGCAATTATCAGAAAACTTTATAAGAGATTACGCTGACAATGTAGATTGGTCAATAATTTCAATGTTTCAAAATTTAACAGAAGGATTTATTGCAGAGTTCAAAGACAGAGTTCATTGGCATAACATTTCAATCTATCAAGACCTCTCTGTAGAGTTTATATATTTATTTAGACATTTTGTGAATTGGAAAGTTATAATAAGAAAACACCATAATAATCCCGATTTAGGTAGTATATTGAATTTAGCATTTGATGTTACAACAGATGGTTTGTTTAATGTTTAACTAATTACCTTTTATGACTATTATATCATAAAAGTCGTAACCTTAATTATTACATATTAACCTTAATTATTAGATATTAACCTTAATTATCAGATAATAACCGATCATATAAACAATCAATTTCTTTAATCAATTCTTCTTCTGATAGGGGTGTCCAAAACTCATTACCCTTACCTTTACGAATATCTAGTTCTTGTTGCATTAGATTGAATAGCTTAATACAGTTAGGATCTCTAAACTTTTCGTATATTATTACATGATTCGGATATTTTTCTTCTGCTTCATTAGAGGCTTATATAGGCTTCTCTTCTGACAACGAATAGCATAATAAGGGAAAGGATCATTAGGTTTGTTCTTCTTGTATATGATTAGACAATTATCTTTTGAAATATCATCTGTATATGATGCTGCGATTGTTTTAAGACGATTTATTTCCTTTTAGACAGCTCTAGCTATGAAAGTATGCACTTTCGATCGCAGGTCCATATGAACTTTTTCCTTATTTTGATGTGAGGAATCACCTGTTTGAATTTGTCGGTCTAGTCCATTAAGAACTAGTAATACTGCATTTATTTTTGGCAGGAGTATCTATACTAGTGTTGAGACTATGCATTTCCTTTGTAAGATTTCTAAGAGTTTATGTGTGACCATAACGACTAGGTGTGCCACTGTTACGTGTGGGTATGTCATTATGATAGTCTATCACTGTTAAATAGTATAAGAGTACCTATGTATCTATGCCAGTGCAAGAGTTTTGTTCACTGTTACGAGACAATGCATCGCTGTGTAAGTTTGTTCTGTCATATTGTAGTTCATTACTGTGTGTCACTATTATGAATATGTATGCTACTGTTACAGGTGTACATGCGTCTGTGTAACTTTCTGTGCAATCGTTGCCGGTATATGCATCGCTGTGAGTTTGCTTGTATCAGAGATTTTGCTGTTCATTAATGTTAAAAGTATGCGTCACTGTTGTGAATATGTATGTCATTGCTACAGGTATTTGTGTATGTTTATACGGTTTTGGTTTAACTGTTACTAGAATATGCATCACTGTCTCACTTTCTTTGTACCACTGAAATTCCGTAGCTTCTTACTGCCAATAGTACGTGACATTGTTACAAGTGTGTGTGTGTGTGTGAGAGAGAGAGAGAGAGAGAGTCAAAGCATGAATTTGTCACTTCTACGCGTATATTTATCGATATATTTAACTCCAGTGTCATTATTAGGTGTATGAAATTATGAAGGACATGACTTACTATTATTTAGAATCTAAACCATGACAGGAAAACTTGAATCTTCTGCCTTAACCGTTGTCTTATAGATCGTTTTAAATATATTACATTCCCTTTTAAAAGAGGTCGGTTACACAATCTGATTTTAGCTTTTTTGTACTGAATATTTATTTCATTATTTTAGCGGGAACCTTTGAAGGAACTGTAACAATTATCTATTAATTTAAGTTTTGTGATGTGTAGTCACTTTACAAACTGTTACATTAGTTAATTGTAACTCTTAACTGAAACATTATTACAACTGATTTTATGACGGAAATTAAATTGGAACTCATGTGATTACATTTTGCGGCTCCATCTATTACCTCTATCATAATTACTACTACTTCTTTGATTGATAGGAATCTGGATTGACAAAATGATATATATTCTATATTAAAGGCCATTTATTACTAGGAACAGAACAATAATCGTATTGGTAGAAAACGAACCACTGATCAGATATTTTGTAAATAATTTATCTGTTTACATAGAGTAAATGATTTGTTTAATGAAATATAATTATGGGTTAATAAACCAAAGGTTGATTCTCACGGGAATAAAAAAGGATTTTATTTATATACCAAATATGTTTTTTTTTGCGATTAGTGTTTTGTGCTTCTCATTAGTCTACTTATAAGAATCATATTGTATTGTTTAAATATCGTTGAAGATCTTAGTGGCAAAAACAAGTGTTTCACTTTAATTATGATTATATATATATATATATTAAATCAAATGTATACCAAATTCTCTTCTGCTTTGCACCTATTATTTCTTGTCATCTTTCTGTGCACTAGGATAAAGTACTCAATGTATTTTCAAAGGATTATACATTATTATTTAGTTGTAATATTGCGATTTCGTTTTTATATTAACTAACTAACTCTATGGCCTATGAAACCCGGAGGTTTAATGCCGCGTTCACAAAAGCTCTCCACTGACTTCTATCCTTAGCCAACTGGATCCAGTTTCTAATTTCTATTTCTATCTCTCAGAGATCCATCTCAATATTATCCTCCCATCTGTGTCTAGGTCTTCCTAATGGTCGTTTCCAGATTAATCTTCAAGTCAATACTTTGATAACGTTTCTACTTTCTTCCATCCTAGCTACATAACCTGCCCACCTAAGCCTAATAGACTTGATGACCCTAACAATGTTTGGTAAACCGTATAAATTATGCAGCTCCTCGTTATCAAGTTTCTGCCATTCCCCATTCCCGTTCCTCTTGGGTTCGAATATTCGTCTCAGGATTTTGTCTTCAAATACTTTCAGTCGATTTTATATTACAATTACAATTTAACATAATATACTTCCTGTTCCTCTTGGGTTCGAATATTCGTCTCAGGATTTTGTCTTCAAATACTTTCAGTCGATTTTATATTACAATTACAATTTAACATAATATACTTTTAGTTAGTCATGCATTGATTGGCAGAAAATTCAGTTTTATTATCGGTAATTTGAAAAAATATAACAGGATACTTCCTATATATTTCTGGTCAGACAGTAAAGCATTTTCAACACCAGTGTATTTTAGTGATTGCATTTAATTGTTTATAGTATATCCCTTATTTGATAAAGCCAAGTTTCTTTCCATTGCCATATTGTTTCATAGATGATTCAGGAAGGTTTTTACTCTTTAAGACTGCGATGGATTTTTTTAAAATATTTGTAAACTTAATGATGACAGGTCAGTGCATTCACTGATAATATGAATTCATAAATTCATATTCTGATTGCGATAGTAATAATCTTAAATTAATTACTTTATTTTTATGTTCATGCAGTGTTAAGCATTTTTATACGTTTTACTTATATCTCTTGCTGATAATTTTGATTATTTGTATTTGCAACCAATCTTCATAACCTGTTTATGTGTAGTATAGTTATGGAGTTCCTCTTTTGCACTTTATGGCTTTCAGAAAACAATAGTTGATTTCACATTTCAATCTTGTACATGACAAGATTTGATTTCAAATATGATTACTAGCCTTGATTTAAAATGTATATCTAAGGTATAGAATGGCAGGTCTGTCTTAAATACTTTTAGTATTATGTACTATGTATTTACGTTAGTGTATCTATGAACATCAGCATGCAAACGTTATTTTTGTGTACTTAATTTTGAAACTTCAGTGTTTCTCAATAGTTTGTTTGTTAGCTTATTATGTTTATAGCCAAATATTTGTATTAGTACTCTTTTAAAACTGTTCGTAATACATTTTCTAGCTAATAAGAAAAGTGACTGTGATTTACTTTAAGAAAAAAGTTATTACGAAACATTCTAACAAAGCGTCTGGAATTTAGTATAACTAAAACATACTAACTAAAAGTTAGTGTATAATACTCTAACAATAAAAAAAACTGCATATTTCGAAAAAGTAAATAAACAGAAAACTTAGTGGAAATATTCTCACAAAATGACTAAAAAGTATTTGTATACTAAAAGTATAAAAATTACAAAATGTTAGTTAATGAGAAAAGTTAAATGTAATTATTTCTACGAGAAAGTTTATGTACCTGTGCTCTGTAAAGAACTAATAGCAAAATTATGTAACAATAATAATGCAGAAGTTAATGCATACTAATGTTATCAAATTCCTGCAATTCAGTGTATCACAAAAGGTAAAAGTATCGTGCACTGTATTTTATTGTAGGAAAAAGTTTTTTTCGAGATTTAGCTTAACAAAATATTATAATAAAATTTTAATGCAAAAAAATAATGTACACTGCTCTAGGAAAATGTTAGTAGAAAGTTGCTTAATTTAGTTCATCAGAGAATTCAAAGAAATTTGAAGTGTAATTTCCGGTGCGGAAAAAATCTAAAATTTAGTTTAACAAAAAAGTATTTAACAAAATATTGTAACAAACTGAATGCAAAAGTGATATTGCAGTGTTGTAACAACGTCAGGGACATGGTCCCCATGAGACCTAAAGCTCTAAATCAATATCACTACCTATTGAATCGAAACTCTCGGCATCGTACCACGTTGCACAGACAGTGATAATTCAAATTTTCCTGCTAAAATTTGAATTTCTATTGTTCTGATCATATAACTCCCCCCCAAGAAAACGAAAAAAACGTTATGCGATAAAATCCACCAATCATCGACGAGTTTCTTGTAGTGAGGTCCTACTTCTTCCGTATAATCACGTAGATAAATTGTATAGGATGAAAGGAGCATATAGGTATATATGAGCTTTAGCAGCGAAATTATTGTATGCTCTAGCGTATGTGTTTTAATTCTATGATTATATACAGGATGTTAATGAACTAGACCAACAAACTGAAACTGGGGATTCCTCATAAATATATAAATTATCTAATCATATATATTTTTTTTAATGTGAAAAGTAATTTCCAGTTCGTAAAAAAAATCTGTAATTTAATTTAGCGAAAAAATAATTAATAAAATGAATGGAAAAAGTTATATTGTACTGTTCTAATAAAGAGTTATTAGAAGTTTTTGCAACTTAGTTTGTCTGAAGAGTTAAAAACTATACACGTAATTTTTGTAAGAAAAAGTTTCTGTAATTAATTTTAACATTAAGTTAAGAACAAAATACTATTATAAAAATAGTACAAAAGTTGATGTATGCTGTTGCTAGAAAACTGTTACAGTTTACGACTGAAGGGACAACTTTCAGATTTAAGGCTTATTTCTCGAGCACAAAGAAAATACTATTCTAGAGCAAGCCCTAGAAGAAGATATCTATTATACAACGAACTAAACGTGTTGGGATGAGAATCTGGAAAACATCAAAAATTATCCAAAAATCTGGTTCTCCTCAACGATAGGTTGGTGGGCAAGATGGAAATTTTAAAACGTCTCTTTCCCTTGGGAGAGCAATTTTATAGTTTGGCAATGTATCTTCTTCGTGACTGCAAGTAAATATTCTATCTTTGGTCTTCCCCCTCCTGGTTTTCCTTCTGTTTCTCCCTCTACTAACACGGTGATCCAATCAGATCTTGGATCTTTCTGTGTTAAAAACATGGCCATTTCCTTTTACGTCTTTCTCGTTTTTATTAAGGAATTCTTTCATACCCTCTTCTATATAGACGTTGAACAGGGAGGTGAAAGTCCACATTCTTGTCTTACTCCTTCACTTATTCTTGCTTACTTCTGATCTCTTCCTGTAACAGCTGTCTGTTTCCTGTAAAGCTGATATATTATTCCTCTGTCTCTATAATCCACTTTCAGATTCTTCAACGCTCTGAAATGATATTGCAATCTACGTTGTCAAAAGCTTTTTTTATATCTACAAATGCTATCACAATTGTTTTGTTTATTTTGATGTGTTATTCCATGATCAATCGTAGCCTCAGTATTGCCTCTCTTGTTCCACTTTTTCTCCTGAATCCAAACTGGTACTCCGATGGCTGTTCTTCGATTTTCCCTTCTATTCGATGTGCGATAATTGTGCACAGTACTTTTGATGCATAGGAAAGCAAACTCAATGTTCTGTGTTCCTCGCATTTCCGTGCGCCCTTTCTCTTGGGGATAGGAACGAAAATGCTTTGCTCGAAGTTTCTTGGCATTTTTCCATAGATGTACATTTCATTAATAAGATTAAATGCTTTCTTCCATGTTGCTATTCCGAGATTTTTAATCACTTCCGTTAGTATTTGATCCATTCCTGGAGCTTTACCATTTTGTATTTTCTCGAAAGCATTGTCAAATTCGCACTGTAAAGTTGATATACCTAATTCATTTTGATAGACGTCTTCTTCTTTCTCTAAGTGTTCTTCCTTCACTCTATCTCCGTTGTACTGTTCTTCAATGTATTTCTTTTAACCTTCTTGTTATCTGATCCTCTTCAATTAGCACTGTAAAGTCCTTGTATATGATAATGTCTGTGCATTTCTTTTTCTCACTGAACTCTTTTCTAACCTTACTATATACCGTTTCTGTATTAGCTTTGACTATATTTTCCTGTATTTCCTTACACAAGTTGTTTATCCAGTTCTCTCTCCTTCTTTACTTCTCTGTTGATGTGATTTCTGCACCTTCTATATCCATCTTCATTGTTTGTTATCTTGAACTGCCTTCTTTTCTCCATAATTTCCAATATTTATGCTGTTATCTATTGTTTAGATTGGTTTCTTGCTTCTTTTCTCGCTCGTCAGCTGCTTTCATGGCTTTCCATTTGAAGTTGATGTCATCTCAAGCTAAAACTACCTTAGACGTCTCTTTGTTTGTAATAGTTCACATTCCCTTTCGTGTTTATATCCCTTCTTAGTTTGATTGTGTTCCATATTCTGTTTGGTGCTACCACTCTTTTCTTCTTTAGTCGGAGTTCGCTCTTCATCAATAGTGCAAGAAGTTAAGATCAAAATTAGACGTTTATATTAAAAATCATACAAGCAAGGAACTATGTACAGTTGTAGTAGTTGACCTTCTTATCAGCATACTAAAAGACCCCTAATGATTGACCTTCAACTTCGGCCTCCATACTGGAAAATGGCCGCCGATTTTCAGTTTTTCCCCGGTAACTCCAAAATAAGCCGAGGTACCATAAATTATAAAGTGTAATGATACGTAGAAGATGAAAGAAAAAAACACACTTTGGTGTATAATACATCTCTTATATTTTATTCGTCCGGTAGATATGAATTTTTTTAAGTTATGCTAACTTTGATATTTTGTGCAGATAGTACACATTTTCTGGCAGAATTCGATCACTACAGATTGCATACTTACTCAAATTGTGCATTAAAATGAAAAGGATAAAAATATAGATTTTCGTGTATAATATGTTTATATATCCCTATCATTAGCTTGTAAATCGCACAGTAATAACATTTGTAAACAAGTGGTGATTCATAAAGTTTAGAATAAATGCAATTACTTTGTAATAGACTTACGTCTATTCAGCATAGTTTATTTTTCTTAACAAATCTCTTACTCTGAAGTACTATTTCTGGAGTGTTTATATGACTTTCAAAAGTGACACTACAATTTTATACCTAGGTATCTAAGGATGCTAAAATACATTAGACTACAAGAATTTATATTGAAAATTATTATTAAGAGTATGTTTTAAAGTTTGTTCCTATTTCTATGTAATTTTAGTATTAAATGCTAATAATTCATTCTCATTTTCTTGCGAAGTAGGAACATCCGGGTAGTTATCAAACGAAACACCTTGTCAATAACAGTACATGGGCGAACAAAACAGCCAGCATTGAAACAAACACAATTATTCTTACAAATACTTTTAGACACAAGACATTATGTGCAATAACTCAGAAGGAGCAAATTCCAAACCGGCATCAATCCTTGTTAGCTTGTTACCATCCCCAATTTGTAGGCTATAGTGAATTTATCTTCCATTCCTGCACTTGATTATATATACGGAAAGAATATTGTTCTGCTGCCGCACTTGTTGGGGGTAGCAATCCGAGATCAAATCTGGAACTTAATTCTTGACTACCGATGAGAAAATTGTACCCATAATAACAATATTCATCAAGGCTGCTTATAAAATTCCAACTGACAGCAAGTACAATGTCCACAATTCCCTTTTAAGAAAACTCAGTTATAACCTGTACTCAAGCTGAATTCTTAGGTAATCGCAACAATAAAGTTGCCTTAATTAATGTCTTGATAGCTTGTTGTTTGAAGTCTAATGTGAAGGTTTGCCAAACACAAGCTAATGCTGATATTTCATTCGTTAATGTGCCCTTGGAAAATTCAAAATTTGAAGTGCCTGTTGTTATTGGTCAGGACTCTTATCTTTTGATTATGTAAACAGCATTAACAAAGGAAAAGTGTGATTTGTCGCTTCTAAGGCCTGCTTGTGAGACTAAAGAAAAAATAAAAATAAAATTATATTAAATATTTACCAGCAACAGCTATTATTTGGGGAAGAAATATGTGATGTACTTTTTTTTTTGCATGCATCAACAGGTATACAACTTCGACTATGTATAGAAAGGGTAAACTTCAATCTATATGTCTTGTCCAGAAAGACAAATATTTGAGGAGTGTGTACCAAAGAAATAAAGAAGGACAAAAACATATCATTCCTGCACAAACAGATTAGTACATTTTTTCATCCGCCTACTAAACTGAAAAAAAGAGAACAAGGGATAACAGAAGAGCAGTCACACTCCGATCATCATTATCAACACTGCTCTTTATAGAACAAAGCAAATATTCACTTTTCACGCTTAATAATAAAATAATAGCAAAAGAAGATACTTACTCTGAACATTAAAGCATATCCATCTTATTACCTTTCCGGAGACACTCTTTTCATTATTTAAGGTCACCTCGATACTTTTCCCTTGCCCCCTTCATAGTATTTCAAAATACCCCTCAATTGTGTCCATAGCCTTTTTCTTGTACTTTATCTGCAAACTTATACCCTCTAATAATTTTTCTTCTATCGGGTCCCTTTACACTGTTATTGTGTTAACTAATGTTGAAAACGTTTATATATCTACGAAATATTATTTTTTGTATCTTTTAAGTATTAAAAACTTTTGTACATGAGTGTACAGGAACTGAAAGACGTACAAACATTATTTATTTTAAAAAAATATAGAAACTTTCAAATGCATAAACAACTTCAAAATAGTCCATAAGGATGTGTGACGTCCGAGTTGTTTATGTATTTCAAGCCAGTGAAAATATTGTAGAAATATATATAAATACTACCCAAAATTATCAGAAGGAACAAGAAATATAAGACCGGAAGGATTACTTGCTCAAGTCAGTTTTGCAGTATCTACGAGAAATGATAATTCACTCAGCTCGGAACTTTGTATGTAAGTTAACTTTTTTTTCTATAATTGAATTTGTCTTGTTTCGAGAATGTATGTTTACATATTCTCATGGAGGTCTCCTAACAGGCATACCAACGATCAGATCATTCAGATCTTTGTAATTTGATAAAGGTGTTTTAATAGTCAGATTAATATTCTTGTTCAAAATATTCAGGTTAATGTCTTTTAAGACAGCAGACAAAATAAGTGCACTTATTTACTCAACCAATATTAATGTTGAATATGTCTGCCACAATTGTATTTAATTGTTTTGTCAAGTAATCATTTATGATCAATTAAATGTATATCAATAAGAATTTCAATTTTATACATATTAACCTCAATTACCATTAAATATGTAAGACATAACCACTATATTACCAATCAAGTGTAATTAGACACTAGCAATCAGATTTAATAAATAAACTCAATAACTCCTTAATATATTTATAAATCAAAATATAACTCTTTTAATTAATTCAACGAATTGAAACATTATCTTTAAAAAAAATGTACTAATTTATTTTACAAGATTTTTTTATCAACAACCCACTTAACCATGTAGTTTCAAGTCAACTGACACATACTTAATAACTATTAAACTGGATTAACATGTAACTCCATATTTTCTTTTCTTTCTTATAAAAAGAAAAATATTAGACAGAAGAATGATGACCTCTTCGTTTCTTTCATTTGTAATCATATACTTCCTAGAGTCATATACAGCAATGAACGTGTCTTCAAGCAACACAGATTATCAATCATTAAATTTAAAGTTGTAATTAGTTATAAGCATACATATAAAATTCACGGCGCTATATCTTAAACACGAATCTTGTTCATGATATGAGCAACTAATAATATTATTGCACGAAAAAGAGCAAAAATATATCGATAAAGTCAAGGACATTCTCCCTAGAGATTTTTTTAATATTTAATGTTCCAAAAAAGACCAACGTGTGATTTTTAACCTTTTATTATTATTAGTGAACTTCGGCTTGAGTGGGTTTAGTATTTATGAAGTCCATAAATTGAACTCAACCATCAGTGAAATGAAGGCACAAGATTTTTTGATCTAAACAACCAAATACAAGAAATTAAAAAGGCCGATTTCAAGGTCATGCATTTGGTAACGATTATTTTTTAAGTAGTAGTGGAGAAAGCTAATTTCTCGAACTCACCATGAATTTTTATAACTTTTTTGCACTACAGCTACAAAACGTTTATTAACAACAGCTACAAAACAGTGAACGTTTCTTAACCACTCTTCTAAATTTTCAACTTATCATACAACACTTCGATACCATAATACGTTTTTGTAAAACAACGTTAAGAATGAATTAATTAAACCCAGCTGTTATGAACGAAATGATACAGAAAATGCAAATTTGTGTGGGTTACTCGCAGAAAGGGATCTAGGACTGTTTTACTAGTGCTCTAAGCAATTTTAACCTCTTTCGATCCCTCAACAGCAAATCTACACATTACAATTTAAATTTCGATTAATTATACAAGTGAGAATGATATTCTCTATAAAAATTTAGAAATGGTTTTCTGACCGAAATCACACAAATCTGTCTTAAAATACCTGAGTACCGGTACACAATTTTACTAAAAAAGAAATATATGAACTTGATCTGTCTATATACCAATCATGTAGTATGTTTTCAATATTTAAAATACAGGCTCTACGACGCTCGCAATAGACAATTGTAAGTTTGTAATTCAGAATTTAACTACAGGGTGAAAACTAAAACGTACTCCCTCCAGAACAAAGAATTTTTTGTATCCTCCTACAGGACTTCATGTAAGTAGAACAAGTCGGTAAGAATGGCCAAACAAAGTTATCGCATATTTGCAGTAGATGGAGTATACAATTTTATGACATACCTTCGAATACAAAACTTTTCACAAAGTAATTACTGACACTTACTAACAAGATTATCCGCAAACTTTACCATTAAATTCCGCAAATTAGCAGAAAATTCAAATCTAAGTTTTACTTTTAACTTGCACAATCTGAAAAGAACATTTACGTTAATGCATTCGCTACTTAAATATGAAAACAGCTTTTCCTGGATACTGTGCCTAATTTTCTTTTATCGAACACTTTTCCTTGGATTGTCACACCAATCGCTACAATAATTATTGTTCTATTAATTGAGATCTGAATTATTATAGAGTTTCTCTATAACGTGTCATTCATAATAATGTTTAACAGAAATATATTAGACAAACTTTCTCTTCCAGTATGAATACCCTAATCATGCGAGTCACTTTTACATTCTTTGTAATGCTTTTCTTTGCAGTTCTCCTCTGGGTATTATAATAGCCTCTGTTCGCGTCAACTAGTGATAAGTGGTCCAAAACTTGACATTTTGAATCCAATTTCCTTAGATTTTTTTTTTCATAATAGTACCACTACTGCTGTGCAACTACCACCGACGAAGACTTCGGATATTACTGTTAGTAGATTAGTGTATTTATATTGATTATATACGCGAAAATTCAAACAGCCTTTCCATTGAGGAAAGTGAAATGAGTGCCACGAATCCCACCTTGGACAAAGGACTAACTCTTTTACACACTTTCTCTTTAATAATATATATATCATACCAGTGTTAGTGTTCCTAGTGCTATTGTTTAGTGTTTAGTGCAGTAATACTTTTAGTGTTTCCTAGGACTAATTGTTCATCATAGTACAATTCTACTTGAAAAATAACCCTCTGGCTTATTCTTTTAAACTCGCCTCCTGGGTGTAATATCCATGTGGTCTATATTTGTGAATAACAACACGTCCTTCTTATTTACAAGAGTCGTTCAAGGTTGACCGGGATTTTCGGACGTAAATAATCTACGAATAGCCGGGTCGTGATGAAACTTCCAGGTGACGTAATATATTTCTTCTCGAGTAAGTAGCGCCCGGCATGGCGTATTTGGCGCAAGCGCAGCAGTTGCAGCGAACATGGGGCAAGCAGTGTGTCTGTGACTGTGGAGCAGCAGTGTGTAATCAAATTTCTTGTGAAGGAGAAAGTTAAACCAGCTTAGATTTTCAGAAGATTGCAAGCACAGTATTGTGAACAAACGTTGTCACGGACAAGAGTGTAGGAATGGTGTGAACAGTCTCGCGAAGGACGGAAGCTGGTGACAAATGAAGGGTGTCTTCTGGAACATAAAGGATGTTATCTACATGGATTTTGTGGACAAAGAGAGCACAATTAATGCCCAGTATTACCCCACACTATTAAGCGGTGCTGTACGAAAATTCATTTGCAAGAAAAGACCTGGGATATTGTCTGGAAATGTCATTCTTCTCCATGACAATGCCCGCTCCCACACGACCAATGTAACAATAATAACTCTGGAAGAAATGTGCTGGGCAGTTCTGCCCAATCCCCCTACAGTCCAGATTTAGCCCCAGTGATTATCATTTTTTTGCACCCATTAAAGACCATCTGGGAGGGAAGAAATTCACGACAGATGAAGCACTGCGGAACGATGTTCTCTAGTAGCTATGACAACAAACAAGTTCTTTTTGCGCCAAAGGAATCAGGGAGCTGCCACAACGATGGCAACGGTGCCGCAACACGCACGGAGAATACTTTGAAAACGTGACATAGTTTGGTACTTCTTGTGCTATCAGTTTCCTCTGAATAAATGAAAGTCCCGGTCAACTTGAACGTCACTTATATATATATATATATATATATATATATATATATATATATATATATATATATATATATATATATATATATATATATATATATATATATATATATATATATATAACATACTCTTTTACTACAACTACTATAAGCAATCAGATGACGGGAATTCTCATCACCAGGTCATGTGGCAGAAAATAAACACTAGTGCTACTGCTGTAAAGAAAGGGGGTATAAATGAAGCTTAAGGTCTCCATCGAGATCAGTTTCGGCTGGTCATCCCTGCTTTCTTAGCTTGCTTGGAGCTCTGAGGTATCCTGTTCACTTAGCTTGCCTGCAGCTTTGTGATATTCTTCCTTTCTCTTCCTGGGCCTTGCGATACACTTTTTCCCAAACCATATAGATTACTTTGTATTTGTCTTTGGATTACTTATAGTAACTTTGTGAGATATATTTGAAAAGAACTGGAAAAGCTTGTGGAAAAAAAAAAGAATCCCGTGTGCTGAATTGCTTTACCTACGTGCTAAGTGTAATAATGGTAGAACCTCATCTATTAGTGTATATAGTACCTTCATGGTAGCCATCTCGAAATTCACCATCTTCGATGCAGGTTCAAATTGTTTAGTAGCAAGTTTGTATGTTTAGGGGCAGTATTCATCACTGACACATATCTGACGTTATTTCTAACTTATCTCTGGCAATTTAATATTTATTACGTTCATATAATCATTGGCGTGGGAGAGCCGGGTTCGATTCCCGAAGGAAGCTCACATGGTTTGGATTCCACGTTAATCAGTAGGTCGGTCTCGCATACCCTCGCTGTTGAAAGAGACGTCAAATTCAAAATCAACTCAACTCAACTCAATTTTCATATAATCAGGATTGTTAAACTTACAATTATCTTTCCAAAAACTTTGCCTCATAGTGGATATTTTAAACCCGTTAAAAGAAAGTGTCGTTTGGCCGCCATTAAATTGAGTTAGGTTTTCTCATAGGTTTTAGTTTGGCCTAATATCGAAGCATTTAAGAAACGAAACTAAATAAATCGGAAGTTGAAAAATAGGGACCACCCTAATAAAGAGAGATAGGGAGATGGATTGATATGCGGTTAGCATATTATTGACACAAATAGCATATGATAAAATAATCAAAGAGGATTAGAATTACAAGTTAGAGTTGTGGCGTTCGACGTTCTGCATGTATATCATGTTATACCGCCCCGTGTGAGGGATGACATCCCTTGGCGTTCACTACACAAGGATTTGGACAGAAAGAAACGAATGGAGAAGGACTTGAGTAGCTTGGGACCACTATAGTATGTGTCATCCCGACCTTTGCCTGATGTAAATGAAGAAAACCAACGAGAACCTCACTCACAATGGCTGGCTTGAAAAAGCTTTTATTCGGCCGAGTGCTCCCACCTGGAAAAGAATCCGGAGCTGCTCTCACCAAAGGCGCGAGCCTTAGCGACTGCACAATGTGGCCGCTGAAAATCATACAGTGTAGCAAACAACTTGGTATATTTTGGTACACATTAATCTTGTATACAGAAGTTCTGACACTTACAGCAGACAAAGTACACAGTTCCTTGAGAAGCTCTCGTGAGGATCTTAAATCACCTGTTGTAGGTTGCCTTGTTGGTAGGTGTTCATATAGTAAGTCTGTTCTCTTCAGTACAGGACCTATAAAAGTAGAAAAAAAAAAACGATACAAACTTTATTGGATAAGAAAGTAGTAACTTGCTCACTGCGGTAAATACTGTAACAAGGAAAATATTACTGCAATTTAATTAATGAAATTAATTTCGTTAGTACATGATAATAAAACCTAAGATTGCCGATTATGAAATGGTAGACGCACTAAATCAAGGACGCAAATAATATATTATCCTATGGTTAATTGCGCTTGTATATATCGTTATTTCATGGTTCTTGAAATAGCACAAGGCAATGGCTGTGGCCGTGAATGTGGTCCTTTAGAGTCAGAAGTTGGAGCTAGAACTGAGTTAGTACTAAACTTACTTCATAGTTAACTGTGTTAAATTTCATAACATTGTACGAGTGAGCGTGGAAAAAAGAATCGAAATTGCAACAGCGATATTTGCAAGTAAGAAATAGAGATAATAAAATATAAATATAAGTATACTGCATTCAAGAAAAGCGTAATGCAGGTAAATAAGAATTAAGACTATCGTTAAAAGAAAAAGACGTATTATTTTAAAAATCGTTCTTACAATATAATGTTATCTCGTTCCATGCAAAACTAAACAAAATAAAACCAGTTGACAATGCTCCAACAGCATTGCCCTAACGAACATACAATGCATGGAGCGACAGAGCGGGAAAGATAACTTTGATTGTTCCTACATGTAAAAGTGAATCTTTTAATCCGCGCCTTCTTCCGTTTCTAGAAAAAATTCTCAAAATATCATCTCTCTAAGACTTACGGTTCCCGAGATATGGCTTCTTAAATCTCCGGAAATCTGACACTTCTTTTGACAAATGTTTTGGGAATGGTAAGAGCGAAGCGAAAAATTCCATCACTTTCGCAGATACTTTTTATGGTGCCCAATAGAATGGAGAGTTCAAAATTAACTCTGCAATACTAAGCCTTCTTACTTTTTATGGATGGAGTTGGTAAAACTGGCATAAAAAGAAAACCGTAGCCCCATACCCCTTCCCCTCCCATGACAGGTTCTTTCATCGGACCGGTAAGCCAGTCGCCGGCGAGCAGTCCTGCAGTTCCTCTCGTTGTGGGTGTAGTGGGTGGCGTTTCGTAATTTTTACGAAAGCTTGTTACTCAGTAAATCTTACAAACAACCGATTCAAGCGTGGCACGAAACTGTGGAGGAGTTAATGCGCAATCAAAGTGCTTTAGTGAACAACGAATTCCATTAGAGGGTGAGACCCTCGATTCCAACTGTTCCGGAGATATAGAGGGGTACGGGGAAAGTTGGTTCTCTGATATTGTCTGGATTTTTGGATATGTGGCGAGGGAATAGGTTTAGAAATTGCATTTAAACTTTACGAAATTTGCACCAGAGAGAATAAAAGTGGTGTTGAATGATGAGATGAATGGCGTAGCTTCTACCCTGGGCCAGAAAAAGAAGAAGCTATGAGGAATAACAAATACTATTGACACGAAGAACACAGTTGTATGATAGCACCAATATCCCCCTTTTCCTTCTACACTACGACCGGTAATGTACTGTATTTCTTTGTTAATTCAGGTGTTTCTTTCGACGTTCCTTCCTTTCTTTAAAACCAATATCTGAATAGCAGTTAGTTAATAATTGTCACAACAAAACTAACTACTATGTTAGTATTCGTTTTGGTGATCATGAATGCTTTCATTTAAATTAGCATCACTAGAAACGTAGGAAATTATAAATCCTATTTCACGTTTTGACACAGGGCTGCAAGAGACAAGTGGATCTTTCTCAAATTAAAAACGACCGCCAGTTTGAAACTTTATTGTGGAATTATGCTGATGTTTCTAATCTCCTAATGTATTACAAACGCCCATTTTTGCTTCAACTTTAATTCCTATCGGTTGATAATTGCGGAAATTAAGATTATTTGGAAAGTTTAAACGGCTGTCATTTTAATTTCTTTTCGATGAATCGCTCCGATCTTCACTCTCAACTATTATATAATAAAACGCACAAGTTTGGGCTTTTTTGTTTCGATCTGTTAATAATTGTAGAAATTATGCATGTTTGGAAAGCTCGGATGGTCACCATTTTTACATTTTTCATTCTTTTTGACCTGATGATGCTTTTATTCGATTCAGCGTACCAAGAAACCTATACATAGACACCTTACGCGCCAATTTCAGGCAATAATGAAACGCCGTTATATCCACCTTCCCTCTCCAATACATTCGACCCCTAGAATTTTTATGGACTCTTCGGATTCACTTGTACTATCGCTACATATTTAAAAAAATGGCAAAATATCGGAGCACCAGCCTTTCTCTTATTCTTCTATATCTTCGAAACGGTTGAGATCGAGGATTTTCCCCTTTAATGGGTTTAATTGTACACAAAAACACTTCATTTGCGCATAAACTACACCACAATTTCGTGTCACACTTGAATCGGTTTCCTTGTTAGTCGTAAAAAATGCGAATGCTTAGTACTCATGTTTGTTTCTTTTCTGGAGTACCGTACATTTTACCTAACGGCATTTGGCACAGTATTTTGTCTGAGTTTCACGACATTACTGTCATTTTCTCAAAATGGCTCATAATAGACCACTCGCTATGAGAAAGTTGTTGCTTGAAGAAGAGAGTGAAGAAAAATAGGAGAGAAATCTCGAGTTTTGTGACCAACTGATTTCTCCTCAGATGCATTGTCGACTGGGTAACCACATTTGCAGTGGAATCTACGGGTGTCAATATAAGATTTCCTGAGAGTTCCTATGAACCCTGAACGAGCACAGCTTCCTGGAACCAGGAAAACATGCTTTTACTGCCCCTTACAGAGAGCAGTGCCAACTGCCTATTTACACGGAACATAAATCAATATGTTGTGACCAATGTGAAAAGTAAGAACCTAAACTAAAAAACTAAAGGCACTTTGGTTTAGTGTATTAAACCGTCAACAGTATAAACTAAGTCGATTTTCAATTTGTACAGAAGGATTATTAGATCTGACGGTTTTGTATCTTTTACAGAAGCATTTTTATGTCATTTTTCATTTTCAACATATGAGATTTTTAAGCTTACATCTAAAATAGAAAAACACAAAACTTTGTATTATATCATATAACACGATGTTTTTGAGCCCTTTCTCTATAATATACAGTAATCCATTTGTCAAAATATTTCTTAAAAATAAAATTTGTACCTTTGCATTTTTAGCTTACGTGTGAAAAATGACCGCAACGGTAGATAAATAGAAAGGTTTCAAAATAATATATATATATATATATATATATATATATATATATATATATATATATATATATATATATATATATATATAATTTCATGTAATAATATACATAGTCATAGATAAAAACACTTTTAAACAATCGTATTATATATATGTGGCTAAAAAAACCGACAGTCGTAAAAATAAAGAATGCTTAGTACCAATGTGGTCTTCAAGAGGCTTAGTACTCTAGGGTTCAAAAAAAAAAAAAAAAAAAAAAACAACTGACAAGCACACACAGAGAGACTTTGATAATTTAGTTACGAACCTGTAAGTTCGTTGAACATGTGTATGTTAGTCTATTAACTAAGGATAAGGCTCACTTCCCATAGGAGATGAATTAATACCCAAAACCGTATTAGTTTCGGCAAAGGTCGAAGAGAGGCGCAAAAATTGAATTTAGAATGAGCATTATCGTCTGCGCAAAAGTATCAAAATAGGCATATCGATTTTTTTTAGAATCACAATATTTGTATTTTATTAGTATTTTAATATATAGATTGTTAGCAAGAATAGATTGTTAGAAAAGATAAATAATTAAATTATTTAATATGGCACTGCTGTGTTGAAAACAGATTTGATGCAATGTGTGTATAATCTTTATAGCTCTAAATATAAGTGTGCATTAAGTTAATTGTTATTAGTACCAAATAGTCTTCCTCCAATTTTGTTCAATTTTGGAATATATAAAATATTATACAGGAATATATAAATATATTATATTAAATGTCCACATGAAACCTCCATAATTACAAATTAATTGCATATAAACTTTTAGTGCTAGTGAGTAATGGTTGACGACATCTTGACAAGCAGTTCAAACATTTTTTGATAGTTTATATTAATTGTTGTTATTTGTTGCAGGTGTTCAGTAATAAAGTTTATATGAATTTTTGTTATTTGTTGCAGGTGACCATGAACAAAGATGCAACAATACAAGAGAGGGTGAAGTGTTTGGTGTGAATGGCTGAGACTAAATCACCAACTACAGTGCAAAGGAACTTCTGACGAAAGTGCAAACTGGACCCACCAGACCTCAAGACCATTGAAACATGTTTTGAGAAGTTTTTAGAAACGGGGAGTGCCAATCGACAGCCTGGGTCAGGAAAGCACAAACGTCTGAGGAAACTGTAACTGAGGTCAGGGAAGCCTTCACTAGAAACCCAACAAAGTCAGTTCGCAGAGCGTCACACGAGCTAGCTGAACATCCCATGTTCAACGATCCATAAGATGCTCCATAAAAGACAGCGTTTGAATACATATAAGGTGCAAATCGTTCAGGCTCTACAGCCCAATGACTTTTCAAAATGAACCAGGTTCGCAATGGAGATTCTGGAGCGCATCGAGGATGATGACGATTACTTGGGGAGAGTGATTTTCAGTGATGAGTCAACCTTCCACACATCAGCAAGGTGAATCGTCACAACATGCGCATTTGGGATCCCGAACCCCCATACGTTGTTCATGAATGTCAGAGATAGCGAGAACGTAAATGTGGTGTGCTTTGGGACGCGAAAGAATTATCGGATCATTTTTATACATGGAGCACACAATAACTGGTCCCGTTTATCTGTACATGCTTTGCTTTTCCACAGCTACTTCCTTTTCAACCTAACATGATATTCCAACAGGATGGTGCCCTACCTCATTGGTGTTTAAATGTTTTAGGGATTTGGACAGAACGCTTGCATTTGATGAATTTGACGCAATGTACCCACTGCTTGGCCACCGCGATCTCCCGACATCACCACTATGTGGTGCTAGTGAAAGATAGAGTCAACGCCACACCTATATGTAGTATTTGTCACACTATTGAAGAAGCCATCAACTCGATCACACCGGACATGCTACACAACACATGGCCGGAAACTGAATACCGACTGGACATTCTGAGAGCTACATAACGGGGCCCACACAGAACTGCACATATGGACAAAAACTTTTTGAGTCGCTCTTCAAGATGCCGCAAGCCCTTATTCTGTGGCACTAATAGATTCAATGCAACAGATATTTGTAATCAGGGAGGTTTCATGTGGATACCCTGTACTTTACCAAGTGCACATTCATTAGACTTTATATGACAAACGATGACACTCACTTCCGTCATGTCTCCGGCAGATAATCCAATCAACTGTGATATACGGGCAACTGTGATATACAGGCGCGAAAATATAATTTGGAATTAACAGTTTCGTGTATGTAAAAGGTACAAAAAATACATTTTTTTGTCAGACATTTATCATATATTTCAATAATATCTTGTAAGTCCTTTGGAAGGAGACTACACTCGCCTAGAGAAAATGTTCCGCGCTAATCAAAGTGGGACCAAATAGATACTTTACACATGAAAATCCTAATAAGACACTGCTTATCACATGAAGCAGATGATCGAGTGCTCAACACATTAGAGTGCATTCCAAAGATCTTAAATGTTTGGTTATAAAATATTTATTTTGTTTGGCTAAAGATAGCAACGTTATTCCATGACATTAGTCCATTTCGATTTCGTTTCAGCAAGTATATTCAGATATTTAATGAGGTTTACTAAGTTATATGTTAATGGAAAATCTCCTATTAGACAATAGATACGATATACTGTAAATCTTTTTGTTATTTTTGTATTGAAGATTATTGCAAAGAGCTCAATTTTCCATTAGTACGGAGAACATTCAGTTATATACAGTTAGCATTCAGAAGTGACTTGTTTGACTTTTGTACTCAGCTCCATTTTGCAGTTTATAAAGAATGTTACAAATCACTTTCTTTTCTTTCTCACGTATTTAAGTATAATTGGATTTTATTCATTACTTTCGCATTGGTATATAACCTTTTATTACAAATTATTTAGTTTGAATCAAATAATAACTTTCTCTCACCTTCAAAGAATCATAAAACTTTTTTTCAGGATTAGTTATTTTGACGGGGACTCCCGTTTTAAGCAATTATCACTGCTGTATATTTTATTCTATTTATTACTTCTCTTCTACAATTGAAGTCTAATAGTCAAATCATTTCAACTACGTTTACCTACATGTAAGTCACAGTTTGCAAATGAACTAATGATTTCGAGAAGCAGGAGTGAAATGATACTAACCTGTAATGTCGCTTTTACAACTTTCGTGACACTGTAAAGTATATATTACAAGATAAGTAAAGTAAATCAAAGTTTGAGAAAGTATCAAGCTATATACGCTTGCCTTGATACATTTTGCTGCGAATATAGCCATGCTCTCATTCTGCTTGTCTTTTCAAACGGTCATTTTTTCAACAAAGCCGTTAAAGTCCTTTGTTGCTCTTTTTTATTAAATTGCATTTTTGTAAGTAGCATTAACTAATTTTTGAGAAATCCTATTGCAGGTTAATTCAATAATTAGTAATGAAAAGGAAAGAGAAAATATTGATGTCAAAAATACTTAAAATGAAGAGCCTATTTAAGTATGTATAAAGGGTGTAACATTAATGCATCGCCAAAAGTAAAGTGGTGATTGTGAACATCCAAATAATAAAAATATGCTTAAATATGCCCCGTTGCCGCTTCGTTTCCGAGATACAGGGTATTCAAATATCAAGTCCCGCCAATGGCTTGCTGTGACAAAGTGAAGAGAAATGCTCAATATTACAGGAATAATATTTGGTCTAGGAATTAATTCGTGCGGTTGGTACGCACACATTGAAGCTGCAGTACAAACACAAAATACATAAATACCTTAAGAAAAATATTGTCCATCGCTAGCCACCACTTTCGCCCATCTGTCAGGCAATGTACGGATTCCGTGGCGAAAGAAGTCCTCATCCTTGGAAGCGATCCAGTCAGAGACCCATGTTTCGATATCTTCTGAAGAAGTAAACCGCTGTCCAATCAAATCGTTGTTCATGCAATCGAACAAGTAGTAGTCCGAAGGAGAAACGTCTGGTGAATACGGCGGGTGGGGTAAAGCTTCCCATCCGACATTTTCTAAATAGGTTTTGACCGTTTTGCGACATGTGGGCGAGCGTTATCATGTTGAACAATAAGTTTATCATGTCTGTTCTCCCATTCTGGTCGTGTTCTGGCCAGAGCTTCCTTCAAACGCATTAATTGTCGTCGATAACGTTCTCCATTCATAGTTTCACCCGGTTGCAGCAGCTCATAGTACACCACACCTTTCATATCCCACCATATGCACAGCATAACCTTTGCACAGTGAATATCTCGTTTTGGTTGTGATGGAACTGGTTCACCTGGTTTCACCCAGGCCTTTTCTCGTTTAGGGTTCTCGTAATGGATCCACTTCTCATCACCCGTAATAATTCGATGCAGAAACCCCTTTCTGCTCTGTCGTTGAAGCAGCAATTCGCAAATGGTTTTTCGTCTTTCAACGTCTCTGTCTTTCAATTCATGTGGAACCCAATGTGACATCTTTTGAATCATTCCCATGGCTTTCAAGCGTTTGGAGACTGTTGTTTGATCAACGCCTAATGCTGCTGCAAGTTGTTCCTGCGTTTGACACGAATCCTGCTCGAGCAATGCTGTCAATTCTTCGTCTTGAAATGTTTTTGGCTGTCCAGCTCGCTCTTGGTCTGCCAAGCCGAAATCACCACTTCTAAACCGTGCAAACCACTTCTGACACGTTCGCTCAGCTAAAGCATGGTCACCATACACTTCCACCAAAATACGATGACTTTCAGTCGCAATTTTCTGCATGTTAAAGTAATGCAGCAGGACACCCCGCAAAAACACTTTATCAGGCACAAATTGCGCCATGTTCACTTAACTACAAACTGGTGTTGTTGACGCTTTAATCCACTGCCCTATACTACGAACGATACGCGATGACAGGGGTTTGCAACACATGTGTGGATACACGGAACTGTGGGACGCTCCGTTCGTTGCGCCATCTCTTGTTCACCCACACGAATTAATTCCTAGACCAAATACAATCAAGTGGAACTATGTCTATACCTACACATTTACACTACATAGAAGATGAAACCAATCAACATTTGATATTATTGGGTGGTCGGTGTTGCCAAAGTGTACAAACTGTAGACTGACTCCAGTATTGTAAATCAAGGTACAGCATCTCTATGTGGGACTGCTTTCAGTGCATGATCGCCATTTTGAAAGGCGCCATATTGAATCGCGGTTAAATATGATAAAGGCAAGGGGGTCATGTGGGGTATCAAATAGCACTGGAATTTACTCCTGAATTCATTTCCGCAACCAAAGTTTACATATCTGTTTTCACTTCAGAGTCAAGAGCTCTCTTACACACAGAAACATATAAAAACTGTGCGAGTTAGACTTGTGATATGAAACACGGCCGTGCAAGCATTTGCAAGGTTTTAACTAATGCAGTAGTTAATGCAGTACAACAGCCAATATACCAATCAGATCTTGAGACTAGAAGATAAATCGTTGATTAAATTGAAATTCCTGTAGTGAAAAGTTGAATGGCAGCATTCTGCAAGTGATACCTATTTCAAAGTGCGATGGAATTAACTGCTGGTCGATGAAACCCATGTCTAAAAGTACTGACGAGCAGAGAATACCAAAGAGATTGTTCGGACATATATTAGAAAAATGATATAAACTGCTGAATATTAGTTGAACAACCAAAATGGATCGGTTTCCACCATAATCAATATGTGCTCGTTTCTTTTCTCGTAGCAGGCATAAGTGTAAGACGGTGGACTGACTCAAACCAAAAATCTATTTTAGGCAATTTTACGTGGTTCGTGATAGTGTGTTAAGTTTTATACTCCAATCTTGAAACCTTAGGCAAAGACCATCATTGTTGCGTTCTTTTCCATCTATTTATTGCCAGTTTGTCTAAATACAATCAATTTATTGCTGACGCATTGAACAATAAAGGGCATTTAAATTATCAGTTCACAGCCCATTCTTAGAAGACGATACACCTGGAAACTTCACTTTTCTTGCGTCTGCTCGGATAGTGTTATTAGTGATAAGAGAATGCATACACGCCTGCTAAGAATAGATGACAATAAAGATTATTACAAAATGCAACACAAAGTTGCATCCCATAAAACAAGCCTTTTTCTTGCTTTTTCCTCAATATTAAATAATTAAATATCTGCAACTTTCCACCTTTAATGATAAAACATTTGCTTATAATAAGGGCAAGACTAGTTTTCATATTAAAACTGAGATAAATAACTAATTGTAGCATGTAGACACTTGTTTGGTGTACAAGTTATATGGCAGAATTTTCATAATGAAAACGTATTCTGATGTGTATCATCAATTTTGTGCGCCAGTCCTAAAGGACATGCTTGCATATCCATTACAGAAATATGGGTACGTCACAGGAGCAATAGTTGGTTCATTTACAAATGTTCTGGAGCAGTGCCGGATTTACGTATAAGCTAAACAAGCTATGCCTTAGGGCAACATACTCTTGGGAGACCAAAAAATTCAAGGAAAAAATTGAATGTACATTTTCAAAATATAAGAAAAACAATAAATAAAGTATAACATCTACATATAGCAAGAGTGCTTCGTTTGTGTAGGCCCCTATTATGCAAGTAATGAGGCCCCTTCTGCTAGTCTGCTTCGTAAAATATCACTGGTTTCTTCGTTTCTCTTTATAGGGTCCTACGTTCACCTGGACACATACAGGGCCCCATAATCTTTAGTAGCATAGAGCTCCACCAACCCTAAATCCAGCACTGTTCTGGAGACTAGCAGCAAATAGTGTCTGTGGTCATGAAGATTGTGACGAAAGTGCATTTGTTAAGTGTTTGTACTGCTCCACGATGCAGTGTGCTAATCACTTTGTTTTGGATCTCCATCATCTCAACTGAAGAGCAAAAGGTTAGTAGGTTAATATTTGTTTACGTGCATCAGATTGTATTGTTTTTGCAATAATTTTCTATTAATTTTCTAATAGCTTCAATACTTATTCTTGCAAAGTCATATGTACCGTTGCACCTAACTTATATTACAGCATTTAAATGTTATGCATAATCACAACACACATAAATTCATATATACAGCACATTTTGAAATAGATATAATTTGTTACAGTGTGGCTATTCCATTTTTCACTACAGGAATTTCAATTTAATTAACTAATTCTCTCACTAGTCTCAAGATATGATTGGTACAATGGCTATTGTAGATCAAGTGATTACTACTGCATTAGTAAAATCCTGTAAGTGCTCCCACGACTGCATTTCATAACACAAATTTTACTTGCACAGTTTTTATATGTTCCTGTGAGCGAGAGAGCTCTGAACTCTGAAGTGAAAACAGATATGTAAACATGGGTTACGGAAATGGATTCAGGATAAAATTCTAGTGTTATGTGATACCCCACATGACCCCCTGGCCATTTGTTATATTTGACGGCAATACAATATGGCGCCTGTGAAAATGGCGATTATGCACTGAAAGCAGTCCCACATATAGATGCTGTACCTTGGTTTACAATACTAGAGTCAGATCTATGAAATGCTTTTTCATTTTTGTGCCAAAAGGATATTCTTGGACATTGCCTACTGGATTTCAAGATGGCGTCAGTGAAGCAGCTCAACGATACGTATCGAGTGACTATTACTACGTTACTTTGTAACTCGAACTGAATCTTGTCACTAATTTTCATCAAAATTCAACTCTCACGGTTTATGGACCTTCCTCGTCAGCAGTGGAAATTTATTGTATCATTGTATGCGGTTAAATAAAACTCATGAATGATAAGTTCGTTATTAGACATATATAACTTGAATATCAATAATATACTGATTTCCGCATGCCGAAATTTCATTTGTACGCCGAATAAAGAAAGGATGTAATTTGTCCAAGAAATTCTGTATTTTTAAAAGATCACAAGTTTTGGTCATAAAGCATATAAGTAATATTTCATTATGTTCTTGTTCAAACACTTCTAAGAGTTCAGTAAGAGTTTTCTCAAGAGGTAGGTACTTTGCTGCAAATCTTCCAGTATTTTGAAGATGAGTACAATCTTGAAGAATATATAAATTCCATTTATCGCATTTAATTGGATTATTACTTAAGTGTGCATTTATAGTTTTTAATACACAATTAACATTAATGTTTTCAGCACTACATAACATACTTGAAACACTAGCACTATTCGAATGCATTTTTAATCCGAAATGTCCAAGATCTGCGTGAAATTCTGGGAAATAGTCTATATCGTTTAATAATTGCACGTATGAGTCATAAAATTTTCCTCTTGTTAATATTCGAATAATGTGTGTTTTTGCGTACAAGTAGAACATCTTCCTCAACAGTGCGACTTGCTACAATACCACAAGCACGGGTTTCCAATGACTTTGGGGGTACATTCATACAATCATGAGCATAATCATGAAAAGATCCTTCTCTACAACCGTCGCATATTAATGTATCCTTGAAATCCCATTTTCCAATAGCCTTCTTTATACTTCACGATAAACTTTGAGACTTCTACAACAACAGTCTAGACTCCAAAATGTCGTTGGTCTTGGTAATACAGGCGGAGATGCTGGTGGTGTTGCGGAAACTGCTAGCTCAGTTTATTCTACTGCATCTACATCAAATCCTTCATCTGACAATGACTCGAATATTTCTCTTTCAGTATCACATGATGCTTCAGTCTTAACATCGTGAGGTTCCTCTTTCTCAAAGCCCTGCGTGATGTGTCTATATATAAAAAGTCTTTCCTATGACCTGTATTTAAACTATTTTTATAGCCGCAAGGTAATCACATGTTCACAAGTAAAATTCTATTAACAATACCCCTCGCAGCACCAAGCTTCTTTCCTATTGCTGTTCAGTACCATGTCATGTTTTAACACGCACCAGTAAGGTCATGTTCCTACAGCGCCAACTTTCACTGTCACGCAACCAGTTATCGAAAGCGCGAGAAAAGCTCAGTTATTTCAGCTCACCACAGATACACGCAATTCTACAACGCTGAGTATCCACGTATGCAGTATATGTAGCAGCATCGAGATCTTCCACAAGAAGCTAACGAATAAAATACTTTCCACCTCACAAAGTTCGCGATGTCTTTCAGATGGAAAATCCACAATGTACCCGCACGAGTAAAGTTTATCCTCTTCCTATTTTTAAACAATGAGTTTTCAAAGGAAATGATTCATTGCAAATAATACAAAAGAACAAACAACATTCCGAGAGAATCAGTAATTTACAAGTTTCCCATGAAAAACATCCTTTAAAAAAAGAGACAGTAAAAGATCCGATGCCATAAATAACCCGGGTTCGAGCTCTTAATATGTTCATACTATAAGTGCTCAATTTTTTTATGCAAATGATCAATTAAAAATGGGAATCCGTCCCTCAAAACACAAGTTAACAAATAATATTGCATGAGAATAAAAGATAGGTATTATTATTATTGCTATTATTATTATTATTATTATTATTATTATTATTATTATTACAGTCAATTTTTAACAATGGCAATAAGTGACGAGGTGACTGCGGACATCCAAATAAGTGAAAATGTTGGTATAAACATCGGTCCTATGCCGCCTGATTTTGGAGATACAGGGTGTTCAAACGTCGAGTCCCTCCCATGGCTCGCTATGAGAAAGTGAATTCAAATGTCCAATATTACAGGAATAATATAATCAAGCGAAATTGTGCCTATGCAAATACATTTACACGAACATAGAGATCAAACTAATCAACATTTGAGGTTATTCGGTTTTCAGTCTTGATAACCTGGTACAAAGTGTTATGTTTTGAAATAGAACTAGACGTCCACACGTTAGCGCATGACTGTTGATATCACAACGTTCTCAAACAGATTCCGCTTCGTTTTCGAAATACAAGGCGTCCAAAGGTGAAATCAATTAATGCTTCACAATAGTAAACAACGGTTCGTAGATCGCACCTATTACATGTTTCCAAAGATTAGTAATTGAAAGATGTTGGCCACAGCTTTCGTTTATACTACACATCAACTTCCGAAAACAGTATTCCCATGTTTAGGAACGTTTTCATCCACAATCACCTCGTTACTTATGGCCATTGTTAAAAATTGACGGTAATAATAATAATAATAATAATAATAATAATAATAATAATAATAATAATAATAATAATAATAATAATAATAATAATAATAATACCTATCTTTTATTCTCTTGCAATATTATTTGTTAACTTGTGTTTTGAGGGATCCATTCCCATTTTTAATTGATCATTTGCATAAAAAATTTTGAGCACTTATAGTATGAACATATTAAGAGCTCGAACCCGGGTTATTTATGGGATCGGATTTTTTACTGTCTCTTTTTTAGGGATCGTTTTCATGGGAAGCTCGTAAATTACTGATTCTCTCGTAATATTGTTTGTTCTTTTGTATTATTTCCAATGAATCATTTCATTTGAAAACTCATTGTTTAAAAATAGGAAGAGGATAAACTTTACTCGTACGGGTATATTGAGATTCTCCATCTGAAAGACATCGCGAACTTTGTGAGGTGGAAAGTATTTTATTCGTTAGCTTGTTGTGGAAGATCTCGATGCTGCCACATATACTGCATACGTGGACACTCAGCGTTGTAGAATTGCGTGTATCTCTGGTGAGCTAAAATAACTGAGCTTTTCTCGCGTTTCTGAAAACCGGTTGCGTGAAAGTGAAAGTTGGCGCTGTAGGAGTATGACCTTACTGGTGCGTGTTAAAACATGACATGGTACTGAACAACAATAGGAAAGAAGCTTGGTGCTGCGAGGGGTATTGTTAATAGAATTTTACTTGTGAACACGTGATTACTTGCGGCTATAAAAATAGTTTAAATACAGGTCATAGGAAAGACCTTTTATATATAGACACATCATATAGGACTTTGAGAAAGAGGAACCTCACGATGTCAAGACTGAAGCATCATGTGATACTGAAAGAGAAATATTCGAGTCATTGTCAGATGAAGGATTTGATGTAGATGCAGTAGAATAAACTGAGCTAGCAGTTTCCGCTACACCACCAGCATCTCCGCCTGCATTATCAAGACCAACGACATTTTGGAGTCTAGACTGTTGTTGTAGAAGTATTAAAGTTTATCGTGAAGTATAAAGAAGGCTATTGGAAAATGGGATTTCAAGGATACATTAATATGCGACGGTTGTAGAGAAGGATCTTTTCATGATTATGCTCATGATTGTATGAATGTACCCCCAAAGTCATTGGAAACCCGTGCTTGTGGTATTGTAGCAAGTCGTAGTGTTGAGGAAGATGTTTTACTTGTACGCAAAAACACACATTATTGGAATATTAACAAGAGGAAAATTTTATAACTCATACGTGCAATTATTAAACGATATAGACTATTTCCCAGAATTACTCGCAGAACTTGGGCATTTCGGATCAAAAATGCATTTGTAATGTACCATTACAGTTGAGAGTAATGGCAACTTTTTTTTTCTCACCCCGTACCTAGTGAATTTTTTAATTCGATTTCGGTTTAATTACACGATGTATTTATTCTCTTTACTTCAAATTAAATGTAATGAATCGAAAGGTCTCATTAGGAATCATATTTTCACGGAATAACATATTGATTTATATTTTGATTAATTGTAAATCCCATTTTCGCATATACACTTAAGTAATAATCCAATTGAATGCGATAAATGGAATTTATATATTCTTCAAGATTGTACTCATCTTCAAAATACTGGAAGACTTGCAGCGAAGTACCTACCTCTTGAGAAAACTCTTACTGAACTCTTAGAAGTGTTTGAACAAGAACATAATGAAATATTATATATATGCTTTATGAGCAAAACTTGTGATCTCTTAAAAAAATACAGAATGTGTTGGACAAATTATATCCCTTTTTATTCGGCGCACAAATGAAATTTCGTCAATCGCAAAACAATATATATATATATATATATATATATATATATATATATATATATATATATATATATATATATATATATATATATTTACAATGCTAGCCAAGGCTAGCTACCTTTTACAGGGTTACGCCCTGTTTTAGGGAAGTGGTGTGGGAAGACTTAGGTTTCAAGGTCTATGGATGGGCTAAGTGCTGTAATATATCTTTATTCATTTAATTGCTGGACTTAAGGAACTTTGCGTTCCCTAACATTTGGCGTGGATAAGGAATGATCACAATTGACAAACATTAAATACAGTGATACATGTTAATACATACAGTATGCAATTGTTATAAATTGCCACGGAAAAACATACATAATATGAAACAACTAGAACATGTGAAAAGAGACAAATTTTGAAATAAAGACAATTAGAGAAAATATATATCTTAATATATGAGTCTGTAATTATTTGTTGATGGGAGTGAAGGATGAAGTGAGGTCCGATGCACAGGACAACACAAAGGATGTAATGTTAGCAGACGAATGCGGTTATCTTCTTGCCTAGGGGGACTCTAGTCTATGACGAAAGACGGTGGGAATCCAAGTTAGTAGACAGAGGAAATCACTGTGCATGAAATGATGGGAATATGAGAGGACGATGAACATGAGTGATGTAATCATTGATAAGCAAAAGTGAGGGATCATCGGGTGGAAGTGTGTAATGATATAGTGTGAAGAGAAGGGATAAGGGAGTGTGTGCATATCGTGAAGGTGTGGTATGTAATGTTAAGTATTGCATTGTGTCAAAGAGAAGGGGATGATGAGCTTGAAAGCGGCTACGGATGTAGGAGAGTCGGAGAGTTTCAAGGTAATATTGCAACGTTGGAAATGAGATACGGGAATAGAGATCACGTGTTGGGCTAGGCAATACTATACGAAAAGCTATCCGGAAGGCGTGTCGTTCAAGGCCAAGTAGTTTATTGTTGAATGTGTCGGAAGCAGCGATCCAGGCTGTGAAGCCATACGTTAAGGAAGGACGCAGAAAAACCTTGTAGGTGTTTAAGACAGTAGAAGGTGTTAGACCCCAAGTCGTACCCACGAGACGTTTAAGCAAGTTTAGTCTATTGTAAGCCTTTGTCGTTATTGTTTTAAGATAGTGCATCCATGTAAGGTGGGTGTCAAAAGTGATGCCTAAATAGGTTGCTGTCCTGGTAGCTTGCAACGGAACATGGTCAACATGTAAGGAGAGACAACGGCGATTTCTGCGCACTTTAGATGTTTTCTTCTTCGGGATGAAAACGATGGCTTGTGTCTTTGTAGCATTAATTTTAAGTTTCCAGTGTCGACACCAGCGGCAAAAGTTATCTATGACGGTTTGTAGGATGCCGTTAATATGTTGAATGGATGTGCCTAGCGCGAGAAAAGCGGTGTCGTCTGCATACTGGAAGGCATGAACGAAATTTGGAAGGCGTGGCATATCAGCTACAAACAGAATGTACAATAGAGGTGAGAGAGCGGAACCTTGAGGGACTCCTAGAGTAAGAAGATCGGATGCGATAGGCAATTTCGGATGGCTACGTGTGTAAGACGGCCGGAGAGAAAGTTAAAGATGAGGCGTATGTAGGCGGTAGGTAGCTGAAGTCTAATAAGCTTGTAAATAAGTCCAATGAGCCACACTTTATCAAATGCTTTTTCCAAGTCGAAGATGACGAGGCATGATGGGTGCACTGAATTATAGTGTGTACTAATTAGGCTTGTGAGGCGTAAGACTTGGTCATTTATAGAAAAGGAAGGGCGAAAACCCGCTTGGCTGAGAGGTAGGATGTTTCTGTCTAAGAGATAGTTATGGAGGCGTTTAACAAGAATGCGCTCAATAATTTTGCTAAAAGTTGTTGTGAGTTCAATCGGCCTGTAAGAAGATAGTTCATGAGGTGGTTTGTGTGGTTTCGGAAACATTAGCGTTTTTGAAGTCTTCCAAGGCATAGGGAAGTATCCAGTGCGCAGAATGAAAGTGAAAACGTTTGCAAGAAGAAGTAGTAGCGCAAAAGGACATTCTCGGATCTGGCGATACGTTATATTATCGAGACCTGGTATTTCGTTTATATCGTATGGTATCGGTGATCTCCGTGACGGTGATGGGTGCGGTAACAGGTTGATTGGGATTGAGAACATGCAGATGACTAGGCTGTAAGAATGGAGTTGTTGGGTTTACCCGATCAGCAATGTGTGGCCGGTCCTCAGAAGGGGGCGGAGTGAAAATTGTCTGGAGGTGATCGGCACAAGCATTTGCTGTGTCTGTGTCTGTAGGAGCAGCGGAGTTTCCAATCAGTATGGCGTATGGAGTGCTACTGGGCTTGCCGCATAAAGCGTTGAACCTTTTCCAGTACTTTGTTGGATGACTGGTGTTTGATAGGTTATTGCACGTTTTAACCCAGCATCTGAGTTTGTACGCTTTGATGTAGTTGTGCACTGTACGTTGCATTTGTTTATGATGATGTAAAGCTTCAGGGTTTCCGGTGCGAAGGTAATCTCTGAAAAGTTGGCGGGAGCAGGATATCATAGTCACATAGTGTGGTGGTAGACGTGGTTGGTATGGAATGCTTTTACTAGTGGGATAGAGAGTTTACTGGCTTCCTGGATGGTATTTGTAATAGTATCCATTGTAGCGTAAAGTTCATCTTCAGTAGTGGGTGATGTTAGGTGTGCTGTATTTTGAGTCAGATAGCTGCAATAATGAGTCCAGTTTGCTTTATCGAAGCGGTAAAATAGGCGAGAAGGCAATTGCGAGCGAGGTGATGCAGTGGCTTGTAACTGAAGCGTAAATTGAACAAGAGCGTGATCGCTACCTATTGTATCGAGAACAGTGATGAGACTATGGGTGGAGAGATTTGCTGAGGTGATGACAATGTCCAGTGTTGTGTTGGAAATGGGCCGAGTAGGCTTTGGGAGTGGATGTATGATCCCAGTTGTGTGCGTAGTTATAAAAGTTTCGAAATTCATACGATCTAGTTGTGAGCGACTGTGCAGATTAAAATCGGCCATGATAATATAGTGACGGTAAGTGTTTGAAATATATTGAACAAACTGAGTCGGAAGGGGGTGACCAGGACGTACGTAAATGGTTGCAAACGTGATGCTGAGAGATTTGAAGTGTAAAGTGGTGATGAGATGTTCAGGTAACATATTGATGGGACAATCGTGCTGACGATAGGGGAGATGCGGAGAGAAACCAATTGCTACGCCTCCATTCGCTCGTTGTGGTGGAATGTGACTGTCTGCCCTAAGAATGGTGTAGCCGGGTATGCGACATGGAGTTCTCTTTGTTAAAAATGTTTCGTTTAACAGAAAAACTGTGATATGTTCCTCCAGAAGGAGTTTCAAACAGGAGTTTATTAGTAGAGAATGATCTGATATTTAAGTACAGAAAGTTTAAAGCCATAATGAAAGGGTGATTATCCGAGGTGAGTGTTTGGAGATGCATGAAAGTGTACTGTATTACCAGAATAAGTAGCTGTGAAATTGATATGAAATGTTTATTTAGCTGCTAGAGTAATTTGCTGTAGAATGTGTGGCCGTATGAAAGGGTGAATATTTTGGAGTGCCAGAGTAAAAAATGTGAGCAGTTGGTTTAAGGTGACAGGAGCGTCAGTAGCAGGCGGAGTTGGAGGGGCAGCAGGTGCTGTACGGAGTCGTACAACAAATTCAGGATGGGCTGCTGTTGGTTCCGGCTTTGCTTTACACTTATAACTATAAGTGGGGTGGTTATCGGGACATGTGGAGCACTTCGCTGGTTGGTGTAAATTGGTACAGAGCCGTGTTGAATGGGGTCCTGCACAGTACCCGCACTTATAATTGTTTTTACATGCAGAAGTGGTATGTGCATTATATTCCTGACAGCGTTCACAGCGTACTGGCAATGGTGCTAACGATCGCGATGGTTCGACACTATGTTTTCGATTATAGATGTATGCCCCATGTGCAAGGAGATCGTCTATAGTCTCCTGATGAGGTGTAAGAATTCGGACCATGTAGGTGGGCCCACGGTCGTTACGAATCCTAAGAACTTTAGTAACGGTGTAACCATCGAGTTTCAGTTCCTCATGGATTTCATCGTCAGTGTATGACGGATCTACTCCGCGGATAACCACAGAGAAAAGAGAGGGCCGTCGGGGTAGTGATGGTTGTTTGCGTGCTGAACCGGAAAGGCGAGTGATCTCAGCATTTACGCCAAAAGTATCGATTGGTACTTTGTTACGAATAGTGGTGTAAAGATCTGGGTCTGCTGTCTTAAGAATGTAACCATTCCGGGTATGAACTATTTCCTTGAGAGCAGCACGTGGTAGATATTTCCGTAATTGAAGTGAGACAAACTTCTCGTTGGAAAACTTGCTGTCGTAATTACGAAGTAGTATGGAAAAGGTTGATGAGATAGGTGAAGTGGACGATGTTGATGCTCCTATATCCATAGTGTCACTAGCGGAATCTTCGTGGTGATGTTTTTTCTTTGGAGGCGAATCCTGAACCCGTGCAGCATAGCTGTCTTTAGACTGAGTTGACCTGGAGCGGACGGAGGCTGTGGATTCAATAGATGCAACTGAAATATGAGAGTCTCTTCGTGCGCGAGCGGTTGTAGCGTTTGTCTGCGCCTTTGACGATCCCTTCCGTGGCCTCACCTTCGTGGGACACAGGAGGTTCGTCGACAACAGAAGGAAGCGACGTATGCCGACTGTTCGTGCGTTTGGCTGAGGTGGTGCGTGAATCCGCCATCTTAAAAGACCGTCCGATGGGCAACTGCCCAGATGCAAAAGCTAGTGAGACTAGTGTATGATGAGATGTATGAGTGATCTCAAGGTGGGACTATCCGTTTGGATAGTAGTCCAGGTAAGACAGTTCCCCTATTAATGCAGTGACACTGTACACTCTTGGCTGAGATAAGTCTGATGAACAGTGTCCCGTAAAAACGCGGAGAAAAGTCCAGGATCAGGAGTAGGAAGGTTTCCACAATACTCGTCACCGTTCTAGGTAGGTGGCGCTTCAGAGGCAAAACCTCTGGAAAAGTATGACAATATATTATTGATATTCAAGTAATATATGTATAATAACGAACTTATCATTCGTGAGTCTTATTTAGCCGCATACAATGATAAAATAAATTTTCACTGCTTATGAGGAAGGTCCATAAACCGTGAGAGTTGAATTTTGATGAAAATTACTGACAAGATTCAGTTCGAGTTGCTAAGTAACGTAGTAATAGTCACTCGATGTGCAAATGCTTCGTTGAGCTGCTTCACTGACGCCATCTTGAAATCCAGTAGGCAATGTCCTAGAATACCCTTTTGGCACAAAAATGAAAAAGCATTTCATAGATCTGACTCCAGTATTGTAAACCAAAGTACAGCATCTATATGTGGGACTGCTTTCAGTGCATAATCGCCATTTTCAAAGGAGCCATATTGAATCACCGTCAAATATAATAAATGACAAAAGGGTCATGTGGGGTATCACATAGCACTAGAATTTACTCCTGAATCCATTTCCGTAACCCATGTTTACATATCTGTTTTCACTTCAGAGTTCAGAGCTCTCTCGCTCACAGGAACATATAAAAACTGTGCAAGTAAAATTTGTGTTATGAAATGCAGTCGTGGGAGCACTTGCAGGATTTTAGCTAATGCAGTAGTAGTCACTTGATCTACAATAGCCATTATACCAATCAGATCTTGAGACTAGTGAGATAATTAGTTAAAGAAATTGAAATTCCTGTAGTGAAAAATGAAATAGCCACACTGTAACAAATTATATCTATTTCAAAGTGTGCTGTGTATATGAATTTATGTGTGTTGTGATTATGCATAACATTTAAATGCTGTAATATAAGTTAGGTGCAACGGTACATATGACTTTGCAAGAATAAGTATTGAAGCTATTAGAAAATTAATAGAAAATTATTAGAAAAACAATACAATCTGATGCACATAAACAAATATTAACCTACTAACCTTTTGCTCTTCAGTTGAGATGATGGAGATCTAAAACAAAGTGATTAGCAGACAGCATCGTGGAGCAGTACAAACACTTAACAAATGCACTTTCGTCACAATCTTCATGACCACAGACACTATTTGCTGCTAGTCTCCAGAACAGAGCTGGATTTAGGTTTGGTGGAGCTCTAAGCTACTAAAGATTATGGAACCCTTTATGTGTCCAGATGAACGTAGGACCCTATAAAGAGAAACGAAGAAACCAGTGATATTTTACGAAGCAGACTAGCAGAAGGGGTCCCATTACTTGCATAATAGGGGCCTACACAAACGAAGCACTCTTGCTATATGTAGATGTTATACTTTATTTATTGTTTTTCTTATATTTTGAAAATGTACATTCAATTTTTTCCTTGAATTTTTTGGACTCCCAAGAGTATGTTGCCCTAACGCATAGCTTGTTTAGCTTATACGTAAATCCGGCACTGCTCCAGAACATTTGTAAATGAACCAACTATTGCTCCTGTGACGTACCAACATTTCTGTAATGGATATGCAAGCATGTCCTTTAGGACTGGCGCACAAAATTGATGATACACATCAGAATACGTTTTCATTATGAAAATTCTGCCATATAACTTGTACACCAAACAAGTGTCTACATGCTACAATTAGTTATTTATCTCAGTTTTAATATGAAAACTAGTCTTGCCCTTATTATAAGCAAGTGTTTTATCATTAAAGGTGGAAAGTTGCAGATATTTAATTATTTAATATTGAAGGAAAAAGCAAGAAAAAGGCTTGTTTTATAGCATGCAACTTGGTATTGAATTTTGTAATAATCTTTATTGTCATCTATTCTTAGCAGGTGTGTATGCATTCTCTTATCACTAATAGCACTATCCGAACAGACACAAGAAAAGTGAAGTTTCCAGGTGTATCGTCTTCTAAGAATGGGCTGTGAACTGATAATTTAAATTCCCTTAATTGTTCAATGCGTCAGCAATAAATCGATTGTATTTAGACAAACTGGCAATAAGTACATTAAAGAATTTTAACTTCGTAATTTGCACGGTAAATTATAGGTTGTCAAGTATGAGTATTGGAAAAGAAGGTAATATTCTGCAACAATGATGGTCTTTGCCTAAAGTTTCAAGATTGGAGTATAAAACTTAACACACTATAATGAACCACGTAGAAATTGCCTAAAATAGATTTTTGGTTTGATTCAGTCCACCGTCCCACACTTATGCCTGCTACGCTAAAGGAGAGAAGCACCTACTGATTATAGTGGAATCCGAACCATTTTGGTCGTTCAACTAATATTCACCGGTTTATATCATTTTTCTAATATATATCCGAACAATCCCTTTGGTATTCTCTGCTCGTCAGTACTATTAGGCATGTGTTTCATCGACCAGCAGTCTATTCCATAACACTTTGAAATAGGTATCACTTGTAAAATGCTGGCATTCCATTTTTCACTACAGGAATTTCAATTTAATTAACGATGTCTCAAGATCTGATTGGTATAGTGTCTGTTGTACTGCATTAACTACTGCATTAGTTAAAACCGTCTAACTCACACTGTTTTTATACGTTTCTGTGTGTAAGAGAGCTCTTAACTCTGAAGTGAAAACAGATATGCAAACTTTGGTTGCGGAAATGAATTCAGGAGTAAATTCCAGTGCTATTTGATACACCAAATGACCCCTTGCCTTTATCATTTTTAACCGCGATTCAATATGGCGCCTTTCAAAATGGCGATCATGCACTGAAAGCAGTCCCACATATAGATGCTGTACCTTGGTTTACATTACTGGAGTCACATCTATCAACAGCTTTTTCATTTTTGTGCCAAAAGGGTATTCTTGGACATTGCCTACTGGATTTCAAGATGGTGTCGGTGTTGCAGCTCAACGAAGCATTTGCGCATCAAGTGACTATTACTACGTTACTTAGCAACTCGAACTGAATCTTGTCACAAATTTTCATCAAAATTCAACTCTCACGGTTTATGGACCTTCCTCGTTAGTAAAATTGCCAACACAATAAAATTTATTATCGTTAGGTTCCCGATAACAAATTAATTGCTTAACATTAAATTTACACGGTGAGAGGTGGAATAGCAAAACTGGACATACTGTATCATATGTAAAGAACCTTCTATATCAATTATGTGTAAAGGATCCAACCTTTTATTGTAAAGAGTTAGACAAATTTCTTTGGATTTGGAGAATATTTGCACTACATAATGTAATTGATTTAGAAACTAAAGATTGCCCTTCATTAAATGAACTGTGTGGAAACATATTTAATGAATATTGTTCTTTTGACGCAAATATTGTTAAAAAGGATGTGCATATCGTAATGCACAACAGTCGAATTTTTGGTAGAAATATGAAATATCAACAGTATAAACTAATGTATTATCAAAATTGTATTTGTTTTTTTTTATTTCTTAGCAATTTAAATAAAATGCAGGAATGTATTTTTTTTTAAATATTCAAATCCAAAGTTGTATATAATAAAAAGACAAAGAAATGTAAATATAAAATAGAAATTGTGTTTTCTATTAAAAAATGTTTACATGTTTATAAACTATATCATCATTAATTTTCAATTTTTCTTGCTAAAAAAATAAAAATTTTTGAAACGAATAATATGAATACGAATAATATGATGCAAAAATAATAAAAGAAAATATCCGCACAACAGAGAGTCATCGTGCTGTTATGCTTGACTATTTGTAAAATATATTTTTGTGTCGTTCGATAAAAAGTTTTTCTTTTATTTCCTTCGGAATGCCCATAGCAAAATTATGGAAATAATGTAATTGATTTGTCGTCGATGTACGCTGAAACCCAATGCAATCCACTTGAATCAGATTTATCGAGATTAATCACAAGTGGACCAGGAAGTTCTAGCATAACAGGAGGTCGGTCAATAGGGTAGATATCAACAACACTTGGGCCAGTCACCTTATCAGCTAGTAACACTTTTAACACTTCACCACCATACATGATAAAGATTACTTTCAGTCATACGCAATTACCACTGTTATTAACATGTGAAACATACACTTTCACATTCACTATAGTAATGCTTCACGAACAATGCACCTATATTGTCCGAAGCGATGTTTATTATCCGCACATTTGTGAATGTGAAAACTTAACGAAAAATACTTTGGACAGTATATTTCTTCCAAATTTGTAACATTTCTTTGAAGACTTTCCTGAAGAAAAAACTTTCTACTTATTCTACAAGGGTATATACATATAGTATTGAACAATATGTTTGAAGTTTTTCTTAGGATGTGAATATTTTACATCGCCCACGTGCCAGGCAATGCCGTATACATTATCACTACATGTTTGCTTATAGTTATGATCTACTCAGATAACATATTTAAAGAAAGATGATATCTTATTTAAAGAATATGGAGGTTCAAAAATTCAGTTTTGCAGGAAGGGAACGTCAGGATTAACTACGGCAAACGCCTATAAAATTAACTCATCATCATTATCATGAAATGCGGAGAAGTGTACAACCTTCATGGTACTCAAATGAATAAATCAGAATTGTTTTCAGTATAAATATTTCTATCTTGGTCTACTTGCGCTAAGGAATCAAATTGTACATGTGCAATGCATGTAACAGGTTCAGATGAAGTTTCTGAGAGTTATCACGTGCAACAACCTAAGTATTATCATAAAAAGTTCCTGTTGCAGACAGATTAAAAGCATGCAGAAGATAACCGTTAGGATATTCATCAACAGTAACAGTATGTCAATAATTTTGTTAATATATACCAGTACCTGAAATCAAAGTATAGTAACTTAGAAGATATAAATCGTTATTAAAATCAGGGTTGAGGGGGTTGGGAAGAAATGATTTTTATCCAACTTGTGACTGCAGTTTGTTAACGTTAAAGTTTCGAAATTCATAGGGATTAAGATATGATTTCCCGTTGAAGGCTGTGTTGGAGAGGAAGCCAATAATCAGACCTTTAGGAACATTACCCAAGAAGAGGTTATCAACGTTGCAAGACTTTAGTTGTGCGGTATAATATAAGATCTTGTCCCTACTGTTTTCAGAGATAACTTGGCAATTTCCGAAACCATTTGCTTACTTAATTCCATAGCTAAATCTGCAACTACATCAATGTGAGTACATGAAGAATAACTTTTTCAAGTGCAACTTGTATTTTCAACATATATTAAGCAAACATTATATTTACGACGATGTAATTTTACAAGTCAACTTACTTTATTGGGTTGCATACGATCTTAACTAACAATATCAGTATGAAGTCGTTCGTACATTTCAAAAGTTTTATTATCTTTCACCTTATTAACACGTTTCTAAAAAAACAGCATTTGTATTATCTAATTTATTAAATTCTATTGCAGTATCTTTATGTCAGATGGCATATGCTAAATGTGTTCCAGAAGCATCATAAAAATAACTTAATAATGTTTCAATGTATGCACGATAATAATAAGATATTGATGAAGAACTAATACTTTATCATTTAATGAAATATCTATATGAGTTAATAATGAATGTAAGAATTTATTTACTGTTACAACATTATAATAATTAGTTAAATTTGTACCAACAGGTTTTGTAATTTTAGAACGCACATAAAGATAGAGATAAGCATCATGAATAAATTCACTTATTTCTTCAGGAAAAATAAATTCAATAGGTCACTCTGAGGTTAATGTAGAAATAGGACGAATTTCAGCATTTGTAGTTGCTTCAATAGCTGTTTGTGTCGTTGGTGTAGAAAAGAAATAAAGTTAATTGGTTCAACATTTGGAACTATTTGAATTCAGGGGCGTCATTAGGAAAATATATCGTTTACATGTTTATGCATTGTTGTTGGTCAAAACTTTGAAATTGCAGGAGCCTTCCTTTTGCGTGACCGTATCTTACCGCTATCAGTTAACAACTATCTTGACTTAATTGCTTTTCTCTTTAAACTATAGCCTGCTTCATTTACAAGCGCACGCACATATTCTTTAAAAGGACGATTTTCTTGTACATCAACGCAATTTGTATACTCGTTTATAATGCTTGACGCCCTACAGTTTTTGCACTTTTTTAACAAATGGTAGTACAAAACGAAATAACCCTTTAAAGAAACTGTCTATACAATGTCATCTTTGATATGCAGGTACTCAAAACTATGATATTCCACGTCCACGGTGATAAGAAACGCATTTTGGTCTCATTTTTTTGTTATTATTATTTAATAGATGCAGAAGAGCGATAAAATGTAGTGTTACAGTCAGTGCCCCAGAATAAAATGGCGAATTTCGCTCTGTGTGACTTTTGAATAGCATTTCGATTGTGTTAAAGCAATATTTTGCAGGTGGCACATAATGAATATCTTAAAAGGTAATTGTATGAACGTTTCAGTATTTAATATCAGAGATTGTTGCTATACGTAATAACGATGCATTTGTATCACCTAGAAATTGATATTGTATTATATCCGTATAAATAAAAGTATGGAGCGGATATCCGATGTCTACGTATGGTTGTTTGAATCCGCAAAGCTCTATAACAAGATATGATTTTTCAAGAAAACCTAATTGTGAAGCTAATGCAGTTGACAGTGTAACTTCAACACGTTCATCACATACAACATGTGCAATATTTGAAAAACTAAATGTTATAAATTTTGATATGTTATTTAATTCATCTAGTAACTGATGAATGTTTGGATAATATCCATTAACCACTTCACTTTTCGTAACGACAGCATTTTTATATTTGTACCATATAACATTTTCACTTTCGGTAACATAACATGTTAATGGAATATATATTTCACATAATCCTACGTACCAATCGGATTCTGATAGTCGTATTTTATTTCGTAATTGATTGATAAAACGTGTCGGACTATTTGTAGGATAAACATCTGCACTAAAGATGGGCACCCTCACTCATTTTTGCCCTCAAGAGGGCCGCCCTCACCCTCACTCACCCTCATTTCGGTAGATGAGGGTGAGGGTGTCTGAAGGTGAGGGTGAAAGAGTCTATTGAGGGTGAGGGTGGCTGAGGGTGAGGGTGAGGGTGTCTGAGGGTGAGGGTGAAGGTGTCGATTGAGGGTGAGGGTGGCTGAGAGTGAGGGTGAAAGTGTCGATTGAGGGTGAGGGTGTCTGAGGGCGAGTATGAGGGAATCAACTGAGGGTGAGGGTGATTGAGGATGAGGGTGAGGGCGGCTGAGGGCGAGGGTGAAAATGTTGATTGAGGGTGAGGGTGGCTGAGGGTGAGGGTGAAGGAGTGGACTGAGGGTGAGGGTGGCTGAGGGCGAATATGAGGGAATCAACTGAGGGTGAGGGTGGCTGAGGGTGAGGGTGAGGTAGTCAACTGAAGGTGAGGGTAGATGAGGGTGAGGGTGAGGGTGAGGAAGTCGATTGAGGGTGAGGGTGAATGAGGGTAAGAATGAGGGAATTGATTGAGGGTGAGGGTGAGTGAGGGGTAGCAAAAATGCCCATCACCAGAATGAATTCCTGAAGGATGTTTGCTTGAAAGTTATTTGTTTGGGAAATGGTTCAAATAGCACTTCCCTGCGAGCTCCAAATAAAGCAGCAACCTAGTTGGCACAAAGTGACGTAATTAGGTCATAAAACATTAGCTGGTACAGTGTACGAATTAATGGGGATGGTGAATGGGATATTCCGTGTGACAAAAATGTAATTCCCTCCCTGAAGAACATTTTCATTTTTAATTCTCTCTAGTATTTTTTTCGAGTGGTCATATAGATAGAAAAGATAATAATGTATTTTATGTAACGAAACAAAAAACAGGCATTTATATCTGACTTGAAACATATCAAAAACATTTTTGCAGTCGCTAGAATCACACAGTTTGTTTCTTGGAATAGTTACTTATTGATGCAGAAAACTTTCCTTTTGTCAGAAGCAAACTATAGAGGCTCGAGAGGGGTGCAAAGGTAACGAAAATTCTGCAATTCTTGGAAAAGCATACATTGTAAGACGTGTCAATCTCACAAGTCCTCATAACATTCGTTGTAACGGATGATCTATACTTTAAGAGAATGGAGTATTAGCTTCTATATGCCTGCTTAGCAGTATATATATATATATATATATATATATATATATATATATATATATATATATATATATATATATATATATATATCGTTTTCACCACTGAACTTGAACTATTTTAAATTTAATTGATAAGTTTGAGATTTGGTTTCCTGCTTAAACGTACAGTACACATCATGTTTTCCCACTCCCATATAGAAACATAATTAGTGGTTAGTCCAATTTTAAATAATCCAAATTTAAACTACTCTTACTTATTTTCTAACCCTCGTCATCGCTAGTCGGTTGCCTATCTTTTCACAAGCAGTGACGCAACTAGGTCACGTCACTCAGTGACTGAATGAGAAGGGACAGTTACATGGGAGGGATAATTCAACAAGTGCTTCCAGTTGAGGGTGGCCTTCCAGTTGACCTGCTGAAAAAGAAAGTGATGTTGCAATTTTCACCGTCTTGCTTACTGATTTTTCAGTAGTCTTCGCAGAAAGACAGATTTATCTAGATTTTCGTTACTTTTGTTTTCGTTGCATCCTCCTTTCATCTCCCTTACCTTGAAGGGCATAGTTCTGGAATGTTAAACTGAAATATTTCATTTAATTTGAATTCAATTTGGATAGATATTAATGAAAAGAAAAAAGAAATCAATCATTAGTTTCATGATATGTGCTTATTTTAGTCTTAATTATATCATATTGTTAATATTATGTAACTTCCACAACTATAACGCTTGTACGAACCAAACATGTTAAGTGGTTCGCCCCTTTCCTTCCCCCTCCACGTAAGGCATCAGTGCCGCAAAAGCCCGATGAGAAAAAAATACAATCCTCCTTTGCCACTCCCAGAAATCCGTCCTTGACCGCCCCTGTCCATACTATAATATTGATTTCCTTTAATGATTGTATTATTATAATATTATTATTATTACATAATGTATCTATTGATAATATAATTATAGTGATGGCAACAACGTATCACATCGACACAAAACACATGCCATTTGAAGTGTTATTTACGAGGGCGGTTAGGGTAAATTTTCTGCTTGAGTACAAATAAAGCCAATTGGGGACCAATAGAACGTCTCTTACTATTATTTGTAATGTGTGATATTTATCCACTTGAAGAGTGTGTGACATTTCAGGCTGGTTTTGGAGATAGAAATGTTTTTACCATAGATTTTCATGAGTGGTGTTTGAGACTGGCATTTGTATTTGTTGTTTCAGTAACAAATTCCATGGCATCTTTTTTTTAAACATAAACATCATAGAGTAAGGAAACCTCTTGAATTTACAAGGTAGGAAATTTATATAAAGTCTTCTTTCGAAAGTTACTCTCAAACAACGGTGTGTCGTTTCCCACAACTCGATTTTGTTGTTGTTTGTCAAAATATTTTTATTGAGGATATATCAGTTCCTATTCCAGTAAAGATTAGCACATATCTGACGAAACAGCTAAATGTTGCGGGAACTTATATTTGTATTGATCCCTTGCAAAAAAGTGGTGAGTGTTCTCGCCTTCGGGATGAGATAAGTCTCATACAATCTCGCTGCTGAAAGAAACATTTAGCTCCAAATGAACACGAAACATCCTAAATTTCACGATAGCTTCGTAAATTGACAATTGCATTTCTCTTTTAACGGAGTCCTTTATATTAACTCATTTTATATAAAGTACTATTTTTCCGTTATTACCTGACCAGCGAACGAGTGCAGGCGGCCGGTTTTGGAATTAAAATGCAAGCAGCAGTGTTTCTAAGCGGATTATCTGTAATTAATCTATCACAGTTCTTTTTGTCGTGTTCGTAATAAACCACTTCACGCATATGCTCAAGTAAAGACAAACAGTTTCAAAAGTTATTCAAGTTATTTGCAGAACATTTTAAGTAACAAGCAAAGAAAAAGGAAAAATACATACATCCTACATATTAACTTGCCAATAAACTGACCTCAGTATTGTACAAAAGATCAGATGCTCTCTGTGGGAAAGAAAACGAATTAAAATTGGTCGATTCGACTCGTTCTGAAATTTTTGACGAGAGGATATGTAAGATGTGTACTCATTATTTTCTGGTGACTGCCTCTAGTATTTTTAAGTCTATAAAATATGCATAGGGACAAATTCAAGCAAAGATCGGGACAAAAAATCATCGGAGGAAACAAATTCTAGAGTACTCACAAGAAACACTAGAACTTTCGGTAGACATATGATCTCCCGTTTTCAAAAATATAGGGTATGCTTATCCATGTATATGCTCCTTCTTTCGTACATATAAAGTGAGAAGTGAATCGAGGAGAGTCAAGAAAATTGTCGAGTTTTGTAGGTATGACTAGTTCACCCAAATGTTACATCTCAATTCAAACACTGTTTAGTGTTAAATGATTAATAATTAGTATATATATATATATATATATATATAGTATGGCGCTAAATTCGTTCTACAAAAGTAGAGGAGTGATTCCTGAGAGTAAAACAAACAAAAAAAAGTTCCAATAAACATAGGGGGGAAACCCCATCGTTTACATGTTATAGGCTGCCAAAAACAGGAAAAAATTAATTTTAAAGGTCCATAGCTCCAAAACTATGGGACCTACCGTAGTCGGATCAAGACTTCACTTAGGAACTAGTATGTGCCCTATCCAAAAATGCGTGTTTCAGAATCTTGAGGCACTTCCACAACAATTTTTATAGAGGGAGTTTGACTACGGGCTTATGGTATAAAGTACTCTCCAACTACCTTCATAAAAAGTGTTGGATGGGTACCTTAGGATTCTAAAATATGTATATTTGGATAGAACACATACTAGTTCCTAAGTGAAGTCTTGACCCGACTACAGTAGATCCCATAGTTTTAAAGCTATGGACCCTATGTTTATTGGAACTTTTGTTTGTTTGTTTTACTCTCAGGAATCACTCATCTGCTTTTGTACAGCGAATTTAACGCCATACTATATATATATAACTTGATAAGGTAATTGTATGAACCCAATAAAGATCATTTATCAACGTTTAAAGATACGCAAGTCATTACACAATTTACTTCAATAATAAATATGATTTAATTGTTGTTATATCAATCTTTCGTGGACTCGTCGTAACCTGGAAGAATTCTGATAAATTTTACATGAAACTAAGAAGGAACATAGGACCACAATTTTTTTTTACAAAAATTTACAAAACGAGACGAGGAAATTTTTATTCGAGACTAGACTTTTAAAAACATTTACGACACGAGACGAAAAAACCTGAATTCTCATCTCGTCTCGAGATCAACGCTATGAGCAATAGAGTAAGAAATCAAATATGTACGTTCATGTTCCTTTAAGCTGTACTAAGCTGCAAATGTTCCCAATGTTGCATTGGGGCGGAGGGTGAGCGATTAAAGTGGGGTTCTCGATAATTGAAGGTTCCTTATAACTCCAGTGAAATTCAGAAAAAATCTCTGAATTACGTAAAAAAAGAAAAAGAAAACATACAAAATACATTTTCAAGGTAACTCTTACAGTCATTGCGTTATTATAAGATTAATTCTACTTCTGAAACTGACTAGAATGAATATGTATTTGAATAACGAAACTTCTCTCATAAGTTTTTTCAAAGTATCAAGTTTGAGAAGAACGAAGTTTCTTCCACTGTTGTTATCTCATTGCTCATGATACCAGTGATGAAACAATTGGCCAGAAATTACGCGGCCGCTTCTTACATCAATTCATGAAAAGCATGAGTCCCAATATTAGGTACCTAAGTTCAGTATTAACAAAAAAAAAAAGAAAGAAAGAAAGAAAAAAAAAGAAAAAAAGAAAAAAGTCACCCAACCTCTTGCAACCATGTGTAGCACATTTTAATACTTACACTTTAAATAAAAATACAACTGGATAAAGACGACTGCCTTTGTCTTTGGATTTCATATGTGAATAACAATATAGTGCTTTTCAGATAGAAGAGGAGGAGGGGCAGGTTTTATTAAACAAGACCGTACATCTGATATGTTTTAACTATAAACAGCTTGTGTTTATAGGCTAAACTCAGTCCTCTGAAGTCAATCGACAAACGCCATTAAAATGTTAAAGAAAACAACGTATCAGTATTATTATATACTACAGACACAAAGATACCACTAGGCTCCCAATTTTTAAATTTATATTGTGTGTGAAAGCAGTTAGTAGATTTAATTCTTTGTCACATGATAACTAGAACCTGAGGGAAATTCATAGGGAGTCCAGGGGAAATTTCTTTCCTTATAAATAAAAGTTGTAAATTTATTATGTACTGAAGCAGTTATACTTACGCTTACACTACCCATACGCTGATGTTTTATCAATACTTTTATTCAAACTACGAAGGCCTGGGTTTCTATAATGATCTTAAATTAAGGATGTACTGAATCAAATTTTACAAATCAATCCCGAAAGGCAAGCTATCCAATCCCATAAATCTTTAAAAAACGAAGGAAAAATTTCTTCACCTCCTTTTCCCTCAAATGATTCATTTCTCTAAAGAAAATGAAATTTCTTTATTTTAACGCCCATGATTATGTTGTTTATGCTCGAGGACACAGGTGATTAATGAAAGTGAAGGATTGTAAAATTAAATTTTGATCTCTCACTGGGAATCAAACCCAGAACCACGTCCAGTAAAAGCACATGCACTAGCCAATAGACCAACGGAGAGGACTTTCACAGTTCTAGAGTGGAAACATATATCGGAATTCTTCCCTGGCCAAAACTCGAGAAAATAATTTATTTGTCAACCGACAAAATACACTTAAAACAAGCACAAGCATCGTGAGCCTTAAGCTTAATTTGATTTCAACTTACAGTTACAAGGCATTTCGCAAAACTCTAAGCTATCAACCTTAAATTAACCTTTTAGTCATTGACATTGTCATTCCTTCGTTTTACAGGTTGATCCTGTTTTATAATGAAATCAAATAAAACGTAATCAATTTTTATACAATCTGCTTAATACACGGTAGAAGCTCACTGAATTGTCAATTGTGCTATGTTGTTCTTAAATTGGTAATTTCCATTCATATATCACTATTCACAATACATCTGTATTACTGCAGGTATGGTTCACTACAACTACATAACTTATGGCTTTCTTTATTAAGCGTAAACAGATTAGGCTATGTATAACATCTAAACTGAAACTTTTGAAAACCGTTGAATACACTACAGGGTGAAACTCTCCGCTCCTCTGTCCCACCGCGATTGCCATGGAATTGATGTAAACACAACATCAGCGCCATCCCTTCAAAACAACACTGCTATTCTGGTCAGGTAATATATTATTCAACTTAAGAACCGGCTTTTATATACTTAAAGTAATGAGTAGATGGATCGAAAAGTAGAACCACATTATGCTTACCATTCTCAAATGTATTACACATAACTTCTAGACTCAATGTGGTGTTATGAGGTAAATTTCATACTCTTAAACATCTTACTTAAGCTTTCATTAACTTTAATTTTTGTTCCTTTGGCAAAATACAGGCTATAATCAACTCGCCCTTTCAAATTTTCTACTCTTATATTCGGAGGCTGCTTTTGAAGGAACACCGTTAAAGAATCAAAGTTTTCTTGCCTCAAAGTAAGAGAAAGAAGATAATCTGATCCAGTCAGAAGGTGCGGGGCACAATTCGGAACAATATTGTGGAGTCTTAGGTTCTCAAATCACTTGCATTTATACACTTGTATAAGGAAAGCTTGGTGCAATATAGTGCGAAGGCACGTATTGTTCCCAGGGGCCTCATTTGGGGGGGTGCAGGGAGGGGCATTTGCCCCCCTGAGTTTGAGATGTATATAGATTTTATCAATAGAACAGCAATAAATCAATGAAAAACGCGAAATTTTGCTTATATCAAGGGGTCTTGCCCTCCCCCCCCAAAGCAAAATCTGAAATGCTCCTGATTGTTCCCAGAAGAAAAGAAAAATTCCAACTGTACTACCATACCAATTAATGAAGGCAAGAACAGCACTTATGTTATTTATTGGCATCTGTCTCCCTTTTAGAAAAAAATTGTCAGCAGCAACGGGTCATAAAATATCCAAGGATACTAAAGAATGTTTTTTTTTTTTTTTTTTTTTTTTACAAATTTGGCTTAGCACATAGGTGTCCAAACTCTCGAGCTCGTCACTCGCACTCAACTGAGCTCGCGCTCAATAATTAAGAGTGAGCCCGAATCCTAATAAAATAAGTCAGAGCAAACCGGAATGAGTGCGAGCCCAACTGAGGGAAGTGAACCGGAGCAGGAGCCCAACTGAGGGAACTGAGCTCGAGCGAGCCCAGTGCAAAATGGCTATCTATTTAATTTATATATATGAAATATAAATAATAATATACCGTAGATATAATGTATACCTGTGTATATTATTATATATAAATTTCAATCACTTGAATGAGAATGATATTTACCCTTACTTATTGTTGATTAAGTACATGAAGATAACTGTGAGTGTGAGGGAGTCTATTGATGGTGAAGGTGGCTGAGGGTGACCAGGGTGAACTTAGGTAATTTCGTCACCGGAAATTTCGCCACCGGAATTTTCGTCACGGTAATTTCGTCACCGGTAAATTCGTCACCAAAATATTAGCATGTAGGTTATTTCGTCACCGGAAATTTTGACATAGTAATATCGTCACCTGTAATTTTGTCACCAAAATATTTGAATGTAGGAAATTTTGTCATGGTCATTTTTTCACCTTTGTTGAACTAAGTAGAGACAAAGTAAAAGACCAAAACAGCTAATCTTATCTTACTCAAACTTGGAAAACAATTAAGTTGGTGTTCGACTCTGGAATCGAAGTTTCGGATACTCGACGCAAGAACAAACAATAATAAAAGAACATGATGTCAGCTTCAGCAAATGTTAAAAGCACAGGCAAAATGGGCCGCTAATGGATTTATATCTCACTATTTACAAATATTAAGTTTTCAAAATTTCAGAACAGAAAATAGAAAAAAAAATATAACTTTTTATAATGCAATAAGTGTTTTACATGTTGATTTTCTACTATTCATAACATGATAGGAAACAACAAGCAAAAAATTTCTCAAACATTTAGTTCCAGTGTTGTACGTTATGCACAAAGACTGGAGCCGTTTCTGCAAAATCTGAAATCTAGTTTTCTTTTTTGGTGGTTGACCCACAGCATTTTGATGTAGCACAGTTAAAACTATTTCTTCAACTTGTTGAATTAAGTACTATCAAAATAGTCCAGAAGTTCCAGCTCTTCCTCCGAAACCTCTTGTTTCCTGATGCACATCTGCTGCGGGAGAAATGTCAATCCTTTCATTTTCTCGCATAATAGACGAAAATTTTCATTGGTCTTGTACCGTACCGTGAATCCAATCTCTTGGACCTTTCTCAAAGTTGAGTGAGTCAGGTGGAAAAAAGTAATGCTGTACACGAGTTAAGTTTCCGAAAGTTGCTTTTACGGTCTGCATTTCCGCTATCTCGAAATCCATAACCACAGTTCCAGGGTCCGTGTATTCACTAAGTTAACTGCACTGATGCACCACCGTACGAAACAGTTTTTCATATGAATTTTGTGTTTTGCTCTGCATTAGGGCATACACCTAGTAAAGGAAGTCTCATCTCAAATAACATATAGGGCTTACGTGATTTTTTTTAAAGGAGCCATTGAAAAGTTCCCGTCCACCATCCATGTTTCACTTCTCAATAGCTCCATAAGACTATATTTAAAGGAAATTGTTAGAAATATTTATATGTTTTAATTCCTTTATATAAATTTGTTTTCTTCACATATATATCCAATAACAATTTGCCAATGTTTAATCAGGGTTGAAATATAACATTCTTCTTTCAATAGCTCTTAAAAAAGATCACTCTTTTCCCATGATTCAGTTAACGTGGATAAAGGTCCAAGAGTTTGGGCTCGGAGAATGATACAAGAGCGATTAAATTTTCGTCTAGTTTGCGGGAAAATGAACGGATTGGCATGTCTTTCCATATTTATTTGCAATTTTCTGTTAATTGCAAGCTTAATATTTGTAAATAGTTGTATATATATATATATATATATATATATATATATATATATATATATATATATATATATATATATATATATATATATATACCCATTATTCCCCACGTTGCCTTTGCTTTTAACATTTGCTTAAGCTGGCACTATTTTCTTGTACTGGTGCTTGCTCCTGCATCGAGTACCCGAAACTTAAATTTTGCAGAGTTCAACCCCAACTTAATTGTTTTCCAAGTTTGATTAAAATAACGTTAGCTCATTTACTTTGCTCCTACTTAGTTCAAGAAACGTGAAAAAATAACCGTGACAAAATTTCCTATACGATATTATTTCTGATAGAATTACTGGAAATTATTATTATTATTATTATTATTATTATTATTATTATTATTATTATTATTATTATTATTATATATTTTGATTTGCTTCAGTTGAAGATCAAAGAAAGCAATTTCAAAAACTTTTTCGATTCATTCATTCATTCATTATGTTCTAAAAGACACTGGTGATGAAATTATCAAGACAAAATTTTTGGTGACGAAATTACCGTGATGAACTTTCCGGTGACGAAGTTTCCGGTGACAAAATTACCGCCGCCCGACCAGGGTGAGGGTGGTTGAGGGTGAGTGTGATTGAGGTGATTGAGAGTAAGGGTGAGTGAGGGTTAGCAAAAATGCCCATCTCTGGTATGAACCATAACACTGCGATAAATAGTCTCGACGAAATAGCTGCTTGACTGAAAGTCTAAATTTACCTAAAAAGTAAGTCTCAAACAGGTTAATAAAAAAATATGTATTATGCAGTACTTCGACAATGCTGCTGCAATTGAGTATTTTAATATGTTTAATAGAAATAATGTATTTTGAACTGTGTACAATACAAAATCATGTATACCCATGTTGTGGAGTGTGTACTCTCTATCATTTCATAATAAATAAACTAACTAACTAACTAACTCTATGGCCTATGGAACCCGGAGGTTCAGTGCCGCGTTTATAAAAGCTCTCCATTGACTTCTATCCTTAGCTAATTGGATCCAGTTTCTACTTTGTATTCCTATCTCTGCGAGATCCATCTTAATATTATCCTCCCATCTGCGCCTAGGTCTTCCTAATGGTCGTTTTCCTATGGGTCTACCAGTCAAGACTTTGAAAGCGTTTCTACTTTCTTCCATTCTAGCTACATGACCTGCCCACCTAAGCCTCCTAGACTTGACGACCCTAACAATGTTCGGTAAACCGTATAAACTATGTAGCTCCTCGTTATGAAGCTTCCGCCATTCCCCATTTTCGTTCCTCTTGGGTCCGAATATTCGTCTCAGAATCCCGTTCTCAAATACTTTCAGTCTATGTTCTTCCCTCAGAGTAAGCGACCATGTTTCGCAACCATACAGAACAACAAGCATGATTATCGTTTTATATATTTTAAGCTTCAAATTCCTCGACAGAATTCGCGACGACAAGAGATTTTGAACCGAATAGTAACACGAATTCCCTGCTTTTAGTCGACATTTAATTTCTTCGTGAATATGATTTTCGTCTGTTAATATTGATCCTAAATATTTGAAAGTATCCACTTTATCAAAAGTATTATTTAATATTTTAACGCCTCCACAATTTGCCGTATTACGGTCCCGACGCACTTCCATGTATTTAGTTTTCTCTTTCATAATAAATAATAATAATAATAATATAAAAACACTAGTGCCTTTGTTTGACATGCTGTTTTCTATGACATAGTGAGATTTGTCACCACGATAGATTTTTTTTAGGGAGTTTAGAGGTTCAGACCCTCTGTAGTAACGGCGCTGATTATTATTAGGTTATTACAAACATAATTTTTTCCGTTGTTATGACATAGTTTGTAGTAACATAATTGTATTATTTACGTTGAATTTATGTCCGGTTAGCTTTTGTCCGCTTCTGCATCAATATAGGTGAGCTTATGTCCACGATCCGCCACTACGCGCAAGAACCACGTAAGGATGGAAAACTTCAAATATCTATATGTTAGTGGTAAAAGATTCACTTTGGAAGAACTGGAAAAGAATGGATCCCTATCAACTCTCCCTTCCAGATGTTGGTGTGCAACAAACAAGTTTAAATAATTCGCCTGGGGCGTATTCCAAGTAGCAGGAGTCTCTTTAGGGAAAAGCGAACTTTTCTGAATGCGCAGGTGGCGACTTGCCAGAGGAGCAAAAACACAGCCTCAGTTTCCCTCCCAAAGTCTTCTAATCTTCCTCGTAGTGTTCATAGAACAACAGCGAAAGACAAGATTCGATCCCTCCCCCAGCACTCAACCATGCGTCAATCTGCGAGAAATCTTTGGTAACAATTTTCCAAGAAAAAGTGATGTACTTGACAAAAGGAAACATCCCATGCTAGTAGAAATGTTGATGACAAATGCAAGCGGAAACAAATAAAGACGATGGTCACGGTATTGAGGACAATACAAAGATTGGAAGCGGAAAAAACTTGTAGGTTGCCTTCAACGGATCCAAGTGATTTATTCAAAACAACTGGGCATTCACAAAAGCATTTGCACACGATACTGGTAATGCCGGCGCCAGCTGCGGCAATGTCGGTGACGGCCATGATTTCAATGTAATGAAATCTTAGCTTGCACACGCACCGGCATTCACTGGCGCAAATCCCGGGGGGATGAGGGAACATGTCCCCTCCAATCTTGGAACTGGGGGGACTGTCCCCCCAATAATCCGATTTGAAATGTGTATTTTAGAAAAAATGTGATGATTTCCCGTTTTCCCAAATGTCCCGTTTTTAAGCAAACATGACCCAGGTACCCAGTAATTATTATTCAAAATATAAATGGTCAATGCTAATTCTACACTCTTCTGTACCAACACTCATTGGGAAGGTTCAGCCGTGTCTAGAACTTCTGAATATTCAAATGAGAATTGAGTGCTCTGTGGTTCAAGTGGGAATTGAGTAGGAATTCTGAGTGTTGAAGTAGTTAAAAGTATTGCTGGGTGGTACTTAAGTTAGAAACGCTGTGTTATGGCTCTTACTTGTGTATTTTGTAAATTGAAAACACTGCTGAGTCCCAAAATGCAATGTGGAAGTCCCCCCCCCTTGTCGCCGATTCCTATGCGTCCCGTTTTTGAAAGTAAAAGTTCTGGTCACCTTGTATTATAGTTCATTTGCAAGCCTACCGTGAAACTTTTAGGGGACCAGCCAAAGTTTAGGGTGGCCCCCGTGGATACGGGCCTGTTTCACAGAAGAACATTATTTGCGAGACCTGAAATCTGAATTTACTTCAAGACTTGGCGACAAAGATAATTCTCAAATCAAATACGGTTTCCTCAATTCCCTCAATATTCGTTCCTTTTACGTGTGCTATAGTGATGTTTTAATCGTTCGTTTAGAATGTAATTCATTGTAATATACTCATCTGACTTCTTTCTCTTTGCATATATTTCCTCATGACTTTCAGTAACGGTGGAACGTTGTTGAGGACGGCGTCTTCCTGAAATTCCACTAGGTCCAGGTTGCTCTTCATGATTGCATGGTTGCATTTTATTGTCAGACATATTTCTTCTGTATTATCCTATAGAAGTTCACGTTCAACGAATTTACAAAAAGCAATTGAAAAGTAAAAACAAAAAGAAAATTCGCAAAGCGTAAAACAGTTCGTCACTACTATTCCAAGGCAATGAACGATCTAGTGATCATTATATGTTCTTCGTGGCACTATCTCACTTGAGTTTCGCGGGTTCAAACGAGAGTGACACTTCCTAGGCTCCGAATGAGACTTATCGTTTCCAAAATACTCCCATCATTCCTAAAGATGAAGAGATCATGTGATGCTTGTATTTTACGGTTGAAAGCACACTGCTTAGAGGAAAGTGAGACAATTCTTGGAAATTGCTACCTATTGTCACAGAGCAGCAACATTTTTCCATATGGTTTTGTTCCTTTGTTGTCCATACCGAAGGATAGTATGAATTAACGTATGTAGCTTGAGTTCAGTGGATTTTTTTTTCTAATTTGAAACAATGCTATAAGCAATGAATGAAACTACAACAGCATACAACCTTTCTTTTCTTCTTCTTAGCCAAAAACTATATGAATACTCCAGATAATTTACTTTTAAATTACGGCAAAATATTTACAATTATCCAAGTGCGCCTTGCTTACACCGTGTCCTGGGTTCGATTCCTGATTAGAAGAGCCTTGAAATTTGATCGTATTACGTTGCTTACGATTCTACCTTAAATTGAAAGTCGCCGTGTCATGACCTTGATACTCAAAGGGATGCTCAGCACGATTGCAATAATCAGTCCTATCTTCTGGTGTAGTGGCTAGCTCGTATTTCCTTCTTTGTACGTGGTTCCAGGGTTGAATCCCGGTAGGAGAGCACACAGTTTAATTTTTCATCATCATTCACTTTCATTAACCATTTATCTCCTTCAGCCGAAAGACCATAATGGTGCTACGTTAAATTAAGATTTTTTTTCAATTTTGTATTTATTTAATGAGCATTCGAATATGGTTTAGTCTTTGAACTGTACACACGGAAGAATAAGAGATTTATTCAAAATATTTGAAATGTATATTTGAAGAGATATTTGTTTGTTTTCACAATCTTCTGGTAGGTTCAATATTTCTATTCATCTCTAAAAGTTATCATAAGGTTCTACGGAGATCTTTTGTTCTATTAGACTAAACCTGAGCTTGAATGTCATCTGGACTCTCCCAATCAGCTTAGCGACTCTTAAAAATGTGGATTCGGCATGAATATAGTTCGTTCTCGATTAATTTCACTCCTTCTATCCATCGCTAGGGGGACTGAAGATGTCTTACAATATTATTTTCTGATTTTATGTCATATGTGTATCAAACTTGATTTAAATTGCTCCTACCGTCCCAGAATTATGCTTGACCATACACAACATACTCTAGGAATGATACCGAAACCGAGACTGCTTTAAGTATCTTGTTTCTCGTCTTGAAATTTCGAGACGACAATGAGTTCGAGACAGAGTTTAGATTCAACATATCGAGCCTTAGTCGGGAGTCTGAAACAGAATCGTGAACAAGGTCGACAGTTGTATCTCGAGATATGCCGAGACAAGATCAAGTTCAATCTCGAAATTCTTGGTCTCGTGGCGAATATTAACAGAAATTACTGAAATTACATGCCTTACCCTTTTTCTTTCTTTTTTTTTACTATTATGTTATATGTTAGTTGGTGGAACAATTGCCCTTTGACGGTCTAAGCCATAGGCGTGTGCATGGGAGAGAGGGAGAAAATACCACCTCTAATAGCTAGGTACTCGGGTATAACGAAAATGTTTTAAACAACACATAATTTAAATTGGGATTCAATATATCTTATTCTCTTTCCAATCTTTGAAATAACCGAAAAACTACATTGCCAAAATATTACGAAACTTAGTTTTGTAAAACAAACATATAATTTTTCAGTTTTCAAAAAAAAAAAAAATTCTCGCAGCTTAGAAATTTTCCTTCGAAAGATATGCTTATTTTATTTTATTTATTACTGGAACTGCTCGTGTTGTACTAACTTTGTTCTGAAACTAAGAATAAAATGCTAAGATTGGTAGAGAGTAGGAATTTCAGAATAAGGCAAGATCATGGGAAGAGGAAAACTATCAGATTAAACCAGTGAATTTATTAAAAATATCAAGATGTAAATTGCATAGTTGGTTGGCTTGGAATTTAGCGTTCCTTTCAGCACCGAAGCTATACGAGATTTCGATCTACGGTTTAAGGTGGAATCTAAGCTACCGTTATGCGTTGAAACTTTTCAATGACCTTCCACCAAGATTCGAACCCGGAACCCTATGCTGCAAAGGCACATGCTCTGGCTAGTAGTATAATGTATGTCTGTCTGCTAGTCAAGAATAATGTAATGAAAAGTGTTGGAATTAATTGATTTTGGTTCAATGTTGGTTTTCGATACCGATGATATCTCAAGCAAAATGTCTGTTGCTCCGTCACTTTCGACTATATCAGCGAGGCTACATCAGATGTGAACTACAACTTAACTTGGGATTCTAACCACATCACCTGCCGGGAATCGAATCCGGGTCTACCACGCCAAAGGCACGTACGCTAACAGCTTAGTTACGAAGGAGCTTCATACATTAATCGAAACGACACCGAGACTGATACAATGTTTTTTTGGCTCGAGACGAGACCGAGAATGTGTTGAGTTCCATCTCGTCTCTATACCGTTTCTAACATACACATCTTTTTTATACAGATACATAGATTAATATGGATGTAGGAATAGATTGAAAAAAGTTACAATATAACACCAACTGAATTGTTTTCCACATTTGATTAAGATAAAGTGGTCGTTTACTTTGTCTTTACTTAGTTTAACAAAGTGGAAAATATAACCGTGACAAAGTTTACTATGTGCTAATACTATGGTGATAAATTTACCGATGACGAAATTACTGTGTAAAAATTTCCGATGACGGAATTACCTACATGTTAATATTTTGGTGGCAAAATTACCAGTGACAAAATTACCCAAGCTTGGCAAATTGCCCAGAATGGAGGTGGGAAATTGAATCTAGGAAAAAATCTCTCCGGACGAAATCCCTCCAAAAGACATACCGTAGGACATAATCCTTCCATGAAAAAATGTGCCTAGGACAAAATCTTCCTTGACAAAATCCCCCGGACGAAATCCCCCCAAAAGACATAGCGTAGGACATAATTCCCCATGAAAAATGCGCCAAGGACAAATTCCTTCGGAAAAGTAACTTTTAATAATAATGTAATGATGATAGTGAACGCATTGGTCGTGAAACATCCTCCGAAATATTTGTAGAGATAAATACATATGCTGATTCCTCTCGTGATGTGGGATTAAAGTGCTGCAAGCTAACAGGGATTAAAGTGCTGCAAGCGAAAGTCGATGCTGATACATTAATTGTGGCGACTGTAATTGAAATCGCACATACCGAAAAGAGACTGGTTTATAATCGGAGATTATAGAGACCTCTTAGTTTTACTAATTACGCATGCTCCATCTCAGCATGATATTTACATCCTTATCCCTAGCAAAGAGAAATGTCCTCAGAAAATATACAGTAGCAAAGCATTTCAAGAATCTTTGGTTGAAGTGAAGAACTTAATGCTGGTTCTTCATGCTACAACAGGATGCCACATTATACTTCGGCTCTGCATGGAAGAGGGAAAGCCAAGAACACTCCTCACCAGATAATATTGGAGAGGCTGGAGAAAAATTTCTTTGTGCAATATACGGTGAAAAGGTTATTGATAATCTGAACCAGATGCGGTGCAAACCTACTTGAAAAAGAGCGTTGCTGAAAATTTCAATCTATCTACTCTTTCTTCTACCTCAGGTGCAGCGAGACAACATTCATTAAGAATTTTTCTACAAATTCAAAATTGGAACAGAGTGAATCTAGATCCCACTCGAAAGGACAATGAAAATTTAATTCCACTTCCAGCTGCTGAAGAACCTGATCCACGAAACCATCATCGCCTATTATTTTGTAACTGTAAAATAGAATATGATAATAATAATTGTCTAATAAAAATGTGTCTTGGACTGGTCGCCATATTGAATTCAATATGACGGATTTTCCCAAAGTGAGAAAAGATGGGAATATTTCAGGATTTGTTCTGGAACGCATACTGAACATAACCCAAGTGGTTTCGCTTTATTATTATTTTTGTCCAGGTTCAAGCCTAAATGCACAGGACTACAGGAGCAACCTGAAATGTCTCATCCCTGTAACATCTGTCTTGTTCCTGGAATACCTGCAGAAGCATAATGTACGCAAAAATCAATATTCTGTTCATCCTTTCTGGTCCATTATCATAAATAAGAAATCCTTCTGCACTTTATCTTGATAAAGTGAGAGAAGCTTCATTAAAAGTTACTTTTCCGGGGGAATTTGCCCGGGGAGATTTTGTCCTAGGCGCATATTTTCCCGGGGGGTTATGTTCTACCTGATGTGTTTTGGGGAGATTTCGTCCGGGGGGGAATTTGTCCGAACCGGCAAATTTCCCGGTTTAAGCAAATTTGGTGTAAATTGTTCGGTGTCAAATTGACATACCCCTTAAATGGTACTTGTATCTAGGGGGGCAAACCACTAAACATTTTTGAAAAGCTAACAATTTTTCTTTTGCCTGTTTTTCATAAATGAAAAGAGATAATGAAATGTAACTTAACACAATAATAGATAATGTTATTCTACACCCGAGAATACGAATTGGAAGAATTATTAGTATTGCTATCCATAGAAATTACAGTGTGTCCAAAATTTGAATTACAAAAAAAAAAAAAAATCTAGGTTAAGGCAGCGACTAGAAAAATGAACTCAATGGTAGTTGATTACTTATCATGTTGTCTTGTTTTCATGTTGTTAACTACTTTTTAAATAATATTTGTATTTATTTTGTGATAACTTATTTATTTTGCAATAACTTGTGTAAGTTATTTCAAAATAAATACAAATATTATTTAAAAAGTAGTTAACAAAGAACCAAGACAACATGATAAGTAATCAACTACCATTGAGTTCATTATTCTAGTCGCAGTCTTAACCTAGATTTTTTGCGTAATTCAAATTCCGGACACATTGTAATTTCTATGGATGGCAACACTGATAATTCTTCCAATCCATGTTCTCGGGTGTAGAATAACATTATCTATTATTGTGGTAAGTGGCATTTAATGATAAATAGAACATGTTTCTGCTTTCCGAGAAAGAGAATGCTCGAAAATAATATTTTTCGGTACAAAAAAGGAGATATGGCTTCATACCAGTAACTTTATCGAGTTTTGTGTAGTAGGCACGATGGAAGTCAGAATCTAATCAGTATTTAGGAAATTTGAAGAAAATAACCATGTTTAATACCAGTTGCCTTCTTTGAGATTTCCCCTCATGTGATGAGGAATAACTTTTAAAAACACCTAATTTTCAGTCTGCGGTTGATTAGAAATCTCAAAGCCTAATCTGCCGTAAACAAGTTAACTTCGAGGAATAAAATAATTCAAACTTTTGGATAAAAGTGAGCGTGCAAATGTGAAATATCTAATTTATCTGTGGATCTACGAGACATTGAGTATGATACAAATATCCTATTTTAGTAGGATCAGTCTTTCTTCAAGAGAATTTGGAGAAGGCAACATCAGTTAAGGGCTACACTGGGACACTATTTCCTAAAACAACGTTCACAAAAGTAACATATGTTCGCAATTTATAATTTATCTTAGTTCCGGGGAGTTTGTCCCAACCCCACCCGCGAAGTGTATCTCGAAGCATAGGCGCCGGAACCTGGGGGCTCAGTCCCCTTCAGCCCCCCAATGTTACCGATGAAGGGGATGAGCCCCAATTGTTTCAGTTCAGTTTTCGTCGTTTTTCATCTTTGTTGAATTAAGTAAAGACAAAGTAAACGACCAAAACAGCTAATCTTAATCAAAGTTGGAAAACAATTCAGTTGGTGTTCGACTCTGGAAAATCGAAGTTTCGGATACTCGACGCAAGAACAAACAATAATAAGAACATAACGCCAGCTTCAGCAAATGTTAAAAGCACAGGCAAAATGGGCCGCTAATGGATTTATATCTCACTATTTACAAATTTTAAATTTTTCAAAATTTCAGGACAGAAAATAGAAAAAATATAAATTGTTATAATGCAATAAGTGCTTTACATGTTCATTTTTTACTATTCATAACATGATAGGAAACAACAAGCAAAAAATTTTTCAAACATTTAATTCCAGTGTTATACATTATGCACGAAGACTGGAGCCATTTCTGCAAAATCTGAAATCTAGTTTTCTTTCTTGGTGGTTGACCCACAGCATCATGATGTAGCAAAGTTGAAACTATTTCTTCAACTTGTTGAATTAAGTACTATCAAAATAGTCCAGAAGTTCCAGCTCTTCCTCCGAAGCCTCTTGTATTCCTGATGCACATCTGCTGTGGAAAGAAATGCCAATCCGTTCATTTTCTCGCATAATAGACGAAAATTTTCATTGCTCTTGTACCCTACTGTGAATCCAATCTCTTGGACCTTTCTCCATGTTGAGTGAGTCAGGTGAAAAAAGCAATGCTGTACACGAGTCAAGTTTCCGAAAGTTGCTTTTACGGTCTGCATTTTCGCTATCTCGAAATCCATAACCACAGTTACAGGGTCCGGCTATTCACTAAATTCGCTGCACTGATGCACCAACGCACGAAACAGTCCTTCATTTGAATTTTGTGTCTTGCTCTGCATTAGGGCATACACCTAGTAAAGGAAGTCTCACCTTAAATAACATATAGGGCCTGCGTGATTTTTTTTTTTTTTTTTTTTAAGGAGCCATTGAAAAGTTTCCGTCCACCATCCATGTTTCACTTCTCAATAGTTCCATAAGGCTATATTTAAAGGAAACGTTAGAAATATTTATATGTTTTTCTTCCTTTATATAAATTTGTTTTCTTCACATATATATCCAATAACAATTTGCCAATGTTTAATCAGAGTTGAAATATAACATTCTTCTTTCAATAGCTCCTAAAAAAGATCACTCTTTTCACATGACTCAGTTAACGTGGATGAAGGTCCAAGAGTTTGGGCTCGGAGAACGGTACAAGAACGATGCAAATTTTCGTCTAGTTTGCGGGAAAATGAACGGATTGGCATATCTTCCCATATTTGTTTGCAATTTTCTGTTCAGAAATTTTGATATTGACGAAACTTAATATTTGTAAATAGTGATATATAAACCCATTAGTTCCCCACGCTTTTTGCTTTTAACATTTGCTGAAACTTTCTCTATTATTAGGCATTAAAATTTCCTATATGATATGTATTTCTGTGATAGAATTACTGGAAACTTTTATCTCTTATCTCAAATACAATATCTAAAATATGTAACTATTTATTTAATAATAATAATAATAATAATAATAATAATAATAATAATAATAATAATAATAATAATAATAGTAATAATAATAATAATAATAATAATAATAATAATAATAATAATAATAATAATAAAATATTTCGATTTGCTTCAGTTGAAGATTAAAGAAAGCAATTTCAAAAGCTTTTTCGATTCATTCATTGTACTTGTATTATGTTCTCAAAGACACTGGTGATGAAATTATTGTGACAAAATTTTCGGTGACGAAATTACCTATATGGTAATATTTTGGTGACAAAATTACCGGTGACGAACTTTCCGATGACAAAATTACCGCCGCCCGTCGGATATAAGCTCACCGGCAAAAAGCTCACCGGACATTACCTCACCGGTAGTCTTATATTACAGGGGCGGACAAAAGCTCATCGATAAAAACATAAGCTCCCTTCAGGGACTTTTAATAAAATTCACCGAGTATTGAAATTTAGGCGTTGGCTACTTCCTAAGCGGAAAATGGAGCTAGTATCTTATATCACTTATCAGGTGTAAAAAAAAAAAAAAAAAAAAAAGTTGGGGAGTTGCGTTGTATTAAACGTGGACAGACCTTGGGGAACTTGTGACAAAATACCCTGGATATTAAAATCTAGACATTGACCACAATTACAAATAGGCCTAATAATTCAGTAGAAAGCAGAGCTACTAATGTTGTACAGCAGTTATCAGATATCGGAATAAAATAGGGATGTTGCAAGTTTAATGTGTTAAACATGGTCGACAGTAGGCGTAATTTTTGCCCTGGAAATTTTGGAACCATATTTTTCTTATAGGTCATACAATTCATCACTGCATTAAAATATTTTCATGATTAGGCATGCATACTTACATAATAGAAACTGGTTACTTAACGGGATTCATGACTCTGGTTTGTGATTTTTTTTATATACGAATTCATCATACTCAGATGTATTTAGGCCTTGCTTCTTAGTGCTGTCGTCCTGTTTGCAGCCTAACACTCAAAGAAATCTCTTTCTTATTTACTAACACAAAGGTTTTTCTTTTGGTTAATAAGTTGTTGTTTTGCTCTTATTAAATAAAATAAGAAAGAGATTCGTTTGATGAGCATTGGTCTGCAAGTATAATAACAGCCTTGAACTCTGCAACATTCTTAATATTTTATTCTGATGTCTAATAACTCCTATGTGACGTTAGTTATATATCCTACTTTCCATTGAGAAGGTAGGCCTACAAGTAGTCAAAGCCCAGATTTAAATATCTGGAGCATTTTATTACCAGTTCCTCAAAGTCAACTCACGTTTAACACATTAAACCCTGCAACATCCTTATTATTTTATTCTATCTGATAACTGATATATAGCATTACTAGCTCTATTTTCTACTGAATTAGGCCTACTACTAGTCAAAGTCTAGATTTTAATACCTCTTCATGCCCATCATACGTTTTGCTAAAAAGGGGGAGAGCGGTAGCACAGTGGAAGATTTTCACCTCTGGTGCTTGGGTCCCGGGTTCCATCCCAGTCCCCGCCAAGTAAACCTTGTGGTGGACAACTACCTTGTGCGTGGGTATCCTCGGGGTTCTCCCACTTTCTTCATTCCACCATTTCATTCGTTATTCATCCGTCTTCTTTAGTCTAACCGGCATAATCGTGGGACGTAAAACTTAAAAGATTTCATTTCATTTCTTTCTAAAGAAAAATGAAATATTTCTGAGTTGACTTCAGCCATAGTAAAAAAAAACATAATAAGGAGACACCCTTTCACCAATACTTCTGTGCTGCAAAATTTCCTGCAACTAAAGTTTCAGCATAGAGGAGGGGGTTTGATTACTTTCTTCAGTAAAAGGAATTAGTACTCTTTTGTTTGTCCAAATCCGTTTTCAATTTATTTTTTAATATTCAAAATCTACTTCATATTAACATTCAAAATCTGGTTTTCATTTTTGTCATATTTTCTGTTTGCCACTTTTCAGTTGTTTTTTTTAAATATTTTATTTTTCAGTTTTATTTTCCTTTGCAATTAAATTAGTTAACCTATAAATGTATTTAGTTATCATTATTGTATTCTTTATTGCATGAATTATCTTATAATATAATTATATTATTAATAGTGAGTTTATATCCAGTGAGCTTATGTCCGTGACCCTTTGATATTCTTTCTTGTCTTGGTGAACCCGAGTGCGAGCGATCCCAGTGCAAAGTATATGAAATATAAATAATATTATACCGTAGATATAATGTATATCTACGTATATTACAATATATAAATTTCAATCACTTGAATCAGAATCATATTAACCCTTACTTATTGTTTATTTAGTACATGAAAGAACTGTGTGAGGGAGTTGATAGAGGGTGGCTGAGGGTGAGGAAGTCGAGTGAGGGTGAGGGAATCGATTGAGGGTGAGGGTGGATGAGGGTGAGGAAGTCGATTGAGGGTGAGGGTGCCTGAGGGAGTCGGTTGAGGGTGAGGGTGCCTGAGGGTGAGGAAGTCGATTGAGGGTGAGAGTGGCTGAGGGTGTGTGTGAGGGAGACGATTGAGGGTGAGGGTGTCTGAGGGTGAGGGAGTCGATTGAGGGTGAGGGTGTCTGAGGGTGAGGGTGAGAAATTCGATTGAGGGTGAGGGTGTCTGAGGGCGAGTATGAGGGAATCAACTGAGGGTGAGGGTGGCTGAGGGTGAGGGTGAGGGAGTCGATTGAGGGTGAGGGTGGCTGAGGGTGAGGGTGAAGGTGTCGATTGAGGGTGAGGGTGAAAGTGTCGATTGAGGGTGAGGGTGGCTGAGGGTGAGGGTGGCTGAGGGTGAGGGTGAAGGAGTGGACTGAGGGTGAGGATGGCTGAGGGCGAATATGAGGGAATCAAATGAGGGTGAGGGTGGCTGAGGGTGAGGTGAGGTAGTCAACTGAGGGTGAGGGTGGCTGAAGGTGAGGGTGAAGAAGTCAACTGAGGGTGAGGGTGGATGAGGTGACTGTGAGGGAGTCAACTGAGGGTGAGGGTGGCTGAGGGTGAGGGTCAGGGAGTCAATTGAGGGTGAGGGTGAGTGAGGGTTATCAAAAATGCCCATCTCTGATCTGCACTAGCGTTTGAAATAAATGCAATGTCATCAAACCTTTCAGAAATCATTTTCGTTTAAAGTGAAGTGTCAAGTTCGAAGTTCCAAAACGAAATGATAATTTTAACCAGTGCTCATCTATAAGTTAACATCTATTGTATCAAAATATTTCTTTTTAACTTTAACATAATGCGGTGTATGAAACACAAAAAAAAATCTCATGTCCTTGTTGTATATACATTATACACACTAAGTTTTCGAACTATAGGTCCTATATTTTAATGCTGCTTTACAATATCAACTCATACATTAATTGTGTTGGTAACACTGTAATTTAAATTACATGGAAGTTTTTTACGTGTTAATATTAAATCAAGATTTCTAACTTTTGTGTATAAGATATTCTTAGTTTTACATGTATTTTCGTTAACAAATCCAGAAATCCGTTGTAATCCTGGTGTAAGTCCAATCATACATTGATTTTCTAATTTTAAGAATGTTTAATAACAAATTGATTTTTATTTTGTAAATATTGTAACATACGAACTTCTTCAGAAGGCATGTGTAGAATTTATTCAATAGATGAATAATATCCCGGTGTTATTTTAACATCATCACGTTCAACTTTGTCATCGAAAAAAGTAGCAATTATATTTTTTTTTATTTTCACCGACATATATATAAACTCCAAGAATATCAATTTGTGTTCACGCAACACCCCATTCCCGATCATTTAAGTCAATAGGTTGTGCTAATTAAACTCGAAATTAAGCCGTAGCATTATAAAAAATTTACTACTTGCATTTGAAAGAAGAGTAACATAAAAGTCATGTGTAAAATTCGAATTCATATTGCGGACTGAATAGAATCTGATCTCATCCACGAATTCATACTTGACGGAATTCCTAACCATTTAACATACATCCACCCATTTTTACGTTTCAATACCTTTTCAATTAAATAAGTTTCCTTTGAAATTTTAATTACCTTTTTAATTCCTCTGCACAAAATATTCCATTAATTTCTTCACCATCCTAATATTTTAATTTATAAGTGATGTGATTAAATTTAATACATTTATCAACAAAAATAGTACTTGTGATCATTTAGGTAAATATCATTTTTCTAAATTATGTTTATACACACTAACACGGACATAATCACCCCGGCTAAATTTACAACCTTCATTCTTTTAATTCATTGTATTTCCGTATGTTTCCCTTACTTCGTTCACATTGGAGTCATTTACTTTGTAGGTGTTGTTTTAATACTTGAATGATATGAATGACTATAATTTTTTATAGTTTCAGCTAAATCATTAAAATAATGGTAAGTATTTTTCGCGGTAAAATAACGATACAATCTTTTAATGTACGTATAAACCCTTCTGCTAAAGCACATTTAATTTCGAATGAACACCATAATGATTAATTTCATATCCTTTAAACATTTGTTTTTTCATAATTATAAAATTCACAGCTTAAATCTGTTTGTACGTTAAACACTGGCAACTTGAATATTTATTTTTTTCTTATTGCTTTATCATTTAAGGAATTTTCTTTCTTTTTAAGGGAATCTAATATGCATTTCGTGAAAAAATATCAATACAACGTAATATATATATTGATAATTATTATTATAATTTGCAATATTTTGTATGTCTGCTAAATCCGCTTTTAATGTCCCATGTTGTGCACTAACAATTCTTATTACGGTGAGAAACTTTACGAGCTTGTGCATGTAAAGTATAAGCATATGTGAAACTAACGATTTCTTGATTTTCTTTCTAAATAAATTCGTCTTACGATGTAATGTTTGTATAGTTGATAAAGAATCAGGATTTGAATAATTATAGTATATTTTTGATAATTTAGTTATTTTTACATATTATTTTATTTCCAATATTTAATAAATTAGCAACCACTCCGAGACTAGGTAATTTTTTACTTTACGACTACGTTGTCTACAAGAACTACTAGTGATATTTACTTTTGATGCTGGTGGGCTAATAGGAGTACCAACAAGTTCTTTAAGAACATTAAGATCTTCTAATAATTTTTAAATTCATGAGTAACTACAGAATCTCTTGAATATTTTCTTGTACGAACATCATTTACTAAATATATAATATTTGAACCTGGTATTGTTTTTCCTTGAATACGTACTATACCAGACTTATTACATTGAATTTTATCTGAACTTGCCAACTGTTTTAATAATAGGTCTGCTTCCCTATGTAGTGTCTTTGACACTGATTGTGAAATGTCTGATACGAATGGTAAAATACAGGTATTGTTATCATGTTGGGTAGTCGATGATGGGGTATTTTGTTCTTGTTCTGCTACTTGAATAACATGTAATGTAATAGGTTTATGTGAAGATGAATAACGACGCAAAGCTTGTTGATATAGTTTCTACTTTTGTTGTACACTAAGATCCTGAAGTTTTAAAATTTCATTCCTTTCTTTATCTAAGCGTGATTGATGTGAATCTACAGATTTAATATTGAATTGAACTTGATGTATGGTGTTTTCACGAACTGAAATCATTTTACGTAATTCTGACCTACGTAATGACTAAAATACCACTTCCTTCTGCTGCGAGAAATGGTCCCAAGATAAACGGCAGAAGCACACCATCCTTTTGGAATAATAACTTATACTTCAATGTAGTACGTTGTTGAGATAAAGCATGTAAGATCTTGTTATGTCTGCGTACTGATCTTTCTATGTCTACGTGAATTTAAAGGAATGTTCCTTTTATTGTATTTTTTTTTGCTTTTTGAGAAGTTGTTCTTGTTTAATCCTCTGAAGCATTTTGTAAAATTTGTTTTCGTTTTGTATCGTTGCATTTACACACAACAGTGAACCTTGTTGCAGTGTTGTTTTACCTTCAATATCTTGACGGAGACTAAGCGAAAATTTCGGTATGTCATTTTCCGTTAGCCTACACATACATTATTTCGTCGGGAGAAATATTTGTACGTATTCGCAAAGCATAATTTGTTTTCTCTGTTAAGTCAGATAATAAATGGGAGGCTCACGTGTTACTTCTTCGAACACATTCACGATAAGTTTGCTTTATCGAGGCATAGTTTGAATAGCTAAATACTGTATTTGTAATTTATCACGGGAATTTTCAAATACTATAACATAATGTTCATTTAAACTAATATAGCGTGCATGTTTTCCTTTTGGAAATATATTTTGAATAATGACTATTACAGATAACATTTTATAATGTACATACTTTGCATATAACTTAACCACATCGCCATTGGTTTTCGACATTAAATCATCTAATATTAGTAAATAAGTTTCCTTAATTTCAAAATTATTCATGTTAGGTATTCCTTCTACAAAACAAATTTCTACATTTCCATCTAATTTTGGTATTACTGATAGCTGAGTTCTGTATCGTATCTGTGAAGACGTGCAGTTTTTGCGCTCCTTACTAATGGACAGTTTATCTGGAGAAACGTGTGATAGAATGTTCGTTTTTCCTATGGTTTTCTTTTTTCTTTTTTCTTTATCTTTTTTTTATTTTTTTTTTTATTTTTTATTTTTTTTTTTTGCAATTGGACGTTCAAAATGTAGTTGTGAAATGTACAAAGTTAAATTGTGATACCATCATCCAAAGGTGGGTTCTTATAACTCAGAAACCAGAGGTGCTATAGACCTGGTGCTACCGCTAGGAGGACCACCGCAATACACTGCACAAGGTATGCAATTTAGATTTTAAAAAAAAACTTTTCAAAGTTTAACATTTTGTTTTGTTAAACTAACACATGTTTTAATAGCCAGCGTTCTTAGTGATCTTAATTCGCTTTTATAGACTAACAAGAAGCAAATTGCGTTTATTGACTTTAACAGAATGCAGAGTCATCAGTTTGAACTTCGTATTTTGATGTGCGTTGTAACATAGCCCAGGAAACGAAAGGAAAAATCAATTTGTTTGTCGCGAAAAATTCGATAAAAGCTGAACTCTTTGCCAGTTGTTAGGACTCAACTAGGAGTATATGTTCCCAAAAGTCCCCACCCCTCCCCCTTGTGCCTTTCCCTCCACCCCTTTTAATTTCCAATTTGCAAGGTTTTCAATTATCGCTCAAATCTCCATTATTATTAACCCTTAACCGGAAACGTTATTTTTTTTCGCTTTCAGGAAATGTGTGTCTGTGGGACACGTACATATACAAACAAATATCTTTTTTTAAAAAAAACATATGTGTAATGTAGATTAATGAAACATTATATTTTGTACTTCGAGCAAAATATGATAAACAAGAATTACATACATTAATTCGGTTCTATTGACGTATAAATTCGGAAAATATTTCAATATCTAAATAAAAATAGCACTTAAATTTAAAAACTGACAAATTTTATGTTAGTATAATTCTACACATTACTACCCTGCAAATATGCTATTTGTCCACATGTAGCTACCCTGTCCTAATGTGCTATTTGTCGAAAAGAGCTTGGAAACATTTGACGGACATGGTAGCTCTAAATAGAAGTCGTCCCAAAGTGTCTTGAAAATGGTGAATACACGTCTTCGTATCCTGATTTACAAATAGAACACAACATTAGGAGAACAATAAGGGCTTTGTTTTCAGATAGTTCAGTAGATCTGTAGTTTGATTTTATTCTACTTCAAATTTGTTTAGACCTTCTTCCAACTTCATGTTGAAATCTCTTGAATTATATCAACATCATATAAGGTAGACCAAATATCAACTTTGCTCGGATTTTCCCCCAGATTTCTTACAAGGGTGGCTATATCAGACATCCCTCTTACTATGTCTTGATGAAGAACCCTTCGGTTTCTTAGAAGTTCATTTGAATTCCAAACAAACCTGTTCTTACTTCTGTATCTAAGGCTTTCGTTATCACATGAAACTTGAGTACGGCTGCAAACGTTGACATTTCTGTTACTACTTGACCTCACACCTTACACTGTATCAGAATTAGTATCGCCCTCACTGTCAGTAGGTAATTCTTGACTTTCAGGAAAAAATGAGGGGTCTTAATCAGAATCTACTGAAGATCTACTCCTCCACTTTCAGCATTTTTAGAATTTTTTCTCGTGAAATAAGGATCTGTGGTATTTACAGTTTCTTTCTTACATTTGTATCTCGAAGTACTAGGTCTATATTGCAAATACATAAAATCTCAAACAAACAAGATAGTATGTTTAAAGAGTTCTATAGTTTATATTTCATTGTAAATAAGTCAACCAGAAAACCTTTTGAAAGAAAAAAAACTCTCTCTTCAGGAAATATGTGTCCAATAAACACGCAAAAATAAAGACGATAACGGAAATGTGTGTCTCTCAGACACCGTAGGTTTCCTAAAATCATCTATAAATGTTCACTCAGACATTAACGCCAACAATGAACTACTGCAACACATGTACAACTAAATAATAGGAAGGTACTGAGAAAACCGATACATTGAGTGAATCAGTGTTGCCAATGTAATACAAAGAAAAACCATACGTGTCTGACAGACACATATTTCCTGTTAAGGGTTAATCCGATCTTCAAAATTCTTTTACAGTTTTCTTCCCTGAACGGCAATCTAAAAAAAGTCAGTCTTAACAATTTTCGCTAGGTCTAATACTTTAAGAGATATTCGTAGAAATATGTAAAATTTTACATTTTTTGTATACTTTTTCCGTTTTTTGTATTTTAACTTTTGTGCGTTTGATAATTTGAAGACATGTTTCAAATAAAAGTTGTAGAGCACATCTTTATTTTTAAAATGGTATATATATTAATATACTTAGAGGTATGGGAACGTAAAAGGCTACCTTAAGAGAGCGAAGTGCGTGCTCAGCAGTACCACACACAGTGGCGCCGGACACCCGCTCCTTGCGAATTGTTTAATCGGCTTTAATATATCAACATAACAATTGAGAACATCGTACGGTTTGCATCATACGTGGGAGTGGTTTGTTGTTTTGATCTCATATGTGTTCATTAGGGCAACCCACGTTTAACTAATATTTTTACTGAAATAAAATTTTTGGTAAGTAATAATTTTGGATGTACCTTTTAGTTCAATGTGACTCTTATTTATTCCATGTTCAAATTCTGTTCAACTTCATCTTCTATTAAATAGTATTCTGGAAAGTTGAATTCTGAATGTATTAGGTGAATTCTTTACCAAGAAAGAATTCTCGCCTGGGATTAAATAGTATTGCTGTCAAAGACTATAATGAATTGAAAGCTGAGGTTCATATTTTACACTTCACAACAACAACCATGTTTTCCCTAAACTTTATTTGGCTTTCTGAAATCAAAGTCCAACCAAGATGGAATGGTTTCATGCACATTGTTAGTAGCAGAAAGGTGAAATGCGACTAAACATATGTCATAGCGGTTCCTTTTATTAACATGGATGCTTCTTATACATCCACAATTTTACAGCATCGTGTTTTGCTACAGAACAGAATAAAAAGCATAACCTGTCCTGCATAGTGACTTTTGACCTACCTTTATTCTTGAAGGCATCATAAATCGTAGCTTAGCCTGAAATTGGCAGTGAAATGGCAAATATAGTATTAAAGCTAGGTGGATTTCACCCTTTAATGTCATTTATGAGCTAATTGGGACTAATAATGGAAGATAGTGGGCTTGAATGTTTATGGCTACTGTGTATGGTAAAATTACAGTGCAAAACATGTTCAAAACTAATTCATATGCAAGATGTATCCAAGCATACACATTTACAGCATCTGCAATCATAAACGTCTTGAAAGAATCCGTTCACTAAGTTACCTGGAGAACTTGTCCCTTTTTTCATTTGGATATGTGTCTGATAATTCTGTCAACTGTGGTGAGGTTTATGAAATAATAGTCGCAGCGATGGGAGAAAATGAAAGACAAAAATTTTAACGATTTACAGCTTCGTAGAACGAACATGGTGAAAACTCAAGCAAAATCCTCCCCCGTCCCCTCTTAAAAATGAAAGTTCGCTTAAAGAAAATAACAGTCAATCCTCAACAGTTTTCCAACAGAATAATATGTGTTTGTGACAATCCAAACACGTTAAAAGAATATCTAACATATGAGCGGACATCTAGACAACTGTCTCTTTTTGATGATGTGTCACTCCGTAAAGGCACGAAATTCTCATTGCTGAAGATATTCGAAGGTGATTTGCAAGAAGATATTAATGTAAATGATGCAAGATTTGAAGTCGATTGAGGGTTTCTGATTCATTATGTGAGATGACCCATTGATTCCACATATGGAGAAATAGTTAAAAACTATACTGACTATATAATATCAAACTATGGAGGAAATGCTACTATATTTTTTATGGATATCTGAAGCATCCGACTACTAAACACGAGGAAGAAAACAGAAGAGCTGCAAATAAAACTTCGTGCAAAATAAACTTTGAGGATAATGCGAAATATTCAAGTCAAAGAAAACATTTTAGGAAATATAGAAAACAAGAAAAATGTTGCGGTCAGTAGCATCAGAAATGGACGGATTGAAGGGATTTTATCAATCTACAATTTTGATTTGGTTAACTACTTCAAACAAAAGAAGCATATTAACGGCACTAACTACGGGTTTATTTGCAAGTTCAGAGAACGTTGGAAGCCAATTCCTCAGCTGCTGAATGGAAATGGAAGCTACAGCCCGTAAGAGGAAATGGAGGAGTCAGAAAAGTACTTAAACTAATAGATACCTCTCAAAGTTTTTTGCATCAGATGATTTGTCGTGTTTAGTGTCGTGTTCTTGCAAAACTGACTGTGGGAATTATTGTAAGTGTCGGAAGTCAGATATGAATTGTTCAGCTATGTGCGAACATTGTAATGGTCTCTCATGTCACAACGCAGGAGCCATGGATGAAGATCAAGACGCAATTAATTATGAATAATAGCATGTATATATTGTAAATAGTGTTAAATGCCTTCAATATAAACAAAAATTGTATAAATTAAAAGAAATTCTGACCAAAGCATATATTAACTAATACACAATAGCGTTACAGTTTCGGCAAATTAACTTTGCCTTCATCAGACACAGAAGGCAAAGTTAATTTGCCGAAATTTTAACGCTAGTATTAATTAGTTAATATAAGCTTTGATCAGAATTTGTCTTTTAATTTATACAAGAAGTGCCAAAGCTAGAATGAGTGGTATTCAGACAAAAATTGTATATATGAATTATGAATTATGTATGAATTATGTATGAATTATTGATAGGATGATGTGTCAACAAAAGTCAGAAAATGAATAATGAACATTACGTGTTTAAGGGACAAAAATTTTAAGTTTAGCTAGCGGTGGGTGCGAGGTCTGCGATGCTGTGAACGACAATGATTATTTTTAATACTGTCAATTAATTTACAGTTATCGGTTATCAGTCTGGGACAAGGTGGCTCCATAGGTGGAGGAAATGGAATTACCTGTCCATATGTGTTAGACGCAAAAGCCCCTCGAACCAAAACTGACAAAAAAGATACGCGAAATTGAAAAAAATACGTGTAATATATTCTACAAAATCGGAAAATATTTATTTACGATCATCATTCATCAAGAACGATAGTGAGTGTGGCTTGAAGCAAGGACTGTGAGTGTCACGGCACAGCCCTAACAGCACAAGATGTGCTAGCCATGTGCCATTTAGGTATCCCAGCTACTTTATCGGTACCCGACATTTGGCACATATGATATTCATGTGCTAAGTGTGTACTTCAGGTACCTACAGTTTTAGGTACTTGTTATACCTAATTGATATTTGCAACTATGTACCACAAATATAGCATTTATATAATTGGTTTAGTTTCGCATTCTAACAATCATCCGTTTTTATGTTGTCATTTGGGCATACATCTGTCATGTTCTAGGTACGTCGTTTAGGTATATATTGTTTCAGATACCCTAACAGCACAAGATGTACTAGGTATGCGCCACTTAGGTGTTCTAAATTCATCTCCCACATTTGATGCATTTGTTGCTTCTTTTTCTAAGCGATTGCGTACTAGAAGAAATAAACGCATCAACTTTATTAGATGACAACTATCGCCGATCATTTGAAAGTGAATATGGAAGAACCATGAAATAAAGTAAATAGACACTCGTCAATATGTTATAAAATTTCATGGCGAGCAGATTTTATCTGATCCCAAACAGTTATAGTAGAATATATGTGGTTAAAGGAGCACTCTGATTAGCCGAATGGAAAAGACCTCAATAAGTTATTCTTCTACAAGAAGCGTTCTCTTCATTGCCTCTGTGTCCAAGTCGGAAGACCACGAGGCTAGTAATCCAAAAATTGGTGGCTCTCGCCCACCGTAAGGTAGCTACATTTTTTTTACTTGTTTAAAGTGTTTTTATACTCACCTTAATGTAAATGCATTACGAATATAGGCGATGTAGTTTTGTGGTTCATTCACGCTTAAGGCATGGATAACATACCTAAAACATACTAGGCACGTTCCCCAGGTACATGTCAGGCATGTGCCAAGGGGCCATTCAGGTAATTTCTTTCTTAGCAGTATATGAGGCAAATACTGCATACATTCCCATGTACGTGAGGGAACATGATAGGCCTATGCCTGGTATATAATTATGCTGTTAGGGAGGTTACCAACAAAGCCAGAAAAGAATGAAAGGGGCCCATTTTTGGATATTTCGTAGGGTCCATGCGATCTTACGCTACGGTATTTGAGGTAAACGAGGCGAGCGAGGGCGCAGCAACTCAGCGAAGTTTGCAATTATGGTGAGCGCTCGCTCACATTGCTCTCTTCATGTACCATTTTACACGTTCCCATACCTCTAAGTATATTAATATATACACCATTTTAAAACTAAAGATGTGCTCTACAACTTGTGTTTGAAACATTTCTTCAAATTATCAAATGCACAAAAGTTAAAATATAAAAGTAAACGGAAAAAGTATACATAAAAATGTAAAAGTTTGCATATCTCTACGAATATCTGTTAAAATATTAGACCTAGCGAAAATTGTTAAGAAAAACTTTTTTTAGATCGTCGTTGAAGAAAAAAAACTGTAAAAGAAGTTTGAAGATCAGATAAATAATAATGGTGCTATGAGCGATAATCGAAAACCTTGCAAATTGGATGTTAAAGGGGTAGGAGGGGAAAGCACAAGGGGGATGTGTGGGGACTTTTGGGAAAATACACCTTCAGTTGAGTCCCAACAACTGGCAAAAATTGAGCTTGTCTCGAATTTTTACCGACAAAACACTTTATTTCCTGGGGTAATAATGATTTTAATCAGGTTCTTTCAAATTCCGTAACTGTAACATTTCTAATTAATTTATAATAAACATTATAGACAGTATTGTAAAAAAGTTTTATTTAATTTGTGTTCAAATTTATTTGTGGTTGTGCAGCCCCTTGATTGAAAGACAAATGATGTTGCATAACATTTCAGACGTTTTACCACCTCGAAGAGCAGGATATTGTTCTGGACCAAAATCTCTAATTGTGTACTATAGGTTGAAATAGGTTGTATATCATGACAGGCACATATGCAACACCCATGACTCAGAAGTAAGGAAGATAGGCTAACACTTGAGGCATTCTGTGACTTTCCCCGTGATTATAAAGGTAATTGCCTACAAACTTATATTATTTGGTGCTTCTGCTAGCTAGCTAGTAGGCAACCCACCACACGTAGAAACAGTGCGGGTTATCCGTAAAATCAAAAGGTAATCCGTGCTTTTGTAAAAATAGAGACAGGCAAAAACCAAGACTTCGTGACGAAAGAAGAGCCAGAGGCAGTTTCAGTACCTGTGCAGAAATGCTGGACTTTCAATTATCCCAAGCGGGAAATAACTCCCGTAGAAACATAGTTTCTGTAAATATGGAAAATTCTGATATGGAACTCACGGGGAAAGATAAATGGAGAAAGTACAAAGAAGCACTGAAATTTGTCGATGTAACTCTGCACACAAGCAAAGTAGGGAGATTGAAGATCGAATCATTAAAGAAGAAATTTGCTGAGTGGCTAGAATGCCAGTCCCATTATTGTGTGCCAGAAAGAGCAGATTGAAGTCCTGAAAGAAGAAAATCGCAAATTATGGGAAGAGAAATATAAATGAAAGGACACTCCAAAGCAAACTGGAAAACAACAGGACGTATTTTTTCCAGCTCTGTCGTACGCTGGAGCAGTCACAAAGGAAGATTCAACCATAGGGAAAACCATTAAAGATTCCCTGAAAAAAAAACCAAAAAAAAAAAACGCCCAATCACATTTTTGAAAGGTGCTAATAAGGATTTCGACTCGAAAGAGATTCAGAAAAAAGATGGGAACAACCTTCAATCCTGCCAAAGAGAAAGTTAAAACAATGACTACAAGAGCAGCAGGTAAAACGCTAATTATTGAAACAGCAACAAAAGAAGGTTCAGAAAAATTTCAATCCAACGAACAGGTGAAGAAAGCCTTCTTCCTGGAATAAATAAAAGAAACGCAGTTGATAATATATAACATTCCCTCGTCCTACTCAGATGAATTTGTTCTTGAAAGACTCATAGAACAAAATCTGGAGGATGCTGACTAGAAGCAAACTGAGGGGGGAATCAAAGTGAAGTTTAGGATTAGCTCCAAAAATACAGCTAGGTGTTACCTAGTTATTGAGGCCCCCCATAAGTTATTAAAAAAATAGTTGACAGCAAAAGGATATTTTTGATGTACGAATCCCTCTCTGTGAAGGAATTTTTAAGTGCAAGGATTATGACCATTAGCAAAATTCTGCAAGGCTCAGGAGGTCAGATGCGGACATTGTTGTGACACCAAGCATGAGAAAAATGACTGAACGCGCTGGGCATAGCCAGAATTTCGAGGTGGCCGCGTATGTATTTGAGCAAATGAAATCCTTAAATATTCGCACCACAATGATGGAGTACCCTTAATGGACAGTCCCAAGAAGTATCCAAATAGAGTAATTAACAGAAGTTATGTAAATGGAATTTATTAATTACTTGTGATTACTAAAAATTTTAGAAGTACAAAAAATGCGGTAGAGCTTTTTTTTTAAAAAAAAATAAAAAGATTATGTGATTTGTTAATACACAAGATACTCTTTACCTCAGGTAATCAGTGGCTTTACTTCAACACAGATGCTCCATTGAAATGGTCAGATTACAACCATTCACCCTTTTCTGTTCTTGCCATTCTGTAAAAAAAAAAAAAAAAGCGAAATTTTCCACATACCTTAATTGATGTCTGGAATCCGTACAAGAAAGACTTCCATGCGATTTTGTTGAAATTTTTGATAGTGATAATGTAAACACTCCACTCTGACACATATACCATACAGATTTTACACACTGATATACACACATTTTTTTATATTCACACGGATATTAAATTGAAATGACCGGTCGGTCAAAAAAAAAAAAATAGTGAATTATTAATTTCTTTCTATGAAAATTTTGGCCATTATATATTTTCGTTCATAGTTTGTGTACGTGTCGTTCTGATGTGTTCTTCATTTTCTTCTTTCTTCAGTTATCTCTCTTCTCACTGAAGTTCGCTCGGAATCCTGGAATCTCCTAGATGATATCAATTGCTGCTACTGGCTGCCGTTCTGGTTGTTTCTTCGCAGTGGCCTCTCTTTCTTAGCATCTCTGGATCTAGTCGAAGACTTCTGGTTTATGCAGTGTTACTGGATGATTCTCATCTGGATTGCCTCAACGTCTCTGGAAATGTGCTACTTCTTTCGGTCCAGTTCCAAAGTTCACATTACATTGGTCACATATGATTCACTTAAAATTCCACTTTTCAGATTTTTTTGTATATTTTACACGACGAACTACATATGAGAGTTATATGCTAGTAGTCATTGTCCTAGCTGCAGATTTAAAACTCAGGCCCTACATTACTACAAAAATATTTTAACTCTCCTCTTTTTAACATCTCGTCTGGCAACAAGTGTCGTCTGTAAATTGTACACCGAGATGACGTTAAATTCAGAGACAGACTTACGACAATTGATATTTCAGATCGACACGAAGAAAATACACTCAATATCGAGTAACCTCGCGATTCTGCTATTTAAATATGCCTATCTCACAAAACAGACTATTGTCACGATGAGCTTTGCACTAACTATTACAGAGGATGACCTCTGTGTATCGCGTCTTAACATCAACTAACTCACTCATTCCATGTCAAGCCGTTTTCTTTCAGAGGGAAGAACATAATTTTTCAAAGGCTCGCTCCTGACCTACCCAAATCCAATGTATAGCACTTTTCGCAGATCCTAATGGTTTTGCCGCCAAAATCTCTGGGTAGTACACTTTCACGTAATCTTTCCTTTATTCTTAGATTAGTATTGCTTGTCATCTGTATTGAGTTTAACCACCGAATAGAGGAAATACTAAGCTTTACAACGGTGTATCATACACTTTGTTATCCAATTGTTAAATACTTGCTTTCGTATTGTTTTCCCAGGCGTCACTATCCATTTTCTTTGTAAACAACCTTCCTTGCCGAACCCAGTCCATGTGCTTTCGTTTACCTCGCCAGAGTGCTCTAGTGGTGATCTATCGCAACCTCCACACACACACACGTTTGCTCTTAGTTTTTCACTTTTTTACACAATATGTATCATGAATCAACATTACATTCTATATTACATTATGCCAAATATTCCTCTGATTATATTTGCATCGTATTCCAGCAGTTTAATTCAATTTAGAATTAATAATCAGTAAATATACACATGTCGACTGCTATGACATTCACGGTACTGCGTATCGCTGTTGTCTCAATTACATCAATGTCAAAAACAAGCACAGTAAAGCAATAAGCTTTTGTTTTAAAGTTAAGACAACAACGGAAAATTCTTCTCTAACCAAAATTACATCCTACATTACATTTATACAATTCTAAATATGTAATAAGGCTAGGACATGACTGCATTCATTATTTTCAATGGGGGGAAACCACTCGCAGTAACAGCAGCAGCTCTCCACTGTCGAAACCGCGCTTTGGAGAGAAAAAATATGCTGGCTGAAAAAAAATAGGCTGGGTTTACTGGCGGGGTCTAACCCAAGCTATCGAAGTTTCTGGTGTGATCAGTGGCGGCGGTTGGACGTGAAAAGTGGGGGGGCAAGACATGATCTGAATATTTGTATATCAAACTTAGTTTCCCTGGTTGTTTCCAACATTTTGTTTGACGAAAGGTTGTATAACTAATAGGATAATATCTTTCTCGGTTAAAATATTTATATCGTATTTCATATTTTATTAAGTAAATTGACAAGAGGAACGGGAGTAGGTCCTTTGCTTTGTACGAAATTGTAAGAAGGGATTTGATTTCTTCAGAACAAACATCTTAAAATTCTGTCTGGAAAATTGTGTGATCAGATTATTCAATAACAAATTTACGAAACAAATAAATAGAAAGGATAATATTAATCATAGTAACGAATAATGACACTTGTTTTGCAAAAGTTATATTGAAACTGAAGATTGATGAACAACTTAATTTTTAATTTCACACATGCTATTAAATGTGTTATTACTCTTAGAAAATGAAAGACAGTAAATACTACAAGCATATACTACGACATTTAAAGAAATATTCTCATTTGCAGCTTCCCGAAACTTGTTCGTTGCCATTAGGTGCAGTTTTCACTTTCTTGGAACACATCAAAACACAATATTTATAAGGAATTCACATGAACATGTCATCCGGACATCCGAATCAAATCTAATCCATTGGATAAACATAACAAAGATATGTTCATGCACAAAAAATTAGGTGTCATAGACAACAGAGTAAGTCCCTGGGGCCCATTAACCCTGTTAGTATAAAGAAAATCGTAGACTCGCAGCGAAATAGCTATTGCATCAACACTGTTCATTGGAAAGTCATGGTTTATAGTTCATTCTCTTCAACATGAAACAAGCTTTTCAGAGGTGCTATCTATTGGGGCCCATAAGGTACTTGAACAGGGAAAATTGGGAGAATGTCGTGAAAATTCCTTCCCGAAATCCCTCCCACCAACTTTGGACCCCTCTGAAGTGGCCTCGGGTAAAAGCACATAATCCAAATGGATCTCGAATAATGCTATAGGAGATAAGAAATGACCGTACCAAGCTTTGTATTGATAGACAGAATAGGTAAGAGGTGAAAGCGCGTGTTGAATACATTTTCCGTCATATGTATTCAACATAAGCATAGGTTTAGGATTATTTTGTATAACTGGAGTGTGGAGTGATTCTAAAAAGGAAAGGACATAAATCTGTCATCCGGATATGCGAATCAAACCTATCCATTGGATTAACATAACAAAGATATGTTCATGTACAAAAATTCAGTATGTGAAAATTTACAGTAAATTTAAATGTATGTACACTCCTGCACCCCTAAACACACACTTCACCTGTATATTACACTGCAAAATAATTGAAAAAGTAAAAATTGTTTCTTATTACTCTTTTAATTAATATTCCTTACTATTAGAAAGAAGAAAAGATATTTTGGAAACTGTCAATTTTTGTGTAATTAAAGAATAACTTGTGAAAAACTTTTTTTTTTTTTAAATGTTCTCTGAATTAGTTTCAATGGGGCTGACTAACATATCGGGCCCTTGAGAGAAGAAGTGAAAGTATGCTGGAGTTGTGCTCCAATAGGTTAATTTTTTGGATTATTTTCCGTAGCAATTGAAATGCAATTCCTGTAGCAACTCCACACGAAAACAACCAATACGTACTCATGCAACGGCAAATATTATATGGCATCATTTCTTTATATGCACCAGTAATACTTACAAAAACTTTATATTTCCAAATGAAAGTATATACGTTAATGAGTTACTTCAAAAAAGTGGGGGGGGCAACTGCCCCCCTTTGCCCCCCCTAATCGCCGCCCATGGGTGTGATAACTGGTCACTTGGAGAAAATCTACCACCTTATTGTTCCCAAGCATTCTAACCCACTTGCTAAAATATCTGAGCAGAAATACACAAAGGTTTAGGAATAAGATATGTGTCGCCAGAGCTCTATCTGCAGCAACGTTAGCAACTCTGCTCACTTCTACCCAACTATGCTCGAAGTATGATTTAAATGTATGGCCTAGATAAATTTCTCTCATACCACAATTCTTCTTAGCTGTAGATAGCAATCCTGTGTGCACATACGCAGCTCTCAACTGCTACGGAACATTTTTTTGAAAACAAACTACTCAGTGGTGCTTTTCCAAGTTCAGTTTTCTACCCTATATATAGATTTTTATATTCCAAATGAAAACGTTTAATTCACCATTCTTATATACTAATTAACCTAACATTACACACACCCACACACACCCACACACACACATATATATGCAGTCATCCTTCACGTCATCAAACTAATCCTATACATAATTCCAGGAATAAGTGAAAAGAAAACACTCCTATCCTAACTTATATATTCTTAATTAATATATAGATATGTAAATTATTTCTAATATTATGCAAAAATTTCGGGTGAAATTAACATGAAAATTTTAAATAACAAGTAACAATATGTGTGCCTCCTATAAAGTTCAGGAAGTTGGGTGGGAAACAGTGGCGTCGCCTTGTGCAATTTGCAAGAACACATGAACCACTAAATATCGTGCACTGTTTGTTGCTCATTAAGATATTTAATAATATTTGGAATACTATTATATTGTCGTTTCCTTTCAACTCTCATCTTGATTTACTCCTTACGTACATGCATTCCTTCATTACACCACGTAAAAAGCAGCGAGCATGACACACTGCTCTGTGTGAAGTACAAAGGGGCAGCGCGGGCAGCTGGAGGAGGAACTGCGGTCTCCGGACTTTCAAATTAACATTTGCAAGAGCAGCGTTGACAGCTGTTGTTGACTAATTTCTAGTAATGTGGCGCTTTAAACAGAATCAAAGAATGAACTGCAATTTAAAATAAAATAATATAGTATTAGCTCATTCTTTCAATCAGTTATCTACATTTCTTTCTATCTCAATTACTTGTAATGAAAATAAATAATTAGAACAAACAAAATCACATCTTTCCGGGGTCATATCGAGGGAAATGGAATGTTCACAATCCTTCATCAGAGATTCTTAAGTTAACGCAGAACAAAATAAAATTTTATTTTCAAGACTTATTTTTAAATACTGATAATATGATTTTTTCTTTAGGCTACGGTTTTCCTACTTAAATGAACTAAATGTTTGTAAGAAAAGTAAATAGCTTATAAAACATACTGTACTTAGTAGCATTGTTACAATGGTGAAATCCTACCTTCTCTATTGTGAGAACTCGAAGGAAGTTTATGAACTGATTTTTCTATTTTAGCATTCATCTTAAGTAGGGTAAGTTTGGGTGAATCCGGACAGTTCTGATGTTTCTTTCTTTTACTACTACCCCGCTAAACGAAAATATAGAATACTTCATCCTATTGTTTAATGATATGTTGGTATGCATGTACAACTGAAATAGTTTTCCTGGAATGGTATGTTAACAAATAAAAAATAATTTTCTGAAAGTTGACGAAATCTTTGATTTCCAAATTTGGAAGGACGAATCCAGACAGTAGTTTGGTGATTCCGGACACTGAACTTTGAAGGAAGATATATAAACATGATAGGTATATTTTAGCTTACTACCTTGGTACACTAACGTTTTAACATGATAAGTACAGAATATAAATACAAATACATGATAAATACATGCAAATTACGAACATAGCAATTTTTATACTAATTACTGTTGAAATTGTAAGCTAAATGCACAGTAGCGTAACTACCACTATAGTGTTTAATCATTAAACACAGTAATCGCATTTGTTTCCATTAAAACTACATTGTACTACTATTTTTTTGCTGGCTACCACTAGACTATTAGTAAAATGTATAATAAGTGTGCACTGAGACTAGCATTACTTTTTAATTATTTTTTTACGTTAATAACGTCTGCCAGTTTCGTGAAGCACTAATCATAATTCAGACACATCTTCCACAGGTAAAATACTGTTCCTTTTCACCTGCTACACATTTTTCATGAAACCAGATCTTACACACAGTACAGGACACCCAGGAATCGTATTTGCTTGATGGTGGTGCATAATCATTCTTCCCACTAAATTTACAGTTATTTTCATCCATAGCTTCGATTGTGTTTGAGGAGACAGTTTGAAACAAACTGCAATTCGTGACACTTAATCTTTTAGCAATATCTGGCCTTTGGGATGTGGGTTTGGAAGAAGCAACTGCAGAAAAAGATATGCATTGTTTAACTGAGGACTCTGAAGGCGATTGAAAACGTGTTTGAGGATGAGTCTTATGACACAGAAAAGGAATTGGTTCCAGCTAGTGGGCAATCATGTTCATTCGACAAAAGAAATCCATGTTCCGGAACTTGTTGCGGATCGAATGAGACTATACCAGATGATGTAGCCATTCAGTAGTGTAGAATTTTTGAGCACCTTATGGTTAGCATTTTCTAATTTAGTTGTGTTTGTAGATCGTAAGATAATTTTATAGCTTTTTCTGGTGATTCCTCGGAGTCTACTTATGGCAAAATGAATAGACGCTAGATATAAGCAATAGACCTCACGTACTATTTCACACTCATAAACGTGAAAAGCGAGAGAAGAGAGAATGTTCTGAATCCTTTTAGGTCACTAATCACATTGTCCGGATTCAGCTTAACGTAATAAACGTGTCCGAATTCAGCCTTCCCTAAATGTCCGGATTCGCCCGTTTTGAGGACTGTACACTTGAGCACTCGTTGAGTAGGCACTCGCAAAGTAATAGAATTCTTCCAATATGCAACGAGTAAAGTAGGGTCTTCGCTTCGATATATGTCTTACTTAACCATTTGCTGACAACCACTTCTGTGTAAAACCTTAACATATTCTACTAAAAAGTTACATCAGGTCAAAAAACGTGCATGAACTTTCCTGTTTCTCCTTCTTTCCCCACTTCCCGTCGAAACTACGTATAACACTCTTTGAACTTCCTACTCAGCACGGAACTATAGGAACGTACGGTGTTTCAAATAGGCATCACAACAAGTCTCCACATTACACATACGAAGGACAGTATTATCGTAAGCTTAGGATGTCCAGATTCAGGGACTGTCCGGAATCACCCAAACTTACTATACATGCAAAATGGAAAAAGACGAGTACTGTTATTTGTAGTAACGTACGTTCAGCTGTAACACTTCGCTGTAAAAAAATGCGAAAAGGTTTGTCCTTTGGAGGAAGGGCGGAACTTACTTCAGAGATTGTACTTTATGCGCAAAATCATTATTCTCTCAGTGTCCTTCAAAGTACCAAAAGTGAAAACGTGTTGTGTGATGATACGCTGATTGATTTATATATGTTTGCTAGTATTTATTATTTCTTTTCCATAATTTTTATCAAGTATGTACTGCTAAAACTTTTGGTAGGTATACACTAGACTGTTTTCAAAACTATAGCTTATATCCATTTTTATACTTCCATTACATCTATCCATTAAAGTAAATATATGCTGAACAATATTAAAAAATAGGTGGATATATTCCATAGTTGGCTCGGGTAGTACGAGGAAGAACCCTGGAAACATATGAAGTCCAGGGAAACCCCCTTTATCGCTCATGCACATGCTCAAGTTATTTAGATGGTAAATTATACAAAGAAGGAGTGGGAAAAGCCGTGTAAAAAGCATATTTTACTGTGTGTAATTAAACTAGTTTTAAAAGCTGGGTGTAAATTGAATTTCTCAGATGTCTGTATTTTGATGGATAAAGTTTGGTTAGCGGGGCATGGTATTATATTTAGCATGCATTTCGGGCACCTTTTTCGTTAACTTGACGCCTGGTTTATGGTGGTTTCAGCCGGTTTCTTCTTCCCCCTCCTTCTTGGTTTCTGTCCAATATGTTCCGGGATTGGAACGTATGTATTTCCGTTTGAACTTGTGATTGGTCGCAGGTGTGCCCTCATAATCTGTTGAGAGGCTTCTTTGATGGTTAACTTTAGTAATTTTCTATATTCTTGGTGTGTTGTGCGGGTGAGGATACTTGAAACCCACATCATGATGTCTTTTGTTTCCCTGATGGTTTGATGTATGTATTGTTTGATGTGGTTCTGTACTGGTTTCTTCTGTACTGTTTCTGCTGTTGGCTCCTGTTGTTCTTGTAGTATTGGCTCTATCATTTTAGGTTGTTCTTAATGGCTGGTTTTCCCGTTGCGTTTGTACTAGTAAATAATTCTTTTATGCTACAGCATTTCTGTCTGATTTTTTTTTTGGGGGGGGGTGAAATCCCACTGGCAATCCTATGTTCTTCCATGGCACAGGTTGCGCAGAACGTCTTGTTAACAGGATTTATTTATGACTTCTCACCCGTTTGTGCACATCTGAAACATAATCTTTGCTGGCGCCGGTGACCATACTGGTAACAGTTCCAGCATGGTTCCGGCCTCACCTGCACTTTTGACTCTTCCACTATGTAATGCGCAGCTTTGATGCTTACTCCATGACTTATCAAGAAGTGCATTGCTCTGGGTTAGTAGAGAAGAGGCGTAATAAATTGAGTGGTAGTGTACTTGAGTGAATTCTTGTGATATTAGTGAATGCTGTCTTCTGTTTACGAAGGTCATCCTTGATAGAGCCCAATTCCTCTTGAGACTGTATTCTTTTAATCACGCAAGTGAAGGTTGGATTTTATCGTTCTCTCTGAGTGGTCTTTTTCATTTGTGGCGCATTTGGGCCTGATAAGGCCCGGTTATCCGGTGATTGGGATCCCCTTTTGGCTTTTCTCGACTTTAATGAAGCCATCATCCTTATCTTCTACCGCAACTTCCTTGCTCTGAGAAGGGCTAGTTTCTCGGTCTTTCAGGGTAGATCTTCGTTTTGGTTCAGCACTCCGAACCGTTTTGGGGTAAATTTTCTGTTGAATTCTGCTAATTTCTCAGCGTAGGCCTGACTTTCGTTGAAGTTGTTCTTCTACTGGTCCTATTCTTTTTCGAGGTTTTCGTTTCTCACCCGTGCTTGTATTCTCAGTGTGTGTGCGTTCTGATCTTTCACTTGTGAAGTACCTTCCTGTGTGAGTCTAGGTAACTGACTGAACATAGCCAATTTATTCTTCATCGGAGCTCTCGAGTTCTTCTTCGTTGTCAAACGTCATGCGTGAACCAAATCCGTCCTCCTCGAAGACATGTAGAAATATTTCTCGAGCTTCTTGAGTCCGGAAGGTTATAATGTAATTTATTTTTCTGACATGTATTACTTCCATCTGTGAAGCGCCCTTCTTCTTTATGTGCCTCATGATATCCTCATTCGTCCTGAATCTAGGGCCGACGACGTACATCCCTACAGGTAACGGCTGCGATTCTCTCTCTTCAGTTTCTGAATCAGTTGCGAGACATTCATCTGGTTCTGGATGCTGCTGTTTTTGGATTGAGTCACTTCTCCATGATAGGGTTCTTCTGCTCATAATCCTTCTTCCTTGTTGGCTTCTTCTGTTTCGGCATTTTAAACAGGTTTCACTATTGTCTATGGGCTTATCTCTAAAAATTACCGAGTTGCTATAATAGGGTTTTGGGCATAAAAATGACCGGTTGCACTGATTTATGTGTTTGATGTCTCTAAAGCACTCCAAGAGGAATGTGTGGCAATCACGTCAGTCGACTGTTGGCAAAACCTCTACAACTATATGGCCAGTGCGAATTTTGGTAAGGAATAGGGAGAGACCGACGCAAACTAATAATACTCTTCCCGGTTATGCTGTGTGTGTTGTGTAAAAGTACGGTGATTGCAGAAGTTATCTATACTACTAAGACAATCTTCTCCAAAGACTGGTCGCTAGATTCTTGTGTGCATAGCTCCTTTAGTTAGCACCGTTAGGTTTCAGGAGTTTTCAGCTGAAGACCATCATGATGATACTTGAACATTTCTGTAAGTTCTTGCAGTCGCCGATATTTTCTCAATCTACTACTCAGGAGCTCTTCTCTGCGTCCTTTCTCGATCATGTCTCCTCTATAAAATTACATCGTGAACGCATTGTATCTGATCCCAAACGGTGATCGTCGAATATACACGGTTAAAAGAGCACTCTGATTGGCCAAATTAAAAGACCTCAACGCTATAACCCTCCACATGTGAGGTTTCTTCCTTCACATCCGTGGCGAACTCGGAAGAACCCGTGTCCAGCAATCATAACGTTGATGGTTCGCGCCCACCCCGGGGTACTTTTCTAATGTTTTTTAGACTCATCTTAATGTAAATAAATCATGCATGTAAGCGATTTAACGTATTTTTGGGGAGTAATTTTGTGGTTCATTGGCGTTTCGTCCCATCTCTGCCGCTGGTGGTATAGAGAGACAGACAAAGCCGTTCTCTAAGACTTACAACACTTACGCTTAGAATAGTTTGGAAGTCTATAAACAAAAGAAAACATAATTCATGCACAGAAGTTAACAAATGCCTTGTTATTTGTTATAATGAACATATTTGTGAATATATTTACCAAGTGGTTTTGGTTATTGAAGTTTAGCTTTCTTTTCCATCATCGATGCTATAGGAGACGTGAATTTTTCTCCTGTCGGGATTTGAAGCGTTCATCCCTGCGATGATGGATTACGTAGGCTTAATGATAAAGTGCTTATTTCAAGGTCTAAAAGACATTGGCTTGATTTAAAGCCATTCATGTATGTTTGTGGTGGGAACATCGTATCCTTGGTTTTGAAAGAGTTTTATTATCTCCTTCTAACTTTAAACTGAACACTTTCTTTCATCTTTCACTTCCTTTACTCATTAACCATCTCCTGTAGACTTTAAGGCATAACGTCGAATATTAAACTTAAGATCCCGCTTCATTACACTGAAATGGACCAATAATGCAGTCTGTCGTCACATCTCTTTCACTGACAGAACTTACTTGTTGGTAAAATCAGTGTAGTGAATTACTCAGCCCGTTCTCCTGAAGGCGTTAGCCAAAATCGGTTGTAAAAATTATCTTTCCGCCTAAAGATAATCTAGGTCCAGTACTTACAAAATAATTATAATAATAAACTCTGGTAAAGACAGTAAACAAGATCACACAATATTTCCTCATTTAATATGGAAATCCGAAGTGGAAGTACATTTCTACCATTTCCGGTTCTAGTAGAGAGATTCGAATCGAGAATATATTTTTATGACAATCAATTGTTTAGAGAAAACCGCTTCTAGCTATATATTACCGTTTTCACTCTATAGCAATCAATGTTAAAACCGGCAGTGGTTGATTTCTGCCACTTCTGGTTTTATTAGAGAGATAATATTCGAGATGAAATATATTCTTAGGACACTGAATTGATTACAGAAAACCGCTTCTCGCTATACAGTATATTACCATTATTACTCTATAGCAATCAAAGTTTTAAAAAAATGAAGTGATTGATTTCTGCCACTAAGGGTTTTGGTAGAGAGATTAGAGTCGATATGGAATACATTTTTGGGACATTTAATTGACTACAGAAAACTGCGTCTCGCTATCTGTGACCGCTCTTAATCTGTAGCGATCAATGCTAAAACCGGAAGTGGTTGATTTTTGCCACTTTCGGTTTAATTAGAGGTTTAAGAGAGAATGTGGCACTTACTCCTACAACGCTAAATCAATTCCCACAAACAGCTTCTCGCAATCTCTTACAGTTTATGCTCTATTAGATTAAATTGAAACCGGAAGTTGTAGTAAGTTTCTTTCACTTCTGGCTTCAGTAGAGTGTTAGGGATGAAGACAAGTTATTCCTGAAACGCTTAATCAATTACCGAAAACCGCTTGAAGTTATCATTTTTACCGTATATCTTTTACCGTTTTTGATTTATAGTGATCGTTAAAACCGGAAATGACTCGTCTCTACCAATTCCAATGTACGGATCACTTTTACTAAATAGGTGCTACGAGATAATCGCTGTATGTATCGATTCGCAAAACAGAATTACGAATCCGTATCCATTCAGAAGTTCGTATCCATCCACGTCTCGTATAGCCTCGTTGCTGAACGTTACGTTAAACTCAAAATCAACTCAACCCAATCAAAAGTTATCGTGCGGAGTAAGGGACGGAGAGACGGAAGTAACATTACAATATTATAAGTCCACTTAGTGATCCTAATAATAATAATAATAATAATAATAATAATAATAATAATAATAATAATAATAATAATAATAATAATAATAATAATAATAATAATAATTCTGAACTATTACTTTGGAGAATTTAATATATATAGCTATATTTTTTCCTTCTCAGCTTCCAAAAGTCAAGCTGAAATGGCCCTCTTGAACGGTGCGTGGCGAGCAATGCTGAAGATGTTTCAACAGTCCAAATGCGCAACAATATATTGGACTGACATCTGTGCTTTTCACAGGAATGCCTTCGAAAAGAATAACACGAACTGAGTTTCTCTGCCAACTCCTGATAAAACCGTAGTGATGTTCTGGCGATATTACTCGAAGCCTTGTCCATAAGGATCATCACCTGGTTGGCGTCCATTCCATACAAGTGTGAGATGTAGGCTATCTCAGATAGATAGGTGTCAAAATAGATTCTTGGAAGTATCTAGCATTCATCTTCACGTCTTTGTTCACCTTGCGTATCATCAACTTACCTCCATATCTGAAATCCATAACAACCATAATACCAAGGGCAAAACTTTACCTGCACTGACGAATAAAGTTGCTGTGCCTCTTACCGTCAACGTCACGGTATGTGATCACCGGAATGTGACCATCAGCAGTAAGATGGACTTATGATTATAGTGACAACTTTCTTCCATTTGGAATCCGTCAGGTACTTGAAACTTGAGTATGTACGAACACTTAACATGTAAAAGGCTCATTATGTAACTTCCCTACGCTCGTTGATTTTCGGCGCCATTTTATAACACTCACGCACCTACAAGGTCACACACAACCGCCACTCCCGCCAGCAGACCTATAGTTCCAGTATGATACGATAGTGCAGCACCGAATCTAATATGGTCGGATATAAGTGACCGACCTACTGTATGTGTCTTTTTATTTCATGGACGATGAACTACTTTCTCACCAAATTTAGTTGAGATTCGACCAGCAGTTAACGAGAAAAAAAACACCACATACAGATACACATACACCTGGTAGGAACCTATATGATCCCGTATACTTACACCTGCATCTAATAATGCACATACCTGCAATCATTATTGTATGCATTTTTATGATATTGTATATACATGAAAAGCTACTTTTCACTATATTTCATCGTCCTAGCTCGCAATATTTTATCATGTGCAATAATAACGATATTACAAAATACAGTGAAACGTGTCTTTAGCGGAATCGAGCGGGACTCGCAAAAATTTCTGTTAAAGTCAGGTTTCCGCTTAATAGAGATAGATTTTTACTTTAAAAAAAAATACTATTCAATTTCATGTCCTTCAATTATGGAATGTGGTTTAACAACACACTCATTAAATATTTCACCATTTACATCATACAATCACCACAAAATTCGTAAAGATCTACCTGATGCATTTTGCGGGAACTTTCTAACTATACACTGTATGCATTGAATTCACTTTTACCCAGTTTTTCAGCACTCGTTTTAGCGTATTCCTGTAATATAGGGCCCGATATGCGGTGATTTTGCAGTTTGACACTAACAAACCACCTCCATACTATTCCACTAATGTCTTATTTTTCAGTTTTCTTAACTTCTATCTTTATTTTCCCATTACTGTAGTTTTATTTTTCCATTACTGCAGTTTTCTCACTCCTTCAAAATTTCCATTTTTTTTTTGAATCTCGTACACGTGAGTTTTACCGACGTTGAACATCTTCATGATTTGCTTTACAGTCAATTATCTCGTTCACTAGCATGAATACTTTTATCCTGGTGTCAAGATCAAACACAGCCCTTGTTTTACAGGCCATAAAGACTGCTGCCGAACCAATGTAAAAATGTAATAGCATGTAGGTTTAGAGTTGTATTGGTAAAATCTTTATTTCAATGTGATTGATCAGGCTACAGCAACAATATTATGTATCTGTTTTGCAAATTACTTCCATTCTTATATCTTGATTTTGGGCAACGGTGCTTAGAAGCGCACAATTTGTTGATAAGAAGAAGAGGAATGTAGAATATATGTTAATGATATATATATATATATATATATATATATATATATATATATATATATATATATATATATATATATATATATATATATATAATCATAAAATGTCAGCTATTGGAAAAAAGATAGATGTTTGTCCGTAGTTGCTATGGTAACGAAAAAATAATATAAGCATTGAGTTTAAAAAGGGAATAAAAAAATAATTGTTGTACATTTGATGTGTCTGATTTAAAAGGGATATAATTATTAAATCTTACAATTATAGGTAAAATTTAAAATACTGGATTGTGTTGATTTCAGTGATTCGAACTGTGGGCTAAATATATATGTAACCGAAATAATATAATGACATAACGTTACATATTTTAGATGGTGTTTCCGCCCGGGACTTTAAGATTTGTTTGAAGAAAAGTAAGCAATCTTAAAAGACGTCAACACGCAGTATACTTTGTTAAGAAGAAAAAGCAACATTTATCGTAACACTGAAATGGTTATACACAGAGCTGGAAGTACTAATGATGAAATTGGTGATATTGAAACACCGGGATCGGATACGTCAACAAGTCTAGCTGACCTTATAAAACAGTTAGGTCAATCGCTGTCGCATCAAATGCAACAAATGGACTCTAAATTTAAACAAAAGTTGAAGCAAATGGACACTAGTTTTCAACAAATACATGCTAAATTTGAAGAAAAGTTTTAGCAAATGGACACTAAAATCGATACTCAGTTTCAGCAAATAAAAGGTAAATTTGAACAAAAGTTTCAACAAATACGTACTCAATTTCAGCAAATAGATACTAGGCTTCAACAAATTAAGCAAAATACACAGGCTATGATTCAGCGGATGGATAGTAGATTAGATCAAATAACACAGCATATTAACACTAGATTTACAATTGTATACACAACTCCAAAAGTGCATTACCACCTGTAATTCTCCTTTTCCTGCAATAGCAGGCAACCCAAAAATCACGGCGGTTGGGTTTGTTGCGAATTGCAAAGGTGTTTGACTAAATCTCAATTTTGTCACAAATATATCAGTGTGGCAAACTGCAAATAAGGGAATAAAACAAATTGTAAAGAATGACAATTTTATTATTGTGACGGAGTTGGATGACATCAAAAGTTACAAAATGACTTACTTAAGCAGTTCAAACAAGATGAATGGTAAGAAACAGATATCAGAAAAAAAGCATTTCTCTCTTTCCCCCACCTCATCCAAAAAAGAAACTCATAAAAAGAAAAAGTTACATAATATAAAAGTTTCATATAAAAGCCTAACAGCACAAAAAAATATCTACACGAAACGAAAAAGAGACAAACACAGAATAGGGAACACCAGTGGCGTAGCAGACTTGCGGCCCTCCTATGCAAGATAAAGAGACGGGACCCTAGTTGTAAACCCCATTGTTATAATAATAATAATAATAATAATAATAATAATTATTATTATTATTATTATTATTATTATTATTATTATTATTATTAAAAAGTCGTTTCCTTTTCAATATCTCTAAATCTGCCTCAGAGCATGAATGCATATAGCGATCATGTGTGCACCTTTTGTCAATTAGCGGTCTCAAAGGCCAAAAGAGATGGAAATCTCCAAGAGAGAGAAACAAAAAAATTTCTTATAGTAAATTGTAGTTCAAATTTCGAAGTACTTGCTTTTGCACGTGAATTTTTGTTTCTTTTTTCAGGGAACAAAAAAGTTCTGGCGCCTAAGAAATTACATCATATAATATTGCAAATTTGCAAGTGGATGTATTTACATTGCAATGTTTGGTAATAAAGATATTATCATTAGAAAAGAATCTTGCAAAAAGTAAGTTTGATTACTTCTTCCATCGCAACACTTAGGAGACCTTTATACCTCCCCTCCCCACTCCCCGAATATCGATATCGAAAATTTAGAATGATATATTCATGTCCATATATTTGCGATATCTAATGTTGATGTATGATAATATAGATATGGATGATAGCGATATATCGACATATCACAGGCCCAGATTCCGAGAAGTGATGCTTGAAATATACTGGAATCAACAATCAAATTCTAAATGAGTTTTCCATTTCCGTATCTAATGTTGAGGGGGAAGGGTGGGAGTCTACTTAGCTACACAGGCCATATCACTTGTGTTCTTAAATCAGCCATTACACCCGCTATTATCAAAGTGTTAAGTCAGCCATTGTCTGCGAGTTACCCCAGTTCCGTTTGAAGTTTGAATTGAAGACGTGAATTGCAAAACATTCCAAGTCCATTCTTTTTCTTCGTATTTTTCGTTTCCTGTTTTTTTACGTTAGCATCTATGTTTCAGGGCTATTCACTTGCATAATAAGTAAGTCCAAATCAAGACTTTTTTTAAAAAAATCAAATTAATTTCAGCTAAACAAAATAGCATTCCAACTATAATCTTCTTGTCTTTCTTCTAAAAAAAAAAAAAAAAAAAAAAAAAAAAAAAAAGGCTCCGGCGGACTTCGGATGTTCTGCAATTCAGATCTTCAATTTTATTTACGGTCTTTAACCATCTTTAACTCGCAGGCTCCTTCCTTTCATAAAAAGCATTTGTTGTGTAGATTAAAATAAAAAATGAATTAATCTATATTCTTGGGAACTTACTGTTGAACCAACACACATATTTATATATACAGGGTGTAACAAAACGGTACGGCAAAATTTCAGGGGTGGATTCCTTATAGGTAGATAAGCAAAATCGTTCATATGCCCATATGTCGGGAAATGTATCATTACAGATTTACGGCCATTGAGCCGCCTAATGGTGGAAATAGTCATATTCTGGTGGCTCCTTAATGTGACTCAATTTAAACCTCAATAGCTCAGACCCTAATTAACCTAGGAAGATATTTTTGGTATCTATGTATTTCTAAAGGACGATGCTTTCCGCCTATATATACAGGGTGAGTCAAAAGTCTTTGGACACCAGCATAAGTTTTAAAATCGACGGGAAAAGTAAAAAGTGATGATGGGAAAAGGAGTTTAATGAGGGGCTGCAACTTCTGGAGTGTATGTCATTCGTGGCCGCCATCTCGAAATCAGCCATTTTGGATTCAAGTCATAAATGGGAAGGGGGTGTATGTCACACCAAATAACACTAGCTTGAGCTCAGAAATTTAGTGGTGTAATTTTTTTCCTATCTTGTACAGTTTAGAAGTTATTAATGTTCAAATGTGGGAAATTACCTTGATACTGACCCAGTTCTCTCTTTGTTCCAGGTGATCTAAAATAGGTCTGACATGTGAACAGAAGATCGAAATCATCTTTATATCAGTGGAACGCAGCTACCGAACAATAGTAGCTAACTACAACAGACGGCACTCAGACAGAGAACCGGTATCGCACAGCACGGTGGCTAACGTGACCACCAAATTCTGAGAGACGGACTCTGTTCAAGATAGGAAACGTAGTGGGCGACCAAAGACTGCCACCAGTGAGGAAACTGCAACGGCGGTTATTGCGTCATTTGTGAAAAGTCCTAAACGAAGTACCCGTCGTGTGTCCCTAGCATGTGCAATAAACCAATCCTCGGTTGTCCGGATATTGCACGCTAATCAGTGGCATCCTTACAAGCTGCACATGCAACAAAACTGTACAAGGATGACCCTGATCGCCGGTTGGAGTTCTGCATGTGGGCTACTGAACAACACGAACTGGATCCTGCGTTTGCCAAGGACATACTGTTCAGCGACGAGGCGTATTTCACTTTGAACGGGGAGGTTAATCGACATAATTGTCGATACTGGTGTGACGCAAATCCGAAGTGGGTTGACCCGAGTCGAGAACATAGTCCTGCGAAGGTGATGGTGTGGTGTGGCATATGGGACACCTGCATCATTGGGCCACTTTTCATTTATAACACCTTAACTGCACCATAGTATCTGATGCTGTTGCAGGACCTTGTGTTCCCTGCCACACTGAAAGCTGATTGCATTTTCCCTTCTTATTTTCAGCACGATGGAACCCCTCCACACTATAGACTTGGTGTCCGTCAATGGTTGGATGAACAGCTGCCAGGGAAGTGAATTGGTCGCCGTTATCCCGTGGAGTGGCCGCCCAGATACCCTGACTTAACGCCCTTGAGTTTAATCTATGGGAATATCTTAAGCAGATAGTGTATGCTGAGACAATCCGTGATTTCAGACACCTGGATGAACGCATCCAACAAGCCTGTGATCAAATTTCAGGAGAAATCTCCTCCGTGTGCAGTCAGAGTGGTTGAGGAGACTACAGTTGTCCATTGCACGGGTGGACAACACGTAGAACATGTGTTGTAGCATTCAGTATCAAAGTAATTTCCCACCTTTGAACATTAATAACTTCTAAACAGTACTAGATAGGAAAAACAAATCATACCACTAAATTCCTGAGCTCAAGCTAGTGTTGCTTGATGAGTCATACACCCCCTTCCCATTTAAAAGAAATGATTTGAATCCAAAATGGCGGATTTCAAGATGGCGGCCATGAATGACATACACTTCAAAAGTTGCGGCCCTGATCAGTCCTCTGTTCCCATCATCACTTTTTAATTTTCCCGTCGATTTTCAAATTTATGCAGGTGTCCAAGGACTTTTGACTCACCCTGTATATTTTATGAATTTGTGGGAGTACCACGGTGGACATGGGAGGGTAATTACTTGTTTCGTGTTCGTTTTTTGCATCAGCATTTTGGAGATGGCATTCGTTGGGGATACACTCATAAAATGCATATCAGCGGAAAGCTTAATTTTTGCAGAACATATTGTTGCTAAAAGTATCTTCTTATCTTAATCAGAGTTTGATATTTTGAGGTTTAAATTGAGACACATTAAAGAGCGACCAGAATGTGACTATTTCACACCATTAGTCGGCTCAAAGGCCATAACTCTGGAACGATGCATTTCCCGACATATGGTCATCTGAACTTTTTTGCTTGTCTACCCATAAGGAATCCACCCATGAAGTTTTGCCGTACCTTTTAGTTACACCCTCTATTTACAAGATCCGTTTTGTAGATTTACGAAATCACTGTTCTTTTCTCAATCAATTTACAAAACGAGTCTTGAATGAGGTGGTCGCAATAGTAATGGCATCCCGTAGCGTCGTTACGTAACACACACAGTATAAATAAAGCTTCGAAACCACAAATTGCAAGTTCTTCCGCAGATAATTCGGTAAGGTGTCTGCTTGTTGAGTGGGCAACCCAGATTCATATCACGGCTGGTACGGTTTGCGTTTTTTTCTTTCAAAATACATTTCTATATGTTTATATTTCTTCTTAATAATTACTTTCTTGCAATCTTAAATTAGTCGGGGTTAAGTAGTCAGAAGATTAAAATACATGTATGACTACTTTATCCATGTGTGTACTCATATATGTATCTTTACATATTTGTTTCTTTCTTGGGTTCGCGGTGGCACAGTGGTAGAGCGTTCAACTGTGGTGCTTGGGGTCCCGGGTTCGATCCCAGTCCCCGACAAGTTAACTTTGTGTTGGATAAACACCGTGTGCGTGGGTTTTCTCGGAGTTCTGCTACTTTGTTCATTCCACCATTTCATTCATTACTCATCATCACCGTCTTTTTTAGCCTATCCGGCATAATCGTGGGACGTAAAACTCAAAGATTGCATTTGTTTTTTTCTTTCAACTAGTGTTGCCACGAGACGAGACAGAAACCTTTGATACGAGACACGAGACGAGACAGACTACTTGTCCCGTCTCGTTTCCGAGACGAGACGAGACGTCTCTTCAAATGCCTCGTATCGTCTCGTGTATCAAAAATGCAAAGACAGTTTTTGAAATTGTTTAAAAATTTATTAACTCGGAATAAATTATTGCCTTCGAAAGTATAACAGCTTTTATTATTTCAAATGAGGACTATCCTAAAAGAACAAGGAAGACCTAAAGTTATTTTTTTAAATGACTTACAAACAGCTTTCATTTCCATTTTCCAACCGATTCAAGTTTAAATATTTAGTGATACTGTTCCAGATTCAAGTAAACCATTCTTTGAGATCAGTGTTTCAGAAGATTTCATTCCGAGGGCTGGTGGCTATATCTATGTATAAAAATCCTTTATAGAAATACAAGTTCTCTTAATGCCAGTTTCATCAGCAACTAACCATTGTTTCATGAGTTTTCTGGTTCCGAACAAAGGCAGAAACGTGTAGGCCTTTTTCTGTACTGAGTTTGAAAGGATGCTGGTTTGACAATAAAATTTAGTTTATTTTTATTGTTTTATGATGTTATTCGAACCAAAGTCATTTTTGAAATCAGAAAGTCACAGCCTTCTTATTTTTTGAAGTGGCGCCAGAGGTTTTGAAAAAATAATTTCAGAATAAGTGGGGAAGGCTTGCTTTTTGACTGTACCGACGATATTGACAAATATTCCTGTCGTAATAACTCATTACTGGAAACCATTGGCGCCCGAAGAAATTTTTAAGGGGGTCATCTCCTTGATTGCTATATTACGTCTGGTATTTAATATACGTAGTTTGCTATATTACGCATACATTTTCGTGAGCAAGGGGAGCCGGGCCCCTTCCCCTTCCCTTCGGGCGCCCGTGGTCCAAACTAAATAGACGTGGTTTTCAGCAGTGTTTATTCCAGACATGTTTTTGGGGTGCTGCCCCCGTGGAACTCTGAGAGTGTCCCCCACGGGGAGACCAAAATAATATATCTATAATATAATAATAAATAGAATAATACCAGCAGTACCCTCGGAATCCTAAATGTACCCCCCAGGAACACTTTTTCTGAAAGAAACACTGATTTGAAGATTGTAGTCGTGTTGTGTGTTGTGCTAATAACCAAACGAAAGTGGTTAAAAGCTGTAATTTTAACAACTTTCTATATGAGCTCCTTTTTGTGGGCCTCATCCGCTTTAGTGTTGCCACGAGATGAGACATTTTTCGTGTATCGTCTCACGAGACGAGATATGGGACGAGACAAGACAGCTTGAAGTCTCCTCTCGTCTCATCTCGTGGAAACACTACTTTCGACCATGTGGGTTACTGCCCCTATCTTGGAAATATCCTCGAAGGGATTGTGCTATGAAAAACAGATTTTATTCGAACTAATTGACTGACTCCGATGCAACATTGTTCCAATTTCGCCTATTCGCAATGTAATTTAATAGACAAACATACGTTTATATGGTTACTTGAAGGCAGTCCCGTGTTCGATTCCTGGTGGGGGCACTCGGTCAAAAAATTTAAAAGTTTATCAGGGCAGCCACCATGAATGAGATTTTAATTGGTTTTCCACATTCACACCAGGCACATGCCAGGGTGATACCTTAGATTTCAGATCGCTTCCTTTCTTCCCCAGTTCTTTCTTCCTTCGCTTTCCCCGGAAAGTGTGTTCGCCTAGAGACGCCATCCCTCGATCGTGACGGGCTAAATGGTCTCAGATGCCGAAAGCCCAGAAATCTAAATCCTAAATCCTAAATTTACAAGGTTACTTCTGGCGAATATTGTTCTTTCAAAATATATTTCTATATGTTGATATTTATTATTATTAGTTCCTTTCTTGCATCTTTCCTACATTATTCTAGATTAGTTACCATCGGTTAGTTTAGTCAGATTATGTATAGTTAAATACGGTTATGTATGTTTACCGTTTCGTTTCTTTTTTTTCAAAATACATTCCTATCTGGTCACATGTATTGTTAATAATTTATTTGTTGCATTTTTTGATAATTGATTTCATACACATAACAGATAAAACACCCTAATACATTTTAATCACACAGCACATACTTCTTTGACATGGAGCACATACTCCTTTGGTTATATGAACATCTAGTATTACCAATGGATATTTCCCTCATTCCCCTTGTAATTCGCACACCGTCAACAGATATAGAACATTGTTGAACATTTCTCGAACCACTTCATCTCACTCCTGGCCTTGTGACATGGCGCATTATTTGGTCGAAAAATGCCACTACCGTTGGGAAACATGGTCGTCATCAAGGGGTGTACGTAGTCTACAAGCAATGTGCGATACGCCTCGGCCGTCATTGTGCCGTGCTCGAGCTATACTAGATACATGCACACGTGTATGTCCCCCAGAGCATTATTATTATTATTATTATTATTATTATTATTATTATTATTATTATTATTATTATTATTATTATTATTATATTTGAAGTACAATCAAATATCACGACATTAATTATTACTTTTAATTAACAGAACTGAGCTGAAAATTAAATCTTGATATCGAAAGATTAACTATTAAGTTTATGCGCTCGGTACCTTTCTAAAGTAATAAATGCTGGAATTGGTTTCAAGGCTGTTTCTGACAGAATACTTTCTACAAAATAATATTAAAAATTATAGAAAGATTTTCGAGACATTGGAGTCGTGTCGAGATTTTTACCGAAAGTCTCGACTCGACTCGTGTCTCGGCTCGAAAATTAGAGTCGAGAAATAAGTTTGTCTTGACTCGTCTCGAGTTTTACAAAGTGTGTCTCAACTGGAATTCCAGTCCAGATTCGAGACATGTCTCGACTCGTGCGCATCCCTAAATATTCGTATTTTAAATGTGCAATACTACCTCGCGAAAAATGACCCCGAAGTTACTTTACCAAAGTCTACTTTCTTCTTGTTAGATTAGTGATCGTGGTTTAGGATAGATTATGTAAGGTCAGACATGGTTATGTATGTTTACACTTTCGTTTCTTTCCTTCAAAATGCATTCCTATCTGCTCCCATTTATTATTAATAATTTATTTCTTGCATTTATTAATCACTATCAGAAAAAAAACATTATTCGCATGGTGGCTGTATTTGGAAGTCAACGCCTGTATTAGTAGTATCACCGTTGATTTCAGTGAGTGCGAAAACTATGGATTTGACATTAATATCGGTTATCTTCTACTACTTTTACATGTCCCTGTAAGCGTCTCCTGAGACCCCTCTGGTTCCATTAAAAAAAAAACGCTTCGTCTTGATCTGGAACCTGGGCCAAGGTACCCAAGATCAAAATTTGGTAACTCTCGGTCCTCTCGCCTGGTCTCCAGGAAGCACACAGACACATACATACATACAGACAGACACACAAACAAACTTTTTATTTTATTTATATTACATTAGGTGTTATTTGAAACAGTGTTTCTTAGAGAAGTGTTTTTAGGGGGTACTGCCCGCCCGGAGCTCTGAGAGTGTCCCCCGGAAGAGACCAAAATAATACGTCTATAATATAATAACAAATAGAAAGTTATCAATAGTGCCCCCGTAATATGAAGTGTGCCGCCCCCCCGGAACATAGTTTCTGAAAGAAACACTGATTTCAAACACAACAGATAGAACCAACGGCGCCGACTTTTCAAAATGTATGTGGGTGCATATAAATGGCGGGACGTGTTATATGTCTTCAGGGGAGTCTCGATTTTTTTTTGATTGATTTCTTTTTAGTTAAAATCTTTTATGAACACTGTCATAAAGGGCTGTGCTGTGATAAAGTAAAATATACCGGTAATATAAGGATAAGTTTGGACTGTCCTAGCTCAGTCGGCAACACGGCTGACTTAAACGGAAAGAAACAGGTTTAAACCCGGGTTCAAGTTTAATTACTGTAATGCATATTCCCAACATATATAATCGTGGTATTTAGTGTATATTTTCAACAACTTACATGATGCACAATGAGTGCAAGAGGCAGATATATTATCAACACGTTACTAAAAGAAAATACTACATTCATACAAATTAAAATAAAAGCATCATCATAAAAGAAAATAATTTTAATGGTATTGCAAAAAGAACTTGCAAGGATTTTGTTGTGGACATAAAATAGAAAGTGACTAACTTAGTGTGTTCCTTGGTTGCCTTTGCACAAACACATTTGAAACAAACAATTATGTTTTAGAGGTTAGAAATTTTAACTCCCATCTCTATGTTTTAATTGTTTATTTTTTGATAGTGTCAAGCGAGAAATATTTATTTTATTATGTTTATTATGTTTTGAAACTAAAAATCTTGCCTGCAGCGCCCTGACAAGATTATTTGTGTGAGTGCTGGAACCAGGGAACACCAAGGAGGCGGCGCACATGGACAGAAAAACCCTTAGCATTTCTTACACAGCACATTGTTTGGCATAGAACGTTGCTACTGTACTAGAGAGTTCCAGCTAGTTAAGCCTTTTATTAACAGCCGGAGGCAGCATTCTGTTATATCGTTGTAGTCAGTGGCGTTTTAAAATACTCCTAGTATTAGTTTTTTCGTTGTTCGATTGACCTTGAAGGACCAACAAATGCCTTCCGAGGAATAAGAGTTCCCTTTAATTCATGAAGTTAATATAGAAATGACCTTCAAACCTATGTTGTGCATAAATGCTGGAAGTCTTATAGAACGGTTTTATCCGTGTGTCTGTAGACCAGAGCCCTGCAAAACCAGGCCCGAAGACGGACCGGATGGATCTGTATTCTGTGTCCGGCTCGACCCGATCCGGCCCGAATCTCGAGCCGGGCAGAGAATGGGCCGGGCACAAACGAGCCGGGCTCTAAACGGGCCGGGTGTAACCGGCCTGAGAACAACCAAGTTGATAAGTCAAGTCAGTCCTTCAACATGCAATGGAAAATGAGAAATGTGTCGTCATAATATTGCAATGTCTATTTATCCTTCTCAAATGGAAAAATCGTGTGAAAAGTTACCCAAGGTTTGTTTTCTATATCCCTATACTGTCTGTCTATTTGTTATTTGTGCTTGCTCTGTCCAGCCATGTTTATTATATAATAATACAGCTCATGGACGTAAAAGTCTTATACTACACTCATTAATGCATTACGAGTAACACAGAAGATATGTAAAACTTCTACACCGTATGTGGTGCTACAACTACTAGTGTTAATACTATTACTACTATTACGATTACGAATGCTAGTGCTAATTCCACTATTGGTGCCACTGCTACTACTGTTACTATTACCACTACTGCTACTACTTATTACTGTACTAATACGACAGCGAATACCACTACTGCTATTACTAGTAATACGAAAACAATACAATGCAAATGAAATCTTTGAGTTTTACGTCCCACAGTTATGCCGGCTAGGCTAAAGGAGACGGTGATGATGAGACATAAATGAAATGGTGGAATTAATAAAGTGGGAGGAAACGGGAGAACGTCGAGAACCCCTACACACGGTGTTTGTCCACCACAAATTTCATTTGGCGAGACCTGGGATCGAACCAGGGACCCCATCCACCAGAGGTGAACGCTCAATCACTGAGCTACCGTTCCAGGAACACCTAATCGACCCTGGCGTCTTGGTGATTTATTTCATCATAATATTTTGTTATATTTGTAGCATCATACGATGATATAAAGAATACAGGAACATGTAACATCATTTGGTATTTCGCTTGCTAATTGAACATAACTACAAATTGCACTGATCTTATGAGCACGCCAGTTCACGGTTTTGGCCTCCGTGGTCTAAAGGTAGCGTACCAAATTATACTTAGTAGGTCAAGTACTTGACTTTGTCATACGTTCTTCAGGTAACTACGGCTCAGGCCGTATGGATGATAATGGCATGAATTGGTGGAATGAAACAGTGGGAAGAAGCGGGACCACACCGGAAACTCCCACGCACACGGTATTTGTCCACCACAAAGCTCACATAGCATCTGGGTGGTAGTTCTGTACGGATCCAATGAACTACGGAATAACGTAGCAGAAACTCCCTACTCTGTAAATATATACTGCTAATATTCGAAAGTTTCAAGCTTGGAAAAGAACTTAGCTGTTTTGTCTTTCTATTAAGGTTTACGATATTTCTATCGCATCTTGTCTGAGCTGCAAAACGAGAGGTAATACATTTATCAATTTATGGTTAGTGATTGGTCCTTTAAAACACTTAATTAAATCGAGATATGATAGAAAGATACTATCCCGCGAAACACGTGCATTTTTTTTTTTTTTTTTTTTTGTGACAGATGATAACACTACTTCAAGTTTGACTATTGAATTCATATAGTTTGGAAATCTTCGTTTCACACTGTGAAACGATACTCACTTCTTTTATTTTGGTATTGGTACTGGTAACTCGTCTAATATATGCAACAAGTTGACACTCTTAGTCATAGATTAGAAACTTGTAGCAATACATGTTGAAACCGAACTTGGATTACTTCAGCTACTTCTGGTTTGAATAGCCCTTTTGGGATCTTATGGTACATTTTGTACCATACGCGTTTTTCATGGTACATTGCGTTATTTCTCTTCTATTTGAGCTTTTTCGTCCGTTTTTTTTTTGTTTTTCAAGTCCAGAGACATTGTAGAAGACATTACGTATGGTTTCAGACCGTTCTGCGTCCAGACATGGGAGGTGATGACGTCATAAGTCAAAAATGTATTTTCTCATTTTCTAAGCCTATGTTCAATATTTTTGGCGGGCTTATTTTTCTACGAAATTTAGCACAAACATTCAGTCCACCGAGTAGTAGTTACCAGATTTTTTGTTCCGATGTCAGTGCTAAAACAGGGGGGAACCAGAGGGGAATAAGGGTAAAAAAAAGGGATTTTTAACCCCCAAAATCCCGTATTTCGTCATTTTCCCGCCTCACATACACCATAGGACTACGTGAGTCATACCGTCTGAAAGGCCGTTCCATTCTGAAGAGAATGACGGTCGAATTATTATCCTAGGGTAATTAGGGACGTCTCAGGGATTTTTTGAAAAATATACTTCTATATAGGGAAATATGGGGCATTGTCGGTACATATATATTTTTTTTGGCGGGCTTATCTTTGAACGTAGAAGATTGAAATTTTGCACAAACATTCAGTCCACCGAGTACTATTTACCAGATTTTTTGTTCCGATGTCAGTGCTAAAACAGGGGGGGGGGGGACCAGAGGAGCAAAGGGGTAAATATAGGGATTTTTTACCCCAAAAATCCCGTATTTCGTCATTTTCCCGCCAAAAAACATGATAGGACCACGTGAGTCATACCGTCTGAAAGGCCGTTCCATTCTAAAGAGAACGACGGTCGAATTATTATTCTAGGGTAATTAGGGCCGTCTCAGTGAATTTTTATCCAAATATACTTCTGTATAGGGTAAAAGTGGAGCATGGTAGGGAAATTTTTTCTGGCGGACCTATTTTTTTCACGTAGAAGATTCAAATTTTGCACAAACATTCAGTCCACCGAGTAGTATTTACCAGAAGTTTTTTTTTCGATTTCTGCGTAAAAACAGGGGGGTCCAGAGGGGCAAAATTTCAAAAAAGGGAAATTTTGCCCATAAAACTCCCTTTCTTCTGGAGTTTCCCGCCTTAGATGCATGATGGAGGCATGTGAATGATACCGCCTGAAAGGCAGTTCTATTCAGAAGATAATATGGGCGACACATGACCCTAGGGTAATTAGGGATGTCTCAGGATTTTTTCCCCCTGAGATCATAGTGTTTTATGGTGATTTGGGGCATTGTGGGAATTTTTGATAAAAATTCTCCCGCCTTTGCTATTCAAGATAGAAACTTGAAATTTGGCACACACATTCAGTATACCAAGTACTATTTATCAGATTTTTTTAGATGGCTACGATTGCACAGGGGGTGGGTCCAGGCGGGGCCAAAGTTCGAGAAAAAAAATGTTTCCCTCCGAAATTTTCACTTTGACATTTTTCCCGCTTCTGGTATATGGTATGAGCATGTATGGTATGAGTGGTACCATTTGGAAGCCAGCTCTATTCTGAAGAGAATGAGGTATGAACCATGATCCTAGGATAAATAGTGACGATGCAGTAGCTGCTTGACTGAAAGTGTCAAAAATAGCCCAAAAAGCCAAGATCTCCAAAGGGATAGGGATTGATGGAAAATATTATTGGGATGCTGAATTCTTGGAGGAACATTTCCGTACGCCCCTCAGTTGATTTTAAAAAGCCGTATCCTGATATCTCCTATTGTTTTGATCTATGGAAAAAAAAATTGAAATAGGAAGTAAAAGTTAATTTGAACCACTTCCTGTCCCGGTAGGGTGTTGACAATAATTATGGTATGTTGCCTATCGTTTGGACAAAAATGTTCTAACTATCTGTTACTGTTTTCGCTCTATGGCGAGGAACGTTCAAACAGAATATGGCTAATTTTAACAAATTCTGCTTTGATCAAAGCTGCCACGGAGATGGAGGAGGCTATTCTTGAGACGATGAATCGATTGCAAAAAGCCACTTTTTAATATATTTTACAATTTTTGCTCTACGGAAATCAGCATTGGAACAGGAAGTACTAGTGAATTTGAACAATTTCCAGTTTTAGTAGAGTTATATGGATAGTAACAATATGTTTGTTGAGAGGCTGAATCGTTTGCTTAAAACTGTTTCTAGCTATCTGCTGCCGTTTTCATTCTATAGCGATAAACGTTGAAATTGTTATTGAAACCAGAAGTTATAATAAATTCTAACTACAGTCGAATTTAGTATTGCAGATATTTGTCTTTACACTCTAAATCGTTTGCAGAAACTACTTCTCACTATCCGTTATTATTTTCTTTATATATCGACAAACGTTGAAATTGGAAATGGTTAATTTGAAGCAATTCCGGTTTGAGTAGAAGGTTAACAGAGGAAATAAAATATATTCTTTGGATACTGAATTAATTGCAAAAGACCACATCTTGAAGCATTTACTATTTCTATTAGGCGGAAATTGGAAATTGAAACCGGAAGTAATAGTAAATTTCAACCATTTATAATTTCGGTACAATATTTTGTGTACCCATGATGTTGTCTCTAGATGGTAACTCGTTTTCAAAAATCAGTTCTCGCCTTGTTACAGTTTTATGCTATGACGATAAAAGTTGAGACTGTTGTTGAAACCGGAAGTAATAATAAATTTAAACCATTTTCAATATTAGTAGAGATTGTGAATTACCATGATATGTTGCCTATACACGCGCAATCAGTTACAATCAAATTACAAAAAAAAGTTTTCATGTATGTTACCGTTTTCATCTATGGGCTAATTTGAACCATTTCTGGGTTCAATATAGAGTTAACGGATGAAATGGAACCTATTCTATTCATTGGAGGAAGAATCAATAGCAGAAAAACATTTCTCTATATCATTTTCTGTTTTGCTCTGGCATCTGTCAACAGACACACGGATGAAACCACTCTATAAGATTTCCGACTTTTATGCACAGCACAGTTTGGAAGTTTAAAACCTGTCTTTGGTTCCATAAATATTATTAACACTAACATATCAATGATACTCTTGTGTATGATTCAAAAAGTTAGCCGTGAAATTTAATCTAGATTGGAAGTAGTTGTGGAAAGGCCTCTTGCTATAACAGATTTGTGGGTGTTCAGATAAAATCAACATAATCTTTCTATTTCCCAACGGGTGAGTAATGCATAGATCATTTCTACTGTGTATCAACTTCACGGACCAAAGAGACTTGTGACTTCATGAGAAACCATTTGTTAGTTCTTCAAGGTCAATAACAACAAAATAGCTAATACTAGGACTACACGCGACGCACTACTTCGATAGAAGAGGCCCTCCGGCGTGTTTACGTATAAAAGAAGCCCTCCGGCACTTAGGCTGGGTGGAAGCAACAACATTCTATGCGAAAAAACGCTGTTTGTTCTATCTGTTCGAGTTTGCTTGTGTGTCTGTCTGTGTGCGGCCTGGGAATCAGACGAGTTGACAAAAATTTACTAAATTTTAATAACTGATATTTTTGTCCAGGCCCCAGACCAGGACCAAGCGATTTTTATTTTTTTTAAATAAAATTCGAACCAGGGGTCTCAGGGGAGGGGGGCGTTTACCGAGACATGTAATAATATTAGAAAATGGCCGATATTTGTGTCGAATTCATAGTTTTCACGGTCACTGAGATCAATGGTGACACTTCCATTAGCGGTGATTTTCAAAATCAGCTACCATTGCGTGCGGGCCGGGGTCACCGGGGGGGGGGGGGGAAGAAGATGTACCGAAACACGTAAAAATAAACCAAAATGACCTATATTAATGGCAAATCCTTAGTTTTCACGGTCGCTGAGATGAATGGTGATTCTTTCAGAGGCGTTGACTTCTAAATACAGCTCCCATCGCTTGGGAGCCAGAGGCGTTCTTTTTTAATTTCAAACCAGGGGGTCTGAAGGGGCGTTTCCCGCGATATGTAAAAGTAGTAGAAAATTACCGATATATTTTCGTTTCGTTGTTTAATTTGTTTACATAGATATTTTATCTGACCCATGCGAAAAGTGGTTATTTTCAGCTACTTGTTATTAAATGCAAGAAATAAATTATTAATAATATACAGGGTGGCCCAAAAGTACGTATACAGTACCGTACCGATCAGCTCCTTGAATTTTATATAATTTCTTATTTTTATCCATCAGGTAGACTTAGTTTCTTTATTATTTGTTCTTAATATGTTTTTACTTACATCTTAAGCTCAGAAGAGCCGAAGCAAATAAACTCATAAACTAGAATGTTATAGTTGAACAATACAGAGTGTATGCCTGTTTTTGGACTACGTGAACAGATAGGAATGTATTTTGAAAGAAAGAAACGAAAGTGTAAACATACATAACCGTATTTGATTTTACATAATCTATCCTAAACCGCGGTCGGTCACTAATCTAAGATAATGTAGGAAAAAATGCAAGAAAGTAATTAATAATAATAAATATGAAGATATAAAAATATATTTTGAAAGAAAAAAATTTCCCCTGGCAGAACTTGTTTACTCCAGACGCCGAAGCGTTAACCAGAGTTGGAGTGGGTCAGTGGTTCGGTGGGTCAAGTGGGTCGAGTTTTCTGAGTGGGACGTGGGTCAACAGCATGTGGCCCACTGTGACTCACCGCCCACCGTGACCCACTGCGACCCATCACTCACCATGACCCACTCTGCTCACTGCATTGTGAAAAGTATATTTTTTTAACCCTCGACTCTAGCCATAGAAACTAAAAACTAAAAAGAAGAAGAACATTGAAGAAGCAGTTGAAGTTAAATTTATATCATGGCAGTCAAGGTGGTTCATATTAAGAACTGCCTAATATCAATATTAGGCAGTCAACTAATATCGATCGTTTTCGATTAATTTTAGAAATCAATCCTATATATAGAAAATGCCCAACCCCCCAACAAAAGAGAGTTTAAAAAAATGATATTGAGATTAGGGCCTAACTATGTATATGCCAAATGTCATTTCAGTTGACTTTGCAATTTGATCATGATTATCACACATACATAGTTATATTCAATTTTTATATAATAATTCATACATTATAGGTGATTCAAAAAAAATCCAGTAGTTTGCTCCTCTAAAAACTCTTAGGCTGTGTCTGAAAAATCAAGAAGTATGTCCTATTGCTATTATTACAATTGCATATATGATCAATGTCCTGAAGTTCTGCAAGAGTGCCTGAAGTTCTTTCTTCAATAGAAACAAATGAAAAAAGAAGAAAAAGGAGGCCTTGAAAGTAAAACGTAAACAAATTCACTAGTGCTTAGAAGAAGCTGTCTACAATGCAGTGAGCAGAATGGGTTGGTGAGTCAGAGTGGTTCGGTGAGTCAGCGTGGGTCAGAATGGATTGTTGGGTCAGAGTGGGTCACGGTGGGTTGTGTATCGCAGTGAGTCATATCCTGTTGACCCACAACCCACTTGAAATTTTAATCCAATTGACCCACTGACTCACTCCATCTCTGGACTGCACACACGGAAAAAGCAGCCATATATTTATCTGAACCTTCCTGACTTTACTTAACCTCCACTAATTTAAGTTAATCTACAAAAAATACAATAAAGCAATTATTAATAACAATTACAAACATAGAGAAATGTATTTTGAAAAAAAAAATCAAAGTGAACCAGAAGAAAATTTGAACTCGGGTTGCTCCACTTAACAAGTAGACATCTTATCGACTTACCCACGGCAGAACTTGTAACTTTCTGTTTTGAAGTTTTATTTATATTGCGTATGTTACGTAACAACGCTACGAGATGTCATTACTGTGGCGACCACCTCCTCCTAACCCGTTTCTTAAATTTACGAAATAACTCTTTTAATCCTCAATCAATCCGATATATATCCGTGTGTGTGTGTGTGTGTGTGTGTGTGTGTGTGAGAGAGAGAGAGAGAGAGAGAGAGAGAGAGAGAGAGAGAGAATGTGTGTGTGTGTTGGTGCACCACTAAGCTCCTAAGAGTATAGATTAATTAATTCTTCATTTTAATCTAGAGAACAAATGTTTTTAATGAAAACAAGGGGCCTTTTGCCGTAGATGGCTAAAGGCCGTAAATAAAATTCAGACTAGAAGTTTCTGGGTGTACCTGGAAGATCTAAAATAGTCCCCATCAGCATCGACGAAATTCTGTCAACGTTCTGGAAGGCCATGGATTCCTTCGCGGTAGAACTTGGTGGGCCGTGAAGCGAAGAAGGTATCAAGTGCATTTTGCACCTCTATTAAAGATTTGAACTGGCGTCCTCTAGGGTGATTGTCCAAGGAACAGTCCTACTAAGCAATTATAATGTATTTAGGATCAGTACGTTTAATGAACACTACCGAATTTGTAACCGAGTCACGCTGAAAGAAAGGGTGTGTGTTAAACTTTTGGTATGATCCTAGATGTGTCTCGAAACACTACAGTGTCACTGGAAATTGAGTATTTAATTTTACCACCAAGTTTACTATTCATTTTGAAAGTGACTTAATGAATCTTTCAAGCATTCTCTATATATTCCAATAGTTCTGAAAAATATTTAAAAAAAACGCTATTTCCATATTACTGATGGACTTCTGGAAACGGAACTTTATAATGTTAAGTTATTTTACTACATCGAATGTTTTTATCTGTGATCACTTTTCCTTCTTTTCTTCTGTCTCCCTTTCTCTCTCTGCCTCACTTCTGTACCTCTAACAGATATCTATTCGTTTCAATTTTTCATTGAGAAGTGTTTAAGTTCTCCCTACATTAATTATGAATCTCGTTTCGTTTTAGTTTTTTTTTAATTTATTGATACTAATACATGTATATTTTGAAATTAGAATTGTGCTCATGTTGTTGTTGATTTCAATACGGGAGAAAGGAAACGAGAAGAGAGAGGGGTGGTCTTTTTACCTGACACGATTATGGGATAAGAAAGGATATATTGGATGGTCTAGCTGCACGGTGTTAGCTGTCACACTTTTTTTGGTGTGTATAAGTTGAATAATTCACCATGAATAAAATCAACCAGAAGTGTTTTTGTAATGAAGAAATAACAACATGAAATATGAAATCCCTTTTAACAAACTGTCGAGATTTGAGAGTAGACAAACTTTACACTTTTGGGTTACCGATTACCTTGAAACCCCAGTAGCCACAATTATCCGGTGATACGGAGCTTATATTTAAAAGAATGACATTCTCAGCAAAATGCAGAAGTCTTTTAGTCTGAGAGAAAAGAAGAAATGAAATCTTTCATTTCTAGTTCCATTAGTCTTGTAGCTCTGAGTATGTGGCAAAAGTACTGATAGAAATAAGGGCAGTGAATTATGAATATTTTGTAGAACATTCCACTTTAATATCACAAGAGTTACATCTTCCGGTTTGCTTAGTTCTGAAAAAAATATAGAGTATACTGCTAAACTATGTAAAGTACTTGTACTGTCGCTGATTTGCGATGACAATTAGAAACAGAAGTAAAAGGTAAATTACAGTAATTGTTTTCTATTAATAACTTTCTATTAAGGGGGAAGTATAACTAGTTTTATTTTAACAATTTTTTTGCATTAAAATGCTTGTCCAGGTTCATCCTCTTCCACTTCAACCTTGAGTACGGAAATGGAAGAACATAATTAGATTTTGATTGTTGATTCTGGTATATATTAAGCATAATTTTTCGGATCTAGGGCTGTACGATATGTAGATATATCAATATCGTCAAAATCGATATTAACACATATCAACGTTCGATATCTTAAATATATCGACATCAATATATCATAATCTTGAATTCTTGATATCGATATTCGGAGAGGCGAGGTACAGGGAGCCCATAAGTCCAGCGATGGATGAAGAAATAGAACTTAATTTTTACGATTATGATTTCTAATGACAATTGAAGACTTTGGTGCAAAAAACCGTCAATTCTAAAAATTGAAAATGTAAAGGAGATATCTTCACAAAGGTTTCTCTTCATCCGATTTCTTTCGTACTTGGCACATATATACTAGACTGAAAATAAATCGACAGGTGTTATTTTTGTTTCTTTCGGAAAATAGGCAAGGGGGGCAAATGTTCCCTTTTCAAAATGGGGTCCCCTTGATTAAAAGGACCACATTAAAGAAACGAAACTCTGCCGATGTACAGATGATTTCAAAGTAGAAAATATAGCTTTTGTCGTTTTTGCGAGTCAATTCCCCTTCGAAATACCAAAGACCTCGCACAATCCTGACGGAAATTGGATTTAGGGGGAACTGTTTGAAACCGTGGTATGTTGTAGATATGGTGTTACTGAGAAGAAGTCTCAATGGGCACAACAACAAATCCATTACCGTTTGGCAACTACAGGGCCACAATTTTGCGAACAGCAGAAGGTAACGTTATTTTGAATTTCGGTGGAATTGCTTGAAACCGTGATATGTTGTAGATTTTGTGATCGTGGGAGAGACATACAATTCGCCCAAAAACTAGACGATCGCTATCTTCGACTCGGCTGCTTTCAAAAAAGATGTTTCGTAGTGACTAAACGGTCACTGATTAGTGGATGTGCCTATTAAGACCTTCTCTCAGAATCATCATATCACAGTTTCAGGCATTGTTACCGAAATCCGCAACATCACCATTTTCGGTTACTTTCAAAAATTGGCCTAGAAGTGGCCAAATGGTCAGTGATTAGTGGTTATGCCTATTAAGTCCTTTCTCAGAATCACAATATCTACAACCTATCATAGTTTCAGTCATTTTTACCGAAATCCAGTACAGCAACATTTTCGATTACTTTCCGAAAAGTGGCCCTGTACTGGCAAAACGGTCAGTGATTAGTGGTTGTGCCTATTAAGTCCTTTCTCAGAATCACAATATCTACAACATATCACAGTTTCAGTCATTTTTACCGAAATCCAGAACATCAACACTTTCGGTTACTTTCAAAAATTGGCCTGGAAGTGGCCAAATGGTCAGTGATTAGTGGTTGTGCCTATTAAGTCCTTTCTCAGAATCACAATATCTACAATATATTACCGTTTCAGTCATTTTACCGAAATCCAGAACATCAACACTTTCGGTTACTTTCAAAAATTGGCCTGGAAGTGGCCAAATGGTCAGTGATTAGTGGTTGTGCCTATTAAGTCCTTTCTCAGAACCACAATATCTACAATATATCACAGTTTCAGTCATTTTACCGAAACCCAGAACATCAACACTTTCGGTTACTTTCAAGAAAGTGGCCCTGTAGTGGGCAAACGGTCAGTGAGTAGTGGGTGTGCCCATTGAGACCTTTTCTCAGAATCACAAGATCTACAACACATTATAATTCCAGTCATTTTTAAAGAAATCCAGAACATCACCATGTTCCGTTACTTTCAAAAAAGTGGCCCTGTAGTATCGAAATGGTCAGTGATTAGTGGTTGTGCTTATGAAGTCCTTTTCTCAGAATCATAAGATCTACAACATATCACAGTTTCAGTCATTTTTACCGAAATCCAGAACATCAACATTTTCAAATACTTTCCAAAATTGGCCCTGTAGTGGCGAAACGGTCAGTGATTAGTGGTTGTGCCTATTAAATCCTTTTCTTAAAATCACAATATCTACAACATACCACAGTTTCAATCATTTTTACCGAAATCCAGAATATCACCATCTTTGGTTATTTTCAACAAAGTGGCCTGGTTGCGGCCAAACGGTCAGTAATTATTGGTTGTGCCCATTAGTACATTTTCTCAGAATAACAATATCTACAACATATTACAGTTTCAGTCATTTTTACCGAAATCCAGAACATCATCATTTTAAATTACTTTCAAAAAAGTGGTCTCGTAATGTCCAAACGGCCAGTGATTATTGGCTGTGCCCATTAAGACTTTTTCTCAGAATCACATTATCTACAACATATCACACTTTCAGTCATTTTTACCGAAATCCAGGCCATCAATTTTTTCGGTTCTTTCAAGAAAGCGGCCTGGTTGTGGCCAATGGTCAGTGATTAGTGGTTGTGCCTTTTAAGAGCTTCCATCAGAATCTGCAATCTACAACATATCACAGTTTCAGTCATTTTAACCGAAATCCAGGACATCTACATTTTCGGCCACTTTCAAGAAAGTGGCCTGTAATGGCCAAACGGAAAGTGATTAGTGTGTGTGCCCATTGAGACATTTTCTCAGAATCATAATATCTACAACATATCGCAGTTTCAGTCATTTTTACCGAAATTCAGAACAACAACATTTTCCATTAGTTCCCTAAAAGTGGCCCTGTAGTAGCCAAACGGTCAGTGGTTAGTGGTTGAGAATATTTAATCCTTTTCTCAGAATCACAAGGCCTACAACATAACATAGTTTCATTTTTTCGAATCCAGAACGCCACCATCGTTGGTTACTTTCAAGAAAGTGGCCTGGTTGTGGCCAAACGCTCAGTAATTATTGGTTGTGCCCATTAGGACATTTTCTCAGAATCATAATATCTACAACTTGTCACAGGCACAGTTATTAGTTTGTGTGCCCATAGACACCTTTTCTCGGAATCACAAGATCTACAACATTTCCCAGTTTCAGTCAATTTTATCTAAATCCAGAACATCACCATGTTCCGTTACTTTAAAAGAAGTGGCCCTGTAATGGCCAAATTATCAGTGATTAGTGGGTGTGCCCATTCAGACCTTTTCTTGGAATCACAAGATCTACAACATATCACAGTTTCAGTCGTTTCTATCGAAATCCAGAACATCACCATGTTCCGTTACTTTCAAGAAAGTGGCCCGGTAGAGGCCAAACGCTCAGTAATTATTGGTTGTGCCCATTGGGACATTTTCTCAGAATCATAACATCTACAACATGTCACAGTTTCAGTCATTTTTACCGAGATCCAGAACATCAACATTTTCCATTACTTTCCAAAAAGTGGCCCTGTACTGGCCAAACGGTCAGTGATTAGTGGTTGTGCCCTTTTCTCAGAATCACGAGATCTACAACATATCGCAGTTTCAGTCATTTTTACGAAATCCAGAACATCACCATCTTCGGTTACTTTCAAGGAAGTGGCCTGGTTGTGGCCAAAGGTCAGTGATTAATGGTTGTGTCTATTAAGACCCTTTCTCAGAATCACAATATCTACAACATATCACCGTTTCAAGCAATTGTTATGAAATCCAAAATAACGTTAAGTTCTGTTGTTTGCAAAAATGTGGCTCTGTAGTTACCAAACGGTCAGTGATTGGTGATTGTGCTTATTGAGACTTTTTCTCAGGATCACAACATCTACAACACATCACAGTTTCACTGATTTTCATTGAAATCCAGAATATCACTATGTTTGGCTGTTTTCAAAAAAGTGGCCCTGTAGTGGCCAAATATCATTGATTGGTGGTTATGGCAATTAAGACTTTTTCGGAATCACAATATCTACATCATGGTTTTAGTCATTTTGTACAAAATCTCGAATGTCGTTGTCTTCGGCTTTGGCCTTGTGGTGGCCAAACGGCCAACGATTTGTGGTTGTGCCCTTTGAGATTTTTTCTCAGGAACATCATATCTACAACATAACACGATTTCAAGCAATTCCACCGAAATCCAATTTCCATAAAGATTGTGCGGGGCCCTTTCTCATTTCGAAGGAGCATTGCCTCTGCAAAACTTTTCTCTGAAAAACTTCAAAACCCGTATATTGTACTTTGAAGTCATCTTTGCATCGGCAGAGTTTCTTTTCTTTAATTTGGTCCTTTTAAATCAAAGGTACCCTTTTTTTAAAAAAAAAGGACCCTTTGCCTCCTTTGACCTGTTCTCCGAAAGAAAAAAAATCATGTGTGCATTTATTTTCGGTCTAGTATATATGTGCCAAGTTTGAAGAAAATCGGATGAAGAGAAATCCTTGTGAAGCTATCTCCTTTATACTTTCACTTTTTGGACTTGACAGGTCGTTTGCCCCGAAGTCTTCAATTTGTTTATTACATCAAATTGCATTGTAAATAAATGCACTTGAAAATTTGCAATATTAGATACTGTAATTCCTTAGCCGATACAATTTTCTGTCCCCGAAAAACAAGAAAGCACCCGTCAAAAGCAATTTTTCGAACTTTCTCTTAGAATTTATCATAAGAAAGTTTTTTGTTCCTCTCTCTCAGAGATTTGCGTCCCTTTCGACCTTTAGGGCCACTCATTGACAAAAGGTACACACATGACCGCTATATGCAGACATGCTCTTAGGTACGGTCAGAGTTTGGGAAAGCAGACGATTTTAATAATAATAATAATAATAATAATAATAATAATAATAATAATTATTATTATTATTATTATTATTAATAATAATAATAATAATAATAATAATAATAATAATATTCTTATAACAATTAAATTTACAACTAGGGTCCCATCTCTTTATCTTGTATGAGAGGCCCGCTAGTCAGCTAAGCCACTGGTGTTCCTTATTCTGTGTTTCTCTCTCTTTCTGTGTCGTGTGCATGTTTGTTTTGGGGTTGTTAAGCTTTTATATTAAACCTTTACATTATATAATCCTTTTCTTCTTTACGAGATTTTCTTTTGGATAAAGGAAAGAAACTGCTTTCCTCTTATGTCTGTTTCTTACCATTCACCTTGTTTGAACTGCTTAGGTAAGATGATTTTGTAAGTTTTATGTGATCCATTGTCATCACTATAATAAAATGGCAAGTCTTAACAATTTATTTTATTCTCTTATTTGCAGTTTGCCACACTGATATATTTCTAACAAAATTGAGGTTTGGTCCAACGCCTTTCGAATTCGCAACCAACCCAACCGCTGAGATTTTTGAGTTGCCTGCTATTGCAGTAAAGGGAGAATTGCAGGTGGTAATGCACTTTTGGAGTCGTGTATACAAAGTGCGGTAAATGTGGTTGAGACGAAAGTTAGTGAACATAGTAACCAGATTAAAATATTAAAGGAGGAAATTGACACTATGAAGGGAAAGATTATCACCCTAAATGTTAATCCCGATTTAATCAACTACAGGTACCACTTATCCAATGAACCTCGATTAGCAACAGAAGAAAATGGAATACCGGAAAGTTCCTCAGAGAGAGATGAAAGTGCCTGTAGCGTTGGGAAGGAAGAAAGAAGACCTCGTGCAATACATCGCAGGAAAGCCAGATGTGAAAGATCAACGTCTCATAGTAATAATTATCATGTCAGATTCAGTGAAATACAGCCTTTAACAAAATTTAGTGGACGGTCGGAAGATTTACCTGCCAGTGTATTCTTAGAAAAAATACGAAGAGAAATGTGACATCATCTTTATAGACAAAAATCAATTTCTCAAAATTTTACCGCATGTCATACTACCACCCTGTTCTGTTTGGTTCAAACCAGTCAGGGGTAGTTAACGAAATTACTTAGATTTAAAGAATGCTTTGCTTTCCAATTTTGAGAACGATTTCGTGTTGGCAAATCGAGGCGCCTTAGTTCGAAACAGACGGTTTGATCCCAAAATTGACAAGAATCTAGCTGATTTTGTGATTTCTGTGTATAATGAGTTGACATTAATTAATCCGTACCAACAAGAATCACGAATTATAGAATCGATCCTAATACTATTAACTTTTAGGTTGCAGCAAATACTGATTTATGCACAATGCATTAATTTCAATCATTTGATTATGATAGTGCAAAATTTTCAAAGTCAATCTAGGTTGCAAGCTAATAGTAATCGAAATCAAACATATGTTATTTAGAATAATAATCAAGCTAGTTATGTTATTGTTCGCAATATCAGTGTCAGGGAAGAAGGTGATTCTAATGCGAGAAAGAACAATAGAGTATATTGTAATAATAATAGAATTGAATCTAATTGTACCTGTAATAGAACTGAATCTAATTTTAGAAGAAACAGGAACAATAACCGTAATACATTCAGGAATGAAGCGAACAATAAATATAATTTTCCACGAAATGGATTTCACAATAGATTCATAGGTAGTGGAAGTTATCAAAATAGAAATTAAAGATTCAGAGGAATATCTAATATACAGAACGGTACCCAAGATTGTAGCGTACAATGTAACCTAACCGAACCCTTTGGCACTATAACTTATGCTAATGTGGCATCCAACAAAACGTATTCAATTGGTTTTTGTTTATTTTCACTTTGAATACGATTATAACTGCATCTGTCATCCGTACTTTGAATTTTATACAAATAATAAAAAAGATGGATACTAGATTTCAGCACGTTGTGATATGAATACGAATATCGTTTACTAAAAGTTATGATAGATATGCTTGAATAAATAAAACATTTTGAACGGTATTCTAATCCACATAAACGTTGCTGATTCTTAATAATAATTTCTTTATTTGTATTGTTCCTGATAATGATATTGATCAAGTTTTGTTTTATTTCACTTTGAATATTGTTATAATTTCTTTGTAATTCGTCCTTCTTCTGAATTCTATGTTATTTACATCTATGCATTAATACAAATATTGTTTATCAAAGCTATGTTAATTATGCCCAAATGGAAGAAATAAGTTATATAGTATGTCAACATATACTGAGTTTATTTGTCAATGAGCTCCCATAATATTGATTTGAAAAATCTACCTTAGGACCTAAATAATTAATAAACTGATCATATTTTTCTCAATTAGTCCTCTTCGTCGATAATTTTATACAATTAAAATGGAAGTAATTGTTAAATGAATACGTACAAGAATGAGAAAAAATGAAATTAATATATATGCATTGCAATTTATATATATAAGAGTGCTATTCGAAAAATAATGTAACCATATATGTAAAAATATGTAACAGTCCAGGATTCTTCCTTAAATTGTAACCAATTCAAGAAGTCCTCGTCGGGAGCCATAATACAACGATATTGTGTATCTGTTTTGTGAATTACTTGCAAATTACTTCCATTTTTCTATCTTGATTTTGGGCAACGGTGCTTAGAAGCGCGCAATTTGTTGATAAGAAGAAGAAGAATGTAGAATATATGTTAATGATATATATAATCATAAAATGTCAGCTATTGGAAAGAAGATAGATATTTGTCTCTAAATGCTATGGTAACGAAAAATAATAAATGCATTGAGTTTTTAAAGAATAAAAGGTTAATTGTAGTATATTTGATGTGTCTGATTTGCAAGAGATACAATTATTAAATATTGCAATTATAGGTAAAATTTAAGGTACTCGATTGTGTTGATTTCAGTGATTCGAACTGTTGGCTAAGTACATGTAACCGAAAGAATATAAAGAACATAACCTTACAGTAAAACCGAGAGTTCAGAAGGTCAAGAACAACAAAAAACAGGAAGTTACTGTATATTTCTGGGGTATTGGTAGGTCAAGGAACATTTTGTTTCCTTAAATCTGGTATGTCCATGTTCATGAGATTTCAGAACCATACCTGCTTAGAGTAAGGGAGTGAGGGTATCAGAAAGTGCAAATGAGAAAGAATGACATAATTCTCTTAAATGTTCTGCACATGAATTTTTGCTTCAGACCGAGGTGCATGTCGTCTAAACCTCGCGCGGTATACTTTAGGACAGAAGAGTTTTCTTTGGAATTCCGAAAGTCCTCTGGATGCTTCACTGCTGATCTTCACAACACGTAATAGAGATTATGACTGCTGCTTTGTTGCTTCGATTCCTTTTTTTCAGAACCTTGTTTGTTAGTTTTCTTCTCATTTTGTCGGGCTCGCTAGTCGCTATACAATCGGAACCTACAAAGAAAACTGATAGATGGCATGCTTCGTACGTCTAGCCAAAAATTGTGAATATGAATAGTGGCTGGGGAAGGTCAACACTGTTCAGAAAGTTTTAACAGAAGAACGAACTTATCGCAGACATTGTAATGTATATTTTTGCCATCTCACAGGATGCCTAAAAAGATTCTAAATGTTGTAGTCCGGAACTAAGAATTTTCCGTTAAACATTTGATTTGCTTTCCGTTGTCCACATAACATAGTTTCTGCTTAATGAGGGGACTTTTACATACTTTTACTCCAAACTTCATTGGAACATGAAATATTTTCCTTGTTAGTAGTAACAGAAATCATTCTGTTCCGGTAATTAATTACTATATAGTTATGATACCATTAAGTTAGAAAGTCCTGGGAATAACATATACAATAATAACGTTAATGTTATTGATGCATACTATATTCCTATCAATCTTTTCATAAGGCTATTTAGTGGTAACAGAAAGTAGATTGATCCTGTAATTCGTTACTCTATAGTTATCTGATAAGTATAGTAACGTAATTATTTCGTAGCAAATATATAAAGTTACAATTGGAACATAACAAAAAAAATAACAAATATATTGCTATACTTGGCTGTATTTCCATTTTTTTCGTTATTTTAACGTTAAGTCAGCAAGCCTTAGGAATAACTTATAAAGTAATAACGCTATTACAATATACTATATACCTATCAATCTCTTCATAAGGTTATTTAGTGATAACATAAAGTAGTTTGCTCCTTTAGGACGTTACTATTATAGTTATCTGATAAGTATAGTGACATTAGTGTTTCAAAACAAATATATGAAGTTACAATTGGTATATAACGCATTGTGTTAACAAATATATTATGTTACTTCGTCTATTTCGTTATGTTACAGTTAAGTTAGCAAGCCCTGCTCCAAACTTCTTTTGCCTTGTACTCCAGTCTTTGATAAACGATGCCAAAACCATCTGTTTGTAGAAGATGATCACTTTGATTAATCGAATATTTTAAATATATTGCCTTCGATAATGACTTGTAGCGGGCAATTTATTCGCACCAACTTAATACAAACATTTAACTGAAAATGAAGCAGTACAAATCCAAGATGGGCCAACATTTCTTTTCTGGAAACAGATAAATTGAATGTACGAGTACGTTTAAAACAAAGAGCAATCTCCTAGAAACATTTCATTTCCTTTAAAAATCATACAAAATTATTACGAAAATTTTGCACTTTTGCAGATGGCAAGCCTGTCAAAACAGAGAAATAGTCAACGTTATTTTAATTTCGTCAAATGATTCACTCTGGCTCTCATTTTTTGTTGAATATTCGAAGCGAACGGTGATTGTTCTGGACTTGCGTAAACATAAGACGTGGTTTGGTATAACGTGAGCTTCAAACCACAGAGAATAGAACCAGAATTTCCTGCGCGGAAGACGCAAGTAATAACCATATAGCCACAATAGGAATCTCGGAATTGAAAGTTAGGTATTGGCTCATAGAATTATAACTATAAATCCTGTGGCTAGACACAGAAGATTAAATGTAAATGAAAGCTAGTAACTATTAAATTAAATAAATTTACCCTACTTACCCAAAATCGACCTGGTCACATTACTTTCAGATAAATATTTGAATGTTTGCCTCGTTATTGTTTTAGCTCCCATTTCTTTGTTCGAGAATGGTTGAAAAAGATGAGTTTCTTCGCAATATATGTGGTTGTATATCCTATTATCTATTGTTTGTTCACAGTTGGACGTTGATTTCATTAATGGTAATGACTGAAATTTCTACCAGAAAAGAAATTAAATGAAAAGATTGTATGTTACAATGCATATATAAGTATTTTTGTAAAGTGTAACTAATTGCATTATTTTAAAAAATAATAAAAACATTAAATAACCATTTATTTGACTATTTATATGTAGTTATGTGAGTAATGATTAGAGATGTAAAATATGAAATTTACATCATATTCCACTTTTAATTGTTGTTGTTATCATCGAAGTAGGATTACTTTTAATAGGTGCTTACAAAAGTAAAACTGAAGAAAGAAGAGAAGACAAAATCATAACATTCTAATAGTAGGTTGAATTGTTGTTGTATGAAGATCATCTAAAAAGTGTGTTTCATCCCATAATATTATTTCCTTTCACATCATTTAAAATGACAGATTACCTCCTTGACATAAATCTGACCAATAAATTTATGGTGTGCAAATCATACACACATGCATAACAGGGGTATCCGAGGCCTTGCATTGTTCTCTAATAGGAACATCCGGTAAAATCAGGATTAAATATCACATGACATGGATGACAGTTTACTTATGCAGAAATATTTCTTACTACAATTACACATTATTACGATTAGGTATCAGTATTATTTTAAAAGTTTTAGTAGAATTATGCAATAATGAAACATGACTGTCGATTTTGAAGAATATATTTGGTATTGTTCTTACTTATTGTGAATGTGATGGATAATTTATGCTTCTGTTTTGATTTTGAACACTTCTACATATTATTTTTATTTGTAAAATCATACATTAATTACCAAACGAATTTGAAACATTTATTTTACAATTATGTATTTTAATATTCGTGGGTATAGTAATGTTAACATATAGTAATATTAACATGCATATATAACAATATAGCAAATAAACTTGAAAACGTACCGCCCAGTTTGAATAAGTTCGTAATTTATTAAATAACTTTATGTATGTATAAACGTACGTGTTTATACATACACACGTACGTGTACATAGGCTGCCGAAATCGTGGGAAAACAAACTTTAGAGTTAAATATTGCACAAACTACTGATTGTAGACGTGATGCGGCATGATATTGACGAAGGATCTTAACCTGCTCTATCCAAATTTGCAGTTTTCAGATTTGTGCAATGGCGGCACAGGAAATTCCCTGATATTTTATGACGTAAATTGAGTGGACACAACATGTAAAGCACATTTCACTGCCTGGAAATAATACTACGTGGCAGGTCAATACTCATACACGAAGATAAAAGATGGCGGATGGTTGCATACCTCCTCAAAAAGTACTAGTAAAGTCGTTGTAGAAGAACTTGGAAGCTTTACGTTTCTATAATGTAAAAATACGTACGGCACAAGCCAATAAATAATAGAAAACAAAGAAATTCCGATTGCTGATCTGCTCATATTAATGATATCGCAACGCTTTTGAGAACGCATCAATCTTTACAACTGCAGTAATTGAATAAGAACTACAGACAAATAAAGAACGCGTAATAATAATATTAATATTAATATTATTATTATTATTAATAATAATAATAATAATAATAATAATAATAATACACAAATGCGACTACAGTACTTTTTTTTCAATCAATGTTCTAAACTGACGGATGTGAAACAAAATATTCCTTCCATTCACGATATTTCTACGTACTGTTACAGGAGCCGATATTTCTGGTTCCAAATCGTATAACGGGACTGCATACAGAAGGTAGTTTTAGGAGCAAGGTACAGAGGGGAGCCTTTGTTTACATGGAAAGAGGATGGTTGTCAGAACGGACACTGCAAAATAAGTTCAAAGTTTCAACCTACCACTTGAATGCAAAGGTTACAGCGGCGTCGAAGGGAAAGACGCGAAAGCGTTGAAACACTCCTGCCGTTTCATGAATGCTCCACTCTCCAGCAACAATTTGAGAAACCAAATCCTCCTCTGATTGCTCAGGCGTCGCGCAGATTAGTTGTTTCATATGGCTCCAGAAAAATAAATCTAAGTGGTTAAGGTCGGATGAGCGAGATGGCCGAGATACCGGTCCTTCTCTGCCGTCCATTTGTTCGGAAAGGATGCATTACGACAATTTCGCACCTCCACAGCAAATGTGCTGGAGCACCGTTGTGCATAAACCACATGTTTCGATGAACAGCCAGTGGTATAGTCTCTAGTAGTTCAGGCAGAATCTCTTTCAAAAATATCCAATACTCTCACCCGGTTTGGCATTGTGGTAGTAGGTACGGTCTGATGAGAATTGTCAACGATTCATGCCTACACATTCACAGAACACCGTTCCTGATGGGCACGAGTTGACATTCCATATAGGTTTGCCTCAGACCACAAATGTTGACTGTGAGTTTCATCACTCCATCATGGGAAAACATAGCTTTATATTTGAAGAGAATACGGGACATGAAGCGGGATATATTAGCATGGTTCGCGTAGACACTGCACAATCTTCCGATCACGTGGATGGCGTGTAATGCATGCGCCCTTTGGACATGGAAAGAGCACATCTGATTTTCGTGAAGCATGTTCCAAACCTGGCGATGATGAGTGTTAATTTCAGCAGTTACTACCTGTGTGCTGGTGGACGGTTTTCTCTGATCTCAAGCAAGAATTTCCTCCTCAAAAGCCACAGTCCATACGGTTCTGTTTCGTCCAGCATTGGGCCTGTGCGCTTCCAATAATCCTGTTTGTTGTAATCTTCGATCTACACCGGAAAACGTTGCGTGGTGTGGAATTCTAACATTAGGAAACTGTTGTCTGTAGCCTACTGCCGTTGTGCTACACGGCCATTACAGTCCGCTTTCCCGTATGCCAGATCAATGTCTGCTAATTCCTCATGTGTGTAATCCTCAATTACCTCTGTAATCACACTCGCTGTCCGTATGGTGATGAAACAAAGCGAAATTAAAGTGGGAAATGGTAGATGTTTCCTCGCCATTGTGTTCACTGTCCAGAATCGAAGATAGCGAGATTGCAACTTAGTGCAACTCTTCTGTCAGAGAATGCTATTTATGCGTACGATTAGCAAATGCACATAACCTACATCTTGATGAAGAAGATACCAAACCCAGAGCCGTAGCTACGGGGTGGGGGGAGCTGGTAGCAAGAGGGCGCCGAACAAGCAATAAGAAAAAAAAAATAGTGTTGAAAATGAGTAAACGATGTGGTGCCCCGTAAAGGTATTGGCGCCCTATTAAATCAATATTGTTGCCGGTTTGCAAAGAAATAGATTTGCTGAAAATTTTCTTGCTCGCTACGCTCGCAATCCAAACGTTTCAGCAAAACTCACAATAAGTTTTTACTTATTACTTACAGAAAGTGATTATATAACGATTTGTTAACGATGTGATATACAAGGTGCCGAGTATTGACTTACATTGTACGTAGGAGCGTTTTCAAAATCTGAAACAGTCAAAGTCTGAAATATCTGTTAGGCGTTTTGATGATGATGAGTCTGGTTAGTTAATCACGATTTTCTTATAATATTAATCACGACGGTGAGAATGAAAGTATGAAAAATCAGACAAATGAAGACACACATGCAAGCTGCTATTTGAGCGGGAATATTAAAAGTGAAGGTAAACAAGGGGAATAATAATGTTATCGAATTTAAAGCAGTTGTAGAATGGGGGCTTAACATGTCAGAACTTAACCCAACGAGTTTCATCTTTTTCAAAGACTGATCACTACCAGTGATTTTTTTGTGTATACGTGGTATGTAGTTGTGTGATATTTTTATCTATCTACATACATACAAAAGATATGCAAACATTATATCTATATCTATATCTATCTATCTATCTATCTATCTATCTATCTATCTATCTATCTATCTATCTATCTATCTATCTATATATATATATATATATATATATATATATATATATATATATATATATATATATATATATATATATATATATACTGCAGAGTACTTTCAGGCTCATTGCTATTTTATTCCTTTATTATACAGAAATCTGCTAACTGGTCGTATGTTACGAGTGAGTTAAATATTAAATTCAGATCCATGTGGACACAGCTGAATTTGCTTTGAAGAAGTTCGCTTAAGTTTCGGTTAGGCAATAGTAAACGAAACCACGTTTCAAACCGTTTGGACAGTTTAGTTCGTCAAAGTTCTACCGACAGTTCTGAACGGTACGATTCGGTTTGGTTTGAGAACGGTTCGGTTCGGTTTGTGAACGGTTCGGTTTGGGGTCGGTTCGGTTCAGTTTGGAAACGGCTCGGTTTGGTTTCGGTTAACCGTTCCAAACCGGTTTAAGTGGCAAACCGAAACCGCGGTTTACGTTTTCAGGAACCGTCCACCCCTACATGAGACTAGATCTTCCAAATATTACAGCGAGAGTGGATCGATAGCCTTGCGTGTTAGCACTAAGCGATTAGTTATTCCGGGGTTGGGCGTTCGAGCTTTCTCAATTTCCTTTTATTTTTTATGTTACTTTATGCCAATTGTCCCGTCGCAGCTAGTTTTTCTCGTACACGTACTGTTCACTAAAGTTCATGTCTTTCTTCACTTATTTTTTTTTTAAAAAAATCACTTCCGTTAGTCGGGCAGTGTTTATCAAGCCCTACTGTATTATAAATTGTTTCCGTTTTACTGAGAGCAATGCTGTCTAGAATTCACAGAAAATTCATACAATAAAGTTGGAGTATCTCACAGTTGCTGTTGTAGTGTAGCAGACGTTCATTTTCCTACAAAATTACTTCCATTGAGCTACATACTGCAATGTTAGATAAGCAACTAAATATATGAGTGACTAAGGCTAATATAAAAGTAAACACTACTTTCGGTGAAGTTGGGTTATTAATTGAAATTGTTTGTGATTGAACCATAGAATAATATGTAGGTAGGCTAATTTAGGAATTGCATCTGCAGATAGAAGAATAAGCTAGTGCGATGTGTGTCTTTGCATTGAATTATGTGGTAAAGTTGAACCATCTTTCTTCCTTTACTCGGAAATTATAAAACGTCACATAACAATTGGTGCTGTATTTTACAGCATTAAGAACAAAAAAGACTTAACCATTTAAAACGAATTTCTAAACATAGTTAGTGCGTACTTCGAGCTCGCATTTATATCATGTCGTTTTTATTAAAATGCATGTCTTGACGAGGAAGGAGGTTTTCTAAAAGTATGAAAAAATATAATGTTTCACGTGCTCTAATATCAGAGAGTTGCTGGAAATGTATGCTACTTCTTAATAAAATTAAGGGAGCTTACCCAGCGTTTCCGAAAGCTCCCCTTCTAAGGGGAGGAAGAAACAGCACTATTACTATATTGTTTTTAGTGCAAGACAAAAAAAAAAACTATATCGACTTTGTCTCTTTTACTATCACCGAATTATAATTGAAGCGTTTGAGATGAAATCTGATAATTAATTGTAATTTTAATTCTAAAACCTAAAAGGGAGGAAAGGAGTTCAAACTTAGCTTTACAAAGAAAGAAAAAAACTTCAAATCATATTCTTCTCTTGCAAAGAGATTTTTTAGATAATCTTCCTATAATTATTTATGTTCAAGGATATTACATGAGAAAGAGTTGTAACTTTGGTTAGGAAATAAATATGCTCAAAAGCACACTTCAATCGTGATATATTTTATAATTCATATTACATTTTTGCTTGTCTTGTAAAACATTTTCTAGATGAAATGTTTTCAGACGATTGATGAAAACATCAGTGAAAATCCCAACTTATACAGAAGTAGATTATGTGTTCTCGTGGTGGCTAATAGACACTTTTCCTCACAATTTGCGTTTATTATTTTAATTGTTTTATGTTTCCTTTATGCGTTTGCATTTTTTGGGTTTCCCAGTTCGTCTTTTTTGAACATTTTTCATGTATTCATTCTTTATTATCTACCTATCTTCCTATTACTACAGGGTTTGGACAACAAAATCTAAAACGATTGCAAATATTTCAAAATCATACCTAGTACGGTGTGGGACCTCCTTTTGCCTCCAAAAAAGCTTGGATTCGACGTTGAATCGTGGTGTATGGAATTTTGTACCATTGTTCCTCCAAAACATGCTCCAGTTCCTTAAGGGATGCTGGTGGAGGGTTATGAGACAGAACACGACTTTCTAACTCAGACCACAATGGGTCAGTGATGTTCATATCTGGTGATTGTTGGACCTAGAGGAGATGTGATAGCTCCTGGTCATGCTCCTCAAACCAGGATTTCACCGTTTTTGCAGTGTGACAGGGTGCCAAATCATCTTGGTCGATGCCATCACCATCAGGGAACAATATTTGGGCCATAGGTAGAACCTGGTCTCGCAAAATGGCCTCATACACCTTAACATTCATCTTTCCATGCAGGGCTATGATGGGACCTGCATAAAACACCGATATGAGTGCCCATACTGTAACAGAACCAGCCCTATGCTTTACAATTGAGAGCAGACAGTCTGTATCATAGGCCTGCGACGGTGTTCTCCATACGTAAACACGACCGGTTGTTGGAAACAAGGTGAAGGTCGATTCATCGGACCACATTACGTGTTTCCACTGCTCAAGAGTCCACGCCTTGTGGTCCTTGCACCACTGGATATGCCTCTTTGCATTTACTGCTGTCACCAGGGGTTTGGCGATAGCGGCCCTGCCATGAATTTTCATTTTGTGAAGTTCCCGTCGCACTGTTTTCAAAAACCGGGTTCTGTAGGCAGGAATTGAGTTTAAAAGTAATTTACCTTGCAGTTGTCTTCTTTTTAGCTGCTGCAATCCGTTTTAATGCCTTCCGGTCCCTATCTGACAGGGTTGTCTCTCGACCACTGTTGTGCTTTACAGACGTCGTTTGCCCATGAATTGTGCGTGCCCTCGTGACTTTGAACACAGTGCCCTTCGATACCCCCCCAATGTTCGCCACTATCGCCACTGAAGCTAAAACCAGACTCGAACCAACAATTAGGCCTCTTTAGAAGTCTGTCAGGTCGCCCATTTTACCGCATCACTTTCACACCACGACACTCACAGGTGAATTGGTTACTGCTGACGGAAGAGGAAGGTCCACATGACACATTGAAAACAAAAAACGATCGGCAACCGCAGCGCGTGTTGTACGGTGGATGGTCAAACTTACGTGTCCTGTATGAAGTGTTTTTAGATTTATTTGTCGTTCCCCTATATATATATATATATATATATATATATATATATATATATATATATAGATAGATAGATAGATAGATAGACAGATAGATAGATAGATAGATAGATAGATAGATAGATAGATAGATAAATTGATAGATTTAAATATAGATCAACATAAAGAAAATTAAAATCGGTTAAATTCTTCTGTTAGCGCATCACACTTATTATTTTTTTTTAAAGAAAATTTCAAAAATCGCCCATTTCTTGTATATTTTTAAAATTATTTCAAAGTTTCAACATAAAGACTCCCTGCCTTTCCTAACCTTTTTTATGGAATAAGTAAAATAAACAAGTTAAATTCTGATCAGTAATGTTACATTTTCTGTCCGCGCAAGATCTGAGAATAAACGGAAATTTATCTATATTTCACATCTTTCATTGTGAAATTCTTCGTTCGTTTTGCGAGGAAAAGGAAGAAGTAAAGCTTACTTGAGATTGATTGAACTGATTTGGAGTGGATTGAATCATACACAGATTGAATCATACTGTATTTAATCTATTGACAAAACAGTTATTTCAAAGAAGATAAATTTGAAGGCTCGACGGAAAGCTCAGCGAGCACTGAGTGGAGAATAGGTTCTTAAATTGAATGGGGTCCTCACAAATTGATGAATACGGTCATAGTTCTACTTCTGAGGTCATGAAGTGTGAGAAAGATGAATACAAATCAGAGACGGTTGGGAGTCTCTGATCGGGTTAAACTAACTCCAGAATTTTTACGCAATTCAGAGACCTTATTAAACATATTTTGTTGAACTTTCATGCAAATCTCTCTCTCTTTCTCTCTCTTCTGTTACCTTTGTTTTCAAGAAGGTCTATAGCCACAACCTGTGTTTGGAACAAACAAAAATAATCGTGAATTTTAATTACAACATTGCCTCTGTTATGTTTTATATACTCATTTATATTAGTGAAATTCTGTTCCACCCGTCCCATAGCAATAGACAGTTTAACATGGTGAAAACAGACAAGTAAACGGCCTTGGTATAAGAAGGATGAGTTTAATTGTATTGACTTTTCTAAAGCACTCGATACATTATTAGCGTTCATATTACTAGCAGCTCTAAATGATAAATAAATAGGTTTATCTGGGTGGCTTTGGTTAATAAATGTAAGTCCCTCACAATGATGGAGTACACCTCTCATTACATACTCTACCAAATCTATTCCTACTGTAGAACACCAAGAAGTGTTTTTTTTTCTAATAACTTATTATTTTTACAACGATCAACGATCATTCACTTTAGAATACTAAGGTGTTTTTTTTTTTTGTAATAGTGCATTATCGTTAATCTTTGATGATTTACTATAATGGGGTGACTTCCCACTGTAGAATACCGAGAAGAGCTTTTTCTAATAATTTATGGTTTTTAACGCTTACTGTTTTACAACGATCAACGATCATGCACATTAAAATACCAAGAAATCCTTTTTGTAATAATGTATTGTCGTTAATGTTTTATCTTTAACTATAATTTGGTCTCTTCCCACTATAGAACACCAAGGAGTGTTTCTCCGAATGAAATATTCATAACGCTCACAGTTCTCACGCTATATTGAAAAAAATGTTTATAGCATATCTACTGAATAAAAACAGAAGTCGGAATCAGAATTGAAACGGAGCTGGCGTCGGAAGAGGAACTGTTGTGCGTGCGTGTCACCACTCTACAATTTATGTTTAAACAGAATGAGGTTACCCTGGATCCCAACATAAGACAATTTTCTCTCAACCTTTAGGAAGGAAATTACCCTTGGATTACGGGACCCAATAGGTCTTCTTCCCCAGCACCCTGGGAAGGGCTTCTCTCGCAGAGCTGGCCCGCGAAGGAAGGAGACTAGGTTGGATTATCGAACTGTCTCTAAATGAAGAGCTGCTGGACGTGTTCTCCTCTTACACTCTCCCAACGATCTCATATGGTCCGGCGCACAAAACAAGATATTGTAAAAAATAATAACAAAATATTTCCATTATAGAACTTATTGTAAATATGGATCAACATACATATACTCTGAGGATGTTTCATTGCCCTGGGACAACAGGAATAACCGTCAATATTTCCACATTGCCAAATTTGACATTGCCGCAACAAACAAAATATGCTCTGAGTGAGTGTGATTGTCCTAGGAGCATGGGTGTGAGGGCCAGTGTGTCAAAATTTCAAATAATCGTAATTTCGAAAACGGTAAGAGTTAGTTACACACAGTTTTCAGATTTGACATTATCGTGATAAGGTGCATACCATTCACTGTCCTAGGAGCATGGGTGTGTGGGCCAATTTACTAAAATTTCAAGAAACCGCGAAGTCGCTACGGGGTCATCTCGACCCATAAACTTCGCTTCCCTTAAACGTATTGATATTTCAAATTAGACACCACCAAATCAATATCGAGGTCACATACGCCGAGCAAGAATTTGAGGGTTCCACATCTGTCACTCGTTGCCAAATAGGACTTTGACCCCTAAAATACGAGAAATAATTTTTATGTAACTCGGGGTGCTGATTATTAATCTGAAACCGCGAAGTCCCTACAAGTTCATATTGACCCATAAACTACAATTCGAGTCAAGATTTTCTGAAATTTCAAATTCGACACCACTAATTTAATATTGAAGTCATGTACGCCGAGCACAAATCTAAGGATCCCAAATCTGTCACTCGTAGTCAAATATTACTTTGACCCCTAAATTTTGTCTGTCATAAAAGAGAACAAATACACCTCTGGCATGTTACATGTGTGGTTGAATATGTGCTATGTTTAATCTCTGCTATTCTAAATAGGGGTTGGAAATGAGAACGACGTCAAAGAGCTGGAAAATACGGTCCATGCGAAAATATACTGTAGACTTATAAAAATTGTCATGTAAGGGTTAAAAGGTTGTGATGTCACACAGGGGTTCAAAAGTTAATCATTCTCTTTTATTAGCTTTTCTATGTTACGTAGAGTCAGTGTTAGTAGTCTGTTCCTGTGTAGTCGGAACCGGAACCGGATAGACGTTGGATGTTATTTAGGGAATGAAAAAATGTTTGTAAAAGGCTACCAAAACACCGCCGCCAATATCATACTCGTTCTGCTATGTTCATAGTCTTGCTGTAGTGTACAATTGGAAACAGAACCGGAACAGTAATATTTCTGCTCATGTGTGTTATTTCTACTAAATAGGAACTGTGCATGCACCACTAAGTCTCCGTGTGTGTGTGAGAGAGAGAGAGAGAGTGAGTGAATGATATGCCGGCCTGGCTAAAGTAGCGAACCACAGAGCAGCTGTTATTTTTTAATCTCTATAGCTATTGTCCTTTTTCACATTTTTCACACCATTATAGGTAGACATTGTATGTCTTTTAGAGGATAAAAAAGTGGTCGTTAACACCGGCCTTTCTGCTTTTCTGCATGTGGTCACAGTCTTTCTGAGTGGGAGTTCATAGTCTTCTATGCTGTAGTCTAACAAGGCTTTTAGCCTTTCTTGAGTAATCTCTACAATAGGTCATAGTCGTAAAAGGCTACTCGCTGGGTAGTCTGCTCTTGGTACCGGAACTAATACTGGAACCGAAACAAGAACCGGAACTGGAACCGGAGCCGCAAGAGGAACCGGAACTGGAACAGGAACCGGAACAGTTTGCGCATGCGCAGTAGATCAAAAATGCGTCAAATGCTACCACGCTACTGCTGTACGTCGAGAAATACTACCCTTGACTACCTAACGAACAGCGTGTGCTTATTATCATCATCGTCATCATTGTACTAATTGTTTTACTAATGAACTTTATTTGGAAGTTCGAATTGCTGATACAGACTAATCGTTCAGTCTGCTATTCACTAACTCTGTTTCTTTTGGACATGTTATCATTCTTTCGGACACTCGTATCACACGGCACTTCTAAAGGCTTCTTACTAATTACTTACAACCAGTTAACGCTGTGACTACTCATTAAATAATCTGTTTTTGAACCTCATGGAAGATGCCTAACGTTGTACAGTGTGACCGTAAAGTCGCGAAACCCAATGTTTGATTCCTTATATCTGTTGATCTAAGAATGATAAAGACCTAAGACTAGAAACAAGTGCAACCATGTTCTATGTAGATATTTTGGAAATCATGACCAATGGTGAAAATTTTTGTGTAGTAGCGAAATAACTTAGCGTAAATGTAATATTTAAAATGTGCAAAATGAAGAAAATCAATATTCAGTTGCAGGAAACCAATTTCCTGCGTCGAGAGAGAGAGAGAGAGAGTATGTATCAACATTTATCCATTGATACAAAAATGTGGCAATGTTGATGCAGTGTTGCTATATAAAGATGCTATTCAATGCAAGTCCGTAAAATTAGTGTTTTAACAGAAACGCGGCACCTGGCATCACTGTTGTTGAGAAATTGCAGCAGCAGGTGTGTTCAAGGTTAATTAATGATAAGCAATGACAATTTGCACATAACTGATAACATGAATTTTTATTCCAAAATTTCCGATAAATTTGAGATAATCATAATAAATAACGTACCTAACCTAACATTCTATACCTATATTATACCTAACCTAGCTAACCTAACCTATCTTTTGCTACAAAGAAAAATCCGATCTATCACTTATACATCAAATAACCAAATGCTGCTCATAATTCTTATTGTTTCTTTGTGAATTAGGCTTGCTATACACCATAAGATAGATCCTAGGAAATCCCTTGCGATTTGTCCTAGAGTCAAAATCTCAACGTGTATGGCATCAGATCGCATGTCATTTCCAGTGTTCTGAAGGATCCTATGAGATTTCTCTTGTTTAGAGCACGCTCTATTTTGGAAAGAAAATTCGTAAGATTTCGATTTAAGCGACATCAGGTGAGAGAAAGTGAAACCAAAACAAGTGAAAACAGAACTGATGAGGTATCTTCCGACCGTGCAGGTTTACTTTAGGTGTACCACTCGAAATAATTGTTGAAAAATTATAATTTGTCACTGTTTCCTAAATGATTTGCGTTGACCGACATGAACATATCTCACATAGCATAGATAAAATCCCTCAAGGGGACCATCAAAAACAATTGTTGATAAACTACAATTCTTTTACGATTTGCGTACAAATACAGGGTCCGGATCTATATATAGTATAAAAACTGTAGTGTAAAATACGCATACCAAGTAGTGCTAGATGGCCTCTGGAAAGTGCGAAAGTGCGAAATTTGAATGGCACTTATCATGGTATCGTGGTAGTAGCGTTCCAGCTTCTGTAAACTATGCAGAAATACACCGGTGGTGGAAAATAGTAGAACCGGTCATCTTTCATATGCTCCCACTTAGGTAAAAGTTTCGCAGAAGGGGTCCAGAAGTAGGCGAAACATACAAAATTTACAGGAGAAATGGAAGATGTAAGTACTTAGACCTAACACAACCTAACCAAATTTAACCTAATGAAATTAACTAACTTAAACTAACCTAATATTAATAGAAGTAAGCGAAATTCTATCACTTTTTGAAAATTGTGCTGGACTCATATACTAATATAATCTAACGTAACATAACCGTAATTAATCTGAACCAACCTAAACTATGCTAATGTGAATACAAATTACCGAAATTGTGACATTTCTTAGAAAATTTAGCTGGACCGTTTCTGCTAAACATTATCTCTCACCTATTTTATCCGTCGTTAAACCATTTATAATGATTTTATACTAGTAACTCTAGAGTTGCAAACATAAAATACAGGTGCATTATTTTGTATTTAATTATGTTGCCTGCAGAAATTTGTTTCTTATAAATATGTCTTTTCAGGCAAAGTATTAAATTTTACTCGTAAATCTCCTAAAATGTGGTGCGCCAAAAGTATACCAGCACCCTTCTGATTTTTATGCTTTTTTTTTTCTTTTTTCTCTTTCTAGAGGTATCCAATTTAACAATATAGCGCCTGATATTAATATCAGTGGGATGTGCAGTGTGGTTAGCATAGTAATTCTTCAATGTGCTTTTATTAAATAGAACTATTTCAAATGTTGATAAATGTCATTCGGTCAGACCGGAAAACTCTTTACGTGTATGGCACTAAAAGGGTAGGATTTCCTATAAGATATGTCATAACATTTTTCCGAAGATAAATCCTAAGATATTTCCTCGGATTGATATCGTAGTGTATTGCGCGCCTTATTCTTGGTTAAATAACCAGCGCATAGATCACATGAATCACACACATACATATCATTAAAGAGCAAATAAGAATAGGTGTTATTATTAGTTTGCCGCTACGATTCGATTTCATACTGATTACTGATGAATCATAATACTCAAATTGTCTTCGCATTAATTCCCAATTAATAGGAAACTACTCTAGCGACAACGAGCTGCAATTGTGGAATATATATTCAACCTAAAGAGATCTGGTGAGTATCGTTATCCTGTTTAAATAATTTCGTTATGTAACTGCTTGTGTGCTGTTGTAGTTACTTTCCTTGCATTATTATATAGATATAAACTGGTAATATGCCGGAACATCTTAATAATTCAGTGATAGGCCTATAGCTTAAACAAACATGTTAAACATGTCCCTTTATAGTCTGATCAGATACTTGCAACCGCGAGTCTAATTTAATTGGTCATAGGAACACCACATACTGCCATTAAATTTGTAAAAAAAGACATTTAATGAATTCTATGCTAAAGAAATTCCAGTTCACTTTTACGAAATTAAAAATTTATGAAAGAGGTTATTTTTTAAATCATACCCAAGGTGGCGAGCTTCATTACTTTTAGCTAGTGGGTTTTTCTCCAATTTTAATTACGTTGCCTTCTAGATTCACCTTGCCCCCATACATGTCCAAACATTGCTCGATATTCGATTTTCTTTTAACAAGGTTTCACTGTCCAAATTTTACATTTCTGATGTTCATTAACCGCATTTCTGGGCCTAGGTTACACGGTCGATTTGGTATTTTTTAAAATCTTCTTTTTAACTGCGCTTACGCCATCTAGTGACACAAACAGTGTAACTGTGCTAATAATATTTTTCCTATCATTAATTGTTATTATGATATTTAAATTCTCCTTTCTCATTAAGGAAAGTTATCTTTACTTGCATTTCTAGTTTACTATGCTAATTTTTGGTAAAATAAACATAATTATACTGTATTTCGTATGTCATTTGTTTAATGTAGCGAGTTCCTGCTATGGTCGTACACACGCAAGTTACCTAATGTTGGTTTTGTTTACGAAATCCCGCGTAGTATAAATAAATTCGTTGCTTAAAGCTATTGACTATATTAAAAATTAATTTTCGCCATCATACGTTATACAAATCTGATCGTTTTCCACTCGAGTGACATTTTAGATATGTGTATCAAATTTGTTTACATTGTTAATTTAGGCTTGTATATGATAGATTTGTACGTGAAAATAACAAGGTTATCTTTTCTTATATGGAGTTTTATTTATTCCTATGTTTTTATTGCCATACAAGATAGCGTTTTATTTTTTTTTAATTAATTTAGAGTGCAGCGAATAATTATTAATATATTTTCCCAACATGTCAATGTAATGTATGCATATGAAGCACCATCCATCACGACCAAATCCATATACATACCGCACTGTGCAATTCTTTAACTGGATTTATATATTACCTACTTCTGCATTCATTTAGCGCAGGTCAATTTAAATCGCACACAAGTAAACAGCTTTTATTTAGCACAGATCAAAATTACACACACACAAATAAACAATTTGTATTAAGTCCAGGTCAACATTTCGCGCACAAAAAGTAAACAACTTTTATTTGCGCACAACAAATAAACAACTTGCATTAAGTGCTGGTCAACATTACGCGCACACAAACTGAAAAATCTTTTTATTTAGGACAGATCAACATTAAACGCGCAAAGATAAACGAAGTCTTATACCTAACAATAAGCATATTTAAAATTAATTATTGATTTCAAATTATACGATTTGCTTTAACAAATTTCTAGTATAAGAGATGTTAGGACTGGTTTATAGTTTAGTTTATATATATATATATATATATATATATATATATATATATATATATATATATATATATATATGTGTGTGTGTGTGTGTGTGTGTGTGTGGAGGGGAACGAAGAGAGTAGCATAGAATTATTTTCGTTATTTAGTTGCCTTGAATAAGGGAAACAGAAATGTCAAGCTCGAGAATTTTCTTTTCGATCGATACAACTTAAGTTTCTCTGTGAGTTTGTAATCGAGCGAGTGAGATCAACATATTTAACTTTAAAGTGAATATGAGTTTTAATATAATACTGTTAACTCGGGTTTTAATATAATACTGCAGGTATCGGAAAGGGAATTCTAGATATATTTATTTGTTTTAGTTAGTTTATATTATGGATTTCTATATTATATCAGGAAGAAGAGAAGTGCGTAGAAATTTAAAGATTGATTATTTAGGACATTTGAGATTATTTTAAGAATTTATTCTCCTTTTCTGATTGAATAAAGAAGAAGTATTAGATTAGTGAACTTAAAGGCGTTCACAGAACAACCACTGAGTGCTCGAAATAAATTTGTTTCCAGATTCTTGTAAAAGGATCTTAATTCGTAATGATGAAACGGAGTCTGGAAATATAGACAATGCCGATAGAGTGTCTCCTATAACTAATTTTAACGTTGGATTCAAATTAAGGATCCGCCAGTAACCTTTTTTTCTGATCCACCTTTACTTTGAGTATTAACTGGCAAATTCCTAGCGAAACTGTTTATGTAAGAAGATGTTTCACGTTTGGGGTTCTAGGCAAAGCCTACTATCAGAAATTAGTAGCGCTGATACAAACAAATAAGGAGGAAGTTTGTTGGCTTGAAAATGCATGTGAGGCAAACTATTCCACAGATTCAAATCCCTGAAATAGTGTTTCAATATTTCTACAGCAGTTTAAATTAAAGAAATTAGGTAGCAAATCTTATGAGGGAACAATTACAGAAGAACTAACTGATTAACAAATTACGAACCATTTAAATTTTCTTTACTAATTTAATAAAAAAGGCTAAATTATAAAAAGAAAGTGTACGTTTTCTAAATCATATAAACCGTTCCTGGAAATATTTTGTTCTTTGATACTGGAATTAAATTAGTCTAATTAAATTAGAAAATATTAATTAAAATTAGCAGGCGAGTCACTTAAATGCAATCTTACTTTGTCAATAAGATAAAGGGAAGAGAAAGAAAGACACTCATTGGAGGAGATGATAAGAGATTTCTTTTTATTTTATATTTTGTTTCCTTCCTGCTGTACTAAATACATTTTCTGTTATAAGGTTAAGCAAGGAAGGTAAGAGAAGCGGTTGCACCAGGAATATTAGTTTTTAAGTGTCAGAAGTGAGTTGTAATTAACTGAGTGGCAAAGTGACGAACTGATAATGAAAAGGTTGTCGGTTTGTATCATAGTAGGAAAACCCAGCATTTTTTATTTCTGATTTAAGGGAAATATTCCTTTATCTCGTAGTCCTCGATTTACACGTTAGAATGCTAAATGATATTAAAATTAATGTAAGTGTAGTAAAACTGAGAAATAATAGATATAACTTGTTTGTTATATTGGCTATTTCAGTTATATTTTCTGCTATTGGCAAACTAGAGAAAAATACAGTGGCGGTTTCCTCTTTCCTTCCATCCGGCAGTATCCCAGCAGTTAAAGCTACTTTGATCACGCCTGGAATTAATGTCTAAGTTGTTGTACTAGTTACTATGATTTCCTCCAACTTGGCTACTGAAGAACTGCTGCCTTATCCCATAACACTATTCGTCTGGCTATTCCATTTAGACCCATTTGGTAGAAGTGGCCCTTCTACTAGTGAATCACCGTTGACATAGCTCAAAATTTCACTATAGCACCAATCCTCCACACCCAATACATAAGTGCCTTCGTAAAAGTGGTATATATCGGGGAGGTAGTGAAAGTAGAATTTGCTAATGCTACAGTTATGGTGTTAAGACTTAAAGAAAGAAAGGATCCAGTAGTGATACAGATGTAAACATCGACGACTTGCATAAAATTGAAGAAGTAGAGGAAAATTATAAGAATATAGAAGAAATAATATACAGGGAGTAAAGGGATGCATGCCTAATTGTAATGAGATATATCATTGTTGTTGTTTGAGAAAAACGGGAAGGTAGTGTCGTAGACAAATACTGTTTAGTCATATGAAATGAAAAGCGAGAGGAAGTAGTCAGTTTTTGTATATATAATTCACTAATAATTGTGAATACATGGTTCAGTCACCACAAGAGAAGATTATATATATATATGAAAATCCCCAATAAACGGCTGAAGACTATCAGATAGACCGAGCGAAGTAGCTCAAATGGTAGAGCGTTGGCTTCGCATTCGGGAGGTCGTGGGTTCGAATCCCGCTGCCGACCATCCTGACTGAGGTTTACCAGGGTTTCCCGGATGGTATCTACTAAACAGGCCCTTGTCGATAACTTCCCAAATTCTTTCCATTGTTATTGTTGTTGTTGGATATCCAGTGTAAAATGGCCTCTGAGCTGTATCTGGTGATTGTTAAATAATAGATAAATGTTATTATTCATTGCGAAATTCGAAGAAAAATAGTCAAACGAGGAGAGAATAAAGGCAGATAGTAACAGAAGGTGAGAGCATATTGAACTGTGAATATAACAGGCTGCAGAAGAAGTAGTAGGTTGCCGCGAAAACAAAAATGCTAAGAAACCGTGAGATACAGAACCGTCCTTGCAGAAAATGACGGGAGGGAAGACGTGGAACTAGGTTGATACAAAGGAGGGCAGAAAAATGTATAGGAAGTTAAGCAAGTAATTACGAAGGAAAACAGAAAAAGGAAGGATAGGGCAAAGAAAGAATTTTACAAAAAAAAAAAAAAAAAAAAAAAAAAATGCGAGGACAGAAGAATTTGAAAAGGTTGGGAGTAGTGTTGTAAATAGAAAAAAAAACCGTTCGTATTTTTTCAGAAATGTACATTTTTTTTAGAAAAAAGACATTGCCTCTCGTTTTTTTTCTAAATTTCGTTTTTCTTTCAAATAGTCATTTGTAATGCATCTTACGTCTATTTAAGTATGAAATATTTTTATGTAGATGTAATTACCGTAAAATGCAACATAAATTAAACGCTAGATACTGATACGCTACAAATATTTTACAATTTATATGAATAGCATACCTACTAACAATTCGGGTTTCAGCAGTTTTCATCAATATCAACTAAGAAATAAAAGTAGAAATGAAATTTTGTTTTTTTCGTGAAATCAGGCCTTTAATAAGTACGAAAATAATGTCACGAACAGCAAAACTTGTCTAAAGGTAAAAACTAATACTAATTTCCCTACTAGTGTTTTTCTAAGTATCATATAGCTATAATTAATTTGTCGGCATTTGTATATGATATGCAGAGCCGGCTCTACCATATGTGCAACACGTACGTTTGCTTGGAGCGGCAAGTTTGGAGGGTCCGGCAAAATCTGTCGTTAAGTATATTATTTAATTAAATATTTCTTGTTGGAAAGACCTCATGATGATAGTAGCTACATTTACTAAGCTGACCTTCTATTTGAATACTACACTCATAAATTATGTTTAGGTCGCATTAGTCTAAGGTCACATGGACAATGCTAAAGCAAAAGGTCAAATAAATCCGAGCAAAAATGGCTTGATTGTTGTCAGATGCAAGAATCTTTGAATAGTAGCGAATATCTGTTCCATTTAGTTAGTTATCACAGTTTTGATTTGACAGCTAGTATTATTTTTGTCACAAACAAGTTTCTTATCATTGAAGATAGAAACAAGTTTTTTTTAAAATAAATGTTAACAGATGTAGAACAAAAATCAAGAAATTAAGATAAAGGAGCTAGTTGCACTGGAATTGCAAACTGATACATTGAGATTGAAGCTCGATATTGAATTCTGTAAAAAAGATTACCATCTTTCGTCTGCATGTGTGTTTGCTCTATCTTTCACTAACATAACAGATTTATATGTAAAGAGAAAAACACACAACAAGATTGTACTTTTATTTAAAAAAAATAGTAAGTATTTAAGCCTTTCTAAATGCAACTGCACTTACCCTCCCTTTCGTTGTTCATGCTGGAGTAGCATCATGACTTTTAAGATATATTCTTTCTGGAGAAAGAGGGAGGCGGCAAATTATGCCATTGCACGGGGCAACAAATTGCCTAGGGCCGGCCCTGATGATATGTATATACAAGACATGAATATAGGATGACACAATTTGAAGTAATGCAGGGTGTTTCAAAATTAATGTTAGGGTTTTGAAACTTTGTAGTATCTATTACAATTATAAATATTATATCAAATGAAAGAGCAACTCAAACAGTTTTGTACGCGCGTATGCACATGCACTGTTTCTTCTGTCTGCCGTTAGAAAGAGCAAGTAGCGAGACTAGAGAGCAGAAAGCTTTTTGTGTTCTAATAAAGACTGAATCTGTAGTTACAGTGCAACTGTCTGTGTGAAGAATATTAAGGAGACGCTTGCAACTGCGCCCTTATCATTTGCAGTTGCTACAGGTCTAAAGCCTACAGACTACGGTTTACGTGCCAATTTCGCAAGTGAAATATTGCTGCATAACAATTTTCTGTGTCTGATGAAGGCAAAGTTAATTTGCCGAAACTGTAACGCTATTATTTATTTGTTAATATATGCTTTGGTCAGAATTTGTCTTTTAATTTATACAAGAAGTTCCAAAGCTAGAATGAGTGGTATTCAGATAACAGTTTTCTGGATCGTGTCGTCTTCAGTGATAAATCGACATTTCACCTAATGTGAACACTCATAATGTTCGCATCTGGCGGTCAGCAAATGCTCAGGAGATGCTACAGTTGAAACGAGACTCCCCTAAATTCAATGTGTTTTGTGCCATATGGCGGAAAGTTTATGGGCCTTTCTCGCCTATCGATAGGTGCCGTGTGACGAATGAATCTAATATCGAACACTTGTAGCAAAGACTGTTTAAGGTGCTCTTTTACTTGATGTATTGTTTATAACTGTACGTACGAAGACTTAAAACCCCAATATTCATTTTGAAACACCCTGCATTTCTCACCAACAGTGTTGCCTTATAAAGTTATTGTTTACAACAACGATATTATTATTAGTCGAGACTATAGCTACTACAACAACATGGGTTAGTAGTCAAAAAAATGTAATTAAATGTACACTTGTAACCCTTTCGGACCCAGGTGGCCAAAGTGGCACACACAGGTGTGTCACTTTTTTAATCCGGTCCTGTATGGACACTAATTAAAATATAGGGATATTATTTTTGCCAAATATGATTGGACCATAGTTTATCATATTAATTTCTTTTTCTTCTGGATAGTCGAATTTCCTTCTCAAATTTCACCCCAGTCAAAACTTCGAGAATTTTCGAATTTCCTTTACTTCTTTTTTCCTTGTAGCTTCCTTCGTTGTAGAGAGAAACCTCGTTAAGACTTGTCAGGTAGATACCTCGGATGGATACCTAATTGTTGACATCAATTGGACGGGCCTGCGCGCAGTGTTGCCCATTAGGGAAATTAAAATTTCCCTAAATTTGGACAAAAAATTCGAAATTTTTGTTTATAAATCCGTACCTATACGTCCGAGTGCAAGTTAACTTACGCTAGTCGAACATTTGTCCTTACTTAACAAATGCGGGTACAGATCGTTACAATGAGGTAATTAGGGGACGTACGAAAAATTCATATTTAGGTTCTAAAACTTGATTTTTCTAGTTTTCCCCTACTTTTCTGTTTACCGTAATATATTTTTCGTAATTAGAAGTTTTGTTCCTTAAATATCGCCATGATACTTGTAGGATATATTAGTGGTGTGCCAATGTTTAATTTAAGATAGTTTGCGTCTGTCTGGTAACAGTATTGTTAGCTACAGAAAATTTTAATTCCAGATTTTAGAAGGAAAATTTGGGAAAATTACCTGTTTTGTCTATATTATTTCCCTCTTGTTGGCTACATCGGAACAAACGTACCAGTATCTGAAAGTATCGTCTTTGCTCTACACAACGCAATATAGAAAGTTTTAATAAGATAATTAGGAGAAGTACACTTGAGGTTTACAGTAAACCTTGTTCTCTAACTGTGACTTTTTCAGGTAGAATGAGATATTTTTTATTGACATGTTTACTTTATTACATATCGTCACAATACTTGTAGGATATATTAGAGGGATACCAAAGCTTATATTAAGATAGTTTCCGTGTGTCTGATAGTAGTGTTGCCAGCCACAGAAAATTTTAATTCCAGATTTTAGGGGGAAATTTTGAAAAAAAAATCCCTTTCTTGTTTCTATTATTTCCCTCTTGTTGGCTACATTCAAACAAACCTACCAGTGTCTAAAAGCCTCGTCTTTAGCCTACACAGCGCACCATAAAAAGTTTTACTAGAATTATTAGGGGAAATACAGTTGAGGTTTATAATAAACCATGTTCTGTAAATGGTAAGAAAATGGTGAATTTCTGGGATAGAATGAGATTTTTTTTTAATTTCTTGCTTACTTTGTTAGATATCGCCATGATACTTGTAGAGTATATTCTTGGGGCACCAAGGTTGATTTTCAGATAGTTTTTGTCTGTCTGATGGCAGTGTTTCCAGCCAAAACCATTAATTCCCGATTTTAGGTGAAAAATTCGGGAAATTTCCTTTTCCCTTCTATTATTTCCCTCTTGCCTACTACATTGAAACAAACGTACCACTACCTGAAAGCTTCCTCTTTGGCCTACAGAACGCACCATAAAAAGTTTCAATAGGATAATTAGAGAAGCTATACCCCAGGCATATCTGTTGATTTTTGCTTCTGAGGCGTAAAAAGTGTCAAAATTTCATGTGTATGATGATAGAGATTTTTTCCTTTCCCTCTTTGAATGGAAGCCAGCAACTTCAGGATTTCACTGTACCTTGTCAACACACCAAAGAATTTTTTTAGGTGACTTGAACCCATATGGCAGCAGTGCTGCTAGATACAAAAAATTTTGAAATTCGGTTAGGGATTTTTTGTAAATTTTCACCCCTATATTTCTCTCAATAATTTCCCACCCATTGGTAACACTACAATGCAACTTACACCAAAACATAACCACATCCATTTTCTAAAAAACAAGTCCTTAATCATATCAATCGATTAAACGGTTTTTGAGCAATAAGTCACTAACTGAAAATGTATGAAAACGACAAAAATGACCTGGGTCCGAAAGGAATAATCACATATTTGTGCTCGTATAGATACAAAGAAACAAACGATTTGTAAGTTATGAGAGCTTCGACTCAAGTTCTGTTGATTATCTCAATAATCTGCAACATAAATCAATAAATAATAGTTGCCAGAAAGAAAAACAGACATTTGAAAAAAAAACATGAAAAAGAACGATGTTTTTTATTGAAAAAAAAAACTTCACAGAAAAAAAACCGTTTTTTTACAACACTAGTTGGGAGAGATGATGAAATGCACAACAAGGTGAAATCTGTGGAGCTTGGAAAGAAACAAGGGGCTCTTACCGTGACAGTAGAAAATAAGAATGGAAAAGTAACAGGGTTGTTCTGTTTAAAACAAATGATTAAAACTTGTTTTAAACAATTGATTTTGTTTAAAACAAATTTTGTATACGTTTTAAACATTTTGTTTTAAACACGTGTATTTTTAAAACTTGTTTTAAACATATATTTATTTTATTTTGTTTTATTTTTGTAAAAAAAAAAAGATTGCCAGAGAAAGAAAATTGTCAAAAAGTTCTTCTCATTCAGAAGACTATTTTCTTCCCATGTGAATAGTTTAATTTCTCGTGGCTTCAGTATGTCATTATGGTGATCTACAATTTAGTTTCTCTCTTTTTCATCTTGTTTTTAATGTTTATTTTACTATTTAAATGCTTATCAGTTAGCTTGCAGGAAAGTGTCGAAGGTTGGATTACTTGTAGAACTGATATTAAAAAAAAAAAAATAAAAAATATGGAAACATATTTTTGTGTTGTATTCAAAAAACAAAGGTTTCTTTGCTAAATTGTGGTTCTGAAATTAAAATATCGCAGGCATTCGTTAATACAGGACATCTTGGTTCTTAGTCTGTTGGAATCGTACAACTTGGAAGCGTTTAACATGAGTTTAACCGGAAGATAAAAAGGACATCATTTGATTCAAATTTATTTAAGCAAATTAAATTCCATCAGGTAAGAGAGCGACCATACGAGCTCGTTGCGAAACGTGTAACAAAGAAATGGTTGATTTAGGGGAAAGCAGGGTAATGGCACACTGTGTATAATTGCACGCATCCCTGTTTACAAAGAAGCAGAAGAAGGAAAAGGCCTGCATGGTGCTTAACCCTAACAACAACGTGCCCAACGAATCTCACTTGAGTGGGAGAGCGCTGCAGAGAATGTACTACGGAATATGACCATATATTGAAAATCTTGGTTTTTCTTCAAAAATTTTACCAGTATTTTTAGTGGTTATTTCTTAACCCCTGACGTCAGAATTTTTCACGTAAACCCCGACGAGGGGTCCCACGGACTCCGAAATATATTCTATATATTTTTGTACGTAAAAATTACTGTTTTTTAAATTTTTATTCCATTTGCATATTTTTAACGCTTCATGAATATTATGTATTATTACATAATTGAGTTAAAAAACAAAGGGTACATACTACATCAAAAATCAACTACGTTAACAACATGACCATATTACATTGGTCGCACCTTTCATAGCTGCAAAGTTTATTTAGTGTTTCTAACCCAAAATTCTGCTGTTTTGTCCTTAGAAAATGATATCAGAATACACTGAAACCACCGCATCTTAACAATCACAATAGTTTATAAACCTGCAGGGCACAAAGATCAGCAATGATTTTGCACTCTAATTCTTGTCTGTTTCGTCCGTAATAAAATTAATCAGTAGCACATTTAGCTTTATCAGATGAACTGTCACTGTCATTTTCTGATATCTCCGACTTGCTTTCATGATCACTTTGACTGACAACCCTTTCATCATCCAGATCCGAAAACAATACATTAAACAAGTCCCTACCCACATCGTTCATTATTCCTGCGACTTTCTCTGCAAATTGTGGTTCAGAATCCTTAACCCGGGAACGGTCGACAGGTAACCGCGACGCTCACCCTAGTTTATGTTTTCGTTTCAAAGCCGTCCTAGTAAGGCCACAGACTTGAGGCGCCGTCTAGCTGACTTTTGATTTGTCTTGTGTCTGAGAGTCAAGTGTAACCTTTTAATTCTCTTCTGTTGGAGTAGCACTGTTCTTATAAATGTAACTATGCGTAATTTGTGACCGCCACGCTCACCTGTCGACCGACGGCATGAATGATTTTTCCAAGATCATGAACAACAACAAGGAGCAGATTCAGCTATGGCTCGCGAAAAAAAAGAAAGAAAAAAACTGTACGATATGCTGCCTGTGAAGTGCAAATCTGTGGGAAACACACTGTCAACATCTACTGGAAGTGTAGTGGGTGAAATCATGACAGTGATGAGATATGGAGTAAGACAGTGTCTTATTGAAATACCTACTGTATGTATCAAGAGACATAAGTAGAGTGTTTACATTAAGATATTTATATCTTTAATTTCATTAGAAATTTCCATCTCAAAATACGAATAGTATGAACATGTGAAGAACATGAAAACATGAAAACATGTGAATATGAAAACTCGCTCTAATTATGTTAATATTTTTTTTAGAAAATGTAATTCTTATGTGATAATGATAATAAAAATGTAATATTGTGCGATAATGATAATCAACTAACAGTATTGTTTACGGGATAACAGAAATTGATTTCAGAAGAAACTTTGATAATAAAATATATATAATGTATAATAAGAAATTGTTTTATATAAACGCATTATAATTTTATTTGCGATTTTATTTTATTTAGATTAATAATAATAATAATAATAATAATAATAATAATAATAATAATAATAATAATAATAATAATAATAATAAATCACAAAATGTCAACATATAGAAATGTGTTCGAAATAAATCCATATAAAGTCATAAACAGCTATAGAAACTATTATATTGTAGGTGAGCGCCGCGCTCACCTGTCGACCGCTCGCGTCAGAAATCAACACTCGACCGTTCCTGCATTAACTGTGGACGGCAGAGACATTTTCAGAGTGTACTGTATCCAAACAATTCAATCTAGACAGATATCACAGTTTAAATCCACCTCATCAGCTGGAAACAGTAAATCACGTATGGCAAGGAATGCTACATAAACCCCAACATGGAGTCCCATGGATAAATTTTCAGCACGCCTGCCGCAGAACAGCGTCCAAAGTCAACTGACTAGAAGGTACTGAGAAGGGCATGGAGCTACACAAAAAATAAAAGAACATAAATAAGTGTTACATTACTCGCAGAGTCCATGGGACTCCACGTCGGGGGTTAAGAGTAAAGTTCAAACTTACTTCAGGGGTACGGTATTTTTGTAGTCAATATGCATGAATAGTCAATTTAGAATAAAAATGTAATGAAACCTTTAAGTTTTACGTCCGACGATTATGCCGGTTAGGCTAAAGGAGACGGTGATGATGAGAGATGAGTGAAATGTTGGAACGAAGAAAGTAGGAGGAAACAGGAGAACCCCGAGAAAACCCACGAGTACGATGTTTGTCCACCACAAATTCCACACGGCGAGAGCTGGGATCGAACCAGGGACTCCAAGCACCGGAGGCGAATGCTCTACCACTGAGCCACCACGTCCCTCAATTTAGAATAAATGTAGGGTTAGTATTTTGTTATAATATGTTCGCATGTTAGTTAGGAACAAAAAAAAAAATCAAGATTGCCTGATTTGGAGTAATAGCACACATGAACAGAAGAGCGCGTGTGATTAAAAATGCATCAAACTTTGAAAAGTGTGTTACGTTCCCCATGAATCCAGAAGTTTTTATATATGCTGATTTTGCTGCAAGTGATCAGTGGTGTAGTCGCACTGTGCAGAATATGGAAGCAGACCTTCCTTATGATGCAATGGACTCGACGAAACAAAAATTTAGCGACGTTTCTGAACTGTCAGTCGCTGGGCCATAAAGGAAGTCACCAATTCCGAAAAATTCTCTGTAATAATTCCGTTAACAGCAATTTCTCTAATTCTTGGGCAAAAACCATCGTCAGTGAAGCAGAAAGGAAAGCACCAAAGCTCAGAAATTCTAACAGCAATGCGTCGTAACGCTCTTCTGCAATAAAAAGAGCGAATAAAGGAAATACGTTTAAGGAATATCTTCATAAGGAACTCTAAAAACGAATTTAACTAAGAACTAAACTGTTGCGTGCTATTACCTTGAACTGCACGATAACTGCACCCAGTCTAAGGTTTCAAATTTCAATCTGCTATCTTATAACGGAGAACAATTACGCAATAGTTCCGAGTTATTTCATAGTAAACATACGTAGGTATGTACAGCACTATTATTAGATTCCGTGGTGCTATCTCATTGCTGTTCTGAGCAATTAAAAAAAACGTGTGTCATTACTCCCTTTTTCCCTAGTTCAAAGAATGAAGAATCATTGTGAAAAATGCAATGCTATGAAAAAACTGGAAACACAAACAAATAGTACAAGTGTTAATCCGAAAACTGCTTCTGACGATACTAACGTCAGTGATGTGGATGATATGCAATCGGGAACTTCAGGTAAGAATTAATATTGTACCATTAACAACTTTTTCATTATATTATGAAAATTTTATTTCGTCCCTCTTCACCACCTCGGTTCTAAATTTTCTTAAAAACTTTACACCTTGGCATAGCTTGTATGAAGAGACTTGGCGGGAAAGCGCAAGATCTTACTATAAGTATTACGCTTTAATGCTTAGTTACGCGGGCGACTAACCATTAAAGCGTGATACTTATTATAACATAAATGCTGAATGTCAGTGTCTGGGACAACTTGATCTCAATATGTTCGTCTGTTTGTATGTATGCATCACGCTACAGGGAGCTATTTTCGGTCTTTCAGCACTAAATTTTGAGGGTAGAGGCACGAGACGTTATCGAAATTTGCTGTATAGATTTTGACTGCGATCCGACGTAAAATTTCAAACTTATTGGTTCGGATACCACTTTAAACAAAAAGCCCTGTCTCTTATAGCCTTGCTACTGATGCAAGACTGTAATCAATCAAACTAAACAAACTGATTTTATGCGTATCGAACAAACTTGGGTTTCAGGACATATTAGGTTTCAACTAAGATCTATTTTAAAATATTTTAAAAATATGGGACGTTCAGAGCACAAGGGATCCAAGTTCATTTTCAGAAAGTTCCAATTTTCTTCAGCAAACGTAAAATCTTCGTAATCAAAGGTACGAAACAAATGAAACAAAAACCACGTAAAAGGGTGTTAACTAGACTTTCATAGGGCAACTGCTAGACAAGGGAGTTGATGGAATGGGGGAGGAGAACAAATTTCTCCCTCCTTGCTCATAAATTTAAGATATTAACATTATATTGTATACGATACAGCGTGGGAATGATTAGCAAGTCAAAGTCCCAATGACATAGAAAAGTCAATGATGCATAATTACGTTAAATAAATGCAGAGTGTGTATAAAAGAATACACCGACGGAAAACGTCATATTTTCACAATCACGAATCATAGATTAAAGAAAAAAAACTAGATGACACGGTGCAATCTACAATTTTATATGATTGCTGCTAGAGAGGAGCGTTTGTTTAGAGGTCATCCACCCCTACCCTGAATTTCAGGTTTTGGAGGCAGTAATGGAAATTTGGATACTTTTTGCTGATTAAAGTCTAACAAAATAAAAAATGAAGTCCTTACACCGAATAAATACGGATTTTGATCAGTTATAATACATTTCCATTGGCCGTAAGAAGCTAGAGGCCTATATTGTTCTCTTGCACAATTTTTGGCCAAAGGATTGCAAAGGTGGCTCTATTTTCGAGTTTCGGGTCTGCTTAAAATTCTGAAAATTGGGCCTAAGTAACTTTCCAGTTTTAATCATCTGTATGTTCTCCGTATTTATTCGGTGTAAAGATCTCAAGCTTGTTCTATTGGACTTTGCTTATCAAAAGATTTCTAAAACTGCCTTACTGCCCCCAAAATTAGAAATTCAGGGTGAGGGCGGTTGCCCTCCTGTTCTAATGACAACCCTGTCTAGCGGCTGTCATATGAAACTATCCTACGCCCTTCCGCATGGTTTTAGTTACATTTGTTTTCGACTCTTGACTGCGAAGATATTAAGTTTTGAAATAGAACTCATTTGCTGAGGAAAACTGAACTTTATTGAAAATAGGTTTGCTTCCATTGTGCTCTGAACGTCCCAACTATTACCTTTCTTCAATAAATTATTGTCTCAAAAAGCAACTAATTACATAGGCTTGCAGAAAATTTTCTAAAGTTAGCACAACATGAAGTGTGCTTCAAATATTACTTTTCGGAAATGTATTATTTAAAAAAAATATTAGCATCAGTGTTCTGAAATAGTAATCACATTTTGCAACAAAAAAGCTCACCCGCCTCCACGAAACGCGAGCTTAGCCCCTAAAGTTATAACTAGAAAACTTTCAGAAGCGGTAACTCTGAAATTACTTCCTTTAGGGCAGAAATAGCTAAACAGCCGTATTCCTGGTGCTTTAAAACATGTAACATGACTCCCTTTGCATTTGAAATTTCGAATACCAAGCAAAGATGTCCGCCATGGTGCTTGATAGCACCACCTGATGTGTCAGACCACTTCCAAGTTATTCTCCCTCAACCCGTTCTTAACACAGAAGGACGTTGAGGACTTTTGTTTGACCATGTATATTGACAGATTGTGTGAAATCTATATAGTATGTAAATTTTAAAATCCGCCTAAAAAGATTATGAAAACCAAGAAAGCACTTACGAGAGTAACTGGCAAGAGTGTTTAATAAAAGGGGATCGTGATATGAAATAAGTTGAGAATTACTAATCTATACGAAATATTCTGTACCCAACACTGTGTAGTCTTAACGAGAATAAAATAAATCAAAAGATCTGTTGCAAGAGCAATAATAATAATAATAATAATAATAATAATAATAATAATAATAATAATAATAATAATAATAATAATAAATACGTTATTACACGATTTTGAAATATCTTTAAAATCATGTTTTAAACTGTTCAAAATATTTAAAACATATTTCTTTTCGTGTTTGTTTTAAAACAAGTTTAAAACATAGTGCAAATCTTTTTCATGTTTCAAACACATGTTTTGTTTTTTCTTTTATTAAAAACTTTATTTTTTCGAACCCTGGAAGGTAATCAGCGAGAGGAGAGGAGTCTTGGCAGAAAGTTGTATAGAAATAATATTTTGAAGACTTATATGAGAGCAGGTATAGATCGTTTGGCTAAGATAATGAAGCAGAAAATGAAGTAGAAGAGGTTGATAAAGGTTTTAGGATTCTTCGGGATGAGTTTGAAAAAGCTATATCAGAAATTAGGAAGGGAAAGGCAACCGAGATAGATAATATGCCAATCGAATATTACTGTGGGGGCCACCCATAGTTTTTGTTGGATCAAAAATATCGAGAGCAAATTATTACTGGAATTTGCTTAATGGTACTAGTGGATTATTTCTGGCTTGGTCACATGTTCTGAAAACCGTGAGTTTTTTTTTACAATATGACCGCGAAAGTCAAACCATGCCGAAACATTACTCTATATGAGAAATCTTAAAACTATTTAAAACGATTGCTTTTTTTAAATAACCTTTTATTCATACAAAAGTTGTTCAGAATTAAATTTTCAGACAATTCACTATTTTTACCTTTTTGTTCAGTGACGTAACGTGATCAAAAATTTAAGGGGGCAGTATTTCCTAAACTATCTTACAAATATCTGGAACATAAAATATCCATATCATAAAGAGGTAAATAGATATTTCAGAGAAGCAAGTTGGCGCATGCACTTTCCTGTTCCACCCCAGCACCCGACGCAACACTCTTGCCCAAAATCTACCTTTATCGCAAGAATGCACGCAAAGTTAAATGCTGATATATTACTTAAACCTATACGCTACATTTTATTTTACTTACATTTATGGTATGGAGCTAAATGTAAATCACTGTAATTTCTCATAGGTTTTATTTAATTTAATAAAAGCAGTCTTACTGTATTTAGCAAGGCCAGTATTATCTAGTTCTTTTTGTATATTACCTACATTTTTATATCATCGTTATCTGAGATCTGAATATGAATCCTATTTACTTACAAGAAAATAATTTTATTCTGCAAAGATACTTATATTACATTCTCGCTTATTACCATGTTAAGTTATACATACTGATATTTATTTCTCTCGCATTACTTCAAATACTGATTATACTATGATGAACGTAGAAACAGAGACCTTATTTCCATTTTTATTTCCAAGATACAACACTAAGTTGGAATATAATTGCAATCGATAAACAAATAAAGTGATGCTAAGGTGCTATTTAGTTTAGAATATATACATTTTTACACGATTGGGAGTACATAGATGTGATTTATAAAATTAGACGTTACTCAATAACATCAAAATTAATGGATGTTTACATTCACTGCTTTCACAACTACAAAATTGGTAACAAGACATGACACTAATATGACACTCACTAGATATGTTTCTTGCGCATTCTTTGCAAGTGCAGGGGAATGGTAAGATTATAGGAAGAGTTCCAAGTGTCATTCCTGGGATTTATTCATCATCATTATCTGTGTATCCGTACTGAGATAGGCCGAGTTCTGGGGCTTCATCACTCATAGCACTGAAAGTAAGCTCTTCTGATGTAAAAGATGTACCGAAGATGAAGTTGACGTTAGTCCGGAGAAATCCAAATGCTTCATGAGATGATACTGGTGGAGTTTATATTTATCCATCGATGAGAATTTAATGGACATCATCTGCACTAGAAACGTTTCAACAGACATTATCATAGTTTCTGACAATTCTTCTTTGCCGAATTCAGTCAGATCCTGTGCCATGTTCCTTGAGGGGTGACAGGAGAATGCTTAGTGCCAACTTTGCTTGTAATGTCACATCCAGTTAGAGGGTGGGTTTCTGGTAAGACATCAATCAAAGGATTCTGCATACTCTCAGCAAGAATTTGAATGAGGACAGACCATGAATTGATCCCAGCCCCACATAATACCCACAATTCTGATAATCCATGTCTTCTGAAGTCTTTCTGCTAATAATACAAGGCACAAATGAAGACATCAGTATCAGGGGATGCAAGAACTAGGCGCTTAATTCTCGAGTTGCAGGCTGTGAGCTTAATATGAAAAAAATATCTTCTCATCTATCTCTCTAGCTCGCATTCCTAATCAGGAACATTGCTTCTTTCCTCATTCAGTATGCTTCTATCCCCACAAACTTCTAACTCACCAACATACACATCCATCCCTCGCCATTTTTAATTATAATCAAATATTCAGCGATAAACATTTACAGACTGTACTTATTTTGAGAAAATGTCCAGAATCCATGTATATCTTTTGACATTGGGCTTTTAAAACTATTGATGGTAATTTCAATGGGTTGACTCTTCTTCTGAGGCGTTCGTACAATTTTACACTGTCATCTTCATACCATCGAATATGATATCTATTCAGCTTGATCCTTGCGCTATCGACAGAATCCTACGTAAAATACGATGTGCAAAATCTCCAAACGTCACCAGCGAACTTCATGAAGTATGAAGTCAGGTGCAGCTTAAGTTGCTAAAGAAGACACAGATAGTTGAAGTAAGCATTTCAGGCAATTCTTTTCCCAGTTTCTGCATCATTTCAGATTTGTTTAATTTGGACAGGAAACCGTTTTTTATTAGGAAGAACGAATTGAAGATATTTCGTAGCACAATAAGCTATTGAGTGACCACTTTTTCTCCCTAGCTATGTCAATAATCCTCATACTTTCAGATGTTTCTCTTATGATGTCAAATTTCTTGTTGAGTTTTGTTTCTTAATTTTTATTCGCGCGAGAGAACTGAACAACTTACTACTTTTTAAATAACTCTATCTTAAGGTACTAAGGCAAAATTTAAGGTATTCTCTAACACCAATGGTCATGCTTTTCATTTCTTTTAAATACATACAATTCACACTCAGAACTCAGAACACACATTAGAAAAAGAAGATATTAAAAGTAGGATATATACAAAAAGAACTAGTTAACACTGGTTTTACTAAATACACTAAGATTCCTTCTATTAAATGAAATAAAACCTCCGAGAAATTGCAATGACTTAAATTGAACTAAACCCCCTAAAATAAATAAAATAAAATGTAGCGTACACATTAGCGTTATATATAAGAATTTAACTTTCTGCGCATTTTTGCAATAAAATTAGGTTTTAGGCAAAAGCATCGCGTCGGGAAGGAAAGAGGGTGGAACAGTGAGGTCCATTCCCCAATTTTCGTTCCTGAAATATCTACTTACCCCTTTATCATATGCATATGTGTATGGTCCAGATATTAGTAAGAGTTTGGAAAATAAAATGCCCCATAAATTTTTCATCACGCTACGCCAGTGGACCAAAAGCTAAAAGTAGTGAGTTCGCTGAAAATTTAATTCTGAACAACTTTTGTGGAAGGCTATTATAATAAAGCTCAAGAGTTTTAAATATATTCAAAGATTTCTGATATAAGGTAATTTTTCGGCATAGTTTGACCTTCGCGGCCATATTGAGAAAAAAAAACTCACGGTTTTCAGAAAAAGTGACCAAAGGAGAAATCATCCATTAGTACCATTAGGCAAAGTCCAGTAATAATTTACGCTCGAACTTTTCGATCCAATAGGACCTATGGCTGGCCCCTGGATTATATGGGAGACAAGGACGAAACGAGTTGTTCCGACTCTAGAGTGAAATATATGAGACAGAAGATTGAACAAAAGACTTTCTGAAAACGAACATGATATGCGCTAAAAAATGAAGCTCAAATATATGTGAGGATTATAGAACTCGTATCACATGGAGCAAAAATTTTGTTTCGGATTCTGAACAAAGAGCTGTATGAAAGAAAAAAGAAGAAAAAGTTGAGGAGGAATAGTTCGATTTCAGGAGAAGTAAGGACACAAGAAATGCAATTGAATTATTAAAGGTAATCGATGAAAGGTTTATAGAAAAATAGATATAGATATATCGTCCCTTTCCGGCATTAACGCAGTAAGCGACATTTTTTTCGAAATTGACTTTTTTTTATAGTTTTTGGCTCAGAATTTTAAGGCGCATCGAATGGTCTAATCGACATGTTTCTATCTTTAACCGTTACCGAGATAGCTATGTCGCTTACACGGGTGTAATTAGACTTACTGGAGGCAAAAGTGCCGTATGTAACACTCAGTCGTTTTTATTTACTGTATAAATGTTTCTGATGAAACAAAGAAACTGACTTCTAGTCTAGATTGTTTCAAACACCAAATCATTTTCGTACTTGGAAGAAATAAAAGTGGTATGAACATGATTATTACAATATTTCACGGCAAAAGTGTAGTAAGCGCCAGCTTGAAGTTGGTTCGGAGTCGCTTGAAACAATTTTGATGTAATGATATCAATGGTTTCCAGTATTTGTTGCAGTTCTCTTTACCTGCTAAGAACAAATACTTTTCTTTACAGCAATTTTGCTATCTAAAAAATATACGTAAGAGGCTCTCAGTCTCACTTCTGAAGTAAACGGTATATTGTTATAGCTACTTACTGCTATTTTACTTGCAATAACAGTGTGTAACGTTGTATAATACATTTTAAGGTTTCATATTTCGGTGCAGAAGTATAGGTTAAGTAGAAATGGCGCTGTTCTCTTGGACTTGGAAATATGGGTTGCAATATCTTGCGCCATGAAAAGTGCAATCGAGTAAGAAATGCATGTGCATCTCTTCCCAGACGCAGACAATAAACAGCACCGCCACCGTCGTTTTGAATTACCATGCTGCAACCCAGAGACGTATACTCATGCCGTTTACAGCAATCTCATCGATATGGTTCAGTGAAAAGCGAGACTTACCACTGCAGATAACCTTCTTTCATTGATCCATAGTCCAATGATCCCTTTGCTTTTGTCCGTGTCAGCCTTATGTTATTTCTGTGTTGTTGTAATAGTGTTGGTCTACGGCTATGATACCGTAACGGATGTAAGGTGTCACATGGTCATGGTTGAAATTTGTTGTAGGATTTATTGGCCCACATTGTACAGGTGCGTCAATTCCTCCATTGTCGTACGCCTGTGGTGAGATACGATAGTGCTATTCGTTGTTCATTTTCTGCCCACCACACGAACCTGATCCAAGTGTGATCGCTTGGTGGATGACTGACCGTCATGAGCACTGTTGGTAAAACCTTGACACTGTAGCGCTTGAACATCCCACAAATGGGTCTCAGGTGTACTGGCAGCAGTTATTTGTGCCCCAACAGTTTGCGCTAGCCCAAATTTACTCACATAATTTTGTTTGCCCATAACGGGCATCACCTGCGTGCTATTATGTTCGGTAGCCGTGCGCGTCTTCTATGTTACCTGGTCATGACGTGGAAGTTATGTGTTACCGATATTTATTCCTATTGTAATGATCGTTCTGTGCATATAAAATCTAGCTGTTAAGAAAGATTTCTTTTAGTAACTAATTAGCAATGTGAATTAGTTGAGGCCTTTAGGAAACTAAGGATCAGACCGGAGAAGAATGGAGAGCAAGGATGTGGAAAGCCAGCGGCTCTGACCTTACAGAAGGTGCCGTCCCGACATTCGCCTGTTAAGACTGAGGAATATCACGGAAATCCTCAGTTTGGATGACCGGCTAGAACAAGGTTCGTGCTCACGTTCGACCTATCCAATGCTGTTTGGCAGACAGGAAGGCAAGTTGCCCCTATCCCACCGGCCAGGTAACAAATTGTCAATGTTAATTATATAAAAATGAAACCGATTTCAAAGAGCGTGATAAAAATAGCAGAGCTCCTAAGGCTTCGACTTACACTACCATGTGTCGACTACTTATAACTGAACTTCCAAGTCAATGGAAATCAAAGCTACCTAATTTATTTAATGGATGTTATTTCTGCCAACTTCAAAAGTCAGCTTTATTCAGTAGGCAGGAGGTACTATTAGTCAAAGCTGTTATAACTATTACTTTGCACTACAAAAATATTACTTTTATCACATTTTTAGGTTGGTTTAATATTATTATTAATTGCTATTTTTTGCTTTCAGTTTACCCGGGGGAGGAAGAATTTAAATTTAACCAAACAGCAAGTTGAAGAACAAGTAATGAAGCCAAGGGTACCAAACGAGACATATTCCAATATAGTTAACTGTTCGAAGAGTGAGATCATGAAAATTGGGGCCTTACTCACAGCAGTGTAAGAGGCCCTAGACCAGGATGAGAAGAAGGCTGAAGAAAGGAAGGGAAACCCAAACAAGCATCAGAATTGAGTAGCAGTGTAAGATATACTAAACCCGGATGAGAACAAGGCTGAAGAAGGGAAGGAAAACCCAAACCAGCTTCAGAATTGAGTAGCAGTAGAAGATGCAATAAGCCCAGATGAGAAGAAGACTGAAGAAGGGAAGAAAAACCAACCCAGCATCAGAAGAGAGTAGCAGTGGAAGATATCCTAAACCCGGATGAGAAGAAGGCTGAAGAAGAGAAGAAAACCCAAACCAGCTTCAGAAGAGAGCAGCAGTAGAAAATACCCTAAACCCGGATAAAAAGAAGGGAGAAAGAGGGAAGAAAAAACAAACAAGCATCAGAATTGAGAAGGAGTAGATGATCTAAACCCGGATGAGAAGAAGGCTGAAGAAGGGAAGAAAAACCCAAACAAGCATCAGGAGACAGTAGCAGTGGTAGAGACTTTAAACCAGAATCAAGAAAATACTGAAGAATGAAAGGAAAACCGAAACAAGCTTCAGGGGACAGTAGCAGTGGAAGAGACCCTAAACCAAGATGAGAAGACTGAAGAATGGAAGAAAAACACAAACAAGCTTCAGTGGACTGTAGCAGTGGAAAACACTTTAAACCACAATGAGAAAAAGACTGAAGAAGGGAAGGAGAAACCAAAGAAGCACCAGAAGACAGTAGTAGTGGAAGGGATCCTAAACGAAGATGAGGAGAAGACCGAAGAAAGGAGGAAGAACCCAAACAAGCATCAGGAGACAGTAGTAGAGGAAGAGACCCTAAACACGAACGAAGAGGGGACTTTAGAAAGGAATCGAGAAAGAGATTAACATTATTTCGCTGAGAAACGGAACTTGAGAAAAAGAACAAATTTGGAACTGAACTATTTAAACTATTTCTCTGACGATGATATACTTAACCAGGCTTGCCCTTCCCAAAACGGATTGGTCGGGCAGCACCAACCTCATCAGATGAAGATATATTATATGTTAAGAGTAAAAGAGTTTCAGAAAATTCAGCTGCAAAGTTGAATTCAGGTGATGGTTACAACGAGGAAAGCGTTGCTAGGAAACGGATGAAGATTGTAAATAGAAAGATTACTTTTACACCAGAAAAGAACATCGTAGAGAAAACGGATTGAGAATTAAAAAGAAAACTCCTCAAGAAGAGAGGAAAAACGATTAAAGCAAAGTGGCCAAGCCTACAACAAAAAGAGGCAAGAAAGAGTGGAGAAGAAACAAATACAACCAAACAAATGCAACTCTTGCCCATATAAATGTTCTGATATTCCGGGAGAGAGGCGCCAATACTTATTTAGACACTTTTGGTCTTTAAAACCGAATGATCAAAGGAATTTGATCTTAGAAGCAACCAGACAAGTTCCAGTGAAAAGAAGGAGGATTCAGGAAGAGAGCCCACGGGCATAATCTTTTCAGTATTTTGTTAACTAAGGTGAAGGCCATAGAAGAGTTTGCCTTCAATTCTTGCTCTCAACATTAGATATCTCACAAAGGTTTACGAATTACACTGTTACACAATCCACTGAAGGCTCAGCAAAACCTGATGGTCGAGGACGCCACTCAGTTCGCCCCAATGCGACATCCGAGCGAGATGTGAAGCTCGTTGTTGAATTCATTCAAAGACTTCCTGCAGTGGCTTACCACTACTGTAGAAATAAAACAACACGACTATATCTTCCCGAGGATCTCATATACGATTTACTCACGTGCAATGAACGAAGAAGGAAATATTCCTGTGAGTGAAAGAGATTTTCGGGGTATATTTAACTCAAAATTCAACCTTGGGTTTCATAGACCCAAAAAGGACAAGTACCAGAAATGTATCGCATTTACCAACAAAACAGACATAACCCAAGAAGAGAAGGCTGATTACATCCGACATGTTGAAGGTAAAGAAGCAACTAAGGCTCGTTTCAAAAAACAGCAGAGTTTGAGTGGTAGCCAGGAAGGAACATTTGTCGCAAGTTTCGGTTTGCAGCAAGTTTTGAGCGTATCCCTTGGCGATTCCATGCTTTTATACTACACACGAAAGTATTCCGTATACAATCTCTCGATATATGAATCAAAAAGCAGAAATGCGTACAATCATGTATGGAGTGAGAGCGAATGTAAATGAGGATCGAGTGAAATCGCTTCCATTCTTTCGAGATACATAGATGTAGTGGACGAACGAGGTAATGCTTCAACTTTAATCCTGTATTGCGATAACTGTGTCGGTCAAAACAAAAATAGAAATATTAAGGCCATGTTGAAATATGAAATTGAAAAATCCAAAAACTTGGAACGAATCCAGATCAATTATTTGGTACTGGGTCACACATATATGACTGAGGACAGTGTGCATAATCAAATTGAGAAACCATCTCATAATCAAAACATTGAAAGTCCTTCCGAGTGGATTACCGTCATGAGAATGGCGAGAACAAAACCACATCCATATGATGTTGAATTATTGAAGCATGCCTCGTTTAGAAATTGTCAACTTTAGCAGAGCAAATCTTCAGTGCTAAGAAACATGAGTCAGAGGAACCTTTCTTGCTGTCAGAAATGAGAGTTGTCGCTTTTTCAAAAAAAATAGTGAATTTGCCAAAGTTAAGTATTCAGTGACTAAGAACGCAGTGTATTTCACACTGAAACTTCGCCCACCAAAAGAAAAGCAGGAAAGTAGACTTTATGCGGCAGCTATCCCTATCACTAAGGGCAGGATCTTGTCAAATTGTGTAATCAGAATATTCTACCAAAGCATCTACACGGGTTCTATCAGCAGTTGCCACACACGGGGGAAGCACAAAATACCCTCCCTGAGAGAGATGAAGAGGACACCGAAGAAGAAATTCAAGGTTGAAATCTGTTGTCTGACAAGTTACAGTTTTCTGAAGTTTCTACAATTTGCATTTATTTAGTAAATGTATGATGCAAATTTTCATTGATCAGTAAGCTTAACAAATCAGTAATAATTTGCAAAATTCTAAGCTTTAAAAAAATAAAAAATAACACTAAAACAAATGAGAAAACTAAATAATGGTGTCATTTATTATTAACTTAACCATTCAGAAGATTAGATTAATTTTTACATATAAAGGAGAGGCAATCCAAAGCATTTTCTTGGCTAATTGATTTTAAGCAGCATTATTTTGAGAAGCGTTCAGTATTTTACCGATCAGTATACATTCTTCAATTAACGAATCAGCAATTTATTAGCATTTATTTTTATCCCTAAATGTCGCTTAACGCAATCTCACCATGCCACCGTGTGTCTTAATGCATTAATACATTTGAATGAATGTCGTTTGAAGCATTGATTTGTTAAAAATGTTGTAAGCAAAAATGAATTAAGCGCCAAAATAAGTGAATATATTAAGGCTATTATATACGTAACTGTTCTATTTGACGGAGCTTGTTTAATTGTATTAGCTGTATTTTTCTTACGAAAATAGTTCAGAAAACAAGAAAGTTATACAAAAAAAAAACATCAAAATTTTAGTTTTTCGGCTCTCCTGTAAAATTTTCAAATTGTCGCTTACTGCATTAATGCCGGAAAGGGACGATATGTTCTATTTACTGACCTGGAAGAGGATTATGACCGCATGAATTGGGAATTCTTGTTGGAGGTTCTAAAGAAGTTTGGATTGGGACGGGAAAATTGAAAAGTGATAAGAAACTTATATGCGAATCAACAAGTAACTGTTAGAAGAGGGGAGGAAATAACAGAGAAGAGTGCAATTGGAGAGGAAGGTCGACGAGAATACTCTCTCTCGCCAACAATATTTAATATATATATATATATATATATATATATATATATATATATATATATATATATATATATATATATATAAGAGATAGTGAATAAGAGCCTATAATGAAGACGGCATTACGGTAGGAGGCAGAATGATTAGTTGTATACGGTTTGCAGATGATCAGGCGGTTGTTGTAGAATCTGAAGACAAAATCCATAATATGTTAGAAAACTTGAGGAAGGGTTGTGAGGAATATGGAACGAAAATAAATGTTGGAAAGACAAAGCCATGGTGGTTGGAACGAAGAGGTAGGTACCAAATGTAGAAGTACAGGGAGAGAAATAGAACAAGTGACTGGTTTTCGATACCTTGGTGCTATAATTAGTGACAATATAAGGTGTGAACGTGAAATAAAAGCAAGAATAGGAATGGTGGAAGAAGTCTTTAGGAGGAAGAAAAACTATTTTCTGGTACTTTGAACAAAGAGTTGAGAAAGAGACTCATAAAATGTTTCGTGTGGAGTATTGTACTGTATAGGTCAGAAAGATGGACATTACTCAAAAATGTTGAGAAACGACTGGAAGCTTTCGAAACGTGGGTGTGGAGAAGGATAGAGAGAACAAGCTGTGTCGAGCGGAACACGATGAGACGGTACTAGCAATGTTGAGGGAGAAAAGAACAACTTTAGATAAAGTTAAGAAGAGGAAAACCAACTGGTTGTGACATTGGCAAAGGAAAAACTGTATCATGAGAGACGTGCTAGGGGGTATGATAACAGGTAAGTAAGGTAGAATGGTAAGGTTATTATAATTAATGGGCGATATCAAAATAGAAAAATTCGTACGCGAAAAAGACGAAGATGTTAGGGGAAGACCATGGAGGATGGAAGCTTCTCAATTGCGGCAAGTGACCTGCCAATAATGGTAGAACATCTATGATTATGATGATGATTATTCATATTTGGGACTCTGAGTCGTTTTTAAAAGTTCAGATCTTTTGTTCTCACTTATCTGCCTTCAAAACTGAGTATATTTGTTAGGCAAATCAAATAGATACTATAGATTTATATCTATTACTTTCTATTCTTTCTACCTCATCTCTTGAAGTAAATGTTCTGAAAAATATACTGCAGAGTCGATCTTAATAAATAAAAGTATCTACAAAGTCACTGATATATAGAAGTGCTTAGTTTATTGCATCAGACAATAAATCGAGTAACAAAGAATTCGAATATTTTTCAGAGATGACATTGCATTAATGCTGCAAATCTGAGTCCTAACTTCATAGACTTATTTCTTAACTGCCTAGTAATAATGAAAGCTATATATCAAATTCCTATGACACCTACTTTTTCTAGACACATGTTCGATCGCATACTCTTCAAGGCGATAGGTATGCATTTTTGATCGTAAGGTTATATATTAGCAAAGCGAGACAACGCACTGTGCACACAAATCTTAAATAATTTGAATAAGACCACAAAATCAGCGTAAAATACTTACGGATCTAAATATGTACTTAGTAGTTTGAATAGCTGAGTGATGATTGTATCTATTGATGCAAGATGATATATCTTTCTCTTTCTTTATAACCAAATCGGTCCCTCTAACATGCAGTGAGTATTCTGTATCACATTGACCAGCAACATCAACCTGAAAGAGAAAAGTAGTGTAGAAAAATGTAATAGAAACGTTTCTAAACATTTATGAATTTAGAACTGCACAATGAGAAACTTATACAAATTTCATTTGATTTGATTTGATTATTAGTTTAGCATCTCTTTCAGTAGCGAAGCTATATAAGACGAGAAACTACAATTTAGCGTTGAATCCGAACCACATGATCTTCCGCCAGGAATCGAACCCATAAAACTTCTGGGAGGTGACTCCTGTCACTGAGACAATTAAAAGGTCCTCTTGAATTTCCGGCCATCGGACATAGTTTCGTACGTACAAGGTGCCAAAAGCGTGGGCAGATGAATTTCGGACGCCAATATTGCGAAAACCACCTAACGTGTAGAGTGCGGGTAAAAAAGGAACATAACAAGTCATTCCGAATCCATTAAAACTTGCAGTTGCAGAACCCTGCAATGCACGCGCAAAGGATCCCCTGATAATCTGTCAATGAAAGCTCGGTCTAAATTGATATGAATGGATAGGGTTCTCACTTCGTGCCTACTAAGTCGATATCTTAAACAAATATAAGATGTCGGGCATTTGCATGCCCGTTGTGTGTGGCTGCATAATCACCAGGTAGGAATTAGATAGTAATTTAATTCTTGTTTAGTTAGTTAATATTGATTAGATAGCTCAAGTCCTTTTGTTTTCCTTTCCGTTTCCTTTTTGTTTTTGACATTTTGTTTTGTTTTGTTTGTTTGTTCATTGTTGTTGGATGTTGTGTATCGTGGTCTCGTCCTTCCCAGCCTTTCCCTTGTTCCCTCTCTTCTTTCCAATTATTGCAAATAAAGGATGATGAAAAAGGCTAAAGAAAAATAAAATGCGATGATGATAGCCCGTTTCGGTCTTCAGATGCCGAAACTGAAGAGGCGGATCTGAGCATTAAAAAAACTCGCCAGGTATGATTATTTCCAACCGTGATGTTCTGAGTATTAAGTGCATCAAATGTGTAGCCGAATAGTCTAGGAAGACATCTGCAGTGTCAGTAGAGCATACACTTGAAACACGATGATTCACAACTGTGTAATGACGAAAGGAAAACTGCCTAGCAATGTAATTTAGTGAGCGTGAGTTCGAGGCAATGGAAATATGTAAGGTGTAACATCAACATAAAAGGAATTGCCGATTCGCCCAGGCAAATATCGGGACAAGCAGTCATAGTAGGTTACTTCAAGGACATTTTTTCATCAATATTATTTAGTGCAGTGCTTTAAATACCATAAGCACATATTATCATAGTGCACTTTTACTTTGATAAAAACTATTTAGTGCAATTAACAAATAGAGTATTTAATAACAAAACACATAAAACCTTATGACATTTAAAATCATAAGGAACTAACAGAAAAAAAAAGGAATTTAAATATACACTACAAATAGACTTGGAACTGATAAACATTTTAAATAATATTTATTAAAATAGGCTATATATATATATTTTTTTTAGTTTTCCGTTTTATATATTAGCGTGTATTTAAGATGTTCGTAACATTTTGTATATCTAGATGGTAGTTTAAAGATAGGTTTTTCTTCTCCTTTCGGGGTTAAAACAAAAAAAATATCCTTTAATTATTATGTAATCCAACAAACATACAGTTCTTGAGCGCCTTTAGTTATAATATATTTAAAGTTCGGTTTATTATTTCTACTCTCTATCCATTTTTTAGCGTGTGGTTGTTTCGAGACTACTTTAGATTGCTTTTTGCGTATTAAAGTGTGAAGGATGATATTTTATAAAGACGTTCAGGACCAGTTCTATACTTTTCCTTTCTTACAGTTCTTACAAACTTTAGTTTTGCAGTTTTTCTTGTCTGTGTGAGTGCTATTATGTTTTTCTATGTATAGTATGTATCTGTTACATTGTTCACAAAATGTTTTATTCATGTTTATACAAAATCCTATTTTTATATTTAAATTTCATTTTTGATTCCTATTTCTCTTCTATCTTATAATGACCCCATGGCAGGGTATTTATTCCATCTTTCGAAACATATATTTTATCATCTACAAAATGCTAACTTGTTCATTTCTATACTATATATATAATGCTTATAACTTCAATTAGATTCATAATCTTATAATATTTCTTCTGATTCAACAAGGAGGTTAAATATATTTGTTGTGACTTAATTGAGCACATTCTCGATCTTAAACCAACAAAGTTTTCTATAATTGCACCCTTAACTTCATCCTTCATCTTACCAAGCACTTTCTTATTTGTGGTATTTTGTATTTATTTTTTTCTGGATATTCACTTGTATCCAAGAAATTAATATAATTCTTTACACCTTTGTATACATCTTTTATTTGAATATGATAAATATAGCTATCTCTATAACGTGTTTCTATTTTGTCCTTATATTTCGGTTACATCACATTGTAATGCAAATTATGCATTAAATATTTTGATTGATCGAATATACTCCTTCCAACATACATCAGTTTATTAAAAGTTAATTTGGATTTATTCAATATTATTGCATAAATTACCTGTATAAACTGTTCTTTTTTAAAATTAAATTTCTTTGAGCAATTAGTTTCCTACTCTTGCTGGATTTCATTCTACTTTTATAGGTTTAATTTTTTTCTACTATATACCGTTGGTTTTTACCAAAGACTAAAACATTTACAAGCTTATAGAAATCTGTCTTCAAATCACTTTTTTTTTTTTTTTTTTGCTTTCTTTCTCATCTGTGTGTTTAAATCGGTATAATTCTTTAACCAATCTGATTGTTAATTCTTTAACCAAACTCTATTTTTCAATGTAGTTTCTTTAATTTTAAACCGAGTGGTAAATATTGTTTTAAGTTTCGATAGTGAATTATATATTCCTCGATCATACAGAGATGTTAATAGCTTTGATTGTATTGAGCCAGGTGGACACGAATTTTGAGGAGTTAATGAGTAGTCAGTGTGGCAATCGTATAGCTCTTTTGGACATTTAAGTTCAATTTCTAATATATAATGGAATTATCGAGCACATTTGTAAAATCTATTTCGTGATTTCTTCCTCACTTCACCATCTAAATCCTTTATACGGTAGATATTGACTTATAGCCTATCTATACAGATTGTGAGCGTCTAACAAGGAAAGTTTTATGTCACAATCTGATTTGCTTGAAACTCCTACAGTGAATACAATACTCAAAAGTAAGACGAACATATTTCTTATATCAGCCAACGTGGGTGATAAGAGAGGCAAACGTCCCCCTAAACTGCGAATATAGGGCAATATGATACATTTTAGCAAGGGCACAACTAGCAACGCACAACGTGGATTTACTTGTACTCCTGCAGTGAATAAAGAAATCAAAAGTAGGACAAACGTACATTTTTTGGATCGGCCAACGTCAAGATGAAGGGGCTAAACATCCTCCTAAACTGCGAATAGGGGGCAATATGGCACATATGCAGAGTGTTTCAAAACAACACCGAAAATATTTGGAAGGTGATTCCTGACACCAAGAAAACACAAAAAGTATAGACAAACCTGGGTGCACAAATGCTTCCTTTCGGAATTATATTGTGCAGAAAACATGAAAATATGAAGTTTAAAGATCCTAATTCCAAATGAAACTTCGAGAAGAGAGAACTGGCGTTGTATATAAGGTTTAATCATTTCCCAGGCACTATCCTCAAAAAAAAAGAAAAAGAAAAAAAGAAAAAGAAAAAGAAAAAGAAAGAAAGAAAGAAAGAAAAGAAAAAAAACTCCTTCGTGGCAATTAAAGTGAATTGGTATTGAAATGTATGATGCAGGCTGCACTAATTGCACACAGCGGGGCTGGACAAAAAAAAAAAAAAAAAAATCTGAAACGTTTGCGAAAGTGTGAAAATCATACCCAGTATGGTGTAGGTCCTTCTTTTGCATCCAAAACAGCTTGGATCCGACATGGAATGGACGTATACAGCTCCTGAATTGTGGTGTGTGGAACTTTGTACCAATGTTCCTCCAAGACATGCTCCACTTCCGTAAATGATGCTGGTGGAGAGTAATGAGACCGAACACGCCTTTCTAACTCAGACCACAATGGCTCAATTATGTTCAGATCTGGTGATTGTGGGACCCAGGGGAAGTGTGATAGCTCCTGGTGATGTTACTCAAATGATGATTTCACCATTTTTGAAGCGTGACAGGGTGCCAAATCATCTTGGTAGATGCCATCGCCATCAGGAAACAATATTTGGGCCATGGGTAGAACCTGGTCCCCCAAAATGGCCTCATACACCTTAGCATTCATCATTCCATGCAGGGTCATGATGGAACCCGCAGAAAACCACGATTTGAGTGCCCATACTGTAACAGAACCAGCCCCATATTTTACAGTTGGGAGCATAGAGTATCATAGGCCTGAATCGGTGTTCCCCATACGTAAACACGACCGGTTGTTGGAAATAAGGTGAAGGTCGATTCATATGGCGATATTACGTGTTTCCACTGATCACGAGTCCACGCCTTGTGGTCCTTGCACCACTGGATTCGCCTCTTTGCATTTACTGTTGTGACCAGGAGTTTGGCGATAGCGGCTCTGCCATGAATTTTCATTTTATGTAGTTCCCGTCACACTGTTTTCGATGAAACCGGGTTCTGTAAGCAGCAATTGAGTTCTGATGTAATTTACATTGCAGTTATCTTCTTTTTAGCTGCTACAATCCGTTGTAATGCCCTCCGGTCCCTATCTGACAGGATTGTCTTATGACCACTGTTGTGCCTTGCAGACGTCGTTTGCCCATGAATTGTGCGTGCCCTCGTGACTTTGAACACAGTGCCCTTCGATACGCCCACAATGTTTGCCACTGTTGCCTCTGATGCTCCAACTAGACGGGTACAAACGATCATGCTTCTTTGGAAGTCTGTCAGGTCGCCCATTTTACCGCACCACCTTCACACCATGACACTCATAGGTGAACTGGGTATTGCTGCAGAAGAGGAAGGTCCACATGACACATTGAAAACAAAAAAAAACGATCGGCAACAGCAGCACGTATTGTACGGTGGTGGGCCAAACTTACGTGTCCTGTATGAAGTGTTTTTCGATTTTTTTGGTCAACCCCTGTATATTTACACCGAGAAAATATGACCATTCAGTGTTGTGGTCACTTGCACTTACGTGGTAAATTTCATAATCTCATTCATCAGAACACACCTCCGAGTCCCCCTCCTCCTTATCAAGCCACTGTAGAACAACATTCTTTTGTTGTCTCTGTCTTCCGTCGTTTTGATATTTTAATTGTCACGCACATAGGTACGCATATGACAATTGTCATCCAAAAGACGGAGCTGCAGAGAAAATTTATTTGTTACAGACTGTAGACAGAAATCATTTTTGCTGATCCCAAACGTTGCAGTATTCGCGCGCTATCCTATACAGCTGTTTTAAGGTGGTCTTTAACCTTGGAGCGCGGTGAGATTCTCCCTATCTAAAAGCATGTAAAATTTGGTCATGATTATTTCAAGAACTACTGTACTTAGAACATTGTAGTTTTGGATAGGAGTTTCAATGACCAATCTCAAGAAAATGACTGAGCAATTTCATAGATATCCCGTTTTGTTTTGCAGTTGATTTTCATCGATTAAATTTGACAATCATGCAATGAGACTCGTCGCTGCTAGCAGGACCAGACACATTTCTTTTTCTCTTTGGTCACGTTCATTGCAACTCAAGAAACATTTCAACGCTCTGTGTATATTTATAGTATGTCCGCTATCCTGGTATACAGTTACTGTCCGATGCCGACACACCACGGGTGGTGGAGGATTTCACCAAACTCAGTACGAGGACCTATTTATGGCTCGTCGAGGGAAAGTTGGTGAGGGTAACAGGTATGTTGTTGCCACATTTCCGTTTTGTGTTATTTCTATATATACTTCTCAACACTTTTGTTCCATGCTTTTATGCTGTAGAATTCACCCACGCCAGTTATAGCTGTAGGTTTTGGTTTCACAAATGCGGTCCTTAAACAATCAACTGCAAAAGAAATGTCACGTATTTCTTTCATAAAACAGCTGAACTAAATTTTGTTTAGTCTTTCTTTGCTGTATATTTTAGGGAGGTTTGAGTTTGAAATACTAAGATTGGGTCTTGGAGACATTCTGTCGCCTTTTGTGCTATTCCCAATCCACCGAAGAATGAGTCATACTCTTACGTCCTTTACACAGTCAAGCGGAGATCAGCGCTACGCGTGTGCGCTTACACAGTCATCCGTAGCTACACAGTCACGTGATTACATACAAAATTCTCCTCAATCAGTGTTGCGAGTCAACATGAGTAAGATCGAAACGAAAACAGTGGTTTCTTATTATCTCTGTAAGAAGAGAAAACGAAGAACACGGAGAAATAGGCGGTTCCAAAGTTACCCCTTATTTACTCAAAGAAGTTTGAAGGGAGCTTTTGTGACTCTGTATGTAGGTTTGCGAGAAGATGATAAAAAGTTCTTCAATTATTTTCTCATGCAAATCCGGTCGTTCGATGAATTAAATGGAAAAATTGCAAATCTCACGATTTTTGTATTTTACAAACGGGATCCCATAAACAGGTCTTGATTCAAATTCTGTAATAAGTCTTTCTGGATGAATCTCCATTTTGGTTTTGCTACTATGCACCTTTTTGTGTACACTTTAAAGGGAAGTGGCTGCTCTTCGCGCGGAGTTCCGCTTGACTATGTAAGCACCCATTTGCTCAATGGCCTTATCCACCTCGTGGAGGACGGAGCGCGTATAGGTCCACGCGGAGGCCTCCGCGTGACTATATATGCTCCCATAAGAAACAATAGAACAATCTTGCCACGCGGGACTCTGCGCACGGAGCTCCGCGTGACTGTGTAACGATCCTTATGCTCTTACTGTGATATTTTCTTCTTTTTTTTTCTTTTTATTATTATGTATAGTTCTGAGCGATTGTAATGGTTGTTTTTAGAGTGCGTGGACAAATTTTCATTGTTACACCCATATTGCTTCTGTAAATCTATGAGCTTCGGAGTAAAGAAAACAATGTGCCTAGGTTGACTTTTGTGCATAATATTTACGTAAATACTAACCCGTATTTGGCAACATGAGCGACATAGATGGTACGAAAGTAGGAAGACGAAGGAGATGCTACTCTCGGCTTCCTTAGAAACGATCCCGTCAGGGACATTTTCTGGAGAAGTTCTGGAAAAATCGACGAGAATCTGAAATGGACAATTAAGCAAAACAAATATCTGCTTCTTTCAAATATTGGATTGGTGCGATTGAAATGTCCGTATCATTTTCAATGACAGTAAAACCACATAGAAAATATAATTACTAATTAGTTATTCAAATTAGTCTGCGGTTGCAGCCACATACTTTGCGTTCTCTCTGCCAACAATTAGATTCCATTAAGATAAAGTCTGAAATCTGCAGTGGGGGAAATCAGGCCCGTATAAACGAGGGGTCTGGGGCAAGCCCCCAAAATTTTTACTGACCCTCCTAAAATTTTCACGGTATTCTTGTAAATGAACTGTAATATGGTGATGAACTATAATATGGTTGGATCCCCCCTAATTTCTACCGAATCCCCCTACATTTTTGGGCTGGCTACCTGCCTGAAGGAAACAGGGAGATCAGCCCTTCCATCTCAGTAGCGACCATGTTGTTGCTTACTAAAATATTGAAAAACTTGTACAGGTCTGGTAAATATTTTCTTCTAACAAGCATTCAAATACAATACAAACTTCTGATAACCCAAAAGTACCACTAGAAAAAGTATCACTAGTTTTGAGTTGTCCGCCAGAAAAATATAATATGTGTAAGCTATATATAAGGGTTTCGAACCCAGGCATACCTAACGCTAAATCAACTAAGTGACACTTGAAACGCGGCTGTTTATATATATATATATATATATATATATATATATATATATATATATATATATATAGATAGATAGATAGATAGATAGATAGATAGATAGATAGATAGATATAGATAGATAGATAGATAGATAGATAGATAGATAGATAGATAGATAGATAGATAGATAGATAGATAGATAGATAGATAGATAGATAGATAGATAGATAGATATGTTGTTGCTAGTCTTGTTCTACGATGTGCATCTTAGAATCACGAGGCTTCGAATCGATCCTGGTCGAGGGCCTTGCAACTGAACGCATTACGGTGATGTGACATGGACTGCCCCCTCAAAATTTCAGTGGGCGCCTCACTGCCTCTCCTCATATTCTAACTACGCTACTGCAAGTTGCTAAATTTCACAAATCAACGGTATACGAGTTCATTCACCAAGCCTGACCCAACGACACTTTTTTTAAGGTTAGATGTGCAGAGTGGTCCATTACGAACACGTAAAAGAAAAGAACTCGGAATTGTGTGTTTTCTATGTTGCACTTTCAAACGATCCTATTCAACATCACGTTGTCTTCTGATTCATTCGCCTCCCTAGCCCGTTTTCTGAACATGAACGGAGTTTGTGATGACGTACTGCTGACCTCGGTCCATCTATTGGTTTCATTATAAAGGGTAACGTTGACACCAGACGTAACGTTGGACATGTCAATCGCACTTATCGAATATTTGCAACAAATTTAGTGTTCTAACACAAGATTACACTTTTGTTTCTCATTGCACATGGCACTTTTGTTGATGTGACCTGCAAATACTGTATACAAGAGCTTGTTTATTACATAGGATATTATGACATTCTTGGTTCAAGACAGAAAAAACGCCTAAAATATACTGGACACAACCATCCGGTAGAAAAATTCATTTTACATTTCTTCCTTCTTTCTTCCTGAAAATTACACTTCTCTTTACTATTTACTGACCCAACAGTTCCTTCCTGTTCGTGCATCCTAAAAATTCTATAGAAGTAAGCAGAAACTTTGTTTTCGGAACTAGTTGAGCTTCCAGTGAGATCATCTGAAATTTATTGCGTTCATCATTCTCAGATTTCTCATGACTGAACAAATCGCTTAACTAAAGCATTATCGCATGGATCTGGCAGCAAAAAGTATCAAAATTTAAGCGATTTAGTATTTCACAAGATTTCGAACGTTAATTTATTTTGTAAATATTGTACAGAAGTATTTGAACAAATTTTTATCTTTATGTTCCACGATTACGCTCTTTAGACTAAAGAAGACGGATGATTAATGAAATGGAATGATTGTGAAAGAATTGATGGAATGAGAATGTGGGAGAACCTAAGGAAAGCTCAGGAATACAATATTGCCCACCACAAATTCACATGGTCTGGGATCAAACCAGGAACTCGAAGCACTAGAGGTGAGAGCTCTACCACTAGACTCTCCAGGAATATTTGTGTATGTTTAGTGTCAGAATTAGATATTTGTTATCAATTTCGATTTCTCGGGTCACAAACTGAGTAGCGGAATAGGTGTGACATGAGTAAAATAGGAACGGTTGGAACGGTTGATATTGAAAGTTAGTCTGAACAAGGCAGCTCTCTTAGCAGTAACTTCTAAATTTTGTAATTATTTTTCTATACTTTCTAGATTTACAGTAAATATAAATGTAAATGTAAATGTAAATGTAAATAATAATAATAATAATAATAATAATAATAATAATAATAATAATAATAATAATAATAATAATAATGCAGACTGAATTTGTGTAAGCATTTTTCTCTATAGTTTTATTTCAGAAGTGGAGGTGTATGGGAGAACGTTTTGAACATATACACAATAGTGCAGGCAGTGGGTAAAGTTTCTTTATAAGTTATCTTCGCCAGGGAAAGCAACAGTCAATCTGTTCCTTCTTAATCGAGTGGGACCATGCGTGTTTTTCTGTCGCATGATCCTGGCTTTGATTCCAGATATAAGTATTTGTCTTGAACACAGATGCGAGTAGGGATTCGGATATCCTTTAACAGTAGGGATGGTATCGAGACGAGACGAGACGAGACTTTGTACAGTCTCGGTTTAAAAATAGCTGTCTCGGTCACGGTCTCGTCTCGAGTCAAAAATCGCCGTCTCGATCTCGGTCTCGTCTCGGTCAACAAATGCTTGTCACGGTCTCGGTCTCGAGGGCCAAATCTCGGTATCGTCTCGAAAGTCTCGAAATAAATAGGTGAAATTAAAATTGTAAAAGTATTATTATTATAACGTCTGTCGTATCTGCTTCTTATTTTTGGCCTTATTCTTGACTTAGAATTATAGTATGGTGTACTTCTTCAGAGCTAATTTGCTAGCGCTTATGCCTTCCATGTGTATGTTCCAGTTTCAATCATCAGAGGGTATATCATATCTGGGATAAAATTCTAATAGTAACCCATGTTTTACTTTCAGCAAAAGACTTTCTCATATGGCCTCAGTACTGCCTATACAATTAAACTCCATTAAATTAACTTCAGTACTAGTTTGTTTCCTTCCTTAGAATAAGAATTGTTCAATACATTCTAACGGATAACGCAACACATAGCAGCATGAATGTATTTAATCGTACCGAAATTGAAATTTTACAATTTATCATTTATTATCCAATACATTCTGTTTTGATTGTCATTTTAAAAACATAATATAACGTTCATTATCTGAACAAATAGGATAAATTATTACTACAATATATTTTGTTTAAAATCGATCAAATGCTTTATTACCGTTTCACATCTACGTGTTTAATTGACACCTTATAACACGAAATTCCTGAACTTTGTGGTGGGAGCTACGGCACTCATCTTTGCTATGTGTGGCCTCGGGTTGCATCACGAAACAAGTTAGATTCAAAGTAAGGTGTTTCGCATAGTTCGCGTCTAAATTTAAGTACATTCTGTTTCTTATACAAGTTCCAAAAGTTGTAATGCATTACATACGCATACGTATATCCACTGTCGTAACATAGATTAGACCCTAAGCTCATTCCTGAGCTCTTAGTGGTGCATGTGATCTTTATTCGAGAAAACCAATCGTGCGTTCATTACATTGAAATTTTATATTGATTGAAAATTACTTGCGAAACATGAACATACATATTATATCAGTATATAGGTAATTCGAGCTAGCTGTATCTATTTTCTCTCTCGGCAAAACAAGTGATTCTTAACTTTCTAGTTTTCTTTTGTATTCATTTTCGTAGTTTTGCAGCAACATGAAGTATTAAATAGTCGAAAATATACATATATATATATATATATATATATATATATATATATATATATATATATATATATATATATATATATATATATATATATATATATATATATTCGCTGTATGACTTTCGTTAAATTTTGGATCCAATTTTACCCTACCTTACTTAGTATATGAACATTAGTGGTAGACTATGTTAAGTTACTTTTTGGTCAAATTGAGTTAGAATACTTTTTTTTTTAATAGACTATGTTCTTTCTAGTGGTGTAATAATGTAAGTCTAAAGCCATCTTACTACTTTGTAACTACTTAGTATAATTTGAAAAACAGTATAGATCTTAGTTAAGGAACCGGTTTTTCGCTTCTCCTGTAAAATTACGAAATTATGAGTTGGTTTAGTTTATCTCTGAGGTCTCGATATAAAAGCATCACCATCATCATAATCAAGCATTATCAATCCACTGCTGGATGAAGTCTTCCCAAGCTTTCTCTAAAACTATCTATCTTGGGTAATTCTTTTTCAGGTTACTCCCCAGTAGTTCCTGATTTTGTCACAATTTCTTGTATGCGGACATTTCCTAGGCTATTTTTGTCACGTGGTATCGAATCTAAAATTGTTTTCGTCTCTATTGATCATAATTTCGTCTTGCAATATGTCCATCACATTTTCCGGTGTATTTTAAACATTATTTCATTAGTACCAGTCATTAGTTGCCAAATAATTCATTTCTATATATTTGGGCAAGAAATAGTTCATATCCTCTACTTTTGGAGCACAGACGCGCTACTTTTTGATCTTCGAATCTGGCAACACTGACTCAATTATTTAAATCAACACAATGTAAGAACCCCCATTTGCTGTACTGGCTAGTACGCTTGATTTTGGTTCGCATAGGCCCGAGTTCGATTCCCGGTGGCGGTAATGTTCAACGACCGAAGTTTTTCGGATTCTACTATGATCAGTAACTCCACGTTTCCTTTAGCCGCCCTAGCATAATCGTGAGACGTTAAACTAAAACAAAAAAAACCAAAAATCAACACAATGTGTATTACTAACTGTAAGTCTTTGAATAATTGCATATAGCTATATGGTATGGATCGAGTTTGAAGTGGTCGGTGGTCAAACTATAACAAGTGAAATGCAGTTAGGGTGTAATTAAAATTTTAATAAAGCAGTGTTTTAATCTAAAAAATACACGAGGCTTAAGGCTTAGGGAGAACAACTAGTGCTACTGAAAAGTTGTCAGTTACGTTTAATTTCAGTTACAAGTTGCTTTTACATGTATTGCTGGAACGAAAACTTTGACATTAACATTATAAGTAGTCCAAAGACTATGAAAAACATCGTGTTTTGGAAACATTCTTGCACCATAAAACAAATTACCAGTAATTTTAAAATATTTTGCACTTTAGCTACGTTATTTGCACTATATTTATAATAATATTTAGCAATTTATTTAAGTTCGCAACACTGCTTAAAATAATGTAACTGCGAAAATTATGTATTTGACACTAATATCGGTCATTTTGTATTAATTTTACACGTCTCGGTACCCCCTCCCCAGCAGGTGAACCCCGGCCCGCATGCACTGGTAGCTGAATTTGAAAGTCATCGCTAATGGAAGTGACACCATTGATCTCAGCGACCGCAAAAACTATACATTTGACACTAATATCGACCATTTTGGATTACTTTTACATGTCTCGGTATCCCTCATGTGAACTCCGGCCCGCAGCTGAATGGGGTGAATTTGGAGGTTAATGCGATCGGATTTTCACTCTCTCATTGATCTCAGAAAACGCGAAAACTATTTGACACTAATATCGGTCATTTTGTATTATTTTTACGTCTCGGTACTCCCCTCTCCCGCAAATGAACCACGGCCTGCATGCACTGGTAGCTGACTTTGAAAGTCATCGCTAATGGAAGTATCATCATTGATCTCAGGACTGCGAAAACTATATATTCGACACTAATATCGGTCATTTTCTACTACTTTTATATGTCCCGGTAAACGCCCCTCCTGATTCAAAATTTAAAAAAAAAAAAGCTTCTTCTTGGTCTGAGGCCTGGGACATGATACTTGTCATCTAAATTTCGTAACTCTTGGACTCTCGTCTGGTCCCCAGGCCGCACACAGCAATCAGAAAGACAGGCACGCAGACACACAGACAAACTCTTCCTTTTACTTATATTAGATACGATATACAGGCGAGGATCCAAGGGGAGTGTTAAAGGGGTTATACCACCCCTTGACGCTCAGCTATATACTGTATACAATGGGCTTCAATCCTATTTCTTTCTTTACACTGGATAAAATGTCAAACTATGGTTTAGCCCCTCCCGCGATCATATCCTGGATCCGCTGGGATATATATATATATATATATATATATATATATATATATATATATATATATATATATATGTGTGTGTGTGTGTGTGTGTGTGTGTTGAGAGAGGGAGATGACTATACACATCAGCAGTGGATTTTGTTTCGGGAGAGGCTTGAGAACGAGTAAGAAATATTTGTGTTGTACGTGCAATGCGAAAAAATGATCACAAATCTATTTCGGGAGGGGCTTCAGTCCGATAGCCATCCCCAAAATACGCCACTGAACATTAGTCAACTGTTCCCATATTACCTAATACAGCAACGAAAGAAATTTTGAGAAAAGGTCAATCTTAAAAGTTGTCTATATCAATATTCGAGACGAGACCGAGACTTTCGAGACTGACCTAAGTCTCGTCTCTGTCTCGTCTCGATTTCTAGAGCTCCGTCTCGATCTCGGTCTCGTCTTGGTATATAAAAGGCCGTCTCGATCTCGGTCTCGTCTCGATAATTCAATATGACTTTCAACAACAATCAATATGACTTTCATGGCATAACGATGTCAACAGTTTGTTACAAAAACAATTTTTCATATTAGCATCTTAGAGTGCACTGTGAAAAACAAATACCTTGAAGTTTATTACACACACTTCTAAATAGAAAAGGTGCTGTGTTATTCGCGAGTATTACAACAATGCAAAGGCAAATGTTAAGACATAGACACATTTTCTTCATGCACTTACAGTAAGTGCTAAAATTGCAAACTGCAGCCTCCAGGCTCTTTTGAGCACGAAAGTTTCCCATCCTGGTGGCATCTTCCAGAGTAGCCACAGATATTACTTTAGAAGCCATGTCAATTTCATGGCACAGTTCCACTGGTGACGGTCGAATCCTATTAATAAAATGTGAATCAATTTCAAATGCAGGGGGACAATTTCTCCTTCGTGAGGTCCCAAATGATACCCCCGACCCTTTCAGTTTGTAAGGCAATACCAACTCTTTGAGCATGCTGTGCAGTACCTCCAGTGTTATGTGCGTTCGTAGAAAATCTACGTCAAGCGTGCAACAAAAGTTAGGCTCATCTCCCGAAACATTTTTCGCTAAATCAGCATGATACAAAGGTGCCCAATGCGATTGAGGTCAGGACTATCTGTATGACAATAAAATCTTTAGTATTGTTATTTGCATTCTACAACAGAACGTTGTTCTCTAGATCTAAGTTGCTGTACAAAATAGAAAGAAAATTAAAGTTCAGTTTAAAATTTATTTTGCTTGTTTCAGAGTTTGTGATAAGGCAGATGAATCAAGACAGAAACTAAGCACAAATTCATGTATAATCATGGATGATTCTTGCGTCTCTGGAAATAATGACAATCTCCCAGAATTAAATATTGAACATGAAGAAACAAGAAGCTCAGTTGCATTGTCAAACAGTAGGAGACTGGTAGATTTGGCATCATTTGTTGAAAAATACGAGAAGTGGAACGTCACATATTATGTGTGTACTGTAGTCCTCATTATACCTAAGATTAATTTTCTGCATAAATTGTACATTAGGCAAAATACAGTGTATATGTTTCAACGAGCTACGTGTTTGCAACAATGTTCTTCTCTATACTTGTTTATTATTATCATTATTTATTATTTATTATTTTAGACATGTAAGATCAAGTGCTAAAGTATTATCGGAATAGTCAGAGCTGGCCTGCCCACCCATGCGGGGTGGAGCAACATGACAAAGACAAAGGTGTCTATTTCTAAGAAAAAGATTTTTTTTTTTTGATTACATGATTTCAAAATCTAGTGTTACGCTGCTGTGGGCTGGATGGGAAACCCAATTTTGCTTCACGGCCAACTCGGCAACTAAGCTAGGTGGGCCAAAGTTTGCCAATCCGCCCCTGGGAATCAACATAAGTAAAAGAAACGGACACCTCATTTCTCATTCCAGCTTCTCAAATTAGATAATAAACATGTCACACTGATATATTTATTATTAAACTAGCCTTCGGCTAGCTGGGAGCTTGTCGTCCCCAGAGGCATTCCAAATGATTGTCTTGACCTATACCTTGCACTTCATAGACCTGCAAGCATACCGAATTTCACTTCCATTATCAGGTTTCATGTCTCTGACTTTCCGAGATCCTGGGATACATCGAATTTTAGTTCAAGTACCAGTAGGCTTCGCTCCCAGAGCTCCTAGTTTGCTGGACCTGCATGCTCGCACATCATAAACTACCAAGTACACTAAATTCCAGTTTCAACACCAAGTTTCAAGTCTGTAACCTTTCAGGACCCCGAGATATGAACATATTATAATCATTGTAATCTCTATCCATATTTCTCCCCGTCCTTTTTCTTCCCTTATAGAGTTTATATAAAAAATACCGCTTATTGAGAAGTCGAAATAGCAAATTGCATGTTTGCAATTTTCAGATATTCTGAGATAACGACATCTTTATAATAATTGCAATCCTCGCCCCGCATTCTCCATTCTATCTCTTTTTTTATCCTTTTATTAAAATATCAGAAAATGCTGAAACACGTGTGAAATTATTTTAAATGTGAAGTCCAAATACCAAGTTTCTTGAAGTCTCTAAGGCAGCGTTCCCCAACCTTTTTCAACTTGCGGCACACTACGGGTGTTACTTGGATTCTCGCGGCACACTTATAGATATTATTATTTGTAAATATAAATACAGTGGTATTTTTTTCTGTGATTATTGACCTCCTTCTCACAGAGGAAAAAGCTCTATCACTGTTTTCCCCCGTGGTAAATCATTTTGCTTATTTTTCATTCTAATTAAAAAATAGAAAACAATTGTAATGAAATACTGAACTCAGGTTTTTAAAAATACGCTTAAAAAAACTGTATCCAACCTTAGATCACTAAATAACGAACGAACAAACAAATCTCTTTCACTTTTAAAACACAAATGTAAGTAATTTGTCGAAAGAATTGAATGATATTTTAAATTTCCAAGTTACGAAATAGTCTGCAACAATAAAGAAGCACTAATGGTCATAACAATGATAAGTAATACTCTTTTTAACACTAGAAATGTACAGAACAGTAACCCGGTATGGAACTTAAAATTGTAGATTCATAATAGAGGTTCTTTGTAATGTGAAATAAATATACATTTTTCCCTACGTTTTGCAACTTGATTGCAATAAAATTAATAATTTTGTTTCGATTCCTCGCGGCACACCAGCGGCCCATTAGCGGCACACCGGTTGGAAAGCGCTGCTCTAAGGGTATGTAATAATGATGGTAATTCCCACCCATTTTTCTTTCCGCTCTTTTTCTTCCCTTCAACGCCATATTATAGGGGGGAAAGCTGAAAACACGTATGTAATATGAGTTCAAATACCAAATTCGATGTTTCACAAATCCTATGTAGTGATGTGAGGTGCAAAATTTTCCGCTATATTTTTCCGGAAAATTTTCCGTTCTAAAAAAAATATCAATAATCAAGTAACAATTCCACAGCAATCATAAGATTGATTGAATTGATGTATAGAAATGTTAAAAAGTGAAAGGTCGTTTAAAGAGTCTGAAAATTTTCATGGCCCAGACAATTTCAGTACTATGTAGGAACAAGTTAAACAATTTTTCATGAATCGAAATATTTTCTGTCTTATATGGAAAAATTGAAGAACTTTTTGTGAGTTGGAAAATTTTCATCATTTTGAAGCAAAAAGTAAAACAACTTTTTGTGAATCGGAAATTTAACTGCACATAGAGCTACAAAATTGAATTTCTGTAGAGGAAAGCTAGTCAGCAAGAAATTATAATTTTCCAATTAGCTTTCGGGAATCGGAAAATTTTCTAATATTTCAAGTTGGGAAGTAAAATTTTATACAGTGTTTCTCTCTATCTCTTCCTCTGCGAGCTCCTTCGTTGCTAAGCCGTTAGCATACGCGCTTTTGGCATTTAAAACCGGGCTTCGATTACCAGCGGGAGAAAATGTAGTTTGGATTCCACGTTAATCAGTTGGTCCCATCTTATATAGTCTCGCTGCTGAAATGAACGTTAAACACAAAATCAACTCAGTTCAACTCCTCTCTCTCTCTCTCTCTCTCTCTCTGTGTGTGTGTGTGTGTGTGTGTATGTGTGTGTGTGTGTATGTGTGTGTATGCAAAGTGCAGAGAACATATATCGAGTTTGTAGAGTACAAATATCACATTCTATTATTTAAAATTTCAATTTATTAAAAGTCATGAATATTTTCAGATTCATAAAAACATACTCCACTTATCTCTACAACGTTGTTTAGCAGTAAAATTTATTGGTAAAAATATTGTCTTCAAAAGCTTCATGAAGTTAAATATCCTAACGATTCTTCATTTCAAAAATGTTTCATAAACTTCAATGCGTTCTTCCCTTAGAATCTACCTTTGATCTTACAATATTAGATTTCGTCAGTTTAATACGCATAAGACGGTTTTCTCATAGTTTCAGTACTTTTATAGATTTACATACTGCAACATTTATAAATAAGTAGATATAATATAAAGTGCCTACTGTAAATTTTTGTCTACCCAAAATTCGAGTTTACGTAACTCATGAAAGAAATACTGGCCATTTTCTGGAAATAAGCATTTATTTATTCATATATTCATTCAGAAGAGAAAGTGAAATATAACTAATAAGGAAACTGATATTTGTAGTTGTTCTTCCAATAAAATAATAAAAGAAAAATAAAAAGCTGCACTATTAGCGCTGCGTTCTAAAAGCAACAAGTAATTTCATTTTAATTTACAAAATAAAAAACATATTTCTTTATATATATATATATATATATATATATATATATATATATATATATATATATATATATATATATATATATATATATATACTTGTTCTATCGAATCTTCATTATTTCTAGTACCTTTTTATACATCATAATGATAGTTTTACAATACAAATATCTGATCTAAATGTTGATTATACAAAATTCCAATATTGAAATTATGATTTACGAGTGTTAAACACAATAAAATCAAAGCATTTCTTCTTATTTTCTGTTACAAAAATAATCTTCATAACGAACTTTTATGTAATTAATTCATTACATAGGCAGGCCTACATGTGAAGAAATAGTGGAATTTTCTGTTTCTGTAATTGATAAATTCACAAAGGTTTCTTTTCAATTTCATGTTACATATTAAATATAGGAATATTTGTTCTCTACGAACTCCATGTATGTTTCCTGCACTTTACACACACACACACACAGAGAGAGAAAGAGAGAGAGAGAGAGAGAGAAACACTGTATATTTTTTACTTCCCAACTTGAAATATTACAAAATTTTCTGGTTTCCGAAAGCTAATTGGAAAATAATAATTTGTTGCTGTCTAACTTTCCTCTACAGGGATTGAATTTTATAGCTGAATGTGCAGTTAAACATAGTGGAAAATTTTCCACCTAACGTCATTATACCGTATTTACGTGTGTATGCCGCACCCCCGTGTAAGCCGCGCACCCCCAACTTCTGGAACGTTAAAATTGAAAAGAAAAACCTCTTGTAAGCAGCGAGCATCAATTTAACAACAGCACGTAAAACCACACAAATCACAGACTTTCATGTATGGTACCGTATATCGGTACTCACCAACGTAACACCGGGTACTTGAATGTTAATAGTACCTGCTTCACAGAATAACAAATCAGACTGGGCTTCAAATACCACTAGTGCCATCAGTGGCGTAGGGAGGGGGGCCCAGAAGACCACCCAAAGAAGTCCGACAATGTACTTTGGTACTTTGATGTTTGTATTTTTTTTTATATATATCTTTATGTATATATATTTTTGTTTGTAATTTTTCTATATGTACCTATAACTGCACTTGCCCCTCCCCCCAAACACATCCTGGCTACGCTACTGAGTGCCATGAATTTACAAAAGGATGCCCGAGCACCAAAAGTGGCCATAGTAAGAATTTCCAAGTACGCTGCAAGCTAGTCAATTGTCATCAGCTGCAAATAGCCATCCATTGATCCTTATTGGAAACTAGTGCCTGGTGGAAGACTTGGCCAATAGATGGTAGTACATGTACGGTATTTTTGTGATCGGTCGATCATGTAGATGTAAGAGGAAAAATAAGCTGTAACTTGTCATTTTATATTAGAACTTTTCTACTCTTGTAAAATTACTCACACTATTCCAGTATTAGGTTAATAAAAACTTTCCGTGATTTTAAATGCTTGGTGGCTCAGTCAATTCTACATTTTCTCGTGTATGCCGCGCACCCTGTTTTTTGACTTCGTTTTTGTACAAAAAGGTGCACGGCATACACGGATAAATACGGTACATAATATCCAAAATTATCCAGATTATGAAAAGTTTTTTCACTTGTTTCTACAAAGTGATGAACATTTTCCGATTCATGAAAATTCATTTCACTTGTTTCTACAGAGGAATAAAACTTTCCGATTCACAAAAAGTTGTTTTACTTTTTGCTTCAAAATGAAGAAAATTTTCCGACTTATAAAAAGTTCTTCAATTTTTTCCATACAAGACAGAAAATATTTCGATTCACGAAAAATTGTTGTACTTGTTCCGGTAGGTGTTCGAGTGGAAGTAGTGAGTGTGTTAACTTGCTTCAACTCAACCTGCATTGTCAAGTGAAGTATTTTCTACTACCAAGTAGTTCGGGTTCTATTTATTCTTTTCATCATATTGTCTAGTGTGAAGTAAAGGTTTACCTACTAAGTGCATTATGTCTATTATCCGAGTGAACACTTTACGTTTGTTATTTCAAGATGTTGTGAACAAGCCTAACACATTAGTCTTGCATGAATGGATCCGCAATACTTTTCATCTGCTTCCTGATCAAGTTGTCAGTATTGAGTTTGATTATAGTCGCAAACAGTTATATGTTAAGTTAATCTCGCAAGTGCTTTGTGAACAAATTCTGTTTCGAGCGAGTGGAAAGATTAGTTATTCAGATGACCTTGGTACTTATAACACTTTAATCGATTCTGCCAGTTCCAATATTATGACTGTGCGTTTACATTTGGTACCCACCGAGTTGGAAGATCATCATATTTCTCGTGTGCTTTCTCAGTACGGTGAAATTAAGTCAATTGCAGACGAAATGTATTCTACTGGACACATCTATGAAGTAAGGACTGGGAGAAAGATAATACGTATGAGCATTAAGCGCCCCATACCTTCTTATGTGACTATCTGTGGTTTACGTTTGTGGTTAACGTATGGAGGTCAAGTTAAAACCTGTGCCATTTGTGACTCACCAAATCATTTTCTGATGGAGTGTACAAAGCGCCGTATTCCTCCAACCGTACCAGCTTCAGTATCCAGTGTCTCACCATCAAGAGCCCCGCCCATGCCCAGCAATTTGAATAAAGTGGATCCTCTACCAAACGTTCATTCGTTTACTAGTTTTCCTGTGTTAAGTGAGAAATGTCCTCCAACATTACAGGAGAACCTTCCACCTGCAACTGCAACTTCTGCAAATACTTTTGTTAAGGAACTCAATGAAACTGAATCCACTTGTCCGCTTGATGTTCTCCCAAGTTCTACAGCTGTATCTCTCATCAGTTCTCCTGATATTGCCTCCCAGCAGACCCTCGCTTCCAATACATCGCAGAGTGACTCATCCAGTTCCACTACCATAGCGCCTAATAGTTCGGATATTCCACAACAGAGTATTACTGTTTCAGCATCTTCCGCATCGGAGATGGATACGCTCTCTGAAATCACGGTAAGTACTCCACCGTTAGTGGGCGTTGATGACTCTCACCAGGAAGAGAGTTATTCTTTCCATAGAGATTCAGTATCTACAGAAGCATCCCAGTTTCCCTCTCTACCCGAGAAGAGGCGTCGCAAAGGTCGATCTCAGTCTTCCCCTCGTGATGCATCCAGTAGAGCCAATAAACTTCAGAAAACTAAGAGTGTTCCCCCTGTAAACAACAATTGTGTGTCTGGTTTCACGAGGTCACGAGTAGATACTCATCATACTGAAGCAAGTACTAAGGCAAATGATAGTGCTGCCTCTTCGGACAAGTGATCATATCACCTTCCAGTATAGAACGAGAATGTGTGCGAGTGTTTCCCCCCGTCTTTGTTTTTTCAAGTGTATTGTGTCATTTCCTTGTGTCGTGCTTTTTTGGTGTCTTTTTATTTTTCTGTGGCCATTAAATATGTATGCCACTCGTATAGCCACTCTTAACGTCAACGGAATTTTTAGTCTCACCAAGCAAAAAGCGCTAGCCGATTACATCAACACATCGTCTCTGGATATAATTTTCCTTCAAGAATGCAACATTGACAAATTCTCCTTTCTTTCTAACCATTTGTGGGAAGTCAATCCTTCCGAAACTGGTTCTGGAACAGCTATTATATATCGCAAAGATATCTCATTAACCGTCTTTTCAAAATTTCCGTCAGGTCGTATTATCACAGCCAATTAAGAAAGCATACACTTTTGTAATTTATATTCGCCGTTCGGGAATAACAAACGTGCTGAGCGAAACTCCTTCTATCTCACCGACGTTCCAACGGAGTTACATTCTGGTGCCAGAGATTTGATTTGTGTAGGAGACTACAACGCAGTGTTAGATCCTATAGACTCAAGTTTTGGTTACAATACTTCTCCTACATTACGTAAATTGATTCAAGACTTTAAGTTAGTTGACGTATGACGTCATTATAAAGGTAACGCCCCAGGGCACACTTTTTCGACGAAATGGATCCTCACGTTTGGATAGGATCTATGTCAGTACCACTTTAATTTTGTGCGCTCCATAAACGTTCAACCTGTATGCTTTTCTGATCACTGTGCTGTGGTTTGTACCATTGATCTACCTATCCATAAGTACTTAAAGTCATCCTTTGTTTGGTCACTCAATAACAGCATTTTAACTGACGAGGATCTATAGTTGCTAATTACCAATAGGTGGAACTATTTAATGCACTTTAAATCTCACAAGAAAAGTTTGTTTTCATGGTGGTTACATCACATTAAACCGTCCTTTCGATCTATCTGTAAACAGCACTGCAAAGACAGATCCTCTCTTCTTAAAGAGCAATATAATTATTACCATCACTTATTATGTGACTACTATAAAGAACTTGCTCAAGGAGTAGACGTACTCCCTCGTATTAACGAAATTAAGGCACTCCTACTCACTTTACATCGTAAAAAAATCAAGGTTTTTTCACGAGAGGCAAAACAACAATGCTTCAGCATGAAGTTCCCTCTTTACATACAGTTATCTGTGAAAGGCGCAGAGGTAAACAAGACCTTATTTCCAAGGTCTCCTTTCCTAACGGTGTAGTTCACGAGCATGATCAGGTAATCCCAGCTTTGTACGATGCATACCAGAACCTATATTCCCCCGCTCCAACCCAATCTTCTGACCCTTGCTTCGAGCGTCCGACCGGTACTTTCACCCCGGAGGCTCGTAACATATTCAATGCGCCCTTTACAGAAAGAGAAGTCAAGCACGCTATTTTTGCGGGGAAGTTAAATAAATTTCCGAGACCCTATGGTCTTACACTAGAATTTTACCGCCAATTTCACAGCATTCTTACGCCTTTTCTCACAGAAATGTATAACGAAATCCGACTCACTCCCACGTGCATCTCTTCTTTTACCGCTGGCATTATGGTACTTGTATCTAAACATGCAGGTGCGCATAACTTTTATAATTTTAGACCGATTACCCTCCTCAATGTTGACCAGAAAATTTTATCTCGTTGCCTTGCCTCTCGTTTAGAACCGTTTTCAAATCAAGTCTTACACCATGATCAGTATGGCTTAAAACATACAAAACCTATGTTTTTAGCATTAAGTAATATACGAGAAGGTATTCATTGGTGTCAGAAAACAAGTTCTCCGCAGGTCGCTTTATTGTCTCTTGATTTTCATAAGGCATTTGACAGATTGTCACATGATTACATGTTTAAGGTACTTGAAAACTATGGTTTCGGAGACAGTTTTCTTAATTTGATTAAATTTCTTTATACTCAACGATATGTAAGATTAAAGGTTGATGGTGCACTTACATATCCCATCAATGTACGTGGAGGTATTGCACAAGGTTGCCCCCTGTCTTCCATTCTATATAGCTTGGTTCTTGTTCCCTTTCTTTTAACACTGGAACAACAAATTCAAGGTATACAGATTGGTGCAACATCCTTAAAATTACAGGCATTTATAGACGATATACATTGTTTCATTAACAGTCCACAGGAACTGTCACGTGTTGAAATTCTCATATCGAACTATGAGTGCGTTTCAGGTGCTATTCTCAATAAACAAAAGTCACGCCTGATGTGTATAAATACGGCTGACCAACACGTGTATATGTCTACGATCCCCTTTACTGATCGCATCAAAATCTTAGGCGTAACTTGGCAACGTCGCATAGCAAATACTATAGACTACAATTTTCATACCACAACCTGTACTTTGGTTGCACTCATACACCAAAGTAAAGTCCGGCAGGTAAGTCTTGCAGGCAGAGTGTACCTTTTATATGTTTTTATTTTTAGTCGTCTTTGGTTTCTGACTCAATTATTTTCCTTGCCGAAGAAATACCTAAGTATCATACGAGAACACTCAGGGCAACTGCTGTGGCATAATCACTGCCTACGGGTAAGTCACGAGACTGCGTGTTTATCAAAACGTGATGGTGGCCTTGGCCTTAAAGACATTAAACTTCAGAGCTACTCGCTGCTGATACATCGCGTCTGCCAAACATTATGCTCCTACTCAGAGTCCTTTTCCAGCAAGGCGTTATGTGTATCACTCCGTCATATTGAGTTACAAGCTGCCCTGCATATACAACCTTGGATTTCCCTTGTGCCATACCTCAAGGACGTACTTCTTGATATTAGTTACTCGCTTATCGCACGGAGTCACCTTGAAGATCTTTCTGTTAGACAATTATATAATCGTTATCATGCCACCACAATGTCGGTTCCCCGTATTGTAGAACATTACCCAATGACAAACTGGGAGAAAATCTGGGCAAACATTCATACTCCGGTATTGTCTCCTGCCATGCAATCTCTTTGGTACAGTGTTGTTCATAATATATATCCTACTAACGGGAGACTTTATGAATTGGGTATCTGTAATATTTCTTTCTGTGGTACTTGTTATGTTCTCGATACTCTCCAACACCGGCTCGAAAGTTGCTCACGAAACACAGCTATATGGTTTCATTATCAAAAAATCATTGCCCGTATCTGCAGAACAACACCTTCTCATATTCACTGTACGCCATTCATGCTGCTTCCGGATTATCAGTTTTATCCCAGCACTAAACATAACGCAATTTTATGGATCACGTCCCAAACTATGGATATTCTTTTATGTAATGATTTTAATAGTAATGTGACTTTGTATGTCAACCAACTGTTGTTCCGTATGCAAACTCTAACACTTTCAAGTCGTAAACAAAAGTTTGCTAATTTTCTAGCAGCAATTTATTGATGTGTCTATTGTACTTTTTTTTGGTATAATTGGATGCTCACAGTACAATTGTGTTTGTTAATCTTTACTGATGCAATTGGCTAATAAGAGTACAATAAAGTATTTTTAAAAAGTGGTAGAGCGTTCACTTCTGGTGCTTGGTGTCTGGGTTGAATCCCAGCCCCCGCCAAGTGAATTTTGTGGTGGACAAACATTGTGTGCGTGGGTTTCCTTGGAGTTCTCCCGTTTCCTTTTACTTTCTTCATTCCACCAATTCACTCATTACTCATCATCACCGTCAACTTTATCCTAACCAGCATAAGCGTGGAACGTAAAACTAAAATACCTCATTTCATTTTTTTCCAGATCCTGAAGCGTGAGAATATATTCTAAAGGCTTCGTTTCAGCAAAACACTTAATATAACCAAACATTCACGATAATATTCCTATAGTACAGAAATAAGTAGTCAGTCTCAAGCACTGAGTTCATATTTCATCACAGCGTGTAAAATGTATAAAATTACTTGGTAAGCGGAATAAGGAGCCTTTCTAGAGCACGATATACGAGAGGTCAAACAATCTGAAAACCCAATTTTACTGTGCTGATGACACAAAGTAGGAAAAGAGGGAGCAAGCTATAACAGTGAGATTTCGAAAATCATTTGTGATAAAAATTTGAAAAAGGAAAACAAAAATTAAAATTAAGTTATATAATTGATACTACTGTTACTTAGTGTCCTTTACGTAAAATATACTTATTTTTTATATAAAAATCCATTTTCTGTTACCCACAAATAACACGATAACCAACAGTAATTTCATTCATTTTCCCATTACTTAACATTATGCTGTCTAAAAAACCGCTCGGTACTTCTAGGTATATCATGCTGAAACTCCCTCCCCTCACACTACTTTTTATTCAAACTTTTTGTAAACACATTGAATATCAAATAAATAAAAGTCATAGAGTATGAGCGACTAGTCGATAAAAGTAACTGAGAACGGGCAACATGTATATCTAGAAGCGGTCTGAGAAACCGCTTGGTGCTTCCAGTGTGAAGATAAAGTAAGCTATTTTGGTCGTTTACCTTGCTGTACTTAGTTCACCAAAGTGGAAAAAATAACCGTGACAAAATTTTCATGTGGTTTTCCTGTTCTCTACTACCCCAAATGCATTGCACATAAACTGGCCCAACATAATTAAATATAATGCTTCTTTCATAAAGCATTCTCCTTACCTTTCTTTTAATAAAGAAAATAATTGTTTTTCTCCTTTTCCTTTCCTACAACCGAAGGTTTAAGCTCAAATCTAATCTTAATCTATCAAACTAAGGTTCTAGGATTTACTCTGAGATTTTTCAAATTAAATATAGTATATAACTGGTAGGATTTATATTATTTTATTAACAGAAAAAAGCAATATATATATATAATATCAAAATTCTGTAATCGAGGTTCTTTCAGCCTCAACTAAATAGCATTAGTATATTTTGATTAGACTATCTTCATTTCAAGCTTCAACATTTCCAAGTCTGGGTACGTAACTCAGCACCACAGATTCCTAATTTCCTTTAATCGGAAACCACTGTCTGTCACTTCGGAGCAGCTTCGACCGATGGCCTACTTCTCTCAGGAAAGAATGACTCCAACTTTCCATCAGTTAAAAAAATATTAACCTTTTCTCTATAACATCCACTTTTGAACATAGAAGGTTAACTTCCCTAAAGAGAACACTATCATTCAGGTATTCTCTGGCCTAATAAACAAAAATGTAGTAATTCTATATATTGAAATAAATAATAATAAAATCCAAAACTCAGTCAAATCAGCACTCTGCGATAGACCATCACTCAGGCCTTGCCTATAACTAAATTCGTTGTCTTTACGAAATAAATTCTACGGCCATCACTTAGGCCTTCCCTACAACTAAATTCGTTGACTGTACGAGATAAATTCTACTTCCATCACTCAGGCCTTCCCTACAACTAAATTCGTTGTCTTTAAGAAAAAAATTCTACGGCCATCACTCAGACCCAGAGAAAATTCCTTCTCTCTGCAACTGTCATCATTTAGATAGTTTTCTACTAGAAGACAGAAAAAATCAAAAGGATATCTCTTAGCCCTCCTGACCATTTTCTAAAATATTACGACTGAAGGTCGTCTTTTATATGGTCGGTAATTCTTTTCTTTCCCTTTATTACGAGGTTTATATTTTCGCTAATAAAAAAACAGCTTGGGTAGGCAAAGCCTCCAAGCTTCTAGAAAGTTCCATTCTAAATTTACAGCCACCAAATATTTGAAAGCTGAAAGAAAAAGTACGTTAGAGAAAAGAAAAAAAAAGTTAGCACATACAGCTATGAACGAAATTCTACACACAAGTTGTCCTCTTAATATATATACATACATATATATATATATATATATATATATATATATATATATATATATATATATATATATATATATATATATGTGTGTGTGTGTGTGTGTGTGTGTGTGTGTGTGTGTGCGTGTGTGTTTGACCAGACCTAATATATTATATAAAAGCTTATTAATTAAATTTTTAAAATAAATGTATAATATATATTTATGTATAAACTATATTTAATCGTTTTACCTTATTATTTACATAAACCAGTAAGGGCGAAGATACGTCCTTACAATTTTCTATATGCTAATATTATGGTGATAAATATACCGATGACGAAATTACTGTGTAAAAGTTTCGGTGACGAAATTTCCTACATTCTAATATATTGGTGGCAAAATTACCTAATTTCGGCAAATTCCCCAGAATGCAGGTGAAACGTTTTCCGGTTTAAGCAAATTTGGTGCAAACTCTTCGGTGTCAAATTGACATACACCCCTTAAATGGGACTTGTATCTAGGTAATTTTGAAACCAAATGAACTATCACTATGAGCGCGCTAAATTTGGTCAACATAACTCAAACCATTTTCGATAGAATTACCTGTAAATAAACGTTTACAGTGCATGGATGAGTTACGTTCGTTCAGCTTAATTAAGCTTAGTTGATTGATTAAGTTTAACGAAATTTATGAAAGGCAAAGCTCTATAATAATTTGGAATCTGAATCGCATGACTTCCCACCAATGCCGTAATTACTATGGCGCAAAACCCAGCAATGCGGGAAGGGGGGGGGGGAAACTTCCAAGCGGGTTCTTCACTCTAGCCTCGTAATAGGTCATATCAACATGCCTTTTCTTTTTTGTATTATTCGGCAATGTTCTTCCACCCTCCCTTTTTTGGCTATCTTTGGGAGGCTTGACGTGTAGGTCAAGCACAGAACGAACAAAAAGGAGGGAAAGTTGTCCGGTCGACTTTTATAGGCTATAGGCCTATATTTTCGTAAAATTAACTTGAAAATTACACCATTTTTGGATAAAAAGCAATCGATTGATACTTCTACTGCATGAAGGTTTCCTCCAACTAGTAGTGTCAATGTCGAAAGTGCTGACACTGTTGCAGAATCACCGAGATATACCCACTAGGTTCAAGTCGAAGTACTAGTTCACAGAATGAAGCGAAAAAAAAATAATAAATTGAAATAGCGTGCTAACGGTTCCATTAGAGGGGAAGGGAGCTCCAAAAATTTATCATGATCTCCTAAACCGGGAAATTGCTACTGTTAAGGGTTACTTTCATGACTGACAGTTTAAAAAATCATAATTTGAAAAGGGCCGTGCCAGCCTAGAGGCCCTTTTCGGAAAGATGTACTCAGCAGACGTTTATCAGAATATTATTATTCAACACAAAATATTAAGGTGGGGGAACCTGGGTATTCTCTTGTGGGGGCATAAAACGCAGTTACGCCACTGGTTTCCACTGGTGATCACACTACTTCTTCTGTACAAGGGAAAATAATTTAGTTTGGAGGTAAGTTTATATTACTTAAAAGCATTGCTAGTTCTTGTAAATGATTATTATTAAACATTTAAGTTTGATGTTTTACTTTCCTCTTAAGAAAAAAATAAATTGAATTTTATAAGAAAGAAGATATAAGGTAAACTTAAAACGATAATGTTCAGGAAGCACTAATTAAAGAACATAATTTTCTACATAAGCATCTTCGTATGTCGAGTAGAAATTATGAACACTAGATCCTAAAATAAGTTTCTACTCCAGATTAAACTTTAGGTCTCGATGATGAAACCGGGGGCCGCGGTGGCTGTGGTAGAGCGTTTACCTCTGGTGCTTGGGGTACCGGGTTCGATATTGGCCACCGCCAATTGAACTTTGTGGTGGACAAACACCGTGTGTGTGGGTTTTTTCGTGGATCTCCCGTTTCCTCCCACTTTCTTCATTGCACCATTTCATTCATTACTCATCATCCCTGTCTCCTTTAGCCTCACCAGCATAACCGTGGCACGTAAAACTAAAAGATTTCATTTCATTTCATTTTCGATGATGAAAACGATCGTTTGAAGTGACACCCCTTACCGGGTCAAAGCATCCAATTTGGAAAGAGTATTCCTTTCTACTACTGTGGCAGTCAATGATAAAACTTAAATATAAAATGTTTCTGCTCTTCGAGATAAAGGATGCTCGAAAATAATATTTGTTTCAGTATAGAAAAGGAGATATGGCTTCATACCAGTAAATTTATCGAGTTTTATGTAGTAGGCATGATGATAGTCAGAATCTAGTCAATATTTAGGAAATTTGAAGAAATTAACACATGTTTAATAGCAGCTGCCATCTTTGAGATTTCCCCTCATGTGACGAGGAATAATTCAAAAAAAATAAAATAAAAAAAATAAATAAACACCTAAATTTGAGCCTGTTGTTGATTAGGAATCTGAAAGCGTAATCTGTTGTAAGCAATAAAACTTTGAGGAGTAAAGTAATTCAAAATTTTGGTTAAAAGTGAGTGTGGAAAGGTGAAATATCTAGTTTATCTGTGAATGTACGAGACATTGAGTATGAGTACTTATAAATATCATATTTTAGTAGGATCAGTCTTTCTTCGAAAGAATTTTGAGGGGCAACATCAAAATGTTAAGGGCTGCACTGGGTCACTATTTCCTGAAAGAACGTTCACAAAAGTAACATACGTTCACAATTTATAATTTATCATAGTTCCGGGGACTTTGCCCCAATCCCACACGCAAAGTGTATCTGGAAGAAACACTGATGTGAGTAGCACTAAGAGCTCAGGAAATATAAAGGAAGAACCAACAAACTTATTCCGCTCTGATACGCCACCATGTAGATGAAGAGGCTGGAATTAGAAAGAAACATATGTGTTCCATAGTTTTGAGTGTGCTACTTATTTCTAACTTTTAAACCGATTAGTGAATATTCGCAGTCATCCCCCGCCCCCAAAATAGTACCTAATACTATTTGCTGAAATCATTGGCTAATCCACGCTTAATATTACCATGAACATGTTCAGATAAAATTTGAGTAAAAATTCCTTTACATCTTTCGATTTCGTTTCGTCAATTTTGCAGATGTCTCATCTTGTCTAGCCTCGATTCTCATGGACAGTTTCCGTCTCGTTCTGTAAATTTATGTACAAAATGTATTCCCTTATTTAGAAGTTCTCAGATTCCTTCTACGTCACGGGAGGTCTAAGAAGGGTATAATCTAACAACATTTAAGCCATATTTCTTATTGGAGTATATTGGGTAATGATTTGAGTATCTTGAAACGTTCGTAAATGCTCTTCATTGTGGTCGTATAATTATTTTCTAATTTATAGGTTTTATATACGGATCATTTAGCACTGAAAAGATGTTTGAAATAAAAGAGTTGGGTGTACTAATTTTGCTCACGAGACTCGAAAAAATTCTCCTCTCATAGTGCAAATTACAGGAGTGATAACAGTGACGAGGTTCAGAAAGTGTGTTTTTCAACAGTAACTTTCAACATGTTGTTTCTTATAATTATTAATATATAAGGAGATATGTAAGATTTATATAAGCGGTTGAGTTAGTTATTTGCACAAAATTAGTTTAGTGAATTTCGTTAAAAATTCCAGCAAAAATACCCATTTGTAATAGGCCTACGTGGTATATATTTCTTATGTGGAAAAATCGTTGACCCACTTTTTAAAGTTTGAATACAAATGTCACTTTATATGTTGATGTTATTATTTTTACGCATCACAGAAGGCACCTAAACAAAATTCAAAGAAATTTCTGCGTCATTACAGGGCGAAGGGTTATTCGACCTCCCCACTGGCGACAACATTTTACGGCAGCTTCAGATAATTGGAGAAATGTTCTACTATCACCCTCCCAGAAGCCCGTCCTGGCTTCCAGTCATATGTTTACCTGTAGGCGTTATGGTTGCAGATAAAACCTTTCCTTCGGGTAGAGTAAAGTGAATGCTCTTTCTAATAGCTTTTCCAAGAAATGCATACTGCTTCGTGACTACGTGATATTAATTAAAACAAAGATCATCCAGTAACGTAAAACAGGTTTACTTTGCACCAGACGTAAGGAATTTTAAAGAAAATCGCATGTAACTTAAAGCCACATTGGCAGGTTAGAAGAACTTGTAGCTGTCAAAAAAAAAAAAAAAAAAAACTTGAAACCCTACCATATTTCACCATGTACACATAGTCTTCAAAGGGTAATAAAACATTTTTTCCATCTTGCAAGGAGGTGAACGATGCGCAACTTTCTGGGACGTCTTGCTTGCTACCTGCTATCGCCCTCCCGCTGAATAAAAGAAAAAACAGTTTCGCCGCTTCGAAACAACGGATTCTTTTGGACAGGGAGGTGAAGTGCGCCAAAATACAAGTTTTGAATGAGGAGGTTAACTGTTTGCCCACTAGAGTGCAGTGCGGCATGTGTGCAGAAACCTTTCTTGCTTTCAAGAAGTTGTAACATGTAAAGAGTAAATAAAAAGATCGGCTTGTAAGGTGTTTTTTTTTTCATGACAGCTACAAGATTCATTTAAAGTGGCAATGTGGCTTAAGCCACATTGTTACGTTAGAAGAACCTGTAGCTGTTATTAAAAAAATCTTGAAACCCTACCATATGTACAGTGGGCCACAGAAATTCTTGATGCACAAAGTCCGCGCGATAGGCAACCCAACTAACGCCTACTCCGAGATTAATTACGCCTGGTAGTAGCTAGCACAGCAGCAAGAAGTTGCCCCCAAGTGTTAAAAGCACAAATTATGAAGAGTGCTTTTGTGCAGAAGTGAAGCGAAACGCTGGTTGACGAAATGACAAAGGGAATCTTTGGATACTTGTACTCACAGTATTTCTTGTTTGTATGATACGCACGTAAAAATATACACAGCCACTTGAAAAAATATACGGATATCAGAGGCACTGGTGAGAACATAACAGTCGGGGGACTTAGTTACTCTTATAATTAACTCAAATGAGGTTTATATAAACAAGTTTACTTAGTTCAGATAACTATACACATTCGCGTATCAAATAATATACGGATAGATTATGCAATACATATGATAGGTTATTTTTTCAACTAACTCAAAGTTTTGGGCTGAGTTTTGAAACTATTAACAATAGTCGTACCTGCAAATCAATTAAAAGTATGGACGGATTATTTTTGGGGAAGAACCCAACTCCCAATGAAACTTTTTGGGGCTAACAAGGCGTGAGCTCCTAGGTTCCGGCGCTACAGATTCATACGTAATACTACTTCGAAAGAAGAAATTGTTGATTTCATGATTCGTTAAATAACTTTTGAAATTGCTAATTATTGGTAATTTAATGGTAATGAAGAACTTATCCGTATTAAAGTAGGCCTATTTCCCGTTAACTTGCAAATATAACTTAGGGTTCATGATTTGTATAATATTTGTGAATTTTTACACATTGAGACACAAAGAGAAACGTGGAGAATATAGTGTCAATAAACAACAACTTAAAATGCACGAAATTAACGGATAATATCAAATATAGAACCAATGATAGATGTAACTCTGCAACTCGTTCCCTCCATTCATTTTTCTTGCTTTATTTTCAAGATCACTGAATTTCTTCAATGGAGGTTATCTTTAATTTAGCAGCATCCAACAGGAGCTCAGCCTTGTAAATGAAACTTTTAAAAACGGGAAACACTGAACATAGGAATCGAACCGGGCAGCCAGATTAGAAACCTACAACTCTAACCACTCATCTAAAGTGTTACTTTTTCCGGCTCACCTAAGTAAAGCCTTTTCTGTTCGTTCAAAACGGTAGCTTGTTAGCAGATTCATTGGCACAACACAGGAATATGTAATAGACTCGGAGGGCATTATATCACTGTATTCACTAAAGTATTAACATTACAGATTTTTTTGAAAACAAAATACAAAACTCCTTTATTTTGAATCAAATACGGCGCGTGTATTATACTCATAAACAAACTAAGGACAAATCAATTGCTGCATAGTAATCGTGGTTAAGTGGTTCGACCAGTAATCTGAAGGTAGTCAAATCAAATCGAATCCAGGAACGACCAGTACATGTTTTTACTTTAGAATTTTTGATGGCTATTGATCGGCGATGACACACGTTTTATTTTCTTCTGATATTTGAAAACTCGGATGTTTCAATACTTAAACTATCAAATCTTCAGGAATAAAAATAGTAATAATAATAATTATTATTATCTTACAGAAGATTGACACTTTACAGCTTATTATCACTCAGGGCATAACATTACAAGCAGAAATGTAACATTTGGCAATAATATTTCGGTTTTGTTTAGGTTTGCTCACGAGATGAATTTCTCATCTCGTTTCTGATACAAAATGAACAAAATTGAGACGAGAGTTCACATTTTACACTTAAGACGGGACAAGGCTAACTCAAATTATCGTCTGGCTTTGGAGATGGAAAGCCAGACGAGTCAAAAAGTATCGTAAACATTTCTCGTTTTATCTCGATTCTCAAAATAGTGTGTGTCCACTCCTTAAGTAACAATTGCTTTGTAGACTGAATCTTATATGCTATTTTGTTACTTTGTATTTCGGAGCTCATCGAATTTATTATGGTCTGTGCAAGTATTTTTGTAGCAAAGCTTTTATAATTACTTCTGCATATCCTAAAATTTAGTTTATTATATGCTTTCTGTTCAGTGATATTAAGTAATTTTTATTACAGTTATCTTCCTCAAAACGTACAGTAGAATACTTTCTACATGAAACTTCAGTGGAACACTTTGTTTTAAAATTTTGGTAGTTGCAGAGGTATGTCCTGGAGGTCCAGACACCCTCCCGAAATCCTGATTTATCTGGAAGTTTTGTCTAATTTTAGGGCAACTTTAAAAATTGTAATAGCATTGTTATTATCATAATAATAATAATAATAATAATAATAATAATAATAATAATAATAATAATAATTATTATTATTATTATTATTATTATTATTATTATTATTATTATTACTGAAAATTTAAGACCTGAATATTACGTCCTATTGCAATGTAAATAAGCGTACTGAAGTTGATAGGAAAATAAAAAGAAAGGATAAGATATAATGATAGAGAAAGGATAAGAGCATTAGTGTCCAAAAGGAAATTAGAAGATGTCAACTACTGGACTACAGTAATATCGAAACTTTGGATGCCTAAACAGAAATGAAGTAGGATTTGTCTTCACCACGGTACATAGTAACACGATTTCCTTGGCTAAAAGACTTTAGATTATGTATGCGTTATATTGATATTTAACAAAATATACATACCAATATAAGAAAGAATAGTTCCTATTTACAAACTTTGGTTGAACGGTTATATGAAACGTGTTGGAAATGGCGAACGAAAATATTATTTCTAGCAGTAGGAGTAATAGTGGAAGACGTTCGGAAAAATTGCTCGGATAAAATATCGTTTCAGACACATTTATGACTCATACTAGGCCCTAAGTATGACCCTTAGGGGTCGTATTCATGAATTGTTTGCTAAACACGTTACGTTTCCCAGCACAGTACGAACTAAGGTTGTAGACAGACATGTGACGTCAGTCTGCTAGTATTTCCCTTGTGAAGAAAGCAGTCTCCACTCTAACTTGTAAGACCGAAAGAAATTGAGCATTTTTCATTTTATTACACATCAGAAGTATGAATATTATAGTTCATAAAAACAACTTACCGCAGCGAGATTCGAACCCGGAGCTCCTGAATTACAAAACGAATGCTTACGCAACAACGCTAAGACTTCTCAGTTAAGTAAGAGTAATAAACACTCGTTTATGGAGCAAATTGCACACGTTTACGATAACGACGAAACAGAATGATTGCTGTCATGATAAAATACTATAGTAGAGAGACTTCAAATTTAAATTAAAAAACAAAAAATAGACATATAGTGTTTCAGACCATTTTCTTTTCTGATTCACCGAAGTATCTCCCTATCCTGCTATTATTACAATTACAAATATCAATATCCAAAAATGCTTGAAGTTCTTTTTCCACTAACATGGAGAAAATAGACTTTAATAAATTAACATCGGGGCCATTTTTTTCAAGGGGATTGTGAACATTTAAAGTGTTCATATTACAAACTGGGAGAGAGCAATGACCTAATATAGCACAGAAAAACGTATTAAGGTTTTCGACTCGCCGCATATGTTGTACGTTGCGCAGAGTCAGAAGCATTTGTGACTCACGTTCCAAGGGTTACGGGTTCGGTTCCCGCTGGTGTCAACTTAATTGCTTTTTGATTTTTGCTTCAACCAATAAAGCAGCCACTTGTAGCTACAAGTAAAATGTTATCTCTTCATATGTTTATAATGAATTGAAAGAATAGAAATATTCAAATCAGTTGTAAAATCTTTCAATATTTCATGGTAACTGGCAACAAAATATAATTTATTTCGTAAATATATTGATATCACGAGTTATGTTATAGTTTCCACAGTCGTTGTGTAAAAAATGTTCTTATGCTTCGTGTCTACATCTGTTGACAGTGTGTGTATTACAAACACTGGCACAAATGGCACTGGGGATGAAGGGGACAGGTTCCCTCCAATCTCGGAACTGAGGGATTGTGCCCCCAATTACCCGATTTGAAATGTGTTTTTGGGGAGAAATGTGACGAATTGTGTCTGATTACCACAAAGGAAAATGAAATGAAGTTGATATCCCCCAGAATAAACCTCAAATCTGCCCGACTCACAACGTTGAAGATAACTCTGCTCCCCTGATCCTCCACAGTATTATTTTTCAACATCATAAACATTTTGAACAACGCTTTAAAATGTATGGTTACGGTCTTACCCGTCCTTCCCCCCGAATATTGGAGACAGATTTTCGCCGCTTAATAGAATGGGAATAAGGGGTAATCTCCTTTGGTTATATTAACATTCATCGAGGTTATCGTTATATTAAGTTTACCCATAAGACCAGTTAGGCCTACATTGTTAGAACGTAATATGTCACTTTCAACTAAAAATACTGTTTAGGAATTCTGACGTGTTCATACTCGAACACTTTTAGATCTTCAGAATAAACTCCCCACTTCTTGAGTTTGGATGCCAGCAGTTCTGCGCCACTTTTGACAACCCCAGGTAATTTAATTCAGGTTGAGTATCATATGGTGAATAGATAATGATATTTTGGTTTCGTGAAGTTAGGATCGGTGGAAGACAATGAATCTGCAGCAGAATTTGATAATGTGGGTCGACATTGTTCGGCTTTTGCTCTTCATCAGGTGAAACACTGGAGTAAGGTACGGGAAATTGTGGAACCTTTATTTCTTCAGAGTGTGGTACAATGACGAACATTTCAAGGAATATTTCAATAAGTAGCAGTCTACTTTTATTCTTTTTGGATAAACCTTTAATTCGAAGAACTATGCAAAAATAGCAGTTTGAAGTATGATCTGTCGGTTCTATCCATATCACTGGAACTGCAAATGACACACATGGCCCTTTTCCGTGTAGCCAGTCCCGCAAATTTGTAGAACAGGTATTACAACATATATGTGGTGCTCACTTCTTGTCCACATCTCCCACTTTACAGCCAGAGTACAAGTGATAAGCTTTCTTTATGATAGGACCGAAATTCCATTTTTCGCTTCACTTCGTTAAAAACAACAATTTGCTTCGAACTGCAAACACATTTACGCGACATGTTTCTGCTTAGTATAGCCATACAACGATAAATAATAATAATAATAATAATAATAATAATAATAATAATAATAATAATAATAATAATAATAACAGCAACCACCCACCCACCCAATATCTCACCACAACTACGTCCGAGATGGCAAATTGTAACTACAAAAGAACGTTACACAACATGTTTTCTCTGGCAAACTCTTGAATACAAACTAAGCCGTGAAGTGGTTGATATGTCTTTGTTAGCGATGAAGTGCGAGCAATATGGGTAGCCAGAGCCTACGCAGGAATTTATTTCGGGAGGGATCCTAAGCTTTTCGGGGGTCCAAATAGAATTTCGTGCTAAATTATATTAACATTTGTAAAATTGCACCTGAAATTACACTAAATTTACAAACAAGTCGGGGTGTGAAGACCCGCAGGACCCACCCTTGCGTATGTCTCTGAGGATAGCAATGAAATTAACCGTCAAATAATGTAAGTTTGTTGAAATAAGTAGAGAGCTCCTGTTGCCACAAACCCTTAAATTGCCCAGCAGAGCACATCGGGTGATACGTATTTTTTTTTTTTTTTTAAACGCGAACAAATCTTCAAAAACTAATTTCATATTCATTATCAGCACCCTAAAATTAGTAAGAATTGGTTAGTTTTATCTCCGAGGCATTTTCACTGTTGGCCAGTGTAATATATATATATATATATATATATATATATATATATATATATATATATATATATATATAGAGAGAGAGAGAGAGAGAGAGAGAGAGAGAGAGAGAGAGAGAGAGAAAGAGAGAGTTTACCTTTTAAATAAACCTTAAATTCTGTTACTTTTCATATTCTTTGTGTTATTAGCAACGTCGTACACATTTGAAAAACATGCATCGTATCTTCCGCTAAGCCGTTCCCCTAGCGAGTGGCGCAGACCTTTAGACCTTTTCTGCTGTATCGGCCTGTGGCATATTTGCGGATAGCAAGCGTTTCAGATATCCTCTGATCTGATTGGCCGATATAGATAAGACATCACGAGTCATGACCTACATATAGCACAAAGTAAACGCCAAATGCTGTCGTCCCTCGTAGCCGAGTCACAGTTCACCTTGAGTTCTCATGGTGTGTGGAGGTGTTTTTGAGCGCTCCGTGAAAGCATATCCTGCGTTTCCTTTGCTTTTTTTCTTTACTTTTTTTGCCCTGTTCTTAGGACTGTATAGTGGTGTTAATTACTGAAAATTGTGTCAAGTAGTACTACGTTATGAATACCATTCGACAAAATACGTTAAAATTTGAGTTTGACAAGGATTTCAGACAATTACGACCGTCACCGGCTGAAATACACATATGGTTAAGTGAAATTTTTTCCGATCCGATGAACAAAGTGATTGCAATTCAATTACACAACGAAGACCTCTGTGTATATGTTAAACTGGATACAGCTCTGAATTTTGAACAAGCTTTACGTACTTTGCCAGACTCTGTTCCCTTCCGTCATTCGACTGGTGTTTCCTCTGTGGTGAATATATTGGGTGCTACTACTAACTATACTAAAGTCCGTATTTTTGAATTACCGTGTGAACTTAGTGATGATGTAGTACGTGATACCTTGCGAGAATATGGTGAGATTAAACAAATAGTACATGAAAAGTGGGGCACTCACTTAAAATACCTTGTGTTGAATTGTGTTCGCGCAGTTTCTATAGAATTGGGGAAACATATACCGTCTAAACTCCACTTGATGGTTTATAAGGCTTCAATTGTGTATCCTGGACAGCTTCATACTTGTTTCCGCTGTTTGAGTACGGATCATCTTGTTTCCCAATGCAAGGTAACACCTCGTCAGTTACCTCGTCCTCAGCACAAACAGGACGACCTTCGTATGACAACTTTATCCACTGGTAATCTCCCGAAAATCCCGCATTACTCGTTAAACTCACTGTCTCATTCTTTACGGTCCAGTGTATCCACGAGTGTTCGTGATGTGTCTCGAGCTCCCCCTCCTTTTGTGCAGGATCCTACAGAAATTCCTACTTTATGTCATGATGTCCTAACAGAACCTGAGCCAAGTACTACGGCCTTACAAGATTGTGTTGGCCCGATTCAGTGGCCCTCGATCAAATCAGTGCTACAAACTGCCCGCCCAAGCTGGCAACGTCGCAGGATGATGTCCCATTGTCTACCTGTCATGTTCAGCTTACTAAAAAATTAGCCACAACTCTTGAAAATGCATCTGTATCTACTTTGCCCTTTACTAGTGCTCATGGAAATCAACTACAGCGATCGTTACGTAAAAAACGAAAAGTGCTCTCAAATTAAACAGACAGTGTTAGCCAAGCAATCCAAGATAGTGTGAGTGACCCGAAAACACATAGCAGCGGTGACGGTGACCTTGACTCTGACATGGTTTGTAACAACTTCTCTGCTACAGGCGAGTCTCGTGAGAAGAGTGGTGAAACAGAACCTACTGCTTCGTAAGTTCTTGTGTATAGCTTCTCGTCAGCACCGTTCACGTGCCTTCGGGTTCTTATGTCATATATTTTATTTATTTTATTTTCTGATTTCCCTGCAGTGCAGTTCTCACGTGATGTTTACCGGATTGTTTCTATTTATTTTTTATTTTTCTTTCTTTTCAAACTTCAGGAGGAGTGGTGGAGATTGTGTTTCAGATGGATACAATATTTCTTCTCTCCTCCCTGTGTAGTGAGCTGTATTTTTGCACAACTTATCCAGTTTTTGGTGTTATTTTTTTTTCAGATTGCTTTCTTATTTTATGTATTTATTAACTTGAAGGGAGGTTCTCCGTCTCCTACTAGACCTAACGTGCGCCGTCTATGTCCATTCAATATCGCTGGCATTCACCTTCCAGCGAAATAAAATAGTTTAAAAACTTTTGTTATGCAAAATGGTTACGACATCATTCTTCTGCAAGAGGTCCGCTTTGAATGTTTTGAATTTTTGCCAATGTACACTCATGTCCAAAATTATTGTCACGTGTGTATACATATTTTCTTGTAGGAATATAATTTGATAATTAATTCGCCCGGTAATTCTTATAATGTTGTTATGTGTATAATTTGCAAAGACATATATGTGACAAATTTCATGTCAAAAGAGCAGTAAATAAGAACAATGAAACGAAAATAAGTATTTTTTGTCCATTTAGCAACATTTTGTTTTAATCATTCTAATTGTTGTGTTTATAATTCTTTTCCTATGAAATTTACCACAAACATACTACATTTCCCGATTATACACTTAGTGTCAGTATTAAAAGTACCTTGCAAAATCATTAACAAATTATATTCTTACAAGAAGACAGCTATAGATATGCGACAATCATTTTGGACATGAGTGTACAATGCAATTGTGAATATCGGACCCAACAATCGGGGTACTGCTATTTTAATCTAAAAGGGTAAAATGAAATGAAATCTTTGAGTTTTACGTCCCACCGTTATGCCGGTTAGGTTAAAGGAGACGGTGATGATGAGTAATGAATGAAATGGTGGAATGAAGAAAGTGGGAGGAAACGGAAGATCCCCGAGGAAACCCAGGCACACGGTGTTTGTCCACCACAGAGTTTACTTGGCGGGGATTGGGATCGAACCCGGGACCCCAAGCACCAGAGTTGAACGCTCTACCACTGAGCCACCGCTGCCCCATTAATCAAAAAGGGTATTGTTATAGAATGCATTAAGCGACTTCCCCCTGTCCGTGGTATGAGTTTATTTTGTGATGGACTTAATATTGTGAATGTTTATGATATTTCCGGGACAGTTAACAGGCGTTCTCGTGATCATTTTTATAACGAGGAAATAGTGCAGATTTTACCAGATAATTGTGATCCTATTATTCTGGTTGGTGACTTTAATGTACTGGGACGAAAAATCGATACCACTGGCATTTTCCACCCTAGTGTCACTTTTACCCGCCTTATCCAAAAGTTGCGGCTCAGGGATGTGTGGTGGAATCATTAGACGGTGCCAAAATTTACTTTTAAGAATAGTCATATGATGTCCAGGTTAGATAGGTGGTACATAATGTCTTCTCAGTATTCAAACATCATTGAAACGGACATATGTCCAGTTTCACTTAGCGACCATGCAGCGGTTTATTGTGTTCTTAAAATTCCGACAGGTGTCTGGCATACGCATGGTAGAAGTTACCGGAAATTAAATGCTCAACTTCTCCATCCAGCTACCATTAGGAATGATTTTCGTCGACGTTGGCAATTTTGGGTACGTCAACGACGTTACTTTTCAACTATTTCTGAATGGTGGACTTCTTACGTTAAACCCAACATAAAAAGTTTTTTTCCAATGGTACGGAAAAGAAATTAAGCGCGAGACTCATCAGACATTAGAATATTACTACGCTGTATTAAACGATCTCTGGTCTCAACCCAGCAGCCCCCAATGTCTGTCATATTTATAGGGTTAAAGCGCAGATTACACGCATACAACTTCTGCCTCTTGAACGATATCAGACGGCTTCCACATCTGCCTCATTTTGTACATCTGAACGCATCTCTTTTACCACTATATTCAATCGCAGAAGCGACGTCAACAGAACTGCATTGAAGCTATTACAGTGGATGGTGCTGGCGAAGTTACGGATCTTAATGATCTTAAAACTCATGTGTATGAACATTTTTCTTCCTTATATCATACTGGTTTAATCAACGATACGGCACTAGAGACATATTTCCCGGAGACAATTCCCCAACTGTCTCCCGACGTACACAAACAATTAATGGCGGACATTACTCCGACAGAAGTCCTTGAAGCATTGAGTACATATAAAGACCGCAGCAGTCCAGGTCCAGATGGACTAATTTATGAATTCTATGTCTCCTATTGGAATATTGTTGGAGCGGAGTATGCCAGCTTTTTAATGAGCTCTTAAGGCATCGCAATTTTATTGATAATAAAGGTGTCATTGTTCTCATACCTAAAACGAACTGTCCGGTGACCATAGAGAACTACCGTCCTATAATGTTATTCAATACTGACATGAAACTTTTCTCTAAAGTTTTAGCACGACGCTTGAAACTTGTTTGTAACGAGATCATTAGTGATTTCCAGGCAGCCATTCATCCCACCAAGAATGTGTTTTCTGTTCTTAGCAAGATCCGTGACATCACTGAATATTTTAAATTTAAGCGCATACCTGTCTGTTTATTATCAGTGGAGTTCCAAAATGCTTTTGACTTTTTATCCCACGACTATCTTTACACTGTTGTACGAGCCTACAAGTTTCCTGATTCATTTATTGACTTCATTCGTGCGCTGTACTCTTCCGTCACTTCCCGCATGCATATAAATGGACACCTTACGGGTCCCTTTTCATAAGTCGTGGATTAAGACAAGGATGTGCTTTATCTGTATATTTACTTAGTTTGGCGCTCGAACCTCTATTCTACCATCTATTGTCGCTCCCCTCATCAGTGAATCATGATTTTCAAAATATCAATGTTCAAGCTTTCGCTGATGATGTGACACTCCTTTTCACTACGAATGAACAGTTTGCGCATATTGAACAGTGTCTACAGACTTTCGTGCAGGTGAGTGGTGAAAAAATCAATGTAAATAAATCGACGTTATTGTTATATAATGCTTCCATGGTCACATTACACTTCTCTTGACCACCACTATCTGATAAATGACCACGTCAAAATACTTGGTATTACCTTTACAGTTCGAACTGACGTGCTGACAGATATAATTTGGGACCCTATTCTTCATAACTTACGCCTACTTAGTGCAGACAATAAAGGTCGGAGCTTGAATTTGATCCAACGCACCTCGTTTGTTAATACTTACATTCTTTCTAAAGTGTGGTATGCAGCTCATATCTTTCCTCTGCCTGAGTGTTATGCAAGGAAGATTGACTCTCTCATAGGCTGGTTTCTGTGGAGTAGATTTTATTTTCGACCCCCACGAAATGTTACCTATTGCTCATATTTTACAGGCGGATTACAAGTTACTAATGTGAGATAAAAATGCAAAGTTCTTTATATGCGTAATGGATTGAAGTTATTTCTAGATCCTGACGCACACACATCGCAATAGATATCGTGGACTGTATCATTAACTGAAAATAATCCGCCACACATCCACTTTTTTCGTTATTGCCCTGCATATGTGCGGGAACTCATTCCTGCATGGGCATATGTCCCGCCGTTACCCGAAGCTTGCACCATGTCTACTAAAATGTTGTATGGTGCTTTCATGAACAGTGTTATGTGTCATTCTGTACCCCGAATTTGTCATAAGTTTCCCACCTATGACTGGCATGCGATCTGGCGAAATGTCCACAACAAAATTTTATCTTCGGACATTCGCAGTGTTTGGTTGTGCTTTATTCATGACTTACACCCTACCAATGAACGACTTCATACTATTCGTCGTTCTGAATCTCCTAATTGTGTGCACTGCGGTCGAGTGGATACTATTTTGCATCGTGTGTCTGAGTGCACTGATACGACTTGCATCTGGACCTCTTTATGTAGATTACTTGCGGTGATCTGTCGTAAACCAGCTAACTATTTTGACCGCCGTATAGTTGCCTTTCCGGACTATGTGTGGTATCCCAATACAAAACTCAATGCCGTTAATTGGCTTATTGGGCATACTATTTATAATACTATGTCCTCTACGCCGAAGTGTACAGTGGAGGAATATTATTTATACTTAAAATATGCTCATCAGACTTTTCCTATGATCAATCTGCATGAAACATGTGTGTTTGCTAATTTCCTCAAAGTAATCTTCTAAGATTCCATAGTATACTTGGCTGATGTAATGTAACATCAGTGTTTGCAATGTAATAGTTATTACAGTTCAATAAATATATTTAAAAAAAGTGAGCTAGCGCAACACGCTAGTAAGGAAAATCGTTTTTCGCGTGAGTTCAAACCCTGTCTAAGGAAAGTTTACTTTATTATTTCTTAAAAAAAATATATAACACTTCTTTCGTTAAAATAAGATTAAAAATAATATTCAAATATTGATTTAACGATTATTTATTAAACGTTTCATTAAAATAAGCTTGCCCTTGTACTACACAGATCTGTAGTAGTAGTAGTAATAATAGTAGTAAAAGTAGTAGTAGCATTATTAGTATTAGTATTATTAGTGGTAGTAGTAGGAACGCTTTAGAAGCCCGACAGGGGTTGGTTGGGTTCTGTTCTCGACATCAAATTGGCAAGAATACAGAAACGTTTCGGATCGGCAAAAATGCCGACCGGTGACGTACAAACATGGTGGTCTTTGTTTTAGGCGTACGAGTAGCAGACCGGAATTCAATCGCAAATATCGACTAGTTAGAATCGTTGCATGTGCGAAAGGAAGTGTTCCCCGTAATCAGCTAGCTCTCAAGTTACTTTTAGAGCAATAAAACAAATCTGTTAGAATGTCCATTGGGGACTCAGAGGGAATTCACTAAATTATGAACATTACAGATTTTTTTAAAACAAAATACAGAACTCCTTTATTTTGAATCAAATACGGCGCGTCTATTATACTTGTACCAAATTTCATTAAAGTAAGTCCCCACGTTAAGCGGGTTTTCATATTCAGACTCAAACTATGAAAACATTTATGATCACTCCAACCCCAATCATTTCACAGATTCAACCTGTTGTATATAAGTTATTAGGACGTAAAGTCGAATGTAATTTATACGAAAAAGACTTATACATTGCAGGTTCTGTAACGTCCAAATATCCACCACGAACTCATAGTCGTACCGACATAAACAAAACCGAGTGTGGAGCACAAAACCACTTTATACAAAAGGCAAAAGAGACATTGTGGAGGCGTTTGAAGTCGTGAGCGGTTTGAGTGAATAATATGTCAATCGGAAGTTCATTTGTTCAAACCCTGTAAGTAATATTAGTCTTGTTTTAAAGTGGGTTCCTATTTTCACCAGAGGACTGAGAACAGCTTTTGAATAATTCTTTGGCAACTACTTTTCTTTCAAATTCGATTAGAAAGGAACATTATATGAATTGCCAATCTAAAATCCATAGCCGAAAACAAAATATTTAATATGTTCAATATTTCTTTATTATCCTTTGATTTGTAATGTAAATCTATTTATAAGCATTGGTGATTTCAGAAGATTCTTCCCGCGGGATTGTCAATGTATGAGGGACGGAAACCAGTAAAACAGCTATTAGTCCACTTTGAGCATGATCGAAAATATGGCTTTGAATGGGGAATTTTTTTGGGTCGACAGTGCCTCAAACTCTCCCACATGTCACCCCCTGAAATCATCACTGTTTCAAGGGTTTTCTTAACAAATAGAATATTACATTCATTTCTCGTTTCACGTTTTCAAATGGCAAAATCGTAACTTAAAGGGAATTATAATACGTATAAGAATAAAGAATTATAGAAGTAATGAAGTAAATATTATCGTGTAAGTTATCGATTTCTAGTCGGATTAAAACTTGAATATTTGAGTGGATTGCAATTTAAAGCAAATCATCTCTCTATATAATTCTTATTGGAAAGGCGTGTTAAACTCTAATTACATAATCAATATTTTTAATAGTATATTTTTATTGTAATATTTTTATTTTCAATGTTATATTCACTTCATTTCCCAAACGAAACTCTCGCAAATGTATGGTGGACTAGTGAATATTATCAAATAAATTATCATTTAATTTACGTAAATGCTGTATCGCCTCACTTTAAACTTCGTACGCTAACAAATAGTAATAATAATAATAATAATAATAATAATAATAATAATAATAATAATAATAATAATAATAATAATAATAATTTTATTATTAATAATAAAATCATAGTCATTATCTTTATCAGAATTTCTGATTTAGTCAATATATAAATTCCACGACGTCTCTATTCGAAGTTCTATTTAATCGAATCCGATAGAAACAGAAAGAGAAATTTCGAGAAATGGTAAAAGACAAATCTTACATTGATGGGACTCGAACTAACCTCTAAGGGTGATTCATCGTACGTATCTCAGTAACATGTCTCTATTTCCAATTCGGTATACACATTTTACAGTTATTTCCAATCACCATGAACGTCAGGGACACAAGCGGAAAAAAAATTAAAGACACTTAAAATTCTCCGAGCGGGAATCGAACCCGAGACGCCGTACACCAAAGGCACACGTGCTTGCCACTTGAGCGCCAGGGAGAACAAATGAAAGGTATTTTGTAGTGTCTGAAGTTTAAGTCTATTTCACCCTGACTAATATATCTATTGATCGTATGTGTATGTTCACCGTATTTGTTACTTTGAGGAAAGATTTATGTTATTGATATAGGTTCTATTACATATTCGTCCATAAATATTATATAAAGTATAATAATTATTCATGATTTGTCATGCAAATTCACTGGCGAATTCACAGTAGACAAAGAATGCAATTGGAAGGAGAGTTCGACAGGGATGATATCTTTTGCCGACATTATTTAATACCTATCTAGAGGAGATAGCGAAGAGGAGTTTACACAATGGAGATATTATTTCGTTAGGAGGTAAAATGATTAGGTGTATACGGTTTGGGGATAACATGGCTGTTGTTGCAGAATATAAAAAGAGTCAATAAGATGTTGAAAACTTGAGAAGAGTTTGTGAAGAATATAGGATGAAAGTAAATGTTAGAAAGACAAACTCTATGATGATTGGAACGAAGTGATCGCTGTCAAATATAGAAGTAGGAGCGGAGAAAATACAACAGGTGAGTAGTTTTGTCTGACAAGTAACACTTTCCAAGTGTAATACTCCGATTTTGATAAAATTTGCCAGGTATGAACTACACATAAAATAACGAATATGTGTTTTTTTTATTTTCTGCAGAAAAACTGTTTTAGGGGCAAAATCCCCCACCCAGAATTTTGGAAGTTGAAACCCGAAAATCAAGAAGTGCACCGAAGTAAATGAAATTGTGTACAGATAATGTAGAACTAAAATGATGGAATACGTGTTTCGTATTGTCCTAAAAAAAACGGTTTTGTTGGACACGGACCACTTCAAACATGTCATCATGAAATATCAGAAATACTAATAATAGTATGTCAGAAGTGCTTAAAATACATGAAGAACTGGAACGAAATTTTGTTGTAGTGACAATACGTAAAAAATTAAAGAATACGGATTTTTTATTTTCTGCGGAACAACGGTTTTAGGGGGGGGGGCAAAATCCCTCACCCAAAAGTTTGAAATTTGACGCTCGAAAGGCAATGAAACTGTGCACAGATATTGTAGACTTGAAAAGAGGGAATACTGTTTCGAATTTTCCTTTTAAAAGGAGTTGGGTGGGTCACAGACTTTCTAAGCCGTTGATTACGAAATATCAAAACTGCAATTCGGAGGGACCTTGGCCCTATTACTGTTTTGGGGGCCAAGGCTTCTCCAAAAAAAAGTAAATTTGACCATATAGTGCAGGAAGGGGTGGACCGAAGCAAATGAAATTGTGTGTAGGTATTGCATATGTTAAATAAGGTCTCTCGTGCTTCCATGTGTCCGCATCCGGATTGCTTCAAATTTGGAACGTCTACAGTAAATAGGAAATAAATCCGCACGTCTTTCTGTTTACGCGGGAAAACATTGTAAGGGTTAAAGGCGCCTCCCGAAATAATATAAAATACGCTATACTGTTTGTGCTTACTGTTGATGTACCAAATTGAAAGAAATCTGATGAGGACATATGTTAATCACGCAAGGCCTTATTTTACATACATAATATCTACACACAATTTCATTCACTTCAGTCCACTTCTTCTTGCCTTTCGGATGTCAACATTCAAAATTTTGGGTTGTAGCTTCTGCCCCCTAAAACCGTTTTTCCGCATAAAATAAAAAAATAAACGCGTTTTTTTTATGTGTAGCATCTACCTGCTAAACTTTGTCAAAATCGGAGTGTTAAACATGGGAAGTATTACATGTTAGACATGGTAGAGTTTAAACCAGGCCGTAGTCGCTCAGTGGTAGAGCGTTCACTTTTGGTGCATTCTATCTCAGTTCGCGCCAAGTGAATTTTGTGATTGACACATACCATGTGCGTGGGTTTTCTCAAGGTTCTCCCAGTCTTTTTTTCATTTCACCCTTTCATTTATTTCTCATCATCACCGTCTCTTTTAGCCTAGCTGACATATCCGTGGGATGTAAAGCTCAAAGATTCCATTTCATTGTACAGTGGGCAACAGAAATTCTTGATGTACAAAGTCCGCGTGATAGTCAACCCAACTAACTCCTGCTCCTAGATTAATTACGCCTTGTAGTAGCTAACATGGCAGCATGAAGTTGCCGCCAACTGTTAAAAGCACAAATCGTAAAAAGTGCCTTCGTGCAGAAGTGGAGCAAAACGCTGGCTGACGAAATAACAAAAGGGAGTCTTTGGATACTTGTAATCACAATAATTCTTGTTTGCATGATACACACGTAAAATTATACACAGCCACTTGAACAATATATGGATACCAAAGGCGCCGATGAGCAGATAACAGTCGAGGGACTTAGTTAATCTTATACTGTAATTAACTCAAATGAGGGATAATATAAACAAGTTTACTTAGTTCAGATAACTATACATATCCGCGTATCAAATAATATACGGATAGATTATGCGGTATATGTGGCATGTTATTTTCTTAACTAACTCAAAGCTTTGCGCTGAGTTTTGAAACTGTTAACAGTGATCCTAACTGCGAATGAATTAAAAATATGGATGGAAGAACCCAACTTCCAATGAAAATTTTGGGGGGTCTAACTAGGCCTGTGTTCCTATGTTCCGAAGCCACTGATTGATACGTAATAATACTTCGAAAGAAGAAATTATCCGATTTCATTATTCGCTAAATGTATTTTGAAAAATGCTAAATATTTTCATGCAGTAATTTATTTGTAAATATTAAAGTGCAAAATTCAATAACAGTCAAACAAATTGGAGAACGTACCCGTATTAACATATTTCCCGTTAGATTGGGAAATAACTAACTAACTAACTACGGCCTATGAAACCAGGAGGTTCAATGCCGCGTTCATAAAAGCTCTCCACTGACTTATATCCTTAGCTAACTGCATCCAGTTTCTATTTTGTATTCCAATCTCTGCAAGATCCATCTTAATATTGTCCTCCCATCTGCGCCTAGGTCTTCCTAATGGTCGTTTTCCGATTGGTCTTCTAGTCAATACTTTGAAAGCGTTTCTACTTTCTTCCATTCTAGCTACATGAACCGCCCACCTAAGCCTCCTAAACTTGACGACCCTAACAATGTTTCGTAAACCATATAACTTATGTAGTTCCTCGTTATGAAGTTTCCGCCATTCCCCATTCCTGTTCCTCCTGCGTCCGAATATTCGTCTCAGGATCTTGTGCTCAATTACTTTCAAATACCTTTGGGTTGGGAAATGTGTTAATATAATTAAATAAAGCTAAGCGTTTATGATTTGTATAATTGTTTTGAGAAAATATACACATTGAGCAGTAGCGTACGCAGGAATTTATTTCGGGAGGGGTCTAATCTTAATATGATGGTATTTTATATAAAAATTCCTAAAATTGCCCCGTGAAATTAGGCTAAATTTACACACACCTCGTAATTTCGGGGGGTCCGGACTCCCAGCCCCCTCCGCCTGCGTACGTCCCTGACATTGAGATACAAAGCGAAAGAGGGAGAATATAGTGGCAATAAACAACAACTTAAAAGTGCACGAAATTAACCGATAATATCAAATACAGAACCATTGACAGAATGAACTTTGCAACTCGTTTTCTCCACCTATCTCTTCCTTTATTCTCGGAATTATATCATCACTGAATTTCTCCACTGGATATTATTTATCTTTCATTTAGCAGCATCCAACTGGAGCTCAGCCTTGTAAATGAAACATAGTAAAAATGCAAAGATCGAGGAACAGAACCGAGCTCGAACTGCCAGATTAGGAAAGCACAAATCTAACCACTCACCCACAGCGTTACCTATTCTGCTTGCCTAAATATAGAGCCTTTTCATTTCGTTCAAAATATTAATAGTTTCTTGATAATAGTCAAATTAATTGGCAAACACAGATGTATGTATGGACATTTCCTTTTTGACCAAAGGGTGTAATTTAAAGACGCCATCGTGCAGAACTACACTGAGAAAAGTGATTGGGTTGAAATTGACCCTATTGGTGCATATTTTAACCCAACCACGTGGCTAAAACTGCTCCCACCCAAATAGGGTCAAAGCGTTTAGTTAAATTGGGTTGAAATAAATTCAACCCAACGTGTAGTTAAATGCAGGAGTCCAACCCAACGACCCAATTGGTGTAAAATCGCCTTACCGGTTAATACGTTTAACCCAACTTGGTGTACAATATGACCCAACAAAGTGTAAATTCCATTAACCCGATATTGCGTTTGACCAAACGTGTAGTTAAAAGTGAACAAGCGCGGGGTAAGAAATGACCACATTGTGGGGTCGCTTGCAGAAGGGAGGGAATGCAAATAATCCAACAGTGAAGTAAAATTAACCACGGTGGAGTTAAAACATGACGAAATAATGGGTTAAAAGAGTAAATGTCACATTAACCGTTACTGTATTTAACAAAACATGTGGTTAATATTCAACCATTACTTGGTTACAAATGCGACCCAATATACACAGCACAAAATTATTACCACTTTAATGTGTTACTTGGAATTTATTTCAACACCAAGGATTTTTTTTAAATAGTAAAGGGTTAGGGACTTAGGGAATTCTTTATTCATCATTTGTTGTCATTGTGATAATATTCCTAACCCTAGCCACTAGAGTGTTACGCCCTCTCTTTGGCACAGGTGTTATTACACATTAGTTTCATTGCATTTGTTGATGGACTATATGCAATTGTGAAATGAAAACGTTGAAGAAAAAAATATATATACATATCTAAACATGAAATCGTGTAGAAAACATTAAATATAAGTGCAGAAAAAAGAAATGCATATACAATAAACATATATATATATCAAGAGTGCTACTTTTTTAATGACTATGTAGAGAAAAGAGTGTATAGAGTTGTGTTTTGATGAATAAATATAATGCAGATGAAAGATGAAATGAAGTGCATGCACGCCACAATCACAGACACAGTGTTAAGAAGACAAATGCAGATTAGTTCTTCTGTCTCGGGGCGGCTCGAGACTGATGGTGACAGGGGGAAAGCCCAGTGTTAGTGATGAAATTATATATGGTGCAAAGATGGAAACAAATGAGAAAGATGATCTGGTATATGATAAATTTGAAAAATATCGCGCTCATCGGCGGTAGGATGCTCAGTATTGAGATACAACGTAAGAAGGATATTTAATGGTGTGTGCAAGTACCTATACGGGGCGTCAGTTTCAGCATCAGCCTGTAAAGTGTCAAGAAAAAATTCATGTGAGACAGTCAGACGAGAGAGTATGTATTTCAAACGGATATCTGCGAGATGTTGAGGCAGTTGAGGAAAATCGATATGCTCATAAGTGAGAAAGTTTGGATATGGCAGCCTTATACGATGCGCAAGTCGAATGGCATGACGTTCGAGTATTGACAATCGGTCATAGAATTTCGTGGGAGCGTTGCACCAAGCTATGCGTCCAAAAGTTAAGATGGGTCGATGGAACATTTTATATGCATTTAGTAGCAATGGCGCGTTTAGGCCCCATGTAGTTCCAGTTAGGCGACGTAGAAGATTGAGCCGGATAGTAGCCTTTTGGGATATTTTCTCAAGATGAGCCTTCCAATTTAGTTTGGAGTCGAATACAACCCCAAGGTATGAAGCCGTTGAGGTAGGTTGAAGATGATGGTCATTTAGTGTAATTTTGAGGTTTCGCGGATTGCGATGAACTTTGGAGCGGCGCTTCGGGGGTAAGAAGACCAATGCTTGTGTTTTCTCGCTATTGACAGTAAGCTTCCAAGTTTTGCACCACTGCATAAAGTCGTTGAGAGTGGATTGTAATATCGTGCTGATCTGATGCATAGTCTTGCCGAGAGCTAGAAAGGCCGTGTCATCGGCATATTGAAATAAAAACACGTTTTGCATTGGTTTAGGTATATCAGAAGCATACAGAATATATAAGAGCAGACTGAGGGCGGAACCCTGTGGAACGCCAGAATATGGAAATATAGGGTGTGAAATAGCAGATCCTATGTAAACATATCCTATACGATTAGTTAAAAAGGAATATATAAAGCGTAAGTAGCAGATCGGGAGGTTAAGCTTCTGTAACTTTTTAATAAGGCCATAATGCCATACTTTATCGAAAGCCTTTTCAAAATACATTAAGACTAGGCAAAATGGAAAAGCCTTGTTATATTGATTTGTGATTATTGTCGAGAGCCGAAGTAACTAATCATTAATTGAAAAGCCCGGTCGAAAACCTGCTTGGTGTATGGGTAGTAAGTTATGCTCTTGGATATGTAAATGGAGTCGCTGGACAAGAATTTTCTCAAAAAGCTTACTGAAGACTGATGTCAGTTGTATTGGTCGGTTAGACGTCACGGCGTGTGCAGGCTTTTGAGGCTTAAGAAACATACAGATTTTGGATACTTTCCAATCCACAGGGTAAAAGCCTGTACGGAGGATAAAGTTGTAGAGTGCAACAAGTAGTACAAGTAAAGAGAGAGGAGCTTCTTTAATTAGCCGGTACGAAATATGATCGATGCCGGGTGCAGTATTTCGCTTCTTATGAAGTGCACGTTGAAGTTCATGGGTAGTGATAGGTGCTGTAAGAGGATGGTCGATATCTATGACGTGTGAGAGTGATGGTTGTAACGCTGGAATAGAAGACAAGTCTGTGCGTTGACGAGGATTATGTGATATTGCAGGCGTAAAGACTGACTGTAATTGTGTTGCAAAAGCATAAGCCTTATTTTGGTCTGTAAATAAAGGAACAGTTTTGTCCAAAAGAGGATACGATATTTTAGTGCTTTTGCCCGTTAGTCTATGGAAGGTTTTCCATTAACGGCTTGGTGAGGCTTCATCGTTGAGTTTATTACAGGCACTGATCCAAGTGCGACGTTTGTATGCTGTGAGATAATTTGTAACAGTGCGTTGCCATTTTCTGTGTTGATGAAGACATTCTTTGTTGCCCGTGCGTTTATATTCTCGAAACTGTTGTCGTGATTTGTGTATTAGAGAGAGATAATGTGGAGGCAATTTTGGCTTAGACGGATAAATTTTCTCTACAGGTATAGCTTGCTGAGCACCGCTACGTACGGCGTCTGTGATATGGTTGACAACATTATACATTTCAGTTTCTGAAGTTGGTGGTTGAAAAGTGGAGACACGGGTGTTGACGGTGTGTCGAAATTGAGGCCAATCAGCTTTATCATATCGGTGGATAATATGAGGTTCTAGTTTTTGTAGAGATGGACGAATTTTTTTGATGGTGATTTTGATGGGACAGTGATCGCTCCCGATCCTGTCAAGAACCTTCACCTCACAGTCGTTCATAAGCGGGAGGGATGTAATTACTACATCCGGGGTTGTTTGGCTAGCTGGTCGAGTGGGGGCAGGAAGATTATGAATGTGAAGTTGTAATGTATTGGAAAGAAAGTCCGTAAAACGTTGTTTTTCTCTAGTGCTTCTGCTATGAATATTTATGTAAGCCATGATGATTATATTTTTAAAATTATGGGCTATATAATCGAAGAAAGTAAATGGTATTGGATGACCAGGGCGTATATATATAGTAGCTACATTGACTGTAAGAGAAGGATAATATATGGAGAATAAGAGGTGTTCAGGAAGGTGTGCAAATACAGTAGGATTGTACTGGCGACAAGGACGTTTGGGAGAAAAACCAATTAACACTCCTCCTTGAGCACGTGCGTGTATATCGTGGTAATCACATCGTTGAAGTTAGTAGCCAGAAAGTCGTGCTGAAGAGCCTGGTTTTAAAGCTGTTTCGTTAAGGGTTACGATATCGATTTGTTCTTCTAACAGAAGAGGTTCTAGAAGTACTTTATGCTGATGGAAAGATCTGATGTTGAGAAAAAGTAAAGTCAGAGCCATAATATGTGCTGCCATATTGGATTTAGACTGCTGTTTCTAGAGGTGCGATGTGAAAGTGAACGAAAGGTCCAGAATATGTTGCAGTAAAGTTAAGGTTAAAGAGAGATTTGGCTGATGAAATGGCAACACGAAGTATGTGCTCACGCTGAAAAGGAAAAACATTTTGTAACACAATTGTGATGTAACGAAGAAGATCTTCGACAGAGAGAGGTTGTGCGAAAGACTGTGAGGGTGGAGTTGCTTTGTCAAATCTTTGTACTGGCACTGTTAATTCTGGTCGTTCCGGTTCTGCGCGAGGTTTTCCCTTACAACGGTAGCTGTATGTTGGGTGATTTTCGTTACAGGTGGAACAGTTTCGTGGTTGTTGTTGATTTTTACATGATTTTGTGTCGTGAGGTTGACCGCAATAGCCACATTTAGATGGATTAGGGCATTGGTTTGTAAAATGAGCGTTATAAGTTTGGCATTTTTCATACCGAAGTGGTAAGGGCCATGGTGTCTTGGAAGGCTCGACACGATGAAGTTTCTTATAAATAGGAGCACCATGAGCTAACAGATAGTCAAGAGAGGTCTGATTTTGCGACAAAACGCGTACCATATAAGTAGGGCCAGTGCTATTTTTAATGCGAATGCATTTGTGAACCTCGATTCCTTCTAGTTTGAGTTCTTCAAGAACTTCTTCATCGCTAATTTCCAGTATAACAACAGAAAACATGGGTGGTTTTCGAGGACGGGGTGTTTGCTTTGTCTTCCGATCTGCTTGTTTCGTTAATTTAGCTGTTTTACCAAAGATTTCGTAGGACGCTTTGTTTCGGAGCGTTATGCCAAAATTCGGGTCTTTAGAGCGAATTATGAATCCATTTCTAGTTTTAACAATGTTTTCCATACTTGCTCGAGGCAGATACTTGATTATTTGTAAGAACACCATTTTAGGATGAGTATATTTGGTATCAAAGTCTGTGAGCAGAAAAGAATAGATGGGTTCTTTGGCTGTATAAAAAGATAAATTGCCAGAGCCAGTGTCCATAGCCGAGTCCAGGTTAGTAGGCAGAACAGGAGACCGAGATCTATCACGAGGTCACATACTTGATTGAACAGAATCACCAGAATCATTACGATCTCTGGGTCTAGATGTTCGTAAATAGGGTTGACTGCCCCATGAAAGATGCCTAGTACGACCGGAGCGAGATACAGTTTCACGCTCTACTGCAGAAGAGCTAGGAGCCGGCGGCCCCACGAATTGGGGTAGGTTCCTGTGCATTTGTCCAAGGACCAGCACAACCTAACCGTGTGATTTGACAAGAGTAGTGATGAAAATAATAATGAAGATGACAATGATGATATTCCAAAAATGCAAGCGACCATCCGTCAATCCCCTAAATAGCGTATGTCTGTGATGCTCACAAGTGCGTATGCTACACCTGATCCTCGCTAACAGATTAACAACTATAAGAGAGGCTGGGTTCTGCTCAAAGGTAAAGATGGGACACAAAGGATACATCGTGTTCCGAGCATATCAGAAATAATTCTATACTGGCTGTGAATATTTTTATTTCTCACAGCCAGTAAGTAGTCATTTCAAAGCTTTGCGCAATATATTTGGCATTTGTGCGAAGCAACAAATAATGTTCTATGTTTCCTATAATTGGCCAAAATAATCGTTTTTCAAATTTATTAAAGATTACAGCACTGCTATTTATGCATTGTGGTTTCGATGCAATGATTTTTTTTTCTTTTTGGCGCTATTTCCTACCTCTGTAGCCTTTCGCTTGGACCGGAGCTAACGTTGCTAATGTAATCGTGCTCTGTCAAGATATAACTCTGTATAATTTCGACGGAATAGACAGTAAATAACAAGCATGTGTTGTAATTTTTGTAGTACTTAATTGTACATGTTAATCAGCTTCCTTTAGACTATGTGTTTCACACATCATGACACTTTTCGTTAACCAGGTATGACCCAAGTGTTGGTTTCAAATACTCTCCAGTGACATATAGTCATTTTGTTGATCCAACAGTTAATGCAATTGGGTTGCAAGTGACCACCCATCGTTCCCAAACAACCCAATTTGGTTTAAATCTTTTTAACCACACCGCGTGGTCACGTTTCAACCCAATCATTTTTCTCAGTGTAGTCTTCAATATACCACATACCAAAAATCTCAGAAAAAAATATTTCTTCTTTACGGGATATAATGCTTAAGAAATGGAAAAATGAGCTGCTTACGTCACGGCAACACAGACAAGGGTTTTGGCGTTACGTCACAGGTCCATAAGCGCGCTGTGAGTGGCATTTTTTGTTTTCATATTGCAGTTTCTCACTGCAAACTACAAATAAATTTAGTAGAACAGTGAAAGAAAAATGACAAAATAAGTAATACAAACGTAAAGTGTTAATAAGACCTATTTTTCTAGCTTGAAATACATTAATGGTCATTTGTAATGTTCTATCATTACAAATATTTTAGATACTTATACACTTAAGGAGGATTAATTTACTATTGTATTACCCCAAAAACATTAGAGCCTAAGCTATATATCAGTTCATGCGCAGATTGAGAATATCTAGGCCATTATATATCTTTCCTTTATTTTGAAGATTTGTCATTAATTTCCATGCTATTATGCTACGGCTACAAATAAGCACTTTATGCACCAAAACAGCTCTTAATCCCTTGAAAAGTATTCATATTCTATTACATCATTTCACTTTTCTACTATTTACTATGCATATATAACGTAACTCGTTATATACAGTTCCTCAGTGTAATTACATCTAGATTGTGTTACTAAAATCACTTAAACAGTTTATGTTGCGTTTAGATTTCTTGACTTTTATTCTGGCACACACTTAAATACTCGTCCCATGATACTAAATACTAAATACTAAATTACTAAATACTAAATTAAATATTCGTCTCATGATTATGCGTACATCTTATTTTATGATGGTTCCTGAATTATATCGATTATTTACAAATATGATTGAGAGATTACGTATGTGTTACAAATAAAGACAAAAGTCATCAAAAATCACCTACATTCGATTCTCTTTCCTTTTCATATTTTCGTATTTTCTTCTTCTTCTTAAAACTGTTTTTGCATATTTTAACATCATACATTGCCCGATATTTAAAATTACACAGAAAATATAATGTGTCGTTGCAGATATTAGCAATCGGTCACCGCACACCATTGCCACAACTATTGTTATCTTAATGCTACAAGAATCGTATTATATAGCGCTTTACTTTCATATATTTCTACAAGAGAAATGCTTTTGTGGTCACCGCGGTGGTTTGAAGCTGAAGGAAGCTGTAGCGAATAGATGTGGACAGATGGCTAGGCTACCGAAAGACCATCATAAACAAGATAAGTGATCGATAACTTTTCTTCTGACCTAGGCGCCGGTTGTCAAACTTAGGCACCATAATAATACAATTTCATACATGGGCCTTCATAATTTTATTTTTGATTTAAGTTATTTATGAGCCAATCTGTTATTTCCAATTGGCTTGACTAACTGGCGTCCAGGAATTTTCGAGCCTGAACAAGAGGAATATTGACAGAAATTCATTATGTGTTACGTATGTTGTTACTTTACAATTTCAGCTTTTTCTTTTTAATAACCTCATACGAAATAGTGTTCTAAGTATAGAAACATCAGTTTATTTATATTCTTCTTCCCTTCAGATAGGCCAGTATTCCCGATAGGCTGCCCCATAAACTTTTCAAGGTAGGCTTGCAAATATGGTGATGAACTATAATATGGTTGGATTAACCTACCTAAATTCTACAGGCACCCCTAAATTTTTGGTGTGGTTACAAGCCTGCCTCAGCTCTGAGATAATTAATGTTTGGTATATGGTAGTACATTTGCAAAATATTATATCGTGAAAGTATTCTGTTTTGTGTTCTGAGGTTCAGAAGTAAAAAGAAATCATACATAAAAAGAAACATTTTAAGAGTTCAGTCTTTGTTAAGTTTCGTCCAGTAGATTGATTTCTCTTATATTCTTTCACTCACTGGGACAGAATATTGTGTTCATAATTCGTCATGACATAAATCACAAACATTCATTTCCAAAAGACGCATTAGATCAATAACAGAGTGCTCACCTGTAGTGTGAGTAGTACCTTGTTCAAATTTAAGCCATATGAATTTTTGATGGACAACATTGTGTCCGTGAGTTTTCTCGCGATTCAGACGTTTCTTGCAACATGACCATTACACTGATTCTTTTATAATCATTCACTCTCAATAATCATCCGTCTCCCTTTACCTACAAGATATATTCGTGGAACATAAAAGTTGAAACTTAATTTTATTTTAAACAGTAATAAGCCACTATAACTAGTTTGTTATCATTATTGTGAGACCACAACTGTTCATTTGTTGGTTTAAATGTAAACTCATGTGCTCAAAACACTTCAGCCAATTTGAAAATGTTCACATGGACAAGGGCGCCCATCAGGAAGGGGGGCAAGGTGAGGCGCTCGTACCCCCTAAGAGGAAATTATACTTGGGAATATCGAAAACCTAATAGAATGTTTACATTAGTTACAGCAAAATATGAAACTATATTTGAAACGTTGCTTATACTTGTCCCCCTTGGAAACCACAACATGGGCGACGATGCACATGGACTAATATAAACAATTTACGAGTATGTTCCATTTCTAAAGAAAAGGATAATAATTGCGAAAATATTATGATGAAATAATATTGCTAATGTGCAAAGTAGTTCGATAATGGCACTGGTAAATTAACAGAATGCTCATGAACATAATTATCGTCGCAAGTTTGTGCGTCCTTGTGTTGAACTCAATAGAGAAATTTGATTACTTTTACTTAGAAAAATGTCTTTTTCATGTACTATTTTCCTTCGGCTTCCCCCAGAGCGCATAACTATCGACTCCAGGATGAACTTGCATATAATAAATTAGCACTCTACTATCAAGTAACTACGCTTTTATATTGTTGAATTCTTGCCCTAAGAATGAATAAAATTCGCTTCGAAAGGCCGGTCGGTGACCGAAACATGAGAACAAGTGTGCCGATCCTGGAGGGCAGAGGGGGCCCGGACCCCCAAAGCTCATGTGGGCCCTTACTGTATTTGTGAATATACAATATTTTTCATAATTTGAGTGGAATTTGTCTTAAAATTTTCATATATATATATATATATATATATATATATATATATATATATATATATATATATATATATACCTTCTGCACCTGAATACGCCCCCAAATTTACAGAGAAATCGGCGCCCTTGCATGAGAATAGTAATTAGTTTCTTACTTTAGACTCCAAACAATGTCAATAATATAGCAAATTAGTACCCTTCAACTTTGTCCCAAGATATTCAAGTATATTCAAATAATTAGTAATAAATATATAAGTAAATAAATAGTTTGCCTTTTAAATAAACCTTAAATTATGTTACTTTTTTATCCTTTCTGTCATTAGCAACGTCGTACAAATTTGAAAAAAAAAATGCATCCTATCTTTCGCTAAGCCATTTTCCTAGTGCGTGGCGCAGACCTTTTCCAGTGTATCGACCGGTGGCATATTTACGGATCCTAAACGTTTTAGATATCCTCTGAACTGATTGGCCGATACAGATACGACATCACGAGTCATGACCTAAATATAGCATAAAGTAAACGCTAAATGCTGTCGGCCCTCGTAGCCGAGTGAGCTAGCGCAACATGTTAGTAAGGAAAATCGTTTATGGCGTGGGTTCAAACCGTGTCTAGGAGACTTTTCTTTACTATATCTAAAAATTTTCATAACACTTCTATCGTTAAAATAAGATTAAAAATAATATTCAAATAATGATTTAACGATTATTTTTTAAAATTTTCATTAAACTTTTTTCATTAAAATAAGTTTGCCCTTGTACTATACAGATCCATAGCATGAATAGTAGTGGTACTACTACTACTACTAGTAGTAGTAGTACTAGTGCCAATAATACTAATAGTAGTAGTAAAAGTATTACTATTAGTATTAGTAATAGTAGGAACGGGTTAGAAGCCCCGCAGGGGTTGGTAGGGTTCTGTTCTCGACATCAAATTGGCAAGAATACTGAAACGTTCGGGACGGCAAAAATGCCGACCGGTGACGTACAAACATTGTGATCTTTGTTTTAGGCAAACGAGTACCAGGCTGGAATTCAATCGCAAATTTCGACTAGTTAGAATCGTCGCATGTGCGAAAGGAAGTGTTCCCCGTAATCAGCTAGCTCCGAAGTTGTTTTTAGACCAATAAAACAAATCAGTTGAAATGTGCATTGAAGACTTAGAGGGTATTCACTAAATTATCAACATTACAGATTTTTTAAAACAAAATACAGAACTCCTTTATTTTGAATCAAATATATTCGCGTCTATTATACGCGTACCAAATGTTATATAAGTAAGTCCCCACGTTAAGCGGGTTTGCATATCCAGACTCATAACTATGGAAACATTTATAATCACTCCAACCCCAATCATTTCACAGATTCAACATGTTGTATATAAGTTATTAGGACGTAAAGTCTAATGTAATTTATACGAAAAAGACTTTTACATTGGAGGACCTGTAACGTCCAAATATCCACCACAAACTCATAGTCGTAACGACATAAACAAAACCGAGTGTGGAGCACAAAACCACTTTATACAAAAGGCAAAAGAGACATTGTTTAGGCGTTTGAAGTCGTCGAGCGGTTTGAGTGAATAATATGTCAATCAAAAGTTTACATGTTCAAACCCTGTAAGTAATATTAGTCTTGTTTTAAAGTGGGTTCCTATTTTCACCAGAGGACTGAGAACATCTCTTTGAATAAGTCTTTGGTAACTACCTCTCTTTCAATTTCGATTAGAACGGGACATTATATGAATTGCAAATCTAAAATCCATAGCTGGAAACAAAATATTAAGCATATTCAATATTTCATTATTATCCTTTGATTTGTAATGTAAATCTATTTATAAGCATTGGTGATTTCAGAAGATTCTTCCCGGAGGATTGTCAATGTATGAGGGACGGAAACCAGTAAAACAGCTACTAGTCCACTTTAAGCATGATCGAAAATATGGCTTTGAATGGGGAACTTTTTTGGGTCGACAGTGTCTCAAACTCTCCCACATGTCACCCCCTGAAATCATCACTGTTTCAAGGGTTTTCTTAACAAATAGAATATTACATTCATTTCTCGTTCCACGTTTTCAAATGGCAAAATCGTAACTTAAAGGGAATTATAATACGTATAAGAATAAAGAATTATAGAAGTAATGAAGTAAATATTATCGTGTAAGTTATCGATTTCTAGTCGGATTAAAACTTGAATATTTGAGTGGATTGCAATTTAAAGCAAATCATCTCTCTATATAATTCTTATTGGAAAGGCGTGTTAAACTCTAATTACATAATCAATATTTTTAATAGTATATTTTTATTGTAATATTTTTATTTTCAATGTTATATTCACTTCATTTCCCAAACGAAACTCTCGCAAATGTATGATGGACTAGTGAATATTATCAAATAAATTATCATTTAATTTACGTAAAAGCTGTATCACATCTTTTTAAACTTCGTACTTTAGCTAATAATAATAATAATAATAATAATAATAATAATAATAATAATAATAATAATAATAATAATAATATTATTATTATTAATAAAATCTTAATCGTTATCTCTATCAGATTTTCTGGCTGAGTCAATAAATGAATCCACGACGTCTCTATTCGAAGTTCTATTTAATCGAATCCAATAGAAACAGAAAGGGAAACTTTGAGAACAGGTTAAAGACAAATCTTACTTTGATTGGACGCGAACTAACCTTTACAAGTGATCTACGCGCAAGCGGTTTAGACTATTTTTTTTCTTTTTTTAAGTTAACTGATTCACCAAATGTGTCTCAGTAACTTGTCTATGTTCTACTCGGTATACACAGGGGGGCGCAGTGGCTCAGTGGTAGAGCGTTCACCTCTGGTGCTTGGGGTCCCGGGTTCGATCCCAGCCCCCGCCAAGTGAACTTTGTGGTGGACAAACACCGTGCTCGTGGGTTTTCTCGGGGTACTCCCGTTTCCTCCCACTTTCTTCATTCCACCATTTTCACTCATCTCTCATTATCACCGTCTCCTTTAGCCTAACCGGCATAAGCGTGGGACGTAAAACTCAAAGATTTCATTTCATTTTTTTTCGGTATACACATTTTACAGTTATTTCCAATTACCATGAACGTCAGGCACACAAACACAAAAACATTAAAGACAGTTAATATTCTCCGAGCGGGAATCTAATTCAGGACGCCGTACAGCAAAAGCACACGTGCTAGGCACTAGAGCGGCAGGGAGAGCAAATGAAAGGTATTTTGTAGTGTCTGAAGTTTAAGCCTATTTCACCCTGACGTAATATGTTTATTGATCGTATGTATATGGTCACCGTATTGTTATTTTGAGGAATGATGTGTGTTATTGTATATTCTCTATTACATATTCGTCCAAAGATATTACATAAAGTATAAGAATTATTCGTGATCTGACATGCAAATTCACTGGTGAATGCACAGTACACAAAGAATGCAATTGGAAGAGTTCGAGAGGGGTGATATATTTCGCCGACATTATTTAATATCTATCTAGAAGAGGCTATTGTTCAGCAATATAAAAGGAAAATCAATAAGATGTTGAAAACTTGAAAAGAGTTCGTGAATAATATAGGATGAAAGTAAATGTTAGAAAGATAATATCCATGGTGATTGAAACGAAGTGATCGCTGTCAATTATAGAAGTAGGATCGGAGAAAATACAACAGGTGAGTAGTTTTGTCTGAGAAGTAACACTTCCCAAGTGTAAGACTCTGATTTTGATAAAATTTGCCAGGTATATACTACACATAAAATAAACAAATATGTGTTGTTTTTTTTTTTATTTTCTGCAGAAAAGCGGTTTTAAGGGCAAAAACCCAGGCACAAAATTGGGAAGTTGAAGACCGGAAGTCAAGAAGAAGTGCACCGAAGTGAATGAAATTGTGCACAGATATTGTAGTCTTAAATGAGGGAATTCGTGTTTCGTATTCTCCTAAAAAAACGGTTTTGTGGGATGCGGACCCCTCCAAAGATGTCATCGTGAAATATCAGGAATGCCAATAATAGTACGTCAGAAGTCCTTTAAGTACATGACGAACTGAAACGAAATTTTGTTGTAGTGACAATACGCAAAAAAAAAAAAAAAAATAATAATAATAATAATAATAATAATAATAAAGAATACGGATTTTTTTATTTTCTGCGGAACAACGGTTTTAGGGGGTAAAATAACTCACAAAAATTTTGAAATTTGACGCTCAAGAGGCAGTAAGAAGTGGATCGAAATCAATGAAACTGTCCATAGATATTGTAGACGTGAAATGAGGGAATATTGTTTCGAATTTTCCTTTAAAAAAAGAGTTGGGCGGGACACAGACTTTCAAAACCGTTGATAACGAAATATCAAAACTGCAATTCGGAGGGGCCTTGGTCCTAATACTGTTTTGGGCGCCAAAGACCCCTCCGAAAAAAATAAATTTTACTGTAGTAGCGCAGGAAGGAGTGCACTGAAGCAAGTGAAATTGTGTGTAGGTATTGCACACGTTAAATAAGATCTATCTTTGTTTCCCAAGTGTCCGCATCCGATTTGCTTCAAATTTGCCAAATCAGTAGGAAATAGGAAATAAATTGACACGTCTTTCTGTTTATGTAGAAAAACATTGTAAGGGTTAAAGGCGCCTCCCGAAATACTATAAAATACGTTATTCTGCTTGTGCTTACTGTTGATGTACCAAATTTGAAGAAATCGGATGAGGACACATGTTGAACACAAAAGGCCTTATTTTACATATGTAATATCTACACACATTTTCATTCTCTTCGGTCCACCCTTTGCGACACCCAACGCTGTGGTCCACCCAACAATTATTATTATTATTATTATTATTATTATTATTATTATTATTATTATTATTATTATTATTATTATTATTATTATTATTATTATTATTATTTCCAGGAAAATTAGAATCATGTATTGCCTTACCTTACGTCTACAATATCTGTGCAAAATATAATTCACATCGGTTCACTCCTTGCCTTTCGGACGTCAACTTTCAAAATTTTGGGTGGCAGCTTTTGCCACTTAAAACCGCTTTTCCGCAGAAAATAAAAAGCACGTATTCGTTTGTGGGTAATATCTACCTGCTAAATGATATTAAAATCGGAGTGTTAGACTTGGGAAGTATTATAAGTTAGACATTTACAGTTTAAACCAGGCCGCAGTAGCTCAGTGGTAGAGCGTTCACTTCTGGTGCATTCTATATCAGCACGCGCCAAGTGAACTCTGTCGTTGACAAACACCGTGTGCGTGGGTTTTCTCGGGGTACTCCCAGTTTTTCATTCCACCCATTGATTTATTTCTCATTATCAACGTCTCTTAGCCTAGCTGACATACCTTAGGACGTAAAACACAAAGATTTCATTTCATTCTAGAGTTTAAATTCCCTTTTCAGCAGCGAGGCTATATGATACAGAACCTACTGATTAACGTGGAATCCGAACCACATGAGTTATTATTATTATTATTATTATTATTATTATTATTATTATTATTATTATTATTATTATTATTATTATTATTATTATTATTATTATTATTATTATGTTACGTATTACTTGAGATGCAAACTATAGTTGCAGTATTGTAGATGGAATATTGCCTAACTGATAATGCTTATGAGAATTGTTAGTTTTCTACAGGGGTAGGTCTACTCTTCCCAACCTGGGAAAGCAGTTATTACGTAAATTGCTCTTCCACTCTTCAAATAAAGCACTGACTAGCACATAGCACTGGAAAAGGATTAACGTTTAAACAGGAAAGTTAAACTTACATATTTTTTCTGTAAAACAGATGATTGGTTAGCTTTAGTTGATGAATGTTAAAAAAGTAATGAAAGGCATTAATTTCTTTATACGACAAATAGCCGTCGTTTCTAAAGAGAGCAGAAACATAGCAAGTAAACTTAAATCGAAACCTCTGCTGAGCTAATACTCACAGAACCGTCTTTTAGCATTTTGATTTTGTTTTATGCCTAGAGGCATTTACAAGGTTAGTACAATATTGTCTGTTAACTTGTAAAAATTGCTTGAAGGAAAGTGGAACAGAATATTTTAGAATTGTGCAGTGCTCACTTTAAGTCAAACATGCATTGAAATAAGGAGGGAATTCTGGCTTTTAGCAAATAAAAATACTTTTTTATGAGTTGTTAGAGCAACCAACTGCACATAGTGATAGAAATAGAAGCTACTGCTACAAATAGAAGAGATTTAAATGTTTCAGCAAAGTAGAAATGTGCTTCGTAGCAATTGAATCCCGACTATGAACAATTATGACCTCAGCGAGATTCGTACACGGAGTCCATGAGTTCGTTAATAGTCCATTACTTCACCGTCTGACCTGCGACTATTTGCTTGCTTTTGCTGGTATATCAATGTATTCCGGGACAACTTTGGAACATGAAAATTAAAGTGAAAGAATTAGAATGATGAACTGCCTACTATTGCAACCCTAGTTTGGTATTACAACATTACGCAAACTCTATTTTATATACAACCATTATTATACATTTCATTTTCATTAACTTGCTCTTATGATAACAATACCGATTTCCTAATTAAATTCAATGTATAGATAATTGTTTAGTTGAATTGATTTTGAATTTAGCGTCCTTTTCAGCAGCGAGGCAATATGAGGCGGAACCTACTGATTAACACGGAATCCGAACCACATGAGCTCCAGCCGGAATCGAACCAGGGCTTCCCAAACCAAATGTATAGATAATTGTGTCTTATATAGCAGCTAATATCGACTCTGTGGTGGACAATCACCTTGCTCCTCTGTTTTCTCGGGGTTCTCCCGTTTCCTCACACTTTCTTCATTCCACTATTTCATACACTTCTCATCGTCACCGTCTCCTTTAGACTAACCGGCATTTGCGTGGGACGTAAAACTAAAGATTTCATTTTATGTTTCTTGCTATAAAGTATAAAATAACTAAATATTTAATGTAAATAAATGAGAAACCTAAGATATTTCAGATTACTGAAATTGCGATTTGTTTCAATTTTAAGCATTATACATCTATATGATTGATCAAGTTGCTTTATAAAGATGCAGATTATGAATTATACGAAGTTTTTCAATTCAGCCTTGCCTCCTCTATTTTTAATGAACTCGATTGGTATGTTATCTATTCCGGTTGCCTTTCCATTCCTAATCTCGGATATAGCCTTTTCAAACTCATCCCGAAGAATACTAAATCCTTTATCATCCTCGCCTACTTCATTTTCCACTTCAACATTTAGGCTACACGGTCTATCCCTACTCTCATATAAGTCTTCAACGTATTCTTTCCACCTTCCAATGGCCTCATTTCTCTCGCTGACTACCTTCCCATTCTTATTTTCTACTGCCATCATAATACTCCCTTGTTTCCTTCGAAATTCCATAGATTTCACCTCCTTGTACATTTCCTCATATTTCCCAACTCTTTCTAATTCTTCTATGTCCTTGCATTTTCTTTTGTAAAGCTCTTCCCTTGCTCTGTCTGTTTCTCTTCCTAATTCATTATTTAACTTTCTGTACATCTTTCTGCCCTCTTCTGTATCAACCTGTTTCCACATATTCCTCTCCCTCATTTTCTGCAACATTTGCTCTGTAACCCATGGTTTCTTAGCAGTTTTGTGTTCGAGGTAAACTACTGCTTCTTCTGCAGACTGCTGTAAGCAACGTTTAATATGTTCCCACCGTGCGTTACTACCTGCGCCTATCCTTTCCTCGTTTGAACATTTTTCTTCGAATTTTTCAGCGAAAAGATTTCTTATTTCCTCGTTTTTTAACTTTTCATTATTCAACACTTTGTTACCTACTTTTCTTCTGCCTACATTTTTCAGTTGAATATCTACTTCGGCCATCACAAGATTATGATCAGATAAAATATCAGCCCCGGGAAGGGTCTTCGCGTTCTTAAAGCTATTCCGATACCTGTCCTTAATCATAACATAGTCTATCTAATATCTTCCGCCGTCTATTGGTGATTTCCATGTATATCTTCTTCTCTTGTGCTGATTGAACCAAGTGTTCCCAATTACTAGTGAATTCTGTCTACAGAAATTCACCAGTCCTTCTTCCCTTTCACTTCTTTCACCTAAACCATATTTGCCTACGATACTACCTTCCTGTTTTTCTCCCACAACTGCATTGAAATCTCCCATTAGAATTATGCATGCACCCTTCTTCTCCCTATCTATAATTTCTTCTATTTTCTCATAATTTTCCTCTACTTCTTCAGTTGCATGCGAAGTCGTCGGTGCATATATCTGTATCACCACTAGATCCTTTGTTTTCCCTTTAAGACTTAACTCTATCATCAATAAATTTTATAAACACTTTCACTACCTTCTCCTTTAAGCGCTTTCCAAGAATTATACCTACACCATTATGACCGCCTTTTTCATTACCTGAGTAAAACATTCTATATCCTTCGCTGTTCAATACCCCATTACCCTCCCATTTGTATTTATGTATGCATTTTTTTAATTTATTATGATGTAGATCCTTTATAAATAATAATGTTTCCAATATGTGTTTTGTAAGGTTTTCATGTATTTTTTTAAATGGTCATTTTCTGTGTATCTTCTTATTTTTTCTTTGTTACCACCGAAATTTGAAGGGGTATGTATTAAAGTTTTGTTACTTGTTGATTTAATTGCATGTATATTACGTATGGAGGAAATAACTGACCGGCAGATCACCAAGGTCAAGCACCAAGAAATTAATCTTGTCTAGGATGGAGAAATCATCATAATGGCGAGATGGAAAGTTATAAACAGTTCTTGGACAATAATGGATAAGGAAAAGCCGGAAGTGAACATTCTAAACAAATATAATATATTGGATTTGTTTGATTATGTTGAATTGGACGGTATAGTATGTGACTTTATATTTCAATAGTAGCAAAATTGGTGATCATATCTATTCGTGTTTATTTATTTATTTATTTTTTTGTTATTGGGAACTTTACATAAACAATACTCAAAAAAACTGCAAGGAAAGATTATCTTATATCCACAAATTTATGTATATTTTGTAATTATTTCTTTTGGATCCCGTTCATGTGAACGAGTGTAAAGTTGGGTTCATGTGAAATGGTTCAGTCCGCTTCTCGGGCGCCAGTGTCACAAATATGATTTAGTGACATTTCTTATTATTTAATTTGCATTTGTTAAATTACCTCATATTATTTCAGTTCATTTTCATATATTCAAGTATCCAAAGTTATTTTTGTAAGTTGATTGAATGTGTATTTGTATGTGTGTCAATGTTACAAATAGCGGCAGGGTACAAAACTCAACTTGTATGCAAGCGGTGCTCAAATTTCAACAATTCACTCACACAGACTGGTTTTTGCGCACCGAAAGACCTTCGTTTCTAGGCAGAAAAATTCTGATTGGCTGAATCCAGTCATTTTATTCTTTTAGCAGCAAGAGAAAGGAAAAGAATAAGAGCAGTGTTTGTCATAAAAAAGAACGTGTAATTTCGTGAATGTGTTCCAAAAGAAGTGGTGTTTGTAATCTTAGATTTTAATGAGTGCTATAAGACTTTTAAAGAGATCTATAGTATAAAGGTCCGCGTAAATGGATATTCAAGATGTAGAGTCAACGTAGTTTTCGTCGCTGGATTTGAATGGGCAGTTTCTTGCTCTAGAAAACGTAAAGGAAGGCTAGACATAAGTACACGAGCTTAGATGCGCGGCTGTTATGGAAAACAAGGAGAATCGGTTAATATACTCAGAATCTTTAAACATTCGGAACTATATTAAACTCAACTGTATTATCATTGTGTGTTTGTAATTACTTCAATTCAACTAGCACCATTAAAATTAGTATTATTACTGGATCTTGACAATCTTCCAAGATTTCAACAACCTTTTCAAATTGTTGATGCAACCCTTTCTGAAGTGTACGGAAACCATTCAGTACGGCGGGAGGGAGGAATTACCAGGGAAAAAAATGTGTTGAGCTATTGCTCTCTAAACAATAATAATTTGTCAAATGTCTATCACACCTGAGGGAACAGTTTTCAATAGTTAAAGTGGACGAGGTGGCCCCTCAAGGCCATTTTCCGCTTTGGGTCGGTGATAATCTCCTAATAGAATTTGCATATTGTATCGCGGGAGTTGGTCAAATATCCGTTCCACTTCTTCGTAAAAACCGTCTTTTATATCGTCATCCTTATCTTCAGTTGGGGCGAGTGCATTTAAAACTATATTATCACACCACCGTCCCTTAAGAGTAATAAAAGAAAGTTTGTCACTAACAAATTCAACCCGTTTAATTGCTGGTAATATACGTTTATGAAGGAAAATTCTGTTCCTAACTGGTGATTTTTATTTCCTTCCCCGTAAAAGAACGTAAAATTTCCAGAATTCACAGATCCATTTCCTTTCCACCTAACTTCCTGAACTCCTAGTACGTCCATCCTGTATTTCTCTAACTCACTCGTTACGGATTGCAACGCCCCTCCCCTATAAAGACTCCTAATATTCCATGCTCCAAATCTCATGTCCATTTTCTTTTGCTGAGGTCGTGCCAAGTTATCAGTCCTTGTCCGAGGCTTTTGTGAATATTTCTGAACAAGTGCTTTTCTGTTTTACAGGATGAGGTTGTTAGCCATACCCAAACCCCCAAGCTGGAGGACGATTCCTAGTCGGCTGTCCGCGACTGCTTATTCAGTATATTCGCAGCTAACCCCTATATCTAGAGGCCTTCTCCTCGATTCCGCAACCTGAGGACGCGCCATGCCGTGGTGACAGGAACCTACGCTGCATGGGAATTATCAATATTTGTAAAGAAAATTATGCATTTTCTGGTACTGGCATAGGAACCACATTCTGATAGTTTAGCGTATATCCCACAAAAATGTCAACTGAGGAACGAAAAAAACCCCCGTGAACTTATTTCCCTTGGCTGCTCTTTGTGTCCAAGAATATCACCCCAACCGTAATCATTGGAAGATTTACTGGGTTCGAGGCTTTCAGTCTGAAGCTCACACAAAATTGTAGGATTTTTACAAATTAATGTTAGTATTTCGTATGCGCATGAGCTTCAAGCCCCCAAAACGTCCATCATTTTTTCTTTAACGAAGCCTTTCTGAGTGAAGGTAATCTCAAACTATTTTTTTTTTCTGGATCTGCCAACGTTCGTAATTTATTTTCCAACAATAAATGCATTCCAACATCTACCTAAATATAAAATTTACCTAAAATCAGAAGGCAGGAGGTGCCAGTAGTAATAATTTGCTATATAAGAGGTTATTTTGGATAGGTGTAAATTAACCCTGATTAGAGGCTGAACGTACCTACTCCCAGTTTTATTTTTTCTATGTAAACTTCGAGTAGTATTTCTTGCGAATATTTTCCGCCAAATACATCTCCAGAAGGAAAATACGGAAGAGTGAACATTTACAAGTATGCAAATTACATATGACAGTTAGTCTTGTTGCATTATATATTCTGAATAAAAGAAAAGTAAATCTTCGAATTTTGTACTGTGTACTGTTTAGGCTAGGGTATTGAAGACGGCGATGATGATAATGAACAAAGTGGTAGAATGAAAAAAATAATAGGAGGAAATGGCGCAATCCGAGAAAACTCACCCAAACGGTATTTGTCAACCATGAAAGCCATTTGACACGAGCTAGGATCTAACCAGAGACCCCACTCACAAGAGATGAACCCTCTACTACTGAGCCAGCATGATCTAAATAAAGTTTTGATGTAATCAGTGAGAGATGGGTTATTCTTTCTTGTCTTGGTAAATATTGGCCACTTCCTTGTAAAAATATGACGATTTCTTTATTCTTTTTCTCAACAACACAATATTGATAGTACCTATATTTAAAATCATAGCTTTCGACCGATCCGCTCTGAAAACATCAAAAATAATTGAAAGCAACTAAATTCCTCAGGTTACACGCTTAAATTCACGCACAATGTATGAGTTGCATCTCGTGAGTAAACTAACGTCCTTAGTTTACGTGCAGAATTTACATGAGTAAACTCACGGTAGTTATGCTGGGTTACACTGCAGACCATTAAAAATAGGTGTTTGCTTGAGGGACAATATTGATAAATATATTCCGAGTGCAGAATTCCTTGTAATGAAAGATTATATCAGCTTTGCGAAACGAAGATGAAGAAGAAGCGCATTCTGTACTATTTGTAATGTGTTTTATTTATTCATTTGAAGAGTATTTAACATTTGAGGCTGTTTTTGGAAATATATTTTTTTTTTTTCATAGATTTTATGAGTGGTGTTTGAGGCTGCATTTGTATTTGTTGTTTTAGTGGCCAATTCCATGCCCCCCTTTTTTATATTAAGATCATAGAGAAAGGAAACCTCTTGATCTTCCAATAGGAAATTTGCATACTAAGAACTAATGAAACTGTGCGTTCATAAAAATGTCGGGCGAAATATGTAATATTTTAATTGTAGGTTTTATAAATCCCAACAAGCAAGAGTAGCACTTACCAGTGTTGAATATCGACACCATCCTGGTTTCTCAGCCCATTAATTTATATGAGGAAACATTCTATTTATTCTTTGAAATAAACGAGAATTTTAGGAAGTTAATTTCACTGATTTCTTCTTGAGATCTTTAAATGTATAATATGCTGAATTTAGTTACTGTATTACGCAATTTTAATATTTATAAATAAAAACTAAAGCAATATTACATTAAATATAAGAATATTTTAAAGGGAGAGACACTTAAATAAGCCAGAATGAAAAATTAGTAAAATCAAACAATTTAAGTCCCGTCCATTAAAAAAATACATTCTCATATAAATCAACGGGCTAGAAAAAAAATCAACATCCAAGAATACACACACACCTTTTCTTTCACTAAATCATTTTGGAAAGCTACCCTGAAATAATGGTGTGTTGTTTGCCAGAACTTGATTTTGGTGTTGTTTGTCACAATATTTTTATTGTGGATATATTCCTCTTCCAGTTCCTATTCCAGTAAAGATTAGCACATACCTCACGAAACATCTAAATGTCGCAGGACACTTTTATTTGTATTGATTCCTTGCAAATAAGTGGTGAGTGTTCTCGCCTTCGGGACGAGAGAAGTCTCATATAATCTCGCTGCTGAAAAATATTTAGCTCCAATGAATAAAAACATCCTAAACTTCACGATAACTTCGTAAATTGACACTTGCATTTCTCTTTAAACGGAGTCCTTTATGTTAACTCATTTTATATAATGTACTGTATTTCCGTTATATTATGCAACTTAAGAAACGGCTTTTATAAACTTAAAGAACTGTATAGATAAATCGAAAATTAGAACCACACTATGGTTGTCATTGTCAAAAGTATTACACATGACCTGTAGACTCAAAGTGGTGTTATGACGTAATTTTCATTTTCACAAACATTTTACTTGAGCTTTCATTAACTATAATTGGTGTTTTAGCAATATACAGGCTATAATCAACTCACGGTTTCATATTTTATATTCTTAAATGCGAATTATATATTAAGAAATATTCATATGTATTCCATTCTAGCAGGACAATATGTTCTCAAGCATATAATTTAAAGTAGATGCTGTTCTTGAGGGAAGCCACATAGTTAAAAATTTAGTCTTCTTGCTTCAATGTAGGGGAAAAAAGGTGATCTGATCAAGTTAGAAGGTGCGGGACATAATTGGGAACACTGTTGCAGGGTACCAGTTTCCTAAACAACTTTCATATATATATATATAGGGTGATTAACTAAGAACGTACCAGGCCTATATCGAAGATAATACTGCACGTACAGCCTTCAAACCAAAAAATTGTATTACCAAATCATATGTGTAGAATGCAATAAAAATAGTAGCGAGACCAGTGGCGTCTCGTTAATACCTCCAACGGGGGCCATCTGTAAAGTTTGACGGTTGTTTGTGCCTCCATTGGAACAAGCGCACAATGGGAGAGATGCCGAGAGGAAACACTTTGGCATATTTCTTCTGCTGTGGCAGCAACACGATCGCATTACGAGGTCAAAGTCAGATGATGAAAGGGTTTCTGCATGCGGAACCAAAGGGAAGAGTAAACCCTGGTCTGAAACGAACGGGACGTACAATTGTATATACGCGGAATCACACCGTGTAAGTGGCGACAACAATGGCGTCAGCAAGAGACCATGACGGCGGGAGGGTACATACTGAAACAGTAAGCAGAGGTACATTTACTGCTGTTGAATGAAGCTCTAAATAGGGAACCAATGACATATGCAATATTTGAAAAGAGTGGTTTCCGTATGGCTGCGACAGAAGCGCAGTGGATGGTTAGAACTATGATGAAAGGCAATGTAAGATGCAATAACAAAACGGAAGAAGAAGCTTTTAGTTGCAACGAAGGAAGACGAACCGATTGTGCTGTTGTCAAAGCATGGAACAAAACATAGGGACAGAAAGCTGAGCCGTTGCAATCAAGCCGTTGGAGAAAGATGAGCAAAGAGCTAAATAATCAGCTTAATTTCTACGGAGTTTAGTAGCAACACCCTGGCTTTCACAATTGTTCAAAGTGATGTCCCCGAACAGCAATACAGTGATTTACTCACTGTACGTAATTGAAAGCAACACATTCCAACTCGGCCACGTTGATGATCCGGAATGCGGTTGTAATGCGGTCTTGCATGTAGCGAATTGTAGTTGGTCGGTTGACATACACAAGATTCTTAATTCATCCCCAGGAATAATAGTCCATACAAGTAAGGTCGGGCGACCGCGGAGGAAACTGTGGATTGGAACCTCTTCCGATCCAGCGTTGCGATAATAGAACATTTAGCTATTCCCTACACACGGCAGCATTATGGGCTGGACAGACATCTAATTGAAACCACAGCGTCTGACGTATATGGAGCGGTATGTTTTCCAATAGAGGCTGTAGACTATGTCGCTAGAAATCACGAAACATTGCACCTGTTAAATGACCAGTAAACATCCATGGCCCAATGACCTGAGTCCCTACAATGCCACCTCACACATTAATGCGCCATCGATGTTGCCGATTGACTTCTCTCATCCAGTTAGGATTCTCCGCTGCCCAGTAATTTGCATTGCGGAGATTCACATTGCCATCACTGCAGAATGTCGCTTCATCAGTCCATAAAATGAAGTGAATGAAATTCGAATGTTCTCTCACGCGATTGACCACCCAGTTGTAGAACAGAAGCCGTAATTACAGTCCGCATCACTTAGTTCTTGATGCAGAGAGAGGTGGTACGGGTGAAAATATGATTTCCACAGAATATACAGGACACTACCTTGACTGATACCACGATCTCGTGCGATCTGCCGCGAAGATACATGAAGATTTACTGCAATAGCGGCAAGTACATCAATGGCAATGTCTTCATTTTGTACGACTCTTCTCCGGACACCATTGGGTCCACGTGTGTTGCCTGTCTGCCGCAATCGTGCTGCTAATCTCCGCAGCAGATTGTGGGAAATAGCTTGTCGCTTTGGATAGCGTTCAGCGTATAATCGAGCTGCAGCCTTACAATTTTATCGGCATTCCTCAAAAATCATGAGCATTTGGAATGCCTCCAAATTCGTATACTGCACGAATGTTATTTACTACTGACACTTCCTTCTACAATTACTCAAACATCATTGATAAATGAGTATGCTGTTCGAAACAACGACAAACAAGCCCACAACATATGGTTCCATATTTGGGAGATATTTCATATTGTACGTACGCACATAAGATGTATCGCGCGCCCACGTCATTGTGGTATGGGCTACCCTTCGCTTAGGCCCCGAGTTAATCCTGCAAAGGCGTCGGCGATTGTTTACCAGGACATGGCTTGCACGTACCCCTCGCCTGGTGTGACTGGGGACACCCTGGCACCATCTGACTTTCACCTAGGAATGCGATCGTGTTTCAGCCAACGAGGAAGAAATATGACAACGTGTTTCCCCTCGACGTTTCTCCCAATGTGCGCTTCTTCCAATGGAGGCAAAAGCAACCCCTGTTTCCATGTCAAATTTTACAAATGACCCCGTTGGCGATATTCACGATACGCCAATGGTGTCGCTACTATTTTTATTGATGTCTACACATACGATTTGGTAGTTCAATTGTTTGTTTGACGGCTCTATGTACATTATTAGCTGAGATAAAGGCCTGCTACTGGTAGTCAGATACAAGTCTGCAACAACGCCTCTAGTGGCTAAATGGGAAAGGCTATGACAAAGTTTGTCCTCTAAAAGTTGCATGACATTTCATGTACTTTCCAAGAGTTATACCACTTTCCATTTCAAATTTTGAAGTTGCCCCCCGTTGGAGGTATTACCGAGACGCCACTGGTCTCGCTACTATTTTTTATTGCATTCTACACATACGATTTGGTAATACATTTTTTTGGTTTGAAGGCTCTTCGTGCAGTATTAGCTTCGATATAGGCCTGGTACGTTCTTAGTTAATCACCCTGTATATATATATATATATATGTATATATATATATATATATATATATATATATATATATATATATATATATATATATATATATATATATATATATATAGATAGATAGATAGATAGATAGATATATAACTGACTAACTATATGGCCTATGAAACCAGGAGGTTCAATGCCGCGTTCAGAAAAGCTCCCCAGTTACTTCTATCCTTAACTAACTCCATTCAGTTTCTACTTTGTATTCCAATCTCTGAGAGATCCATCTTAACATTGCCCTCCCATCAGCGCCCAGGTCTTCGTAATGGTCGTTTTCCAGTTGGTCTTCCAGTCAAGACTCTGAAAGCGTTTCTAGTTTCTTCCATTCTAGCAACATGACCTGCCCACCTAAGCCTCCTAGACTTGACGACCCTAACAATGTTGGGTAAACCGTTTAAATCGTGTAGTTCCTCGTTATGAAGTTTCCGCAATTCCCCATTACCGTTAATCTTGAGTCCGAATATTCATCTCAGGATCTTGTTCTGAAATACACTCATGCTCAAAAATTAAGGATAATTGCAGATTGTGGTACTACACAAGGTGGCACTACACAAAACTGGCGCTAATAGCATAGGCACATAGTAAACACAACATACGAACAAACGAAACATATCGGTACCACGATATTGGTGATATCCACGGTATCCTCGGTATCCACGGTATTGGTGATAAGTTGAGAAATACATGTGCTACAAAACACCACTGTTTCCTGCGCATGTACCCCGACATCAATATGGTATATGATCACCATGCACACGTACACGGGCCGCACAATGGGTTGGCATACTCTGGATCAGGTGGTCAAGCAGCTGCTGGGGTATAGCCTCCCATTCTTGCACCAGTGCCTGTCGGAGTGACTGAAGTGTCCTAGAGGTTTGAAGACGTGCAGCGATACGTCGACCGAGAGCATCCCAGATATGCTCGATGGGGTTTAGGTTTGGAGAACAGGCAGACCACTCCATTCGCCTGATATCTTCTCTTTCACGATACTCCTCCACGATGGCAGCTCGGTGGAGCCGTGCGTTATCATCCATCAGGAGGAAGGAGGGACCCACTGCACCCCTGAAAAGGCGCACATACTGATGCAAAATGACGTCCCGATACACCTGATCTGTTATAGTTCCTGTATCAAAGACATGCAGGGGTGTACGTGAACCAATCATAATCCCACCCCACCCCATCAAATCACTGCCACCATACAGGTCCCTTTCAAGGACATTATGGGGTTGGTATCTGGTTCCTGGTTCACGCCAGATGATAACCTGACGAGAATCACTGTTCAGACTATACCTGCAGAAAATAGCGGTGGGTCAAAATATCAACACAATCTTTATTGCAAAGTTTATGTATGGCCACTCGTATGAATCTGAAACAGTGGAATAGGTGTAGAAACAAAAACACGGATATGTCATTATTTCAAAATTATAATGATTCAAAGAAAAAAAATGTTCCAGTGTCCCTCGCAGGGTCCCAGACGGGGTCTAACTCAAAATGTTGAAATGGAAAGGGGTTCAAGTAGAGTATCGTATGAAAGCTTATGAGAAATGAAGAGGAAAAAAGTCTCGACTCTTGATGAAAAAGTCTATTGCCACTCCTATTAATCTGAAACGCTGAGACAGGTGTAAAGAAAAAAAGAAAACAAAACAAAACTAGAATGTACCAAAGGAAGAAAGAAATATCCCAGTTTCAACTGCAGGATCCCAGATGGGGTCCAACTCAAAAGTTTCAGTTGCCAAGAGGGTTAAATAAAAACATCATGTGAAAGCTTGTGTTAAATGATACAGATTTGGACATTGGACACGTCTCGACTGTCGATAAGCATTGCAGAATAGCACGAGTTTTCATTCTAGTTTTTGTTTTGTTTTGTTTTTGCACCTGCCTCACCGCTTCAGATTAATAGGAGTGGCAATAGACTTTTTCATCAGCAGTCGAGACTTGTTTTCTCTTCTTTCACTTAACATAAGCTTTCATGCGATGCTCAACTTGAACCCCTTTCCATTTCAATATTTTGAGTTGTACCCTATCTGGGACCCGGCGAGGGACCCTGGAACATTTTTTTACTTTGACCCACAGGCTTATAGTAGAGAGTCGCGACTTGATTTATCTTCTTTTATTTAATACCAACTTGCATACGATATGCAAGTTGACCCCCCTTTCAATTTAAAAATTTTGAGTTGGACCCCATCTGGGACCCTGCGGGGGACCCTGGGACAATTTATTTTACTTTGATGCATTATAATTTTGAAATGATGAAAGATATGATTTTCTGTTTTCATATTTGTCCCACCGTTTCAGATTTTTCGGGGTTGCAACGGACTTTAAAACACGCTTAAAGGTGTTAATAAAAATGAGTAACGTGCTGCCCTCAAGCGGAATGCTTGAGACCTCCCCAATTTTGGTAACCGGTTTTGATTTTATCTTGACCCAAGCTTCCAGGTATTTATATACAACACCCCCACTTTGTGGGTTCAGGTTCAAATACATTCTGTGTAAATAAAATAAATCATGATATTCCTCAGAATGTCCTAATATTAATGCTTTCTCTTCAGGATTCAAATGATCTAATTGTAAGTTTTTCCTAAGCAGCTCTAAACGCGATTTTGTGCCGTGTGAACTTTGTGGTGGACAAACACCGTGCTCGTGGGTTTTCTCGGGGTTCTCCCGTTTCCTCCCACTTTCTTCATTCCACCATTTCACTCATCTCTCATCATCACCGTCTCCTTTAGCCTAACCGGCATAACCGTGGGACGTAAAACTTAAAGATTTCATTTCATTTTCATTTCTAAACGCGATTTTATCCATTTATTTTAATTTACGTTGTCAGACTTCTTTAGTACATAAACAGCATGAGAATTCGTCATGTCAGTTATTGGTTCAAAATCTAATGGAACTCGAGGAATTTGTACGTCTACTGCATTCTTAGTTAAATTCAAAATACTAGTAACACGTTTGTTATTAGATGTTATCAGTGTTGCATCATTCAGGAATACACCGTCTGCCAAAGGACGTTTGGATAAAAAATATATTCTATTAATATCGGTTTTAATTTCAAATAGTTTTTTACTACGTGCAGGGACTTTCACCCGGGTACCTACATCTAATTTCAATTCGGCTTCTCCATCATATTGAATTACACAATTACGTTTGAGAAGAAAATATGTACCTAGTATACCGGCTACATTAGGAGGTAGTATTTCACTCTGCATTACATGAAAAGTATTCGTTACTCTTTTCACGCCTATTTCTAGTTTAAGGTCTAATGTGCCTAAAGTATGAGCATGAACATGATTGAATCCATGCACTGGAGTAGATTCACACCCATAAATCTTTTTCATCATTGACTCACTTAAGTGACCATATTTGATGAGCGAAAGGTCTGAGTCTGAATCTAACATCTCATAATTTTTATTCAAATCTAACATACGTAGTGTTATGTTACCCTTTTCATTAATTATACTCTTAGTGTAACATTAGCATAATTGTTTGTATCGTATAATTGCATCAGACTTAACTAAATTTCTATCAGCTCGGTTAGATTACTGAGATGATCTAACCGTCGTAAAGCTGTTATTTGTTTGTTCTGAGGAAAAAGGAATATTTTATTAACTCTATCATTTTATCTTTACTACGATCAACCTGTTTTTTCTGCTTTACCTTTTGAAGAGCTCTGTTTCGAGAAACAACACATAGATGATTTTTCTCTGGCGACACGACTGTGTCTAGGTAGTATACTCAGCACGGCATTTGTCTCTTAAATTTCATTCATGAGTGTCAATGAGGGGATGACGATGCTCCTAAACATCTTTTGGTTTGCGTCGCGGATAAGAATTGCGCGATGTACGACGCTGAGTACAAACATACATTGGGCGACGTGCAGAAGGACTTCGCACTCGACGCTGATGGGTGCGACGCGAAGAACGACTACACGCTTGGCGATGACACTAAGGACGGGGAGGAGGACTACGACGCTGGGCGACACTGAAGGCGAGGCGGACAACCACGGCGCGTTTGACGATGCTGTGGTTCTCTCAGATGCAAACATCGGTGCGTTTGTTAGTACAAGTGTGAGTACATATTTTACGACAATGATGAGTGTGCATACAGAGCAAAGCAGAACAAGAATTGGAATCGTCAATTGTATCACTACTTTCATTACATCTTTTATCGTGATCATCATCATGAGAATCTACTATGTGTTCACAATCTTCTAAACAATTAACACTTTTCTTAAATTTAGCCGTATCGTTATGAGGACGTGAATAGTTATGGGGATCTTTGGGTTTACTTTCAGAACTTTTTTTACGGGAAAATTTCCTGTTTCCTTTCTTATCTGACTTATCATGACAATAATTAAAAAAAAGTGCCCTATCTTCGTTTCTAGATTTTAATGGCTTTCGTTTCTGAGACAAAATGTGCAACTCCTCAACAAGACCGAAATCAACTCTAAGTGACTGAATTTTTCTTTATCCGTACTTTTACCACGAATTACTGTTTGAATGCAGGGATCGCTAATTCCCTGGAAAAAAAGATTTGTCAAATCATCAATGAATGCGCGAGCATCGGCTCTTTCAGGTTCACTACAAATTTTCGAATCAGCAGCTTTAGGATCAGCTCGAATTACATCAAATTTGCTAGACCATGAGCTAATACTTTCATTTTTGATTTGCCTGGCAGAAAACAATAAGCAAGCGTAATAATCAATAAATCTATGTTTAGCGTAATTCTCCTTTAAAATTATCTTAATTACTTCCCGTGAATCTGTGTTAATCTGACTAAAATACGATTTCTTGGTTCTCCTATAATTTTCGACTTAATAAGCTTCAACAATACAGGCTTATCACAAGGGTTAACTAACCCTATATTAATTTCATAGCTATCAATAAATTGTCTTAACTTAGAACGATCTCCCTTAAATGGTTCGGCAGTATCTTGAATCGCCCGAGAAACTTTACAATATTCTGGTTGTTGAGAATTTTCTGAATTACTGTCGGATTCTGCCATTTTTGACAAATTCAAATATTTTTGCCTACGTAGAAACAGCAAATTAAAGAAATAAACCTTTTGAAATTTGTAAAACCTCGTAAGTTTGAGCAAAAATGTTTTTTTTTTTTCTCAGAGGAATGTATTATTATAAGCAATCTCTAAATCTAAATTCACGATGGGTTTAATCAGCTCTATGCATTTATAATCGTAAAGCCTAATTACGTAAAAGTTTTATTCACTGAACTTGATTAACACAAATATCACTTTACATATGTGCGTGTGACCCTCCAATACAGTGACCTGGATATCTTGTTGATTGGTGGCCAGACAAACAACAAAAGCGTCCATCTTTCGATTTTCGCGTCGGCCAACGAGGATGGAATGAAGTTTGAACAGATGGAAAAAATTCAAAACACACAATAAATTTTCCTATGTGGGTAATACACATACACATAATACAGTACACACACAAAAACTTAAGCTGATATCAAAGTTTATGCCTATCCAAAGATTGCTCAACATATCCTGAGATTGCTCAAGATATCATAAGTTTGTTCAAGATATGCCTACTGCTGACAACGAATTTATATATCGGACCGGCAGTATGAGTTTGCGTAGACCGGCGCATACACAAGAGAATGTAGTAATACGCCAAAATCCTTCTGAATTGGTCAACAAAGTTTCTTCAAGTACCAATTATAACTCGAACAACAAAGTTATAAATTGCAACAGGAACTTACCTAACAAACAATTTAAACATCTTACGTTTTTTTAAATTTTTTTTTTTTTTACAAAGTAGCGCTGGCCTAGGTGTTCGTTATCTGGATTAAGGTTTGATAACCACCAATGTTTTGGGATCTTAGTTGCAAAGCAAAAAAGATTGTTCCTTGCAGTATGCCTGCGGATTACTGGTCATATTGACAATATGAGTCCAAGAGCCTGTTGGCATTGTGTAGAAATGTGTATCTATAAACAGTTCGTGACTTACGTGACTTGTCCCAATCAACAATCGCTTTAACAAAAGAAACTCACTAACAAAATAAAAATTTAATTAGACCTGGAGAGCACTAGTACATTCAGGTACAACTTTCAAATATGCAGGTGTGACTATTCGATCTACCGATGAGTTACGGGCTACCTAGACAATGAACCTAGAGTCTATCGGAATCCGCATCAAATAGGGGGGCAACAGATTTTCGGCCATCAGCTTCCTAAGTTAACCAGCAGTTTCTGACTCTATGTCCGGGATGTAGTCAAGCTTGTAGAAGCAGAATGCAAGGTTCGAAGGAAGCAGGCTTTGACCATCAGCTTCTTAAGCAGACCAGTGATTATGGGCGGACCCCTGGCTGTCGTAGTATTCAGAAGCAGAGTGCCAAATTACCCAAGATGATGAGGTATGGAGGCTTCCGGGGAAGACAGGAAGATTAAGGCAGAGAGACGGCAGAGTTTACTAGAAATCACTCGGAGTCTGGTCTAGGTCGTGCCTGAGACACTGCGGACGCCGTCTAGATAGTACGACCTTGAGGGGCCTCAGAGCAAGGGTCGAGGTATCGAAAGAGCCTGAAATTTGAGTTTTAAAGGGTCGAAAATCTATGCATCCAGCACCAATCTAGGTATTGTGTGGAGAAGCGTCATGGATGTAGACGCTGTACCCGGATTGTAAGGTGAAAGTTTGGTCATACGTGATTGTCGAGAAGTTCCCATGAGATGAACCAAATATTAGTTATCAACCTGAAAAGAAAGTTTATTGGTTTGGGCACGACACTAGAATGAAAGTCGAGCTGAGAAAAGTTCCTCTGCGTGGGAGGAAAAGACAGTGATTGGAACATTTCATGGTGATAACAAAATTTTATACTGAGATTGGCTGATCCAAAGATGCCTTGGCGGATCTGAGTGACGAAAAAGAGTTGTGTTTCTGCGCATGCATATATGTGGTTTAATGTTGGGCTCCGTGTGTGTGTTGCACCAAAAGTCGTGAGCAGCCTTGTACATCGAAATATTCGACATATACAATAGTAATAATAATAATAATAATAATAATAATAATAATAATAATAATAATAATAATAATAATAATAATAATAATAATAATAATAATTTATATATTTGCAACCTGTACTACCATTCATATAATTTATATATAGAACACACACTTTAAGACACTTACAACATCTGTAGTTTGAGAAAAAAATACACTTCTTTGTATGGCTTCTAAAAACAAGAAAGAAAGGGTTTTTAAACAAACAGATTATATTGGCTCTTCTTTAACCACATTTTACAATAATAATATTAAAAATAAAATTTCTAATACTAAGATTATGAATAGTAGAGATTCAGTTGTGAGACGTAGATAAGAACCATCTCGGGTTCACTAACAATTGTTCCATTGTCTAAGTACCGAAGGTTTAATTTAGTGTCCAGCGTTATAATTAATGAATATTTATAGCCAAAAATGCTGGATCCACTGGACCACCTTGTTGTACCTCTCTGCAAAGAAATAGTGTTTCCGTACAAAAAATCACTGGATTCAGCATTTCATTGATGAGCATACGGATAAATTGAAGCAAAATCAATCAGCCCTACGGTAAGCATAGTATGCGGGCGAAGCTCATTAAATGCGTTACGAAAATCTAACTTTTCAACCACCTTAGTAGCACTGTGAATTGAGAAATACACTCACGTTGCGTGAATACTTGCTTCGGCACCATTAGGAATACAAACATCAAGCTGATTTGGGGATAAAAAGTTCTTTACTGGATAACGTACTCTAAAGCATTCAAAATTGCCGATATTCTGGGCCAAACATTCCCAACTGCTATGGGCCGAATACCACAATATTTTTTTCTCTGTGTTTTAAGTTTCGCACCGAAAAACAACGGGGTAACTTCTACAGGTACTTTTAAACACATGATAAAATCAAATAAATCACAAAAAGGTTTTAGGACTTTTTCGACTCCAGTATTTAACAAGAAAGAAAATATTTAAGATTAGAAGGACGAAGCCCATCTAGACCCTCCACGCTACTTGACAGAAAGAAGTTAATTGTGTTTTGAACCTAAACAGGCGAAACTCTTTGAAAAGTGTGTTGGTCACCAGAAAGATTCAGCACAACGAAACTGTCAGGGTGGGCTGGATGTTTCTCGAACAGGGTCTCCAACAGAGAGTTTGCCGGAACGCTAACCATATCATCAGAAATTAAAACACGGACTGCTCCACGGGTGTCACAATAGGCAAGTATATTTCCTAAATTCTTCAAATTGGAAAATTTATGGTTTGATCGAAATTTCTTCATATTCGGTGAAGGCCAGGTTTAGGCGTCATCACCAATATTGAAGCAGAGGCAAACTCGTTGCTTCACCCAAGTAGTCAGATTCTTAATTTTCTCTGATGGTTTGGGAGCAGTTAGAGCAATAAATGGAATTAAACATAGGTTGATCCAGTCTTTTCAATCATTTGAAATGGTTATTTGATTTAACACCTTTGCGAGTGCAACAGCCACCGTTGATCGAGAACCCCTAGGAACACGTCTTAAAATACGTGTGGAGGACCTTAGTACCAATATTATTTTGCCTAGGTTACAATTCGGCAGAGCTTGTGTGTTGTTACTGCTGTTAACGTTGGAATCATTTGCAGTTTAACCCTGAAGGCAGCAATTAAAGATGATATCAGGAGAAACATCATCGTCGCCTGCAACCCGACATTTCTTATCAATATGTATAGCTAAGAATCTCGCACTTACATATAGTCCAGTCATAATACAAAGATTAGTTGAAAAATCATTGTAAGCATGCGACTTTGTAAATAGATGTATTAAGTTGCATTGAAAAGCATACTGAATGTCCCCCATGGGGAAATGCCGCCGATGTCCGCCTCCGCAGGAAGGGCCACCCGGTACTATCTGACTCGCGGAAATTATGCTACGAAAGTACCCGTGCCGGGCACCGGCAAAAGGAAGACACGAAAATGAAACTCTTTGACTAAAAGAAAAAAAGAGAAGTTGAATCTTGATTGTTGCTTTACAATATGAATTGTGGCCTGTCCAACGACCACGTAGATTTTCTGAAGTAGAGGCGGAAAACGCGCAACACATGACCAAGTGCTGCTGCCAGCGGTAAAACGTTAGGAGTTAGAAGCGGGCCATCATCCTGTACGGCAAAGAATAGAAATGACTCTATAATCTCTGAAAATGATGTGAAATTTGAAACCATGAGAAAAAATCGCCTGCTGTATTGAGGCAAATTTATTAGTAGTATATGTGAATTTACAATCGGACAAAGGCGTTGTGTCGGAAGTGCGCCGTTGGCGCAACGAAAAGAATGGACCCAGAGGTGATCTGACAGTGTACTGATAGGAATCAGTATAGAAAGTATTTTACATCTTCCCTAACCAACGGATTCTATTAAAAAATATATTGATATGTAGACAGTATCCTTACATATCTTACCCTGTTTTCATATCTGCAATAATAACCGAGTTGGCCTATGGGCTCCGACATTTGATTCACACTGTGCTGGGAACAAATAATGAGTGGAAAACAGCCGGCCAAGCTGCGGCATAGCAGCTGGAAAGATAGCGAAAAGTCGACTGGCCGCAGGTAAATTTCGGATTGGAAAGACTATATTCCGACGCTTGATTAACGGTAATCAAAGCGGTGACGTAATAGTAGGCAGTATGGCGTTTCGAACGCCAGTTTAGGGTAGAGAACCCCATGTGCAAAATGTCACCAATTATCATCGGTCCGCTGTCGCCTTTCGGCGAATAGAAGCCGAAGTCAAGAAAAATTGACGGTTCGGAGCGGAAGTCCACCGAAGCGGAAGTGAAGCGGCTGCCGTTGTCGTAAATTTAGATAGTAGTTGTCGTTTTTTCCGCCTGGTGGTGTTATAGAGACTTTTCGAAGAGTGACCGCTGCATGATTGTGAGAACTCGGTAACGTCCACTGAGCTAGGATATGACCAACAGGTGGCAGTACTGTACTCATGTAACTATTGTCAGACATTTCGTAGGATCACAAACTATTTTTGTGACTGATTACAGCAGAACATATTGCGTTATTTGTTACTTAAAAAATGTTAAATATACTGCGTAAAGCTTTGCTTATTGCAAACAATAAACTCCAAAAGTAAAATTCTCACTGACAATAACGAGCTACTTCTGATATATTTGAAAGACTATGTCCTTGGTGTCGAACTGGCCACCTGGAATCTCTAACCAGGTAAAAAAATAGGGTATTCGTAGCTGGCGAAGAAAAATAACCAAGTCACTTAGGCATTCCATCCCCATTGGTTTATTTTAGTCGCGATCTTCGTATATACGGTTGGATTACTTGCCTCTTTGAGGCCGAGGAAACAACCGTCGAATTATATTTAATACCTCCACGGAGGTTACGCACCAAATTGATCTTTTCTGTTGACGACCTTGCTATTTCTCTTGGCTTAACGATTTATTTTGGTACTCTCTTCTTCGGAGGTAGAGATAATTGAAGGAAGAAAATAGTTGACGACTTTGGCACTTACACCGGCGAACGATTACGTTAGTGCTTCCTCTTTGGAGGAAAGAGCACCTTAATAATCTCTAAACTTAGAGCTTTGCTCTAAAACAAGAATATACACAGGGACCGTCACTAACCCTTTGTGGTAAGCTGGCGCCATCTCCTACGTTAACTATCAAGATGGCCTCTCAGAAGACACCGGTCAAATCTGAGAAAAAGGCACAATCAAACAAGAATCCTAGTATCAGGGGCAAAATAATACGAGCAACTTATAAACCTGAAGACTTTCTTCTGCCATTGGGTAAACCCAAGCAAACAAACGTTCCACCGAAGTCAAAATTGAAAGCTCCTACACATAAGCAGACAAGTGCTTCGCAACCATCAACGTCAAATAACACCGAAGATATGGACTTCACTGTCGTAGGGACACTAAAGCGACGTAGGTCGTCTTTGGACAATCTCAACAAAGCAGAAAAACAAATTAACAGCACTCAAGAATATCCTCCACTTCCCACCAGTAACAAGTTCGATGCTTTGTCTTCCGAACAAACAGATAATGGTAGACCCATCAATAACACTGCAGTGACGAACAAGGCCTCCATTTCCAAGCCGCCTCCAATCTTCATATACGGAATTACCAACACATATACATTTATAAAGACCCTGTCACGAGCATTGAAGGAGCCTCCCTTAGCACAGCCCAACAAAGAGCGCATTCGACTTCAAGCGGCTAACAAAGACGATTATATAACTATCAAGACTTATTGTGAACAAACGAACACTGAATATGCCACAGGAGTAGCAAAAACTGAAAGGCCTATTAAGGTAGTTGTTCGAAAACTACCTATTGACACCGAATTGGATGACCTGAAAGAAGAATTTATAAGATTGGGCTACAAACCGACAAGCATCCATCAAATGTCTCGCAAGAGCAAGACGGATGACAAGAAAATACCGATGCCACTGTTCTTGGTTGCTTTGGAGAGAACTGCAGCTGTTAAAGAGATCTATGCAATTAACACATTGCTACATTACAAGGTCCAAATCGAACCCTATAAGCCTCCGTCCGTGCTGCAATGTTACAGATGCCAACGGTTGGGGCATTCGCAAGATACCTGTCAAGCCCACCCGCGGTGTCTCAAATGTGGGCAACTGCATTTCACACAGACTTGCAGTAAATCAGATACATCCACACCTGCCACTTGTGCGAATTGTCAGGGAGATCACCCGGCAAACTACCGTGGCTGTCCGGTATTCAAGTCCTATTCTGAGGCTCTTAAATTGCCAGCACAGCAACCGAAGAAACACCCAGATAAAACCAAGAAAAATACCCAAACCACATCAGATGAGGATCTTTCTATTCCCACTATTGTCAATGTCCAACCTGTGGCTACAGATGGTGACGACGCTGAAGCTTCCACTTCATCCCACACCAATTCAGCTTCTACTCAACAACAGGAAAGCCCTAAAGAAAATCTAGACATAAAGTCCGTTCTTTCATTCCTCAAGGGCTTAAATTTCCGCACAATCATAACCCATATCAAACGTGGTATTACACGTTTCCGACAAGCTGCAGACTCAGCTTCCAAGGCTGCAGCAGTCATCGAAACAATAGCGGAAATGGTTGACGATGGATGTTTCTAACTCTAGCGTCCTACATCACACACTTGTCCTCGCTACATGGAATGCAGATGGTCTCGAGGGGCAAAAGCATATGCTGATTAGATTTCTCACACACCACAGAGTTGATGTCATGTTTATACAAGAAACACACTTCACTGCTCGTACCACTACTTGGCGACTACCCAATTACATTGTGTATCGACAGGATAGAGTGGGCAGACAGAAGGGAGGATTACTACTCATAATCAAAAAGGCATTCCCCGTCAGCTCAATTACAATACCACCCTTACTAACTTTGGAGGCACTTGGTGTTGAGCTAATAACTCCAGGCATTCCATTAATATTGGTTACCGGGTACAGGTCCCCGGCCACACAACTAGAGCCCACAGACTTCGATATCATTGCTAACCTAGGGCCAAAAGTCATCTTAGCTGGAGATCTCAATGCTAAACATGGAGAATGGAACTCGATTACTCCAAACACTGCTGGAGATGATTTACATGAATATCTACTTACCTCCAACTTCATCATTAGTGCTCCACCTGACCCAACTCATTATCCAAAATTCGGCGGACAACCCGATGTTCTTGACGTCGCTCTTTGCAAAGATGTATCATTTAGTGTTCATCCTTACGTCATTTCGGATTTAGATTCTGACCACGATCCAGTCATTTTTCACGTCTCGCACCGCAGCATCGCTCATTCTGCCCCTATCTTCAAGCAAATAGAAACTGATTGGCATCTTTTCAAACAAGAACTGAACACTATGATCGATCTACGAGATCGGCCCGCCACCATTGAGGACATCGACCAAGCGGTCTCTCACATCACGTTAGCACTTCGCACAGCAGAGGCAGCGAGCTCCATCTCCATAATCTCTCCAACGCAAACCGGGCAATGTGACAGTTTCCACCTACAACTCTATATTCATCTAAAACGTTGGGCTAGACGTCGATGGCAGCATACACTACATCCAGCATACAAAACGCTCTGGAACAAACTGCGTACAAAGCTCAAGTTACTGACAACGCGACAAAATCAACAATATTGGGAAAACACTTTTCAAAATGTCACAGTAAATGACCGTAAAATTTGGACATACTGCAAATCATTCCAACGTGCTACAAATGCTTCCAAAGCAAGAGTCATACAAGGACCTCAAGGACTGACACAAGATCCTCAGTCGCAAGCGAACATTTTCGCTGACTCTCTGGAAGAACAGTTCCAGCCTAACAGAGCACGCCTCGATCCCTACCTCAAACAGCACATCCGAACCACACTATATAGCATAAGGACACAAAACCCAACACATGACATCACCATAGTAACACCTCGGGAAATAGAAAGACACCTAAAATGTCTGCCAGGAAAGACAGCATCTGGGCCTGATGGGATTCGATCTGAGATCCTAAAACATCCAACTAGAAAACTGCTGGTCTTTTTAACCTATTTATTTAACGCCATATTTCAATTATGTTACTACCCCAAGACCTGGAAGGAAGCTCGTGTCATCACCATCCTCAAACCTGGAAAGAATCCACTGCTCCCGGAAAACTATAGACCGATAAGTCTTCTGTCGCACTTGAGTAAACTCTTTGAACGTGTGTTACTTTCGAGGCTGAAACAACATGTACTTAATAGAGACCTCCTACCTTTCCATCAGTTTGGGTTTCGTGCCCAACATAGCACTACTACCCAACTCGTACGAGTGGTGGACCACTTAACAGCGGCTTTCAACAGGAAACATCACACTCTTGGAGTCTACCTAGATGTCTCAAAAGCCTTTGATAAAGTCTGGTTATCAGGACTATTATATAAGATATACACTCAAGGTTTTCCGGATCGTCTTCTACTCTTACTTCATTCATATCTCATTGGCAGAAAATTTCATGTGTCTGTTGACGGTGTCAAATCCACGTCTAGATCTATCAAAGCAGGTGTTCCACAGGGCGCTGTACTTTCACCGCTTTTATATAATCTATACACGGCAGATCTCCCGACCTTACCGCATTGCTTTTTCGCAACATATGCTGATGATACTGCCTTTTTCACGACCAGCAGCTCACTTGCGCAATGTTACATCTACATGCAAAGACAACTAAACAGTTTTCAGGAATGGGCAAGACGTTGGAGGATTAACATCAATGCAGGCAAAAGCTGTGCTGTCATTCACAGTAAGAGACGCATCCGTGTTCCACGAAATTTAATCTATGAGAATGCTCGTATTCCTCACGCTCTGCAAGCCAAATATTTGGGTGTAACCTTAGACCGTGGTTTAACGTTCGCCGCTCACATCAGGGACATCAAACAAAGGGCCTTACGAAAAATGTCAGCGTTATACCCCATCTTTCGCTGCAGTTCACTTTCCCATGAGGTTCGAGTTCACATCTTCAAGATGATAGTCCTATCTACAATCTCTTATGCATGCCCTGCCTGGCAACATGCTTCACCAAGTCATATACAAACACTCGAAAGTGTACAAACTCGGGCTGGTCGTATAATCACTGGTCACGACAGATACACACGAAACAGTCAGATTCTGGAAGATTTAGAGCTATCCACTGTTAGAGAAGTTCTACGGCATTTGCACAGTAAGTTCTGGCGTACTTTACCCAGACATATTAATCCCGCCATAGCTAACATCGGCACTGAATGCACTCTCCGGAACGTCCATCGTACGCCACGTCTTTAATATCTTTCCAGAACTCGTAATGCACTCATAATCAGCTACTCTGCGACAGTTGCAGACGTAGACTTCCATCCATAACAAAACAATAGTAATTTCCAACTAACTACCAACATATCTTTATATATTTTTATACAGTCCTACTCATGGAGTCAGGGGCTTTGGCCCGATACTCTATACAAAACTACAACATTACCGTGACCGTGACCGTGACCGTGTTGGTGTCGACATACTCACCTGGCGACTATAGCCATCTCTTGGTCTACTGTCGTACTAATTATCTAGGCAAATTAATGTTCGCTTAGTTAGCTCTTATCTTGCGGAGGATTCTCTTCTAGAATCGACATCGGCCTCAGGGTCCGAGCCGCACATTTATAGTCAGGGCTTGTTCTTACTAACTTGGTTGTACAGTCCACTTATAACCTGCACGGGGCGCTGCACTTTTGTGTGTGCGAAACGTCAGGCTCTTTACTAACCTCCATCTCTTGGGATCATCATGCCGGGGCCTCCAACCCCGACGGATACTACGTCTGGGCGACATAGCTTACCAGCCACGGTCGTGGGACCACCTAAAGATCGCCGCACGCGTCCACGGGAACGCGAACGAACTTCCTCTGGAGCTTCTTCCGTCTCCACTAGTTCGCCTGTCAGGGACAGCGATCGCTCTCGCTCCCCAACTACCATCAAAAAACTCAAATATACCGACGCTCTTAAAAGTCCACCCAAACGTCAAACCGACACTCTCCCAGTACCATCCGCTTCAACCTCATCCATTGAGGAGCCCATCATTGTTGATCAACCTACTACGAACATCTATACCATCCTCTTCAGTGACCTAAAACCGGAGTATTTCACAATCAAAGCTATGTATCTGCAACTCATGCGTTATTGTAAACGCCTTGATCTACACCAACTGGTGAAAACTCAAAACGGTATCATTCTGAAAACGACCAATCCCCAACTATATGAACAGCTAATTTATAAAGTAGGACCAGCAATGTTCGGGACAAATGCTAAGATACAACTTTTGAAAACGCCAAATCAAAAGACACCACCGCCACCACGCCGCACACCACTCTTATCAGTGGTAATTCGTGGCGTCAACCTTACTCTGACTGAAAAAGAAATCTTAGACGAGTTAAAGGAAGACGGCTATCACCCAAAACGAGCACTACGCATTAAAAATGCTACCGGCCCAACATATATGGTGCGCCTGCTCACCGAAGATCGAAATCTTGTCGATGAACTTCTTCAAAATGGGGTATATATCTACCGCTGCCATCATTGGGTGGAAGTGTCACGGACTCCACCACCTCTCTCTTTACGGTGCGAGAATTGTCTTCAATATAACGCCCATCCAACCAATAAATGCACGCTGCCATCTGTCTGTCCCCACTGCAAAGGGGCTCATAAACTGAAAATTTGTCCTAACCTTAAGCAACCTGCCAACTGTAACACCTGTGGTGGACCACACCCCACCTACTCCTACCAGTGCCCCCCAAAACCAAAGCCTCTACCAGACAAGCCTGAAACAGTAGTGCCATTACGCATCCATCCAGCCACTCAAGTTTCTACCGGCACGCAAACCTCTCTTTTACCGCCGCCGACTGTTGAAAATATACTTCAATTCATAACTTTAGTGCTCCAGAACACCTTCCCCTATCAACGGGAAACCATATTAACCCACGCTACGAAAGCAGCCTATGACATCTTTCACCTTCATATGGCTGCTACGTATTCCGGACTTTCCACCTATTTCCATTTCCACTCTGATACTCAAACATGACTCATTGCTCACGGGGGAAACGGCCACTCAAATTTCTCTTCTCCAACATCCGCTCATTGCGCACTAATCGAGTCCTCTTGGAAACCATGGCAGCTGCACATAGCGTCGACTGCATCCTGATCAATGAAACCTACTTAAAACCTAATGAGCGGTACTATTTTCCGCAATACAATCTTATCCGCGTGGACCTACCGCAACACCCAGCTCACGGAGGAGCCGCTATAGCCATAAAACCGTCGCTACCCAGACGTCACATTATACCGCCAAACCCTCAACGCTACTCGGAGCACGTTATTCAAACTGTCTACTTCCCATCAATTACTTTAACAGTTGCGACTATCTACGTCAGCTCTACCCAGCCATTGCCATATTACTTCTTGACATATCTTGACTTAAACTTCCGCACTTATATCCTGCTGGCCGACATTAACTACCATTCCCGCACTGCCACTCAGCAACAGCGCTTCACGGATTTTTTAGCAACTACTCATAGTACCTGTATATCATTGCCTCACCATACTCGCCCAGATAGCCATTCCACACCAGACGTAGCCATAGTGTCCAATAATCTCTTAACTCGAGCATCAGTAGAAGTTCTTGGCTCCGTTGGTAGCGATCATCTCCCGTTTCTTCTCACGATCCAACAACCAGCTCCCACGCAGCCTCCTGCGTCTTTACCTCCGAAATACAACTTTAATAATGCCGACTGGACCAAGTACCAAACCAATATCAATACACGACTAGAAAATACAAACTCCAATCTTACCACATTCGAATCAATAGACTTATTAGCAGATACTCTAACGGAAGCAATCCGTGATGCCACAGAACATGCAGTACCCAAACGTACTTCACATCCACTCCGGCCCAACCTACCTCCGTATGCACTTACGCTCTTAGATCGCTCCCATGCTTCTCTTAGGGAATACCGACGCACTCAAAATCCGTACTTTCTCCATATCCATAAGCAGTTCCAGCACATGGTTAAGCATTACGTCATCGCTAAAAAACGTCTTACCTGGCGGCAATCCTGTAACCAGCTACAACAAGAGCGGAACCCGACGAAATTCTGGAACTTATTCAAACGCCTCACCTACCAGCAACGTAGTTCGCATTATCCACTCGTCGTAAATGGCACGGTTCCTACAACTGATACTGATAAAGCAACAGCCTTTGCCACCTATTTTGAACAGGCTTTTATACCCCACTCTGATCCGATTTTTGTCCATCCATCCCACCATCATATTTCCATTGAGGGTGATCCTACTCAACCGTCATTCCAATCTCAGTTTGGCGACCCTCCTAATGATGACGATGCTCTCCTCGCCCCAATAACTTCGGAGGATATCCAAAATGTACTCCGGAACAGACTTAATACAGCACCAGGAGCGGATACAATCACATACCGGCAACTTTCTCAGGCACCTCCTATCTTTCATACTCTGCTAGCCATCCTTTATACTATTATCCTTACCACAGGATATATCCCTCAGCAGTGGAAGCTTGCAAAAGTCCTAGTCTTCTTAAAACCACGTAAAGATCCGGCATTGGTAACTTCCTACCGACCTATTAGCTTAACATCGGTATTTAGTAAGACACTGGAACGGATACTTGTAAAACGACTCCATCCTTACCTTGCCGAGCACAATATTCTTCCATCTACTCAGGCAGGATTTCGCCCCTTTTTTGCCACTGACGACCAACTGCTGAAACTATCTTCGCTCGTAATGAATCACTTTAATAAATACTTACCATCTGTGCTAATCTCCTTCGATATCGAACGTGCATTCGATACTGTCTGGTACGAGGGGCTGCTATTCAAACTCAAGCGCCTACTACCCTCCCATTACGTCCGAGTGATAGCCAATTTCTTATATCAAAGACGTGCCTTTATCCAACTTCCTCACGGACATTCGCACGAATTCCTTTTACGAGCGGGAGTCCCTCAAGGATCCGTACTCTCTCCTCTTTTCTACATCTTATACGTGGCCGATATGCCTTCTCCGTCACCTCCAGTCCATGCTTTACAGTTCGCAGATGATACCGCCTATCTCGCTCTTGGCTCCTCTGTCGAGCGCATCAACCTACAATTACAAGCAGCAATAGATAACCTCATCTCCTGGTGTCTCCGCTGGAAACTGAAATTAAACCCCAACAAAACGCAAATGACGCTTTTTGCCCGCAAGACACACAAGTACTGTCCCACCCGCAATCCTGAGCGTCTCCATATTATGGTACTGGACTCAGAAATCCCATTAAGCAATAGCGTTAAATACCTTGTGGTCCATTTTGATAAACATCTCACATGGCGCACCCACCTAGCCGCTCTCGAGCAAGACATCCGTCGCCGTCTCAACCTCTTAAGAAACTTAAAGGGCACAACCTGGGGCTTACATGCTGACGTCTTACTGTATACGTACAAAGTTTTTGTTCGGCCAGCTCTGACATACGGGCATCTAGCTTGGCTTTCAGCGCCTCCCTATTTTGAAGATCGCCTCCAACTCATTGAGCGTCAAGCGTTACGCATTGCCTACTCCCTAACTTTTCGAACCTCCAATGCCGAGCTCTATCAACGAACTACAATGCCTTATATCCTGGACCATCTCTATCGCCTACGAACGCGATACATTACACACCATATAGCAACCTCACATGAAACGCTTACAGCCCTCTTAGATGAGACCCCTGCTCTCCCCCGCACTGGATATCCTCCAATTGATCATCTATTGGCAATATATGAACGAGCAAGCAATTCCGATGACTACAACCCTGAGCGTTCAATCTACCAACACCACTCTCATCTATATCGATAATAGTCCAGTAGCAATAACTGCTTTTCCATGACATCACTGCAGAATCTCTCTCCCTCACCTCACACTAACGCATCCCATGACATTCGGCACTTCCGCAAATTGGACACAACATCACTATTACCGAGAAGCTTTCTGCTTCCAACCATACTATATTAGCAACCTGTATCCAACCACAATAATATTCTTCATCTAGTACAGACATCACTCTGGCCATAGAGACGGCATAACCGTCTGCGGCCCGCCCATCGCCAGGTGGGAATGAAGGACAAAAAAAACTTGGTGTCGAACTGGCCACCTGGAGCTCTAACCACATTAAAACATAGGGTATATGTAGCTGGCAGAGAAAAGTAGGCAAGTCACTTAGAATTTCCATCCCCATTGGTTGAATCGCGAACTTCTAAAATATGGTTGGATTACTTGCCACCTTGAGGTTCTAAAAAACAACCGTCGAGTTGATTTTAAGCCTCCACGGAGGCTAACACACCTAACTGGTCTTACCTATTGACGATTTTGCTATTCCTCTTGGTTTTACGGTTTATTTGGCATCATCTCATACTCGAGCTTAACCCGGTTTTCACTATGGCAGACAATCAGCAAACACACTTTACCAAGTATCATCCCTGCTCCTCCTGGTTGCTCCACTAAGGTGGAAAACGCAAGGTGCAGTCACAAACCACTTCTGGTCGTACCAGAAGCTCATCTCAAAGCTGTATTACGTCTGTGACTTTCCGCTCTTCAATCAAGCAAAGTTATCCTAACCGCTTGCAATTTTCACTACCTGCAAAGAAAGCACACACTACGCCAGATAGAGTGGAGAACACTTCGGACATGGACACAGATTCTACTGCGGCTCCAGCGTTACCTCGCTCTTCATCCCCATCAATTTACTCGTTTCTGTTGTCCAATTTCGATTCACGTTTCTCGACTGATCAACAAGTTCCTCTACAACTGCGCAAGTACTTTCCTCGTGCTTCACTCTAAGAAATAGTCAAGAATAGGAACGGCTTCATTTTCAAAACAGAAGATGCAAACTTGCTTAGCACTATAAAGAACAAAGTACCTATAGATACCTTCGGCAAACATGCTAAACTTACTAACCTTAATGCATCTCAACGCTAGCAAATACACCCAACCTCGCCGTCTTCCCCTCCTTTCCGTGGTGATTCGCGGTGTTGATCCTTCTTATAGCGATGAAGAGATTCAGGAGGAATTTACCTACGAAGGACACACACTCCAGAAGATAATGCGAATTAGAAATTCTGCAGACTCCACGTACATTGTTCGCGTACTAACTCCTTCTCAAACCACCATTGATTATCTTCTGACTAATGGAGCATACATTTATAACAAAAGACACAGAGTTGAACCTTCACGGTCACCAGCACCACTACCATTTCGATGCGAGAAATGCCAGACATATAACCAACACTGCCCAAATACTATTGTTTGCGGCTACTGTTCTGGTGAACACTCCACTCGTACATGTCCAAATCTACAACAACCACCGAATTGTCACACTTGCCACGAACAACATCCGACATATAGTTACAAGTGCAAGGGCAAACCTGCCCCTCCCGAGGCTTACCCTGAGTACGTGGCACCATTACGTACATATAACTATTCTGCAGAGGTTCCACAATCACTGGACTCTTCTATAACAGTGCGCATAATGCTTGCTTTTCTAACGCCCACTCTTCAAAATATCCAGCCATTTCATCGTTGGCATGTCTTAAAACAAATCACCCATCCAGCCAAAAAAATATTCCATGTTACATTTCATGCTACTTATTCTGGTCAAAATGTCTATTTTCATACAGCACCTTTGGAAAATACTGTCTAACCTACCCATCATGGATATAGTCTTTATATTTCTCAATATCAGATCCATTTGGCAGAATAAATCTTTATTTGAAGCGCTGTTACTGGAGGAAAGAGCTGCAGTGTTTATCCTTGACGAAACCTTTCTCACTCCCTTTGTGACTTGTCACTTCTCTGGATATACACTAATTCGACAAGATAGCACCTTTCCTAGGAGGCATGCAAATGGAGGAACAGCCGTGGGAATTCCTCCACGTATCCCATCACAACGACACTCTTGTAGGCTGCCAGATCTTCCTGAATATCTTATAATTACTTTATACTTCCGTAATATAGCCATAACTGTTGCTACTGTTTATATCAGACCTGGAAAGCCGCTACCTACTGCATTCGTGCAACATATTTCCGATAATTATAAAAGATTCATAAATATGGCCGACCTCAACATGCACAGCAGATCACAAAGAGACAGATCTCCCTTTCAAACCTTTGTCACAACTCACACGACTGGTATCTTTCATGATCTTCCAAAACCCACTAGGCCTGTTTCACAATGCACAGGTTCTGCTAATCTCGTCTCACAAATCCACATTGATGTTCTCGATCCATTAGGAAGTGACAATGTTCCGATCAAACTGCACCTCCGTACTCATTTTACTCCCCCTCTCCAGAATTTCAGAGAACTATCGTCCGTTTTGACAAAGCCAACTGGTAACAATACGGAATATATCTATCAGCAGAAATAGAGCCATTGAAACCTCCTACATCAGAAGTCGAACTGTATCATGCTATTCGTACCATCACAACTTCAATCCAAGAAGCAAGTTGACTTTACATACCAGTAACTACATCAACGCCTTATCGACCAACATTGCCACCAGAATATCTCACATTTATTACTTTCTCTCGACAGTTTTATCGTGACTAACGACGTACAAAAAATCCAGAATCACTCCGTCATCACTGGCAACTTCAGAGGATGGTCAAGAATTACATTTGTGCTTACAAGCTACGGTGTTGGGCTAAAACCTGTAATTCACTCTCTGACGTCACTCATCCTAGCAAGTATTGGAAACGTGCTCTTTGCGGAAAACATACTAAAACACCATACCCATTATTAAATGGTGGCTTACCTACACAAACAGATTCCGCCAAAGCTGACGCTTTTGCTGATTTCCTCCAAGACATCTTCACACCACTCAGTTCCACATATTCATATAGACATCCAGGTGACACAGTCAATCCATCTTCTCCTTCATTACAACCTCATGCCCTTCATACTCTTCCGCAAAATGAACCTCTAACAGAGCCAATCACAGTTCAAGATATCAGTACAGTTGTTGGCAACAAAAATAATAGTGCACCTGGCTTTGATACAATAACCTATCGCCATATAAAAGAAAGCCCGCTGATATTGCTTACTCTGTTAGCCACGATTTGTACTTTCATTCAGCGAACTGGCTATTTTCTTGTCACCTGGAAAACTTCTAAGACGTTAATGTTTCCAAAACCAAAGAAACCTCCTACCAACTTATCATCCTACCGCCCAATAAAATCCTAGAACGTATTCTAGTAAGATGTCTACATGCATACATAGAAAGACGCCAGTTACTTCCCATACACCAAGCAGGATTTCGCCCAGGTTATTCGATCAACGATCAACTACTTCGTTTAACCACCATCGTTACACAACACTATAACTCGGTCAAACCATCATGTCTTGTATTATTTGACCTCGAGAAAGCACTTGACAGAGTATGGGACATCGCACTTATATACAAATTAACTCTTCTTCGATTTCTTGTTCCATATATAACACTGATATACAACTTTTTAATCGGCCGTCTGTCATATGTTTCAATAAATAACTGCCTCTCACATCCTATTTTCCTTCACTGTGGAGTACCTCAAGGATCGGTTCTGTCACCACTTCTCTATCTTCTCTATGTTGCCGATATACCTCCACTTCCTGATAAAATTCACCTATTTTAATATGCCGACGGCACTGCCTTTCTTGCCTTAGGAATCCAATCCATCTACTATCCAATCCATCAACACTGCTCTACAGTTACCAATTAACAATTTTCTTCGCTGGTGCGACAAATGGCAGCTAACGATCAACGCCACAAAAACGCAGGCTATTTTCCTCCGAAACGAACATCAAGAGTCAGAATAAATCCTAACCGCCTTTCACTACAAGTAGACCAAGCTCCCATCCAAGCACGATCAACTGTAACTTACTTGGGGCTCAGATTCGATAAACATTTCACTTGGAAACAACATCTTCAAACAGTCACAACTAAAGCATACAATAGACTTAACTTATTAAAAAGGCTCACCGGAACGTCCTGGGGACTAACAGCGAACACAATTCTGAACATATACAAGGCCTTTTCACGGCCTGTGCTGACTTACGGAAACGTTGCGTGGATTGCGGCCACCCGCAAAATTTACGAAAGGTTATTGGTGTTAGAACGACATGCTTTTCGCATTGCATATCGAGCCAAACTGCCTAGTCCTACAGCAGACTTGTACGACCGAATTCAGTTTCCTACATTTCAATTTCATCTTGAAACTTTACGTTTCACATACATATGCTCTCGTTATAAAACCCAACATCCTTTATTTCTGAATACTATGCACCACTTAGCTCTCCATCCTTCTCCATCTCGATATTACCCTCTACCGCTATCGTTACTCTATACTCTCTCCTGCTACACTCTACCCCCTGACGCCTTAGACCAGGAGCTCCTCACAGACTATCAAGTTCATGATCATCTTCCACTCATATTTCCATCATTTGCACACTGAATCCATCTGCTATTAACAGGGGTCCCATTGTCTACATTGAAGCCTAGAGCAGCGCCTAGGCGAGAAGATAACTTCATCTGTCTGCCTAACACTTTTAGTGTTGTTATGGGATAGCACGCCTCGCCTCATCCCTCATCCTCATCATTCACAATCTATCTAAGTATGATATGCCTTATCACTAGGTATAAATTATTACTTTAATATTTCTGTTGTTCCAGTTCTGTACAATATTAAATTAACTGGAATTTCCTCGCTAATTTCCCACCAAATGTTAAGGATCGGAAAGAACAATTATTATAATAAATAACTTCTGTGAGACCGTCACAAAATCCCTTAAATCTTCCATTTACGCAATACTCTTACCTAAGAGAGGTTGTAACCCTCTAAAAGGGTCATTATGTCTAGCTATGAGCGGACAAACGAACATCCTTGGTGATTGCAATGCCTCTGTTTCCTCTACGAAAAACTTTGTATGTTGGAGCGTCACGCTATTCGACTAGCACACCGACTTAAATTTCCGTATCCTACGTGGCTCACGTATGAATCGTCAACTTTCCGAAGATCACAGAGCATATTGCACAACTTCGTAATCGGTACATTACATCTCGCATTGAAACGGGTCATCCACTGTTCTTGGATATTCTTCGAACTGATGCTCTCACTGTTGCCGCATATCGTTACAAGCATACCCCTTTAAATATACTCATTTCCTTATATGTCCACCATACAAACCTCATAGTAGCAGAACGCGACATCTATGCCATTTATATCATTCATGCTCATATTCCTCATGTTTTTCCATCTTAGCACAGATATCCTCACCACTCACAAGGGCTTCCCCTTGTGATTATTAGTCCCGAGTTGCCTCGCGACAGAATATTTAACCTACATCTGTCGGACTAACTTCTCTGTTTGTGATGTGATGGCACTTCATCTTATATTACATCATCATTATCTTTTGTTTTTGCTCACCACCACAATTATCTCAGTTTTTGTCTTATTGCACATTTGCACTCATTTTTCAATTTATATTTGACTCTTCACATGACAAGTTATCATATAATACAGTATTTATCCTTTTCTTACCTTATATTTATAATTCATTATATTTCACTTTTAGCACCTCCATTGCACTGACTCTTCTTGTGTACCTTATAATAAAGATATGTTTAGTTAACATAAATTAAGGAAAATAAAATGATGATATAACCTCCTTCCTCAACTGATGACATTACTCAAACTTCCCTTAGCCCAACAAATTATTTTCCAAATTGAATTTTTGTTTAGAGAACCGCATGGCAAAGAGAGGGTGTAACCCTCTGAGAGGCTGGAGAAGTAACAATTATTTGAAAAACATCATCCTTATAAGAAGCCAGTTCTCTCATCTCCTTTCAAAAAAGAAAAGCCTTGGTGTTGTCGCATACTTACTATGAACCTAACTCCTCTTGTACACACTTTGACTAACTCTTTTGTAGTTTTGCTTGGGCTACCTGTAGCACTATCTGAACGGGGTGCTCTTTATCTCATCTTATGCGGTGCATACTTTTATCGCACCATGCCTAAGCTAACGGGATTAGTTCAAGGCCCCACACCTAAACCAGTGAATGATGCCAAACGCGTTCCTCGAACCAATCGACGTAACCGTCATCTCTCGGAGGGTAGTTTAGAGTCGGCTGATAAGCGTTCTAGATCTTGCTCTCCTACCTACATTCGCAAGCCGGAAGAATCGGAACCAATGCAGGCGGCCGCTGGGGAGCCTAGTATATCTACTGTTGGATTGCAACAGTCATATGCAACCACCCTTGCTTGTCCTAAATTGCATTCTTTTCTTCTTACTAACTTAGACCCAATGTACAGTAACACCCGCCATATCTTCAATCAGATTATCAAGTATCTTTTAAGGGCAAGTATCCAACAGGTAGTTTTCACCAGGGGCGGTGTTATTATTAAATCTCAGGACGAAAATTTTGGCATTACTCTCCGTAATAAGGCCAGTTACGAGATTTTTGGCAAAACTGCACAACTGTCTAAGCTTCCTGGCAAAATCAAGAAAATTCCTCCACCTTCGAAAACACCAATGATGTCCAGAAATTATTCGCGGAGTTGTACCTGAAATAATTGATGATGAGGTAATTGAAGAGTAAAGGAAAAGGGAATTGAAGTGACCAAATGTATTCGTATCAGAAATAATAACGGCCCAACGTATATGGTGAGAGTTTTGATCACTTCTCAAGCCTCCATAGATGCATTGTTACAAGATGGTGCATGCATATATAAGAAACGTCATAGGGTGGAACCATCCCGAACAAGCTTCCTTCTTCCAATTAGATGTGAAAGGTGCCAGGTGCATAACCAACATATAACGGGTAAATGTCCAAATGTCGTAAAATACGGGTACTGTGCTGGCAACCATGATATTAAAGAGTGTCTTAATACGGGAAAACCGCCTCTATGCTCGACCTGTTCCAGTGACAAGCACGCAACGTATAGTTACAAATGTAAAGGCAAACCGATTCCAACCCCTGACCACTCGGAGATGACGGTACCACTACGTACCATAGATTCTAGCATGTCTTTGTCACAGTATATGGCCTCCTCTCTTATTGTGGAAATCTTTCTTCGCTACATAACGCTCATATTACACAATATTTTCCCATTCCAACGTCAACTTATACTTGATCATGTTATTGCAGCAGACTCCGCCATATTTCAAGTTAACTTGTATGCTACATGTTCTGGACCGTACGTTCATTTCCATATTGCTCCCCGAGACACTACAGTTTAACTTCGTAATGTTGTGTATGAATATGGCTCTTTCACTTCTTTTTCTGAACATTCGTTCTTTAACGCAACACGGAATACTATTTGAGCAGTTACTGCTTGAGGAAAATATCGATTTATTTGTACTAAATGAGACTGCACTCAAACCTGCTACTTATGTCCGATTTCCTCGATATCAATTTGTTCGCTGCGATTACGCAGACAATAACGTACGAGCCCAAGGTGGCGCTGCAATTGGAGTTTGTAATACACTCACTTATAGATGCAACTCTGTTCCGCAGCATATGCAGTAACCGGAACACCTTGTGACAACAGTTTACCTTCCTCACCTTATATTAACAGTAGCTACAATATACGTTCGACCAGGTCATATAATTCCTCTTGCCTTCTTTACCTATTTGTTTCACCACTTTAAACATCTTGTCATACTAGCCGACGTTAGAATTCACAGTCGCTCTGCCCATGAGTTTTTCGACCATATAACTCTTAATTTACATGGCCATGTTCATCAGTTGCCTAAACATACGCGACCGAGCAGTCAGACTACACCCGATGTTGTTATTAGCACTGCCTCTATGCTCGATAAATGTACTATATATATACTAGATTGTATCGGCAGCGACCATTTTCCGGTGAAAGTCGTTATCAACCATCAGCGACGACAACTATCTGAATCAACTATGAGAACTATCATGTTATACGACAATTCGAAATGGGATCCGTTTCGTACTGATATAGATGTTGCTCTTGCCTCCTTTGTACCACCGACATCAGAGACTGACCTTAATAATACTGTCCATAGCATTAACACAACTATTACCAGTAGCGCTAACACAAACATACCTATATGTCGAGGCAAAGCATACCAACCCATGCTACCTCCGCAATACTTCCCTCTCGTCAAAAAGTCTCACACTTACTTTCGAAAATACAAACAAACACGAAATCCAGAGTATTTGACTCAAGCAAGACGATGGCAAAGGACAATTCATAACTATATTGTTTCTCATAAACGGCTTACCTGGAGCAAAGCACGCAATCAATTGAATACAGAGTCACATTCCACGAAATACTGAAAAAAAAATCATCTTCTAACTCGACAGACAGTTAGTTCATCTTATCCTCTCATACAGGATAATCAATCTCTTAATACAGACCAAGATAAGGCAGACGCTTCAGCCACACATCTTCAGTCAGTATTTACGCCTCCGCCTAGCACACATCAATTCAGCCCTAGAGTTTCTGAAGAGGCAACAGCACAATTACTTCGACCTTCCATCCAGCACACTTTAGATGCTGATAATCCTTTGACTCGTGAAATCACCTCCGCGGAGATACAGTCCATCATCAAGCGGAAACGTAGTACTGCCACAGGCTTAGACCAAATAACTTACAGATTACTTAAGAAATGTTCGGTATTTTTTTCATATTTCTAGCATCGATATATACATTTATCCTTCGAACTGGTTTCTATTCTCTCGATTGGAAGGTATCTAAAGTCTGTATGTTTCTGAAACCCAACAAACTACCGCATTCTGTACAGCCCTATCGCCCAATCCAGTTAACTTCCACGTTGGGTAAAGTATTTGGAAAAATACTCGTATCTTGTTTACACCCATACATTATGGATCTACAATTTCTACCTCTCCATCAAACTGGATTTCAACTTCATTATAGCATAAATGATCAACTACTTCGTCTAACTACCATTAATACCAATCACTATAATAAGTCTCTTCCGTCCTCTCCCGTTTTAATGGATTTAGAAAAAGCTTTCGATCGAATTTGGAATTATGGATTATTTTATAAACTTCTTAAACTGGGTCCTCCTGTTAATACCTACAAGTCATATTTTCTTTTACACTCAACCGAATAGCCTATGTCAGCATAAACAACTCATTATCACATCCAGTCTTCCCATACACAGGAGTACCACAAGGCCCTAGTCTATCTCCTCTTTTATACATACTCTATGCTCCCATTTACCGCCTCCATCACCGAACACTTATCTCTTTCAATATGCTGATGATACAGCTTTTCTTACACTGGGAAACACGATACAGCAGATTAATACAAACTTACAGACTACAATTATTGGTGTAGTAAGTGGAGACTTTCAGTTAATGAAGACAAAACACAAACACTTGTTATTTTACATCCTAAATGCCGCAGATAAGTTAGACGAAATCCAAATTTACTACAGATACGTGTGGGAGATCACTTTCTTCAGCCAGCTAAAACTGTAACATACTTGGGAATCATGTTTGACGATAACTTGCGATGGACGTCCCAGCTTCAGAAACTTTTTTTTATCCAAGCAAAGATTCGCTTACAACTTCTTCGTCGTCTTGTTGGCTAGACCTTGGGTTTAAATTCCAAATTATTGCTTAACACGTACAAAGCATTTATGCGGAGTATACTTACAGCGCCTCTAAAATTTTACAATAGACCTGAAATTCTAGAGAGATATGCTATTGGTCTTGCATTTAGAACCAAACTCTGTATCATAATACTGACTTAAATGGTAAAATTACCTTTCCTCCGCTTGTTCAATACATAACACAATTGCGTCATAGTTTCATAACTACCAGTCTCCATGATCGTAAAGATATCTTTCTTGACACCATATGTACTGATTTACAACAAGAATCTTAATCTAAGTTCTGCTATACACCACTAAGGGTTTTGTCTTCCATATACATCCACACTCTTCCAGCAGATCACCAATATGGCACTTTCTTCTGTTACCAACTCATCCGTCATCTTCCACATCTTTTTCCATCATAGCTCTTGTCCCTCTACAACACTAATTTTGGCTTACCCTATGTTTCTCATCAGTCCTGAGACGCGAAACGACAGAAGATTAATCTGCGTTTGTTTGTACTAACACCCATATGTTGTGGCGTTACGAGCACCTCACTCATCATAATTTATCCATTTTTGCATGTTCTACGTTATTCATTAGTTTCAGAGTTTCATTTTCTTTCCGCACCTTCTTGTGATATTTTTGTATGTGCACCTTTCATTACTAGTTTGTTATTATTGATATATTATTAATGTTATTGTTGTTTCATATCTTCATTTTTTGATCTTTTTGTTAGTGTATAATAACAATGATTGTTTCACAGCTCCTTGACAAGCTATGAGTTTAATAAGGAATAATTGATGCTCCCATACCCCTGGACAAGACACAGGGCGAAACACTCTAGTCCGTTCCTTTACACCCATTAATTCCAAGTATTTCAGCAATCAACAAATGTTTTACTTAAATTGATGCCCATCACCTTCCAACTCAATAAGTAAAGTGTTGTTACTACCCACCATTCTAAAAAAGAAAAAAAATAATAACATAGAAATACCACGCTGAAGTGGTAATTATTTTGTATTTCAATCATGTATTGATATAGAGGTTTCAGGACTGAAGTACCAATATGTTGTTGCTAACATTGAGAGTGGAGGATTAAGAGCGGCAGTGAAGGGCGGACTAGCGATTACGAAGCGGCCATGTTGGGGAGTTAATGGCGGCATTAGCAGTTCAGAGGAGGAGAAACGGCGGAGGCCGCCTTATTACCGCCATGTAGTTTAAATTGCGGCATTCGTGTAATTTCGTGACGGTACCGCTGCGTCCGCCAGCCATTTTTTTTCGGCAAACCGCCGCGGTTGACGATCGATCCGAATACGTCTTGCACGTAGGGAAGTAGCCGGCCTAGCGACTAAGTCCTCGCGAAAACGAACGCGGCACAGAGGCTCTAATTTTTTTTCGGCTGCAAGTCGGATCTGCATCCGGCCCAGCCGCGACGTCGCATCTTTGCCAACATAGAGTCGGCAAAGTTTCGGAACAGGGTCGAACTAGCATCGGAGTTGCGGCTACCTGCCGCCTCTGATCCGAGCCGTCAAAAGTATGTTTTTTTTCTGTACATAGTCATATATGATCCGCCGCGTGCGGGTGCCGACTGCCTACCGACGGCCCACCACTGTGAACGATGACCCTACCGCTTTTCGAACGCGATCTCCCGATTGGGTTCCCCAACACTCGAAAGTGTGCTATGGCCGTCATATTGGAAAATGGCCACCGCAAGATAAGAAATGGTTTTAGAGTTGCGTTCAGTTTTAAAAAATACTTATAAGCATGAAACGTACTTTATAGATGCATTTTGTTAGAGTGAAAACCATACTAAAGTTGAAAAAGAATTACAGGTCTGCTAAGGCTGTCATATTAGAACTTGGCCAACACAATATGAAAAATTCGTATGAACTTGTAACTAAAAGGAAACTTGCGAGAATGAAACTTTGCAAATAGATGCATTCAGTGGTAGTGAAATACAAAGCATACCTAAAGCTATCAAAAGTCGGATGTGTGGTATGGCCGTCATATTGGTAAATGGACACTCTATTACGAATATTATTTTAAAGCTATGATCAGTTTGAAAACTTTTAAACATGAGTCCTTCTGAATAAATGCCTTAGTTATAGTGTAAAGCACAAACACAAAGGGCATCTCCAGTGACTCCCTACTTTCTTGACCGGTGAGTACTACAGTCGATATGTTAGAGAACCGATAGATTCTATATTTCATTTATACGTTGGTCTTTATGTCACAAAGTGAGGTGTGTTCGAACAGGAGTCGAAATACCGATCGATGGTACCGACAGTGTTATAGTCACTTCTCAGTTCACCCTGCACGTGCGCCACTAGATTTGCTTCCGATGGAGATCTTTGGATTTATCCTAATCTCTTGACTCTGCTGCGTAATTCTATGTTGCACACTACTTACGAAACGACAGACATCTAGCAGGATATTCACAAGAAATGATGAGAACCGGCCCAGAAGCACGGATTGTTTACTTCTGGGCGCGCGTATTTTCGGTGACCGACGGGCCCCTCGACAATGTGGCCATGTTGAGAACGCGCAGACACGATAGCTTCCGAATATGAAATCCCCGATGTCGTAATTAAAGTTGTTCCAGTGTCAGAGCCCTTAACAACCAGACATTGCTGATCGCTCTCAGTGTCAGCTGAGCTTGGTGTATGTATGTGTGTGTGCGTGTGTATGTGTGTGTGTGTGTGTGTGTGTGTGTGTGTGTGTGTGTGTGTGTGTGTGTGTCAGGAAATAAATTGAACAGTGCCTCTCCCATAACACACTCCTTGCTACGGGCCTGCTGGATATCACAACAAAGCCCAAAAATGGGTTTCCACTGGAACCACACCAAGCTCAACTGACGCATGGGAAGAAACAGCCGAGAGTGATCAGCAGTGTCTGGTTGTTTTGGGCCCTCACACTGGAACAACTTCAAATGTGGCATTGGGATTTGCATATTCGGAAACTAACGTGTCTGCATGTTCTCCCCACACCCACATTGTCCGAGGTGCCCGGAGGTCCTCTGAAATAAGCGCCCCCACACGTAAACAATCCGTGGTTCTGGTCCGGTTCTCGTCACTCCTTGTGAATCTGAGTGAATATGTTATTGCATTGGTTTTATTCGTAAAAATATATTTTGCTTTTCATTTGTTTTATTTCTAATAAATTTTTTGTAAGATATATATTTTGAAATGGTAATTGCACAGAAACTGCAAACGTTGCTGAAATATATATATATATATATATATATATGTGTGTGTGTGTGTGTGTGTGTGTGTGTGTGTGGTGTGTGCGTGTGTGTGTATGTGTGTGTGTGTGTAAAATTTAATTCTGGCTAATGCTGATGAGAAGAAAAATGTATCAGTACCCTTGAGGATCTAAACAAATAAAATGGCTGTCATATTGTAATATGCCAGAGGTAGTACAAGAGGGTTTCTGTATTTTATTCATAAAGCATGCGTATAAAGAAATCATAACGTTTTCTAATTATTTCATATTGAAATGTCCAGATTTCAATATGGCGGTCATGGCACACTTGCGCTTTTGGGAGGATTTCAGTATGTTCTTCACTACTGCAAATTGCATCTATTCACATAACTCCATGCCTACAAGGTATTTCCTTTATTGATAACTTTAAAAAAATGAATTTTTTACGGCAGCCATTTTCCAATATGGCGGCCGTAGCACACTTGTGACTTTTTGGGGACTTTTAGTATGTTGTTCACTACAACCAAATGCATCTGATCTCATAGTTTCAGACTTATAAGTTTTTTTTTTTTTTTTTTTAGCTAATCACAAAATTTTGAGCTAAAATGACTCGTCTAATAATGCTTTCAGTAATGAGGATAGGGAAGGTATTAGCAGTTTTAGAAGCACCAGGCAAACAATAACCGTCACTAGCACTTGGCACTGTATCACTATTAGTAAAAGCTGACATCCTTCCAGCTTGCGAAGCACATCCGTCATTTGAAAATCCCATTAGTTTAGTTAATTGAAATATGTAAATTTGTTGTAATTATATACATTTAAATTAAGTACGCCATCTTTTTCATTGTTTCACTTATGATGACAACGTTCGCATTTCAACCGTTAACTTAGTCTTCATTGTTGAAATTTGCATATATTTCCTTATGTTCTTAAAACCAAATCAGATTTTCACAATTTTGGCAATATTTTCCAAACCAATTTGCCAACGAATTTCACTTCTTTCTTCTGCGAGCTTCACGCTCACATTGCATACAGATGCTTTTCATTATCAACAAGTGTATCTATTCCTACAATCCGTACAACCCGCATAGCTCGTCAACCGCTTACTGAACGATTTCAACAATCGCCAATCAACAAGTTTCGGATATAAAAGATAATTTCCTTTTGCTTAAATATGTAATACCGACGAACTGATACACTTATCATACGTCACCGGCTGAAAGATTCATGACATGGTCGGGCAAATTTTAATGTACTTTTGCAATACTACGTTAAGTATTTTATTTTAGTAAACACAGGTGAACCGAATTTCAGGGGAGACAGATAACAAACAAGCCTCATTCGTTATAGTTTGCAGGTTTCATATACTGATAAAATTAACAGGTAGAAAAAAATGTTCAACTCACTGCGTCTGCAATCCATGAAGAATTACGGCTAGCCAGATGGAGTACGTTCAACGTGCTGATGCGTGGTCAGTGTATCAGTTTACAGGTGTCATTATTTCTGACTTTCCGGACCTTAGTACGTTACTTTGTTTCATTATGGTGAAAAGTAAAAAAAAAAAATCAGTTTAACGACCTACGATTATGCTTTGGAGGTTAAGTGCTGATAATGAACAAATGGTAGAATGAAGATATGGCAGGAAACAGGAGATAACGAAATAACACATGCAATCGTGGTGGTCCTCCATAAAGCTCAGTTAGTGCAAGCTGAGATATAAACATGAACCTCGTGCATTGGCGGGGAGCCGTCTAACACTGAGCTACCGCGGATCTTCATGATGACGAATCAATACCAGTAAAAGTTAGTGGTCCAACTGGGAGTAAAACCAGGGCACAGTACGAAGTCGCGTGCGTAAACAATTCAACTAGCAAGTAGGTAAGTAGGTCAATAAAGTTATATAGTATAACAACTTGAGGAACAGTTTTATTTCTTGATGTTCTTATTCACAACTGCAAACGGTACATTTTGATCTTTACGCTGACGACAAAGAGCCACTTCCTCCCAAAGGAAGAGAGTTTTTTTTTTATTTTGCTAGCCCTTGGGCTAGCTACCCTGTAGAGGGCTACACCCTCTTTAAGGAAAGGGATGGAATGGAAATTAAGGAATTAAAGGTTATAATCGATGGGCTAAAAAATGTTACTTTATTTAATACTGTATATACTCGGTCATTATAGTCTTTGCGACTATAATCATTTTAGAGGTGAGGTAATTAACAAAATTATATATAGTTATAAATACAATAATGATGATTACAACGATACAATACATTATTGTGCAAATAATGCAAATGTGTATAAATGAATATGAGGTATGAAATGAGGTGCGATGCACGCCACAACACATAGGTATTGTTAATAAAGACAAATGCGGGTTATCTTCTGCCTAGGGGCGACGCTAGGCCAATGTAGACAGAGGAGGCCCTGTTAGATGACAGAGGGGTTACTGTGCTTGATATGACGGGTAGATATGCGGAAGATGGACATGAAGGCGGTGATCGTGCACAAGTGCTAAGTCTGGATGATTAGGCGGTAGGGTGTAGCAATATAGTGTGAAGAGTAAATTAAGTGGGAGATGGTAGTATCGGGGGCGAATAGATGAGAGGGCGAGGTGATGCATAGTTTCGAAAAGCAGTGATTGTTCTTGCTGGTAGCGAATGGTGATGAAGTTTCGGCGTAGAGATTCAATGTGATAAAGCAATGTAGGAAAGGTTATGGGAGAGTACAAGTAACGAGTCGGACTGGGAAGAGAAATACGGTGAGCGATACGAAAGGCATGGCTCTCGAAGGTTGCCAGTTTGAAGTAGAACGAAGGTGGAGCTGATATCCAGGCAGTGAACCCATAGGTCAGGACGGGACGGAGAAAAACCTTATACGTAAGTCCCCATGTCATGCCTGTCAGACGTTTTAGGAGATTGAGGCGGTTATAGACTTTAGTTTTAACGTAGTTCAGATGAGGAGTCCAAGTAAGATGTTGATCAAATATAATGCCGAGATAAGTTACGGTTCTGCTGAGACGAATTGGCGAATTCTGTATGGAGAGAGAGAGAAGTGATGGATTTCTGTGAATTCTGGAGCGTGTGCGTGGTGGAAGAAATACTATGGCTTGAGTTTTTGAAGCATTTATAGTGAGCTTCCATTTTCGACACCGCTGAGAGAAACGATCAATTGATTCCTGCAATATTAGGTTGATGTGTCTAATAGTACGGCCGAGTGCAAGGAAGGCGGTATCATCGGCATATTGAAAGATATGTACGTCTGCAGGCAGAGGTGGAAAGTCGGAAACGAATAGCAAGTAGAGTAAGGGGGACAAAGCTGATCCTTGAGGGACACCTGAGTGTAGAAAGATTGGATGAGATAAATGATTGTTAATATGAACATATGTAATGCGGCAAACCAAGAAGTGATAGACGAAACGGATGTATGATGTTGGTAGTTTAAGTTTGATGAGTTTGAAGATGAGGGCGAGATGCCAGACTTTATGAAATGCTTTTTCAAGGTCAAAAAGCACAAGACAGGATGGGCGTACAGAATTATAATGATTTGTGATAAGGGTGCTTAGGCGTTGGAGCTGATCATTGATGGAGTATGACGGGCGAAAACCGGCTTGGAAAGATGGGATGAGACTGCGTGCACTGAGATAAGGGTAGAGCCTATTGACTAGAATGCGTACAAGTACTTTGCTAAAAGTTGAAGTGAGTTGTATACGGCGATAGGAAGATGCAGCACTTGGTGTTTTTTTCGGTTTTAGGAACATGAGCGTTTTAGACATCTTCCACTCGGCAGGAAAAAAGCCTGTTCGAAGGATGAAAGTGAAGATAGAGGCTAATAAAAGGAGTAGTGACGGCGGACTTTCCTTGATGTGGCGATATGTAATTGAATCAAAACCTGGAGCAGAGTTTCGTTTAGTCCGGACAACGGAAGTGATATCGGCAACAGTAATGGGAGAAGTGAGTTCATTGGGCGGTAATGTATGGCTGACACTAGGTTGAAAGAGATGACTCGCTGTGTTGACTTTATCGACTGGATGAGAAAAAATATGATCAGAGGGTTGAGGGGTGAAGATGTCTTGGAGGTAGTCGGCAAACGCATTCGCCTTGTCCTGATCAGAAGCGGCTGGATTGTTGTTGATGATGAGTGGGTAAGACGTTTTGCTGAATTTACCACAAAGCGCATTGAAACGTTTCCAGTAACGTGATGGATGTGCTGTGTCTGCAAGAGTGTTACAAGTTTTAATCCATTGGCGCTTTTTGTACGCTTCAATATAGTTTTTTACAGAACGTTGGAGCTGATTGTGAAGACGTAGTGCTTCGGGATTTCGTGTCCGGACGTAGTCACGATATGCTTGACGAGAGCGTTTGATCTGAGCTAGGTAGTGCGGAGGTAATTTAGGTTGGTATGGAGTGGAGCTAGAAGTTGGGATGAATAATTCGGATGCACGGGTAATCTCAGAAGTGATAGTAGAAACGTGGGCATATAGCTCGTCAGATAATGTAGGAGGGTGGAGATCTGCGACAGCATGGGTAAGATATGTGCGATATTGATTCCAGTTGGCTTTATCAAAGCGAGGCGTTCGTAGTGGAGGAAGTGCAGTATGTGAACGAGTGCTGCCAAAATGATATGAAAGTTTGACCGGGGCGTGGTCACTACCAAGAAGATCAAGAACTGTGAATGTACTGTTAGCAGCGAGTGTATTTGAGGTGATGGCGATGTCGGGAGTGGTATTGGACACAGGTCTAGTAGCAGATGGGAGAGTATGTATGATGCCGGTAGTGTGAGTGGTGATATGATCTGTAAAGCGTGTGCGTTAATTCGGAGTGCGACTATGAAAGTTTATATCGGCGAGAATGATGAAATGTTTATAGGTATTAGAAATATGACTGAAAAATTCAAGTGGGATGGGGTGACCGGGTCGAACATAGATAGTAGCAAAAGTGATGATGATTGACTTGAAGTAGAATGTTATGATGATATGCTCAGGGAGGTGTGGAACAGGACAAATGTGATGGCGAGATGGTATGTGATTGCGAAAGCCAATTGCTACTCCCCCATTGGCCCGTAATGCAGGAGCTGTATTGTCATGACGAGTGAGTGTGTAGCGAGGAATATTACATACGGTAGACTTGGTGAGAAAGGTCTCATTCAGCAAAAATACAGATACGTGTTCTTCGAGTAACAGTGCTTCGAAAAGGGTTTTGTTGGTAGGTAAGGAGCGAATATTCATGAAAAGAAAGACTAAATCCATAATGACGGGTAGGTTAAACAGTTGTTTCTTGACGGGATGTATGAAAATGAACGTAATTGTTGGTATAGGTGGCGTAGAAGTTGACATTGAAGACTGATTTAGCAGCTTTGGTAAGTTGTTGTAGAATATGATTGCGTTGAAAAGGATGAATATTTTGTAGGGTGAGCGTGAGAAATTGAAGAAGCTGCTGGATGGTAACTGGATCAGTGGTTTGAAGATCGGTTTTAGGTGGAGAGTCTGGCATCCGGAGCGGTACGACTAAATCAGGATGTTGTTGATCAGGTTGAGGTTTATTCTTGCATTTATAACTATAGGCCGGATGTTGTTCATGGCATGTGGGGCATTCAGGTGGCTGTTGAAGGTTGGTGCAGAGGCGCGTAGGATGTGGTCCTGTGCAATGTCCACAGACTGGCTGATTTTTGCAATTTACAGTGTTGTGATCATTGTAGATTTGACATTTTTCGCATCTCACTGGAAGAGGAGCTGGAGAGCGTGAAGGTTCAACCCTGTGGCGACGTTTATAGATGTATGCGCCAGTAGTGAGTAATGCGTCTATTGTATCTTGGGAAGAGGTGAGAATGCGTTCCATAAAAGTTGCGCCTTGATTGTTTCGTATGCGGATGACCTTATGAATGTTATGCCCTTCATGTTGAAGCTCTTCATGAATTTCGGCGTCAGAATATGTTGGGTCAACCCCCCGGATGACAACTGATAGATATGGTGGACGTTTTGGACGCGGTGCTTGTTTCTGACGAGTAGAGGAGAGAGATGTAAGAGTAGCATTTTTCCCAAAGATCTCAAACGAGGCCTTGTTTCTGATGGTGATAGCAAACTGCGGATCTATGGACTTTAAGATTTAACCGTTACGTGTCTTAATTATTTCTGCTAGTGGAATGCTTGGAAGATATTTCCTAAGTTGTAACATGATGAACTTTTCATTGCTGTATTTCGTGTCATAATTTTGAAGAAGGAACGAATGTAGAATCGGGCGATGAGAAGGCTGATTATTGGTGTGAGATGATTGAGAATTTGGAATGGTTGTATTGCTATTGTCATCGGCTGCATCCATATCAGAGTTGTCTGAAATATTGTCTCTGTGTTGCTTCTTCGACTGATGTCGAGGCTGCTTAATAGAATCAGCATACAACTGTGTGTTTCGTGGAGACCTAGACCTGGTGGAGACATTCGAAGCTGTTGAAACGGTAGAACTGCCGGATATGGTTCGCTGCCGGTTGCCAGTATCCTTCCGCTTGACCACCTTCGTGTTCGAAGCGGACGGAGTGACAAATACCGGAGGAAGACCACCGTGCCGTCCATCCACCTTTGGTCCAGAAGCAGCTTGATCTGCCATAGCAGAGACCGATAGATTTCTAGAGAGCCGTGAGACCCGAAGATGATGTGTAGTGAGTGATGAATATGATGCAGGTAGGACAACCCGTTTGGATAGTTGCCCAGGAGGAGCGGCTCCTCTGACTCGATCCGTAGATCCGGACGCCCTTGGCTTGATGAGTCTGACGGACGGATCTCTAGAAAGAAACAGAGAAAGAGGCTCAGGATATGGAAAAGGAAGGTTAATTCAAAAATCGTCACCATATACAAGGTAACGCTTCAGAGGAAGCTCTGGGAAAGTGTGATTCCGTATGAGGAAGAGTTCAGTACACAACTAAAATGTCATGTAGGGTCAAAGGGAGTTTGTGGGAAATAAGTTTTGTTTTTAACGTGACTGTACAAAACGTGATAAATTATGAGAAAAGTTGTATTATCGATAATCACATATAAAATATACTACATATTAGCACAATCAGCTTTGATATTATCATACTAAGAGGGGATAGGCTTAAACGCATCAGCTCCTTACCAACGTCACTGGTCCACAGTGTGAATTTATGCATGTGTGTTTGGAATGTAAGCATCAAGAGCAGTAGCAAATGCTACACGATATTTCGCGCGGTGTGGCCGGATTGCGGACTCCCATTTCCCTTTTCGCTCTTCCTCCAGCTGAGATTACAACTCATAAATTGGTAACATTATTCACAAATAAAATATATTACTCCAGCAAAGTCTAGAATTTTTACTGTGCATCCTAGAAGTATGTATAAGAACTAAGTTACGTACGTGTTAACTTATTGCAGTGAAACTGCTAAAGTCTTGTCTTCCCCACTAACTTGACTGTTAATATTTCGTCATTGTCTGAATCTGAGTCTTGCAATTTTTTTCTTTTCTTTTCTTTTCTTTTCTTTTCTTTTCTTTTCTTTTCTTTTCTTTTCTTTCTTTTTTTAAGAAAATTCCTTACTTGTACTCGGTTTGCTACAACGAAAGAAAACAACCCAGACAGTGGCGAATCTTTTGATGGTAAAAGAGAAATTACGTCCATTTGTTTCCTGATCATTTTTTTTATAACAAATTCATACTCTTATACTTGGTCTAGGTCTCACAAAACAATCCCTCTAATTCTTAAGGAGCTCGATATGGTCGAGTTTGTTTTGGGTTATGATATTTTATGATACCATTTTGACGCCTGGCCTTTTACGAATCACTGGTAGAGGAGGAAAGAAGGAATAAGTGATTGCACATACGTACCGTACGTAAGGCAATAAAACGAAGAAAAAAAAAAACAAAAACATACTGCGTTTCTTCTGTCGAATAAGGAAGAGTCTGAGTTGAAGTGAATTTCAAAACAATATTACGAACTTCCAATACTTTCTGGTCTTACGATGCTAGGCATATTATATATATGTATCAGATTGCAAAGATCATACAGACAGTAATCATGTAATTCGCCTGTTTACTTTTCTCAGGGATGTAGCCACAGGAGAAAGGAGGATCATGTTTTTCAAAACTATTAGCAGTCCCGAAATGAGGTTCGTCTGCTTTGTGTTTAATTAACTTATTTAATAGTTAATGTAAATGAGGGATGTTCATAATAAAATATGAAAATTTTAGAAAATCATCATGAATACAGTTTATATACCCAATTAACACAACAAAAATTAAAAATCTTTGAGTTTAACGTCCCACGGTTAGGCTAAAGGAGACGGTGATGATGAGTAATGAATGAACTGGTGGAAAGAATAAAGTGGGGGAAACGGGAGAACCCCGAGAAACCCCACGTACACGGTGTTTGTCCACCACAAAGTTCACTTGGCGGGGGCTGGGATCTAACCCGGGACCCCAAGGACCAGAGGTGAACGCTCTACCACTGACACAACTAAAATTAATCATATATATGCTTTACATTATCATTTCCCTAACCGTGTGAATTCACTACTGTATTATTACTCAATAATAACTTAGTTTACATTTTTACGAGCTTTTTTTCCTTTACTACTTTAAATTACGAAAACAAAGTCAGATAAACAGATTGCCAGGAACAGCATAGCTTATTGATTCATCTCTTACAATCCGGTTTTTAACTTCAGTACCGTCAAGATCCGTCTTTTGATAAAGTAGCATCGTGAAAATACAAAATGTGCATAGTATATATGCATGTATGGTAAGTTAAAATGCATTCGTATTCTGAAAGAGATCATTTGTTCCGCTTTTAATATGTGAAAAGCTCTCGTCCCCCTGAAAGTAATGTTCCCCTAGAACAACCTGCTGGCTACAAAACTGATTATCCTTCCCGGTGAGGAAACTCGGTCGGGGCGGTATCTAACATACAGGTCCCAGGCTGCTTCTTTTCTTCAACAATCCTTTTCCTTCCCTTTCATCGGATAGTGTGCTCGCCGCGGGACGTCATCCCTAATATACGTGACGGGCTAAATGGCCTTAGATTCCGAGAGCCAAGAAATCTAATTTCTAATCCTAACCCCTGATAATCCTATCATAAAAGTTGTGAGTTTTATTTCCAAATCGAAACAAAATCCAATGGAAAAAAGACCCGGGATTCAAAACTCGTTTTGCTAATTAAACCTTTAAAAGCGTGTATCATCAGAATCATTTGACATAAAATGTAGTTTTCACGTATGTGTTCGTAATTATTTTCTCTACTTCCTAAAGTGAGCAGTTCATGTGCCAATACAATATTTCTAAGTAGCGCCTCTGGAATTGTCAAGATTTGCAGTAGCGCGAGAAGTCAGCGTACAAAACTACTTGTCGCGAATTATCAACCCCGCTCAAAGCCAATTGGACGCCGTGTGAAGCGAACTCAAGGTCATATCGTTTTACATCTGAAGTACATATTACTTTGAATAATATAAACAAATGATTGAATAAAACATATCAATAGTTGAATAAAATGTACCAATTTGAATATCGGTTCTCGTACTTCTCTCTACCGCACATGCAACATAAGTCCACTTTTTTATTTCTTTTCTATAAATTTCAACACTTTGCCACTAGTCTTTCTAGTATGTAAATCCGTTATTTTTGTGGCGATTTCTTTCTTTCTTTGTTTTTGATGTCATTTTCCACTTCAAATCACAACAATCACTTTAACAATACTATAATACAACAAACCTAGAAATGTAGTGTATATATTAACCTTTGTGCTCGCATGTTTTGGATATCCGATAAAGTAAAGCAGAAAAGAGCTCATACATACTCTACTGGCATTGTTTTCAACCAATAATAGGATGTAAACACTTAGAAGCGACTCCAGTAAACAAATGTACTAACTCGTCAAATAGATATTACCTAAAATTCATAGGTATGGGTGAGGATTGTGATTTTAATAATCGTATTATATTGAAAGGTGATTATTTCTGAGATTGAAATAGTTAACGTTCTCTGATTAATCCAGTTCCCAACCTATACTCCCGTAACAATTTTTAGGTCAGAGGAATGTTATTGCTGGAATGAGATAAACAGTGACCAAATAAGAATAAAATCGTAGGTACGCATCTGTTATCCTGTTCGTAAGTTTTGGAGCCATTTTTCAATATAGCGGCCGCTATAACACTTTTTACATTATCTCGGGAACCACTGACACTTCTTGAATGATTTAAAAGTATAAACCTGTTTTCGGGTTTGTAGAATCTCATGAAACTATTTTCAAAGTAGTTTAAAATATTTTCTTGTATTTTCATAACATGTAAGTGTACTTACATGCCTCGAAAACTTTATAAAATTAAGTAATAAAATTTCTTTTTATTTCAGTAAAGAGGCAAGGATAACTGATACTTCTGCAACAAGTACTCCTCAAGGTGTTCAACGTAGTCGTCAACGCATGGAAGAGGCGTTCGATAGCAGCAGATGCATAATTTGTCAACAAAATACGTCAGAACTTTGGTGTCTGAACTAGAGAGCCAACTCCAATCGGATCAATAAATAAATAAATAAATAAATAGCAAAACATCCCATCTTCCAACAGTTTTGATCATCGACTTCAAGGCCCAAGTGCGAACCATTAAGATGTCATCAATGAAGGACTTTGGACAGGTGATGTACTATTTTCTGTAGACAGTGATGTCCACTTCTAATGTTCAAGAGTTGCGTATTGTTTTCGACAACTATTTTCCCTTATCAGTGAAACAATCGGAGCGAATAAGGAGAGATCGGAGTGTACAATGGTTGAAATGGTGCATATCAACTTTTCAACGCCCATTCCTATTCAATTATACAAGTTCTGGGTGTCGACAGGAAATAAGATAAAGCTCAAATGTTTGCTCGTGAATTCATGCTACAGAACTCATCATTGATGATTAAAGACCTTAGTGTAATTACCAATGGAATGCTTAATGATGGCGACATGGTACAAGCAACCCAAATCTCTAATGACAAAACTTGAATTATACAAGACCCTAACTGTAACGTGGAAGAAGCTGACCTGCGTATAGTACTTCATACATACTGGGCAATAATTCACGGAAAGAGGAAAGTTGTTATTTCAAATGACGCTGATGTTGTTGCATTCTTTTTTTCGTTTTGTCGAGAAGTTTGTTCCATTAGGTCTGCGAGAGCTGTGAGTAAGCTATGGAACTGGCGACGAAACGTTTTGCCTCTTCAAACAATACTTTCAAAATATGGTTCACTTTTCTGCAACAATGTTATAAAAGCTCACATACTTACTGGTAATGATAAAGTTAGCAAAATTGGAACCAAGAAGGGTGCTCTGCGTGCAGAGTCTACAATGTACTTACAGAAGTTTGCAGAGATAGAGGACAACAAAATGAATGTCTCTTATGTTGAGAGATATCTAGTGCGCGTTTGGAAATCTAGCACAAAATGCACAACGTTTAATGAATTAAGATATGAAGAATACATAAGAAATGTTCCACTTGAGAAATTACCCCTAACTTCTAAGTCAATCCAAGGTCACATTCTCCGTGCCTATTATTCAATTAGAAAATGTCTTACTATATTGGAACCAACTTTTCCGGAACTGGTTCATGTAATTCTGGCTGGACTGAATTGAATAGTGTCTGGCGACCAGTAAAGTTCATGAACCCGTTGCCAAGTGACGTGATCAGAAAATGTGGATGCAAATCATGCAACACTTATCGATGTTCTTGTCCGAGTGCATTTTGCAAGTGTACAAATTACTGCAAGTGCAATAATGAACAGTGTAATAACAAATAAGCAGTGCACAAATGAACATTTTGATAAAAAGTGGGCGAACTGCTTGTTTACTGATGCAACATATACTGTAAACTATGCTAGACAAAGAACAACAATACTACACTAGAAAATACAAAGAAGAATAGTACAGTGAAACCTCTACTAACGGACACCTCTATAAAGTGAACACCTCCCGTAATGGATATATTTTGTAATCCCCAAACACTGTAATAGGAAAAACAAACATTTTGGCAAACCTCTCTAAAGCGGACACTCTCTAGTACAGACACGGACAGTCTTTTATGTCTTTTATAGGCATTATTTACCTCCGTATTACGGACACTTTCCCTAGAAACAAGTTGAAGAGTACAGTAAAAATTATACTATAACATTTTTTAGTAATTCATACATGTGTGACCAAGGAAGCATTGTGACAACATTTTGCCTCCTCAACTGTCTGCTTGCAATCCAGACGCAGCGTCTATCTTTATATAACAACACTCTTATGTCTTTTGCTTGAATCCCACTCCCACCCAAGCTGTTTTAGACACAAAAGTGATTAACAATTGCTCGCCGTTTGGGATTACATGTTATTCTACTGTCCCGCTGGAATCTCTAACCAAGCAGAAGACAAGTTTGGTATATTTCGCCCGCGGGCATGCACATTGTCCCAAAAAAGACATTACTGCACTGCAATTAACCAGAAATCAAAGTGACATACTGAAAACATAGTAAAGTGATAAGTGTAAAGTGCAGAGAACTATAACATCGTATTTCCATGTTGTCCCATCCCAAGATTATTCAGTTTAAAACTGAAAGTTCAAGTATTTACACACTATCACAGTATTCAAATATCTATAAACCATTAAACGCCATTCAAAGAACAACGATGATTGAGTGTAGAACATTCTCATAGACCTATTTTTTAAAGCAGTCCATTGTGGACCTACGTAGTTCAATAATGAAGGACAAAACTGAAACTCTTGTAAGAACCAACATTGGGTTGTTGATGTATATTTTTTCCTACATCATATCAAATACATTTGAAAAAAGATAAAAAAAAAAAAAAACCTGAAAGTTTGGATGTAAAGTTAGATTGTAGCAATAATTTATTCGTGGGAAGTGCCATATTCACAACAAATATATTACGGAATCAGATTTAAAATATTAGGCCTTCTATCGTATGTATGGCAGACATAATTTTGCGTGTTGAATATTCTTATATTAACCACTAAATATGCGTAAAATGAAATAAATTATTCAAAAAATCAACAATCGTACCTCCGTAGTATGGTGATCCAAGTCAAATCTCTCCATGGTGTTCTGAAGTACTGAAATAATGCCTTTCTTGAAATTCAGCACCCAAACTTCTTCTTCATTCTCAGGACATACTTCATCGATAATTCCATCGTAGAAAGAAAATCTTAAAAATGAGAGAGAAATAAAACAAATAAAGATAAATGTAAATCTTTAAAGAGTTTTTATTAGTATACCTTTACACTTAATATTGTATAAATATAAATCTTTCCATGGCATATTGCATTTCAATAGTAATTCATAAAAAATCTAAAACAATCTTAGGATATATCTTGAAAAAATACTTTTCGTAGCATTTTGAGCTGAATTTACGGTTTACTTTTTATTTCTTAAACGCTAAGTACAAATTCGAAAGAGTAACAATGGCAATGTACACACGACTCCAAAAGTGCATTCCCACCTGCAACTCTCCCTTTCCTGCAATAATAGGCTTCCCAAAAAGAGGTCCTTCGGGTGGTAGAGAATTAGAAAGGCGTTGGTCCTAACCTCAATTTTGTTACAAATATATAAGTGTAGCAAACTGCTAAAAAGAGAATAAAGTAAATTGTTAAGAATAACCATTGTGTTATTGTGATAGCAAAGGACGACAAGAAACGTTACAAACTGATATTACTCAAGCAGTTCAAAAGGATGAATGGTAAGGAATAGATATCAGAGAAAAGCAGTTTCACATTTTTTACAAAAAAAAGAAAAAAAAGAAAACGAAAATTCGTAAAACAAGAAAAATGTTACATAATGTAAAGGTTTAACATAAAAGCCTAACTGCGCAAAAACAAGATTCAACACGAAACGGAAAGAAACACAAACACAGAATAAAGGAACCAGTGGCGTAACAGACTTACGAGCCTCCCATGCAAGATAAGGATATGGAACCCTAGTTGCAAACTCAATTGTTATAATAATAATAATACTATTACTAATTATTATTATTATTATTATTATTATTATTATTATTATTATTATTATTATTATTATTATTATTAGAAACACGATTCCTTTTCAAAATCTCTGACTGCCTAAAAACGTGTCTGCAAATAGCGGTCATGTCTGCACTTTTTGTCAATGAACGGTTCGAAAGGCGAAAAGGGATGGAAATTTCTGAGAGCGAGCGAGCTAGCGAGAGAGAGAGAGAGAGAGCTTTCGTATGATAAATTTTAGATCAAAGTTCGACGCACTTGCTTTTGACAGGAACATTTTTCTTTTGTTTTTTTTTTCGTGAACAGAAAAGGTCTGGTGCTATCAAGTTACAGAATTACAATATTGCAAATTTGCAAGTGGATTTGTTTACATTGCAATTAGTCGTAATAAATAAATTGTTGTTAGAAGACATTATTATAAAAATTAAGTTTTATTTCTTGATTCATCACAAGTCTTATGGGTACTCTATACCTCCCCTCCCTCCGAATATCGACATCGAAAATTTAGGATGTTGATATATTGATGTCAATAGATTTGCGATAAAGAATGTTGATATATGTCAATATCGATATTGACGATTTCGATATATTGACGTATCTCTCAGGCCTAAATCCGAGAAATGATGCTCTAAATATACTGGAATAAACAATCAAAATCTAAATATGTTCTCCCATTTTCGTACCAAAGGTTAAGGTGGAAATAGGTGAACCCGGACAAAAATTGCACGTCAAAACAAATCTTAAAATAAAAGTAGTTATACTTCCCTTTTAATTGAAAACTATTAATAGAAAACTATTACTGTAACTTACCTTTCAATTCTGTTTCTGATTGTCATCGCAAATCAGCAACAGGATACATACTTTACATAATATATTAGCGGCCGCGGTTGCTCAGTGGTAGAGCGTTCACCTTTGGTGTATGGAGTCCATGGTTCGATCCCAGGTCGGACTGATTTAACGTTGTTGTGGACAAACACCTTGTGCGTGGGTTTCCTTGGAGTTCTCCCGTATCCTCCCACTTTCTTCATTCCAACATTTGATTAATTTCTCATCATCACCGTCTCCTTTAGCGTAACCGGCATAAGCGTGAGACGCAAAACTCAAAGATTTAATATAGCAATTACTGTATAACTGTTCACAAATAAGCAACCGGAAGATGAAATTCATGTGATATGTTCTAAGTAGAATGTTCTACAAAATAATCATAATTCATTATCCTCATTCCTATCGTTACATTTGCCACAGACTCAGAACTACAGTACTAATGGAATTAGAAAGTAGAGATTTCATTCCTTTCTTCTCGCAGGGTGAAAGACTTCTGCAATTTGCTGAGATCGTATTTTTTTAAATATTACTCCCCTATCCCGGGCTACTACTGACTACCGGCGTTTCTAGGTAGTCAATACCCGAAAGTCGACTCTCAAATCTCGACAGTTTGTTAAAAGTGATTTCACTTTTACTGTTGTTATTTCTTCGTCACAAAAACTCCATTCATTTTTCTATTCACTTATTTATGTTGAATTACTTAAGTTACACCTTTGCAATGATTGAAAAATGAATAATTATTTTCAAATATAAAGAATCATTACAGTTCAGAAGGATGCGGCAGTAGATGCATAAAAATACGAAGGGAATGAAAATACTGTTTATTTGTTGATATGTGCAAACTGAATGTTCATAATAAGTGTTTATATACCCATACTTTCGTGTGGCAGAGTTTGAATATATCCAGATCGTGTAACCTATGCTTTCTAGGGATAAGGAAGTTGGAGCGAGCTTCATTTGAAACTTGACTCGACTCGCAAAATGTTCTCCAACTCATTTCGAGTCCACTCAAAACGAAGCAAATTATGTATGTAATTTCAAATTTTCTGTAAAGAACACATAACGACGTGAAGTACAAGAATATGAAGGATCATACAGGATTTTAATGTCTACTGCACTGCAATTATATCAATAATAATAATAATAATAATAATAATAATAATAATAATAATAATAATAATTATTATTATTATTATTATTATTATTATTATTATTATTATTATTATTATTATTATTATTATTATTATTATTATAAATTTTTCAAGAATTTTCAATATATTATTAAGTCAGTTTCAGACTGAATTCCAAACTTGGTGGTCAAATAAAACACTCAAATTCCAGAAGAATGGTACATCTCTGAGACACATCCACTATAATGTCAAAACTTTGACACATGGTTTGTTTCCACGTGGTTCAGTTGCAAATTCCGTACTGTTCATTGGACATACTGATCCGAAATACATTTAAAAAATCAAGTACGTAGCGTAGGTCATACCTTCCATTCCACTACTGGTGCAAACTAAACATGAAAAGAAAGAAAATAAATGAAAGAAGAAAAAAATGAATGACTGCTATTTTACTGTTAAATTTCCATGAGAGACACCTTATATTAAAAGTTCAATCCGTGTCATAATGAAAAGTTACAAATGTTCAAAAGAAAAATATTATGTTCTTTATAGATGAGGCAGACCTTGTAAGATTCAAATTTGAAACGTGAATAAAACACATTGAAAATTAAACGATGAAAACAAATTTTGTGACAAACTAATTTAAATCATTTTTTTAATACATAAACAAGGGTGACATTTTCTAACAAGGGGATGTGCCTAAAGAATTAAGACCAATATTCTTTGGAGCATTGCTGATAGCACTGACAAAGAAAAGTGGAGGTATTAGACCTATTGCAGAAGTTAATATGTGGAGAAGACTTTCATCCAAAATAATGTGTGGGAGAATTAAACAATCTCTAGTTCAATTTCTCTCTCCACACTAACTTGGAGTAGGCATTCGATATGGAGCCGAAGCAGCAGCACATGCGGCTCGCATATATTATTCTTACCCTCACCAGAAATCTAAAGCTTTCTTAAAAATTGGTGTCAGGAATGCTTTTAATGAGATAGACAGGAACGTAATGTTATCAGTCGTAAAAGAAAATTTTCCTTCGATCTATCCCTACATACACCAAAGTTATGCTCCGTCCAGCAATTTATGTTATGGTAAAAACATCACTTTTTCACAAGGAGGAGTACAGCAAGAAGATCCTTTAGATCCAGCATTATTCGCAATAACTTTAGAGTCCATAGTCAATAACATACACACAGATTTGAATGTTTGGTTCTTAGATGATGGAACCATAGCTGGAGATCCGGATACCGGATTTAATACATTAAAAGTGATCTATACACAGGGAATTGCAGTTGGTCTACACCTTAATTTTTCGAGATGTGAAGTTAACTTTCTTGGAACAACGAAAGAGCATATGCACATACTCCTCACATCATACAAGAGGTAGCTCCGGGCATTCGATTAATGTCTTCTTTAAACGCTTATCCGCAGTTGCCCTCTCAACAGAATCAAGAAAAACCTTACTAACTGAGAAGATAACCAAACTGGATATTTATTTCGCACGTCTGTCATTAATCTCAGCACATTCTGCCTTTCATTTATTAAGAACATCATCTACTACTCGAAGATTACTATATTTTCTGAGAAGTTCAACTTCATGGAAGGAAGAAGATTTATTTGAACGCTTCGATAACACCGTAAAATCTTATTTAGATTGCTTCCATGAGGATAACACATGGCTTTAGGCTTCTCTGCTACTTAGTTTTGGTGGAATAGGCATCCGACGAGCCATAGATTTGGCTATTCCCACGTTCTTGGCATCATTCTATGGTTTCCGATATCTAATAGAATCACTTCTCCAACAGGATATAAGCTTCCACATGGACTCTGAAGTTAAAGATTGCTCTACCACTTGGCCACTGCTAGTTGGATCTGAATTACCCGAATTTAGTACCAGAGCAAAGCAATCCACTTGGGAAGAACCTATTTTTAAATCACATTTCTCCTTTTCACTACGGTCTTCAGACAGACTAGCAGACAAGAGTAAAATAATTGCTGCATCATAAATAGAAGGAGGAGTTTGGCTTTACCTTCGTCCTCTCTAGGCCTTCATCTTTGTAATGAGAGTTTTCGAATAGCAGTTGCGTTACGGCTGGGAGCAAATATATGTGAACCTCATAAATGTCAGTCATGTAGGAATCCAGTAGATAAAAAAAGGACTACATGGACTGCCTTGCATAAAAAGTACAGGTAGATATCCCCGACACTCAAATGCCAATGACATTATAATGAGATCACTTATTTCAGCAGGTATACCGGCAATAAGAGAGCCAAATGGATGTAGTAGAACGGATGGTAAAAGACCAGATGAGATGACCTTAATACCTTGGAAGAGAGCTCCATGTGGATTTTACATACAGAGATACTTTCGCCCCTTCCAACCTTCCTTTCTCCTCACTCCAAGCGGGCAATGTAGCCAGTCGAATGTAAACAGAAAAAAAGAAGAAAATAAAGTAACCTAACAGGCAAGTATCAATTTGTGCCCATTGCTATTGAATCCAGTGAATCCTAGGGCAAAGAAGGTCTCAGTTTTATAAAGGAAATAGGTAAACGCATTATTCAATTATCTGGTGATGATAGAGTAAGCACCTTAGTAATCCAGAGAATAAGTATGGCAGTGCAAAGAGGTAATGTAACCTCTATATTAGGAACCATACCACCAGGTAAAGAGCTAGAGGAGATTTTTCTTCTTTAGAACACCTTTATGTTATCTGATTTTTTTATGCTAGAAGAAGAAGAAATTTGATTTGTATATAAAGTTATCTGCACTATGTGATTTCCTTTAGGATTGTTCTGTTTATGTACATTTTATTTATTCTTGTAATTGTTAAAATTTAATTTTTATCACGGCCTAAACAAATATATGCATATTATTTCATGTTAAACAAATATAAAAGTTTCTATAAAAAAACTAAGAGAATTAAAACTAACAATTAATCAACTTAAACAATAGTTAAGATCGTCATTTTGCGTAATTAGCAACAATAGAAAGAATATATATAGAAATTTTCAAATAAATATACATGAAAGGGATTTGCTGCTGCCAGAAACCAATCAAAAGAAAGATCTCTCAGCTGTTGTATGTATATAAAGTTATCATGTATCACATAGTGTCTGATGAAGCCAAAGAGTTAATTGGTGAAACTGTAACACACGTTTAATTTTAAATGAAAGTATATAGTTTTGCTCAGTATATGAAAGTTACTGTCTTTCTGACTTCACTCTTCAACCACCCGACCGATCTCGATAAAATTTTCATAATAGATGAGGTTCAAACCTGAGATGGTTTTATCATATCACTTTGACGAACAACTTAGGGGAATTGAGAAGAACATTTACAAATGTTCGAAAATGACTGATATTAGTGTCGAATCTATAGTTCTCGGTGCAGCCGTGCCTCGCAATATTGGGAGAGGCAGCGAAGGTATACAAAACCATCGAAAATGACCTATATTAGTGCTAAATCCATAGCTTTTGGTATCGTGAGATGAACAGTGACACTGCTGATGCCGTTTAAATCCAAATTCAGAAGGCAGGTTGATCGAGGGGGAAGGAGCGATATATAAAAATAATCGAAATTACCAATATCAGTTCAGAATAAATAGCTTGCGCGGTCGCTGTGAAGAACAGTGGTATTTTCTGTGCCGTTTAAATCTTAATTGAGCCACACCACGTGGTTGTGATAAGGGTAGAGAAGTATAAAAATAATCTAAAATGAACCATATCAGAATGCGCTTTAGTAATAATAAAAATGGACTAACGGAACATAATACTATTTTCTCTTAATTTACCCAGGGGAAAGAGTAACTGATGCTATTATTATTATTATTATTATTATTATTATTAATTGAGAACTATATTTTGAAGCTAAACATTTTTTATTATTTATTATTATTATTATTCGCTTACTTTTGAACTTGCACGGTGAAATTAATACATAATGTTATTTCTGTATTTTTTCCTGGATTGTATGCTATTTCGTTTATTAGTGGGCACTATTTTGTCTCTACGTCACCGAATTAATAAATTTTGTTGTTCACTTACGGGTAAATGACCTTAGAGGAAGAATCCTGTTCATTCCAAAGATCAGATATTAATATTCCAGTTGCAATTTCAACTAAACTGATAGTGTAGGGGTAACGTAATGGACTTACGAGAAGTACTGCTATCCAACATAGGTTCAAATATTATCTGCCCCGAAGTTGTCTTTTTACAAAGTGATCTTGAAGAATCGAATTTTCATTCTATACGAGCAAGAATGTGGAAGCAAACACCTGTATCACGAGAGAGACAGTTTACGAGTTTTTGTTGCGAAGGGGCAAAGAATTTACCAGGACATTCGAAACATTTCATTGATCTGCAGTATAAACATTTCGTGTTATCGTTCTCAGAAAGAAACACTACACCATTTTTTAAACAAAGTTCGGGTAGAATAATCAGCGGAGTGGTGGAATCGTCCAAGACTTCCAAATGGAAAATCTCGGTTCGATTCCCTGCCAAGTAGCATCATTTTCTAGTCATCTCCATTCCTGATCACCTCTAATAAATGCTGATAATTCAAAGTGTTTTGTTTACATTTGAAATTTGAAATATGCAAGGTCTGCTACTCCTATAAGGAACATCCAATTGTCTTTTTGAACATTTGTGGCTGTTCATTATTATGCAGTTTGGACTTTTAATATAGGTTTTTTTTTCTGATAGAAATTATACAGTAAAATAGCACTCATTCATTCTTATTTTTTATCTTCTTGCTTTTCTTTTCTTTTTTTTTTTTTTAGTTTGCACTAGTAGTGTGGAATGGAAGATATGGCCTACGCTACCTACTTGGTTTGTTAGAATGTATTTCGTATCAGTACTTCCAATGAACACTATCGAATTTGCAACCGGGAAACGCGAACCACGCGGAAACACAGCATGTATTGAACTTTTGATACTATGTTTATTTGCAATTCTGCTTATTTGCTGTCTCGTCTGAGGAAGGAGCCATTTGTGGACAGGGTGTTTACATGTGATAAGAAGTGGGTGTTGTATGAAGTTCCACGGCGCAGTCATCATTGTTTAGCATCCCATAAACTGGTTCCAAAATAGCCGAAACCAGCACTTCATAAGAGGTCGTATTACGGATCAAGAGAAGGAAGTCTATGCAGTTTGAACTTCTAAATTAATGAACAGACATCGTATGAAAATTTTCCGAAAACTCTCTCTCTTCGCAAGCATATACATATACGTTTGAATGTGTGTGTGTGCAACTAACTTCGATCAAATCGCCCAGCAATCCTTTTATGGCAAGAAAGAAAGAAGAATCGCTTCACAGAGCATTCCAGCAAGACGTCTCATCGTTAAGTTAAGCCATTGCATCAGTTGGTTGCGTTTCAAGTCAAAACCGGGATTTTGCCTTTGGCGAAGCAATACAAGACGTTGCCGAAAGAAGCAAGTCAGTCAATAAGAGAGACTTGGTTAGGCAGGGGTGCGCCTCGCACCTGTGGTGCGTCCTGCACATAGAGTAGGCTTTTACGCGGGCTCGCAAGAAACCCATCGACACAAGTTTAGTTTTGGAGTGTTATATAATTACGAAATGAGCCTTGAACCTGAATTTATTTGTTTGTGATTGAACGTCTTGTGGCGGCCTAACGAAGGAAGAAACGCTAGTGTGTCAATTTTAAGTCAATTGAGTTGTTGTTGAATTTCAGCATAATAACGTTTTAAGGCACACCTAAACGATAGCCCAGCTTAGCTGTTGAAGGTTTCTTTCGTATAACAAATGAACTACTGGATTGGATTTGAGAACCAGATTGCTGAGAAGAGGATAGCCCAGAAGAGGAAACTGTGGCTGACTTAATCCCCACCCTCCTTGTGCAGTGCAGTGTTGTTTCGCGAAACGCGAGTGTTATAGAAATTATCCCCTATTCTCATTCTTTGCCGCCAGCGCAAACTGTAAGTAAAATTGAGAAAGAGTAACTCTTATAAATCGAAAAGGATATCTAATTAAAGTAAATGGGTTTAGAAAATTAAAATTAAAAAGTAAAGTAATTGTTTTTGAGCGCTCAGGTTGTTAAATATATAATTTGCTTGTAGTTTGTGCATTGTATATTGTTTGATTAATCACTATATATAGTATTCGCAATTTTAATCTCACGTTTAATTCTTAACCGTAATCGCTTGTAGCTTTACAGGGCGTTGTAACAGTTTATAGATTATTTGTTTTAATTTGTTTTATTCATCAATCTTTACGGCAAGCACTCTTCTCTCCCCCGATATCTTTCTAGCGGTCGGTGGGGACGGGGATTGCTTGTATGGTTTATGATGACCTTTCGTGGGCGCTGGAAGCCACGAGGCCAAAGTTTGAAGCAAGTGAGACAAAAGAGAGAGAGAGAGAGAGAGAGAGAGAGAAATGTCGTTTGTTAGCATTCCAAAATCAGAATAAGTCATCCTATTCCCGATAAACCTACAAAGGTCGGTCATAGTCCTCCTGTGTGCTTGGTGGACTGCTCGAGGGATTGTGCTTCGGGAACTTCTAGCACCTGGTCAGAGCATCAATCAACTCTGTACTGTCTGCAGTTGAGCCATGTTTAAGGAAAACTCAAAACTCTGGAGCCAGTACTTATGAATCCCAAAGGACTCCTCCTGTTACAGAACAACGCTAAGCCTCACGTTGCTAGGATGGCCCGGAACACCATTTTACGCCTTGGATGGGAAGTACCATTGCATCCGTAATATCCCCTAGAGAATGCACCGTCAGATTATCACCTGTTCCATTCCTTGGACAATCACGTTAGAGGACGCCAGTTCAAATTCTTAGTAGAGGTGGAAAATGCACTTGTACTTTCTTCCCTTCACGGCCACAAAGTTCTACCGCGATGTAATCCATGATCTTCCCGAACGTTGGAACAAGGTCGTCGATGCTGATGGGGACTACTTTTGACCTTCGAGGTGAGTCTTAGGTGACATATCGATGTTCCAAGATGGTGGGTGATAAAGCGACATAATATTCTTGGTTACCTCTATATTATACTTGGAGTTAGGACACAGTGATGGAACTGGTTACGAATTTTATGATCTAGAAGCAGTCAGACCCGTGACTCTGTATCATTTAAGCGGACCTGGGAAAAAACAAAACATCGTTATACCCATGGATGATTTGTGTGATTCTGTTAATTCTAGCCTCTCCTGCTAGTCTTGGGTCTAGCGCGTGTATCTTTGCTGCACGTAGTTCTAGGTGCGATTTTCGAAGGGAAATCAGCAAACCTTTAATTTCACTACCATTTATTTTTCATAACCATTCCTCTTCTTTAGGATAAAGCAGATACGCGTGGTGCATGAAATTATTTTCTCATTTACGTCTAGTTTATATGCAGACTTGCAAACTATGTTATACTCGTACTTAAGTGTCGAAAGTATTATAGGACGTCTTTGTCCGTCCGCTGTCTGTCTGTCGAAATGTATCAGAACAAAAGCGTTATATCGAGATAGTTTTTTATGAAATAGAATCAGCATCCCAAAGATAGGTTCCCAATAGAATCAGCATCCCAAAGATAGGTTCCCAATCTTCCATTAACTCTCTTCTCAAACCAGAAGTGGTTCAAATTAGTCACTCCCGGATTCAAGGTCTATCACTATAAAAATGGTAAAAAAAAAAACTAACGAGAAGCAGTTCTTCAAGTAGATTCTTTGTCTCAAGGCAGTGCATCATGGCTATATAGAACATTCTACCAACACCAGAAGTGGTTCAAATATAAATATTACTTCCGGTTTCAATACTGATTGGTACAGGGCAAAATAGTAAGAAATATAGAGATGTGATTTTCTGCAATCGATTCAACGTCCGAACAGCCATGGCACCTGTACTCTCACCTGTGTACTAAAAGGTTTCCTCTGTTTGACTTCAGATTCACGTTTGAGGTTGTCCACTTCTTTAAAAAAAGGCAAAAACATTGGCCACATGAGTTGGATGTTGTCGGTAAGACGGCCGTCTTGGATTCTAATACGGGGCCGCGGTGGCTCAGTGGTAGAGCGTTCACCTCTGGTGCTAGGGGTCTCGGGTTCAAACCCTGCTCCCGCCAAGTGAACTTTGTGGTGGACAAACACCGTGTGCGTGGGTTTTCTCAGGGTTCTCCCGTTTCCTCCCACTTTCTTCATTCCACCGTTTCATTCATTACTCATTACCACCGTCTCCTTTAGCCTAACCGGCATAACCGTGGGACGTAAAACTCAAAATTTCATTTCATTTATTTTTGGATTCTAATATGGTAAACACAAGTTACATTCATTTATGCTTATATGATAACCTATCATCAGAAAATTGAGATAGAAACATCAATCTGGTGCCAAATTAAAATTAATGCATGTTTCAAGTAATTTGAGCTAATAGCGTTCCTTTATGTTGCCAACATTTTTAAACATGACGGCTATTATCATAAAAGTATAACTTACTCAGTTTCGTTATATTTGTTTCATAGCAGATTAGTACGAAACTATCAGATACTGACAAACACCCTGGATAAACTTTATTGAGTAGAATCTTATATTATTCCTAGTAGTAGTATAGTATATTGTTCCTAGTAGTATTATATTTCTCCAAGTAGTATAGTGCATTATTCCAATCTCTTAAAAACTAAGAGAGCTAGGCCACTTTATGTAGTCCAAGTTGTTGGATTTTGAGAATTTAGATTACCTGAATAAAGTGGCATGTGTAAATACTCTTAAAAATAAAGACAGAAAACACTCGGAAAGGTAACTAGTATTGTAATATACTATTTTGGAAATCCTGCACCTCCTAGCGGAAATAGAATTTGGACAGTGACTTTCAATGCCATTATCAATATGGAGGCCAATCAGTAGGATGCTCTGGTCCCATTGAATTGAAAGGTACCCTATCTTTAACTTCAGTTTCAATATTGTGGAGGTCCACTTCTCTATACCAAAAATTGTGTGTATCTATACAGCTCTCTCTTGGGTTCCTATATGGTCGCTCTATCGCTCCGTATATTTTGCATTTATATTTACTTTGTTTCAAAATTTCGCTTTCGCCGAAAATTTTCCATCTGAACAAAATTGAAGGAAATTAAATTTACACAAATGCTTTCCGATTTCGGTTCAAACAAATCAGCACTGTATATCTATTTCGTGTGTTGAAGGCGTCTACAGAATTACTAAAAAAAATCAGCTGTTGTTATCATGAAAGTTTTAAAATAAGTTAATTGGGTTAGGAACTTCCCACATATCAAAAGAAAGCATGAGCTGTCTCGGTCGTTAGCATCTGTTTAGTAGTGTAGAAAATGTATATTTTGAGACTGGAACATTTGAACCATACGTTGTAAAGATTATTCTAAGTAGAACGTATTATTCACGAGATTAAGAGGTTTCAGTATCTTTTCTGAAACAATGATGTGCTTAAATTTGTTAGCATTTCTTGAACATAGAAACTCAGACAGTAGTTCTAATAAATTGTAAATTCGTAAGTGAAACGCTCGAAAATGTGTATTCCGTAAACGATCAATTGTCTGTTTATGATGAATCCTTCAGACATTTGTGGAAAATGGTACTGGCATCAGTTTCTGTCTTATCTTATCTAGTGTTACTCGTGCAATCAGGGAAATTGTTTGTTGACACAGTGGCGGAAACAGTCTCCTTGTTGTTTGCGTTTAATAAAATTCAACGTCCACTTACATATCCCCCCGCCATCTCAAAAATGTTCCAAAATGGTGTCAATCGTTTGTGCATCGTTTGTGCAGAAATGTGCAACACAAAATTTCGTTTGTGCAACAATGAACAAGGACAAAAACAAAGTGGGACTGTCTAAATGGTAGCCCCCCCCCCCTAATAAAATTAGCCAAAATGGTGCCAATCGCTTGTGCATTGTTTGCGCACAAAAGTACAACACAAATTTTCGTTTGCGCAACAATGAACAAAGACCTAGAAAAATAAAGTGGGGAGCTGTCTAAACAGTAACTCCCCACTTTGTCAAAATTGATTGAATAAGGTGTCAATCGTTTGTGCATTCTTTGTGCTCAAATATGCAACACAAATTTTCGTTTGCGGAACAATGAACAATGGGGTAGAGATAAAATTAAGTGGGGCTGTCTAAACGTTAGCCCCACAACTTGACCAAGCTGTTCCAAAATGGAGTCAATCATTTGTATATTGTCTGTGCACAAACGTCCAACAAAAAAATTCGTTTGTGCAACAATGAACAATGAGCTAGAACAAAAGCAAACGGGGGGCTGTCAAAACCGTAGCGCTCACCTTCTCCAAATTGGTCGAAAATGGTGTCAATCATTTGTGCATCTTTTGTGCAGAAATTTACAACAGAAATTTTGGTTTGTGCAACAATGAACAATGAACTTGAACAAAAGCGAAGTGGGACTGTCTAAATGGTAGCCACACACTTTCTCCAAATTTTTCTGAAATGGTTTCAATCGCTTGTGCATCGTTTGAGCACACATGTGCAACACAAATTTCATTTGAACAACAATGAACAATGAGCTAGAAAAAATAAAGTGGGGAGCTGTCTAAACAATAGCCTCCCACCTTTTCAAAATTTATCGAATAAGGTGTCAATCCTTTGTGCACAAATGGCAACACAAATATGCGTTTGAGCAGCAATGAACAACGAGTTAGAGCAAAAAAAAAATGCAGGCTGTCTAAACGTTATCCCCAACCTTGTCGAAACTGTTGGAAAATGGAGCTAATGGTTTGTATATTGTTTGTGCACAAACGTGCAACACAAATTTTTGTTTCTGGAACAATGAACAATGTGCTAGAACAAAACAAAGTGGAGGCTGTCAAATCGGTAGCCCGCCCACCTTGTCCAAATTGTTCGAAAATGGTGTCAATCGTTTGTGCAGAAATGTACAACACAAATTTTGGTTTGCCTAACAATGAAAAATGGACTAGAAGAGAAAGAAGGTGGCGGCTCTTTAAATAGCAGCCCCTCACCTTCTCCAAATTGGTTGAAAATGGTGTCAATCACTTCTGCATCGCTTGTGGAGAAATATGGAACATAAAGTTTCGTTTGTGCAACAATGAACAATAAGCTAGAACAAAAATAAAGTGAGGAGCTGTGTAATCAGTAGCCCCACCTTGTCAAAATTGATCGAATAAGATGTCAATCGTTTGTGCATTGTTTCTGCAGACACGTGAAACACAAATTTTTGTTTTTGCAATAATGAACAATGAGCCAGAAAAAAACAATTTGGCGGCTCTCTAAATGGTAGCCTCCACCTTGTCAAAATTGTTTGAAAATGGTGTCAATCGTTTGTTGAGAAATGTGCAACACAAAATTTCGTCTGTGCAACAACGAATAATGAGCTAGAACAAAAACAAAGTGTTTTTTTTAAACGATAGCCTTCCACCTTGCCCAAATTGGTCGAAAATGGTGTCAGTAGTTTGTGAAGAAATCTGCAACACAAAATTTCGATTGTGCAACAATGACCATTGAGATAGAGAAGCAAATTAGCGACTTTCGAAACAGTAGCCTCCACTTTATGAAAATTGATCGAAAATTGTATTAATCGTTTATGCGTCTATTGTGCAGAAATATGGAACACAAATTTTCGTTTGTGCGACGATGAACAGTGAGTTAGAACTAAATCAAAGTGGAGGCTGCCTAAACGATAGCCGCCACCTTATCCCAATTGATGGAAAATGGTGCTAATCGTTTATGTATTGTTTGTGCAGAATTGCGGAACCCAAGGTTTCGTTTGGGCAACAATTAACAACCAGCTAGAACAAAAACAAAGTGGGGCTGTCTAAACGGTAGTCAACCACCTTCTCCAAATTGGTCGGAAATGGTTTCAATCGCTTGTGCATCGTTTGTGCACAAATGTTCAGCACAATTTTTCATTTGAGAAACAATAAACAATGAGATACAAAAAATAAAGTAGGTAGCTGTCTAAACAGTAGGATGGTGTCAATCGTTTGTGCATTGTTTGTGCACAAATGGCAACACAAATTTTCGTTTGAGTAGATGAACAATGAGCTAGAGCAAAAAAATTCAGGCTGTCTAAACGTTATTTCGCACACTCTCGAAACTGTTCGAAAGTGGATCCAATGGTTTGTATATCGTTTGTGCAGAAAAGTGCAACACAAATTTTGGTTTGTGTAACAATGAAAAATGAACTAGGACAGAAACAAGGTGGGGCTGTTTAAGCAGTACCCCCTACCTTCTCCAAATTGGTCGAAAATTGTGTCAATCACTTCTGTATGGCTTGTGGACAATATGCAACATATATTTTCGTTTGTGCAGCAATGAACAATAAGCTAGAACCAAAATAAAGTGAGGAGTTGTGTAAACAGTAGCCCCTCCTTGTCAAAATTGATCGAATAAGGTGTCAATCGTTTGTGCATTGTTTGTGGAGACATGCGCAACACAAATTTCCGTTTTTGCAATAATGAACAATGAGGTAGAACAAAAACAAAGTGGGGCTGTTTAAACGGTAGCCTTCCACCTTGTCCAAATTGGTCGAAAATGGTGTCAATAGTTTGTGAAGAAATGTGCAACACAAAATTTCGTTTGTGCAATATTGAACATTGAGCTAGAGAAAAACAAAGTAGCGACTTTCGAAACAGTAGCTTCCACTTTATGAAAATTGATCGAAATTTGTATCAGTCGTTTATGCATCTATTGTGCAGAAATCTGCAACACAAATTTTCGTTTGTGCAACAACGAATAACCAGCTAGAACAAAAACAAAGTAGGGCTGTCTAAATGGTAGCCACCCACCTTGTCCAAATTGGTCGAAATTGATATCAATCGTTTGGCAAAAATGTGCAATACAAAGTTTTGCTTGTGCTACAATGGACAATTAGCTAAAACAAAAATAAAGTGGGGGCTTTTGAATGGTAACCACACGGTGCCCACAGTTGTCGAAAATGGTGTCAATCGTTTGTGCATGCTTTGTGCAGAAATGTATAACATAAATTTTCAATTGTGCAACAATGGCCTAGAAGAAAAGAAAATGGTGGGGCTGTCTAAAAAGTAAACCCCATCTTGTCCAAATTGTTCGAGACTGGTGTTAAGTGTTTGTGTATCGTTTGTGCAGAAATGTGCAACACAAAGTTTCGTTTGTTCAATAATGAACAGCGAGCTAGAACAAAGGAAAAGCGGTGGGACTGTGAAAGCAGTAACCCCTCCCTCCTATTCAAAATTAGTCGAAAATAGTGTCAATCGTTTGTGCATCGTTTGTACGGAAATGTGCAACACAAATTTTCGTTTGTGCAACAATGAATAATGAGCTAGAACAAAACAATATAGGGGCTGTCTAAATGGTTGCATTTTCTTCTTGTCAAAATTGATCGAATATAATGTCCGTCAAATTGGCCTGAATATTAGAGCGTAGCACATATTTAAATGCGTGTATCATTTTTGCTTCGTTAGTGCTGAAGTGTGCTCTAGTTTTAATGTTTTTACAATAACACTCATGACGTTATTTATATTTAAAAAATCCTGGCCAACTGGACGTGAAGTTGGCCGAGATATTTTTCTAATAAGTAAATTTTAATATTCTGATTATTTTTCAACGTTTGTACAGGAAATTGTTAGAGTTTCATTGCTATCGGAGTGAATTAAATGACGATTAAATGTTCCTTCTACCTTGGCGTCAGGTTGGCCTGGACAATTTCCGAAAACATTTCTCAATGTAAATTTATTCTTTAAGGTTTCTGTTCAAAAGTGCTTGAATACTGTCGTTTGTGCAGGGAAACTAACGGCGTTATTAGGTAAATAAAGAGAAGCAAAGTGATAATATTCATGGTCTCATGTGCTTGAACTTGGCCTCCCAATCTGGACCGCAAACGATTGAGATTAGTGTCATTGGTTAGTGTTTCGTTTTTGCACGAAACCTCATTGTTTCTGCTCTATTAATATTTGAGATATAAGAGGAAAACTTGTATGGAGGCGAAGTTCACGCTTCCCGGTCGAATTCAACCATAACAATAAAAGAATTGCCGTTCTTTAGTGCATCGATTGTGCTCGAAATCCCATCGTTTGTGCTTCAATAGTGCATGGTGAGTAATAAGCCAAAACCGGAAAGAGTTGAAAACTGATATCTCTATATCTCCAAAACTTATAACGCACAAACGATAGAGTTTTATGTACAAAGAGGGACAAGCAATGCACTACCAACGGCACTAATCCCATCGTTTGTGCTTCGCATATGGAAGAAATGCAAGCATTTTATTTCAAAAGGAATGGCAAAAAATCGTATCTAGTTTCCTACTCTGATTTCAATTTTTAGCTTATAACTCTTAAAGTATTGAAGTACAAACAATGGTGTTTCCTGCAAAAACGATGCTTTAACAAACGGTATTACTTTCATCGTTTGTGCTTGAAATCGGAGGGACAGCGTAAACTTGGCTCGTACCAGTTTTTCGCTTATACCTCTGAAACTAATAAAGCACAAACGAGCACAAAAGAGACACTAGCCAATGACACTATTTCCATCGTCTGTGCTTCAAGTCGCGGCGCAAGCTTGAGCTTGGCCCCAACCAGTTTTTTTTTTTTTTTTTTTTTTTTTTTTTTTTTTTTTTGCTTATATCTCCGTAACTAATAACGAACTTCCCTGCACAAACAAACAGAAAAGCTGCACTAACGAATGACACCATTTTTATCATTTAAACTTGAAGTTGGGGGTCCAAGTTTACGCAGGCCCCTACGTTTTTCGCTCATAAGCTCACGAGCACAAACGAAGCACTAACCAATGACACTAATCTCATCCTTTTTACTCAAAGTCGGAGGAGACGGCAAGTAAACTCACCTGAAATTACAATCACCTGTTACAATTCTGTTTCTCGTTAAGTATCTAATAACGCAGTTACTTTCCCTGAATAACGACAAAATTCAAGCACATTCGAGCACGAACGTTGAAGAACAGACACACATTGAAAACTGTTTCCGGAAAATGTCCCGGCCAACCTGACGCCAAATTGACCGTGACATTTCAAACTGCATTCAATTAACTCCGATAACAATGAAACTGTAGCACTTTCCTGCATAAACGTGAAACAAATATGCAGAATATTAAAATTTACTTATTGGGAAAATGTCCCGGCCAACTTGACGTCAAATTGCTTGGGAATTTGCATAAGAAATACAAAAATTTGCAATATAGAAATAAGTGCATTGAATTAATCTGCCCGACACCGGAAGGGAGACATGACTTCTGGAAGTCCGAAGTCCTGTCATCTCTGAATACCGGGTACGTTAAACTCTACTATTAAAAGAGGGCCGCGGTGGCTCAGTGGTAGAGCGTTCACCTCTGGTGCTTGGGGTCCCGGGTTCGATCCCAGCCCCCGCCAAGTGAACTTTGTGGTGGACAAACACCGTGTGCGTGGGTTTTCTCGGGGTTCTCCCACTTTCTTCATTCCACCATTTCGTTTATTGCTCATCATCACCGTCTCCTTTAGCCTCACCGGCATAACCGCGAACGTAAAACTCACAGATTCCATTTCATTTTTTTCTACTATTAAAAGGAATCTAGGAAGTCCGATTTCCTTTAGAGATGTAATAGCACTTCCAAGTAGGAAACTTGACTTGTTAATTTCTGTAGCAGTTAATTTGTCCTTATTCTTTTATTTTACTCCATTAATATTTTGTATAGTGTTATTTTATAATTTAGTCTGTTTATGTATTTTATGTATATGCTTTAATATATTGGATACACTCAATATTTAAATTTTCTTCTTTCTTTAAATAAATAATATAAATAAATAAAATAAAAATTTTGATACGTGAATAACGTTGTTGAACATGAAAAAGAGAGTACATTTCAGCACTAACGAAGCACCGCCATTTTTGACTGATTTTGAGGCGATGGAGATGTACCGTTTAGACAGCGCCCTTTTTTTTCTAACTCATTGTTTGTGTTGCACAAAAGAAATTTTGTGTTGCGCAGTTCTACACAAACGACTGACGCCATTTTCGATCAATTTCAACAAAGTGGGGGCTACTGTTTGCACACAGCCTACATCCTTGCTTTTTAGCTTATTGTTCATTATTGCACAAACGAAAATTTGTGTTGCACATTTCTTCAAAAATGAAGCACAAACGTTGATACCATTGTTAGGTTTTATTGTGTAGAGAATTCTAAATTTGTGTTTTTTCCAGTTCACTATTTCTTGTTGCACAACGAAAATTTGTGTTTACATTTCTGCACAAACGATGCACAAAAGTTTGACACCAATTTCGGCCAATTTTGAAAAGGTGGAGGCTCTACTGTTTATACAGCTCCTCCACTTTTCATCTAGCCCATTGTTCATTACTGCACAAACGAAAATCTCTGTTGCACATTTCTGCACATTGGATTCACACCATTTCGATCAATTTTAATAAAGTGGGGGCTACTGTTTAGACAACTCATCACTTTTTTGTTCTAGCTCGTTGTTCATTGTTGCAGAAAAGAAAATCTGTGTCGCATATTTGCGCACAAACCATTGCCACCATTTTCGACCAATTTGGAGAAGGTAAGCGGCTACCATTTAGACAGCCCCAACATTGTTTTTGGTCTACCTCATTGTTGATTGTTGCACAAACGAAATTACCTATTGCACATTTGTGCGCAAAAAATGCACAAACGATTGACACAATTTTCGACCAATTTTGACAAGGTTGGGGTCTACCATTTATACAGCCCCCCCCCCCAAGTCTTTGTTGTAGGTCATTGTTCATTGATGTACAAACGATTGACACCAATTTCGGCCAATTTCGAAAAGGTGGAGGCTCTACTGTTTATACAGCTCCTCCACTTTTCATCTAGCCCATTGTTCATTATTGCACAAACGAAAATCTGTGTTGCACATTTCGGCACAAACGATTGACACCATTTTCGATCAATTTTGACGAAGTGGGGGCTACTATTTAGGCAGCTTCGCACATTGTTTTTGTTCTAGTTCAGTGTTCATTGTTGCACAAACGATTGACACGATTTTCGACCAATTTGGACAAGGTTGGTGTCTACCGTTTTGACAGTTCCTACTATGTTTATGTTCTAGCTCATTGTTCATTATTGCACAAACATTTTTTTGAACATTTCTGCAGAAACGATATGCAAACGATTCATTCAATATTCGAACAATTGGGACAAGGTGGGGGCTTACGTTTAGACAACCCCTATTTTGTTTTTGCTCTAGCTCATTGCTCATTGTTGTACAAACGAAAATTTGTGTTACACACTTGTGCACAAATATTTGACATTTTTGGGATCAATTTTGACTATGTGGGGGAGTTCCTTAACAGCACAATCACACAGCAGGCATATGCCTATCATATTCCTTCAGGTACATGGGAATCTTTACAGTATGTGCCTTATGTACCTCTGAGAGAGAAATCACATGGATGGTAAGTGATATTCACAGTCTATGTCCGTCCCTATGCACATGCCTTGCATGTACCTGAGGAACGTGCCTAATATGTTTCCCATGCCGTAAGCGTTAATAAACCACATAATTACTCCCCAAAATGTGTTAAATCGCCTATATGTATTTACATTAAGGTGAGTCTAGAAATACTTTAAACAAGTAAAAAAAATGTACCCGGGGGTGGGCGCGAACTACCGCCTTTTGGATTACTAGCTGGGTCGCTTGTACAGGGATAAATTGTTGAGGTCCTTTGAATTTGGCTAATCAGAATGCTCCTTTAACCGCGTATATTCGACGATAACCGTTTGGGATCAGATAAAATCTGCTCGCAATGTAATTTCATTACAAAATGACGAGAGTCTATTTACTTTATTTTTTGGTTCTTCGATATTCACTTTCAAATGATTTGCGACAGTTGCCATCTAATAAAGTTGATGCGGTTTTTGCCTCTATTACACAATCGCTTAGAAAAAGAAGCAACAAACGCATCAAATGTGGGAGATGAATTTAGAACACCTAAATGTGGGAGAGTGCTTAGCACATCTTGTACTGTTAGAGTATCTGAAACAGTATGTACTACTATGAGCAAAATAAATGACGCGTCTCTTTATTTTGAAGTTCTTTGAAAATATCTCCATTTTCTTTGTATGTTGGAAATTTCGGAAGGTTTCCCCAGCAGGAGAGGTTAATAGCAAACCCGTTTTTAATGTTTGTGTTAGATATTACCTTAAAGTAAATAAATTAGAAGCAAAAAACATTAAATCGACCGAAATCACGAGAATTACCAACTCTGCTAAAGTGGGAAAGTTTCAAGAACGCGAGGGAATTCTGCAGTTAAACACGCAGTAGTGACATCTATGCCATTGAGAGAAATGTGGAAAAAATCTATAAACGAAAATTTTAACGAAACGTTTCTAATATGTCTTATTACGTGCATTATCTGCAAACTCCAAATATATGAATCTATGCTAAGTATTAACGTATAGATAGAGCAAATAGTTGAAATTACCTATGGAAAAGGACGAATTGGTAGCACGATCATAATTAAAAATCGTCTTTACCATAGAACAAGTTGTGTTTACGTAAGAAAACAAGTAGCTCAGTTACATAAACCAACTAGTCTGCATGCCGCAGGTAGCTGGTTGGAACCCAGTAGAAATGTAATTGTCATTTTTATTACTATGGTTATTTTATTTATTTTTTATGTGGGAAAGAATCAAATTGTAACATATGTGTAAATAGTGTTGTAAATAGAAAAAAAACCGTTCGTATTTTTTCAGAAATGTATGTTTTTTTTAGAAAAAAAACATTGCCTCTCGTTTTTTTTCTAAATTTCGTTTTTTTTCAAATAGTCATTTGTAATGCATCTTACGTCTATTTAAATATGAAATATTTTTATGTAGGTGTAATCTCCGTAAAATGCAACATAAATTAAACGCTAGACACTGATACGCTACAAATATTTTACAATTTACATGAATACCATACCTATTAACGATTCGGATTTCAGCAGTTTTCATCAATGTCAACTAAGAAATAAAAGTAGAAATGAAATTTTGTTTTTTTCGTGAAAGCAGGCCTTTAATATGTACGAAAATAATGTCACGAACAGTATAAAATTCAAACAACTTGTCTAAAGGTAAAAGCTAATACTAATTTGCCTAATAGTATTTTTCTAAATATCATATATAAATAATTTGTCGACTAGATATATATGATATGCAAAGCTGGCTCTACCATATCTGTAACATTCTATATGTAAAAAACGAATCTCTCTCTCTCTCTCTCTCTCTCTCTATATATATATATATATATATATATATATATATATATATATAGAGAGAGAGAGAGAGAGAGAGAGAGAGATTGTAATGTACCATGTGCTTGTGTTATTTACAGTATATAAATTATATATATTTCCCAATTAAATCTTATTTCAAAGAAAATGCATAGAATAGCAACATTAGGCACTAAAGCAATTATTTAGGCAGTGAGGGCCGAAATAGGCAAAATAAGCAAAATGAAGTTGGCTTAAATCGAAACTATAATCCCCGATATAAACTTTAAAATGTTATTTTTGATCATATCTTTAGCATTAAAGAACATTTTGCCTAACATCCGGTCTCTAGTTATAAGTATATTATTTAAATTAAATATTTCTTGTTGGAAACAGACTTCATGATGGTAGTTACATTTACTAAGCTGACCTATTTGAATACTACATTCATAAATTATGTTTGGGTTGCATGAGTTTAAGGTCATATGGACAATGTTAAAGCAAATGGTCGAATCAATCCGAGTACAAATTGCTTGATTGTTTTCAAATGCAAGAATCCAATTCTCGAATAGTAGCGAATATCTGTTCCACTTAGTAAGTTATCACAGTTTTGATATGAAAACTAGTCTTGTTTTTGTCAGAAACAAGTTCCTTATCATTGAAGATAGAAACAAGTTTTTTTTTTAATGTTAACAGATATAGAAGAGAAATCAAGAAATAAAGATAAAAGAGCTAGTTGCACTGGAATTGCAAACTGATATATTGAGATTGAAGCTCGATATTGAATTCTATAAAAAGGATTACCATCTTTCCTCTTCAGGTGTGTTTGCTTTATCTTTCACTAACGTAATAGATTTATATTTAAAAGAAAAAAAACAGACAAAACGGGATTGCATTTTTAGTAAGTATTTAAGCCTTTCTGAGTGCAACTGCACTTACCCTCCCCTTCATTGTTCATGCTGGAGTAGCATACTCAAAATGATGACTTTTAAGATTTCTTCTTTCTGGAGAAAGGGGGAGGCGGCAAATTATGCCATTGCACGGGGCGACAAATTGCCTAAAGCCGGCCGTGTGTATGATGATGAAAGTTGGTAGTTGTTAATAATGGCACTTCTTGTATATGTATATACAAGACATGAATATAGGATGACTCAATTTGAAGTAACGCAGGGTGTTTCTTAGAGTTTTGAAACTTTGTAGTATCTATTACAATTAACTTAAAATTATAAATATTATATCAAATGAAAGAGCAACTCAAACAGTTTTGTATGCACGCATGCACATGCATAGTTTCTTCTGTCTGCTGTTAGAAAGAGCAAGTAGCAAAGATGGAGACTAGAGAGCAGAAAGCTTTTTGTGTTTTAATAAAGACTGAATCTGTACAGTGCAACCGTCTGTGTGAAGAATATTAAGGAGACGCTTGCAACTACGTCCTTATCGTTTGCAGCTGCTACAGGTCTAAAGCCTACAGACTACGGTTTATGTGCAAATTTCGCAAGTGAAATATTGCTGCATAACAATCAAGATTTTCTGGATCGTGTCGTCTTCAGTGATAAATCGATATTTCACCTAAGAGCTAATGTGAACACTCATAATGTTTGCATCTGGCCGTCAGCAAATCCTCAGGAGATGGTACAGTTGAAACGAGACTCCCCTAAATTGAATGTGTTTTGTGCCATATGGCGGAAAGTTTATGGGCCTTTCTCGCCTATCGACTAAATGTGTACCGTGTGACGAATGAATCTCACATCGAACACTTGTAGCAAAGACTGTTTGAGGTGCTCTTTTACTTGATGCATTGCTTATAATTGTACGTAAAATGTATAAGTACTACGAAGACTTAAAACTCCGAAATTTCTTTTGAAACGCCCTGCATTTCTCACCAACAGTGTTAGATTTAGAACTAAGATGTAAAAAGGAAAGAAAATTTTCCTTATAGCTTTATTGTTTACAACAACGATATTATTATTGGTCGAGACTATAACTACAACAACAAACGGGTTAGTACTCAAAAAAATGTAATCAAATGTACATCAGGTGGCCAAAGTGGCACACACGGGTGTGTCACTTTTTGAATCCGCTCCTGTGTGGACACTAATTAAGATATCGGGATATTATTCTTGCCAAATATGGTTGGACCATAATTTATCATATTGATTTCTTTTTCTTCTGCTGTCGAATTTCGTTCTCAAATTTCACCCCAGTCAAAAATTCCAGAATTTTCTAATTTCGAATTTCCTTTACTTCCTTTTTCCCTGTAGCTTCCTTCGTTGTAGAAAGACCTCCTTAAGACTTGCCAGATAGATACCTCAGATGGATACCTAACTGTTGACATCAATTGGACGGGCCTGCGCGTAGTGTTACCAATTAGGGAAATTAAAACTTACCTAAATTTGAGATTTTTGTTTATAAATCCGTACCTATACGTCCGAGTGCAAGTCAACTTACGCCAATCGAACATTTGTCCTTACTTAACAAATGCAAGTACAGATCGTTACACTGGGTAATTAGGGGGCGCACGAAAAATTCGTATTTAGGTTCTAACCCTTGATTTTTCTAGTTTTTCCCTTTTACGTTTACCGTAATATATTTTTGGTAATTAGAAGCTTTGTTCTTTAAATATCGCCACTTGTAGGATATATTAGTGGTGTACCAATGTTTAATTTAAGATAGTTTGCGTCTGTCTGGTAGCAGTGTTGCCAGATACAGAAAATTTTAATTCCAGATTTTAGGGGGAAATTTTGGGAAAATTATCTGTTTTGTCTCTATTATTTCCCTCTTGTTGGCTACACTGAAACAAACGTACCAATATCTGGAAGTCTCGTCTTTGCCCTACACAACGCACTATAGAAATTTTAGTAGGATAATTAGGGGAAGTACAGTTGAGGTTTACACTAGACCTTGTTCTCTAATTGGAAGATAACTGATTTTTTTTTTAAAGGTAGAATGAGATATTTTTATTGACATGCTTACTTTATTATATATCGTCATAATACTTGTAGGATATATTAGAGGGATACCAAAGCTTATTTTAAGATAGTTTGTGTGTGTCTGATAGCAGTGTTACAAGCTACAGAAAATTTTAATTCCAGACTTTGGGGGCAAATTTAAAAAAAAATCTATTTTTTGTTTCTATTATTTCCCTGTTGTTGGCTATACTCAAACAAACGTACCAGTGTCTAAAAGCTCCGTCCTTAGCCTACACAGCGCACCATAAAAAGTTTCACTAGAATAATTAGGAGATGTACAGTTGAGGTTTATAATAAACCATTTTCTGGAAATGCTAAGAAAATGGTGAATTTCTGAGGTAGAAAGAGATATATTTTTTTTTAAATTCCATGCTTACTTTGTTAGATATCGCCATGATACTTGTAGGATATGTTTTTGGTGTACTAAGGTTTATTTTCAGATAGTTTTCGTCTGTCTGATAACAGTGTTTCTAGCCAAAACAATTAATTCCCGATTTTAGGTGAGAAATTCGGAAAATTTACTCTTTCCAATTTATTATTACCCTCTTGCTGGCTACATTGAATCAAATGTACCACTACCTAAAAGCTTCCTCTTTGGCCTACAGAACGCACCATAATAAGTTTCAATGGGATAATTAGAGAAGTTGTAGCCCCGGCATATCTGTTGATTTTAGCTTCTGAGGCGTAAAAAGTGTCAAAATTTCATGTGTATGATGACAGAGAATTTTTTCTTTCTCTCTTTGAATTGAAGCCAGCGACTTCAGGATTTCACTAGACCTTGTCAACACACCAAAGAATTTTTTTAGGTGACTTGAACCCATATAGCAGCAGTGGTGCTAGATACAAAAAAAATTGAATTTCGGTTTGGGATTTTTTTTTTGTAAATTTTCACTCCTACATTTCCTTCAATAATTTCCCACCCGTTGGCAAGACTCCAATGTAACTTACACCAAACATAGCCACATCCATTTTCTAAAAAACAAGGCCTTAACCATATCAATCGAATGGATGGTTTTTGAGCAATAAGTCACTAACTGAAAATGTTGGAAAACACCAAAATGACCTGGGTTCGAAAGGAATAATCACACAATTTTGCTCGTATAGGTACAAAGAAACAAACGATTTTTAAGTTACGAGGGCTCCGACTCAAGTTCTGTTGATTATTTCAATAATCTGCAACATAAATCAATAAATAATAGTTGCCAGAAAAAAACAGACATTTGAAAAAAAACATGAAAAAGAACAATGTTTTTATTGAAAAAAAACTTCACAGAAAAAAAAACCGTTTTTTTACAACACTATGTGTAAAACTCATGACGATACCAAAAAAGAAAAAAATGTCGTTGTCACGCTTGCATTAGTGTCCCTAATTTTTGTTTGCAAACAGTTTCATAATTATTTCCCCTGTGCTCACTGCTCACAATACGCTCGCTGGTGCATAGCGAATCCAGTAAACGTTAATTCTAATTTGGAGAATTTTATAAAGTTTCACAATGTTTATCATTAAATAGTCTTCTATCTACTTGTTTGGACATTTTGATAACAGATTTCGTTATTAAATGTTTATTTTTCCCTAGATGTTTAATTACGGAAAAGATTTACAATGTATTTGTTTTAAATTGAAATTGTTTTGAATTTACCACATGAGGTAAGTAGCCCGAAGGAGAAGAACTGAAGTAGCAGATATTCTACGTAAAAGCAACCTATTGTAGAATGATGATGCTTCTTACCTTCAGCACATAATCTTTACGTTAGAGAGTCAGATAGAGAAAAATCTTATTTTTTCTCTCCTATGACCACTCATTTTAAACCTCTACATACCATGGTTCTTCTTACACAATTTCGATGCTCCAAAGACATGCATATAATAATAATAATAATAATAATAATAATAATAATAATAATAATAATAATAATAATAATAATAATAATAATAATAATAATAATAATAATAATAATAATAATAATAATAATAATAATAATATTCCTGAATATGCCATCCTTACCTAATGTAGTAACCTTAGACATCTTAGTTTAAAATGTTTTCTTTAGTAATAATTTGAGCAACCACGTGGGAGGCGGCACGAAGTTTTATTTTGCCCCTCGCATTTCAGTACCCTTCCAACAGAAAGTAGTTTCTGATAAGCAGGGCAGACAAAATGAATAAGAAATATATTTATAGCATCCTCTCTCCCTTCATGATTGGAATATCACTTAGCATTTTTTATTCTACCGAAGATGGTAATGTGCGGTGATGGGTAGGCAAATAAAAGTTGCTCTAAATATATTCCTTATTCATTTTGTCTGCCCAGCTTGTCAGAAATTAAATACTTTCTTTTGGGAGGATGCTTAAAAGAGAGGGGCAAAATAAAACGTAGTGCCCCTTCTACATTTTAAATTTTGTTACGTGGTTGCTCAAATTATTACTAAAGAAAGGACTTTAAACTAAGATGTTTAAGGTTGCTACATTATGTAATAATAATAATAATAATAATAATAATAATAATAATAATAATAATAATAATAATAATAATAATAATAATAATAATAATAATAATGCATATTATTATTATTATTATTATTATTATTATTATTATTATTATTATTATTATTATTATTATTATTATTATTATTATTATTATTATTATTATTGTTAAATATGAATGTTTTTGGAGAGCCGAAATTATGTGACACGAATCATTACATGTAGAGCTTTAAGATGAGTGGTCATATGGGAGGAAAAAACAAAATTTTTTGTGTCTGACTCTCTAACGTAAAGATTATGTGCTGAAGGTAAGAAGTATCAAAAATCTACAATTGGTTGCTTTTACGTAGAATATCAGTTACTTGTGTTCTCCTCCGTTGGGCTCCTTACCTCATGTGGTAAATTCAAAACAATTTCAATTTAAAACAAATACATTGTAAATCTTTTCCGTAATTAAATATATGTAAGCAAAATTAAACATTTAATAGAGAAATCTGTTATCAAAGTGTCCAGAAAATAGAGAGAAGACTATCTAGTGATAAATATTGTGAAACTTTATAAAATTCTCCAAATTAGAATTAACATTTAATGGAAAACATTCGTTAAGCACCAGTGAGCATGTAGTGAGGAGTGAGCACAGGGGAAATAATTATGAAACTGTTTGCAAACAACAATTAGGGACACTAATGCAAGTGTGACAACGACATTTTTTTTCTTTTTTTTTTTTTTTGGTATCGTCATGAGTTTTACACATATGTTACAATTTGATTCTTTCCTACATAAAAAATAAATAAAATAACCGCAGTAATAAAAAGAACAATTGCACTTCTATGGGGTTCGAACCAGCTACCTGCAGCATACAGACTCGTTGTTTTAACTAACTGAGCTATTTTTTTTTACGCGAACGGAACTTGTTCTACAGTAAAGACGATTTTTCATTATGATCGTGTTACCAATTCGTCCTTTTCCATAGGTAATTTCAACCATTTGCTCTATCTATACGTTAATACTTAGCATAGATTCATATATTTGAAGTTCGCAGATAATGTATGTAATAATACATATTAGAAATGTTTCGTTAAAATTTTCGTTTGTAGATTTAATCCACATTTCTCTCAATGACATAGATGTCACTGCTTCTTGTTGAGCTGCAGAATTCCCTCGCGTTCTTGAAAATTTCCCACTTTAGCAGAGTTGGTAATTCTCGTGATTTCGGTCGATTTAATGTTTTCTTTGTTTCTAATTTATTTATTTTAAGCTAATATCTAACACAAATATTAGAAACAGGTTTGTTGTTAACCTGTCCTGCTGGAGAAACCTTCCTAAATTTCCAACATATAAAGAAAACGGAGATATTTTCAAAGAACTTCAAAATAAAGAGACGTGTCATTTATTTTCTCACAGTTGTACCTAAAGTTCGTATTTAGAACAAGACAGATTTATGTCCTAAGTGACGATATAAAAAAAGTTACTGTTAGAGTGCGAAACTGAACCAGGTATATAAATGCTATATTTGCGGTATACAGTTGCAAATATCAATTAGGTGTAACAAGTACCAAAAATTGTAGGTAGCTGAAGTACACACTTAGCACATGAATATGATATGTGCCAAGTGTCGGGTACCAAAAAAGTAGCTGGGACACATAAATGGCACTTGCCTAGCACATTCTGTGCTGTTAGGGTTGTTTAGTCAGATCCCCTCTTTATTTTTGTTCTAGCTCAAAGCTCATACCTTTGTTCTAGCCCTAGAAACTTTTGTTGCACATTTCTGCACAAAGGATGCACAAACGATTGACATAATTTGAGACCGATTTGAACAAGGTCGGGTCTACTGTCTTGACTACACACTTTGTTTTGTTATAGCTCATTGTTCATTGTTGCCCTGTTGAAAATTTGTGTTGCACATTTTTGCAGACAAAGATGAAAGAATTGACACCTTTTTGACCAAATTGGATAAGATGGGCATCTACCGTTTAGACAGCCCAACTTTGCTTTTGTTCTAGCTCATTGTCCATTGTGTCACAATGGATAATTTGTGTTGCACATTCTTGCAGACAAAGATGAGACAATTGACACCATTTTCCACCAATTTGGACAAAGTGGGGATCTACTGTTTAGACAGCTACCGCATTGTTTTTGTTCTAGCTCATTGTTCACTTCAAAGAACGTCAAAATAAAGAGACGTGTCATTTATTTTCTCACAGTTGTACCTAAAGTTCGTATTTAGAACAAGACAGATTTATGTCTTAAGTGACGATATAAAAAAGTTACTGTTAGAGTGCGAAACTGAACCAGGTATATAAATGCTATATTTGCGGTATACAGTTGCAAATATCAATTAGGTGTAACAAGTACCAAAAATTGTAGGTAGCTGAAGTACACACTTAGCACATGAATATGATATGTGCCAAGTGTCGGGTACCAAAAAAGTAGCTGGGACACATAAATGGCACTTGCCTAGCACATTCTGTGCTGTTAGGGTTGTTTAGTCAGATCCCCACTTTATTTTTGTTCTAGCTCAAAGCTCATACCTTTGTTCTAGCCCTAGAAACTTTTGTTGCACATTTCTGCACAAAGGATGCACAAACGATTGACATAATTTGAGACCGATTTGAACAAGGTCGGGTCTACTGTCTTGACTACACACTTTGTTTTGTTATAGCTCATTGTTCATTGTTGCCCTGTTGAAAATTTGTGTTGCACATTTTTGCAGACAAAGATGAAAGAATTGACACCTTTTTGACCAAATTGGATAAGATGGGCATCTACCGTTTAGACAGCCCAACTTTGCTTTTGTTCTAGCTCATTGTCCATTGTGTCACAATGGAAAATTTGTGTTGCACATTCTTGCAGACAAAGATGAGACAATTGACACCATTTTCCACCAATTTGGACAAAGTGGGGATCTACTGTTTAGACAGCTACCGCATTGTTTTTGTTCTAGCTCATTGTTCACTGCTGCACAAACGAAAATTTGTGTTGCACATTTCTGCACAAACGATTGCTTCCATTTTTGAACAATTTGGAGAAGGTGAGGGCTAACGTTTAGAGAGCTACACTTTTTCCCTCTAGGTTATTGTTCATTTTTGCACAAACGAAAATATGTGTTGCAAATTTCTCCATAAATAATGCACAGACCATTTACACCTTCTTCGATCAATTTTGACAAGGTGGGAGGTACTGTTTAGACTGTTCCCGACTTTATTATTTTTCAAGCTCATTGTTCATTGTTTCACAAACGAAAATTTGTGTTGCACATTTCTGCACGAACATTGCGCAAACGATTGACGCCATTTTCGATGAATTTTGAAAAAGTGGGGGCTACTATTTAGATAGCTCCCCACATTGTTTTTGTTCTAGCTCACATTGTTGCACAAACGAAAATTTGTGTCGCACATTTCTGCAGTAAAGATTGACGCCATTTTCGACCAATTTGGGCAAGGTGGGAGTACAGTTTAGACAGAGCCCACTTTGTTTCATTTCTAGCTTATTGTTCATTGATGCGCAATCAAAAATTTGCATTGCACATTTTTGCAGATAAAGATGAAATAATTTAGATGATTTTTGACCTATATGAACAAGGTGGGATCTACCGTTTAGACAGCCACCACTTTTTTTTTGTTCTAGCCCATTGTTCATTGTTGCACAATCGAAAATTTGTGTTGCACATTTCTGCACAAACGATATACCAATGATTGAATCCATTTTTGAACAATTTGGACAAGGTCGGGGCTAACGTTTAGTCAGCTCCACATTGTTTTTGTTCTAGCTCATTGTTCATTGTTACACAAACGAAAATTTGTGTTGCACATTTGAGCACAAAACATGCACAAACCATTGATAGTTTTTCGATCAGCTTTTAAACGGTGTTGGGCACTGTTTAGACATCCCTCACTTTTTTTGTTCTAGTTAATTGTTCATTGTTGCACAAACGAAAATTTGTGTTGCATTTTTTTGTAAGGAAAGATGAAAAATTGACAATTTGCACAGTTTCAACCAATTTGGACAAGGTTGGCGTCTACCGTTTTCACAACTCCTACATTGTTTTGTTCTAGATCGTTGTTTATTGTTGCACAAACGAAAATTTTTGTTGCATATTTCTGCACAAACGATTGACACAATTTGCGACCAATTTGAACTAGGTGGGGATCTACGGTTTTCTCTGCTACAAACTTTTTTGTTCTAACTCATTGTTCATTGTTGCACAAACGAAATTTGTGTTGCACATTTCTGCACAAACGATGCGCAAACGATTGACACCATTTTCGATCAATTTTGAAAAAGTGGGAGGCTGCTATTTAGACAGCTCCCCACATTCTTTTTGTTCTAGCTCATTGTTCATTGTTGCACAAAAGAAAATTTGTATTTCTCATTTCTGCACAAACAACGCAGAAACGATTTACACCATTTTGACCAATTTGGGCAAGGGGGCCTACCGTTTAGACAGCCTACGCTTTCTTTTTTTTCCAGCTCATTGTTAATTATTGCACAAACGTAAATTTGTGTTGCACATTCCTGCACAAAGAATGCACAAACGATTGATAACTTTTTCTCGATCAATTTTGATAAGGTGGGTTCTATTGTTTAGACAGTTCCTACTTCGTTTTTATTCTTGCTCAATGTTTATTGTTGCACAAAGGAAAATTTGTGTTGCACATTTCTGCACAAAAGATTGACACGATTTTCGATCAATTTCGCCAAGATGGGGGGCTATAGTTTAGACAGCTCCTACTTTGTTTATTCTGTCCATTGTTCATTGTTGCACAAACCAAAATTTGCGTTATAAATTTCTGCACAATAAATTGACACCATTTTCGAACAAATCGGGCAAAGTGGAGGCTACTATTCAGACAGCCTCCATTTTATTATTGTTCTAGCTTATTGTTCATTGTTGCACAAACGAAAATTTGTGTTGCACATTTTTGCAGACAAAGACGAAACAATTGACACCATTTTCGGCCAATTTGGACAAGGTGTGGGGGCTACCGTTCGACAGCTACCCACTTTACTTTTGTTCTAGCTCTTTGTTCATTGTTGCGCAAACGAAAATTTTTGTTGCACATTTCTATATATACGATACACAGAAGGTTGGCACAACTTTCGACCCATTTGGACAAGGTAGGGGCTACCGTTTAGAGAGCCCCCACTTTGATTCTGTTGTGGCTCATTGTTCACAGTTGCACAAACGAAAATTTTTGTCGCACATTTCTGCACAAACCATGCAGAAAAGATTGACAACATTTTCAAACAATTTTGAGAAGGGGGGGGCTGTCTAAATGGACGTTAAAATAAACTATTCCCGGTGGAGAGCAGTTTTTTCTACAGGCTTGTTTGAAGTTGGAAAACAATTTCCCTACAATATACGATGATTTTGATACTGACAGATATGTAGTGAAAGGCTCCTTCCGCAATTTCAGTTGTATTCTAATTGATCAGGATTTGAAGCAGCTTTACAACAAACAAGCCAAAGGACATGAAGGAGATTCAAGCGAGAAAAAGAAGCAATTCCTCAGAAATCAGAAAAAATCAGAATGAATCAGAAAAAAATGCTTACTTTTTGCCAAAATGTGTGATTTTATGAACGAAGACGAATGTTTTCTACACCATGAATTTTCATCAGCTGCAACAGTAAGAGATTTTAAACGTATTACTGTCATGGTGGAATTATTTCTGAAAAGAGAAAGTATCTTCCTGCTTGGCGAAAATAATCGGGAAAACTACAATTTGAGAAGCATCGTTGCTCGATAGGTGGTGGATGAAGATACAACCTCGTTTCAACTGATGTGATTTCATCCAGGAACAGGTCACCCTAAAATCAAAGGCATTGATAGAACTAATTAAGTCTGCGTTAAAAAAAATGAAAATGTGGATGAAACAGTATTGGTCTTCCTTTAGCAAAGAGATGAAACTTTAGTTGTTTTTCATCGATTGGGTTCAGGCAGCAGTTGTCATTCCGGAGTACACACTCTCCACTTTGGAAGTGCTCATGCTGACGACCATGAAGAATGCAGTTTCTTTAGCACTGCAGGAAAAAAGATGAACCACTCCTATATTGAGCTCACGGAAAGCGGATGACCAGAATCTAGTGCAAATTTCTCATGCATCAACAGTAAAATCAAGCATTCACACGAGTGTTGCCTCTCCAGACCCAGCATTGGTAGACACGCTATACTAATTTCAAGACAGTTAGAAGATCCTTGGAGTCCAGGAGTTGGGTTTTTTGTGCGGTTCAGACAGGATTATGATGGCTGTTCAACTTCATTCATTAACGAATTTCTTCCCTGCATGTGTTATTTTTATTCTTCTAGCAATTCACATGTTAAGCGGCTGTGGTACGACTTCCAAAGTTGGGACAAAACAGGCAGTACTGATAGCTGGTAAGGACTGTGAACCACACTTTCTTGGAAGATTTGGTAGAACAGAGCTGTCTAATGACGATAAACAGAGCAAAAACATGCTAACTGTGAATTCTTGGTTCACAGTTGACTATATTTCATTAGTTACGTTAATATCAGTCCATCATAAGAATGTTCAAACGACATTCACGGATCTAGTTTCTCCGCCCGTACCTTCCACTTCCATATTAGAAGAGCATACTTTCAGTGATACAAGTGGTTGCACGCAACCGATATTGCGAATAACTTAAATTCTTTTCACTATGGATACAGCAGAGTAGAATAAACTTTTAATGCCCAAGAGGTAGCAATAATGCCACCACATCCATGTTCATGGAGAAAATGCTTCAGAGAAACGATATGCCTATCTCGGGTTTATCGAATTAATCTGTGCAATACTATAAATGAGAAGGTGATTTTTTTTGTGCCAGAATCCTCACAAATAACGTACGGGTTTTTTTATACGTATATGATGTATTTTTGTGTGATTTTGGCACATCATGTAAAATACTTCTTTTAGTGTTAAATATTTGTTGCTTGTCACACAGACTTGGAGCTTCAGATTTTTATCGTTTTAATTGCAGATGGTGTCAACTTTCCCACAGAAAATGGAGGAAAACTCAAGGGAAAGAACAAAATAACTTCAGTTTCAGTTTATAAATACTCTTTCCATCTCGAAACTGAAAAAAAAAAACGTTTGTATAAACTTAATTACCATCAATTTTGTTCAGATGAAAAAAAAATCTCAAACGTAAAATTTTGCGACAAAGTAGGCATGAATGCAAACTATACCATGCGACAGAGCTGAGATATTGGAATCTAAGATGGGGGCCTTATAGACAAAACCCAAATCATGTGACATTTTTTTGTGTAAAGAAGTGGACCTCCCCAAACATGAAACTGAAATCAAACAGAGGTTACCTTTGAGTACACACGTGACCAGAGCACCGTACCGCTTGGCACCATATTGATGATGGCATTGTAAGTCACTCTCCGAATTATATTTCCGCTAGGATTTACAGGGTTTCCAAAATAGCATATTACAATACTAGTTATCTTTCCAAATATTTTGCGTCCTTATTTGTAAGAGTATTTGCACATGGCACTTTATTTATGCAATCTAAGTTCTCTAAATTCAACAACTTGGGCTATATAAAATGTCCTAGCTTCCTCAAGTTTTTATCGTATAGGAATAATATAGATACCGTTTGAAAAATCAGATTTAGCACCATAACGTTTATTCAGAGTTTTTTTTTTTTTTTTTTTTTTGTATCTCTGAAAGTTTGGTAGTAAAATGTTATGAAACTAATACAACGAAACTGGAAAAGTTATATATTTTTTTTTTGCGATAATAGCCGCCATATTTACAAATATCACCAACATAAAGGAATGACATTAACTCAAATCACTTGAAACACGTACTACCTTTAATTCGGCACCAGAATTACTTTTCATCTCAATTTTGTGACGAGATCTTACCATATAAGCATAAACGTGTGTAACGCGTGGTCGCCATATTATAATTCAAGATGGAGGCTTTACCGACTAAAATCATGCGGCCATTTAAAAAAAAGAGAATACCACAAACATGAATCTGAAGTCAAAAAGAGAGGAACTTTCAGTGCACACAAAACAGTAGCAGGCGCCTACACTACAACAATAGGTTCCAAATTCTTCATTAACCTTCTGTTCTAACCAAAAGTCTTTCAGGAGCCGCGGTTGTTCAGCGGTGCAGCGTTCACTTGTGGTGCATGGGGTGCCTGGTTCGATCCCAGCTCGCATCAAGTGAACTTTGTAGTAGACTAACACCGTGTGCGTGGATTTCCTCAGGGTTCTCCCGTTTCCTCCCAATTTACTCATCGCATCATTTCATTTATTTTTCATCAGCATCGTCTCCTTTAGCCTGGCGGGCATAATATTGGAACGTGAAACTCAAACATTTCATTTAATTTCATTTTAATTACGATTGAAGGTGTCAAAAGGAAGTACCTCACAGCCAGCAACACTTAGCCGCAAACGGAAGTGTTTCTAATTTACTACTACTTCTGGTTTCAAGACTGATTTCCATATAGCTAAACCGGCAAGAGATATGAAAATGAACATTTTTTTTTTTTTTTTTTACAATTGATGCGGCTTCCCAACAATAGGATTCGTCTTCTCCGTTATCCTTTCATTCAAGCCGAAAGTGGTACTATTAGCCACTTTCGGTACCAACGTTTATTGCTATGGAGCGAAAAGGGTAACAAACAGAGAGAAGCGTTGTTTGGCAAACGATTCGAAGTCTCAAAGCAACGTGCTATGACTCTTCCGAACACACTATCAAAATCGGAAATGGCTTGAACGAACTCTTATTTTCGGTTTCAATACTGATTTTTACAGAGCAGAAACGATGAAAGATATCCCAATATGTTTCTTACTATTAATTTAGCATCCCAAGAAGAAATTGCATGTCATCCGTTAACCCTCTATTCAAACCGGAAGCGATTAAAATATAGTATTTGTGGTTTCAACAATGATCGCCATTAAACAAAATATTTGATAGCGACTAAAAGTTTTCTGCGAACGATTCAAGGTGTCAAGGGAACATACCATTACAACCTGTAACACTACAAAACCCGGAAGTGGTTCACATTTACTGCTTTTTATGGTTCCAACAATAATTTCACAAAGCTAAAACTATAAGAGACATCAGAATGCGTTTTTTTTTTAATTAATTCAGCTTCCTAAGAATACGATTTTACATTCCCATTAATCCTCTATTCAAAGCAGAAGTGTTTCAAATTAACAATTTGTGGTATCAGATATTGTTGGTTTCAACATTTATCGCCATAGATCAGAAATGATAACGCATAGAGAGCAATGGCTTTCCGATATGGATTCAGAGTCCGAGGAACAGGTTATATCTTTAATTCTATTAATCTACTGCAACCAGTAGTTACAGTTGTAAAACTTCAAGTTTGAGTATTGAATTCCCATAGTTTGAAAGTTTACCTTAGCTTCGCACTGTGAAACGAAACTCACTTGTTTACATGTAATTCTAACGAAATCGATTCTGCTCTCTACTTTCTCTTCTCATTAAATCTGCAATTTTCTCTTTCTCTTGATGTCTCAGCCTGTGCTTGTCAAAATATTGCTTTGAAATGTTTCAGTAGGACAGCCTATAAGAATATAAAAGTTCTAGAACTACATAAAATATAAAGTATGTTTTTCTTGTAATAAATGGTTAAAATTTAATCAAGTGTGCCAGTAAATCTTGTTACGTAGAATATAAGAGATACCGCTGATCCAAAACAGTGGTTTGTTAAATCTTCTTCCGTAGTTTGTGTACAAAGCTACTGCATTACTTTTCGGTATGCGAAGACGAATAAATGTGAAATTATATTTGAAATTGTCAAGACATAATACCTTGATTAAGAAATGTCACACCGGGAATGCAACACGTAAAGATTCGAACTCGATTAGTGGAAATCATTAATGCTACAAAATGCTGTAGGACTGATACTTGGATTACTTCTATTCCATCGTATCTGCCCGGGGCGTTAGGTTTTTCCGGTTCACCAAGTTTGTCCGAGTGAGACCGGATCTCAAAAACATGACCTAGACTGACGTGATGTAGAATAGTAGTGACCAAAGTGATCCAAGTTGCATCAGTACGAAATAATTTACTAAGAAGCGAGAGTATTTGCTATTAGTACCAAAGTTTTCTTTTTCAAGATAAGTTATCTAAATATGATCCATTCAGTTTAATTTTCCCTTTTATCAGAAGCACTTTTTTAAAAAGTTAGATGCTAGCGAAAATTTATTAGATGAAAAATTTCCAGTGCTGATAAGGTACTGAGGAAAGTATTCAACTAAATCTGGGACAATTGTCAAGGAGGTATGAGAACAAATTATAAAGACTGCATGTATAAAGTCGGGTGCCAATGTTTCGTAAGCTATTGACAAAATAATCTAGAGAGGAAAGAAAATTTCTTGAGAAAGGAAACTGAACATTATTTCAACACTCAAGCTTAAAATGTTACTGATGTAATAGATTACATTCAACATAAGGTAAATCTTACGTACCCACATGCGAAAAAAAATGCACATGCACTGTAGCTCACGGTTTTTCGCATTTATTCCATTTTCCGTACGTTTATGAGTAAAATTCAGTTTTTAGTATATGGAGATAACCGAAAGCTATCCATCTTAGGAGATATTTCCAAAAAATATAACAAAATAATAAAAATATAAGCAAAAAACAAAATTACGCTTGGTTTGTTGTATACTGGCAATCATGCTTTAGAGGTATTTTTAGTAGCAGAGCACGATTGCGAAGGGAAATTGACAATAGGCAGTGAACGAGCTGGCGGAAGGAACTGGAAAGTGGAATAAAATATTGAATTTATTGGTTTAAACCTAGTGTCTGTATGGTTTGCCAAATATAAATTAGCTTATGTAACTAAGATGTCGTACGAAAATATAGAATTAAATAAAAAAAACTCTTATCTTAAGGTTCGAAGCGATACGCACCATGCTTATAAATATTATTTGTTAAGAAGAAAGAGCAATCGAAACTTAGGCTCCGTGGTTAGGTGGATAGAGTAGCGGACTAGTAGTTATTTTATTATTTTGACACCACATCGATTCCCATCCCATCCCATTTTTTTACAGAACATTATGGGAAGTGTATAATTTTGATGTTAATAAGAACCGAAACAATATAATAAGGAAATAACTTATTGATAGTATCCTTTAATCGACGTATTTATTCAGTATTAGAATACGTGTACTATTGGAAACAGATATTGTTTTCAATTTATGGTCTTGTATGTTATAGCTCCCCTGCCCGTTCTTGATCAGCAGACAACTAACTTCGGATTTGTGTGTCAGGAACAGGAGAAAGAACATACGCGGCCTTGACAATCTTTTATTAATACTCCTTCTTACATCGACATGACGTTACATTGAATGAAGCTTGTTGTCATGAAAGAAAGGTTGGAAGGAAAAAGCTGATGTCAAATTATCGTTGGTGTGTGTGTATGTGTGTGTACTTGTATTTTTTTTCTTTTTGGAGTATTGGCTTTCTCCCTCTCTCTCTTTTTTTTCATATTCACAAGTGCGAGAAATGCAATCGTAAGTCTGTGTAAGGAATAAAAAATGCTTTCTAGTCCTTGAGCCAGACCCCGAAAAATGGGGTGTCTGGTTTCATTTAGAGGGAGTAAATTCCACCTGCATTTCTGAGTAGCTAATATTCTGAACTTTCAGATTTGGCATGATACTTCTCTGAAAGTTATAGCTTTCAGGGGGTAAACCCCCCAATTTAGAATCTTACAGACATGTTTTACTTAGCTCAGTGGTCTTTTGAAATACCTATATATCCGTCCATTTTAATCATAGAACAATGAGTTATATTTCTTTTGATTTAGAATTAAATAGGCTTTAAAGTGATGTAACACACTTACCTATAGTACTGACGAAAGGGAAGTAATAAGGAAAATGTAAGAAAAATTCCCTAAAAATTCCCTTTTTACAATTTTATTCTCTTATTACGTGGTAACACTGCAAGAGGAGTAAAAGACTCCTATATTTCAGAGTAGCCAATACTATAAGCTTTCAGATATGGTATGATGCTTGCCTGTGGGCGGTAGCTTTCAAGGGATAAAACCCTCTTTTCAGATTCTTTAGTCCTTGAGAGGCAGAAAATTTAGTAATGATTTCGAGAAAAGTTGATGTAAAAACAAAACTGTAATAAGTTTTCTGATCCTGGTTTTATATAATTGAATAACTGACCATGAAAGATCAGAAAATTCTAAAGTTTCTGTAGGGAAAGAAAAGCGGAGGTAGGAAGGGGGGTTATGTCTTTCAGTTTCAGTTTTTTTTTCAAAGACCGTTCGTAAATTGCTTGAAGTTTGAAGTGAACTGAATGGTGCAAGAGAGTAGATCTATATGGTTTATAAACATTTCGAAAACATAATATTTTAACTTTGAAAATATTTTGATTGTAAAATATCATGGCGGTATGTAAGTTAAAGAGAAGTTCGTAACTCAGTATGGTAATGTTTAGAGCATCATTAGAAATATTCTTCACATATCAAGATCTAAATAACGTTTTATTTACATTACATTAGTTATGTTCATCATCATTCAAATATGCCATGAAAATAATAATCACATGGAAAAATAGGCGTGTCTTATGATATAGTTTGTAGCCAATTGCATATTCACAGTATTTGTTGAATACTTATATCCTTTATTTTGATTCATTCATCTTCATCTGAGTCTACAACTTCCTCTAACAATTCAGATATTTCTTCAGTTTGATAATTGGCACATGTTTGGATTTTGCACATGTCAGTACACTTTAATTCATGTTTCATGCACTCACAATCGGATGGCACACAGTTCTTAGCACACGTACACGACAACAACTCCATCACTTCTGGTGCAGACCGACAATCCATCCAATCGATGTCAAGCTCACCCGATCCGTTTGTCCTCCAGCCATGAAGATTGGGACTTGGTATGTCAGGATTCGTTTCCAGTGCTTTCTCCCAAATGGTTGCTTGGTAGTTAGCTCTCTGGATATGTTTCTCAAGAGCCTTCTTGCATGATGGTAGCAGATGGAATTCAACTAAACCTTTCTTTGCACAGAACAGCGAGTACCTTAATTCATTTACAGAGTTCACATTGTGACCATACAACCTACAAATGAACTTTTCTACTATATCCAACCTCTCTTTCTTGGGTTCAAAACTTTCTGACAGTTCCTTCAGTGCCTGTACAAACTCTCCCTTTTTAAAAAGTGTAAAAGCTTTACACGTTCCCTTACCAGCAAAAGCACTCACTGTATCACAGCATGTGATAGCATGAAATCCTGCTAAGGCTGCACAAATGTTTTCCCCATTTGCGTGATATATCTTGTTCATATCGTGGCAACAAAGACTGTTAGATGTTCCACTCTTCAGGAAAATATGTCCTCCATGCTTTGTTAGTTCGTCAAAGCTGCTCAGTACTATGACTGCAACATCTGTATCTTCACTGCTGATTATAATGGTAGGGCAGCCTGATCTAAGAGCATGAAACGCATGAAGCACAAGTCTTGTGTCTGCTTCCTCCTGTGAAGACCATAATTCTGGAACGTTTGTCACTGGTAATGTTGAAGATAGTTGACAGCACTCCTTCTCGGATGTTAAAAACACAATTTTGTTACCCAGTTTTTGAGTATACTTTGAAAGCTGCCATTCTTCCACATAAAGTGAATGAGCTCACATCTGTTATTAGTATTGCTCAAGAATTTTCTCCAGTTTCTGACTGGATGTTCAGTCATGATGTTTTGAATATACATACTGTCCTCAGAGACCCTCCGCATTCTTTCTGCATTTTTTATAGACCTACTTTTATAGGTATCAAATATGATATCAACACGAGGGCAACAACCAGAATCAAGTACTATTTTTGAAAGTAACTTTTCTGCTAGGAGGCCAAATGTTTTAGGTACTTCCATTAATTTGTGGACCTGACTCATTGCGTCAACAATGTATGCTGACGTCTCTTCCGGTATTGTTTCTGACTTGCAGTTACTACTTAACATATGCATCAGCTTTGACTTGACGGTTGTTCTAATGGTTCCCTGTGGCGTTGCCAGAGACCAAGGTAATGGTCCAAGAGGATAAACAAGCACTTCCCTCATGTTCAGATTCTTTTTTTGAGCTATTATAGCCATCTGGGCAAAAATACCCCTGTCTGCTTTCAGAATAACGTCTATCCCTTGAACTTTAATAGTTTTACTTTTCTTTAAATGAGCAAACGTCTTTAATCCTTGCTTACGCATTGGAGCGTGGAATGCCCCTGACAGCACACCTTTCTGGAGGCGTTGCTCTTTAAAGTTCTTATATGCTTTCTCACCTTTCTCATAAGCATTAAGTAAGTCGTTTGTGATGTCTACAGAAGCTACCACGCCAGAAGATATATTTAGCAGATTAGATTCCTTGAAAGGATTTGTCCATTCCTTCGTCAATATCTCAACTATCGACGAAACATTTTTTTCATCCTTCATGATTCTCGATGGTGAAAGGTCATGATGAGTGATTTTACTTTTTAGCGAAGAATTTGTAGCTTCTCTAAGGATACGTAGAAATTCTGCCCTTACATCTGAAACTAAATAGTGCCTTTCAACAGCAGCCTGCCGAGTGCTAAATTTGATTGTCCCAGCAGGCCCTTGGGTATCTTTGTTGACAGTCTCTTCAATTACTTGGTCTGCAGGAATTTTCCCAAATGGATTGACTGTCCCCATTTGGACGAAGAACTCGCCTCTCTGAAATGCTTCATACACAGTTGGATGATTTTTGTCAAGACCTAACATTTCATTGTAATATACCGAAAGATAGCGTGCATAATGTAGATGGTCATATGCAAGACACCACGGGATCATCTTTCGAATACTTGCCAGATAAAGCGGCCAGTTACCTTCTCTTGTTGCGCGAACTGTCATTAAAAGAACATCTACCATATCGACGTAGGATATCCAAAAGGAAGATAGGTCACCATTTTCGTGCCTTAGATGGTCCAGATATGCTTCAAATATTTTCCAAATTGTTACAAAAGACTGTTCTGACAAATTTTGAGATAACTGCTCAGTAGTGGCGTCTCCTATTTCCTCGAACAATTGAGATATGTTAGACTCAACTTCCTGCAGCACAGGAAAGATATCTATGTACTTGGACTGTAACCATAACCGGGATTCATTGAGGATTATTCTCATCAGTGAATCAAATGCGAGCTTCTGCATACGAATAGCAGGGTTATAGTGCTTCCGTTGTAAACTTCGAATTATGGATCTCTCAGCAACAGTTCCTGATTCGGATAAGAGCTCCGGTTAAACCAGAATCTTGAAATCGTCTACCGATGATGCCCATGAAGTTAAAAATAGTATGGAATCCTTCAAGATTCAAAACTATTGTCCGGTACTTTTCAGGATTCTTCCATACAATTTCATTTGCTTTTGAGTAAATAGCTTGATCTGCAGTTAGAACTAAAGACTGAAGTTGTAGTTGCTTCTTTATGATGAGTGAACGATTTAGTATCTCATGTATTGTAGTCATACTGGTTGCTGGCGAATTTATTGTTGGTAGGTAGCTAATGCTTGTTGGTTGAATTTCACGATCCCTCAGTAGATTGATGTTGAATCCAGTCCAACTTGGAATTAGCTGATTCTGGGGATCTATACACCGCAACATAATCCAAAATAAATTCTTAGACCTTGACGCTGCAACGAACTCTTCACAAATAGGATCATCATACCCAATTATAACTGGAGCAACTCTTTTCCCAGGAATGTAAGGCGTTAGCTCTTTCGTGGCACCAACAAAAGTTCGTTGTCTTGTCTTTACTGCTATTCTTGTTGTAACCAGACTACTAATTTGTGACTTTGATTCTAACTGTATTGCTATTCCATTCACACGATGAGTGATTCCCGCTCAAGACAGGGTCTCCTCCAATCTATCAATGTTATCCCAAGCAAGTTGAGTAAATTTACCAGGCACAATATTTCCAGGTAGGGTTACACGATCATCTTTCTCTTCAGATGTTTTCTGGACGGCGATGGCAGTTTCTATTTCCTCTATTTGATGGTAGGACAAGCCGTGACCGCATCGGTTTAAGATCTTTGTTAATTCGACAATTCTACCATTCAATGTTTTCAGCCAAAAGGTAAGAGAATGTGTTTTGAGGTTTTGACTTTTCCGTCAGTAACACCAAAAATAAGACCATGTCCAAATGACCATATTAGACGTGAAGCTCTGTTACTTGTTAATTTAGAATTGTCGCCTGTAAGAATAACTTTCAAAAATAATGCTACAGATTCTGGTAGTAATTCATTGTTCTCTTCACATGCTCTTAAATGATCTGGAATTGGAGGCCAGATGTTTGACAGTACATGTTTTTGTTGTACATTCTGAATATCAGTTCTCATTTGATTGGCAGTAGATATCACTTGCTGCTCTGATGATTTCTGAAATTCTTGTAGTTTAGAAAAGATATCCTCGTTTCTTCTGACAAGGTCTTCTCTTTACAAGGTATCTGGGAACATGAGAAGCTTTCCATTGTTACTCATAGTGAAATGAAGACGTGAACCGTATACTTTGTCGAGTTTTCTTTTTAGGTTTTTTTTTTTTTAGTGTGTGGTTTTACATCTTTGACTCCATATTGCAACATGCTTTCAACATATCTATTAGTAATATGAACAAAATACACAACTGAAGATTCAAAGCAAAGCTCGGTGATATATTCTTGCAGATCCTCAAAGGCACGAATTTCATTGTTTGTGTAGACTAAGTCTTCATCATCTTTCACTGATGTTATTTTACATTGCATGGTATTAGGCTTAAATGTACGAGTATAATTGCGATAGCATGTGAAGTGATACTGTGCTTCAGCTGCTATCAATTCCCTTGTATTCACTAAACTAAGGAGTTCTGCATCTTTTTTTTCAGTTGCACACGCTTTGATTGTCTCTTGAGCTCGTGTTTCCACACATTTTAAAGTGGTTCTCGAGTCTTGCTCCCCGCTTTATATTTGCTTGCTTTATTACAAAAAATACAAATGGGAGGCAAAAATGGACCAGTAGGGACATCCAATGAATCAAATGATGCTTGTGACCGTGTGGATATGTAGGAAAGTTTCTCTTTAGAATCAATATCACAAGTCTGTTTTCTTTTTATAATTGCATCAAGTCTTGGTTTCATGGTGAACTCACTTCTACACTGTCGATGATATTTAATGTATGGGATTTCACCTTCTGCTACAGTTGCTGAAGCTGCTATTACGCCTGAGTGATTTCTTAATTTTGCTGCATTCAGAAGTATTTGCCATGATTCTAAGTCTCTCGGACACACAAGACTACTCCTGTCCCCTGTACAGTGAATAACACACTCTTCCAGTTGGTCGGTTTTCTTGATTTTTTTTTTTACTCTTTGACGACTATCATCACACTCATCATTGTTTTCCATTGTTCACTAGAATGTCACTCCACACCTGAAAGACAAGAAATGTTAAATGAAATGAAAGATAATGACTTTTTACATCAAACACAATTAGTTTTATGAAGTAATGGTAAATTATAGCCTACAAGTTGTAACCAAGAAGTTTCGAATTCATACCTTGCATAAGTAATCTTCAGGATGTTACAAATTCTTTTTTCTTTTAGTCTAATTTTTAACAATTCTTTGATTGCTCTGGGATACAGGAGTCTTTTACTCCTCATGCAGTGCTGCCACGTAATAAGAGAAGAAAATTGTAAAAAGGGAATTTTAGGGAATTTTTCTTAAATTTCCCTCATTACTTCCATTTCGTAAGTACAATTGAAAACTGTATTAATCATTTAAAAGCCTATATAATTCTAAAACTAAAGAGATATAATTTTTACTTCTGTGATCATAATGAACACAGAGGAATCTCGAAAGACCACGGAACTTCGTTACCATTTTCTTTAAAAATCTAAAAAGGGGGTTTTAGCAACTAAAAGCTACCACCCAGAGTAAAGTATCATACCATATCTGAAAGATTACAGCATTGGCTACTCTGAAATGTAGGAGTTTTTCACTCCTCATGCAGTGTTGCCACGCAATAAGAGAAGAAAACTGTAAGAAGGGAATTTTTAGGGAATTTTCTTACATTTTCCCTTATTACTTCCCCTTCGTCAGTACTATTGAATACTGTATTAATCACCTAAAAGCCTATATAATTCTAAAACTAAAGAGATGCAATTTTTACTTCTGTGATCATAACGAACATAGTTAGAGGAATTTCGAAAGACCACGGGATTTCGTTACCATTTTCATGAGGAATCTAAAAAGGGGGTTTTAGCAACTGAAAGCTACCACCCACAGTGAAGTATCATACCATATATGAAAGCTTATAGTATTCGCTACTCCGAAATATAGGTGTCCTTTACTCCTCATGCAGTGTTGCCACGTAAAAAGAGAAGAAAATGGTAAAACGGGAATTTTTAGGGAATTTTTCTTACATTTTCCCTTATTACTTCCCTTTCGTCAGTACTATAGGTAAGTGCGTTACATCACTTTAAAGCCTATTTAATTCCAAATCAAAAGAGGTATAACTCACTGTTCTATGACTAAAGTGGACAGATATATAGGTATTTCAAAAGACTACTGAGCTAAGTAAAAAATGTCTGTAAGATTCTAATTTGGGGGGTTTACCCCCTGAAAGCTACCGCTTTCAGAGAAGTATCATGCCAAATCTGAAAGTTCAGAATATTGGCTACTCAGAAATGCAGGTGGCATTTACGCCCTCGAGATGAAACCACACACCCCCTCTGGCTCAAGGACTATTCGTTGAACGGAACTAAATTAAACAGATCTATGTATGCGGAACACGAATATTTCCAAAAGATAGCATGAATATGAACGATAATCATACCATATTAATACATTATATAGTAGCGTGAAAAACTGATATTAAAATTATATAACAAACAGGCACAAGCTTTTTTTTTCTCTAGCATGGCAACACATTAAACGTAACTCATTAAATTTTGGGAATTACAAATCATCACCTTACTTGTCGTAGTATTCCTATTAGTTTTCACGTTCGAGCGACGAAAGAAGAAATTGTAGTGACAGTGATAAAAATCGAATTCGAGATTTCAATGAATTCAAGTTTCACGTCCCAACATAACGAAAAAGTGATTTTGATGTCTGTCCATCTGTTCGTCTGTCGGTTCGTCACGCTTTTACCGAATGCTAGACATGAAGTTTTTATAACACTTTATCGTTTTGAATTCTATATCCTCCGACACCTAAAAATATGGGTAGTTTACTGAAGGATGAAAATTTAAAATAATTAAATTGTCTCAAAAACAGCTACAAAGATTTTGCTGATTTTTTTTACAAATATATATTTTATTAATAACCGTTCACCGTAGTATGAATCATTGCTCTGAAAAAAAAACACATAAGGTTTAATTTACTGTATAGGATGCGCTTTTTCGAACAATTTTCTCAATCAAATTTCGTAAATAAATGTATCATTAATAACCTAACAATATGACACAACTCGTTCGTCCTGTAAGCATTCAGAAGGGGTAGTTTACTTTTAGTTTACTCTTCTCCGACGATTTTCCCATTAACGCCTGATGCAATTTTGTTCATATTTCATAAAAAAAAATACATAAATAACCTAACGATGTGGTATAATTCCAGCATTCTAAAAAGCTAGAAGTGGTATATTACTTTTCGGAGTAAGTTTTATCCTGCGATTTTGTTGACAACGACTCAGGCAATTTAGTTTGTATTTCATAAATAGCATAACTCGTTTGTCCTGAAAAGATACACAAGGGACATTTTATTCTTGGGATGAATTTTTTGACGATTTTCTCAGAATGTACTCAGACGCTTTTGCTCATAGTTCACATACAATTATTTCCTTAATAATTTTAATATATGGCATGAGTTATTTCTAACAGAAATATGACCAATGGGTACTTTACTTTTGGACGTAAGTTGCCTCGAACCAAGTTTTCCAAAACATTATTTCATTCGCATTTCCTAAATAAATGTTTCAGTGAGAGCTGCAGCCTAACACGAGTCAGTTTAAGAAATTCGAGCGAGAAAATTCAGTGCGTTTCATCCGTACCCATTCTTAAATATATTTTTAAATGTTACACCTAATCACAATTTTCCTAACAAAATCGAAACTTATTTTTAAATGTGTCTTGTTGTGGCCAAATGGTTAAAGTGCATTGGTTCTGGATTTGATTCCCGGTGATAAGTATGTGCAAAACGAAAAGTATTTAAACAAGCCTAACCAAGCTAATGAATAATACAAAGAAATAATACAATATTAGGAAATTATAGAGAAACATTGTTAATATTAGATATTTGCATGTGAAATGTTCAACCGACGACTGTCAACTCTAAAGGTAAGAAAGTGAAATATCCAATACCAGGTTAATCTGTAATCTCTAGGTAAAGCTATCCTGCTAGGAAGTGATTGAGATACCAAAAATGTTGTAATCGCTGGGAGACATGTTACGAGAATGCATTGGGTGAGACAGTTTAATACTGCAACTCATGAATAGTTTGCACTTTCGTTGAGTATTGAAATGCGTAGGCCTATATAGGTTTGCATTGAAATGAACATTAATACACAATATCTGTTGAATATTACGGAAAGCTTCCGGGCAGGTTTGTAGTGCATTTCACGGGGTTCGATATGGTAACGATCCTAGCGAACTCCTGAGCCTTCCCCACTGTACACTATAACTTGTGAACGTCACATGATCTGTGTTGTAGGATGATTTACATATTTAAATATTTCGTGAAATTATGAATATTATTTCAATTTAATTAGGAATTTGCATATAAAGATTATTGATATTTACATAATTATCAGCGGTAGCACATAACTTTTATTAATATTTTTATGTATATTTATGGTTTATTGTGTTATGTAATTGAATAGTAACGAACAACAGGAGAGGACTTCAGAGTGAGGCAATGAGAATTTGATATTAATAAATATTAACTTTGAAGAAGATAGCAAAATTTATATTTTAGATGCTAGTTTGCTTGCATAGAGGCAGAGATAGCTTCACAGAGAAAAAAAAAACTTAAAGAAAGCATGCGTGCTTAACGGAGCGTTGGCCTCCCACGTTGTAGAAGATTTTTGAAATCAATATAACCATCTGCATAAGGATAGAAAACCTATGAGATTCAGATTTTGCTTAGATGTATAGCAAGGTTCATTTCCTAGTGGTGTTATAGGTAGTAGCATACACTATCACTACCGAGACACAGTTCCTACGAAGACAATGCCTTAAAAATCATAAAATTTTTAGCATGTCTATGAGAGAAATCCGAATACAAAGAGGTGTTATTTTTTTTAAACACGCCCATTTTTAGCGTGTTCGACTCTTGAAGCGTCGTTTTGCCAACGGAACATTCTCAGAGAAAGAGAAGTTGACTATTTTAAAATTATGGACGAGTCCACTGAGCTAGAGTGGTTGCTGTCTAGACCGTTGTTTGTAATGGTTCCATGACATCCGCTAGATGTCTCTGTCAAATATAGTAATCGTCTGCTCCGTTGATATTTGCTTTGTATACTAATATGTGTTATGTTATGTAAATAAACTTTCTGGGTGTTCCCGTAGTTTTAGACATATTTAGTTCGATATATATAGTTTGTTTATTAAAATGGCTTGTACTAATACCAGTTTTAGACCTAGTTAATGGTTATGGAAGGTATGCAGAGAGACCAACACATACCTCAGTTTTTTTTTTAAAATCTAGCAGAGAATGCAATACTGCTGCAAAAGAGAAGCGAACTTCCAATCAGTTCTACTATGTTTATTATCATGTGTCAGGCTACTTCAGCCTTGTTTAGAGTCATTTTAATTTGTTTATATTTTGCATAGCTCATTTAATTTGTTTAATTAACATCATTAATTAATTCAGAAACCCAATCCTTCAATGCATCCGTTTCTGTAATTTACCATATTCAATGTCACTTGTTCAAACAGTTCCTGGTGTCGCCGATAGGTGGCTTCACCTGTCAAGGTGTCGAAGTAAAGATGTCAAGTGACGAAGTTTGAACTATGTTGGTGTTTATGTTAATATTGCGTGTAAATACAGCACCGTGTGTGTGTGTGACAGATACTAAACTGAAGTTTGATTATTAAGCAATTTAACACACACAGTGACATACAACGATGCTATTGAAGTGATATACAAAGTGGAAAGGAACATGAAAAAGTGTGTGTTTTTTTTAAGTTAACTGGGTCACTGGAAGCTCCCAGGTGAGGGATGCACCTTCACCCCTATTCCAGTGAAGCGGGCTATATTGGATTGACCCAACCCAAAGTTTGAAAGAAACAATGAAACTGCAAGAGAATATAACAGTACTCGGGACAACCAGACAGACAGTTCTTCCTGAATCGCGAGACAGTGCACTTCGAGCACTGAAAGTCGTCGTGTTAACCGTCAGCTACTTGGAACTCTGTAGCAATCAGAGATATGTTAGCATACCGCGAGTGAGTTACAAACTTATATTTTATGCGTGTGTGCTTTGAAATGGGCAATCATAGAGAGTTTACCTTCAGTATTTCCTCGTTTTCTCTGAACTAACATTCTCGTGGAGGAATGGGAGAGTAGGAGATACCGACCATATTTACAGCAGTGTGTTTTCACAAAAGTGATATAAGACAAAGTGCGACATGTATCACCAGTTCTAGTGGGAAGAGACTAGGCTTTACACTATATTTCGTAAAGTGCTTCGCACCAGTAAGAAATTTTGTGCCATTTTGTTACGTCACACGCCATATCGCTTGTTTATGTTACAAATAGTGAATTCTGAAGCTAGTAACATCATTAGTGCAGAAAACTAAATGCCAGTTTCTGTAGGCAATCTCCAATGCTATCGTATAGCATATTTTAATTACAACATCATTTAATACAAGAACTGAGTCATTTTTGCTTGTATTAAGTAGGCGGGTTGAGTACAAGAGAACGTCTGTGTGTCCGATAATGACAGTCTGGTGAGAACTTTCTTCGTATATAAACATAATCGCTAGTGTTATTGTACCAAGGACTACCCTTTTGAACCGCCAATGATGGAACAGAAATTCAATGGACGAAGAAAAATGACGGTTTCTCGAGTCTAGCAGCACGACAAGGAAGAATGGAGTATGGTCCACAACTTTGGAAGAAACCATCCCAGGAAGTGCACCCATTAGTGAAGCAGAGACACTTCAAGAAAGAAGAGCGCGGCGCAATAATTACAAAAGTGCACAAGCAATAATTGAGAGCTCAAAAAGTGTGAGAAAGAAATATTAAAAAGAAAATTTTTTTTATATTTTAGGTCTCATAGTGAGACCGCGCGCGCGAGTGCTCTTGTAAATATAATATCTGTGTGCCTCTGGAATTACGGAAGTGGTGCATTAAAATAGGATTACCACTGGAATGTTGACTTCTTTATTGGTTGCAGTTGGCCGCAAGGTAATGTGTTACCCTTTTATCTATCTTGTTTGCTTTTCAGGCCAGAAGCTGGGTCTTTCAATGGATCGTAATTGCGATGAGAATATTTTGGGTATCTTTCGCATACAGGATGGGTGTTAAAACCATAGAAACCTGTAAGTTAGAGTTTCATGCATAACAGGAATCTTATTTATCTTTTTCAAAATTTTAATTTTATTCAATCTAAGACTCTACCGACTGACTAAATTTACTAAATTAACTTTGTGGCAGGAGGTTACAGTAATTTAACGTAATTATCAGTTTAAATATTCAGATTCCTCCCACAAATCATTTTTGAATATTAATGATTTTGGTAATTTATTCATATTATGCAAACTCACAGTCCTCCCGCTCACAAAGAACTTGGCTGCCGTGCGCGTGGGGCACGATACACACACCATCCTGTATGTCTGATTTGTTATTAGAAATGTCCCTTGCTAAATTTTGCTTTTAAGATTAAATGTGTGGCAAGATAATTAAAGTAAAGTCTTGTTTTCTCATTCATTTTTCGGTTCAGTAAAGAATGTTGCCACAAGAAATGAAAGATACCCAACGTTTTTACGATATTTAGTGCAAGCCAGACGCGGGTAGCAGTAGATGTGTTTTTTCTTTCAGGTTGTCGCGCTGCCATCCAGAAAGTTTATTATTTATATGTTTATTATTGTTGTGTCATAAGCATTTATTTTGTTGAAGTGTGTTACAAAATTTTAAACCTTTTTTGGAGGGGAATAACATTTAGCGAATTCAGTTTAGGCATATTAGCGAACCTAGTTGTTTATTTAGAGTTCATAATCACTTAATGGTATTAACGCGGAGACAAGCTAGAGCGATGGAAGGCTTTGTAGGCGACAACATCATTGACGATCAGTTTGCGCAAGTAATAGAATTTCCATCGGAGTCTCAGGACACCGGAAGCGATGCGGTTGGAAATGTAAACACCTCTCTCCAGGAAGTAGTTCCACCTGGAGAAGGTACCGGTAGTAATGAGAGGGCTAATGAATCGGAGCAGGTTAGGGAACCGGTTCCTAGCACCTCAGCGCAAGTCACAGCTGTTACTGACCCGTGTCTCGCGTCACTTTTTAGCATGTTGAAAGAAATCTCTGGCAAGTTAGAAAACCAAGAAAAGAAGCAAGAGAGAACATTATTAGAAATTTCAGAAATTTCAGGGAAACAAGAGAAATCATTTTTAGAAATTGCAAACAAGTTAGAGAACCAGGAAAAGAATCACGAAAAGTCACTTTTGGAAATTTCGCACAAATTAGAAAACCAAGAAAAGACGCATGAGAGAGCGTTATCGGAATTAGCAAGTAGGCAGGAGAACGCTAGCAGAACCATGCTAGATAGGTTAGAGGCTGTTCAAGAGCAGATCACTGCCAGTTTCCGGCATGAGATGCTCCAAAATGTGACAGAGCTAGAGGCAAGGATCGATTCCTCAGCGGAAGCTCTGGAATCCAAGATAGCAGCATCCTGCCAAGAATTAAAGTCGTCAGTTGAGGCAACCGAGAATAAAATTAGTGAACTAGAGGCTCACACTGAAAACAGGATAGGCGAGATATCTGAGGTCCTTGGTTCGGATCTCGCGCAAGTCTCTCGGGATGTCAACCATTTACGTGGTGACATGGAGAGAGTGGGGGAAAATGTAGCCGCCGTTTCTACTGAAATAGATAGAGTAAAAGCAACAGTAGATAGTTCAGTGGGCCATTTACAATCCAAGTTGCGTAGAGCAGAACTGAGATGGGAGGAACAGCTGGAACTGTTAAAGGAGTCGGTGCGAGAAAATGGTTCCAGCTGTCAAAACACAGCCTCTGTCTCACATGAGAGAATCGAAACGCCGGTCGCTGGACCGAGCCATGCGGGACAGTTCCCTGAGCTTCCCAGGCGTGAGAACTCAGACGAGCAGGCTGCCCCTCCCCCTCAAAACATCAATAACGTCAGCAGTAGCAATAGTAGTGTGGCGAATTGCCAAGTAGCGTCGGCCTTAGGGCTATTACATCGAGATCTGTCCCTTCCTGTTTTTACAGGAGGCGAATCAGAAATACAGGCCCATAATTTTCTAGTAGAGCTAGATAATTACTTCGACCTAACGGGTGTACCAGAAGAGAGACGGTTAGCATTTTCCTCCCACTGCTTCCGTGGCATCTCACGCCAGTGGATGCAGGTGACTTTGAAGAAATGCGCTAATTACCAAGATCTTGTTAGACATTTCAAGAACGCCTATCTCAGCGAGGAAAAACTTGCTAATCTCCGTGCCTCCATTTTGACGTCACGTTTTGAGACACGGGGAAATAAGAAACCGACGGAATACTTGTTGGAGTTACTGCATACCAACAGTATTCTCGACCCCCCATTACCTCCCCAGGTACTTTTGCGTGTTCTTCCACGTCAATTACCATTCTCCATCTATAGATGTATTGTGTCATCTAAACCTCGATCTATAGATGAATTGTTGAACATTGTTGGTGAGCTTCAGTCCACTTAGCAGCCACCAAGTAACAACAACAATAGGAGGGGAATAAACACACTGACAGTAGAGGAAGAAGAAGAAGAAACTGGACGATCTTCCCCTCCCCCACGAAACAGTAGGCCGAGTAACCCCACCAGAGACAGGAGGTTCCACAGGGACAATGGGCCTCATTACAATAGGGGTTCACGTAGAGGCAACGGAAATAGAAATAGCAATAATAATGGCAATTGGCGTTCGAGAAATTCCAGTGGTCAGGAGCGTGACACTGGAGATTCTCGAACGAGAAATCAGGGCAATCGAGGACAACGGCGTGGAAGGAACAGGGGTCGTGGCCACGCACAAACTCGCAATAACAATAGAAATAGTGACTATGCGGCGGAGGTTAATGAGCTCCGAGTTCATAACGAAAGGACTGAACAGTCCTCGAGACAAGTCTCGTCTCGTGGGAATTCACGTGCGAACAGCCCTGGAACTAGTCAACGCCACTGAGAACTGTCCGCATGTTCTCAGAGCGGTGACTTGAATACTGGAGTACTGAATATTCAGGAGCAACCCGCGAAATGTATTTCTGAGGATATGCGTAATTGTGTTAATGAATGTAATAATGTTTTAGAAGAAGAAAAAGAAGAAAATTGTGAGACACTTGTAAAGACTTTAGACACACTTGAGAATGGGGATTGTGAAACTTGTAGACGTATAATTAGCACGACACATTTCGATCGTGAAGGAAATAACGACATTCGTCATCCCGAAATTATGCTATTACAGAGAAATGGGGACAAAATTAAAATAAACAAAAAGTTGTTTGACGAGACGAATGCGATGTTTAGAGACCTTTTAGACAGTTCGACCGAAAAGCTACCCAATAACAATTTGGTAACACTTCCTGAGGTAGAAGTAGGTCTATTTAATAGCAAAATTCTGGCATTATTGGACAGTGGCGCGAGCATCTCGGCTATCTCATTGCAATGTTGGGAAGAAATACGTAAGCGAGACCCCCCACCAGCGTTCATTAAATCAGCGAACATTAGAGTCAGTTCAGCGTTCGGTCGCGCCGTGGCGTCGATCATCGGCCAAGTATTGTTAGAACTCGTGATTGCAGAAAAGGAGTACTATACTTCAGCAATAGTAGTGAAAGGGCTGAACCGTGAACTCATTTTGGGTTCACAGTTCTTTGTAGAAAGTAGAGCGATCCTAGATTATGAGAGAAACGTCCTTTTGCTTAACCATCCTCACCATATAGAAGTTTCTTTTCGAGACATCGAAATAGAGGAAGAAGACCTTTTCATAAGAAAATTATCCTGGGAGTTCGAAGAGGATGTGGTTGATTGTGAGAATCCCACACTTAGTAGTATGTGCGTGTCGAGGAGAGGACCGCTGACTACAGAGCAGTTCGAGCAAGCGTCAGCAGGTGGAGGCCACCAGCGAGAGTTGGCTACCCTGCGCAGCCAGTTGGACGATGGGAAGTTCCCAACTGCAGCCGAACTCGCAAACGTTGTTTACTCGCCACAGGAATGGGCGAAGGTTCGAACCCAGGCTACACCAGAGGAAATAAGAGATCATGTCGAAAAGTATACTGATTTGAGTGGGGAGGAAAAGCAAAAGTTGTACGATGTGCTCTACAAACATCGACGCATATTTGACGAGAAGCCCGGTACCATTAGGGATTACCAGCATTCCATAGAGGTGACTGATGATCGACCCATGAAGACAAGGATGTATCCTTATCCTCTTCGACACAGAACGGCTGTTACTAATACCATAAATCGTTGGTTGTCGTGGGGTATAATAAAGAAGCATCCCACTTCTTATCTAAGCCCACTTGTGATTGTTCCGAAAAAGAATGGGACCTTGAGAACTTGTTTGGATGCGCGTAAGCTTGGGGCTATTACGCGCTCAGAATTCGATCAACCAATCCCTGCACTGTGTACATTGCAAGATTTATGTGAACGGAGTTGGTTCTCTAGTTTAGATGCAGTGGATTCTTTCATGCAAATTCTAGTTGAGGAAAAGAGCCAGAAATATTTAGGTTTCCTTCACGACGGAATTACGTATGTATTTAAGAAGCTACCATTTGGGACCAAGCAGAGCTTAGCTTCATGTGTGCGTGCGATCAATTCCATTCTCGGGGATGAGTGTCGTGAATTTTGTGGCCATTATGTTGATGATGTAACTATATCGTCATTTTCTTTTGATGAGCATCTACGCCATCTTGATATTGTATTAGGGAAGTTAAAAGTAGGTGGCCTAACTTTAAGATTGAAAAAGTGTCAATTTGCCCGCCGGAGAATTTCAATTCTTGGCTATGACCTCTCGCCTGCTGGAATTGAGAAGTCGCAGGAGAAACTGGAGAAGGTCATGGAATTTCGAAAACCGAGAAACGTGAAAGAATTGAGAAGTTTTATTGGGTACTGTCAATTCTACAGAATATTCAGTACACAGTATTCAGAAATATTATATCCATTGTTCCAGTTGTTAAAGAAGGGAGTGAAATATCAATGGTTGCCATGTCATGACGTAGCGTTTCAAAAGATACGTGAAGTCTTCAGAGAGAAAGTAGTGCTGAAGAAGCCGCTCCCTGACAAACAACTTATTTTGGAATGTGACGCTTCCGATGTAAGTTGTTCGTCGCATCTTTATCAACTGGACGACAATGGCGAGGTCCGTGTAATAGGAATGACGTCACGCATCTTTAATGCAGCAGAACGTAACTATGGAATTTCAGAGAAAGAGATGGCTGGTGTAATTGATGGCGTGTGCAAGTTTAAACACTATTTGGTAGGGAATTTCTTCAAAATTCGCAGCGACCATCAATCGATACGCTTTCTGCTGTTATGTCGGCTTACGTCACAGCGTCTGATGCGTTGGGTACTAACTTTGAATATGTTGACATTCGAGTTTGAGTATGTGAAGTCTAAGGACAATTTAAGTGATTACCATTCCAGGTACCCACCAAATACAGGAGTTCAATTCGACAAAGCAAATAAATTAGTATTGAATGAATCTCTGATGACAATACTGACCCACATTCCGAGTCAGTTAAGGGAACTGATTGCAGTGTTGCCAGAGCTGCAAACTTCTGACCCTGTATTTGGCGACGTCAAGAGAAAGCTGCAGAACCAGGAAAACTCAGGGAAAACAGCCAGCGAGAACCACCAGTACTTGCTCTCAAATGGACGGCTATGTAAACGTGACCGTTCCGGTCTACGGATTTGCATACCGGAAGTGCTTGTGCAGCCATTGTTGGAATATTACCACAATGAGCGAGGACATCTGTCTGCTAGCAAGCTTGTGCCAATGTTAACTGAATATTTTGTATGGCCGAAGATGAGGAGTGCCATAAAGAAATTCTCAGCTTCCTGTGGTCTGTGCCAGAAAGCATCCCCCCCTCACATGTATCGTTCGGGACCACTGAACCCTGTTTTAGTGCGTCGCCCTGGGTACATGGTTTGCTTGGACTGGTTGGGGCCTCTCCCTGTGGGGGTAGGCAACGTGTCATACATCCTTGTATGCGTGGATGCTTTCTCCAAGTTGATAGGACTCTATGCGTGCAGAAGGGCCACCACAGACACAGCGTTGAAGAAGCTGAAGGAGTTCCTGAAACTGTGTCCGTCTGCTGAGGTCATCTTGACAGACAATGGGACACAGTTTTCAAGTGCCAAGTGGAAGAAGGAACTCTCGGACTTAAACCTTAAGCCCATCTATAGTACTCCGTACTATCCCCAAGGAAATATGGCTGAGGTGGGTGTAAAATCGACAGTGAGAATGTTACGAAAATTGTGCCATGACAAGCAGAGGGAATGGCCCAAACATCTTGAGAAAATCGAAAAGTGTCTCAACTCAAGCGTACATCTGTCGACTGGTCTAAGTCCATTTCAAGTGCACCTGGGAGAATCACCATCGAGAGAATTGGCGAGATTATTTGAGATCCCAGAAGTAGAGAGACACAAATCGTTGAAATATTACGTTGAGCTAGCAGCAAATAATCTGAAGAAGTCAGCACAGCGAAGAAAGAAGGCCTTCGATAAACGTCGCGAGCCAGCGCGTTTCGAGGTTGGAGATTTGGTACTGGTGAGAGCTTTTCCGAAATCTGATGCTTTCTCTGGCATTACCAAAAAGATGATGCTCCTTTACACGGGACCTTATGTGACACTCTCCACTGCGCAGAATAATGTCTGCACGCTCGGTGATCCTGAGACTAAAGAAATATTGATGAAGAGAAACGTGTTTCACCTGAAGAAATACGTTCAGCGTGAAGCCACGCCTCCTCAGGACACAGCTGGCCTGATGACGTAGGAGAAGCAGGATGTAAACACGACACGTCATAAAGGATGGAGAGCAGAAATAGGTATACACTTCCAGACGCACCTCCCTACGTCTGGCTTTCAAGAGAGTTGTTGCGCGGAGTGTAATACTACAGATGAATAAAGATATAACATAGAGAGATGAATTTTGTATAGAATAATGAATATAAAGTGATTATGAGATGTTAGGGATTAATTTTATTTGTTATTAGTATGTAGTTCACTATCTTATTATTGTTAGGATATATTAATGTATTTAGGGAAATCTTGTGTAAAATTAGTATATACGGAATATGTATGTGATTTACGTAAAGTAGATTGGAACCACTTCTGACAAAATGTAACGATTAAGAGATTAACGGTTGCATTTCCTTAGGAGGGGAATAAATGTGAACGTCACATGATCTGTGTTGTAGGATGATTTACATATTTAAATTTTTCGTGAAATTATGAATATTATTTCAATTTAATTAGGAATTTGCATATAAAGATTATTGATATTTACATAATTATCAGCGGTAGCACATAACTTTTATTAATATTTTTATGTATATTTATGGTTTATTGTGTTATGTAATTGAATAGTAACGAACAACAGGACAGGACTTCAGAGTGAGGCAATGAGAATTTGATATTAATAAATATTAACTTCGAAGAAGATAGCAAAATTTATATTTTAGATGCTAGTTTGCTTGCATAGAGGCAGAGATAGCTTCACAGAGAAAAAAAAACTTAAAGAAAGCATGCGTGCTTAACGGAGCGTTGGCCTCCCACGTTGTAGAAGATTTTTGAAGTCAATATAACCATCTGCATAAGGATAGAAAACCTATGAGATTCAGATTTTGCTTAGATGTATAGCAAGGTTCATTTCCTAGTGGTGTTATAGGTAGTAGCATACACTATCACTACCGAGACACAGTTCCTACGAAGACAATGCCTTAAAAATCATAAAATTTTTAGCATGTCTATGAGAGAAATCCGAATACAAAGAGGTGTTATTTTTTTTAAACACGCCCATTTTTAGCGTGTTCGACTCTTGAAGCGTCGTTTTGCCAACGGAACATTCTCAGAGAAAGAGAAGTTGACTATTTTAAAATTATGGACGAGTCCACTGAGCTAGAGTGGTTGCTGTCTAGACCGTTGTTTGTAATGGTTCCATGACATCCGCTAGATGTCTCTGTCAAATATAGTAATCGTCTGCTCCGTTGATATTTGCTTTGTATACTAATATGTGTTATGTTATGTAAATAAACTTTCTTGGTGTTCCCGTAGTTTTAGACATATTTAGTTCGATATATATAGTTTGTTTATTAAAATGGCTTGTACTAATACCAGTTTTAGACCTAGTTAATGGTTATGGAAGGTATGCAGAGAGACCAACACATACCTCAGTTTTTTTTTTAAATCTAGCAGAGAATGCAATACTGCTGCAAAAGAGAAGCGAACTTCCAATCAGTTCTACTATGTTTATTATCATGTGTCAGGCTACTTCAGCCTTGTTTAGAGTCATTTTAATTTGTTTATATTTTGCATAGCTCATTTAATTTGTTTAATTAACATCATTAATTAATTCAGAAACCCAATCCTTCAATGCATCCGTTTCTGTAATTTACCATATTCAATGTCACTTGTTCAAACAGTTCCTGGTGTCGCCGATAGGTGGCTTCACCTGTCAAGGTGTCGAAGTAAAGATGTCAAGTGACGAAGTTTGAACTATGTTGGTGTTTATGTTAATATTGCGTGTAAATACAACACCGTGTGTGTGTGTGACAGATACTAAACTGAAGTTTGATTATTAAGCAATTTAACACACACAGTGACATACAACGATGCTATTGAAGTGATATACAAAGTGGAAAGGAACATGAAAAAGTGTGTGTTTTTTTTAAGTTAACTGGGTCACTGGAAGCTCCCAGGTGAGGGATGCACCTTCACCCCTATTCCAGTGAAGCGGGCTATATTGGATTGACCCAACCCAAAGTTTGAAAGAAACAATGAAACTGCAAGAGAATATAACAGTACTCGGGACAACCAGACAGACAGTTCTTCCTGAATCGCGAGACAGTGCACTTCGAGCACTGAAAGTCGTCGTGTTAACCGTCAGCTACTTGGAACTCTGTAGCAATCAGAGATATGTTAGCATACCGCGAGTGAGTTACAAACTTATATTTTATGCGTGTGTGCTTTGAAATGGGCAATCATAGCGAGTTTACCTTCAGTATTTCCTCGTTTTCTCTGAACTAACATTCTCGTGGAGGAATGGGAGAGTAGGAGATACCGACCATATTTACAGCAGTGTGTTTTCACAAAAGTGATATAAGACAAAGTGCGACATGTATCACCAGTTCTAGTGGGAAGAGACTAGGCTTTACACTATATTTCGTAAAGTGCTTCGCACCAGTAAGAAATTTTGTGCCATTTTGTTACGTCACACGCCATATCGCTTGTTTATGTTACAAATAGTGAATTCTGAAGCTAGTAACATCATTAGTGCAGAAAACTAAATGCCAGTTTCTGTAGGCAATCTCCAATGCTATCGTATAGCATATTTTAATTACAACATCATTTAATACAAGAACTGAGTCATTTTTGCTTGTATTAAGTAGGCGGGTTGAGTACAAGAGAACGTCTGTGTGTCCGATAATGACAGTCTGGTGAGAACTTTCTTCGTATATAAACATAATCGCTAGTGTTATTGTACCAAGGACTACCCTTTTGAACCGCCAATGATGGAACAGAAATTCAATGGACGAAGAAAGATGACGGTTTGCCGAGTCTAGCAGCACGACAAGGAAGAATGGAGTATGGTCCACAACTTTGGAAGAAACCATCCCAGGAAGTGCATCCATTAGTGAAGCAGAGACACTTCAAGAAAGAAGAGCGCGGCGCAATAATTACAAAAGTGCACAAACAATAATT